>NC_138340.1:85969409-87264409 GCF_046562875.1 Panthera onca | reverse complement strand
GTCCCAAGATCTTTGATGTGACTGCCTATGGACTCTTAAGTCAAGGACCTTTAGATACTTTTAGTCTGGTAGTAAAACATGCATTTTAACGTTCATGGCCCTAGGCTACTAAGGGGACATTACACCTGCCTCTTTCTAATAGTGTAGTAGGAAATAGATGTTTGGAACATGCATATGACATGTCTGTGAATTGCAATTGAGCAGAGGTTGTTAAATTGATATAGTATGATCTGTAAGTTAAATTTGTAAAGCCTTCTCAAAGTATTTTCCTCACAATAGCTCTGTTGTTAGAGCAGTTGCTGTTACCCGTAGTTTATGAGTACATATGAACATTGCATCTCACAGGAGCTAAGTGACTCCTCCGAGATCCTAGAGCAAGTCCAAAGCAGATCTAGGAATAGATTTGTGTAGGACAGATCTTCTGGAGTCATATGGGGCCTGAGGAAAAATAAAAATGTGTACCTTAGTATATGCTTGTTAAAATATCTTCCAATTTTTTGAAGCGGGTAGAAAACATTAATAAAATGTCTATAATAAAAACTGAATATTTGGCCATTGTAGGGCCTGAACTGGACCAGAAGGGGGACCCTTGTAGACTGAGAAGACAGGGGTGGGGGTGGGGGGACTGATTGGAATGACTCCTCCCATTGCTCAGTAATGCAAATTAACTACCACCTGTCTGTATTTACTGCTTTCATATTTTATTCATAAGGGGTTTTTTGCATTAATTTTAATAATTATCTAAAGTTTTTTTTTTATTTGTTTTGAAAGTGAGAGCAAACGGGGGAGGGGCAGAGAGAGAAGGAGACAGAATCCCAGGCAGGCTCCGTGCTGTCAGCGCAGAGCCCAATGCGGGGTTCAAACCTGAACCAGTGAAATCGTGACCTGAGTCGAAATCAAGAGTAGGACGTTTAGCCGATGGAGCCACCCAGACACCCCTTTTACATGAATTTTAATTTTTAAAAATATTACATGGCTACTGAGCCTTTCCACATCCCTTTAAATTTGCTCCAAATCATGCTCCTCTCTTCCTTTGCTCTAATCCCAGCCATGCTACATAGTTGTCTCTGTTGTTACACCTACACGGCAGTGTGAGCTGCACGGTGGCAAAAGGGCCCAAGATGGAAGCTAAGGATATCAACCGCAAACAGTTTACAGTTGTTTTTAGAAGACAACTGTCCCCTCAGAGAACATTGTAAGGGTTCTCACTTGTCCATGCCTTTGCTCTTGCCATTATATATACTTGACGTATCTTCTTTCATTTTAATGAATCCCAGTAGTTTTTCAGCTCCCAGATCAAAGGGATATTCTCTGTAGGGCTGTTTTCATATTCAGACAAGAATAATTATTTGTAGGTCTCTGCTTTATACTCAGAGCTCTGTATAGATCCTAACTGTTGGACTTACCAAATTGTATCAGAGTTTTAAATGTCATTCTCAGTCCATCAATTGTGAGGCTCTTAAAGCTGAACCAAGCCTTTTCTTATCTGAGTGTGTATCATTAGGACTTAACGTGGTAACTGGCCTGTGGCCAGCGGGTAGTAAATGATCAGTGAGTGATAGAATGGTTAAGATGAGTCAACTCAGAAAGCAAGGTAGCATTTCTATCTCCTTAGATTGATATGCATTCCAGAGAAAAGTTTCTAGGAATGGTCTTTGAAATTTCAAGGTGGAGACACCATAAAATTTCCCAGGCACCATTGTCCCTACTGTCAATGGCATCAATAAGTTAGAGAGTTTTTAGTACGGTTACCTACCTGCACCACTCTGGCACAAGACACGTTTAGTTAGTTTTTGACTGAACTATTAAAGCTTGGACCCAAACAGCATTAAGTGTCCCTTAATTATGGCCCCAGATACAATATATTTGTTTTGTTTTTTGTTTTGTTTTGTTTTTTGTTTTCCAAGTGAAGACACTGTTGCTTGAAATGTAATCATTTGTCTTGCTGCTCAGGGGCATAATCCTTTGTGCTTAAAGCCCTTACGGGCTAATACTTAGTGCTTTTACATAGTTATTACTTTCAAATTCAAAGATATGCCCTGTTCTATGGCTCTCTAATTCCCAATCAGAATGCAATATACTTGGCTATGTGAAGAGGGTTTCAGGTGGGAATGTGTGGATAAATCGAGCAAACTCATTTTAAGAATAATAAATTTTTGTATTGTGCTCATGTAGCTATAATTTTTACATTATAATCTACAAAGCTAGTGAATGAATATTACCTGGAAATTATAACTCATTTTACTATATACTAATATCAGCTTTCTATAGACCTTCAATAATTCATGTTTAAAATTTGACTTGCTTTGTGGCAGTAAATTTTGCAGGTCAAATAGTTAGTGGTAACAGTTTTTGTAAAGTGTGATTCAGAGATTTGGTATGTGCATTTTACATGTGATACTGACTTCACGGCAAACAAAAATAAGGTGATATGTCTGAAGGTGCAGTAAAGACTAAAGTTAGCTTTCTGTTTTTCTACTTTTGTACATAAACATCTTGGGGAACAAGTAAGATGTACCTTTTCCCCATATATTCAGGCTTTCAGATGGTTCATTCATACCAGAGGTACTTAGGAGTTATTGTGTGTGTGTTTGTGTTTTTAGTGTTTATTTATTTTTGAGACAGAGTGAGAGAGAGAGAGGATGAATGTGAGCAGGGAAGTGGCAGAAGGCGAAGGGACAGAGGATCCCAAGAGGGCTCTGTGCTGACAGCAGTGAGCCTGACGTGGGGCCTGAACTCAAGAACCGTGAGATCATGACCTGAGATGAAGTCAGACGCTTAACCAACTGAGCCACCCAGACGCCCCATTATTGTGTGTTTCTAACATGAGGCAAAGAAATATGCTATAACTTTTTCCAATTTAAAGAATTTTTTTTGTGCAGGCTTCAAAAAGACTTATAGCTGAAATAGTTTCTACTCTATGAGTATAAGAGATGGGCATGACTATTTTGAAAGAAAATATGGAATTTTATGATAATATATAAAGGATGAAACACTTCTTTCATATTCTACAAATATTGTTTGTGTGTTCTACATCTTCTTCATATTTATAGAAGAGAAGATTTTTCAAAAATATTGGTGGTGATTCTTAAAATAATCCTGTTTCCAGTGGCTACTCTTAGCTAGTCCTAAAGAATGATCCTGGTATTTTTAAAAAATCTTTTATAATGTTGCCATCATTTGGCAGCTACCTTCACAGAAGACACTTTGCTTTTTGAGCTAAATATTTGCATATACAATTGACAAATTATTTTTACATAAAATTTAAAATTTTAATTTCTATAATTTTATCTTGCTAGAATGCTTACAGTTCCATCTAAACAATTTATACAATACATACCACAAGTCCTTGCAGTCTTTAAGAGATTCTTAAATACACTATTTTAATTTTCTTATCTCGTGATAAAGATTACAATTTGGCTTTTTGTATATTCTCTTTTTATAGGAAAATTAAATAAAATCATGTATGTATAGTCACTTAAAATTAAGCACCCTAAAAATTAGATGCCTTTTATTTTTAACCGTAATATTATCTTACCTTGTTTTAAAGCATGCTGGTATTGCTCCGAATATACCAAAATGTGTTTTTAGTTCTCTAGTCTGGTAAGTATATCAGGAAATGAATGTGGGAGAGGGGAGGCAACGGAGAGAGAGAAAAGGAGGGCACAAAAGGAAGGAAGGGAGGGAGGGAGGGAGGGAGGAAGGAAGGAAGGAAGGAAGGAAGGAAGGAAGGAAGGAAGTCTATACTGAATTCGTATTGTATTATACTAGTGTGTTTCGTTCTTCCAGTATGTTTGCTCATTTCTTTCACATTATAGATTTAAGAAGTAACCATTTTTACCTCCATTATATAGATGAAGAAACTGATGGCCTTAAACTTTGAGAAACGTGTCCAAGATCACATTGCCAGTAAATTGGAAAATCAGTTTAGATATAGGACTCCCTAGCCAGTGTTTTCAGGCTGTTAGTTAGCTCTTCTCAATGTAAGGGTCAACATGGTATTAGTTAGGACAAATCACTCAGTGTTGTCCTCTGTCACCAAATTTTGCACCTCCCTGAAAGATGGGCTGCAATCAAATGCAACAACATATAAAGCATGGAATTTTTTTTAATGCTTCTTTCAAAGAAATCAATCTCATAAGCACTTAGAGATCAAAACACTGGATCTGAGTAATTAAAGATTTTCTTTGGATGTGTGCCACTTATTTAATAATTTTTGTGTGAAGGAAGATGTGGGGGGGTGGTGCCTGGGTGGCTCAGTCGGTTAAGTGGCCTACTTCAGGTCATGATTTAGCATTCTGTGACATCAGGCTCTGTGCTGACCTCAGAGCTTGGAGCCTGCTTCTGATTCTGTGTATCCTTCTCTCTCTGCCCCTGCTCCACTCGTGCTCTTTCTCAATCAATCAATCAATAAATATAAAACATTGAAAAATTAAAAAAATAATTTTTTGTGTGAAGGGCTCTACTTATGCTTTACAGTTAGTGAATAATTAAAATATTTTTTTAAAGCTTTATTTATTGAGAGAGAGAGCGCACAAGCAGGGGAGGGACAGAGAGAGAAGGAGAGAGAGAATCCCAAGCAGGCTCTGCACTGCCAGCACAGAGCCCAACACTGGGCTTGAACCCATGAACTGTGAGATCATGACCTGAGCCAAAGTCAAGTGCTGGAAGCTCAACCCACTGAGCCAGCCAGGAGCCCCCAGTTAGTGAATAATTAAATAGGATACATTACCTATGTTAGTTGAAGTGATCTAGTTTAAAAGTTCTAATTCATGTAACTAAAAAGAAGACTTGAAATCCAGACTATTGTGTTCTCCTTCCCCTTTTAGGGGAAGCCACACATCTAAGCATTTTTAACTGGTAACTAAGGGTCATTCTCAAGTGCCTCCTCCCTCCATCTCTTGAACTAAGGTATTGTGTGTTTCTGGTATTTCAGTTTCTTTTGCAGATGCTTCAGTCTTTGCCCCAGAATCTAAAATGTTTTCTAGCCATAATATATTCAGTAGGAATAGTAATTTGGGCCTTGATGAGAGTGCAACACACTGCTTTGTAGAGATAAAGAATAGTGTGTCAAAGTGATACTTATATAGTAAAAATGAGACAGTGGTTCTCCTGCATGATACCTTTGTGTCTTCCTATAATTGACCAATATTTTACATCGTTCACTGTTCTTTCTTTTGACTTCAAAGACTAACCTGAATCAGTTGCCCTTTGCATGAGATCTTCTGGCAAAACAAATCCGCCTATTAAGAATGTACCAACCCAGAACATGCCATATATAACTTTAAATTATTTCGTATTTCTCTGACAGTCTCATCTTCTTGTTAAACATTCATGACTGGAAGACAACTGATTTACAGTATGTTAAATGCAATATATTACATTATAAAATACAGGTTTTTACATAGTTTCGCCTAAATATCAGTTTAACATTGAAACAAAGAACGTAATTATTTATTTCTGCTTCTCTTCTTGCCTTATTCCACCTATATAAGGTTGAAAATTCATTTGGTCTATGTAAGCTAAAATAACTACACTATTTACAAGGAAAGCAAAACACAAGTTGAGGGAACTAAAAATGCTTTAAGTTTTTTTTTTTTAACAATTCACATAATTTACATTTATACACTCTTATTCATTTACTCATTCCCTCACCATTCATTCATTCATGTATAAATACATTGATTTCAGGAATATTTATTGAAGCTGTATTTCATAGCAGATGCTGGAAACATCAGCAGACAGGGAGCTATGGTGTAACTTTTTATATGCCAGCATGCCGCGTTCATTCTTACTTCCTTTACTTTACCTTCCAAACATGTTTTTTTTTTTTTTTCCTGCCTAACTCAAATTCTAAAAAATGTGTTTCCGTCTAATATATATCCTAAAAAAATTTATAAAGAAAGTCATGTTTAAGAGTATTCTGTATCATAGGGGTACCTACCTGAGTGGCTCAGTCGGTTGAGCACCGACTTTGGCTAAGGTCATGATCTCACGGTTCATGGGTTCATGCCCTGCATCGGGCTCTGTGCTGATAGCTGAGAGCTAGCCTGCTTCGGATTCTGTCTCATTCTCTCTCTGCCTCTCCCCAGCTTGTGCTCGGTCTCTCTCTCTCTCTCAAAAAGTAATGAACATAAAAAAAACAAAAAACAAAGTATTTTGTATTTTAGAATATAGAATGTATTCTTTGATGTAAATTCTTTGATGACGTGGAATTTTTCAGTCAGTGCACCTCAATTACATCCTTGTGTATAGACTTCCAGACTCAGTGTCAAAAATGTTAGTGTAATAGAGCACATAATAACCACGAACTCACACTATGATGTAATTTCTCCCTGAAATTTAGGGAAATTAACATTATCTAAAAAAATATCAATATTTAATATGTATGTACCTAACAGGATGATTTGTATGTCCCTACTTAAAATAGGGTTTATAATGATTTTTTTTCTTTTTTGCTAAGAACATTAAATTAATTTTTTAAGTTTTTATTTTAATTCCAGTTGGTTAACATACAGTGTTGTACTAGTTACCAAAAATCACCCTTATGCTCATCACTGCAAGTGCACTCCTTAATCCCCATCACCTCTTTCATCCATTAAAATATATCCCTTATTAGGCTAATTTCAAAACTAAGTATTTCTGTCATATGTATTTCAGCTTGTATACTAACATACGCAGACTCCTTCAACAGAATGCCATATTTGACATTATTTTATTGCTATATTTTTCCTGGTTATAATAGAAAAAATATGGAAATTTAGAAAATACATAAAATTACTTAACCAAACTGGACAATATATTATAACTGATATCCCTGAATCAGAAACTACTCTTCACATTGCTTATTCTCTTTATTCTTCACATTTATTCTGACACTTTGTACATATTTGTTCCTTCCTACACGTTTACAAATGTATATGTCTTTTTCACCTAATAGAATTGTGTGCTAAACATTTTCTGTGGTATTAAAAACATTTTGTAAACTTTGCTTTTTTTAAAGATTTTTAACATATTTTTAATGTTTGTTTATTTTTGAGAGAATGAGACAGAGTACGAGTGGGGAAGGGACAGAGAGAGAGGGAAACACAGAATCTGAAGCAGGCTCCAGGCTCCGAGCTGTCAGCACAGAGCCCAACAAGGGGCTGAACTCAGGAACTATGAGATTATGACCCGAGCTGAAGTTGAACACTTAAATGACTGAGCCCCCCAGGTACTTCAAACATTTTGTAAACTTTGATACATAAATTTTATGTCAGTGTATGACCACTTATTGTGGAGTCCTTAAGTTGCTTCTAATTTAGTTTCTTCAATAAATAATACTGCTGTAAACACTTTTATGCCCTTTAGGGTGTTTCATTTGGAAAGATTTTTAGAAAAAGAAAGTAAATTCAATTCATTTATAATACATTTTATCCATTGCAGAATTCTTATTTGAAGTATGTTGTCAAGTAATTTTCCCCATGGAAATCTTGTATAGTTAATGGTAAACCATGTGTGTTCATATATTGCTTATTGTATTTCTTTCATCATATAGGAGCTATAACTTAGTTATTTGTAGTTTGTTATTTAAGGTTTCTTTTCTCTGAAAATACGTTAAAAATTAGTATTTAATGATACCAAAGGGTAATATGATTTTGTGGCTGCAAATGTAGTATGTATTTCAGTATCTTCTCAAAAACAGGGTGCTACAGTAATAATTTGAAAACAAGAAATCTAGGTATACCTCTTTGCATTGATTTTTCTTGGAGTTCAGTGAACCCATTTTCATGATTTGGTCCTTTGTTGGCTTGGAAAAATATTGCCAACTGTGCCTGTGATTATTACACTTGTTCCATTTATCCTGGTTTCAGTCTATAGAATATTTATAGTTCTTTCATTTCATGTTTTTTCATTTTTCATCTTCATTTTTCTTTTTTAATCTCCTATTCAGCTGCATTCTTGTAACATTCTCAAAATCGTTAATGTTTCTGCTGTTCTTTCTTTAAAAACTTTTTTTAATGTTTATTTATTTTTGAAAGAGAGAGAGACGGAGTGTGAGTGAAGGAAGTGCAGAGAAATAGAGGGAGACACAGAATTGGAAGCAGGCTCCGGGCTCTGAGCTGTCAGTACAGAGCCCAACGTGGGGCTCGAACTCACAGACCGCGAGATCATGACCTGAGCCGAAGTCGGACGCTTACCCCACTGAGCCATCTAGGCGCCCCTCTGTTCCTCTTTTCTGACATCAAAATAGAGTTTGTTCTGTGACTGCATTACCAGTTTAACTTTAATTCTTCCTTTCCTCATCCTTCTCCCATTGCCTTGTAGAAGGTGTAGTTTCATTTCCAGATCCTCTCCTTCTGTTTCATAAAAAACATTATTTAACAGTGTCGCAAAATTGCCAAATCATTTTTTAATTATTTTTTCTGATTCTTTAATAAATCATTTTGAGAGGTGGACTTTTCTTCTGAGTCTTCAAAAAGATTTCAGACTTTCTTGTTCTTTTAGACTTTCACAGAGCCAAAATTTATTCACTAAGAAACAGAGTCCATATCCCCCTTTACCCAATGTTAGTCATCTTTAAGTGAGGACTGCTCATTCCTTTGTGGTTCAAAGCAATAAATAAAGCACTTGAATTGCTGTGGGCTCTTCTTTCAGACCTGGGAGTGCTGGTTGAACCCTTGTGACAGCCAGAAATGAAAGTTGATGTTTAGTTTGGGTCACCCTCACAGTATCTAGCAGACTTTTCAGGTAGGCCAGCACCCAGCGTCCACACTTCTCATTTCAGTCTATACTATGTAACAGAGTAATTGTCTTAATATTTACTTTCTTCATGTTGTACATTATGCTTTTCTACTCAGAATACGGCAGTGATTTCTCTGTTGTTTAAGGATGATTCCAACATTCGTGAACCTGACATAAAATGTCTTCCATAGTAGCCCTCTTTCTTGAACATCATTTTATTTTAAAGTTTATTTATTTAGAGTGAGAAAGAGAGAGCACACGCGTGTGCATACAAAGGGGAGGGGCAAAGAGAGAGGGAGAGAGAGAAAATCCTAAGCAAGCTTCATGCTGTCCGCATGGAGCCCAACGTGGAGCTCACATTCCCAAACCCCGAGATCATGACCTGAGCCAAACCCTAGAGTCAGCTGCTTAACCAACTGGGCCACCCACGTGTCCCTTAAACATCATTTTAATTCTCGTCTCTGCCCTGTCCCAACTCTACCACTTGTTCAAACAATAGCCTTGCTCCGAAGCCAAGATCGAAGGACACATTCTTTAATGGGCTAGACCTCTTTGTTTGTTCTTAGCATAGGCTTCCTAAGTAAACAGAAGAGACAGTCATTTAAACTTTACCATCAAAAAATAAACAGTCTTCTTTATTCTTTCGGTTAAAACATTCACACATGAATGGAGTTCTTCCTAACAGCAACTGAATACACATTTTTAATCTTCCTTCAGTATCGGTTCTAATTTCAGGTTCCCATTTTCACACATTTTTCCCCCATTTTCCTCAACTTAAGTGTTTTATTTTATTTTATTTTGACATTTCGAGATCTTGGCAGCAGTGCTAATTCTTTGTCAGTCCATCTGTTGTTGGGCCTCTGATAGTAGGTGTCCAACCTTGTGCCATGTCCTTTTTACATGAGGAGCTCAGGGAGCTGGTGGGAAGAACATTACCTGCCTCCCGATGTTTGATTTCTCTACCCAGGCTGTGCACTTTCACAAAAACAAATTGGGAGCTGGTGCATGGATATTGCCAAGTTTCTGCCTTTTTTTTTTTTTTAAGGGAAATAGATATGAGGATGTATGACATTTGAAATATGAAAAAGAGCCTATGAAGAACAATTGTGTAAAGGAAAGTCTTCTTAACCTTGGCCTTAGCTATGCAAAAAGCACATCATCTTTAGGGTAAAATAAGAGAGTTATCATTTGGTACCTTTTCTAAAAGCCTATTTTGTTGTGGGGAAGAAAAAAACAAACTTAAAAAGGACTAATTCATAATGTGTGGTAGAAGACTGTGATGTATTTCACTGCTAAGGAAACGGAAAGATAATGACTACACATCATTTAGGTACTTCAAAATGGTACATTTATGAGTAACACATTATTTTTTATTTGGCCTGATTTTCACAATAAAATTTTTTAAATGATAATTTGTTGCATTTATTGCCTGTACGATTTGTTATATCAGGAAGCACTATTTTATTTATAGAACCCGTTGGTATTTTTAATACTAAATCTGGTTAATTTGAAAATTTATTGTCCTATTTCATATACACAGTGTTAGGTTTTATATATGTTTTATAGAAATAGATGAGAATCTGTGCATAGGAAAGTAAAA
Source organism: Panthera onca (assembly GCF_046562875.1). Lineage (NCBI taxonomy): Eukaryota > Metazoa > Chordata > Mammalia > Carnivora > Felidae > Panthera > Panthera onca. The sequence goes on along the minus strand of NC_138340.1, from coordinate 87,254,085 downwards.
AGAAAATTCATGTCAAGATCAGTGTCCACAAGGAGGAAAATGGCCACCTAAAAATGTGTTTTTTTGGTTATTTGATTGTTTATTTGTTTCTTTATCTAGAACTAGCATTGAAAAGCCCAGAAATGAAACTTTACAAGGTCTCCAACTGGTGGGGATTTAGAGATGCTGATTTATGTCCATCTAACTCATAAAAATATTTTTGTATAAATTATAAAGTCAGTTAATAAAGAAGTACTTTGCATAATATAGTATGTTAATTAATAAGTTACTGTGGGAGGGGCACCTGGGTGGCTCAGTCGGTTAAGCGTCTGACTTTGGCTCAGGTCATGATCTCACAGTTTGTGAATTCGAGCCCCACGTCGGGCTCTGTGCTGACAGCTCAGAGCCTGGAGCCTGCTTCAGATTCTGTGTCTCCCTCTCTCTCTTCCCCTCCCCTGCTTGCACTCTTTCTCTGCCTCTCTCTCTCTCAATAATAAATAAACATTAAAAAATTTTTAAAAAAAAGTTACTGTGGGAAGCAATATAGTATAGTATTTAAGAAAGATCCAAGACTAGGGAATCAGATTGCCTGGATCTGAAACCTGTCTCAGTGGCTTCCTTGAACTGTGTAATTTCTAGTAATTACATCACTCCTCTGTGCCTTAGTTTCCTGATTTGCAAAATGAGGATAATAACTGGGCATAGCTTATAGGGTTGTTATGATGATGTAGAGTTAATTCAGGTAAAGCATTTAGAACAGTGTCTGGCACATAGTAATTACTCAGAAAATGTTCCCTATTATAATTACTCTTCCTGTGAAAAATGCAGCTTAAAAGGGCAGGGCACTCATATGCTTTTTCTGGCATTTTTCTCTCACTCTTGGGAAACCATCAGAGAAGCTCTATGGCAATCCCAAGTTTGTTCTTTTGGGCAGGAAATTAGGACAAAGTTGTTAATTACATAATTTAATTGTCTATTGCATTTAGGAAGAGGTAGCCTGGTACATTTACCTTCACAAATGGTGTAGTCTTGCCTCAGGAGACCCAGTAGTCAGTCTTTGTACCAAGAATCTCCCTGGTTGGTGCTTAGATGAGCACTGGTAATTTTGTGCCTTTGCTGTTCTCTTTTCTGTCTTCTAGTGTTGGATAGCCATTCCCCTCCACTCCTTTATGACTCCCACATTCTTTGTATATGTGTGTTACTTTCAAGCATTTTTGCTCTGAGAACTTCACAGAAGTATATTCATTGATCCATATGTATTGATTTTATACTTAAACCTCAGCAGGCCCTTATTTATTTCCACGTTCTTGAGGGGAATTTATTTTTATCTTCCCATGTTCTTTATTTAGTGCATATATAAATGCATAATTAATCATTCTTATAAATTCCTGGCAACCGATAAGTGTTTCTGCCAGATTTGGCAGATAAGCCTAGATGTTTAAATGAAGACCTTTCTTGGGCGTGGCTTGATCTCTTTCTGTAACTGATTCTGACCTTTGTTCACTTTTTGATTTGTTTTGTTATCTGTCTCGTGTGTGTCTCTTGCCTTCCTAGGAAAATAGCACGTTTGTTAAGAGAAAGGATGTCTTAATACTAATGCCTTTGTTCATTGTGCCAAACATAAAGCTGGACCCAGAAAGGTTTTGTTGTTCTCCGTGAAATCATGGGTTGTGTTTCTCTTGCTTTGCAGTTGCAAGTGGTATGAGATGGTGTAACAAGACCTCCGCAAGAATTGGTGTACTAAATGGATGCAAGAGCAACCACAAAACCCAAAAGCTAGACTTTGTGTGTTTAATAACATAATATGAATATCTGATATGTTTTTTACAATTATTCTTTAGTAATTATTAGCTTTATATGCCCCCCAAAATTAAATGCCTTACAGTTTTGTTTCCATTGTAAGACTCAGAGTGTCGTCTCAAGAAGTTTAATTTCCATCCATTGCCTCCTTATGTAGAGAGTTTGAAAAACTTTTTTTTTTTTTTTTTTTTTTTAATTTGAATTGATTCAAGTCCAGACAAAACATCAGGGTCTCCATATTGTGAAGTCTTTTTGGTCAGAGATGTGCCTTGTGTAGATAGACATCTCTGGTGTCAGCCTTCCAGCTTCTGCTTTGGGAAGCATCTAGAAAGATCATTTACCCGGTAGTGAACAGATGTACCTTTTGTAGATACCGTGCACAGCTTGTGTGCATGTACTGGTAATTTTATCCTGGCAACAATGACAAGAGAGCCATAGTTGATACTATGATCATGACTTTGTGTGAAGAACCTTGAGCACAGAGAGGTTAAAAATTAAACTGTCCATGATCACAGATGAAACTTTTCAGAGCAAATATTCTGAGATTTTTGTTGTTGTTGTTTTTAAACTCCAGCAGTTTGAGTTTCTCTTTGCCAATGTTGTTGTCTACTGTAATCGGAATTTCAGATATGTGATATATTTACTTCTGCTATATCTACTGGAAAGCATAAAATACCTACATTAATTGGTGAAGATTAATTAGTGAAGATTGATTCTGTGTCTTCTGGTTACAAATTCCATTTCTTTCATATTCTTTCTGAGATCATGAGTTTTCACTAAAACAGATAAAGAATTTGAAGTTATATAACTCAGATTTCTAGAGCTTGTCTCTTATTGAGATGAGAATGTGTTTAAGGCAATATTAACTCTTGAATGTTTGGGTCTAATGTTTCACCTAATTCTGAAATGAGCAAATGCTTTTTATTACCATAAGAAAAAACCATGAAGGACTTTGAATGTTAATGGATTTTGGACTAGCTAACCTTTCTGAGTTATCTCCACCTTTGCCTGCCTTTCATTAGCCTGTTTTACATCTTTTCAGAGGTAGAAGTGAAGTTGTTGAAACCCTCTAATAATGTGAAAAAAAAAATCTTGTCTATTGAAACAAAAATTGTTTCTTGTGGATTGTAATTCTCACTGTAGGTAATGATCAGCTGTTATGCATCAATTTGAAAATTCATTTCAGTATCGTTAACTGACTATAAATATATGGTTTGGTACTTTGAGTTCTCTTTTGAATCAGTTGTAACATCTGTTAATTCCCTCATTAATTAACAAGCTAATTAAAATCTTTGATACATGTTCATTTTATGTCTTCATGATAATCATATTTGTGCCTCTTATTTTGAAAATTATCTTTTAAGACTTTTTTTGCTGCATTTTCTTTCTGCCTCTTGTCAAGCCAGTTATCTTGGCCACTGTAATTGAATTACCTATCTTTTGGCAGTTTACAACTACTCGGAGGCTATTGAGCAACAGAATAGTCTCAGTGTATAAGTGATTACTCAAGCAACAAAGATTTAAATGTTACCAAAGTTCTCTAAGTCCATCATGTGCATATTTTTTTAGAAACCTTTTTTTAAGTTTATTTATTTATTTTGAGAGAGTGCAAGCGAGCACTAGTGAGAGAGGGGCAGAGAGAGAGGGAGAGAGAAAATCCCAAGCAGGGTCTCTGCTATAACCTGTCTGTGCAGAGCCCCGCAGGGGGCTCGAATCCACAAACCCTGAGATCATGACCCCAGCCCAAATCAGGAGTCACATGCTTAACTGACTGAGCTACCCAGGTGCTCCCTTATATGTATGTTTTAATATAAGAAACACACATACATAGTATATGTATATGAAATATAATAGTATTTTAGGTGGTGGAGGAGATTTTTTTTTTTTTTCATATTGATTTGTTGTAAAGAGGCAGAGCACTAAGTGAACATTATCAAGGAGGAAAAGGAAACATTCCTGAAATTTGCCTCCGGATCAGAATCTATAAGAAGGCATATTGATTTCATGAGACATTATATGATAATACATAGTGGTATACCAAGGAGAATTTGCTGTTAAACTGAGAAATACTTTATTTATATATATTTTGCCAGATTGGGAGATAAAACATTATTTATGTTTGAGTTCTCAGCTTCTGTCAGACTCCTTCAGAAAATGTACTGTTATCATCATAGACTATTTCAGAGGTGACTAATTTTTATTCTCATTATAAATAGCATATCCATGTTTACTCACATTTCCTATCTGGAAAGTATATGCAAACGCGAGATAAAGGATGAAGTAGGCTGACTAGCAAGTTAAATAGTAGGAAGAGGAGGGAGGCATGGATGAGGAATAAGCATTGAACTCATAGCTAATTTAAAACCTAATCCCTGTCTCTCTGATGGTGCATTGGGGGCAAGTTGACTTTCCTTCTTTGCCTTAGCTCAACTCCAGTAGGAACTGCTAAGTTATAAAACTCATTTTGCTGAGGCACTGAACAAACATACCTATAACTAAATAGATTTCTGTTACAATCTAAGACTGGAGTTCAACCTAGAGGTTTTGATCTGGTGATCCGCAGGCCAGAACTAGTTGATATGGGTGTTTTGTTGAGCTGTACTATACGGATCCCCACAGGGTTTTGTTTTGTTTTTAGTGTGCTTATAGTTGATCATGACTATTGAACCCTGAAGGACTTCATATGAAAATCTGGATTTGAGTCTTTGCTTTGAAAATTGGGTTATCAGGCAGCTCTGGGTTCCTATTTTCTTAGGGGAGTAACAAGTGGTAGGCTCTCAGGAGTGATTTACCTCCATATGAAAGCCACATACTCTACAGTTCACAAGAGCCCCTGCCACTTCCTGTTATGTCACTAAAAATACTCATAAAATGTATTTTTATGTTGAATTAGTGGTTTTCCCTTATCTGATTTGCTTTAGTTGTGTTTCCTGCATGGCCCCTATAATCCTTTGAGTGAACCACAATTTGTTAATTGTGATTTTTTTTTTTTTTTAATATAGTGACTATGATATACTCATCTATGGTTCTGGGTGTCTTGCAGAGTCTGTCAGTCAGGATATGCTCAGTGTGGATTGAATGAGTGCACTGATGAATTATCATTGTGTATTTACCTCAGTGTTACCTCTAATCTAGGGATAGAGAAATTAATCTAGAGATTTTAAAGTATATATCACCCACTCTTGATTTTTGGGTTATTTAGATTTGGAGTGTGATGAAAATTAGTCATCATAGGGTTTTAGGAAATCAAATTTAAGAGGTAAGACTAGTTTGAAACTAAATTTAGAAGATATTTCTTAAATTCTCTTGAACTTTGTTTTTTCAGCTTTAATGCACGAAAATCAGACCTTTACATAGTTCTGTGAATTTATTTGTCTTGACTCTATCTATGTCAGTAAGTTATTCAAAATAAAATCACATAGTAAGATTGGTAAGTAATTGAAATATTCTCCAATTCTGGTGTTTTTGTTTTTAGACAAATGTATAAATTTTTCACTGTAGAATTTTTCCACGTATCCAACAAATATCTAACAAGTGCCAGATTAAAGAAACAGACAACAGCAACAAAACTTTAAATAAAAAAGCAATCATATAGGATGATGTAAAACATCATAATAGCTACAGATTTTTGGAAATAATGTGTAAAATTTAGCTAGTACACAATGGATATAAAATACGAATGTAGTTACTTTTTATAAGTTAAAGATATTTTTCAATTAGATAAATTTTACATGGTAGTTTTGGGAAGACAAGGTAAATCCAACAAAATGATCATCGTAAAAGTGATAAAGCACATTAAGCTATTAGGAGGATGTTACTAATGACTGAAAATTAAACATAAAACATTAGAATGTAGTAAAAAAATAGAAACTGAGATATTACTGGAAAAATTTAAATATTTAAATTCTGTTGTAGGTTTCAAGATGAAATATGATTTATTCCTAAAGTATTTAAATATATGGACATAGCAATCTTTACTTTTTTTTTTCATTTCTTTATTTGTTTAACATTTCTTCAGCACCCAGAATGTGCTAGCTACTATCCATAAGTGTTGGAAAATCAGACCTAGTGCAAATTCTTCATTATCTCCTGAAGGAGATTGGAAAAGTAGATCAACACATCACAGTTTTAGAAGACCGATATGAGAATTATGCTCAAGGTATTAACAAAAGTCAAAGGGATCACAGTTCACTACGTGAAAGTAAGGGAAGAATCCGAGATCATTTCACAGAAGATCATGTGTGTGCTCAGACTCCCAGATACATATGCCGTGGGAGTTAAGCCAGAGAGAAAAGCAGATAGGACTGAAGTTGGAAAGAGGAAATATATGTTTGGAGGTGTGGTAAGGATTCATGTGGGTCTAAAGCAGAGTGTGAACTGAGAAAGTGGTAAGGGATGAGTCTAGACCCTTGGGAAAAGAAAGTGGTAAGGGATGAGTCTAGAAATTGCAGGGCAATTTCTTAAAAGTTTTCTTGGACTGAATATTTGGAGACACTCTCTTTACACAAAGGGAGGACATCCGTGTATCGTAGGCAGGGAGTGACATAATGTTAGTGCTCTGGAAATGTTACTGCGATGATATGTGAAGCGTAGGTGGTTTGAACTGCTAATGGGAGATCAACTAGAAGTGGGGGGATGAGATAATTTCAGTAGTTTAGAAGTGAGAGCTACAGAAGAATGCTGTTGGGGGTAAGAGTGAATCAACATTCAGGAGGCAGAATTGTGTCTGGGGGTCAAAATAATATTGTCGCTAAGTGAAGGATAGTTTCCATTTTCCCAGCACTGCATTGTCAATCAGATGGATTGGATTTAGGTGCTATTCACTGCATTTGAATTTGGAGATACATGGGAGTGGGAAGAGTTTTGTTGTGTGGATGGGGATTAAGATAATGACTTAGGGACAAGATGAACTGAGATGTCTGAAAAATATTCAACTGGGGATGTCATTTAGGAAGTTGTAAGTGTGAATTTGAAACTCAAGCTGTTAGTCAACAGAAGGGAAAGATGTGCCTCCTCAAATGGCTCCAGGATGGAATTCTAGGAAACGCTAGTATTTGAAAGCATGCAGAAAGGAATACACAGTGACAAAGCAAGCATTGTTTGAAGGTTACTACTTGAACCTGGTAACAACCTGGTGGGTAGGTACAGACATTATCCATAGTGTAAAACGGAGCTGGCTAAGACACAAAGAGACCAGGTAACTTTTTCAACACAGAGAAATAGAACCTAGAAATTTCCAATAAATAAATAAATAAATAAATAAATAAATAAATAAATAAATAAATAAAATAATAGATATTGGTGTTTGGGATTTGTCATGTGACAAATCAACATACTCGAAAAAACTTTTAATTGAGTTCTTAGACAGTATTTAGTATGTGATTCTTAAGTTACATTCTAACCTGAAGACTTTACCTTTCTACATTTAGAAATGCCTTTAAATATTATGCTCAGGTAATCCATATATTACCGGTATGCAACCCAACACTATTTTTTTCTCTTTCTAGAAAAAAGGAACTATTACATAAACTTTTCTAATCTAATCAAATCTTTACCTGAGTAATAAGTATTTGTTCTGAATTTATGTTATTTCAGTGCCATGTAGTTGCTTAGACTGAAAAGCCATTCAATTTGATAAAAGCTTTCTATTCTTTGTACATTATTGAATATTGTATTAATTAATCTTGCAGCATAGTATAGAAATTGGAAAAGGATTTTGTTATGTGCTTTCAGGTCATAGAATGAAAAATGCTCTTTGAAAAGCAAGCTATTATCTCTTTTCCATTACACTTAAACCATTTATCTAAAGTTTATAGAATCCATAATTAAATAGAAATTGGAAATCTTTGGCACAGATGGGCTAAGTAACCTCACAAATTACAGAGAAAACACACTGACTTCAGGCTGTCATTATTCTCAGATGCTAATTTCACAGTACCAAAATGATTTGTTCAAATAATTATTTTCTATCTTTATATTAAACATTTTGCCAATGAGTTCCTTTGGTGCCAGTAGAATTAATTATTTATCTCTGAAAATGTTCAGATATTATATAATATTCTAGGTCTGCGGTTGATGGGTTACTTACTAGTCAGGGAGCTAAGCATGGAGGCAAGGAGGAACCAGTAAACCTATTATATTTAGAACTTTTAAAATATCTTTTATAGTACCCACTAAAATTGGTATTTTATTTTATTTTAAGTTTATTTATTTATTTTTGAGAGAAAGAGCGAGAGAGCATGAAGGGCAGAGGGAGAGAGACCCCCAAGCAGGTCCTGTACCATCAGCACAGTGCCAAATGTAGGGCTTGAACTCAAGAACCATGAGATCGTGACCTGAGCCAAAATCAAGAGTCAGATGCTTAACCCACTGAGCCACCCAGGTGCCCCTAAAATGGCTATTTTAAAATAAGTTAAAATGAATTAGGATAAAAGTGATTTTTCTCTGTGGGGTATTTCTGGATATAGAAATTGGTACAGATGATTTTTTTTCTTGGCCTTTACATAAATACCTCACGAAACTATAGCCTGCCCTTTCCCCACAAATTCAATTTTGAAATAAAAAAATCTTAAATGACTTAAGGTGCTAGTTAATCCACTTAGTAAATGCAGGAACCTGTTTTATATAACGCATCAGCAGCCATCTAGGTTCTTATTGAATACTTTCAGTGACAAATTACTTTTTAAGGTAGAACACTAATCATGGCATATATACATTTTTGAGGCCATATATCTTAGTGCTATTGATTGATTGATTGATTGATTTAAAACTTTTTTTTCAGTTTATTTATTTTGAGAGAGAGAGAAAGAGCACATGTGTGCAAGTGGGGAAGGGGTAGAGAGAATGGGAGAGAGAATCCCAAGCAAGCTCTGCACTGTCAGCACAGAGCCTGATGTGGGGCTTGAACCCATGGTCTGTGAGATCATGACCTGAGCCAAAACCAAGAGTCGATCATTTAACTGACTGACCCACCCAGTGTCCCTTACCTCCTTTTAAATAATTAAATCTCCTTGATTTCTCTCCCTTCCCTCTCTCTCTCAATAAGATAAAAAAAAAAGCAACATGTAGTAAAAGTACAGCAATTCTATATTACAAGAAAAAACACTGAAATTAGGTAGATGTTAGCATTTTATTATATGTTCTTTGGATATGAGTAACACACATAAAAATTTTCTATCTATACTTATATAAAAATTATCTATAAAATGTGTCTCTATGTGTGTATGTGTGTAATGTGTGTTCTAGTTTTTTTTTAATCTATAGACCCATATAATCTGTTTTATAAATTTTGAATTTTATTGTAATATGGTCAGATAACATCATTTGCATGATGTTTGTTGCTGTTTATTGGTATTTGCCTTATCTTGATGGATTATAAAGGACCCATTCTGCTTTTAAAGAATATTAATTTTCTGGTTATTGAATATAGGTGCATATTATATAACCACCAGATCACATTTGTTCAATTTTTCTAATTCTTTGGTCAGCTTGAGCAGTCAATAACTGAGAAGTTAGTTGCCATTCCCACCCCGTGAGTGTGGATTTTCTCAGTGTTTTAAAGTTTTGCTGTACATGTTTTGCATCTCTCTTATTAGCTGCATGGAAACTAAAAATTGTTATTTCTTTACAGCAAGATTTTTCTTGTGTTAGAATATATAATGTCCAACTTTATATACAATGAGATTGTTTTTAAAATCTGTACTGCTGTAGCTTCACTGACATTTGTTTGATATTTGCTTGGTGTTTGTGTGTGTGTGTGTGTGTGTGTGTGTGTGTGTGTATTTATCCTTTTACCTTTATGCCTTTTTATTTTGAGTGTATATCTTATCTTTATAAATGACCCCCCCCAATAATGTGTATTTTAAGATACATATATTTTCTTACCTCTTTTTTTCCACTACTAATAATAAAAGGTTATCTTACCCTTGTGTATTTTGTAACTAATGCATAGTAATTTCATTCTATAAATGTGATTTCCCAAGGCAATCCCGTATTCTGAAAAATTTGTTTCTTTTATTCACAGCTAAAAAATTGCTAATATCCATTTTTCAATATTTATCCCATTATGTTCATGTTCCTATAAATTTAATTTTTAATTTGTTTTTTTAGTGTTTATTTATTTTTGAGAGACAGAGAGAGACAGCATGAGCGGGAGAGGGCAGAGAGAGAGAGAGGGAGACCCAGAATATGAAGCAGGCTCCAGGCTCTGAGCTGTCAGTCCAGAGCCCAACGCGGGGCTTGAACTCACAGACTGCGAGATCATGACCTGAGCCAAAGTCAGATGCTCAACCAACTGAGCCACCCAGGCGCCCCTAAATTTAATTTTTATATCAAATATTATGCACATTTTACAGCTTCCTTTTCTTTCCCCCTTGTTTTTGCTCTAAAAAGTCTGTGCAAATTTTTGCTGAAATATCGATTCCTCAGTGATGGTTACCTATTTAGAATTGCAATTCTACAATCCCTTCTACATTAACAAAATAGCCTAGAACTGGAGTACCAATTTACACAGCTTTCAGCAGTATATTCACTTGTCTCCCTAACTCATTGCCAACACTATGTATTACCCTACTTTATAATTTTCAGTGATTTTTCACTGATATTTATTTTATAATGTTTACTTTTTCCTTTCAAGAACTTCTTGTTCATATTCCTTGACTATTTTTCACTTCCCCAATTCTTAAGTTCCTAAGGAAGAGACACCTATCTCATTTGAATTAACATAACTATTTCAACAAGTATTTGTTGAAGCCCTACTGTTTGATAGACAGTGGTCAAAGATCTTTAGATACATTTGCAAATAAATCATACACAACAATTCCCTGGCTTTGTGAAGTTTACAATCCAGGGTAGTAGACAGATAATAAAGAAATTGATTGATAACTATGGAAAATATAACATGTTAGAAAGTGGCAAGTGGGAAGGAAAAAATAAAAAGCAGATGAGCATAAGGGGGTTGTGAGGGCCAAGGAATGAAGGAGAGGGCAGTTTTCAATGGACGATCGTTAATGAGTAGCTGAGGGTTGAAGGAAGACTTAAAAAGACTTTGTGTGATAAAAACAAGTGGGGAAGAAAAGGAGGGTGCTGGAAAAGATATATGCAAATGACATATCAGACAAAGGGCTAGTATCCAAAATCTGTAAAGAACTCACCAAACTCCACACCCAAAAAAACAAAGGATCCAGTGAAGAAATGGGCAGAAAACATGAATAGGCACTTCTCTAAAGAAGACATCCAGATGGCCAACAGGCACATGAAAAGATGCTCAACGTCACTCCTCATCAAGGAAATACAAATCAAAACCACACTCAGATACCACCTCACACCAGTCAGAGTGGCTAAAATGAACAAATCAGGGGACTGTAGATGCTGGAGAGGATGTGGAGAAATGGAACCCTCTTGCACTGTTGGTGGGAATGCAAACTGGTGCAGCCGCTCTGGAAAACAGTGTGGAGGTTCCTCAAAATATTAAAAATAGATCTACCCTATGACCAGCAATAGCACTGCTAGGAATTACCCAAGGGCTACAGGAGTGCTGATGCATAGGGGCACTTGTACCCCAATGTTTATAGCAGCACTTTCAACAATAGCACTTTCCAATTATGGAAAGAGCCTAAATGTCCATCTACTGATGATGGATAAAGAATTTGTGGTTCACATACACAATGGAATACTACTTGGCAGTGAGAAAGAATGAAATATGGCCTTTTGTAGCAATGTGGATGGAACTGGAGAGTGTTATGCTAAGTGAAATAAGTCATAGAGAGAAAGACAGATACCATATGTTTTCACTCTTAGGTGGATCCTGAGAAACTTAATAGAAGAAGACCATGGGGGAGGGGAAGGAAAAAAAAAAGAGAGGGAGGGAGCCAAAGCATAAGAGACTCTTAAAAACTGAGAATAAACTGAGGGTTGATGGGGGGGGAAGGGGAGGGTGGGTGATGGGCATTGAGGAGGGCACCTGTTGGGATGAGCACTAGGTGTTGTATGGAAACCAATTTGACAACAAATTACATATAAAAAAAAAAGGAGGGTGCTTATGGTTTTACAAATATTATGGGACTATTCATAACTCTGCTAGATACATCCATCTATAAAATGCGATTCACCCAATTTCTCCTTCTCCACACTCTGAAATTCAACTATACGGTACTGTTCTTAGGAGTACCTAATTGAAATGAAAAGGATGAGCCTATTCTGGAAGCTGAATAAAAATAATGCGTTCTATGTTTCAATTATATCTTATTATGTTTCCAGGGTCCAATGAGGAAATTAATTATTGTTTTGCCTTGTAGCATAATTCATGAAGCAGCGCTTGCAGGAAAAGGAACTGTAAATATTTTAACTTGTTGCTACTCTACTTTTTGACCTAATATATCAGTAATTCTCAAATCCATAAAAATAAATCTTTTTCAAAAAATTTGGAAAGTAAGCCTTAAAAATGTCTCTTCACCAGGTTAGGTGACACATCTTCAATTGCTGCTATTTTTGCTGCTACTTTTAGCTTTATGATTATATTTAAAAGACATAAATCTACGGGGCGCCTGAGTGGCTCAGTCGGTTGGGTGTCCGACTTCGGCTCAGGTCATGATCTCACAGTCCGTGAGTTTGAGTCCCGCGTCGGGGTCTGTGCTGACAGCTCAGAGCCTGGAGCCCTTTTCACATTCTGTGTCTCCCTCTCTCTCTGCCCCTCCCCTGTTCATGCTCTGTCTCTCTCTGTCTCAAAAATAAATAAACGTTAATAAAAACAATTTAAATGAAAAAAAGACATAAATCTAGTTTTAAGTAGTATATTCTATAGGTTTAAGGTTTTAAATTTCTGTCCATGTGAGTAACTCATTAATACATCTTAAACTTTGCAGTCCAGTATAAATCTGATCTCATTTATAATTCAGTAGACAAAATTATTTCTAAAGCTGTAGCTCTTTGCCATCCAACATTCCTGTTTGATATTGGTATCCTCATCATCTGCATTTTCTACAGTTAAGATCAAGTATTATGCTTCTTTGTTCATTTGTTTTATTTTTTAGGTTCCACATGGAAGTGAAACTGTACGGTATTTGTCTTTCTCTCTGACTCATTTTGCCACGAAAACAGACCTTAGGAAATATGTATGTTCATAATGTTTTCAACGACAGTTGTACTGAAAACTTGGGGTAATAAACGGGACCTGGGCACAGGGTCCTCATGGTAGAATGCTGTGGGGACGTGTCTCCAGGAGTCATACCATTCAGAATCCCAGTCTCTTTGAACTCAGTCCAGTGACTTATTTTGGTGAATTGCACAGCAGCCCACCCTATGATGAGGCTGTACCTGAGGCTTGATAAGCATGTGTTCATTGGAATGCAGCTTTGAGGCTACCAGCGGAGGCCAGAATGCAAGTTAACATGGGGAGAAGGGCCCAGACATAAGCTGGCACCACGTGGCAGGCATATGTATGAGGCTTTGTTCCACCTGTCCCTATCTACTCCCCACACTGAGCAGAAGCCACATATGGGGACCCCGCCAGCACACTGGATCATGAGAAATACAAATGGTTGTTTTCTGAGCCAGGAAGTTTGGGGAGGCTTGAAACTTAGTAATAGATGTCTGATTCAGTCCTCAACATTGTTTTTCAATCTGAGAGTGAAGGAAAATCTTCAGCACAGACTTGATATATTTTTTTTAATCAGACACACCTGCTAATGCATTCAGTTATGAAACACATAGTGTGAATTAGTCACGAAGGTTTTCTATGTATGCTGGAGAATATCTTTTCACACTGACATACATAGATATTCCTTCAGATAATTGGAATTACTTCTTTTCCATGGCAGGAATATTTTGGGTTCCGATTATTTCTCTTTGTTCAGTCATACATCTCAGAATCTTCTTACCTAAAACTCTACTGACATACCTTAGGGCCATGGTTTTTGGACTTTTAAAATTCACACAATATTAAAACTAGAGGGAAAATAATGTGTCTGAAGTTAAGTGTGTCAAATTTTAATTTGTCACCTAAAGCCATAGAAAGAAAAGACAAAGGCGGGGGTAGGTGCGGGAAGCCTACTAAATGCTATTCCTGCTATTTTAAGAAGGTATGGATATTGTGAACATCAAAAATACAGGAAGGATGTACTCTAAAAATAAAGTAGTATTCTTTTATTAAAAATATTCTGTATGAGGGGCACCTGGTGACTCAGTTGGTAAGCGTCTGTCTTCAGCTCAGGTCGTGATCTTGCAGTTCGTGATTTCAAGCCCCACATCATGCTCTGTGCTGACAGTTTGGAGCCTGGAGTCTGTTTCGGATTCTGTGTCTTCCTCTCTCTCTGCCCCTTCCCCACTCATACTCTGTCTCTCTCTCTTTCTCAAAAATAAATAAACATTAAAATTTTAAAAAATATTCTGTATGAAACACTAATTTGATACATTTGTTTTGCCTGTTAGATTTCAAGGCTCCTTTATTTTTTTAATATTTATTCAAGGCTGCTTTATTTTTTAACAGTTTTTTAATTTAAATGCAAGTTAGTTAACATATTGTAATAATGATTTCAAGAATAGAATTTAGTGATTCATCGCATACATATAACACCTGGTGCTCATCCCATTAAGTGTCCTCCTTACTGCCCATCACCCATTTAGCCCATCCCCTGCCAGCAGCCCTCAGTTTGTTCTCTATATTTAAGAGTCTCGTATGTTTTGTCTCCCTATTTTTATCTTATTTTTCCTTCCCTTCCCCTATGTTCATCTGTTTTGTTTCTTAAATTCCACATATGAGTGAAATCATATGAAACTTGTTTTTCTCTGTTTTCGCTTAGCGTAATACACTCTAGTTCCATCCATGTTGTTGCAAATGACAAGGTTTCATTCTTTTTGATCACCGAATAATATTTCATTGTATGTTTATACCACATCTTCTTTATCCATTCATCCATCAATGGACATTTGGGCCCCCTCCCTAGTCTGGCTATTGTCAGTAGTGCTGCTATAAACATTGGGGTGAATGTGCCCCTTTGAATCATCATTTTTGGACCCTTTGGATAAATACCCAGTAGCACAATTGCTGGGTCGTAGGGTAGTTCTATTTTTAATTTTTTGAGGAACCTCCATACTGTTTTCCAGAGTGATTGCACCAGTTTGCATTCCCACCAGCAGTTCAGAAGGGTTCCTCTTTCTCCGCATCTTTGCCAACATCTGTTGTTGCCTGCATTGTTCATGTTAGCCATTATGACAGGTGTGAGGTGGTATCTCATTATGGTTTTGATTTGTATTTCCCTGATGATGAGTGATGTTGAGCATCTTTTCATGTGTGTGTTAGCCGTATGGATGTCTTCTTTGGAAAAGTGTCTATTTATGTCTTCTCCCCATTTCTTCCCTGGATTATTTATTTTTTGATATTGAATTTGGTAAGTCCTTTATAGATTTTGTATACTAACCTTTTATCTCTTATGTCTTTTGCAAATATCTTCTCTCATTTTGTGGGATGCCTTTGAGTTTTGCTGATTGTTTCCTTTGCTGTACAGAAGCTTCTTATCTTGATGAGGTCCCAAAAGTTCATTTTGGAGCCAGTGTTTTAAAATAAACCTGCCTCTCTCTCTCTCTCTCTCATTCTCATTTCTCACTCTTTCTCTCACATACATACATATATACATACATACATATGACACACACACATCCTGTTGGTTCTCATTGTTTCTTTAGAGAACTCTAATACAGGGTTCTGGACTGAGAAGATGATCATTTGAGCAATTCACTCAAACTAATTAGCTCATATGCAAAAAGGAATTACTGATCTGGGCTGACTTACTATGGGATTATGTCCTGATAAAGCCATTGTAAGTTGGAAATATCCTAAGTTAAAAATACGTTTAATATGCCTGACGTACTGAACATCATAGCTCGGCATAGCCTACCTTAAATGTGCTCAAAACACATGAGCCTACAGTTTGGCAAATCATCTAACACAAAGCCTATTTTATAGTAATGTGTTGAATTTATTGAACATTGTACTTAAAGTGAAAAAGAGAATGAGTGTATGGGTGTAGAGTCATTGCGAGCGCATCGGTTGTTGACCTCACGGTTACACAGCTGACTCAGAGTTGCAGCTCCCTGTGAGTGCCCAGAATCAGGAGAGGATTGTACTGCATTGCACTAGCTTGAGGAAAGATCAAAATTCAAAATACATTGTCTACTGAATGTGTATCAGTTTCACACCACTGTTGTCAAAAAGGCATAAGTCAAACCACTGTAAGTCTGGGACTGTCTGTATTTGTGATTATTGAATAACTTAATGCATGTGAAGTATTTATGCTAAGCGTAATTATAGTAAGTATGCACTACACGTCAGCTAATTTTTATTGTTATTTTCCCCCTGCTACTTTAAGAAGCCAATCTGTTTTCTCTGTCTTGACTTGTAGAGCGATCAGGCACATGTTTTATGCTTAATCTGTGTGATTCTATCCAACTTGAGTTTATTGTCTTTTATTCCCTTCCTTTCCCCATTCACTATTTCATTTTTGTGTCTTGTCCTGTGATAATTGTTTACTTTTTATCACATTGTGATTTACCTATGGAGCTTCCCTTTTAGATATAATAGATGTACAAATACTTACATAAATCCAAGCCTCTGCATGTATTTACAATCTAAGTGACAAACTAGAATGAGTTTAAACTGGTTCTTCATTTGCTAACTACAGTTTCCTTCCAGGTCTCTTGACCAATTTCACCAGAAATCGGGGGAAATCTCAAGTGATGGATATGAGGGCAAGGCATCTGGCTGATTTATAAGTGTGATCTTTATTAATTCGTCTGTGCTTTATATGCTTGTACCATGAAAAAAAAATTTTTTTACACAATTCTACTTACAGTAATTATAGAAACTTTTTGGGGTTGGGAAAGAAGAATTTCTTTTTATAATAGTAGTTAGTACTCCTATTTCATAGTACTACTACTATGAAAGTACAACTTTTAATAGTTGTAGTTATTGTTAGTGATTGTTTAGTATGGGTTTTAGTCAGATTTGTTGTTAAAAGAATCATTAAAAACTTGAAGAATGTCAGTCATAAAAAGAAAGACAAAAGGATATATTTTTCCAGATTTTTTTTTCTGAACATGACAGAGTGTGATGGATGTAATTAACTTTGTACAAAGTGAGAAAATGGTGCAATATTAGTGGGTGAGCCACCAACTAATGGCTTTGTATTCAGTCTGGAGTGAATCCAACAGAACCTGACCTTGTACTCTTCTGAGGTAGCTTATAATCTCTTTTCCGAAGAGATGGTTGCTATCCTGTTTACCTCCACCATGGTCAGATCAGCTGGCTTATTTCCCGAGTTAGGCTTGAGTGTTCCTAATGAAATGAATCTTTTTATTGAAGCCTCAGGTGTAATTATCCATTGAAGTGCAGTGATGACCCAAATACGTTTGGTCTATGATTCCAATGTGTATTCTCAAGTCTAGTCTTTCCTGTCTAAATCCTTTTATTTAGAATTCATTCTAGTTTCTTTCTCAGACATAAATGAAAAAAAGTCTTGGGCTATTCTTTAACAATTAGTTTGAAAGCTTAAAACTTAGAAAATTTTCACAGAGGCTTTAGAATCTTTAGGTCCGCTTGATTCCCATTTGCTTCACATTTGCTCTGCTCCTCCACGAACCTATTGAGCTATGTGCGTGTATGTAGAAATTGTGTGTATGTCCATGTTTCTTGCATCCATGTGGCTGAGAGTTTTCTACTTAAAGAGAAAATCATTATGGAATGGCATCACTCTAGTGTGCTTTGGGAGCACTAGCTGACACAACAGTGCTTTGAAGGATAGGTCAAACTTGGCTAAGTGAGAAAGGAAAGGAAAGGCCTCTGGACAAATAAATCATCCGAAAAACATTAAGCCATAAGTAAGAAGTGTATTCAGTAAATCTTCTACTTCTGAATGCGTCTGGTGGGGCTTACGAATGGGCTGTTTCATTCACAAGGAAGAGTTACTGTAGGGGTATGCCAGGCCCAGATTTGCATTTTATGAAGATTGTTTGGACAGCAGTATGTAGCTAACAAGATTGTTGCTTAAACCTCAGGGATTTGGATGGAATAGGCTAGTGCTCACACAGTGGCGCAAGATTGATGGGTTCAGGACTTCAGTATCAACTAAGTAGCTTTGGGTTCTGAGAAAGCCCTAATTTGTAGGCTTCCAGACTCCAGAGAAAAATCTCTTTAATTTTTTAAGCAGCATTTTCTACTTACAAAAATAACATTAGTGTTAATTGTAGAAAATTTAGAAAATGCACTAGAGCACAGGAAATAAAATTGAAATATTTTAAACCCTACCACTCATAACTAGCTACTATCGATATTTTGGTAAATATTTTTTAGTGTGTGTGTATATATACATATATGTATATATATATATATATATACATATATGTATATATATATATATATATATATATATATATGATTTAATATATATGATTTAGTATTATATATATACATGATTTTCAACAAAACCTGGCCATAATAATACCACTTTTCATTATTGTTTTTTTAACATAGTATGCATGGTTTTCATGACATTATGTATTTTCTTCTAAAGTAATATTTAGTACTTATTATGTTTTAGTGTATACATATATGATTTAATATATATGATTTAGTATTATATGTATGTATAAATATATACATATATGTGTATATACATACATATATATATGATTTTCAACAAAACCTGGCCATAATACTAGTTTTCATTATTGTTTTTTTAACGTAGTATGCATGGTTTTCATGACATTATGTATTTTCCTCTAAAGTAATATTTAGTACTTATTATAAAAGTGATAAAATGCTTATCATAAAAAGTAGAATTTACTCTTAAGCAAAAAAAGGATGATTAGGATGATTCATGATCTCTCCCCCTAAAGATAATGATAAATTATTTCGCTTTTTATCTTTTATATTGGATTCTTCCAGTTGACGTTTGAACATACTGAGAATTTTTATATGTTGAACAAAATAATAACAAACACAGTGTTATTCTAAGTGCTGGTTCTAAGTGCTATGTATATGTCTTTTTTTTTTTTTTTTCCCACATGGTGCGATGAAATAATTATTGTCACCAATTTCAAGATGAAGGAGATGAGGCACAGAAAGATTAAGTAACTTATCTAAGACCAAGAGCTAGTAAGTCACAGAGCTAGTGTCCAAACCCAGGCCATCTGTTGCCAGATTTTGTGGCCTTGAAAAATGTGTTATATTGCTTCTCTCTTGACATTATATTCACTTCATGCAATTGATTTATATCTGCGTAGTCTTTCACAACCAAACTTCTCTGAAAACTTATTTACATTTTATGGTTGCATTTCCTCATATCCCAATCACACTATTACACACTTCAATCCATAACTTTCTTATACGAATTTACCAAAACTATTAGTTCCTGCTAACATCTGTAATGAATTTCAGTACAGTGGACACCCAATTTATTTCCACTATCACGCCATCCAGGGCAAAGGACTGCTCCCCCTTCGCTCTCTGTTGTTGGTTTCTATGGGACAGTAATTTTTCCTATGTCCCATCCATGCCTTTACTCACTCCTTCTGTCTCCAGTGTTGGACATTTGACCTCAATCAAGCTTCCAAATGTTACAGAGCTTCAGGGCTTGGCTATAGCTCTTCATGGCTTCTCTCACTCTACATACTTTCCCTTGGAGTCCATGAATTTCCACAACTTGAAATATCATATATTCACTGTAATTCCCAAATGTAGATCTCTGTACTGTTTCTTTTCTGAGCTTCAGATCCATACATCCAGTTACTTCAGCCTCATCACTTGATATCTTAAAGACTGCCTTTAAAATATAGGATATCCAAATATCTTTTTCTGCCTGTTTTTGGTATCTTAGTAGATGGCACAGTGCTCCACTCAGAAATTTGAGCCAGTAATTCGAAGTAATCTTTACACTTCCTTTCTCGCTGCCCACATTCCCTCAAAAATTAAGTTATATCAGTTACACTTTCTAACTTTCATAGATCACTTTTCTTACCTCTTCTTCTGCTTCCAAAACCTAACCCTTTGTTTCTCATCTGGACTGTTGCACTGAGGTCGCTCATCCTTTTTTGCCTTTCCCTAATTCATGTCCCACACAGGGTGATATTTTTAAACAAGATATTTGATCAAGTCACTCTCTGACTCAACACTCTTTGTTGGCCTCTTAACTGCTCTTGATACTATGTTTAAAAACCTTTATACATTTGATAGGGTCCTGTGCTCTGGGGCCTCATCCTGCCATACATTATCACTTCCATCCACAAATCCTATTTCCCAGTGTAACTACCTTATTCTGTTCATTATCTAGTTTTTAACTCATACATCACTTCCTTAGGGAAGACTTATCCTTATTCTGAGTTGTGTACCCCTTTTCAAAACACAGAGACTTCTTGCTAACACTATTCACAATATTAATTAATTATAAATTTTGTCAAAATTTCTGTACCATCTATCTCCCTTGCTACACTGTAAGCCTCCTTTTATTTTTTATGTTTATTTATTTGCTTTGAGACAGAGAGAGAGAGAGAGAGAGAGAATATGCACATGTGCACGTGCATGTGGAAGAGGCAGAGAGAGACGGAGAGAAAGAATCCTAAGGAAGTTCCTCATTCAATGCAGAGCCTGAAATGGGGCTCCATCCCAAAAACCGTGAGATCATGAACTGAGCCAAAATCAAGAGTCGGTGCTTCACTGACTGAGCCACCCAGGCATCTCCAATGTAAGCCTTCTGAAGGTGGAAACTGTTTACTGTCTGATTACTTAGCACATATTAATTACATACATTAATCACATAGTGACTAAATAATGATACTTAAAAATTTTTTTCTGTACTTTGAGACTGTGTTTATGTTTTACATTGAATCTAAGATTATTGTTTCAATTATGTCATGCTGTAAGACAGAATGTCCTCTTATTTAAAAATTTCAGCACTTAATCTTTTTCTGTAATTTGAATGATTTCTTTTCAGTGTCAGCTTCCCAAGTTAGTAAGGTAGTACTACATCAACCAACTAGCTTTGCTAAGTCTTAATTATTATTTTCTTTTTAATATTTTTGTCATCGCAACAAGATGTTAGTTTTTAAAATCTCATTTTACTGCTAAGTGAATTATTTTCACCCTTTTTCTGATGAAAAAAGAGACAGAGTGGTAAAACACTCCAAATGAAACTATGATCTCTGTCAAACCCCAAATTCAAATTCAGAGGTTTATAAAAGACTGCAGTCATTCCTCATTCTTGATCTACTCTGTATTGTGAAATGAAACAAAGAAGTTCATCTTATAGCCTCAGCTTGGTAACTGGGTAGTAGACTCAGCAGTAAATTATTCTGTAATTAAGAATATCTTTATGGTAGACAATGGTAGATCTGTCACTTATTTATTTATTTATTTATTTTACATTCTACGGAAATGCATTGCTTTTATTATTTCTCTTTATGTAGGTTTTTTATTTCAACTTGAAAGTTTTGTATTTTTTTTTCCAGATTTTTATTTAAAGTCTATTTGGTTAACACACAGTGCAGCATTGGTGTCAGGAGTAGAATTCTTTATTTCATGACTTATATACAACACACAGTGCTCATGATAACAAGTGCGCTCCTGAACTAGGGAAGATAGCGGCATAGGAGGATGCTGGGCTCACCTCGTCCTGCTGATCACTTAAATTCCACCCACACCTGCCTAAATAACCAAGAAAACCACCAGAAGACTAGCAGAACAGACTCTCCGGAGCCAAGCGTAGACAAGAGGCCCACGGAAGAGGGTAGGAAGGGCAGAGAGGGGGTGCATGCTACACGGACTGGTGGAAGGGAGCTGGGGCGGTGGAGGGGCAGCCCACCCAGCAAGGCAGAGCCCCAGAGTCTGGCTTGCAAAAGCAGAGGGGCTGGACAGAGTGTGTTCTGACAGCCAGCGGGACTTAACATCTAGAATGTTATAAGTCATCAGCTCTTCTCAGAGAGCAGAAGGGCGAGAGGACACTGGGAGGGAGAGTTGTTGAGCCCCAGGAGACAGATCTCAGCGTGGCGCTGAACAAAGGCGCTGGCCAGCACCATCTCTCTTCCATCCCCAGTCGAACCCAAAGGGAACCAGTTCCCATCACTGAACTTGCTTGCACCACGCAAACACCCAACGCTGTACTTCTATGGATCTATCCCTCCAACTGGTCTGCCTCCCTCCCAGTCGTTGTAGGGCCCCTCCTGCAGGGGACCACTGACAGCAAAGTGAGCTGCCCTTCCCACCCCTGTGCACCTTGCGGATCCACCCTGGCTAATACGCCAGATCCCACTGAAGCAGCACCACAACCCTGGCAGTGTGCAAGTAGCCCTGACAGGGGCCACACCACTCCACAGTGAGTCCTGCCCCCTGGGAGAGGGGAAGAGAAGGTACACACCAGTCTGATAGTGGCCCCAGCGGTGGGCTTGGGACAGATATTGGGTCTGACTGCGGCCCGCCCACCAACACAAGTTACTTCAGACAGCACAGGGGAAGTGCCCTGCACTTCCGCGCCATCCAAGGACTATCCAAAATGACAAAATGGAAGAATTCTCAAAAGAAACTCCAGGAAGTAGCGACAGCAAAAAAATTGATCAAAAACGATTTAAGCAATATAACGGAAGAAGAATTTAGAGTAATAGTCATAAAATTAATCACTGTATAGAGAACAGCAGAGAACCTATTGCTACAGAGATCAAGGGACTAAGAAACAGTCATGAGGAGCTAAAAAAATGCTACAAATGAGGTGCAAAATAAAATGGAGGCGACCAGAGTTCAGACTGAAAAGTCAGAAGAGAGAATAGGTTAATTAGAAGATAAAATTATGGAAAAGGAGGAAGCTGAGAAAAAGAGAGATTAAAAAAAAATCCAGGATTATGAGGGGAGAATTAGAGAACTAAGTGATGTAATGAAACGGAACATTATCCGTATAATAGGAATTCCAGAAGAGGAAGACAGAGAGAAAGGGGCTGAAGGTGTACTTGAACAAATCATGGCAGAGAACTTCCCTGATCTGGGGAAGGAAAAAGGGATTGCAATCCAAGACGCACAGAGAACTCCCTTCAGACATAAATGAATCGATCTTCTGCATGACATATCATAGTTACTGGCAAAATACAAGGATAAAGAGAAAATTCTGAAAGCAGCTAGGGATAAACATGCCCTAACTTATTAAGGGAGGCTGATAACTAGTGGCAGACATATCTAGTGAAACTTGGCAGGCCAGAAAGGAATGGCAGGAAATCTTCAATGTGATGAACAGAAAAAATATGCAGCCGAGAATCCTTTATCCAGCAAGTCTGTCATTCAGAAAAGAAGGAGAGATAAAGGTTTTCCCAAACAAAAACTGAAAGAGTTCATCACCACTAAACCAGCCCTACAAGAGATCCTACTGGAGATTCTGTGAGTGAAATGTTGCAAGGACCACAAAGTACCAGAGACATCACTACAAGCATGAAACCTACACACATCACAATGACTCTAAACCCATATCTTTAGATAATAACACTGAATGTAAATGGACTAAATGCTCCAACCAAAAGACATAGGGTATCAGAATCTATAAAAAAAACAAGACTCATCTATTTGCTGTCTATTAGAGACTCATTTTATTTTATTTTTTTTTTCAACATTTTTTTATTTATTTTTGGGACAGAGAGAGACAGAGCATGAACAGGGGAGGGGCAGAGAGAGAGGGAGACACAGAATCGGAAACAGGCTCCAGGCTCCGAGCCATCAGCCCAGAGCCTGACGCGGGGCTCGAACTCACGGACCGCGAGATCGTGACCTGGCTGAAGTCGGCCGCTCAACCGACTGCGCCACCCAGGCGCCCCTAGAGACTCATTTTAGACCTGAGGACACCTTCAGATTGAAAGTGAAAGGATGGAGAACCATCTACCATGCTACTGGAAGTCAAAAGAAAGCTGGAGTAGCCCTACTTGTATCAGACAAACTAGACTTTAAATTAAAGGCTGTAACAAGAGATGAAGAAGGACATTATATAATAATCACAGGGTCTATCCATCAGCAAGAGCTAACAATTATAAATGTCTATATGCCGAATACGGGAGCCCCCAAATATAAAACAATCACAAACATAAGCAACCTTATTGATAAGAATGTGGTAATTGCAGGGGACTTTAATACTCCACTTACAACAATGGATAGATCATCTAGACACAGGATGAATAAAGAAACAAGGGCCCTGAATGATACATTGGATCAGATGGACTTGACATATATTTAGAACTCTGCATCCCAAAGCAAAAGAATATACTTTCTTCTCGAGTGCACATGGAACATTCTCCAAGATAGATCACACACTGGGTCACAAAACAGCCCTTCATAAGTATAGAAGAATTGAAATCATACCATGCATACTTTCAGACCACAATGCTATGAAGCTTGAAATCAACCACAGGAAAAAGTCTGGAAAACCTCCAAAAGCATGGAGGTTAAAGAACACCCTACTAAAGAATGAATGGGTCAACCAGGCAATTAGAGAAGAAATTTAAAAATATATTGAAACAAATGAAAGTGAAAATACAACAATCCAAATGCTTTGGGATGCAGCGAAGGCAGTCCTGAGAGTAAAATACATTGCAATCCAGGCCTATCTCAAGAAACAAGAAAAATCCCAAATACAAAATCTAAAGGAAATAGAAGCAGAACAGCAAAGACACCCTAGACCCAGCAGAAGAAGAGAAACAATAAAGCTCAGAGCAGAAATAAATAATATAGAATCTAAAAAACTGTAGAGAAGATAAATGAAGCTAAGGGTTGGTTTTTTGAAAACAAAACAAAACAAAAAAATTGATAAACCTCTAGCCAGGCTTCTCAAAAAGAAAAGGGAGATGACCCAAATAGATAAAATCATGAATGAAAATGGAATGATTACAACCAATCCCTCAGAAATACAAGCAATTATAAGGGAATACTATGAAAAATTGTATGCCAACAAACTGGACAACCTGGAAGAAATGGACAAATTCCTAAGCACCCACACGCTTCCAAAACTCAAACAGGAAGAAATAGAAAACTTGAACAGAGCCATAACCAGCGAAGAAATTGTATCAGTCATCAAAAATTTCCCAACAAATAAGAGTCCAGGACCAGATGGCTTCCCAGGGGAATTCTACCAGACATTTAAAGCAGAGATAATACCTATCTTTCCCAAGCTGTTTCAAAAAATAGAAAGGGGAGGAAAACTTCCAGACTCATTCTATGAAGCCAGTATTACTTTGATTCCAAAATCAGACAGAGACCCAGCAAAAAAAGAGAACTACAGGCCAATACCCCTGATGAATATGGATGCAAAAATTGTCAATAAGATACTAGCAAATCAAATTCAACAGCATATAAGAATAATTATTCCACCATGATCAAGTGGGATTCATTCCTGGACTGCAGGACTGGTTCAACATTTACAAATCAATCAGTGTGATACATCACATTAATAAAAGAAAAGATAAGAACCATATGATCCTGTCAATCGATGCAGAAAAAGCATCTGACAAAATTCAGCATCCTTTCTTAATAAAAACCCTCGAGAACGTCAGAATAGAAGGAACACACTTAAGCATCATAAAAGCCATTTATGAAAATCCCACAGCTAATATCATCCTCAATGGGGAAAAACAGAGCTTTCCCCCTGAGATCAGGAACACTACAGGGATGTCCGCTCTCACCGCTGTTGTTTAACATAGTGTTGGAAGTGCTAGCATCAGCAATCCGACAACAAAAGGAAATCAAAGGCATCCAAATTGGCAAAGATGAAGTCAAGCTTTCACTTTTTGCAGATGACGTGATATTATACTTGGAAAACCTGATAGACTTCACCAAAAGTCTGCTAGAACTGATACATGAATTCAGTAAAGTCGCAGGATACAAAATCAATGTACAGAAATCAGTTGCATTCTTATACAGTAATAATGAAGCAACAGAAAGACAAATAAAGAAACTGATCCCATTCACAATTGCACCAAGAAGCATAAAATACCGAGGAATAAATCTAACCAAAGATGTAAAAGATCTGTATGCTGAAAACTATAGAAAGCTTATGCAGGTAATTGAAGAAGATATAAAGAAATGGAAAAACATTCCATGCTCATGGATTAGAAGAATAAATATTGTTAAAATGTCAATACTACCCAAACCTATCTACACATTCAATGCAATCCTAATCAAAATTGCACCAGTATTCTTCTCGAAGCTAGAACAAGCAATCCTAAAATTTGTATGGAACCACAAAAGACCCCAAATAGACAAAGTAATTTTGAAGAAGACCAAAGCAGGAGGCATCACAATCCCAGACTTTAGCCTCTACTACAAAGCTGTATTCATCAAGACAGCATGGTATTGGCACAAAAACAGACACACAGACCAATGGAATAGAATAGAAACCCCAGAATTAGACCCACAAAAGTATGGCCAATTAATCTTTAACAAAGCAGGAAAGAATATCCAATGGAAAAAGGACAGTCTCTTTAACAAATGATGCTGGGAGAACTGGACAGCAACATGCAGATGAATGAAACTAGACCACTTTCTTACACCATTCACAAAAATAAAATGGATAAAGGACCTGAATGTGAGACAGGAAACCATGAAAACCGTAGAGGAGAAAGCAGGAAAAAACCTCTCTGACCTCAGCTGCAGGAATTTCTTACTTGACACATCCCCAAAGGCAAGGGAATTAAAAGCAAAAATGAACTACTGGGACCCGATGAAGATAAAAGCTTCTGTACTGCCAATGAAACAATCAACAAAACTAAAAGACAACCAACAGAATGGGAAAAGATATTTGCAAATGACATACCGGACAAAGGGCTAGTATCCAAAAACTATAAAGAGCTCACCAAACTCCACACCCAAAAAACAAAGAATCCAGTGAAGAAATGGGCAGAAAACATGAATAGACACTTCTAAAGAAGACATCTAGATGGCCAACAGGCACATGAAAAGATGCTCAACATCGCTCCTCATCAGGGAAATACAAATTGAAGCCACACTCAGATACCACCTCACACCAGTCAGAGTGGCCGAAATGAACAAATCAGGAGACCATAGATGCTGGCGAAGATGTGGAGAAATGGGAACCCTCTTGCACTGTTGGTGGGAATGCAAACTGGTGCAGCTCCTCTGGAAAACAGTGTGGAGGTTCCTCAAAATATTAAAAATAGATATACCTTATGACCCAGCAATAGCACTGCTAGGAATTTACCCGAGGGATATAGGAGTGCTGATGCATAGGGGCACTTGTACCCCAATGTTTATAGCAGCACTTTCAACTATAGCCAAATTATGGAAAGAGCCTAAATGTCCATCAGCTGATGGACATGTCTATGATCTATAGATCTGTGATCTATGATCTATGATCTATGGACATAGATAAAGAAATTGTTGTTTATATACATAAGGGAATACTACGTGGCAAGGAGAAAGAATGAAATATGGCCTTTTGTAGCAACGTGTATGGAACTGGAGAGTGTTATTCTAAGTGAAATCAGTCATACAGCAAAAGACAGATACCATTTGTTTTCACTCCTCTGTGGATCCTGAGAAATTTAACAGAAGACCATAGGGGCAGGAAAGAAAAAAAAAAATAGGTAGGGAGCCAAAACTCTTAAAAACTGAGAACAAACGGAGGGTTGATGGGGGGTGGGAGGGAGAAGAGGGTGGGTGATGGGTATTGAGGAGGGCACCTGTTGGGATGAGCACTGGATATTGTATGGAAACCAATTTGGCAATAAATTTCATATATATATAAAAAAAGTGCCCTCCTAAGATATCAGAATAAATTTAACCAACTGCAAGCAATTCTCTATTGAGATTCAGTCATATGAAACGTATTTGATTATCTAAAGTTTCAATTCAGTGGAGGAGGAGAATTACATATTTTAAATATTATGCATTAGAATTTCAACTTGGGTAGTAATATCAAATACAGACTGCAGTGAATTTACATGTATGACTATATTATTGGGCCAGTACTAAGCACATTTCATGATTACCAGATATATCATTAAGGTTACGTGTATGTAATCATTTAAGTACCTCCCCCCCCCCCCAACGCCATAATACATGTGATATAGATGCATTTATTACTGGATAATTCTCGTCCTACTTCATGAGACTTTGAAATTTTCAAATCATTTCTAAAACACTTTCTCTGTGAATATACTTTTAAAAAAGGGACAATCATATAGATACATTCTTTCTGAATTCACAAAATGTAAGGCATTGATTTTTATGAAAGTGTTGTAAGGCATTCAGGTATGATGCCTTGGAATGATGACTTTAATATACTTTGTACATAAGTTTTTTTGTTTGTTTTTTGTGTTTTTTTTGTTTTGTTTTGTTTTGTTTTTTTATTACAGAGCACTACGGTAGACTCTTTGAAGACTCTTGACTGCTTTCTTATCTCAGCTAATTACTGTTTTATTTGGCATTAATTGTGGAGAGCAGCAGGCACATGGAGAGTAGCCATTTATCTTCCTTCCCCTCTAGGGCTAAGGCTTTCTTTTTGGAAAGAAACAAGGAAGAAGAGCCTGTCTTTCTTTGCAGGTGTCAATGGAAAGAAGGTCACATGTATTAAGACACATAGTTCTGATGGCCTGGGGCCATCCTAGGTGATTAATCAATCTAGCAATGTTAAGCATTCGGGCAAATGGAACAAGAAAAAAGCTCTTTCTGTAGTAATTAACATTTTGGTTATTAAAAAGAAAGAGACATTGCAGTGATTGTTATTGAGATGAAGACGCACAATCTTTCTTAAAATGTTTTGTGATGTGGGCACAAGATGCCTGAGTTCCTGAATTTGACAGTCCTCTGTCTCTTAACCACTAGTAGGTGTCCATGTAAAATGCAGTTGGCAGAAGGGTACAGAATAATGGCAGAAAATAGTTTAACACATCACTAAGTACATATAGGACAGAGTCCTGAAAAGATTGTTCTGTCAAACTAACTTAACATTTTTACGTTTGCTTTCTGAATTGTTCCTCTGGGAGGGAGACTAGTAGTTGTGACATGGCAAGCTAATAATGGCGCAGTACAGCTCATTCATAGTTTGTTTTAACATTGAATAGTGTTTTCTCTGAATAAGCCTAAAGTGTACTACACAGAAAGATTTTAAAATCACCATGTGATCCTACAGTATTGAGAATTCGTGTGTGTCCCCTATCCTAGTATATGGTTTTGAAAAGTCACTTCAAAAATTCCCAATAAAAATTGTATCTAAAAATGTAACCTCATTGCTGTAGCCATGAGCAAAGACTTTAATTTGTAAGGTTGATGACAGCCAGTAAGAAGAAATGGTAGCCCCAAACCTTAGAAGAAATTGCTCGTCAGTAATTTATCCAAATGAAAATGACTTCTACCATGATACCATCCATTCAGGTTCTTAAAATAAATCATCATAGTTTTAAATCTCTAACATAATAAATGTATACTTTTTATTCTTTATCAAAAATTTTGTGAGGATAAGAATACAAAGGAATAATATGGCCATAATGTACATTATAAAAAAGTTTGAGCTAACCAGGTAGACATAAACCATTATAGCTAATTCCTGATACTAAATTTTAAATTGTTGCTAGTATCTTCAGTGTTTTATAACACATTTTTATCTTTTTTTTCAAGCAATTTTATTATTTTTATTTTTTAATATAACTTATTGTCAATATGACCCATTTTTAAATTACATAAGTCTGAAGATATAAAATTTATATTATAAATGTATACATATTAATATATAAAGACATAACATTCCAACGGTACGGTAACAATGCATATAGATGATAGAAAGATTGAAAGATAGATGGAGATACATATAAAGACACAGAGATACACAGTTACCTGAAAGAAAAGTGCACACCTAATTCGTACTTTAGCCCCACTGGATATAAGAGATTTTAGAACATTATTGTTTGTAATTATTATTTTATGAATAGTATTGTTCATAAATGTTTATTGAATCATTAAATGAAACATACATAAAAGATGACTTTTTGCAGAATTTGTGTAAATATTACTTCTGGCCTACTAGGAAGTACTAACCAATTCTAAAATTAGTAAGCAAGAAATAAATTATTATCAGTTTTGAAAAACTTAGAAATAACTCATCAGGCTTCATTTGATCATTTGCTTGATTATTATGGATATGTTTGAATTTGGTGGTGATTTTATTTGCCCATTATACCATGATATGCTTTCCTAATAATTTCCCAGTTTATTTGATATAATTAATTATATCAATGCTTAACAATGTTTCTCAGAAAGCCTAATCACATTTAGATATCATCTGGGGAGATAGCATATTTAATCAATAATAACACCAATCATGCAAACAGTTCATGCATTATTATGCAAAATAGTCTTTCCTAAAGACATAATAAAGGGCAAAGTCTTTTCTGTTTTGTAGTAGTTATGAATTACAATCACCCATCTCAGATGTACAAATAACAAGTTCCACTCAATTATCTATTTGTATCCAAACTCAAGTTCTATTTTGAGCCCCACTCCTTAACTTGGTGATAACTTAATCTGAGTCAGTTTGAAATCCCCTATGTAGCTCATACTAAGGTACACATCGAAAAGACCATCTTGTCCTTGGTCTTCGTCCACACATTTTAGTGAGCTATTGCTTTGCCTATGTCCATGGTTCTGTTAGTTTTAGAAAAGAAGTCACAGAAATGTTTCTGCCCGTTTGATGTCATTGGCCTATAACACTCTGCCAGACACCCACTGGTATATATACCTGTGCAGTGACTGCATCACCTCTGGGTCTTGCCCTTAACTCCCACAACTACTCTGAGAAAGTATAACTTAGGACCCTTCTGTCTCTATCTCCTTGCGCTGTTCATAAACTTCCTTCAAATCTTTCATCTGATCCTAAGAAATCTTTTTTGTAGTCACAAAGAAAATTTGTTTTGCTCATAAGTTTTAATGTTCTGCTACCTGAGGACTATCCCTATATAATGCTGCAAACACATCACTCATGGTGTCCTTAATGGGTTGAGATTTGGGAAAACACAGATCAAGAGACTACCAAGTAACTAATTCTTTTAACCATGTCTTCATTCTTTCCTATGGTACTCAATAAGGTATCAACCATTTGATGGAAATGAAAGGAAAGGGAAAGGGGAAACTCTGCAAGAAAAAAAGATATTTCAAAAATAATATAGTTCTGTCCACAGGGACTATATATCTTATTATTTTATAAGTATTTTACCTTAAGCAACTATGGTACTAATGGATTTAAGATGAGATTAAGAGGCTGAATACATTTAAATTCTGTTTATTCAAACTCTTATGTAAAAAATAAGTACCACAGTTAAAAATTATTAGCTTTTTCTTTTATTGAGAATGTTATATTCTCCTACAAACAAATTGTATACATTGAAAGAGATAGAAGCTCAGAAGCAAATTGTAGAATTATAATAATTTTAAGTTCTGTAAGGTGTTTTGAAAGAGATTTGATTTTAGTATATTATTTTTCTGCCTTTAAAGAGTTAAGAAAAAATGGTAGAATCTTTCCTGACTAGAGGTAACTGATTAGGAAGCTCAAGCGTTTTCTTTTTTAGTCTGTACCTCATCGGATTGCTTTTTGCCCTAAAAACAAGAAAAAAAAAAAGATCTACTTCACCGGATGGAAGCTAGCAGTAATCCTAGTTTTTATTTTTTCATTTAGAAGGATCTGTATGTAATTTAGAAATTCAGCCCCTTGAGAAGTCAATGCTATAACAAGAAAACCCTGACTCATCCAACCCAGTGTTACAAATGGATTTGTGATGGCCCTACAGACACAATTTAAAAGTTTCCTTGGTGAAAACTGGAAACATTTTAAGTATGTAAAAATTGAAAAATGGCTAAATAATTTTATTTATATTCACACAGTGGAATACTATATTGCTGTTTTCAATGATATAAGAAAATATATTAATGAATAGCGCTGAGTATACACATATAATAAGGTTAAATGCAAGTAGTAGGAAAAATTTTTTATGTACCAAATGAATATATAACTCCCCCTGCATAGATGATTGATAGAGTAAATGAGTATTGTGTGATGTCAACTCTATTAAAATAGAAAAGAAGATTGGAATAAAATATAGGTTAGTATAAAAAATAGGCAGATTAGAATAAAATGTAATAGATCGTAGGTTTATATTTGTTTTTATTTATCTTTCTTCCATTTTCCATGTTTTCAATGATTATTCTTTCTTACCTTTAAAATATCAGCCAACATTTATGCTTTTTCTTGATTCTTCTTCTGTCACAATTGTTAATAATTGAAAACAACCTTCAGACTTTGGAGAAACGAGTAGTAAGATAAGACACCATGATAACCTAAATGTTATATAAGTTTTTGAATGACAAAGAAAAAAAGTGAATAAATGGTGTTTTATATATATCTGTAGATATACTCTCCATTCATTTGGTTGCTGTTATCTCTACTTCATAGATGAATAAGATGAAAAAGTTGACTTTTTCCAAAGGCAAAACTCTTATGTAGAAAAATGAAGATTTTACTTTGTCTTACTTGTATATTAGCCGCTTTTATATAATTCTGTTTGTAAAACCCAGTTAAAATGTTGGTATCCTCAGGGGTGCCTGGGTGGCTCAGTGGGTTAAGCATTTGACTCTTGATTTTGGTTCAGGTCATGATCTCGGGGTTCATGAGTTCTAGCCCCTGACAGTGTGGATCCTGCTTGGGATTTTCCCTCTCTCCCCCTTTCTCTCTCTGCCCCTCCCCTGCTCATGTGTTCTCTTGCTCTCTCTCTCTCTCTCTCTCTCAAGATAAATAAATAAACCTGATGTAAATGTTAGTATCCTCAGATTTTTATCTGTTGAAGTTGATTGATACTTTTTAGAAACAATTTTTTTTAATGTTTTTATTTATTTTTGAGACAGAGAGAGACAGAGCATGAGCAGGGGCAGAGAGAGGGGGAGAAACAGAATCTGAAGCGGGCTCCAGGCTCTGAGCTGTCAGCACAGAGCCCAACGAGGAGCTCAAACTGATGGAGTGTGAGATCATGACCTGAGCTGAAGTCGGACGCTCGAACCGACTGAGCCACCCAGGTGCCCCAATTGATACTTTAAACTGGGCCGCAAACTACATGTATTGTGATCACTTCCTACAGTGCGTAATAAAATATATTTAAATAAAATGGAATACTCCCTTTCTGTATACACGTATATAAATAATGAAATTTCTGGGTGAGCAAAAATGATACTGCAGGAATTTGATAGAAATTATCCCATACTAATCTCTTTAAATTATACGTTTAAATTTATTCAGGTTTTAAATTTGATAGTCGCCAACTCATCCCAATTTTACATATAAGAAAATTGGACTTTCAATTAAATGCATTTCAGATTTTGTTTCTGAATTATTTATATTTAATTCATTTGAATGGATTCACAAGACTGTATCAATATATCAGTCCAAACCCATTTGGCTAAATGCTATTAAAATACATGTCTCCCCAACTAATACGGGCTGCACGGAATAACTGTATTCCAGGTGCTTGTCATAGTACCATCCTGAGTTAGCCTCTGGTCAAATAAAACTTTTCTAAAAAGCTTGGCCAAAATAAAAGTCAAGGAGGTTTGCTTGAGGAATGTCCATTCTTTTCATTCCTCTTAAATGTTCTCTAGGACTGAAATAGAGTCTCGGAAAGCCATCTCCCAGGAGTGTTACCTGTGTGCCTTGCCACCACGCCATTCTATTCAAGTGAGCAGCTTGTGTTTGCATTTGTTTAAAGAGCAATACTCAGGTTAGATCTGCTTTTCAAGATTAATAGTAAGGTGTGAAAACGGGGTAAATTAAAATAGGAGTTATCTGTCTTCAGTGAATAACTGAAATATGAAACAGTTAAGAGAATCTTTCTCCTGTGTGTCATTGAAGCTTTCCTCACTCAAATATAGTATGATCTTTAAGGGAAAAAAAAATTGGCATGTTATTTTAGAATGAGCATATTTGGACTTTAAAAAAAGGCCCTATCTTGTTCATTATATGAGAGCATGTTCATAATTTATTTTGGGGCATATTTAAAAATCTGTTTGAGAAGAAAGCTGTTACAAATCACATATGAATGAGGCCATCTGCCGAGGATGCATATAATAATCTTGGGGAGTTATGGAATTTGATGACAGGTTTAAAAACAAAGACAACCTATAATCTTTTTTTTTTTTTCTGATTCTAGTGATTCAAAATTATTGTGACGTTCTTATTTTTTTTTCTCCTTCATCCTTCTTGAATATAGCCGTAGCCTCATTCATGACTTTATTAAGTAATTATAAGAAGAATATAATCTTATCCAAATGAGTTACCCTGAATTAAAGTGTGTTAGCAATCATGAGATAAAAATGTATGTGGGAACTCAGGCATTGAGTAAGCATTTATTGGATACCATTTCTCTTTAAAAGGTATCCTAAAATGAACACTCTTTTCTAACTTTAATAGACTTTATTCAGACGTAAAAGATGTACAAAGTATGCATGAGAATTAACAGAAGTATCATTATCTCTAATTTTTAAGCAAATGGTTGAAGTGCAGACTGATTTTTAAGAAACTGTACTGGACATATCATAAGATACTTTTAATAACTAAAAAGTATCAATTTTCTTCTCTTAAAAAATTTTTTTTAATGTTTATTCATTTTTGAGAGATGGAGAGACAGAGCATGAGTGTGGGAGGGGCAGAGAGAGATGGAAACACAGAATCTGAAGCAGGCTCCAGGCTCTGAGCTGTCAGCACAGAGCCGGATATGGGACTCGAACCCATAGACCGTGAGGTTATGACCTGAACCTAAGTCCGACACTTAACTGATTGAGCCACCCAGGTACCCCATCTTCTGGTATCATTTTTTAAAGTTTATTTATTTATTTTGACTGAGAGAGAGAAAAAGGGTACGTGCGAGAGAGGGGAGGAGGGGAAGAGAGAGAGGGAGAGGGAGAGAATCCCAAGCAGGCTACACACTCAACGGGGAGCCTGACGCAGGGCTCAGTCTCAGGAACCGAGATCATGACCTGAGCTGATATTAAGAGTCGGGCGCTTATCCACCTGAGCCACTCAGGCACCCCTCTTCCATTAGCATTCTTCAAATGAAGGTATTTTAACTATTCTGTATATAATATTTTTAGTTCTTAGTAATATGTGCAGCTTATTCATGTTGGTTTATTGCCACATGCATTGACAATTTTAATCAAATAGTAACTTAAAAGACCTCATGCATTTATGATAGGCACTGCAGAAAGCAAGCACAAAGAGACGCAGCCCTGCCTGTTCATACGCCCTTGTTCAGCTAATTGGGGTTCATAAGATGATAGCCATATATCTCTCAAAATCCCAGTTTGGCTAACTAGTGTTAAAATACACAGCTTCCCAACTATATGGGCTGTGCAGAATAACTGTACCCCAGGTGCTTGTCATAGTATAATCCCAAACTAGCCTCAGGTTGAATAAAGCTTTTCTAAAAACTTGGCCAAAATAATTATCATGGAGGTTTGCTTGAGAAATGTCCTTTCTACTCATTCTTCTTGATCTTCTTAAATGTTCTCTAGGACTGAAGCAGAGCGTCAGAAAGCTATCTCCCTGGACACTATTATGTTGCCTCTCACACCCCCTCACCATTTTGATTGCTTTTCGTGAATTGGACTTTGTCGCCCTCCCACCAGCTTTTATTAAGGATATGTTAGGAAATATGATTATATATTGGGTCACTTGCCGCTTCTGTGAGGATTTCTAGTCTCATACTCACATTAGTTTGACTAAATACATTTCTAGTCTCATACTCACATTAGTTTGACTAAATAGTTTTAGCCAGTTATCATAAAGAAAAACTGCAGCTTTAGGAATGATTCGGTGGAAATAGTAAATTACTGTAATATCCTTTCAACTTTATCAGTAGAAACTATTTTAAGCTTCAGACTTGATTTTATACAACATTCTAAGAATATTTAATTTGACACACACTATCTACTCAAGGATAGTTTTGAGATTAAAATATAATAAATTTTATTATTTAAAATAACACCTGTTCAAATAATTAGGATCCCAGAATGGCCTTAAAAGCATCAAGAATTGGGACACCTGGGTGGCTCAGTCAGTTAAGCGTTGGACTTCGGCTCAGGTCACGATCTCCTGGTCCATGGGTTCGAGCCCCACGTCGGACTCTGTGCTGACAGCTCAGAGCCTGGAGCCTGCTTTGGATTCTGTGTCTCCCTCTCTGTCTCTGCCCTTACCCCACCTGCTCTCTGTTTCTCTCTCTCTGTCAAATATAAATAAACATTAAAATAAATATAAAAAAAGTATCAAGCAGCATGCACAGATCTTACTGAAAGTTTTCCCAGGGATTCAGGGCCCGACTGTTACACTCAATTAAGAGAATAAAATAGGGCTAAGTGTAGCTAAGTGAGCAGGAGCCTTGGTAGCAAGCTTTGAAACCAAAGCCAAAGCCAAACCACCACCACCAGCACCACAACAACAAAGCAGGTTTAAAGTAATAGGATGGGGCCTCGGTGCATCGTGAGGGATGCACTTTTTGTTTTCAAGGTTTTTACAGTAATGATGGTGTCTCTGGATTTACCTTCAAGAGCTCTGTACCTCGCTTGGCCCTTGGCCACAATGTTGATTTTATTTTCATTTATTTTTTTTCATGTGCACCTATTTTAGTACTTCTGTAACATACATCCCACGTTTGAAATTGACATTACCATAAGAGAATTAAAGTCTATTTTGTACGAATTCAAGATAACACTTGTTAATAAGAGCCAGTGATTAAAGGAGTAAAACAAATAGAGTTCTGTGGAATCTTAGTATTTGAAAAGGGCACTGCAGAATTAAGTAATCCTCAGAAAAAGAAAGGAAATTTTCACCTTAGAAAACCAGCCTTTGATGTGGCATCATGTAGTGTTAGCATATTGATTGATTTCTTCACAAAATCACATTTTTTATATTTGTTATAGCCATAATTATATAAATGATTATAAATGTTGAGAGATTATCAAAACAAAAAACAATATTTTTTCATATACCCAAATCCTGACAGAATACCGAGTGAAAATGAAATTGGCTTAATCTCAAGGTGTCAGTTTTTCTGATTTTATTTTTACATTGCCTGCCAAAATATATTCACGTTTTAAAGTAGTCTATTCGGTCTAGGATGATAACATCTTCAGTGCTTTTTACAACTAGTGTGGTGAGATTACCTTGACTTTAAATGCAAACCTAAAAGAACTCATCACCCAAATGCATTTGGAAAAGGATTCTTCCGAAATAAGGATTGATTGTGTCATTAGAGTATTGCTCCTTTGGTTTTCTCTTTTGCCAAGACCTTATTCATACCTGCAATGTCATGCCACATTTCATTAACTTTAGTTGTTTTAAATAATTATATAATACATACATATGTAAATACATACCCTTAAAAATTTGGGCGAAATGCACCAAAATATAGTTTTTAGTCAGATCTGTATTATTTATTGTAAGGTCTTATTATGTATTATTTAGCAAAATGTTAACATATGTAACATTTCTTTTTCCTAATTTCTAGGAAATCAAATAGAATCAAATAAAATGTGAAATAATTTTAATAAGCTAAACATGAGCTAGCATATTGCTGATATGAAATATATTTAATTCAATAATGTGAGAAGGAATATATAAGGATTTTTTTTGTTTTAAATCCTATGGTTTTATTTATTAGAAAGATAGGTTTAAAAACTGGGTCACCTGCTAATTACATCACACACACACACACACACACACACACACACATACATACCACACATACATACAGAGAGGAAGAATAAACCAAAAATTCAAAGAGTAGTTTTAAGGGGCTTGTGGGTGGCTCAGTCACTTAAGAGTACAGCTCGTGATCTTGGCTCAGGTCGCGATCTCAGGGTAGGTGAAATCAAGCATCATGTCAAGCTCTGTGCTGACCATGTGGAGCCTGTTTGGGATTCTCTCTCCCCTCTCTCTCTGGCCCTCCCCTGCTCGCACATATGCCTTATGCCTTATCTCTCTCAAAAGAAAATTATTTTTTCAAATAAAAGAGTTGTTTTAATTTTGCCTTAAAACTTGATTACAGGGGCGCCTGGGTGGCTCAGTCGGTTGAGTGCCTGACTTCAGCTCAGGTCATGATCTTACAGTTCATAGGTTCAAGTCCTGCGTCTGGCTCTGTGCTGATGGTGCAGAGCCTGGAGCCTGCTTCAGATTCCCTCCCTCTCTCTCTCTCTCTCTCTCTCTCTCTCTCTCTCTCTGCCCCTCCCCCACTCAAGCTGTGTTTCTCTCAAAAAGCAAGCATTAAAAAAATTTGATTACATAAAATGAGTATATAAAATACATTAAGATTAACAAATAATATTATCTTTAAAAGGTCAGAAAATCCCTAAGCCTGATGTAAATAAAGAATAACTATGGATAACCCCATTTAAAACCATGTTTTAAAAATAGTACTAAAAGTAAATCTACAGACTGTTTTATAGATTATCAAGTCACTTTTACCTTACTGTTCCCCGCAATGAATCAAGAAATAATATAGAATAGATATGAATATGATTACTCTAATTATGCTGGAAGAAAATTAAACTACAGAGAGATTAGCTTTTAAAATCCTCCTAGATAATAAAATTGTATCTTAAATTTTACTATTTCATTAATAATTTTTATTTAGCATCTGTTATGTATCACTATAAAGTGAAGGCGTAGAGGTTAATTGTGGATCCTGACCTTGTAACATGCAGCCAATAAATATTTTGAAATTATATTTTAAATGCATAGATTGTTTCAGAATATCAGTAATATTAAAATGTGAGTAAAATGTGTGTCCTTATTTATGGGAAGCTCTACATCGTATACTATAACTTTTATAAATATGTGTCTCAATACTAGATAGCCAGTCCAGTTTAATAATTACATAACATACATATATATATATAGCTATACAATATAATTGTATACAATTATACAATATATAATTATGTTTATAAAATATTTTTTATGTCTGCAGAGAATGAACTTATTTTTTTTCTTGTCTCTTCATGTATATGCAGTCCCTATGAGCACATAACCAAAAACATTCAAAAAATTTAATGCCAAACACAGAAATCACCATTACAATTTTAAAGATACAAAAGCCTGTAATAATCACCCAGAATGGCCAGCGACACTAGACCTGCACAGAATCAGATAGAATGAGTCACAGGGTGTGGGCCCTTTGTGGCCCACAGCTGCCATACTTCCATGCACCCCCTCTGCCAGAACCCCCACACATCCTCCCAGGGCTCTTCTGTGGATCCAGACAGACACACAGACAGGTAAGTATGCCACAAATCAGATTCAGCTGCCCTGAATATATACTAAGTGTCACATGTCCCAGTTAAACTAAATAGTATATTTAATTTTTGCTTCCCTTTAAAAAAAAAAAAAAACATCGAGCATTAATACCTTAAGTTTAAAATATTTCTTGAGCCTGGTACACAGAGTGAAGGGAATATTCTGGGACACATATAGTACAGGTATAAGATAATTTATGTTAATGTAAGAAAGCAAAGTCCCATTTATTGAGAATCTGCTGTATTGCAGTCATTTCTCCCTTTCTATATATCGTCATAATAAATTCACTGTTAAACTTGCTCCTCAGCCAAGCTTTCATGTTGTCTGGCTAACATTATTTCATGGTTCAGCCCATATGTCACTTCCTCTGAAAAGGACTTGACTCTTGCGTGTCCCCTGCTGTACATAAGTTGCATCTTCATTGTGTTTGCAGAGTGCTTTCCATTGACTTTTACTCTAAGGATACTGAGATTATGTTTCTTTATTTCTTGTAGACCTTGGGCTCACTATAATAAGCAACTATGTTTTTATGGATTAATAAAGGGCACCCAGTACAGTAGCTAGTGAGAATATGTAGAATGATACACTAATTGAATGAACTGTTTGAGTATGATATCCCAGTAGCTTCTCCAGGAATAAAATTTTTCATGATACATTCTATATATGCATTAATATACAAAGCATATAGAAAGTTCTTACTGTTCACTTACATCTTAACCAATTTTCCATTTTAAAAACTAGGAAAGAAGAAAGGGAAACATACTGGGCCTCATTCTACAGTAACTAGTTCACATGAAGTCTAATTATTTAATACTCTGTGTGGGAAAAAAAAAATTATACCCTAATGTAAGTGTTTCAAAATCTAATGTTATCCAAAGCAATATTCTAACATGGAACTTGAATTTAATTCTAGGGTTTCATTTCATTTATGGTTTTTTGTTAATGTTTATTTATATATTTTTAGAGAGAGAGAGGGAGAGAGAACACATGCATGCCAGCATGAGAGTAAGAGAGGGACAGAGAGAGAGAGAGGGAGAGAGAATCCCAAGCAGGCTCCACACTGTCAGTGCAGAGCTTGACTTGGGGCTCGATCTCAGAAACTGTGAGGTCGTGACCTGAGTGGATATCAAGAGTCGGACACTTAACTGACTGAGCCACCCAGGTGCCCCTCATTTATGTTTTTAAACGCTTAGACTCGTCACATAACGAAGAAACCATGTAATATACATCATAACTCACTGTTTTTAGGTATAAGTATGTATTTAATGACAGGTAAAACAATGGCTTGTAGTCGGTTATTCAGGCCACTTGAGAAAAATTCACAGCAGTTATTGCAAAGATGAGAGGGACAAAGCAAGAAATTAAGAATGCAATATATAAATAGAGTGCTCCGTTCATTTGTAAATAGAGACATATCTGCCAGTCTTTTTGAGATACATGTTTAACCTCGTGTGCCATTTGGCAGTGTTGCCTTTCGCTTCCTTGAAATTCTCATCTTTCTTCACGTGAGTTTACTAAACACTGCTGGTTTTTCTCTCCCTTTCTTGAATGATCCTGTTTACTATGCTTTGCTGGTGTCTCTTGTCTAAACAGAGCTATTCTCAAAGAGTCTGGGCCCCTGTTATCTTCTTTTGCACATCACCTTTAGGAAATCCCACCTCTAACTCTGACTTAAGTGTCCTTTATATTCTTTAAAACCTAAATCCATGAGCTATGACCTCATCTCTGAGATCTTCCACTTACTGGCTTTAGATATTGATCATGATGTGACTTCTAAGTTTTTACACTTCAGTTTCTTCTGTACAGTGAACATGATTGTAGAAATTGCCTCCTCAGATTGTCATGAGTAGCAAATGAGATACGTATATTCACTCCCAGGACCTGTTCCTCCTGCATTTTTAAATCTTTAGGTTCCCTGTAAATTAAGACAGTTTTTCTTGGCGATGTCAGTTCCCTCTTTGTGTTTCTTCTGTTGTCGCCCGTGTCACCTCTGCAAGCTTCTAACGTCCGCAGTGCAGTCCGCAGTCATTCCTTCAGGGTAAGCTTGTCCTCTTCAAATGCAAGCAGCCTAGGGAAGTTACATGCTAAATGGAAATCTAGCTGACTGTTAAAAAGGGGAATTCTGTCTTTTAGTTCTACTTTTCACCCAAGCACACTGTACACACTTCAAGCCTCAGAAAGCAGTGTTGATTTTTTCAAGCATACATTTCTTTATCAGATTCTTTCTCAGATGACAGATGCAATCATACCACTTTCTGACTCATAAATATTGATTTGACTCTGCTGAGCATTTCAGGCAGTGAGAATCCAGCTGACTTCCGCATGTAGCAGTTCTCCTCTGCCTCTCCTGTGTTCAAAGGGCTTCAGGACGCCATGCGTTCCTGGAAAAACTGAGCCGACCTTGAGCAAGAGAGCACCATGGGCAGGTGCGAAAAGTAAGCATTCCATGTGTTTCTGGCAAGACCCTCTCCTTTTCTCTCTCCATTCCTCCCCGCTCACCCCTGACTCATCCCTGGTGTCACATTCTCACTCTCTAGGAAGCACTCGCAGATTTGAGGGGATGGAGAGAGTGATAACAAGAATTGACTGGGGTGTCTTGGGCTCCTTGAGGTGATTAAGGTGTACAGACTGGATTGACTTCTGAGATTAGCTTCAGTGGTCTTTCTAGTGGATGGTAGTTGGGAGGCTGCTGGAATCTGATTATTAGGCTCCATCAGTAAAATCTCTCTTGTTCTTTGGCAGGAAATCAATTGAACTTATACTCTTTATTCAAAATCTGGTTTATGTGGGCTGGTCTTTTCTTTCTGTTGTTATGTGTCCATTAAGCTAGAGTGTAGTTCTAAGATTACTAGTTAATTCATTGCAGCAATGAACAGGATAATGGTAATGTTTTTGCTGCCTAATATTTAATTATATTTTGCCAATTTGACTTTCTGTAATATCCAACCTTCCAGTGTCAGTCCCTCTTCACCACATCCCATCTCTTCACTGGCTCTAAAACCAGAAAAAACACCACATGTGAAGTAGAACCTACTTGAAATATCTATTCTTCCCTGAATTCTGTGAATCACTAATGACTCTTCAGGCTTACCAGGGCAACATCTACCTATTTGCTGCCAGCAATATAATGCTTAGACAAAGAATGAGTTCTGAATGTCCTGAATGTGTAATATACATTATTGGCCTGTTGTTGAGTACCAGACAGTGAAGCAAATGCATAGTATGTTATTTATGGAATTAAATAAACTACTTTAATTACTCCCTGTTCCCTTGCACTGACATTCTGACTTCTGTTCGCATTGTTGTATTTGCAATATTTCTCTAATAGTGGGCTCGTTAAGTAAATTGTAGTACAGCCACAAAGTTGGTTATTGCATCATCATTAAGAACTACAGTCTTGGGGCACCTGGGTGGCTCAGTCGGTTAAGCATCCGACTTCGGCTCAGGTCATGATCTCGCGGTCCGTGAGTTCGAGCCCCGTGTCGGGCTCTGTGCTGACAGCTCAGAGCCTGGAGCCTGTTTCAGATTCTGTGTCTCCCTCTCTCTCTGACCCTCCCCTGTTCATGCTCTGTCTCTCCCTGTCTCAAAAATAAATAAGCGTTAAAAAAAAAAAAAAAAAGAACTACAGTCTTAAAAAGTCTTTAAGGGCATCAGAATATTCATGGTAATGTTTGCTAATAGTTTCAAATGGTCCAAAAATTTTTCATTAACAGGTAGTCCTGTAAAAAAGAAATTATATATGCATTTATTTATGTATATAAATGTATAGTTTCAAATACAAATGGAGTTCAGTTTCAATATATGAGACTTGAACAGCTTGAAGAAATAACTAGCTTTAAAACAGATGCCTGTAGTCCTGC
Source organism: Panthera onca (assembly GCF_046562875.1). Classification (NCBI taxonomy): domain Eukaryota; kingdom Metazoa; phylum Chordata; class Mammalia; order Carnivora; family Felidae; genus Panthera; species Panthera onca. The sequence goes on along the minus strand of NC_138340.1, from coordinate 87,211,100 downwards.
CCTGAATGTTGTCCTGAATGTTCTTGAATGTTTACTTAAATTAGATTTTTTCCTGTGTTTTTAAAGTTTATTTATTTTAAGAGAGAGAGTGTGTGTGCAAGTTGGGGAGGGGCAGAGAGGGAGAGAGAGATTCTTAATGCAGGGCTCAAACCCACAAACCTTGAGATCATGACCTGAGCTGAAATCAAGAGTCGGACATTTAACCAAATGAACCACCCAGGCGCTCCTTGAATTTTTTTTCCTCTCCCTCCTGGTTTCAGCCTAGACTCTAGAACAAATCATTATGTTCCTTATATGAATCATAAATGAATATATATGAATATATATTTATTGTATTTTTTGGTTCTTATATAATTATATTTGCCCTTCTAACAGCAAATACTATATATTTAGCAATCAAGATGGATGTTGTAGCAAATAAGTGACAAATATTACATGAATGAATTGAATAGCACTGCTTTAAAATCTTACTGAGATTTCTTGATATTGATTAGTTATTAAATGTGAAGTAAAAAGCTAAAAAGAATATTCAAATTTTTATGAACTCTTTATATTTTGGGTATATAAAAGTCATATTCTACTTTTTAAAAATTGGCCTCATTGTAGGGCCTTTACTCAATTTTTACTTAAAAGCTGAACTAGTGAAGGGAGTGTATACTGATGATTCACAACCTGCATTTGGCACAGATCACTTTTGTTGGTTTGTTTGTTGGTTGGAAGATATAAAGGAGTTTGAAACAAGTTTCAGGTAATGATAGTATTCCATTTCTTTAGTTGAATCAGTGGTTCACGGGGGTTCATTGCAAACTTATTCTTTCTATCCCACCCGTATTTCATAGATGATTTTTTCTCTAGACAGTGTTTACTGGAAAGAATAAAAAGGGGGAAAGCACAATACTATATATAGTTCCAAAATATACATAAGTAAATAATATATTAAAAGTACACACATATTAAAACCATAACAAAAAACAAATATCTGACAACACAAAAGTTAAAACAGTGGTTGTTCTTAGAGTATATTGAATAGGATATTATAGAAAAAGTTGTTTTTAATGATACTGTCAGTGTCCTACTTCTTAAGTAGACAGAGAGTACATGGATGTTCAACCCTTTTAAAATTTCTTATTGTATATGTATGTCACAAATTATTTTTGATGACTGTCTTTAACATTTCACCTTTTAAAAAAAAAAAAAAACACCAAACTTTACAGATAACCCATTTATGCATGTCACACTGATAGAACCAAAGATAGTCCCTCTTTCTTTGGAATTCCAGTTAAGTGTACTTTGCCATGCAACTTAAGATCTGAAATAGAGTATTAAAATTACTCTGCACACATACAAAGATTACTGGATAAAAATGGAAAACATCATCGCCCCTTGAATAACACTTGACTCACCCTGACTGTATCAGTTAGACTTTACTTAGAGAAACAGAACAATTAGGAAGTATAGAATCTATAATAAGAGATTTGTTTCAGGGATTTGACCCTAAAACAGTTGTGGGAGCTGGGTAAGTGATTGCTGAAATACATACTGGAGATTGAAAGACGAAGGGCAGGCAGAGGAAAGGAAGATGAATTTAAAACCGAGGTGAGCAGAGGAGTGCTTGTGTGGCTCAGTCTCCCCAGAGAGACGCTCGTGTGGCTCGGTCCGACTTAAGTTCAGGACATGATCTCTCAGTTCATGAGCTCGAGCCCTGCACTGGATTCTGTGCTGACAGCTCAGAGCCTGGAGCCTGCTTCAGATTCTGTGTCTCCCTCTCTATCTGTTCCTCCTCTGCTCACTTGCTCGTTCTCTCAAAAATAAAGATTAAAATAATTTTTTTAAATAAAATAAAATAGGGGTGAACAGACAAGCTAGAACCCATGAGGACAGGCCAGAATCCCTGTCTATTCTGTCTCATCCTGAAAGCTAAAGAAGAAGCTGAAGAAGAATCCGGACGGAAACAGAGCAGCTGCATGCCTGCCTGCTGTCCGAAGCCAAGCAGTAAGTGACATGTGTGAGCTACAACAGTCCCTGGTGACCCCGTCCCAACTTTCTGAGCTTGTAAAAAGCACTCATAGCTGCTGCTTGGCTGCTGCCCTCCCCGTCTCACACAGAATGTCTGTAGCGCTGCATTATAATGGGAAACTAGGAAAGGTAATTTTTGTAAATAGAGTTTTTCCTAGGCGGGTTTATACCTTGCAAAATCAACACACTGATTCTTCCCTGCAAAAAGCGTTTCCAGTCCTGCACTGCGTTCTACTGCACTGTGGAAGGGCTTACCGCTTACCCAATCTATCCCGGCCACCTTGCTGCATTCTCCATCATCCCGTCAGTCTGGTGCAACCCCTCCCCTTCGTATACATGTCAAGCTCCCTAGTTGGTGGGATTCTGCTGTCTTTGAATATTATATCCACAGTGATCCTTAAATTTAAAAGTTGGGACTGGTTTTTGTTTATCCTGTAAACTGTTCTACAAATTTCATTCAACTGCAGTGTGCTTTAAATAATCTAACTTCCAAATGCATATAGCTGTGTAATCTTAACAAAATTCCTCTGTGATGAAGTATGTTACAATCTTCAAAATTTGTTATAAAACTCAATTACTCATGGACTGTAGTGCTGACTGTTGACTAAGTTTGCCTTGAAAGGTTTTTTTTTTTTTTTTTTTTTTGCTTTGATGTAATAACTAACATGCAAAATAAATGTACACCTCTTATAATAGGGACAAAATAAAATACAAGTTTATAAAAGCAGAAGGATGAGAACTGGTTATAAAAAATGAACTTGTCACCATATAAAACACATGGCATATTTTTTAAACTGTTGGTTATTTTTTTATACTAGACATATAAATAACTATCAGCCTAGAATGTAGTGCACTAGAACACTTAATCACAAATAGAAATGACATGAATCCGAAGATAAGCCTTCTCTTTAAGCCTTCCTTTTTTGCTAGAGCTGAGTTAGCTAAAGCCAACACAGTAATTATGTATGATTACCCGTAAGTTTGCATCTTTGGTTACTAGTGAGAAAACAGCTGTGTCTTTGGAGTTGTCCTTTATATACACTACTGGGAGATCAGTTACCCTAATCCCTGTGACTGAACCCAAATCGGATAGATCTGTTAATCAAGCAGTAGTCGTACTGAGCTCACTCTTCTTGCTTCCCTCTGTACAGATACAAAGATAGAGACAGGGAGGGAGAGAGAGAGGGAAAGGGAGGGAGGGATATGAAGGAAGGGAGGAAGGAAGGAAGACAGGCAGGCAATATAGGGAAATGAGCCTTGTGTGGTTCTTTTTTTTAAGTTTTTTTAATGTTTGTTCATTTTTGAGATAGAGAGAGTGCAAGCAGGAGCGGGGCAGAGAGAGAATGAGACACAGAATCTAAAGCAGGCTCCAGGCTCTGAGCGGTCAGCCCAGAGCCCAATACAGGACTCGAACTCATGAGCTATGAGATCATTGCCTGAGCTGAAGCTGGATGCTCAACCGACTTTGCCACCCTGGTACCCAGGTGCCCCGCCCTGTGTTGTTTTTATCCATGCAAATCAATACACATATTTGCATAAATGTAAATATATACATATCTTTCTAAAAGGAAACTAAGCCCCCTATTTTCTTCAAGTTCTGTCAAAGCTGTGTTAATATAATAGAGAGGTATTTTAATTATGCATGTGTGTATTTATATATTATTTATTTAATGCTATTTAAAACATCACGCTCAGATCACTTTCCTGGTTTAGAAAAATATACATGAATTATGATGAGAAAGTGACTAGAAAAATGATCCTGGTTTAGTCAAAGAAAAATGGACACAAAAAGAATGTCCAATGAAAATATGCAATTATAATCTAAATATAATTTTACTCCCTGGTGTAATACACATGATTTTAGTTGGCATGTTGCTATTTATGGAAATACCTGTTAATGTAGTTTACATTATATAGAAACTTACACTAAGAGCTTCAAATGAGTGAAATAGAGAGTTTGTGTGTGAGAATATGGGAGTGTGGGGTTTTATAGAAATAAACATCCACATAAAAGAAAAGGTGAGTAGGGACATGAGCACTGATAAATTTCAACCCAGGCAGGACAACCCCAGTACAAGTTCTTAACAGCACCCAATATTCTGTTAGGTTTCATTATTGATTCTTACCCTTCAAAGTCAGAATTTCATTGAAAATTAATATTTAAGATTTAGCCTATTTGGTTTTTTCTTAGTTTTCATATGAATATTTATGTTCTAATACATTCTTTTTTTAAAATTTTTTAATCTTTATTTTTCAGAAAGAGAGAGTAAGAGAGCAAAAGCAGGGAAGGGGCAGAGAGGGGGGGGACAGAGGATCTGAAGCAGGGCTCTGTGCTGACAACAGAGGAGCCCATGTGGGGCTCAAACTCGCAAACTGTGAGGTCATGACCTGAGCCAAAGTCTGTTGCTTAACCGACTGAGCCATCCAGGTGCCCCTGTTCCAATACATTCCGATATGATTCTTATACCCACACAGAAAATAAATGGGGAATAACCCCAATCAATCATTCACTTATGTATTTTGCATACGAGGTTTTGTTTCATTGATTGTAAGGGGAACAAAAATACTAAGGAAGCTATGCATTCTAGCCAAAAGCAGTATACTAAGAAGAAGAGCTGACACATCTCATCCATTTTTAGGAGGGACAGAATAAGAATGGAAATATCAGAAATACCTCACTGCATACACTTGTAAAGTGCAGTCTCATGAATGATCAGATTTCTAATACCCTCATTGTGTAGTCTGGCAACTGATTGTGTAATCTGAAAAAAAACAGTGCATCAACTGTGAATTCAGTCCTTTTTTCTTTTACAGATAACAGAAATAAATTTAGAAATTTAAACAAAAAGTCTGATTTTCAGAATCTCAACTTGAACTGTAAGAATGTATGGGCTTTAGGTAAAAAGAACAACTTAATCCAAGACTACAGGTGAGACTGATACCAGTGATAAAAGTCTCAGGTAACTTTGCTTCCCAGTTTTTGGACCTGTCAATGAGTAAATAGTGATTTATATATATATATTTTTTAATATATGAAATTTATTGTCAAATTGGTTTCCATACAACACCCAGTGCTCATCCCAAAAGATGCCCTCTTCAATACCCATCACCCACCCTCCCCTCCCTCCCACCCCCCATCAGCCCTCAGTTTGTTCTCAGTTTTTAAGAGTGTCTTATGCTTTGGTTCTCTCCCAGAGTAAATAGTGATTTCTAACCAGATTATTAGCATAATTTTCAGCTCAAAAAAATAACATTCTGAATAAACAAACACACAGAAACGTATGTAAAATTCTTATCGTTGACTCAAAAACTTAATAGTGGGCTGGAAACTCAAAGATATTAAATGTCAGTTCCTGTGATCACTTGGTTTTCCTTCACAGAATTCTGAGTAGGGGACACCTAATCTCTGCTTAAATACTTTCATCGATGGAAACTATCTGACCTTCCAAATTGGTAAGATTGGTCTTTTCATGAAAATTCACATTAAGACGCAGCTGAGATTTCCCAGGTACAAATACCAGTGCTGATGCATGGTTTGCGGCCATCACAGCTCTGCCATTTTAAGTCTAAGGCCGACTTTCAACCTGCCGCAGGTCTTATTATCATGCTTCAGAAATGATACTTAGAAAAATAAATTGGCAGGCCTGGAGTTCTGAGATTTTCCTTAATGGTATTGTTGCTGTAGTTACAGCTGAAATGTTACATAAAGCAAATTGCTTATTGATGGAAAAATGCTGAGTAGCATAGCAGCATCCCTTTTCTGGGTTTTTATTGCCTTCATTTTCTACTTTCCTCTTAAGATTAATGGATTTGTGGAGCGTTGTTTTGAACAAGCCCTGATGATTTGATGTTAAAATAAATGCATTTTATTAATATTGTACCAGCTGACAATTGGATATATTCTAGTATGTTGTGATCAACATGGAGTTGTTTTTTATTCGCTAATTGCTTATCAGAATTTTTTCCTACTTGGATATGAATTTGTTATCCTGGTTATAAATGTTGAAACGCTGAATAAAAAGGTGATTGGTCTCATAGTATAGAGTCTTCTGAATTTATTGAATACATTTAATAATATGGCTAAAAACTTTTATTATGTTTTATACTATTATACTTACATAATACTGAGAATAAAATGTATTTTAAAAACATAGTAAAACAAATGGAAATGATCTGACAGGATCCATAATGATGACTTCTGTTTAAAAAAAAAAAGGCTCCATAAGCATCTGTATTTTTCTGTATATTTTTCTATGTATTTTCTTGTATTTTCTATGCAAGAAACTCAATGATATAAATGCCTTTAGTATATATAAATATATATTACATAGTATGTAACATATATTCATTTTCTGATTGTCTTTCTTTATAAGCAAATATTTAAAGATAAACCAGTAAGTCTTTTGATATTTAACCTTAAGGCAAAATATGAATAATCCTGTCTTTTTCAATTTCCAGAAGGAGTTAATGCTATGTGTGGTAAAATCCTTTCAGGTGGTAAAAGTCATATATGGCAGTGATACTTTTTGCATTGAATTCTTGTATAATTTAGGCATCTTGCTTATTTTATCTCCAGTTTGCTACTGGACTAGAAGCATTATGAGTATTTTTTTTTTCCAATATATGAAATTTATTGTCAAATTGGTTTCCATACAACACCCAGTGCTCATCCCAAAAGGTGCCCTCCTCAATACCCATCCCCCACCCTCCCCTCCCTCCTACCCCCCATCAACCCTCAGTTTGTTCTCATTTTTTAACAGTCTCTTATGCTTTGGCTCTCTCCCACTCTAACCTCTTTTTTTTTTTTTTTTTCCTTCCCCTCCCCCATGGGTTTACCCAAGGGATACAGGAGTACTGATGCATAGGGGCACTTGTACCCCAATGTTTATAGCAGCACTTTCAACAATAGCCAAATTATGGAAAGAGCCTAAATGTCCATCAACTGATGCATGGATAAAGAAATTGTGGTTTATGTACACAATGGAATACTACGTGGCAATGAGAAAGAATGAAATATGGCCTTTTGTAGCATTATGAGTATTTAATGGTGTGGCTGTTGAGGAACTAGGAGGGCAGATGACATTTTATTTTGGACCTAGACATGTAATGTTTCTTAATTAAATCTCTGAATACAGTGATAACAAAAATCCTTGGGATTATTTTTGGTAAAGAATGCAAAAAAAAAAAAAGTGAACTATGGCTTTTGACATCTTATGTGATTGTAGAATATTTCCCAAATTATCATTTGTGAAGCCAGTTTTTCTAGTAACTGTGTTTGTACTTAATGATGATACGATAATGACAATAACCCATGCTGTCCAAAATGAACTTTTTTGAAAATTCATTTTTACTCATTGTTAAAATTGATCAGCTTTGCTTTTCTCATGTCTGCTTTCGATTTTACCCTCACTGCTGCTTTTTCTTATCCCCTTTTAATAAATAAAATTTAAATTTGCATGTTTAAAGAAATATACAATTTTTGGTGTTACAATAGTTTCCCCCCTTTTTAGTTCCTTACTGATATTACAACGTCCTCTGCTTGCAGAACTTGCTGGCATTCTCATTTTGGTTCTAGGGCTGCAGAGAAAAGAGACACATGTATAAGGCTGCCAATTCAGCTTTTCTAATTGGTGAAAAAATACTCCTTTGTGATTCATGAATTATCAAATTCCTTATATTCTATGCAGATTCATTAGACAATCCTGTTAAAAGCATTATATGCTTTCCGTTTTCCATATAAATAGATATAAATAGAATAAATAGATACATAATAGATACATAAGTGGTAGTTATTTGACATGATAGTAACATCAGTTTCCAAAGTAACTTTGGTGACAAAATGTAAAGTCAAAAGAATTAGACCTGTCCTTATGATCTTATTTAAAATGCAAATCAGTAATGCAATTGAGACACCAAGTATAAAAATATCAGGTTTAACTGAATATGGATGGAAGTGTAAGCAAAACACAAATTTGAACTGGCCAGCCAGGCTCTCAGGATAAGATGGTTTTTCTTTTAGACTGACCCTATTATTGCCTTCCCTTTGCCTTTCAGACGGTGGTCATGTGGGTTATCATTGTTTAAGTTTATCAAACATTATTTTAAATTGGGAAAATGAAGCATTTTATGTGACATTGTAGATCAAATAGGTTATACCTTTTATCCCATTACCTAAATTTCAAATATATGAAAATGAGTATACTACCTTGAAATAGTCAGTTATTTATTTTCTCAATACATTTTCTTTTTTTTTTTATTTAAAAAAATTGTGTTTAACATTTATTTGCTTTTGAGAGAGAGACAGAGCGCTAGTGGGGGAGGGGCCGAGAAAGAGGGAGACAGAATCTGAAGGAGGTTCCAGGCTCCCAGCCATCAGCACAGAGCCTGGCGTGGGGCTCGAACTCACGAACCAGCCACAAGATCATGATCTGAGCCGAAGTCGGACACTTAACCGACTAAGCCACCCAGGTGCCCCTCATTTTATTTTCATTTTAATTTCATTTATTTTCATTTTATTTTATTTCATTTATTTTCATTTTAACAAGAGCTGTATACCATTGCAGTATCAAAGTAAGAGATGATAACTTTGTAAAAACAATTTGTTCCAAAACCTCAAATAAAATAATCACATTATTATAGTTGATAAAAATTTGCAATGTAATGTTACCTGTATTCCTGCTATATTAAAAACTTCCTATTTTATTTGCATTAGGACAAGGCCTGATAGGAATGCTTAACACACACCTGCATTTGGTTTTTAGAATCCATGTGACAAAACAGCAGTGATGCAGCTATTTTTGTCTGCTTTTGTTTAAAAAGAAAATGTCAGGTTCTGAATGAAAATATTCTAAACTGTGGCTCAACTGAGTAATGGTTTTTAAAACCACAGCATGGATTAAGATTGATTTTCTGTAGGTATTATGGCACTGCTTTCTCTAGGGACTATTCAGCACAAGGGCTGGAGCTTTTTGTATTTGACATAAGGGATCAAATCAGTTTCTTTCTTAAGACTTTTATATAAAGTTATTATATAAAGAAGCCACAGTTCACTCTAGAGCTGCTTAGAACTGAAATTAAGAAGGGAATTGGTATTGGATGATCATACACACAAAAAGCAAATGAACCCATAATGCATACTGATGTTTTATCGACAACATCTTATAAAAAGTAAATAACTGACTTTTGTCTTTACTCTTTAGATAAGCAAATAAGAATTATAATAGCTTACAGATTGCAAAACACTAATTTTTATTAAGCACCATTATTTAGATATCTAAAAAATTGGAAGCTGAGATAAGAAATAAAACTTAGATCCCTGATAATATTCTAGAACAGTAAGTGATTTTTGTCTCTAAATAATTTAAGTAATGTAACTAGAAAGAGTGATTCGATATGAAAAGCAGTTTGAAATTGAACTTCTCAAAAAAACAGTGCAGCATATGAATGCAGTACTCTTTGTGTGACTTCCAACTGTAGTCTTTACAAAATAGGTATTCATTAAATGTAACCATTAGAATCTACATATATAGCCTTTATTTCTTACATTATAATAGCTATAAGGTAAGAAAAAGTGCAACATACATCAATAGGGCAGAAATTCTGCAATATTATTAGTCTAACATAATCAGTCTCCCATGCCATCATTTGTATGTGTTAAGAGAGAGTGATTATCAGAATTCAGCTTGCAAAAGAATCAATCAAGAATTAACCAGTGTATTGAAAAGGCAGATCTTTGTCCCAGTCCAGGATCCTGTTAAAACAATTTTAGCAATTCCTAGGAATTTGCATGTCTTATGACCATCTCAGTTGATTGGTGCAGGTGGCCTATGGATTACACTGAGGAGCAGAAATATAGCAAACTGTTTGACTCAGCGATTCAAAAAACCCTGGGGGATAAGATATCAGACCGCTTGAGCCAGTGATTGCATTTTGCTCAGTTGCATAAGAAATGTGAATATTATTAAGAATGAAATTATTTTTTAGTCCTAAAGCAGGTAGAGAATTATGTACAGGTGACTCTTGAAAACTTTCATGTACCTTGTGAAGTTTTACTCTGGTCGATAGGGGCACATTTGACCCATGTCAAGAGATAGGAGGTTATACATTAAGTCCTAAAAGAGCTCTTGATTAGTTGTAGTTAAAAGAAAATGACCATAAAATTTAATAGTTTTGTGTAAACATATGATGGAAATACTAATTTTAAAGCCACCAAGCTCAAAAATACGGTGTTTGGAACAAATGTAGATTTTTCACCAAAAAAAAAAGTATGTGTATATATATATATATATATATATATATATATATATATATATACACACACACACACACACATTCTGTGGCTCCATCTTTAGTGCCATATATATATATATATATATATATATATATATATATATATATTCTTATGGTGAAGAGAATGAATTGCCAATCTCTAATATGGAAAATAATATGAGGAAAATATTCCTCATATTTTTAGATTATAAATAGTCTTTTTGCAGTCTTCCTTAGAAGTCTCTATTTCATTGGTTTGGAAAACAATCTACTTTCTCCCTGTACAGAAAAGCAACTAGAAATCACCAGATGTTAACCTTGGTATATGCAACCAAAGTGGTGCGTTATAATATAGTTAATCTCTTCATTGCTGTTTCATTTGCAGATTCAAGAATGGCTTTGTTTAAATTGCCAAACCCAGAGAGCAATATCAGGACAGCTTGGAGATATGGGCAAAATGCCACCTATACCTTCAGCACCAAAAGCCTCCCCTATGCCTGTCCCTCCAGAACAACCATCTCAGAAAACAGCAATGCCTACTCAAGTAAAAGTGAAAAAGAAGGAAGAAGAAGTAAAAACAGAAGCTGAACAAATCATTCCAGAAAAAGTGAAAGAGGTACCATCAGTGGAAAAGATTGTCCCGAAGGGGACCACAGACCACAAACAAGAGAGTAAACTAGAGAAAACTTCAGCCCCTGAAGACAAAAAGCCACTCCCAGAAGAAAAAAAGCCCCCTCTTGAAGAAAAAAAGCCACCCACTGAAGACAAAAAGTTACCTCCAGGAACAAAAACAGCTCTGGAGGAGGAACAGAAAAAAGACTTAGCTAAAACTCAAGTACCAACTGCTGAGGAAAAGCCTGAAGGCAGGGTGACTCCACAGGTTGTACAAGAGAAGCTACCACAGACCAAGATGGAAGACAAACCCTCTGGCCCACCTCCAAGTTTGTCAAAGGAAGATGGTGAGGTGCCTCAAAAAATTAAAGACCAGCCACAGGCAGCACGCCCAGCAAAGCCTGATCAGGTGGAACCTGGGAAAGAAAAAACAGTAAGTTATGTTTTCCTATCTTTGCACTCTGTTAGGTATATAAAACTTACAGATTTTTACCAAAGTACACAGAGTGCTTACTGCTAATTATGGAAGTGAGAGCCTTCAGTTAAAAGCACTTTCAGAAAAGTGTAACAATTGTTGTCGAAATGAACAAATTTGGCATTCTGACAGCTTAATCTAATTTAAATAAAGCAGAGATAGCAGATTGATTTTTCTAGCTTTTATGCATATCTAATAATTTACCAAAATTCTTTAGGGTGATAAAAATAGTTTCTTACAACTTTAAGGTTCTTCTTCTCTCCGCTATGAACATAAAATCAGTATCTACCTTTAACATAAAATAATATGTGTCTTAAGTTTCTATTTACTTAGTCACTTGGTTAAGCAAAAGTCAACAAGTTCCTTTTCACTTGAAAGCCTCTTAAGGTATGATCAGCCATTGAAAGGTCTAAATAATTGTGGTTGCCAAAAAAAAAAAAAAAGTGTGACTAAAATTTAGGACAAAAGTCATTTTCTGTAAAAGTTAATTGTAGTATTTAACATGATTTTAATATGATGTACTTGTTTACTATTGAAGGATTATTTATAATCCAGGCATAATCTGGAATAATATATATATTTTTTTTTCTTTAGTGCAAACTTTTAAGGGTATCTACCCATCTTAACCACTATCTGCACAAACAGCAGTGTTATTTTTCGAAGAATTCTGATTGTTTGAGAGCTACACCAGGTCTTACATCATATTTGGTTGAATAATTTTAATTGACAGATAACAACAATGACTTGAAGGAAAATGAAATGATTTATTAATATTAAAAGTTAATATTAGGGCTCTAATTAGAATCTGTAGTGCATCCCAACTCTTAGTTCCTTTTTTGGTCATTTACAGTTTTAACACTTGGTTTAGTAACCGATCTCTGATTTTTGATATACCAGATAAATAAAATACATCATCTCATATATATCACATATATCATATATATAAAATATGATACATCACTTGTAATATGATGCATCACTCACAGATAATTCATCATTGGTCTCCCCTCATAACATAAATGAGTTTATCAGAGTCAGAAAGAGCAGGTACCTGTATATTCTTCATCCTATGCCGAGATGTAGTATCACCATCACCACCCATTACTGCTTGTAGCCTACCACTTTGCACAACCTGATGACTTTTACCATTTCTCCCTTTGTAAAACGGCCCTTGGCTTTCATAACCCTTCCCTTTTTGTTCTCTTTTGGTCTTTCTGATCATACTTTATGAGTTCTATGTTGACTCCCTGTATCACTTTCTTTCCTCATTTCTCTAAGAGGAGGTTTTCTTTGTATTTTGCTTCATTTTTGTTTTGGGTATTGTCTTCTTTGTTCTTAGGAGAGCCCCATGAACAATTCTTAAGTCTACCTGTGCACCTTCTTCCCCTCTTTTGAGTATCAGATCTGCAGTTTCAAATACTCAGTAGATGTTCCACTTCAAAGCCTCCCTGTAAACTGGAACTCAATATGTTGGAATTTTATCTACACTCTCTAGAGACTTTTTCTGCTCCTGACTTTCTGTTTCTGGTAATGGCAGCATCATTCACCTGCCTCTACCTTCCTGGTCACTACCCTTCTGAGAGATCTGAGGCTTCTTCTTACTGCCTGCCCTTTGCTCTTGGCATCCAATTCATCACATTCCTGTCTGTTAGTTCCTATTCCTGAGCACACTCTTAATTATGGCCTTCATGACCTTTCATCAGTGATTTGAGTAATCTAATTACTGGTCACTGTGCCTTCTCTTTCTCCTTTCCTCCATATATAATTGTCACATAATTATTTTGTAGGGTGCACGTAATTTCACTCTATCACTCAGATATTGCTAATGCTTCTCCATTGCTTGCTAAATAGAATCTAAATGAGAAATATCCAGATATTTTGTTAATGCACTTTTTATTTTACACCTTTATCACTTTCTTTTTGTTGTGTCTTTTTATCACTACTTTTAATATTATTTTATAACCTTAATATGTGTTACTTATTTGTAAATTAAATGTGTACAGTGATTTATTAATATATTATGAACAGTATAAAACATTCACAAAAATATAAAATAAAATGAAATAGACTAAAATTGTTTTTATTATAATTATTTAAATAAAGTTACATTTGATCACAATAAAATATGATTAATAATAGTACTTTAGAGAGAACATGGATTGTGCTTCAGTATTTTTGAAAATCTTGGTCTGCAATTTTATGATAGAGTTATCTTAAATTCAGCTTCTAAGTTAAGCTTATTTTGATATTTTCATATTTAGTTCTAATGACTATCCATAACAAGAAAGATAATCCACAAAGATATGTCAGAATTGGAAGAAGCGGATCAGAGTTTGTACTTCCCAAATCTTGCTACCTATTCTCTAAGTTTGAAACTGAAAATAATTTTTTAATTGTGGAAATTCCACAGGTAAATGTTTATCTTCCATGAGACCAATAGTTATTTGTTCTTGTTCTCTCAGAAAATACGGTATTTAAAATACACACACACACACACACACACACACACACACACACCACACACACACACAGAAATGAATTGCTTTAAAATCCACTGGGGTCCTTCATCTGGAAGGGTTAGAAACAGATGAAAATATTCTGTTTAAAATGTATTAAATGAGCAGATACGACAGCTTTTAAAAATGACATATGTTATTTTATATAGCATAATCACATGGTTTCCACATATCTCTTTTCAAAAGACTGTTTTCACACCATAATTCTCTTCAAGAACAGCTAGTGTTTGTTTTTTCTAAGTACTTAATAAGTACCATATTGCTGATAACCAGAGTTTACTTTCTCCTATATACTTTTTTCCCCTCCATCATTCCATTTACTTTATAGCATCTAGTAAGTGGTATATTACTGATAACCACTTGTCATCACCAAAAAGTTCAACAAACTTGGGATAATCCTATTTTTGTCAAAAAAGACCCATCTTCATATTCTACAACTTTTTAAATTAATTTCCTATTATATAATCAGTAAACCTCTGTGATTTAAATAACTTTAGAGTTATTCTCTACCTCAGTACAAAATATACAAAATATATATTCTTCAAAATATAAAGGTCTCATCAGTATACAAAACATATGTCACATCTGTAAAATCCAGAGGTCTTCTGTCCAAATCTGACCTACTTATAACAGATGTAGTAAATGAATTTCACAGGTATACTGCGATCTCTGTATTCTTACCCTTTTTAAAAGAATAATTTCAATCAAAGAAAAAGCCACTCTTCAGTAGCTAATATACAGTTTTTTCATAAAAAAATAAATATGTATACCTTAAACCATTCAATATTGTGAGGCTTACTTCTTTGGCATAGTTTTCCTTATTGGCTTACAGTAGTACTTTAAGTATTTTATTATTAAAGCAGAAATAGTAAATATTATAAACTGAACATATTAGAAATATCTACACTTTAATTCTGTTATTACCAAAAGTTTTGCTACTTACTTTGTTCTAAAAATTTCTCTCAAACCTTCATGTTATTTCTGTAGTCTTTCCAACAATATTGGCTGACAAGAAATACAGTTTAATTTGTCACCATATCATTTCGTACATATTACTGAATCCAATTTTATCCAAATGATGTGTAGCTTTTTTTTCTTTTATTATGAAATAAGAAAAATCAAAAGCTTCTAAATGTTTATTATGTAATTTATTGAAAGTTGGTAAAGTACTGGAATATTTATTTTCAGAAAATTTTAGAGGTCTGTGTTGGTGCCACAATATCACTTGCTGTTGTGCTAAAGCTTACGTTGTGTTTAGGTAAGATTTGCTGTTAGCAATGAGAGATGTCAATACAGATGTCAAATAGGTTTCCTGATAATGTCGGGCCTTTTTGGCTGGGTCCCAGCCCAGCTGATTTTGGCTGATTTAACTTGGTCATCATTACTTTTTTCTTGTAATGTTGCTAATGAAAAGTTTGTAATGATATGAAGCGTGTCAGTGTTTGTGTCTTTCTTACATCATTATTATCTTTGTGACGTGATTTTTTGTTTTGCCATAATCTTTTGTCTACCACTTACCTATTCTAAGAAAACAGGTGTAATTGCTAGTAGCAAATAAAAGCCAGAGATCTGCCTAACTGAATAATAAGCCTCAGTCTAAAGATGGTTGAATAAAGTGACTACCTCACTACAATTTCTCCTTAGAGTGTGACTCTCAGTTTTCTCCCAGGATTTTTCACAAAACAGATGACCAACTCGCATAAGGAATAAAAGAATATTAGCATCAATCCACTTATTAAATATTAGGAGAATATTTTTATATCAGTGTATAAAAATATATCTTCACATGTTCTTCTTGTAGCCATTAGATGATTTTGCATGCTTGTCCAGGCTTCTGCACCCCACAGCCAGGACTCCTGTGTCAATAACTCAGTTTGGCTTTCTCAGCCCTGTGGAATTTGGCTCCAGTATAACTTGTAAGCAACGCCTAATATTCCCACAAGTGATACGTAGAACAACAGCCAAATAAATACGCCCTTGTGTAATTCCTGAAGGTAGTTTGACCTTTCTGCCCTCTTCACCTGTACTCAGTTCTTCTCTGTGCATAAATGCCACACCCCTCCATCATCCCAACTGACAACCTCCCACTTGGATCTCTGGGCCACTTTTCTCCCTTGTGGCTGGTGCTTCTGCTGCTCAACGCCTTATGTTGATTGGTTTTAAATCTGTTTTTGTTTGAAATAAAAATAATACTCTTAATTTATCTCTTACAATATTCTTGGCACTATGTTAAGTATTTTCTTGATCATTTCATCCACACAACAATGAATGAGGTAAATATTGTATGTTTTTTAAGTTGAAAGAAACTAAATTCCTGTGCTCAGGATCACATGGCTGGGGATTCAGCAAAGCTAAGATTGTAGTCCAGTTCTGATTATAAAATCATGGCATTTGAACACTACACATAATTCTTTCCTGTGACACTTGTACCATACTGACTTTACATGATGTAATTATTCTTCTCTCTAAGCAGCTTCCACTATAATCCTAAATACTTTATGTGGTTGTTTACTTTCTTATATATTTATGTTATTTTAGTTATTCACTTGTCATTTGTGTCATTCATATTATCACAGCATATTGTTTACATTTTCTGTGGCCACACCTTTTTGTCTCTGTTTATTCCTCTCTCACAAAATGTGTTTGTCGAAAGGGATTAAAATGTATCCCCAAGTAGAATAAATAATTTGAAAGATACATCCTTCTTTACTTTTTTTAGTTTAATGTTTTAAAATTTCACATTATTACAGAGTTCTCTTTTTTTTATCTATATACTTAAACAATATTGCTTGTCTGCATTTGATATATTACACTGAAACACTATATAGTTCTCCAGATAAAAATCGAAATTTGAATGCCCGTTAGCGTAAACTTTTTTTTTTTTCTGGTTAAAATGACCAAGGGGTTAATATTCAAGTTAAATATAAGTCATTGCATATCATGGCAGAATAATCAGGATGAAAAATAATGAGGTTTTCTGTAGTGAAAAGGATTTTCATGTAGGTGAGACTATTTGATTTTTCTGTCCAGTCCCAGTGAATTTTATGGACTTAATCTTGTTCAGAATTTTTGGAACATTCAGACTAGTAATCCATTTTGACCCTAACATTGTATAAACGATTAAAGATCATTCATTTGTTGTCTTACTTTGGCCCATTGAAATAAATGGCTTGGGAAGATTAAGCAGTATGGTATCCTTTCTTTGTCCGGTCTTAAGTTTAACCAAGAATTCAGGTGGTAACTACAGTAATGTTCAGAAAACTTCCATTTACCTTCAGTATGAAAGGCTAACCATTTCAGTATTTGTGAAAGGGCAGAACTAAAGTTGGCAGTACAGTGTGTCTTCGTACCTTCTCCATCACTAGAGAAGGCTTCAAGATATGATACCATCAGAAGAGTTTCACCTGGGGATTAGTTCATCACTGCCTGTCTCTGACTGGTCTCCAGGTCAACAAATGGCAGTGGAATATTGGAAGGAAAAGGAATTCTCCACTCTCTGTTTTGGGTTAGTAAGTAAACAAATATATAAATCTTAGCCTCTGAAAGTTTTGAGTAATTGTTTCATATACACAGATTTAGAAACACTCAAGTCTCAAGTACCATAATTCTATACATGGGAAAAGTGCAATAATAATAACAGTAAAAGTAAGTGAAATTGAATCTAATGCTAAATGTACTTAGAAAAATGCATGGAAAATGTGTTCCTCGGGGGAACTGAAAAATGACATTGCTATTAAAAAAAAAAGGTGTGCTTAAATTATGTTTGTTCCCACTCACTGCCTCCATCTAAGATGACAAAATTCTCGCATAAAAGGTAGATGCCTGGAGTTTTCGTCTTAATTTAATTTCAGAGGTCATTCTAGATTGTATTACATGTAAAAAATGAAATGGGTAATTAATTTCAACTTCTGATTATTCAAATGAAGAAAATAATGCATAAGTAATAAACCACCGTGATGTTTATGCACATAAATGCATATATGTGTTATATATAATACATACGAAATTTAGAAAGAACTGTTTGGATCTATTTATTAAGTTTGAATATATTATCACAAGTAACATAATATTCTTGTCAAAAATAAGTATGTAACGACACATTTTTGAAGCAATTAGAAGAAAACTCCCAATCTTTTAGTCCTAGGGACTTAGAAACTTGGAAGAAAATAAGCCAAATTATGCCTCCCTCACATAAATACTTTGATCATATTCCTCTCAAGTTACAGTACTTCAGACATCCATTTGAAGATGGAATCGAGAAAACCAAACCCAACTTATACAGCATGTTTTATGTTCTTCTTAGTTCCATCTACTCTTTCTGATTTGATCACATTATTCGCTTGTCTAAAAAAAAAAAAAAAAAAAAAAAAAAAAAAAAAAGTTATCCAGAAAGCAAGGGTTTTGCAGTGTATATTAGCTGTGTAGCCCAGTTAACCTGTGTGAGTACGAATTTCACTCGTACCCCCACTCACATACCTCCCAGAGAAAAGTAGATAGCCATAGAAGGGATCACTGCTTGGACAGATGAGTGCCTCAGTGTGCCCCTCTCTGTACATGAAGTAAAACTTCTTTTTTTGTTTCTGTTTTTAGCATCAGTGAGTAAAAAGATGAATGGGTAGGTGCCTTAAAGAGCCAAAGGGCCTGGTTGGTATGTGATCTGAGATTTAACCAGCTAACCGTGTAGTGAAGAAGATCACTCGCCTCTACCAGAAGACTTTGGTATGCGAGTTAGTGGGAGAAGAGTTGACATTAGGACTTTTTTTCACTGTACCATGGTACAATAAATACATGAGCAACTGTCTCTTCTGAAAAATTCAGACCAATGCCCTTTGGTCACCTAACTTGATTTTCTTATTAAACACTCCAAACATTTTATCTTAGACCCGCAAGCATATCGAGCAAAATCTTTGCAGCCTTTTACCACCTGATAATATGGAGAGTAACAGTCATTTAGAGGGGAAAATCATCACAGCATCATCATAGGTAAATAATGATTGAATCCTCTGCAGAATGTGGAGGAAAGAGACCGGGAGAGCAGCAGGAGGGAGAAATGGGTAGAACATGGTACTAAGGAAAGAAAGAAAGCTTGAGGACATGGAGATAGGCCACATAAGGAGATTGCAGGATGGGTATTTTGATATTTATGTGTGTTAGTCCCCTGTCTAATGTATCTTAATTCTGTTTGTCACATTATATGTCTGATCCTAATCTTATTTTTATAAAATGTAGAATCTGCAGAATCCATTGTATAAAACTCTAATTTCTCTTTTATTATACTCAAAAGAATTGTTATATATAACAATGGTTACGTTTCCTCCATATATGGATACTGTATTACCTTGTTGTTTTATAACCTATGCAGATGCAAAATAAAGAATATAAATGTCACTATCACAATTTGATTCTGAAAGATCTTTTTTTTTTTTAACATTTTTTTTTTTTACCTTTTTTTTTCTTTTTCCACAAGGAGCTTAGGTACCCCACCTCTCTGGTTATGGTGTTTACTATGATTTAGTGAAGAGTGGGAAGGCAGATAAAGAAAGACATAGAAAGCATATTGGACTCAAAGAAATTGTGTTCATCAATGTGTAGGATATAAGGAGATAGAAACATCCCTCCCCTTGGACCATCTAGAAAGATTTTATTAGAAGTCTGCTTCACCTGTGCTGACCTCTTTAACGTGTAGCTCTTAAGATAAAGGAACCAATATTAGTTGGGTGCTCATGAGCCCTACTACTAACTAAAGTCTTGGAATTGTTGATAAGTAACTTTTTCCTGGGAAGACATCTGAAATGACCTGGAAAGTTAATTCATGGTAAACCAAAGAGTACTTACTGCTTTTTGCACTAGAGTTGTGAATAATATGTCACCGTCTTTTTGATTTTTTTTTAAGTTTATTTATATTCTTAGAGAAAATGAGCAGGAGAGAAGCAGAGAGAGAGGAAGAGCGAGACAGAATCCCAAGCATGTTCAGTGCTGTCAGCACAGAGCCTGATGTGGGGGCTCGAACTCACAAGTTGTGAGATCATGACCTGAGCCGAAATCAAGAGTCAGATGCTTAACTGACTAAGCCCCTATCACTGTCTTTTTGAATTTGAGTTACATCGTGTTGTAAATTTGGCCAAAGAATTCTACCACATAATGTATTCAAAATACGTTTCTAACCATACATAGTAACAATATAGGTATTGAGAGAAACATCAGTGGAAAATGAATATCAAACCAACAGCTTTTATATTTGAGAACTCTACAGCTAAAAGAAGCAGAAAGACAAGGAGGTGGAGAAGGAGAGGAAGAAGGAGAAGAGAAGGAAGGAGAGGAGAGAAAGAAGGAAGAAAGTTTCTTTCATCTTTGTTGTTTGTTCAACCTGACGTGTGATCATGGGAGGAGCCCATGCTTACAAACCCACTGAAAATATTCAGATAGTTAGTTCAAGGTACAGACTTAGTGGAATTGAGGTGGCCTCAGAGGCCAGGGTGAAACAGAGCATGTCCTCCTGTGGTTTGTTTTCTGACTTCTTCATTCCATAGGGCTGTGGGGGTTATTTTAACACTCTAAGCATTGCAACTCACTGGATCAGCTGAGTTCCATTTTGCTCTTGGGTAATTTTAATTTCGACTTCTACAAAAAGCCTCTGTGCTTAGTATTTTCATTTAAGGCTACTCTGATTCTGGAACCAAATCACTGGCATGGCCTCATCACAGCCCAAGAAAAGCAGCAGGTTGAGGCTGTGATTTGTCTGCTTAGTGTCTGAGCTCCTTGGAAAGCCCATGATCCCATTTAGAAAATTTAATTGTTCAACTGGTTGAAAGGAGCTGACTTTGACATGGTGTAAAGGTAAAAGTCCAATGTATTTGCAAAGTCAGAAGACATTTGTAAGTGATATTTATTAAATATCTTTGAGGTGCGATGCTGAAAATAAATGAGATTAGCAACACTATAAAAATAATAGCTGGATATTTCTCTTGAGGTAAAGCCATGAGTCAGTAATTATTGCATAACTTTTTCAAAGTTTATAGTTTCTAAACATTCACTTCAAATGATAGAGAATTATAATAACAATACCAAGTAAATATAGTGTCTTCACATCTTTAAATTATTTTTTATTTACACATCTTTTATTATTTTTTGATGTTTATTTATTTTTGAGAGAGAGACAGAACACGAGTTGGGGGTGGGGGAGAGCAGAGAGAGAGGGAAGCAGAGAATCCGAAGCAGGCTCCAGGCTCTGAGCTCTCAGTACAGATCCTAATGCAGGGCTTGAACCCACAGACTGTGAGATCATGACCTGAGTCGAAGTTAGACGCCCAACCAACTGGGCCAACCAGGCGCCCCTAAAGTGTCTTTTAAAAGTAGTGCCTTATTGGAGTCTATTTCAAAAATAAATCTCCTCTGATAGTTGAGATGGATAACATTACAGTCACATTACCTACATATTTCTGTTAAGTAAATTTTCCATCATCTCTTACAACTTGTAGTCTGGTACAAAGCCCATCCTCTGATTTTTTTTTTTTTCTTTCTTTGCCTGTCCTCAGAATTCAAAAGTATTGATTATATTAATGAAAAAATTAATTTTTCTCTTTGACAGTTTAGAACGTTTTTCCAAAGTAAATGTGCTGAGAAAGATAATCACGTGTTTGAAAGAAAATGCTATTGAAATATAAAGAGTATTCATGGAAAAAAATCAAATGTCATTGAGAATTGACATTTAATTTAACTTAGTTTAACTGAAAACTAACCTTAATCAGTATGTATCAACTATTTTAACTGTTTTGGGCCCAGAGATTTTTTTTTTTTTTTTTAAATACTGGCCTATAGTTGAAAAGAAATCTTATAATTATTCCTCAGTTCATAGTAGTAATTGGGAGTAATAGAGAGGCCATGTTACTAGTTTAATCACGTTAAGTTTTTCCTGTATCTTTTCCTCCCTGCTAGGAAAAGGAAGATGACAAATCAGACACTTCAAGTTCTCAGCAACCAAAAAGCCCACAAGGTCTGAGTGACACAGGATATTCTTCTGATGGGATATCAAGTTCACTTGGTGAAATTCCAAGTCTTATTCCAAGCGATGAAAAAGATTTGCTCAAGGGACTCAAAAAAGACTCTTTTTCCCAAGAAAGCAGTCCTTCCAGCCCCTCAGATTTGGCTAAGTTAGAAAGTACGGTCCTCTCCATTTTGGAAGCTCAGGCAAGTACACTTGTTGAAGAAAAGTCAGAAAAGAAAACTCAACCTCATGAGGTTTCTTCTGAGCAGCCAAAGGACCCACAGAAAACTCAGAGTTTATCTGAAACAGTAGAAACTACAATTTCCGAAGAGGAGCTCAAAAAGAGTCCAGAAGAAAAAGACACTTTAAAAAAAGATAGCCAACAAGACATTCCTTCCAGAAAGGACCACGAAGAAAAGTCCGAGTTTGTTGATGACACAGCTACAAGAAGACAGCTTTATGATTCAGTCGAAGACAGTAGTGAAAGTGAAAATTCACCTGTTCCACAAAGAAAACGGAGAACCAGTGTTGGTTCATCAAGCAGTGATGAGTATAAACAGGAAGATAGTCAAGGGTCTGGTGAAGAGGAGGACTTTATTCGAAAACAGATTATAGAAATGAGTGCTGACGAAGATGCTTCAGCTTCTGAAGATGATGAGTTCATTAGGAGCCAGCTCAAAGAGATTAGTAGTAGTATTGAGAGCCAGAAGAAGGAAGACATGAAAGGAAAAGGGAAAGCAACAGCCGGGAAACACAGGCGACTAACTCGGAAAAGCAGTGCCAGCTTTGATGATGATGCAGGGAGACGCCATTCGTGGCATGATGAAGATGATGAGACATTTGATGAGAGTCCTGAGCTTAAGTACAGAGAAACTAAAAGTCAAGAGAGTGAAGAACTTGTAGTTGCTGGAGGAGGGGGGCTACGTCGCTTCAAAACCATTGAACTCAACAGCACAATAGCAGATAAATACTCTGCAGACTCATCACAGAAAAAAACGGCTTTGTATTTTGATGAGGAGCCAGAATTGGAAATGGAGAGCTTGACAGACTCCCCAGAAGATAGGTCAAGGGGGGAAGGATCTTCTAGTCTTCATGCTTCCAGCTTCACTCCTGGCACATCCCCTACCTCAGTGTCGTCTCTTGATGAGGACAGTGACAGTAGCCCAAGTCACAAAAAAGGAGAGAGCAAACAACAACGTAAGGCTCGCCACAGGTCACATGGTCCTCTTTTACCTACTATTGAAGATTCTTCAGAGGAAGAAGAATTGAGAGAGGAGGAAGAATTATTAAAGGAGCAAGAAAAGCAGCGGGAATTGGAACAGCAGCAAAGAAAGACTTCTAGTAAGAAATCAAAGAAAGACAAAGATGAACTTCGAGCTCAGAGAAGGAGGGAAAGACCAAAGACACCACCCAGTAATCTCTCTCCCATTGAAGATGCATCTCCAACAGAAGAATTACGCCAGGCTGCGGAAATGGAGGAGCTCCATCGATCTTCTTGTTCTGAATACTCACCTAGCATAGAGTCAGACCCAGAAGGCTTTGAAATAAGCCCAGAAAAGATAATAGAAGTGCAAAAAGTTTACAAATTGCCCACAGCTGTGTCTTTATATTCACCAACAGATGAGCAGTCTATTATGCAGAAAGAAGGTGGCCAAAAGGCATTAAAAAGTGCCGAGGAGATGTATGAAGAAATGATGCACAAAACCCACAAATATAAACCTTTTCCAGCTGTACCTGAACGAGATGAAATGTTTGAAAAAGAGCCTTTGTATGGTGGGATGTTAATAGAGGATTATATTTATGAATCTTTAGTAGAGGACACATACAATGGTTCGGTAGATGGCAGTCTGCTAACAAGGCAAGAAGACGAAAATGGATTTATGCAGCAGAGAGGGAAAGAGCAGAAAATAAGACTCCCAGAACAGATTTATGAAGATCCTATGCAAAAAATAACAGACCTCCAGAAAGAGTTTTATGAGTTAGAAAGCTTACATTCTATTGTGCCTCAAGAAGACATTGTTTCAAGCTCTTTTATCATCCCAGAAAGCCATGAAATAGTGGATCTGGGTAGTATGGTGACTTCTACCAGTGAAGAAAAAAAATTATTAGACGCTGATGCTGCCTATGAAGAACTCATGAAGAGGCAGCAAATGCAGTTAACACCTGGATCCAGTCCAACCCAGCCCCCCATCACAGATGACACGATAGAGTCTACTGTGGACTTTGACAGGGTGCCCGATGCATCTTTGACATCAAGTGTTCTCTCAGGAGCATCTCTTACAGATTCGACCAGCAGTGCAACACTCTCTATCCCAGATGTCAAAATAACCCAACATTTTTCAACAGAAGAAATTGAGGATGAATATGTAACAGATTATACAAGGGAAATCCAAGAGATAATTGCCCATGAATCACTGATTTTGACCTACTCTGAGCCTTCAGAAAGTGCTACATCCGTCCCACCCTCTGACACACCCTCTCTCACGTCTTCTGTTTCTTCAGTTTGTACCACAGATAGCTCCTCACCCGTCACTACCTTGGATAGCATAACCACAGTTTATATGGAACCAGTGGATGTAGTAACTAAATTTGAAGATTCTGAGGGAATTTCTTCATCAACATATTTTCCGGGCAGCATTATAGACTATCCGGAAGAAATAAGTGTATCTTTAGATCGAGCCACCACACCAGATGGAAGAACTGGTGCTGATCATATCGTGATTTCCTTATCTGATGTGGAGCCTCCTATTCTAGAACCTATAGGAACTAAACCAGAGGGGCTGATTGCTGACACTGTTTCCACTGACTTACCTGTATCTGCAAAAGACGCAGTGAAGAAAGCCAAGAAGGACACTGGGAATGGAATTATTCTCGAGGTTCTGGAAGCTTACAGAGATAAAAGGGAGAAGACTGAGGTTGAACTAACAAAGATGAGCTTTTCTGAAACTGTGTTTGATCAACCTCCTTCTTCTGCAGTGGCCCTTCCAGTAGGGGAGCGGGTTTCAGCAACGTGCTTTATATCAGGACAGGTCTTTGATCAAACAAAACCCGCATCTCCGTTGCCATCCGGCGGTCCTTCTGTTACCTCTCTTCCAACTAAAATGCGTCCATTCTTTAGAAGTTCTTCTTTGGACACATCAGCACAGCCTCCCCCTCCCCCTCCCCCTCCTCCTCCCCCTCCTCCCCCTCCCCCTCCTCCCCCCCCTCCACCTCTCCCTCCACCAACCTCACCCAAGCCAATCATTCATCCTACAAAAAAGTTAACAATTACAGCTCCAGAGACTGTAACCACTACAGCTAAACCTCTAGTTGATGCTGTTACTGCAGTAGAGGCTACAGCTATTCCAAGAAGTAATGGGTTACCTATAACAAAAATATGTACCACTGCACCTCCTCCTGTTCCTCCTAAGCCATCTTCCATCCCATCTGGACTTGTCTTTACACATAGACCCGAGCCAAGTAAACCTCCGATTGCCCCTAAACCAGCAGTCCCTCAGCTTCCAGTAACTACACAAAAATCAACAGATACACACCCCAAGCCAACAGGTCTATCTTTAGCTTCAAACATGACATTAAATTTAGTGACTTCAGCAGATTATAAATTACCTTCCCCTACCTCCCCAGCATCCCCTCACTCTAACAAGTCCTCACCAAGATTTTCCAAATCCCTCATGGAAACCTATGTGGTTATCACATTGCCATCTGAACCTGGGACTCCAACCGATTCTTCAACTAGTCAAGCAGTTACCAGTTGGCCCCTGGGATCACCCCCCAAAGACCTGATTTCCATCGAACCAGTGTTTTCTGTAGTTCCTCCTATGACAACTGCAGGAATGCCAAGTTCTTCAGAACAGAGCTTGTACATGTCAGGAGCTTTGGAGACATTTTCTGCTGTCCCTGTCACAACGTTATCTTCATTTCAAGCAGCCCCAACCTCAGTTACACAGTTTTTCACAACTGAAGTTTCCAAGGCTGAGGCTTCAGCAGCCAGAAGTGCACTCACTAGTGTTGGTCTCAGCAGTGTCTCTATATCGATACCTCCAGAGCCTCTTGCTCTAGATAACCTACATTTAGAGAAGTGTCAGCATAAGGAAAATGGAAAGATGCCACTTGTTGGTGATGCCATTGATTTGCGTACAGTACCAAAAGTAGAAGTTAAAGTAACTGAAAAGTGTATGGATCTTTCTGCCTCCACAATGGATATGAAAAGGCAGACCACCACACATGAAGTCTATGGGAGACAAATCAGCGCCGTCCAACCATCTATTATAAATCTCAGTGCAACTTCATCAGCAGTAACGCCGATGCCCCTGGTCACTGAGACGGTGACTGTTGTCACGTGCGCAGCTAGTTCAGTTTACACCATGGGCCCAGAAAGCCTAGTGGGTATAGAACATGCACCACCAGCACCCCTCCAGCTTACTACGTCGAAGCATGCTGAGCCTCCCACGTACAGGATACCGAGTGGCCAGGCCTTTCCTGCAGTTAGGGAGGATGCACCAATAAACTTATCTTTAGGTACATCAGCACACCCAGTGACATCGGCTGTTACAAAACCTGTTACCGCACCTCCTGTCGGAGTCACAAATGGATGGACGGATAGCGTCACACGCCAGGGAATGGCTGATGGGGAAGTAGTAGATCTCAGTACAACCAAGTCTCACAGAACTGTTGTAATGATGGATGAATCTACTTCCGGTGTGGTGACCAAAATAGTAGAAGATGATGAAAAGCCTGTCGATCTGACTGCAGGAAGAAGAGCTGTATGCTGCGATATGGTTTACAAGTTACCTTTTGGAAGGAGCTGCACAGCACAGCAGCCAGCAACTACTCTTCCTGAGGATCGTTTTGGTTATAGGGATGACCACTATCAATATGACCGGTCAGGCCCTTCTGGTTATAGAGGGATTGGGGGAATGAAACCTTCCATGTCTGACACGAATTTAGCAGAAGCTGGACATTTTTTCTATAAAAGTAAGAATGCTTTTGATTATTCGGGAGGAACTGAAACAGCAGTAGATCTAACTTCAGGGAGAATTACTGCAGGTCAGTATGATGTGGCAGCAGACCTTTCCTTGAAATGTCATTATGGTGTCCCTCATCTCATTTCAGGATGAAAATGTGGTCCCTTTTCCAATTGTGTTACTTTTTCTCTTTCTTTGGATGTTTTGGCAGCATATTTTGGAGTACATGTGCGCTTTTGTTTCTTCAGTTTTTAATTTGTTCTGCCCAAAGTCACCTGCATGTGCCTGCATGTTCAACATTGCTTTCATTCTGCATCCAATTAGATTAACCTGTGGATTTGCATGCAGTCCCATTCATTATGTTCGTCAAGATCAAGAGGGCCCTCAAACCCCAAACGCATCATTTATTCTGGGAACTGGACTGTAACTCTACCCTGTATTTCAGGTGAGGTAATGGATTATTCAAGCAAGACTACAGGTCCATATCCAGAAACACGACAAGTCATTTCAGAAGTTGGGATTAGTACGCCACAGTATTCCACAGCGAGAATGACTCCACCTCCGGGATCCCAGTATGGTGTGGGGAGTGTTTTGAGGTCATCCAATGGTGTTGTCTATTCTTCAGTAGCAACTCCGATTCCCTCCACGTTTGCTATCACCACACAGCCTGGCTCCATTTTCAGCACCACGGTGAGGGATTTGTCTGGCGTGCACACAGCTGACGCGGTGACTTCGTTATCCGCCCTGCACCAGAGCCAGCCAATGCCTAGATCATATTTCCTAACAACAGGTGCGTCTGAAACAGACATTGCAGCAACCGGTATCGATATCAATGCCAGTTTGCAAACTATTACAGTGGAAACCCTTACTGCTGAGACAATAGACTCCGTTCCCACTCTAACCACAGCCTCTGACGTGTTTTCCGAAGTGGTGGGAGACGAAAGTGCTATTTTAATTGTCCCCGAAGAAGGCAAACAACAGCAGCAGCTCGACTTGGAGCGTGAGCTCTTGGAACTGGAGAAAATCAAGCAGCAACGTTTTGCCGAGGAATTAGAGTGGGAACGTCAGGAGATTCAAAGGTTCCGAGAACAGGAAAAGATCATGGTTCAAAAAAAGCTGGAGGAGCTGCAGTCTATGAAGCAGCACCTTCTGTATCAGCAGGAAGAAGAGCGGCAAGCCCAGTTCATGATGAGGCAGGAGACATTAGCTCAGCAGCAGTTACAGCTGGAGCAGATCCAACAGCTGCAGCAACAGCTTCACCAGCAGCTAGAAGAGCAGAAGATTCGCCAGATCTACCAGTATAACTATGACCCCTCTGGAACTGCTTCTCCGCAAACCACGACAGAGCAGGCAATTTTGGAAGGTCAGTACGCTGCCCCAGAAGGCGGCCAGTTTTGGGCACCTGAGGATGCAACCACCACGGCCTCGGCCGTCGTGGCGATTGAAATACCACAGAGCCAAGGATGGTACACGGTGCAGTCTGATGGCGTCACTCAGTACATCGCCCCACCTGGCATCCTGAGTACGGTTTCAGAAATACCTCTAACAGATGTGGTTGTGAAAGATGAGAAACCACCCAAAAAGAGAAGCGCTGCGGCTAAAGTCCGTGGACAGTATGATGAGCTTGGGGAACATATGGCCGATGATCCGCGCTGCTTTAAAAAGATAGTGGACAGTGGCGTTCAAACCGACGATGAGGACGCGGCAGATCGGAGTTATGTGAGTAGGAGGAGGAGAACCAAAAAGAGTGTTGATACGAGTGTCCAAACTGATGACGAAGATCAGGATGAATGGGATGTGCCTGCTAGAGCAAGGAGGAAAGCTCGAGTAGGGAAATATGGTGACAGCACTGCAGAGGCTGACAAGACCAAACCCCTTTCCAAAGTCTCCAGCATAGCAGTTCAAACAGTAGCAGAGATATCTGTGCAGACTGAACCAGTCGGAACCATAAGAACACCTTCAGTACGGGCACGCGTGGATGCCAAGGTAGAAATAATTAAACACATTTCAGCACCTGAAAAGACTTACAAAGGGGGCAGTTTAGGATGTCAAACAGAAGCAGATTCAGACACACAGAGTCCTCAATATCTGAGTGCCACATCTCCACCCAAAGACAAGAAACGCCCAACACCTTTAGAGATTGGTTACTCATCTCACCTTCGGGCAGATTCCACATTACAGCTGGCTCCTTCCCCACCCAAATCTCCAAAAGTCCTTTATTCACCCATCTCACCACTTTCACCAGGCAAAGCCTTAGAATCAGCCTTTGTACCTTATGAAAAACCCCTCCCTGATGATATAAGTCCACAGAAAGTACTGCATCCAGATATGGCTAAAGTGCCCCCGGCAAGTCCTAAAACAGCCAAGATGATGCAGCGGTCCATGTCTGACCCCAAGCCTCTGAGTCCAACAGCAGATGAAAGTTCCAGGGCTCCTTTTCAGTATACCGAGGGCTACACGGTAAGAGTGATTCTTTTCAGTTAGAAGACAGTAGATGAGTTGATGTTAACCATGTGTGTGCAGACTTGAGGAGGCGTTGAGGCTCCTGGTAACTTAGGAACCTAATACTAAAGTTTAGTAAGGACTAGTTTATTAGAAATTTGGGGAAAAACAGAAAAGTCTCCACCCATTTAGAAATACCAAAAAAAGAAGACATCTTATGTGAGGCAAAACGAGAAAGAAATTTATTACTTTATGACCAATGAGATTGAAAGTTTTCTTCTAATCTTGAAATCTCCCAAATGTCAGTGGTAGACTGTGATTTCAGTGGATATAGTTAATATGTATTTTCAAGGATGATGGAATAAATACTGAACATAAACAGATAAGGAAGGCAAAGGATGCCCTTAAATTTAGACGCAGTGACACCTGAAGTTCTTTAGTAGAAGGGTCCTTGGGGATCATCAAAGTAATTTCATCTTCTTCCAGCCAGAATGGTTTCATAAAAGGGCTTAGAACATTGACTGCTCAAAAGTGAGCTTTTCTAGGGCTGGCAGATTAAAGTGTAATATTATTTCATAGTTCATTCATGCTTATTTATTTTCTGACAACTTTCTTAATATAACATCAGGTAAGCCTTAGTCCTAGGGCTTATAGAAACAAAAAAAAATTATGTTCTTTTAAATAATAGTGATAATTATTTAAAAATATATGAGTATGCTTCAAAGGAAAAAGTATACAGATATGTTGGACACATTTGTAAAGATCTCTCTAGCTGAGCTAATAAGAGATGTTAATCATCAGCTATTAAAAGTTTATTCTACTCTAAAAATTTAATATATAACTCTTTAGAAGGCTGTTGATAAATACAATAGTTCAATTTAAGACAGGATTTATGTTCACATTAAAAGTTCCATTAATTTACTGGTTTCTGAACTTCAGGTCTTCAAATCCCAAAGCTTCTGAATGGGTTTTTCTGAGATATTGCTACATTTCCACCGGCCTTAAACATTGGCCATGGACTGAAAAATATGCCGTTAAGCATGACAGTCACTCTATTCATAGGTAAAGAGACATCTCGATAGGGATATTTAAAAATTAAAAATTCATGTCTGTTTTATAGTTTCATAGTGGCATTTTGTTATTACATATTTTTTGAAACAGTATATCCTAAAAATAAAAATGTCTTCATGTGGGGGGACAGAGGTCATTAGCTGTTAAGTCAGGAAACCACTAATGCATTGAGATTTCATTCAATTTACAGAGAATTATTTTTTGTATGGCTTTCTTTCTAGAATTGTATCTATTGTGAGAAGTGATTCTCAATTCTGCTCTATGTGTAGGTATTTATTTTTCTAGCAGTGGCATATAAATTCGCCTAACTAGTTTCTTGGAAAACTTAGAAAATGTGATTTTTGACAGTACTTTAATACTGTAGGATTACATCATTACAGAATACTGTAGATTTCCAGTTGATGTATTGATCATTAACTTAATATATGGTCCAGTACCCTTAATTCATATGAACTCAGAGAAGAGATTGAAGTTGTCCGTATTTTTTCCCCAGAGTATTCACTTCAGATTTGGAAATGTGAAATGAAAGATAAAATGAGTTATGTGAGTTGTGTTATAGGTACTGATACTGATTAACTATCTAATCATAAAAGAAGTTGGGTAGAAATACTAAATAATTTCTGAGCCTGAAAATTCCTAGATGTATTGAGCCTTGAAACATAGTTCAATGGTTCCTTTTTCTAATTGGCTGAACTCAGTGCTTTAATATGGAATAATTGTATACCAACTGAAAGATACTGCCTTATTTCCAGCACAGAGTAGACCATTTTATATACAGGCAATGTTTTTGGCACTTTAGACACTTTGATTCTCTTATGTGAATTTTATAATTTGTTTCTTTGCCCATTTCTAGATATGCTTTCAGTCTGTTTAAAAGCTAAATTAATTTCTTAATTGTAAGTATGGATTTCAGTTGTACTGAAAAGAATAATCTTCTAAGTGATATTCATAGTGACATAGGGTTAAGAAGTTTAGCTCATTAATTTACATACTGTTAATTTTCTCAGACTAGTAAAGTTGAAATGAATCACACATTTCAGTTGCCATTGAGACAACACAGCATAAAATAGCATAATATAATATAGCATGAAAGAGAAGTTCTATTCTCTATGAGGTTCTGTGGAAAGATCTCCTTTTCTGGAAGTGTCAGGAAATGTTTCACAGAGGAGGTTCTGGAATGTGAAGGTGAAATCTCTGTTGAACCATGAGAAGAAAACTGGAGGCCCTTCCAAACAGAGGAAACACAATATGTAAACGTTCAGTCTGATGACCAAACATAAAGCAAAGAGGAAGAGGAAGAGTTTAACTGTAAGTGAAACTGGAAAAGTAGCAAGGAACATGTCAGAGGGACTCTAATTTTCTGAGTTAGAGTTTAGATTTACTTCCCATTGGCTATCAGGTGATTAGACCAAAACCAGCATCTTTTTTTTTTTTTTTTTTTTTTTAACACTTTACACTCTTATCTAGTCCCTGGACTCCCTCCACTCTTGCCTTCTTTACAGCCAATTCTCTAAACTGCACCTAAATTTATTTTCTAAAATGTATGACAGATTGTGGCACACACTCCACAGCTTAAACTCTCCAGCAGATCCTCATCAAATTTGGAATATATTAAAAATTTCTGTACATGGACCCTTATGATCTCTTCTCTGCCTGTCTCACAACCTCCTCAGTCACTCCTCACATTAGCCCCCTCCTCTTCCTCTGCTCCTACCACTGACCTTGCTAATCTCCTCCCCATCCTGGACCTGTGTTGGGATCTCCCTCTCCTCCATCTTTGTCTGGCTCATGCCTGTGTACAGGTTTCTGCTTAAGTTTTACTTCCATAGAGAGGCTCTCCTTACCTTATTCTCTAAATAAATCTTCATATCACCATAAATCCCCATTATGCATCCTCTGAATTATACACATATATAATATATATTTATTTAAGATATATTTACTTTATTTAAATAATTATACATTTGAATATATTTAAATTTTATATAATGTTTATTAATAGAATGTTTATTTAATCAAATATAATCTTTCTTCTCCAGTAGAACCTCACCTCTGCAAGAACAGGAGTTTTGCATTGATTGTAGCTCTCTAGTCCCAAGTGCCTAGAACAATGCCTGGCACAAAATAGACACTCAATATTTATTGAATAAATGTATTAAAGGGAGAAGTATAAGCATAAAAGCAATGGGCCAAGACATGTATTAAAAGACTCTGGTCACTTACTTTTTCATTGCCACAATCTAGACCCATCCTAGCCAGTCCTGTTGATGACATAAAATGATACCCCCTTTACTTAAAGTGTGACTTCCACTTTGTTTATCTTTGGGTAACACATCTGGCAGACACACTGAACAAGTTGAATGGTATTCAGCTATTAGGCAGTCCATTTACCTTACAGATGAAGAACAAAACCCAGAGTAGATTAGTGCCTTTATCATTGTTCCTTAATAAACCAGTGATCTGGTCAGAATTAGAATATTAGCCTCTGAACTTCACAGTTCTTGTTTTCTATTAGTCTCTTAAAAAAACTCGCCATTATCTGATTTTTCTTACTAATTCAGGACCATGCTTGGTCTTTTTATCTTGTCATTTCCTCTGCTCTACCTACAATTCTGATTTAAATCCCTCAGTTAGGTTTATTCATTTTTAAATGTATTCTTGCTTTCATTCACCCATTATCTCAGTCACTCACTCTTTGCTCTTTTTCAGACACTGTGGTAAGCTCTAAAGGTACAAGGTGACTCAAGGGGCAGAGTTCATGCTTGACTGGGATCATTTTGCTCTTCTTGCCCATGAACTGTATTAGTTTGCTAGGTTTCTCAGAACAAAGTACCACACACTGGATGGCTTAAGAAAAGGGAAATTTATTGTTTCAGTTCTAGAGGCTAAAAGTCCAAAATCAAGGTATTAACAGAGTTGGTTCCTTCTTAGGGCTCTTCCAGGCCGCTCTCCCAGCTTCTCCTAGCCTCTGTCATTCCTTGTCTTGTAGATAGCGGTATCCCTGTATTTTCACCTTGTCTTCCTTCTCTGTCCATCTCTTTGTCCAAATTTCCTTTCTTCATAAGGACACCAGTCCTCTAGATTAGGTTCCGCATCAGTGACTCAGTTATAATTTGACTACCTCCGTAAAGGCTCTTTGTCTAAATACTTTCACATTCTGAGGTGTTAGGGATTAGTACACCAACATACTTTTTTTATGTGTGGTCAGGGGAGGGGGGAGAGACACATTTCAGCTCGTAATATGTATTGAAGCACTATACTGTACATTTTGTTTGTTCACAGACAAATGTGGACTGTTTTTGCTTGGTTGGTTGACTTTTGGTCATCTTTCCATACTCATTTTTTTTTTTCCTTAGTAACTGTCTCAGAAACTTTTTGGAGCACTTTGGTTATTACAGAATTCTTCCTTATGGGTAAAATTTTCCTGAGGCACCTGTGTGTCTTAGTTGACTGTGCATCCAACTCTTGATTTCAATTTGGGTCATGATCCTAGGGTTGTGGGATTGAGCCCCATTTCATGCGTGCTTTGTTTTGAGTTTGGAGCCTCCTTAAATTCTCTCTCTCCCTCTGCCCCTTTCCCCCTCATACACGATAGGTAGATAGATAGGTAGATAGATAGAAAGAAAGAAAAAAAAGAAAGAAAAAGAAAGAAAGAAAGAAAGAAAGAAAGAAAGAAAGAAAGAAAGAAAGAAAAAGAGAAAGAATGAATCTTCCTTCCTGGAGATTTAAATTTCATTTTATTCCCACCCTTTTGGAATTCACCTGTGTGTGGCATAAGATCCTTTAATTCACATATGGTTTTTCCATCTTGGAACTTGGATCACGTCTTTGACATAGGAGTTCTAAGGCAGAAGCATCGTTAGTGTCTAGTTAGTGTTTCAATGGCACTTTGAGTTCAGGCTAACCCCTACAATGTCCTGTATATTCAATTTATTAAAATTAGCACTAATTAACATAAAAATCACAAAATAATGTGTACAGCATGCATAACTGAAGCAGGGAGTTATCTGAGATAATTTTATTGAGTTATGTAATGTTCCCCAATGTCTGTAAGACATGCTTCCATTTTCCAGACCCCATCATTCTCATATCAAAGTCATAGCTCCAAAGCCAAAATCTGTTTTTTGATAACTTCTGTGTAACGAAAAAGTTTTACCTTGTAGCTGAATTCCCTTTACAAATGAAAATTTTTAACTTTGAATATAGATGGAAAAAAATTACTACCTTTTTTCTTAAATCCTTCAGTTTGTTCCTTGGGAAAATTCTCAAGAGATATAACAAAAACAAAGTCAAAATTTATTGCTTCCAAGGGGTTAAGCTGACTACTTAGACACAACTTGATAATTATTTCTTTTCATCACAATTTAGAAAGAGCAAGGGAAGAAGTATGCTTTCTAATGAAAGGTACTATGTACACAATGATTTTCTCACTTTTATTAGTAGAATACTTCTTCAATTAGAATGCTTAATGGGAGCCAAATAGTAAAAAAAAAAAAAAAAAAAAAAAAAAAAAAAAAAAAAAAAAAAAAAAGGTGGAAAATGATGTGGAATGAACAAATATCTATCTGTAATGATTAAATGAAGTGACATTCACTACCTTCCCATCACAAAGTCTGGCAACTATAGATATCCAGTAGTGTTGAGTTCCTTTTGTCAGGTAGACATTTAGCAATATCTCTATTTCTTCAGCACAAGTTTACCAACTGTCATTAAAGAGCTTTACTTTATGGGTTGATACAAATAATTCTCAAATATCCTAGTAATTATGTGGCTTTCTTATTTCATGGAATATATAATGCTGCTTCTCTAGAAAGTGGATTCCTCTGCTCTATAACCATTTTAAATTTACTTTTCTGGGTAAATAAACCAGAGCACCAAAATGTGTTCCTCATGCCTTTTATCTTTCTTATATACAAAGAGACCGATTTACATCATTACCTCAGATGATCAATAACTTCAGGATGCAAGATTAATATAGCATGTCCTCTACAAAATCAGGGGAGAAAGTGACATCCACTGGGAGAAATAGCATTGTGAATTCATAGGATTTGTTTGCAGCTACAAGGGATCTAATTCACTCAAAGATTTCTTGATCTTAAAAATTAACATTTTAAATTATTTCTTTTAAAAAAGACATGTATTGCAGAAGTAGCACATGTTTTGTCAGTGATGATATATACCACTTTTTACACTAAAAATAAGCTACATTTAAAATATTATCACCTCTGTATGCCTTAAAAATACATAGAGTATTAAAGCTGTTGTTTCCTACTCTTAGACTTATTGAACAAATACAGAGCTTTTTGAATAATAAAGCAAACTCTTTATTAATTTTTTTTAAAGTTTATTTATTTTGAGAGAGAGAAAGAGAGAGGGAAGGAAGGGCAAAGAGAGAGGGAGAGAAAGAATGCCACGCAGGTTCTACACAACCAGCACAGAGCCCTATACGGAACTCGATCCCATGACTGTGAGATCATGCAACTGAAATCAAGAGTCAGACACTCAACCAACTGAGCCACCCAGGCACCCCTAAAATCCTTTTATCCTAGACTTCAAACCAGGATCCTATTGCAAACCAGATGGTATTCATGAGCTGATTTTAACAAGAATATGTTTTGCTTCATTGACTGCTGTTTTGATAGCTATTTTTAAGATTTTTGGAACTCTTTAATATGTATATCTGAAAGTAATTTCCATAACCTAAAGTGAAAAATTTTATTTCTATCAATTTTATTTCTCTCAGAACATGCAGAATTAAGAAATAATGACTAGGATGGCCTACTATGTTTTGAAAATTAATATTTATTAGGGATTGCTTTTTATTACTCTTTTGAAAAACAAAGTAAATCAGTCTGTTAAAATTTTGATGAAATTACCTGTTTTATAATGGTGGTATTTATGTATGTCAGTAAAGATTAGTCATATATTTAAGATTGGCTTTGTAAATCATAATTATTCTTTCTATAGCTCTTTATTATTAATATATTTTTTTCATGATACTTTTTTATGATTAAAATCCTGCATTTGAAAATATAGGTGCTTTAAAATTGAAATAGAAAATACTATTTTAAAGTGTTTTTCAAAATAAATGGCAGTAAAATAATTTATGAGAATTATTAGTTTCTAAAAATAAAAACTAATGTATGTACATATATTGTAAATATTATATAAACACATATATTACATTATATGTTATACATATTATGTTGTATTTTATATATGTATGTATACATATATATACATATATATATGTGTATATGTACACACTGAGTGAAAACCAGAAAGGTTTTAAGTTGATCTCTTCAATTTAGTGCTAATTCGTTAACATTGCTACAGTCAATATGTAAGGATTAATTTTAAAACACAACTTTTTAGACTGAAGAAGAAAAAAATAATTCATATTATCTTTAACTAGACATCTGCATTTAAATATATGCAAATGAGCATAATTAAAAGAAACAGATTTATGATTCTAATGTTCACTGAGAGACCTGTGCTAAAAAATGTAACACTTAACTATTTGGACATGCCGGTTTAACACACGGGCTATGAATTAATAGAGCATTGATTGTTACTGATGCAGTTTAAAAACATAGAACATTATTTAACATTAATTAGCTTCCTAAGTGTATTATCATAGTATTAGGTTTTGGTTTTGTTTTTGTTTTTTTATGTTTGTTTTGAGAGACACAGCACAAGCAGGAGAGGTGCAGAGAATAAGGGAGAAAGAGAGAATCCTAAGCAGGCTTCCACCCAAGAGCGTGGAGCCCTATGTGCTATCAGCATGGAGTCCTACATGGGAGGCTCAGGGGCTCAATTCCGTGACGGTGAGACCATGACCTGAGCCGAAATCAAGAGTCAAACATTTGACCAACTGAGCCACCCAGGTGCCCCATAGTATTAGTTTCTTTCTTTTTTTAGAATTTTTATTTATTTATTTATTTATTTATTTATTCATTCATTCATTTATTTTTACAGTTTTATAGAACTTTTTATTTTATTATTTTTTAAATATAATTATTGTCAAACTGACTAACATACAGTGTGTAAAGTGTGCTCTTGGTTTTGGGGGTAGATTCCGTGGTTCATCACTTAACATACAATCCCGGTACTCATCCCAACAAGTGCCCTCCTCAATGCCCATCACCCATTTTCCTCTCTCCCACACCCCCCCCCATCAACCCTCAGTTTGTTCTCTGTATTTAAGAGTCTCTTATGTTTTGTCTCCCTCTCTGTTTTTGTTTTATTTTTCCTTCCCTTCCCCTGTGTTCATGTTTTGTTTCTTAAATTACACATATGAGTGAAATCATATGTTTATCTTTCTCTGACTTATTTTGCTTAGCATAATACCTTCTACTTCCATCCATGTTGTTGCAAACAGCAAGATTTCATTCATTTTGATTGCCAAGTAATATTCCACTATCTATCTATCTATCTATCTATCTACACACACACCACATCTTCTTTATCCATTCATCAGTTGATGGACATTTGGGCTCTTTCCATAATTTGTCTATTGTTGATACTGCTGCTGTAAACATTGGGGTGAATGTACCCCTTGGAATCAGCATTTTTGTATCTTTTGTACAAATACCTGGTAGTGCAATTGCTGGGTCATAGGGTAGTTTGATTTTTAATTTTTTAATGAACCTCCATACTGTTGTCCAGAGTGAATGGACCAGTTTGCATTCCCACCAGCAGTGCCAAAATGCTCCTCTTTCTCCACATCCTCGCCAACATCTGTTGTTCCTGAGTTGTTCATTGTAGCCTCTCTCACAGGTGTGAGGTGGTATCTCATTGTGGTTTTGATTTGTATTTCCCTGAAGATGGGTGATGTTGAGCATCTTTTCATGTCTGTTAGCAACCTGAATGTCTTCTTTGGAAGAGTGTCTCTTTATGTCTTTTGCCCATTTCTTCACTGGATTATTTGATTTGGGGGCATAGTATTATTTTCTTATCAATTCACTACACTTTCTCTTTTGAACAGTTGTGTGACTTCTAACTGACCGTCCAATGAAGCTACATGTATAATCTCCCAAATACATCCCCTCCTAACATACACACATGCACCTTTGAAGATTTGTATATATTTCTTAAAATTACTAATTATTTAAGATTATCTAATCTGCATTGGCTCTTATTGAAAAAAAATTAGGAAACCACTAAAATGATTATATTACAAAATTTGGAAAAGTCGACTTATACTTTGAGGCATAAGGTATTGAGAGGCAGCACAATGGACTTTAGTACTTGTGTGACATTTTCTTATCGTCATATGCAACATCAAAATATCCGTGGTTTTGCTTTCCATGGCTTCAGTTACTGTAGTCAACCACAGTCTGGAAGTAGATGATCCCCCTTCTGTGGTATTGTCAGATGGCCAGTAGCAGCTTAACGTGGAAAATCACAATGCCTGACATTCACCTCACTTCATCCCATCATGTAGGCGTTTTACCATCTAGCATTATCACAAGAAGAAGAAGAATAAATATAGTGAGATATTTTGAGGTAGAGGGAGAAGAGACCACATTCATGTAACTTTTATTATAGTATATTATAATTGTTCTAATTTATTACTATAGTTAATCTCTTATTCTAATTTATAAATTCAACTTTATCACAGATATGTAAGTATAGGAAAAAACAATATATAGGGTTCGGTACTATCCATGATTTAGGAATCCACTGAGGTTCTTGGAACATGTCTCCCATGGATCAGGGAGGACTACTGTATACATTTATAATAGGCATGTAGACATATACATGCATATATACAATATACATTCACACATAAAATACCTAATGCTTTTGTGGTCTCATAGAACTAATAAAATATTTTCATATGCAGTTGCTTGGTTAAGATCCAAACCACTTATTTTCTGCAGGCTATATGTGTCTTTTATATCACAGTTTAAAATGAGGAATCTCAAATCCAGCTCAGCGTTCTTTGCACCCCCACACTCAGCCTAGATTAATTCCATTTGCATCAAATGAGGTCCTAGATTTAGTAGGGTTTTCTCATTGGTACTGTTCTATGTCTTGAATTATGTGAAGAGTTTGAATTAGGAGAGAACTTTAGAACAAATGTGCTGAGGTAAATGGAGTTTTAAATGAACTACCTCAGCTAATGTAGCCTGAAGCTATAAACAACAAAGGGATTTTAATTAATTAACTTATTTTATTTTATTTATTCTCAAGTTAGCTAACATACGGTGTAGTCCTTGGCTTCAGGAGTAGATTCCATTGACTCACCACTTACATGCAATACACAGTGCTCATCCCAACAAGTGCCCTCCTTAATGCTATTACCCGTTTTCCCTACCCCAATCAACCCTCAGTTTGTTCTCTGTATTTAAGAGTCTCTTATGGTTTGTTTCCCTCTCTGTTTTTATCTTATTTTTCCTACCCTTCCCCTATGATCATATGTTAAGTTTCTCAAATTCCACATATAAGTGAAATTATATGATCTCTGTCTTTCTCTGACTAACCTATTTCACTTAACATAATACCATCTAGTTCCATCCACGTTGTTGCAAATGGCAACATTTCATTCTTCTTCATTGCCAAGTAGTATTCCAGTGTGTGTGTGTGTGTGCGTGTGTGTGTGTGTGTGTGTGTGTGTGTGTACACATACATACACACCATGTCTTCTTAATCCATTCATCAGTTGGTGGACATTTGGGATCTTTCCATAATTTGATAGCAGTGCTGTAAACATTGGGGTGCATGTGGCCCTTCAA
Source organism: Panthera onca (assembly GCF_046562875.1). Classification (NCBI taxonomy): domain Eukaryota; kingdom Metazoa; phylum Chordata; class Mammalia; order Carnivora; family Felidae; genus Panthera; species Panthera onca. Next base: position 87,171,012 of record NC_138340.1, on the reverse strand, counting down.
ATAAGCACTCCTGTATCCTTTGGGTAAATTTCTACTAGCGCAATTGCTGATCATAGGGTAGTTCTGTTTTTAATCTTTTGAGGAAACTCCACACTGTTTTTCAGAGTGGCTGCACCAATTTGCATTCCCATCAATAGTGCAAGAGGGTTCCCCAACAAAAGGATTTTTAAATCTATCTTATTTTTACCTCAAGAATAAGTTGCAAGGGATTGAAATTAAAAATAGTATAAGAAATCATTAATCTGGATATTATAGAACTACTTTTGCAGAATTTTTTTGGTTGAAAAATTTTTGTGAAATGGCAAGTAAAAGCTTAGCTTTATGAAGAACAGTAAATAACCCTCTTGAGGGAATACAAATTTAGTAGAAATAGAAGTTTTTAATAGAAGGTGATTACACTTGTTACTCCTCCTTTCTCCTCAAGTGAATGATTAAATATGTTTAAGAAAAATTATGCATATACAAAAATTGTTTGGGTTCTGTATTAAGTTGTTTTAGCTACATGAGTTAATTACTCTTAGTAGTCTGGACCATATTTTAGGTGACAGGAACAAGCAGAGTCCCCATTGGCTTTTGTTTTGTTTTATTTTGTTTGATAAAGCTCCGCCCTAATCACAGAGCTGTCTCCAGGCATAGAAGCTGCTAGTATGGCTTAGTCATTTACTTCTTTGAACCTCGATATGAAATCTCTGCTTCAAGTACTAATTAGTGCTAATGGTGGAGAATTTCATAATACTTTGTGAAAGCCTTGACTTCACAATATGAATTTTACTTTTGATGGGAATAAATGTGCATAAATTTCTTCAGAGTGTCATAGGTATTAAAGCAACAGAAATGTTTGTAACAGAAAAAGCAATGTTATATTTCGAAAAATCTTTGTTGGTGGTTTCTCAGTTCTCCCCTTTATGGCAGGATGTGATGCCTATAAATGCTCGCTCAAATGAACAACACTCACTAAGCTCGGGTTTCATTAATTATCCATCTGGGAAATCATCTAAACACCCATCCACGTATACCTTTATTTTCATGCAATTGAATGTGTAGAATTGAGAATTGGAAAGATAAGTGAACCTCTCAAAATGTCTACTAAATATTTAGTAAATATATTGTCATATTTATATGAGCCCAGGAACTTTATCTTCTAGAAGACTGAATAAAATAATCCTTGCCATTTTTTAAAAAAAATAACTGCCTTCTTTTGTCACTTATCTATAGTGTTGTCTTCTAATCAAATGATCCAGCAGTTTATGTGGAATGAGGGCCATGGTCAAGTACTGTCCAAGGAAAATGTGTTCTTTAATTTGTGGGGAGCAATGTCACATGATTTGGGCTTATGAAAAATACATACTTAAATCATTGCAAACATATATAGATAAAAACCAGCTGAACTATTTTAATCTCATGTTCCAAGGAAGGTTGTATAGTAGGCCCCAGGATGGGTAATCAATCAATGAGAGAGAAACAAGAAACACCAGAGATTTCTGTGATTTTGTGGTTTTAAAGAGTCTAAACATAAAATATCTTTACTATCCCAAGATAATTTAGTAGACACTCTCTACCACTATTAAAATGGTCATTATGTTTTCTGTGACTGTTGATAGATAGTTATTGAATCGTCCCTTAAATTGGTAATGATTCAGTGCTCTGGAAAACGTAGCACATAAGTAAGCAATCATAATTCCAGTGCACCATGTGCAGAAACGTAGCATAATTAGAGATTTACACCTTACACCATGTGAAATCAAGTTAATTTTGTAGTGGTGAAAGATTGCCAATTGGGAAATATTTTATAGAAGCCTTGGAGGTCACTACAATCTCTCTTTGTGGATCAATAATTATTATCAAAATGGAATAATTCGCAGGCAGCCATAGTACCATAGTCAGCATGCAAGCGTACAAAGAAAAGGCTGCTGAAAGGGAAGAGGGGAACTTTTTTTATTTTTTAAATTGTGTTTCTGTTTTAGGATAAGTTTTCATGTTAATCCTTGAAATATTTTATTAACTTTATTATTCTACTTCAGACAGTCTGCATAACCCGTGTAACATTTTTTGATTAGGGAATATTGTCATTATCTCAGCGTGGCCTGGTACAGCTGTAAATGATGCTTTACCTTGAAGAAGGAATCAGTGGTAGATCATGAGTCCTAGCATCCAGTGTGCTAGTTCGGAAGCACCAGGTAAAAGCTAAATGAGAGGGGTGCCTGGGTGGCTCATCTGTTAAGTGACTGACTTTGGCTGAGGTCATGATCTCACAGTCTGTGAGTTCAAGCCCTGTGTAGGGCTCTGCGGCTCAGAGCCTGGAGCCTGCTTCAAATTCTCGCTATCTGTCTCTCTCTACCCCTCCTCTGCTTGCACACACACTGTCTCTCAAAAATAAATAAATAAAACATCAAAAAATTTTTAAATTAATTGAGAAAGTGAGAGGTATCTGTGTTCATCTTCCAGTGTTCTGATCTGTTACTTTCTTAAACTATCAAGTTTTCATAGCCTTTAGGTTACGTCCATGCTTTTAAGTTACTTCTTTGTTTCTCTTTATGCTTACATAAAGCCTTCTTTTTGCCTACAAAAAGGCCATCAAGCCTTCTTTTTGCCTACATAAGAGTGTATAAGCAGAATATGTTTCGCTGCTGTAATACATTTTTCAAGCAGTAACTACAGAAAGAGCAGTTTTAAACTTGGCAATAATGACGACAGTGGAAGATTTAAGGAAGAGAAAAAGGAGGTCATCAGTACCTTTAAACATTTTCTTTTCTCCTAGGAAAATAGTCAAGGAAACGTATTGTTGAATGAAGCCACACACTAGTTAAGAAGTGTAACTGTATTCTTACACAGCAGTGTGTCTTTCTAATGAAAATACAGAATTTAGAAATATAATTGTCTTACTTCTGAAACCATTATCTTTAGTTTCACTTTAATCTTTATACTCTTGTAGTAAACATGTGACTTTATAACACTGAAGTATCAAAATGTCATATTTCTTTAATCCTTTAAAGCAAATTAATCACATATATTATTCACTGATGGTTTTGTCACGGTCTAAGCCTCCATAGATCCTTAAAGACAACCTCTCTTCTGTTTATATGTCAAGCTTGACAAATCAGGGCCTTATGTGATTTCCAAGGCCATGGTTCTTAAAAGTCCTTATCATTGGCATTGCTGTCCAACTAGAATTTAAATGTGTCTGTACAGATAAAGGGGTTAACTTTGTTTGGATGGACTCTATAACTCAAATGGTCCCTCGCAAAGCTCTCAGATCTTGAATATGACACAGACCTATCTTCATATGATTAAGAAAGTAGAATACCTCTCATTATTCTGATCTCTTACAGCAGGAAGAACAAAACACAATTGAAGTTTTCAATAAATTATCTGGCCACAATGTAATGTATCCTTCAGCATGTATAATATTTTGTTACTGAAACATGAAAGCAAAGTTTGGGTGCCGCTGGTTAATTGCAAACAATGGAGTCTATTTGTCCCTAAGTAACAGTGTGGCTGGTTTAAATTTTAAAAATTGAGAAAAAGGAAAAACTGTCATTTTTTTTCACATTCACCTAGCATTGAGCATGTCAAATATGCAATGGAATGCTAGTGCCAAAATTAGACAAAGTATCCAAAAGCATATCAGAGCCTAATTACTCATGTGAGAAGTACATTTTATCATATTCTAATTAACTATACAAAATCTTTTGAGTGTTTCAGGGAGTTGATGCAGTTTAGAAGGTTGAAGATTTTGATTTTCTACTATAGAAATAATACAGACACATAAAAAAAAATGTGGCCGGTTCAGTTTATTATAAAATGAGGCATAGTTTGTTTTTGTTTTTTGCAAATGCAGAAAATTATAGCTAGATTTTAATAGCCACTACCATGAACTACAACTTTAAAACATAATTTTAACAAAAACATATACATTCCAGAAGTAAAAAAAAAAAAATTAAGCGTTTATTTTGAGAGAGACAAGCACACACATGAGCAGGGAAGGGGCAGAGAAAAAGGGACAGAGAGAATCCCAAGCAGCCTCTGTGAGGTTAGAGAAGAGCCCAATGTGGGGCTCAATCTCACAAAAACATGAAATCATGACCTGACCGAAATCAAGAGTCAGACCAACTGAGCCACCCAGGCTCCCCAGAAGTAAAACTTTTACTTGTTTTAAAACGTGTTTAGATTTTGTTCATATCTCAGAATTTGGGGAGTAATAATATATCCTGTTTTTTTTTTAATGAGGTGAAATTTGCATAACATAAAATTAACCATTTAAAAGTGAATGATTTAGTGGCATTTTGCATACACAAAATTGTGCAACCAGGACCTCTATCCAGTACCAACAACTTGTAATCAAACCAAACATTACCTCCTTACCTGTCCTTGTCTATTAAGCACATACTGTCTCTTCCTTCTTCCCTTCAACTTGTGCAACCACCTGTTTGTTTTCTATCTGTATGGTTTTACCTGCTCTGCACAGAATCATGTAATAACCTTTTGTCTCTAACTTCTTTCACCTCAAATAATGTTTTCCAGGGTCATTTGGTTTGTAGTATGTGTCAATGTTTTATGTCTAAATTATCCTGGATTATGTATGCCACAGTTTGTTTTTTTCATTAATCTGTTTACGGATACTAGGATTGTTTGTACATTTTGACTATTAAAACAGTACTGCACTGACCATTAATGCACGGATATTTGTTTGAGTACCTGTTTTCAGTTCTTTTAGCTATACACCTAGGAGTGAAATTGCTGGGTCATATGTTAATTCCATATTTAACTTTATAAGGAATTATCAAACTATTTTCCACAGTAGGTAGAACATTTTGTATTCCCATCAGGACTTTATGAAAGTCTAACATTTCTTTATCCTTGCAATATTATTATCCATTTATCATCATTATCATTTCCATCCTAGTAGATATGAATTAGTATCTCACTATGATTTTAATTTGCTAATGACCAATGATATTGAGCATCTTTTCATGTACTTAGTCATTTGTATTTCTTATATGGAGAAATGACTGTTCAAATTTTTTGCCCATTTTTTTTTCAATACATGAAATTTATTGTCAAATTGGTTTCCATACAACACCCAGTGCTCATCCCAAAAGGTGCCCTCCTCAATACCCATCACCCACCCTCCCTTCCCTCCCACCCCCCATCAACCCTCAGTTTGTTCTCAGTTTTTAACAGTCTCTCATGCTTTGGCTCTCTCCCACTCTAACCTCTTTTTTTTTTTTTTTTTCCTTCCCCTCCCCCATGGTCTTCTGTTAAGTTTCTCAGGATCCACATAACAGTGAAACCATATGATATCTGTCTTTCTCTGTATGGCTTATTTCACTTAGCATCACACTCTCCAGTTCCATCCATGTTGCTACAAAAGGCCATATTTGATTCTTTCTCATTGCCACATAGTATTCCATTGTGTATATAAACCACAATTTCTTTATCCATTCATCAGTTGATGGACATTTAGGCTCTTTCCATAGTTTGGCTATTGTTGAGGGTGCTGCTATAAACATTGGGGTACAAGTACCCCTATGCATCAGTACTCCTGTATCCCTTGGGTAAATTCCTAGCAGTGCTATTGCTGGGTCATAGGGTAGGTCTATTTTTAATTTTCTGAGGAACCTCCACACTGCTTTCCAGAGCGGCTGCACCAATTTGCATTCCCACCAACAGTGCAAGAGGGTTCCCATTTCTCCACATTCTCTCCAGCATCTATAGTCTCCTGATTTGTTCATTTTAGCCACTCTGACTTGCATGAGGTGATATCTGAGTGTGGTTTTGATTTGTTTTTCACTGATAAGGAGCGACGTTGAACATCTTTTCAAGTGCCTGTTGCCCATCCGGATGTCTTCTTTAGAGAAGTGTCTATTCATGTTTTCTGCCCATTTCTTCACTGAGTTATTTGTTTTTTGGGTGTGGAGTTTGGTGAGCTCTTTATAGATTTTGGATACTAGCCCATTGTCCGATATGTCATTTGCAAATATCTTTTCCCATTCCGTTGGTTGCCTTTTAGTTTTGTTGGTTGTTTCCTTTGCTGTGCAGAAGCTTTTTATCTTCATAAGGTCCCAGTAATTCACTTTTGCTTTTAATTCCCTTGCCTTTGGGGATGTGTCGAGTAAGAGATTGCTACGGCTGAGGTCAGAGAGGTCTTTTCCTGCTTTCTCCTCTAAGGTTTTGATGGTTTCCTGTCTCACATTCAGGTCCTTTATCCATTTTGAGTTTATTTTTGTGAATGGTGTGAGAAAGTGGTCTAGTTTCAACCTTCTGCATGTTGATGTCCAGTTCTCCCAGCACCATTTGTTAAAGAGACTCTCTTTTTTCCATTGGATGTTCTTTCCTGCTTTGTCAAAGATGAGTTGGCCATACATTTGTGGGTCTAGTTCTGGGGTTTCTATTCTATTCCATTGGTCTATGTGTCTGTTTTTGTGCCAATACCATGCTGTCTTGATGATTACAGCTTTTTTGTGGAGGCTAAAGTCTGGGATTGTGATGCCTCCTGCTTTGGTCTTCTTCTTCAAAATTACTTTGGCTATTCGGGGCCTTTTGTGGTTCCATATGAATTTTAGGATTGCTTGTTCTAGTTTCGAGAAGAATGCTGGTGCAATTTTGATTGGGATTGCATTGAATGTGTAGATAGCTTTGGGGAGTGTTGACATTTTGACAATATTTATTCTTCCAATCCATGAGCATGGAATGTTTTTCCATTTCTTTATGGCTTCTTCAATACCTTCATAAGCTTTCTATAGTTTTCAGCATACAGATCTTTTACATCTTTGGTTAGATTTATTCCTAGGTATTTTATGCTTCTTGGTGCAATTGTGAATGGGATCAGTTTCTTTATTTGTCTTTCTGTTGCTTCATTGTTAGTGTATAAGAATGCAACTGATTTCTGTACATTGATTTTGTATCCTGCAACTTTGCTGAATTCATGTATCAGTTCTAGCAGACTTTTGGTGGAGTCTATCGGATTTTCCATGTATAATATCATGTCATCTGCAAAAAGCGAAAGCTTGAGTTCATCTTTGCCAATTTGGATGCCTTTGATTTCCTTTTGTTGTCTGATTACTGATGCTAGAACTTCCAACACTATGTTAAACAACAGCGGTGAGAGTGGGCATCCCTGTCGTGTTCCTGATCTCAGGGAAAAAGCTCTCAGTTTTTCCCCGTTGAGGATGATGTTAGCTGTGGGCTTTTCATAAATGGCTTTTATGATCTTTAAGTATGTTCCTTCTATCCAGACTTTCTCAAGGGTTTTTATTAAGAAAGGGTGATGGATTTTGTCAAAGGCCTTTTCTGCATCGATTGACAGGATCATATGGTTCTTCTCTTTTTTTTTTTATTAATGTGATGTATTACGTTGATTGATTTGTGAATGTTGAACCAGCCCTGCATCCCAGGAATGAATCCCACTTGATCATGGTGAATAATTCTTTTTATATGCTGTTGAATTCGATTTGCTAGTATCTTATTGAGAATTTTTGCATCCATATTCATCAGGGATATTGGCCTGTAGTTCTCTTTTTCTACTGGGTCTCTGTCTGGTTTAGGAATCAAAGTAATACTGGCTTCATAGAATGAGTCTGGAAGTTTTCCTTCCCTTTCTATTTCTTGGAATAGCTTGAGAAGGATAGGTATTATCTCTGCTTTAAACGTCTGGTAGAACTCCCCTGGGAAGCCATCTGGTCCTGGACTCTTATTTGTTGGGAGATTTTTGATAACCGATTCAATTTCTTCGCTGGTTATGGCTCTGTTCAAGCTTTCTATTTCCTCCTGATTGAGTTTTGGAAGAGTGTGGGTGTTTAGGAATTTGTCCATTTCTTCCAGGTTGTCCAATTTGTTGGCATATAATTTTTCATAGTATTCCCTGATAATTGTTTGTATCTCTGAGGGATTGGTTGTAATCATTCCATTTTCATTCATGATTTTATCTATTTGGGTCCTCTCCCTTTTCTTTTTGAGAAGCCTGGCTAGAGGTTTACCAATTTTGTTAATTTTTTCAAAAAACCAACTCTTGGTTTCGTTGATCTGCTCTACAGTTTTTTTAGATTCTATATTGTTTATTTCTGCTCTGATCTTTATTATTTCTCTTCTTCTGCTGGGTTTAGGCTGCCTTTGCTGTTCTGGTTCTATTTCCTTTAGGTGTGCTGTTAGATTTTGTATTTGGGATTTTCCTGTTTCTTGAGATAGGCTTGGATTGCGATGTATTTTCCTCTCAGGACTGCCTTCGCTACATCCCAAAGTGTTTGGATTGTTGTATTTTCATTTTCGTTTGTTTCCATATATATTTTAATTTCTTCTTAATTGCCTGGTTGACCCACTCATTCGTTAGTAGGGTGTTCTTTAACCTCCATGCTTTTGGAGGTTTTCCAGACTTTTTCCTGTGGTTGATTTCAAGCTTCATAGCATTGTGGTCTGAAAGTATGCATGGTATAATTTCAATTCTTGTAAACTCATGAAGGGCTGTTTTGTGACCCAGTATATGATCTATCTTGGAGAATGTTCCATGTGCACTTGAGAAGAAAGTATATTCTGTTGCTTTGGGATGCAGAGTTCTAAATATATCTGTCAAGTCCATCTGATCCAATGTATCATTCAGGGCCCTTGTTTCTTTATTGACCGTGTGTCTAGATGATCTATCCATTTCTGTAAGTGGGGTGTTAAAGTCCCCTGCAATCACCACATTCTTATCAATAAGGTTGCTTATGTTTATGAGTAATTGTTTTATATATTTGGGGGCTCCGGTATTCGGCGCATAGACAATTATAATTTTTAGCTCTTCCTGATGGATAGACCCTGTAATTATTATATAATGCCCTTCTTCATCTCTTGTTACAACCTTTAATTTAAACCTTAGTTTGTCTGATATAAGTATGGCTACTCCAGCTTTCTTTTGGCTTCCAGTAGCATGATAAATAGTTCTCCATCCCCTCACTCTCCATCTAAAGGTGTCCTCAGATCTAAAATGAGTCTCTTGTAGACAGCAAATAGATGGGTCTTGTTTTTTTATCCATTCTGATACCCTATGTCTTTTGGTTGGCGCATTTAATCCATTTACATTCAGTGTTATTATAGAAAGATACGGGTTTAGAGTCATTGTGATGTGTGTATGTTTTATGCTTGTAGTGATGTCTCTGGTACTTTGTCTCACAGGATCCCCCTTAGGATCTCTTGTAGGGCTGGTTTCATGGTGACAAATTCCTTCACTTTTTGTTTGTTTGGGAAGACCTTTATCTCTCCTTCTATTCTAAATGACAGACTTGCTGGATAAAGGATTCTCGGCTGCATGTTTTTTCTGTTTAGCACACTGAAGATCTCGTGCCAATCCTTTCTGGCCTGCCAAGTTTCAAAAGAGAGATCAGTCACGAGTCTTCTAGGTCTCCCTTTGTATGTGAGGGCACGTTTATCTCTAGCTGCTTTCAGAATTTTCTCTTTATCCTTGTATTTTGCCAGTTTCACTATGATATGTCGTGCAGAAGATCGATTCAAGTTACGTCTGAAGGGAGTTCTCTGTGCCTCTTGGATTTCAATGCCTTTTTCCTTCCCCAGTTCAGGGAAGTTCTCAGCTATTATTTCTTCAAGTACCCCTTCAGCACCTTTCCCTCTCTCTTCCTCCTCTGGGATACCAATTATGCATATATTATTTCTTTTTAGTGTATCACTTAGTTCTCTAATTTTCCCCTCATACTCCTGGATTTTTTTATCTCTCTTTTTCTCAGCTTCCTCTTTTTCCATAACTTTATCTTCTAGTTCACCTATTCTCTCCTCTGCCTCTTCAATCCGAGCCATCGTCATTTCCATTTTGTTTTGCATTTCGTTTAAAGCGTTTTTCAGCTCCTTGTGACTGTTCCTTAGTCCCTTGATCTCTGTAGCAAGAGATTCTCTGCTGTCCTCTATACTGTTTTCAAGCCCAGCGATTAATTTTATGACTATTATTCTAAATTCACTTTCTGTTATATTATTTAAATCCTTTTTGATCAGTTCATTAGCTGTTGTTATTTCCTGGAGATTCTTCTGAGGGGAATTCTTCCGTTTGGTCATTTTGGATAGTCCCTGGAGTGGTGTGGCGGACCTGCAGGGCACTTCCCCTGTGCTGTGGTGTATAACTGGAGTTGGTGGGCGGAGCCGCAGTCCGACCTGATGTCTGCCCCCAGCCCACCGCTGGGGCCACAGTCAGACTGGTGTGTGCCTTCTCTTCACCCCTCCTAGGGGCGGGATTCACTGTGGGGTGGCATGGTTCGTCTGGGCGACTTACACACTGCCAGGCTTGTGGTGCTGGGGATCTGGCGTATTAGCTGGGGTGGGTAGGCAAGGTCCACGGGGGCAGGAGGGGCAGGCTTAGCTCGCTTCTCCTTAGGTGATCCACTTCAGGAGAGGCCCTGTGGCAGCGGGAGGGAGTCAGATCCGCTGCCGGAGGTTTGGGTCCACAGAAGCACAGAGTTGGGTGTTTGCGCAGAGCAAGCAAGTTCCCTGGCAGGAACTGGTTCCCTTTGGGATTTTGGCTGGGGGATGGGCGGGGGAGATGGCGCTGGCGCCTTTGTTCCCCGCCAAGCTGAGCTCTGTTGTCCGGGGGCTCAGCAGCTCTCCCTCCCTTTGTCCTCCAGCCTTCCCGCTTTCCGAGCAGAGCTGTTAACTTATGACCTCCCAGACGCTAAGTCGCACTTGCTGTCGGAACACAGTCCGTCCGGCCCCTCCGCTTTTGCCAGCCAGACTCGGGGGCTCTGCTTGGCCCCGGGCCGCCCCTCCGCCCCGGCTCCCTCCCGCCAGTCCGTGGAGCGCCCACTGCCTAGCCGCCCTTCCTACCCTCTTCCGTGGGCCTCTCGTCTGCGCTTGGCTCTGGAGACTCCGTTCTGCTAATCCTCTGGAGGTTTTCTGGGTTATTTAGGCAGGTGTAGGTGGAATCTAAGTGATCAGCAGGACGCGCGGTGAGCCCAGCGTCCTCCTAAGCCGCCATCTTCCCTACACTTTGCCCATTTTTTAATTAGGCTTTTTGTCTTTTTTTGTTGAGTTACAAGTCTTTTTTATATGTTCTGGATACTAGACTATTATCACATGTATGTTTTGCAAGTTTTTCCCACATTCTATAGTTTTGTTTTGTTTTTTTCATTTTCTTAATAATGACCTTGGATGCACAGAAGTTTGAAATTTTTGATGAAGTTTCATTTATCTATTTTTCCTGTTTTTGCTCATGCTTTTGATGTCATATCTAACAATCATTGCCAATATCAAGGTCATAAAGATTTATTTCCATGTTTTCTATTAACAGTTTTATGGTTTTGGCCTTTTATTTAGGTAGTCATTCAGTTTTGAGTTAAGTTTTGAATAGGGTATAAAGTAGGTGTCCATTTCCATTCTTTTGCATATGGATATATACCACCATTTGTTGAAGAAAATATTCTTTCCCTATTAATGGCTTTCGAACCCTTGTCAAAAATCAATTAACCATAGATGTGTTTATTTCCACACTCTCAATTCCATACTATTGATTTATTTTTGTTCTTATGCCAGTACCGCACTGTTTTGATTACTATAGCTTTCAAGTTGTTCTGAAATAACAAAGTGTGGGTCCTCCAAATTTGTTTTTTCTCTTTAAATATAGTTTTGGCTGATGGAGGCTCTTTGAAATTCCATATGAACTTGATGATCACCTTTTCTATTTCTGCAAAAGAAGGCCACTGGGGTTTTTATAGGGTTTTCAGTGAATCTTTTGATCACTTTGGGTAGTATTGTCATCCTAACCTTATGATAAGCCTTCCAATCCATGAACATAGGATATCTTTCCATTTATTTAGCTATCTTTTTTGTTTGTTTTTCAGCAATTTTTTTTTAATTTATAGTATAGTAAACAGTGTACTAATAAGTCTTGCCTTTTTGGTGAAATTATTCCTACATACTGTATTCTTTAAATGCTGGTATCAATGTAATTGCTTTGTTGATTTCCTTTTCATATTGGTCTTTGCTGGTATATATAGAACCACCACTGACATTTTTCCATTCATCTTGTGCCCTGCAAGTTTGCTATATTTACTTATTAGCTCTTAGTTTCTTTGTGCATTCTTTGGTATTTTCTATATATAGAATCATGCCATCTGTAAATGGAATTGTTTTACTTCTTCCTTCCCAATTTGTTTGCCTTTTATTTATTTGTCTTGGCTAACTTCTCTGGCTAGATCCTCCAATATAAAGTAGAATAGCAATGTTAAAACTAGGCTTCCTTATCCTGTTCCTGATCTCAGGTTAAAAGCATTCAGTCTTTCTCCATGAAGTCATTCATTATTAAGTATGGTGTTAGCTGTGGTTTTTCTTATAAATTATCTTTATCCTGTTAATGAAGTTCGCTTCAGTTCCTAATTTTGTGAGTGTCTTTACCATGAAAGCGTGATGGATTTTATCAAAAAAATTTTTTTCTATATCAATTGAAATGATCATACTGTTTCTTTCCTTCAATTTCTGGTTATGCTGTATCACTTTGACTTTCACCTTGTAGTATGGTATCTCACACTGCAGTCTTGGGATAAATCTTACTAGGTTATTCTCTTAACATGCTATTGTTTTGGACTTAGTTTAGTAGTACTTTGTTGTTGAAGAATTTTGCATCTATCTTCATTTATGATATTGGTCTATAGTTTTCTTTGGTATCTTTGTCTTATGTTGGTATCAAGGTAATACTTCATAAAATAAATTAAGAAGTGCTTACTCTTGTGTTTTGGGAAGCATTTCAGGACAACTGTAGTTCATTATTCTTTGTGATAGAATTAACCACTGAAACCATCTGACCCTGGGTTCTTTTCGTTGTGGCTGGGAGATTTTTGTTTACTTATTCAATCTCTTTTTATAGATTTTATTATAGATTTGTTCAGATGTTTTCATTTTTTTCTTGATTCAGTTTTAGTAATTTGAATATTTCTAGAATTTCTCCGTTTGGATTTTGCCTAGGTTATTTAATTTGTGGGCATGTAACTGTTCACAGTATTCTCTTATTTTTTTTTTTTTATTTTTTATTTTTTTAGTTCTATAACTTTGCTAGTAAGTCCCCACTGTCATTTCTGCTTTTGTTTCCTCTATTTTTCTTTTTTTTTTAATATGAAACTTATTGTCAAATTGGTTTCCATACAACATGCAGTGCTCATCCCAACAGGTGCCCTTCTCAATGCCCATCACCCACCTTTCCCTCCCCTCCCTCCCACCCCCCACCAACCCTCATTTGTTCTCAGTTTTGAAGAGTCTCTTGTGTTTTGGCTCCCTCCCTCTCTAACCTCTTTTTTTTCTCATTCCCCTCCCCCATGGTCTTCTGTTAAGTTTCTCAGGATCCCCATAAGAGTGAAAACATATAGTATTTGTTTTTCTCTGTATGACTTATTTCACTTAGCATAACAGTCTCCAGTTCCATCCACGTTGCTGCAAAAGGCCATATTTCATTCTTTCTCATTGCCAAGTAGTATTCCTTGTGTATATAAACCACAATTTCTATATCCATTCATCAGTTGATGGACATTTAGGCTTTTTCCATAATTTGGCTATTGTTGACAGTGCTACTATAAACATTGGGGTACAAGTGCCCCCATGCATCAGCACTCCTGTATCCGTTGGGTAAATTCCTAGCAGTGCTATTGCTGGGTCATAAGGTAGATCTATTTTTAATATTTTGAGGAACCTCCACACTGTTTTCCAGAGGAGCTGCACCAGTGCATTCCCACCAAGAGTGCAAGAGTGTTCCCATTTCTCCACATCCTCACCAGCATCTATAATACCCTGATTTGTTCATTTCAGCCACTCTGACTGGTGTGAGGTGGTATCTGACTGTGGTTTCAATTTGTATTTCCCTGATGAGGAGCGATGTTGAGCATCTTTTTATGTGCCTGTTGGCCATCTGGACGTCTTCTTTAGAGAAGTGTCTATGCATGTTTTCTGCTCATTTCTTCACTGGATTCTTTGTATTTTGGGTGTGGAGTTTGGTGAGCTCTTTAAAGATTTTGGATACTAGCCCTTTGTCCGATATGTCATTTGCAAATATCTTTTCCCAGTCTGTTGGTTGCCTTTTAGTTTTGTTGATTGTTTCATTGGCAGTACAGAAGCTTTTTATCTTCATGAGGTCCCAGTAGTTCATTTTTGCTTTTAATTCCCTTGTCTTTGGGGATGTGTCAAGTAAGAAATTGCTGCAGCTGAGGTCAGAGAGGTTTTTTCCTGCTTTCTCCTCTAGGGTTTTGATGGTTTCCTGTCTCACATTCAGGTCCTTTATTCATTTTGAGTTTGTTTTTGTGAATGGTGTAAGAAAATGGTCTAGTTTCATCATTTTGCATGTTGCTGTCCAGTTCTCCCAGCACCATTTGTTAAAGACACTGTCTTTTTTCCATTGGATATTCTTTCCTGCTTTGTTAAAGATTAATAGGCCATACTTTTGTGGGTCTAATTCTGGGGTTTCTATTCTATTCCATTGGTCTGTGTGTCTGTTTTTGTGCCAATACCATGCTGTCTTGACGATTACAGCTTTGTAGTGGAGGCTAAAGTCTGGGATTGTGATGCCTCCTGCTTTGGTCTTCTTCTTCAAAATTACTTTGGCTATTCGGGGCCTTTTGTGGTTCCATACAAATTTTAGGATTGCTTGTTCTAGCTTCGAGAAGAATACTGGTGCAATTTTGTTTGGGATTGTATTGAATGTGTAGATAGCTTTGGGTAGTATTGACATTTTAACAATATTTATTCTTCTAATCCATGAGCATGGAATGTTTTTCCATTTCTTTATATCTTCTTCAATTTCTTTCATAAGCTTTCTATAGTTTTCAGCATACAGATCATTTACATCTTTGGTTAGGTTTATTCCTAGGTACTTTATGATTCTTGGTGCAGTTGTGAATGGGATCAGTTTCTTTATTTGTCTTTCTGTTGCTTCATTGTTAGTATATAAGAATGCAACTGATTTCTGTACATTGATTTTGTATCCTGCGACTTTACTGAATTCATGTATCAGTTCCAGTAGACTTTTGGTGAAGTCTATCAGGTTTTCCAAGTATAATATCATGTCATCTGCAAAAAGTGAAAGCTTGACTTCATCTTTGCCAATTTGGATGCCTTTGATTTCCTTTTGTTGTCGGATTGCTGATGCTAGCACTTCCAATACTATGTTAAACAACAGTGGTGAGAGTGGACATCCCTGTTGTGTTCCTGATCTCAGGGGGAAAGCTCTCAGTTTTTCCCCATTGAGTATGATATTAGCTGTGGGCTTTTCATAAATGGCTTTTATGATGTTTAAGTATGTTCCTTCTATCCCAACTTTCTCAAGGATATTTATCAAGAAAGGATACTGAATTTTGTCAAATGCTTTTTCTGCAATTGACAGAATCATATGATTCTTATCTTTTCTTTTATTAATGTGATGTATCACATTGATTGATTTGCGAATGTTGAACCAGCCCTGCAGCCCAGGAATGAATCCCACTTGATCATGGTGAATAATTCTTATATGCTGTTGAATTTGATTTGCTAGTATCTTATTGAGAATTTTTGCATCCATATTCATCAAGGTTATTGGCCTGTAGTTCTCTTTTTTTGCTGGGTCTCTGTCTGATTTTGGAATCAAAGTAATGCTGGCTTCATAGAATGAGTCTGGAAGTTTTCCTCCCCTTTCTGTTTTTTGAAACAGCTTGAGGAGGATAGGTATTATCTCTGCTTTAAACGTCTGGTAGAATTCCCCTGGGAAGCCATCTGGTCCTGGACTCTTATTTTTTGGGAAATTTTTGATGACTGATACAATTTCTTCTCTGGTTATGGCTCTGTTCAAGTTTTTTATTTCTTCCTGTTTGAGTTTTGGAAGTGTGTGGGTGCTTAGGAATTTGTCCATTTCTTCCAGGTTGTCCAGTTTGTTGGCATACAATTTTTCATAGTATTTCCTGATAATTGCTTGTATTTCTGAGGGATTGGTTGTAATAATTCCATTTTCATTCATGATTTTATCTATTTGGGTCATCTCCTTTATCTTTTTGAGAAGCCTGGCTAGAGGTTTACCAATTTTGTTTATGTTTTCAAAAAACCAACTCTTGGTTTCATTGATCTGCTCTACAGGTTTTTTAGATTCTATATTGTTTATTTCTGCTCTGATCTTTAATATTTCTCTTCTGCTGGGTCTGGAGTGTCTTTGCAGTTCTGGTTCTATTTCCTTTAGGTGTGCTGTTAGATTTTGTATTTGGGATTTTTCCTGTTTCTTGAGATAGGCCTGGATTCCAATGTATTTTCCTCTCAGGACTGCCTTTGCTGCATCCCAAAGCGTTTGGATTGTTTTATTTTCATAATCATTTGTTTCCATATATTTTTTAATTTCTTCTCTAATTGCCTGGTTGACTCATTCATTCTTTAGTAGGGTGTTCTTTAACCTCCATGCTTTTGGAGGTTTTCCAGACTTTTTCCTGTGGTTGATTTCAAGCTTCATAGCATTGTGGTCTGAAAGTGTGCATGGTATGATCTCAATTCTTTTATACTTATGAAGGACTGTTTTGTGACCCAGTATGTGATCTATCTTGGAGAATGTTCCATGTGAACTCGAGAAGAAAGTATATTCTGTTGCTTTGGGATGCAGAGTTCTAAATATATCTATCAAGTCCATCTGATCCAATGTATCATTCAGGGCCCTTGTTTCTTTATTGACCGTCTGTCTAGATGATCTATCCATTGTTGGAAGCGGAGTATTAAAGTCCCCTACAATTACCACATTCTTATCAATAAGGTTGCTTATGTTTGTGATTGTTTTATATATTTGGGGGCTCCCATATTCGGCTATAGACATTTATAATTGTTAGCTCCTCCTGATGGATGGACCCTGTGATTATTATATAATGCCCTTCTTCATCTCTTGTTACAACCTTTAATTTAAATTCGTTTGTCTGATATAAGTATGGCTACTCCAGCTTTCTTTTGACTTCCAGTAACATGATAGATAGTTCTCCATCCCTCACTATCAATCTGAAGGTGTCCTCAGGTCTAAAATGAGTCTCTTGTAGACAGCAAATAGGTGAGTCTTGTTTTTTTAATCCATTCTGGTACCCTATGTCTTTTGGTTGGAACATTTAGTCCATTTACATTCAGTGTTATTATCAAAAGAAATGGGTTTAGAGTCATTGTGATGTCTGTAGGTTTCATGCTTGTAGTGATGTCTCTGGTACTTTGTGGTCCTTGCAACATTTCACTCACAGAATCCCCCTTGGATCTCTTGTAGGGCTGGTTTAGTGGTGATGAATTCCTTCAGTTTTTGTTTGTTTGGGGAGACCTTTATCTCTCCTTCTATTCTGAATGACAGACTTGCTGGATAAAGGATTCTCAGCTGCATATTTTTTTCTGTTCATCACATTGAAGATTTCCTGCCATTCCTTTCTGGCCTGCCAAGTTTTAGTAGATAGGTCTGCCACTAGTCTTATGGGTCTCCCCTTATATGTTAGAGCGTGTTTATCCCTAGCTGCTTTCAGAATTTTCTCTTTATCCTTGTATTTTGCCAGTTTTACTATGATATGTCATGCAGAAGATTGATTCAAGTTACGTCTGAAGGGAGTTCTCTGTGCCTCTTGGGTTTCAATGCCTTTTACCTTCCCCAGATCAGGGAAGTACACCGCTATGATTTGTTCAAGTACACCTTCAGCTCCTTTCTCTCTCTCTTCTGGCATTCCTATTATATGGATATTGTTCTGTTTCATTGCATCACTTAGTTCTCTAATTCTCCCCTCATCCTCCTGGATTTTTTTAATCTCTTTTTCTCAGCTTCTTCTTTTTCCATAATTTTATCTTCTAATTCACATATTCTCTCCTCTGCCTCTGCAATCCGAGCTGTGGTCGCCTCCATTTTATTTTGCACCTCATTTATAGCATTTTTTAGCTCCTCCTTACTATTTCTTAGTCCCTTGATCTCTGTAGCAATAGATTGTCTGCTGCCCTCTATACTTTTTGCAAGCCCAGTGATTAATTTTATGACTATTATTCTCAATTCTTGTTCCATTATATTAAATCATTTTTGATCAATTCGTTAGCTGTTGCTACTTCCTGGAGTTTCTTTTGAGGAGAATTCTTCTGTTTTGTCATTTTGGATAGTCCCTGGGATGGCGCGGAACTGCAGGGCACTTCCCCCGTGCTGTCTGAAGTAACTTGTTTTGGTGGGCAGGGCCGCAGTCAGACTCGATGCCTATCCCCAGCCCACCGCTGGGGCCACAGTCAGACTGGTGTGTACCTTCTCTTCCGCCCTCTCAGGGGCAGGACTCACTGTGGAGTGGTGTGGCCCCTGTCTGGGCTACTTGCACGCTGCCAGGCTTGTGGTGCTGCTTTGATGGGATCTGGCATATTAGCCGGGGTGGATCTGCAAGGTGCACAGGGGCAAGAGTGGCAGGCTCAGCTCACTTTGCATTCAGTGGTCTCCTGCAAGAGGGACCCTGCAGCAACCGGGAGGGAGGCAGACCCACGGGAAGGATGAATCCACAGAAGCACAGCCCTGGGTGTTTGCGCGGTGCAAGCAAGTTCAATGACAGAACTGGTTCCCTTTGGGATTTCTGCTGGGGATTGGGAGAGGGAGATGGTGCTTTCCAGGGCCTTTGTTCCCCGCCAAGCTGAGCTCCTTCTGGGGCTCAACAACTCTCCTTCCATGTCCTCTCGCCCTCCTGCTCTCTGAGCAGAGCTGTTGACTTTTAACATTCTAGATGTTAAGTCCTAATGGCTGTCAGAACACACTCCATCCGGCCCCTCCACTTTTGCAAGCCAGATTTTGGGGCCCTGCCTTGCGGGGCGGGTTCCCCACCACCACCCTGGCTCCCTCCTGCCAGTCCGTGTAGTGTTCACCACCTCTCTGCCCTTCCTAACCTCTTCCATGGTCCTCTCATCTACACTTGGCTCCAGAGAGTCCATTCTGCTAGTCTTCTGGTGGTTTTCTGGGTTATTTAGGCAGGTGTGGGTGGAATCTAAGTGATCAGCAGGATGAGGTGAGCCCAGCGTCCTACACCACCATCTTCTTCTTTAGTTCTAGGTTTTTGGTCCTCTCTTTTCTCTTTGTCAGTCTAGTTAAAATTTTGCCTACTCTCCTGATCTTTACAAAGAACCCATTTTTGATGTTGATTCTATTTTGTTACATATGCTCTATCTCTACTCTAAACTTTATTAGGTTTTCTTTTTCCAGCTATAGATTTAGCTTGTTCTTTTCAGAGTTCTTTAGATGTCAAGTTAGATTATTGATTTGAGATCTTTTTTTTTTCTTTTTAATGTATGCATTGCAGCTATAAATTTTTCTTTAAGAATTGCTTTCACTGAATCTCATGCTTTGGCATCTTGTTTTTATTTTCATTCATCTTAAAATATTTTCTAATTTCCTCTCATTCCTTTTGGAATTCATTTCTTGTTCAAAAGTATATTGTTAATTTTTACATATTTGTGACTTTTTTTTTTTTTAGTTTTCCTTTATTGATTTCTATCTTCATTTCATTGTGGTCAGAATAAATATTTTGTATCATTTTTATAACTTTAACACTGCAGAGGATTGCAGTCTAAGATATGGTCTATTTGGAGAATATTTCAAGTACACTTGAGAAAGTGTGTATTTTAATGTTGTTGGGTGAAATGTTCTATATGTGTCTTTTAGGTAGGTCTGATAGGCTTAAGATTTTTCAAGTCTCCTATATCCTAGTTGATTTTCTATCTAGATATTGTATGTGAACTGGAATTGGAGCTGTGAGTATACAGTAAGCAAAAAACACAGTACTTTATTACTAAATGGTAACAGTCTCTTTCTTCTATAAGCACTCCCCTCTTTGCATTAAGATTTTTGTTACATGCCAAAGTCCCAAAAAAGTTGATTCTGTCAGCTTGCCAACTTAATGGCTGACTTTATGATATCAAGTCGATCCAGTCATAGCATAGGATTTTAGTTTACAATTTGGCCTGTCTTAATTGAAATGAAATTTCATTTTTAGTATAAGGATAATAAGAATAATTGAGAGTTTACCCATTTCATTTTTGGCTTCATGGGAAGAAGTAAATTCCATTAAACTTATTTTTTGCAGGTACGAATCTTTAACATTCAAAACAAGTATGGCCTATATGTTGGGGAGCTTTTTCTTTTTTCTATTTTTTTCTCTAGAAGACAATATTTAGTTATACAACCACATTTGGTCTTTAAAATAAGAGGAATTATAATATTAGCAACTACCATTTAGTGAGTATTTCATATCCAAGTAACTACTAAGTACTTGCAACAAATAAGCTTGTTTTATCTTATATCAAACCAATGAGTTATAGGTATTTGAACTTCAACTGACAGTCAAAAACTGAGAAAAAGAAGACTAACTTGTTTAAGGTCATGCTGAACAAGTAAGTTGCATGTCATGATTAATTGAGTTTCTGAGTCTAATTTTTTTAAGTGTACCAGGCCTCTTTCTGGTCATTATATGGTCTTACCGACTCCCCCCCATCCCCCCGCAATGAATCATTATTAGATTAGATTAGATTAGATTAGATACTGAAATCCATAGATCTTAACAAAAATATTTATAAATTAATTATTAATATTTCCCCCCTAGGGAAAAAATGAAGCAGGTAGACAGAGGTAGATCTAAATCTAGAGATCTGGAGTTTATAGGCAACATAGCATATAATTTTTTTCCAGACATATTCCATAGTTGTTGGAAGCTTTGACTCTATCATACTGTAGAATAGAAAAGCTAACTGAAATTTTGAAAGCTTATAATTTAATATTAGAACACATACTTGTCAAGTATTTCATAAGTTTAAGAAAGCAATCATTATATCACTTTTATTTTATAATAAGTAAAAATGAACATTTTCAGGCTGAATCACTATACTACCATTAAATTAAATCTGTGTTACATTTATCTCAGCATTTTGGTTGCCAATCTACATAGATAAATAATTAGATTATTTGAGGTAGAAATGGATAAGTATATGAATGGATCCATGCATAGCTTAATTTAATTGATATACTAACATGAGTTTTGTTTATAATATTTACCTTGCTAAAAGTGCATTATTTGCCTAAGATCTTTCAAGGAAAACAAACCCAACTAAAGGAATTTCAGTCATTAAATTTATGAATAAAAATCATTAGCTACCTATGAATGTCACAAGGAGCTTCAGTGCCTTTGAATGACCATCATAAAATCTGGTCATCTCTGTGCAAGACCTAAATAATTCTGCTCATGAATATAATGAGAGTACTTTGTAAAATTACCATTTTAATATTTCATATGCAAAGACAACTCCCAGTAGTAGCTACTTTCTAAGAAATGTCATGCTCTTAATTGGTCAGTGAGGTGAATATGTGGAATGATTTCAGAGGGGTACTGGACAAGTACATGACAACACATGATATGCCATCATTAGCTTTATTTCTCTGAGTAATGAAGAACCCACCCCTCCCAGCAACCTATTAAAGTTTCTGTGTGCCTAAGATGGACCCAGTTTTAAACTTTTCTGAGAAAAAAATTCACTCGTATATAAAGAATCACCGAAAGATCAAGCCAAAGATCATTTGGCCTTGGCCTTATTTTGACAAGATAAGACCTCAGAATTTAGATTTCTCATGTGATCTTCAAGTACAAATCATTATATATTTTTGTGTGTATTTAAAAGCATAATTCTTCAATGTCAACATTTAAAATATATCACAGTTTTGTAAAGTTATTGGGAATATTTTCGTTATTTCTTATATATCCAGAATGTAAAAAAAAAAAAAAAAAAAAAAGAAAAGAAAAGAAAGAAAAGAAACAGCCTGGGCCTCTCATAAGTGCCAGTAAGCCCTGTATTTATTAATTTACCCATGCATTTAAGGTGAGGCTGTGAGGGCTGGAAACCATTCAGGTGATAGAAAGGTTTAAAAAGCTATTTTCTTAAATGCTTGTTCTTTCTCTAAGTACCCAGTGTGAGGAACACTTAAAATAATTTTCACTGAAAAATCTAACATTCTAGAAAATTGAAACACTCAGGATACATTTAAAAAGGTAAAGCTGCTAAGATTTCACCTTTTCCCTTGGTGTTTAACAACCTATAAATTATCATTATTTCTTGAAGCACGTTAAAGACCAGTCCAGTCTCACCTGGTAGGAAGAAAGGAAGATGGAAGGAATAACCCAGAGAGCGTCCTGCCAACTCTGTCCTGAGTCATTCTTGGCTTGTGAATCAGGGCTTTAGATCATAACCCCAAAAGGCAAGGTGAAACCAAACAGCGAAGAATTTGTACATGTAACACATCCTCTCCGGAGACAACTTGTCAGAGTGGATGTCTAAAGAATGTGAGACTGAACCATTGGAAAGATAAACAGGCATATATTCAGGTGCTCAGCAATGTAGAAAAGTCAGTTAAGCATCTTATTTATTGCTGTGTGACAAATTACTCCAAAATTTATTTAAAAAAAAAAAAAAAGTAGGCAAGAAAACAAAATGAACCTGTTTGTTTTTCTCTCCAAGAATACATTTGCACCAACAGTATAATCCAGCATGTTTTATCTGGAAGCATAACTGTTATGGGTTCCATTTGTGTGTAATAAACTGATATCTCCCCATCAAAAGTCCTGATACATCCTGAGTAATTTCCCAATCTGTGAGGATGATGATCTAATATCTGGCTCCCTGTATTTACCTTCCAAAAGCTCATCCCCAGTGCTTATTACTTTTCGGACATATTGTCTATACTTTCCTACAATTGTTCTCTGACCTGAAGTTAGCTGAAAATTATCTAACTTAGACATCACACATATACTATCATGTCAACTCTATCTCATTGCTTGCTCACCTAAGTTTACCTCTGTTGTACTCCACTGGAATTTCTCCTTTGTTTGTTTATCAGCCCTCCTATCTCTGCCATTCTCAATCCAAGCCTTGTCACATAAGCAGCCCTCTTGCCATCTGTCTAATCTCTCCCCCAACCCCGGCAAGGAATTTGCCCTGAATGAATCTAAATATATGCCTCCTTTTCTGAATTTGGCTTATTGAGCATGTCCAGAGGAAGACATGTATACAGGAATATTGAAATAAAAGTCAGAGCCTGCTACCTCAATCAGACCCTCCCAGTGCCAAAACCTGCAAGATTTAAATACTCCTCTTCCTTTCTGGTAGTAGATAATCATAGATAAATATACTTTCTACATCACAGGGAAGGCACAAGCTTATGACAACCTTCAGCCATCAAATGTATAATCATTTTACGTCCTTTCACGGTATCCTTGACTCTGCCCTCTTCCGTATCTTTCACGTGCAGTCCGTCCTAAAGTTCAATTTATGTTATGTTGCTGACAGCTCCTCAAATGATTCACAGTCATTGCTATATTCTGGTATTTATGCCTTTGTGGAATCCCCTCTGTATGAGTACGGGCTGCACTTAATAACTTGCTTCTAATGAACAGAACATGGCGGGGGGAAATGGGACGTCACTTCCAAGATGCGGTTACACAATACTGTTACTCCCATTTCACTCACACTGTCTCTGGCATGAGCTGCTTGCTTGCTTTGATGAAGCAGAAGCTGCCAGGTTGTGAGCTTCTCCGCAGAAGCCACCATGGAAAGGAGCAAGGGAGGCTGAGAAGGAACGGAGACCCCCAGTCCAACAGCTCCCTAGTAAATGCCAGCACCCCCCCCCCCCCCCCCCCCCCGGTTTTGTGGGAAGTAGATTTTTCCCTACTCAGGCCCTCCATTCATACCAGAGCCTCACCTGGCAACCTGATTGCATCCCATGGGAAACCCTGAGCAGAAAAACAGCTAAGCCAAGACCTACAGAATATGTTTGGTAACAAGTGGTGTTTCTAAGCCGCTAAATTTTGAAAGGATTCGTTATGCAGAAATACGTAACTATTATCTAAAATGCTTTATTTAGAGCATGATTCTGGAGCCAGACTGCTCAAAACTCCTCATTTCCTCAATTCGCATACTGTCTGCCACCTTCCAGTGGTGTGAACTGGGGGAAGTTGATTAACTTCACTATGACTAAATGTCCTCACTTATAACCTGGCGATGATAATAGTGTCTACCTTTTAAGATCACTGTAAGCTGAAATGAGTTAATAAAAGTGAAACCCTAAGAACAAAGTCTAAAATTCTTTGTATTCTATGTACTATTAATGTCCCTTCGTATCCCATGATGACCCTGCTACCACTCTGGTATCAAAGGTGCATTTTTTTTTTTTTTTTTAAACCACTGAAACAGCTCTTAAGTTGTTTTCCTAGTTTCATCTTCAATCTCATCATATTCATTCTGCACTGCAGCCCAATAGAGCTTTTCATATGTACACTTCACCGGGAAGGTTATTTCTCTGCAGTAAGCTTTTCATTGAAGTTATGTTGTATTTAGAAACAATCATTGTGGCTCACAGGGACCTGCCCACCTTTCTAGACACATCTCTCGACATCCTCTCCCCTGCATCTGTACTCTAAACCAGTTTCGCTTAATGAATATCCCTCATTCTCACCTGACTCTGGGCCTGTATATGTGCAGTACCTTCTCTGATAGCCCACATGTCATGAGGTATAGCACATTTATAATTAATATTTTACATATAGTGTTTGTATTTCTCTCTCACGTGAGAGGGGCCATATGGCTCATGTTCATTACTGTTTTCCCAAGGTCAAAAGCAATGCTTGAATAATACAGTAGTAGCTGCTCAACAGATATTAGCAGAATGAATGGTGGCCTGGACTAATGCAAAGACTTGGCTTCGGAAGTAAAAATGTAAGGAAAGATACAGGTAAGTGTTAGAAATAATGTAGAACTGGCAAAGCCTTTAAATTCCTTTAAATTCTATGAAAGAGAGATGCACAGCAATAATGTTAGCATGGGCTGTCCATTAAAATACAAACCTTACATTATAAAATATATGCTGTCTGTGAAAAACATTTTTTATATAAAAAATATGGCTAGTTACAACAGTCACATAAATATATACAAATACATGCATATACACAAATACATGCATATACACAAAAATAACAAGCAGAGAATTTTTTAAAAATAGCATTTTGTAGGTAAAAACAGTACTCTTTCAATTGCTGTATCCAATGCTCTTGCCTTGACCTTATTTTTAGTAATTTCTCTGTCACCTCCCAAACTGTTCTTCTTTCTTCCCTTCCAGACATTGAGTTTTTCTACGTCTATCCCTTTCTCTGTAACCACACCTTCTGTTTTTCTTCTCTCCTAACTCTACTCCATACAGTTTTGATTTTTGCCATCTTCCCCTTTCCCATGAGAAAGACTCTCATGGAAACACAACACAAATTTGCATAATAAATATATTACGAACACCTTTGTGTCGAAACTCCATCAGTAAGATTGTAAAAAGAGCCACAAGACTTGTAGAGTGTGCTTAGACTTGAAGTATCACGACCTAAGAGCAAATAACCTAGTAACTATAGTTTCACATAGGTGTTATCTTAGTATATTTGGGAAACGAAGTAGACTGGAAGTCTGAGACCAAGGATATGGTCTTGTGGGTAAGAAATTATCTACCACAGAAACCAGAATTCATGCATTTGACTTTAGGCTTTTTATACTATTTGTAGTAGTAAAATTTTGCCAAAACTGCCTCCTAATAAATACATATTATGGTGTCATTTCTGTACATAGGCTCTCCTTGTCTATATAATGAAGTATAAACTTAACATGACATTCAAGGCCCTACATGGTCTGATACAACACTCTCTAGCTTCACCTCCAGGTACTGTTTTCTCTTTCCATATATACATGTTTCAACACGATACACTAGACTTCGTAGGCCCTGGGACATAACATGCAACCATATTTTAAACCTTTCACATGGGTTCTGCTGCCAAGAGATTACTCCTCTATAGACCTTACGGTTTCCTTCTTAGCATTTAAAACTACTCCACAAGTTGTCTCCTCAGAGGCCTCTAGAGAGAGAGTTATATGAGATACAAACTCCTCCCTCTGCCCTCTCTAAGAACCACAAATAAGCCTTTATTATAAAATTTATCATATCAAATCACAGCATGTGGTCAAATGTCTCTATTATTTTTTCTAAGCTCTAAAAGCTTCCTAAAGGCAGAAATGATACCAGGATCTTTATGTTATCATGGCCTAGCATAGAACATGGCACATAATATGGACTTAGTAAAAATATTTATTGGATAGATGGACAGGGGACCAAAAACTAGAAGTCGCCAATCCCAAACAATCAAAGTACGCATTCAGTGTTAGACTCCTCCAAAATGTCTCCTGCTCTTGTCATAAAATAATAGTAATTTCTTGAACATATTTTCTAGAAATTTGGGAAATATATACACCGTTTAGAGAATGAAGATTGATAGTTTGAAAAACCAGATGAGTATTAAGTTTCATGAAAATTGAAAATAAATTTTGGATTGATAGTTTGCTTACTTTCTTTTCATTTCCATAATGATTTGCTTCTTCCAAACTTTAAATGTACTGTTTATTGATGTATCAGGTATGAGTGCATTATTTTAATACATGTTTCTTATTTATCTTATGTGCTAATGTAGAAACCTGCATTGTAGATTATTTTAATTTTAAAATATTCTGAATTTTAAATAAATTGCATTGTACTTAATCTTGACCATTGACATTAGGCCAACATGGAGTTACGTCTCAGCTCTGCCATTTATTAGTCGTAGCTCTGCAAGTTTGGCCAAGTTATATAATATCTTTAAAGTTATAAATACCTGAAACTTGAAATTAATATAGTTTCTAGGAAAGATGTGTCTGAAATGTAATAAAATTATATATAAAGCTCTTAATGCTCACTACATAGTAAGTTTTTATATATTTTAGGTCTTAATGTTTTAGTTTTTACTGCTGAAACAGGATGTTATCCCTACCTAAAGCATGTTGTTTATATAAATGTTTTGTCCACTTACTCTTTTTTTTTGTATGTCGTTAATCATTTCCCCTCCCCTCCTCCTGAACCTCAGACGATATCTTGGTTAAGTTTTTTCTCCCTAAAGAAAACTGTGCCTCACAACTCCCACCCCCAAACCACTACCTGTGTCCTTCTTGTCACCAAGCTGTGATGAGTCCATCCACCCTCACTGCTTTACCTTGGACCATTTATTTTTAACCTAGTGTAATCACCATAGGAACTGGTTTTCACAGTATCACCAGTGACTTTTTAACTGACAAATCAAAAGATGTGTCTATATCTGCCTCTTTATAGCACCTGTATAGTATGTTATGGACAGCCAATTATATCTTGGTTCTGCCACCTGTGCTTCCTGTATCTTTTGGTTGCCCCATTTCAGAATCATCTCACTTTTGTTCCTAAGCCTGTGTCTAGAAAATTCTTGTTACATGTACCCATAAAGAAATAATATAATACTAACTGAAATAATCATCTCATTTATATGAATACTTTTTATATAGCCATACATGAAAACATATATACATATATAAATTTCAGTTATGAGACAGGTTTAGCAGTTGTTTAGGGTTGAAAAGTAAATTTAGATCACACCCCCCCCCCACCCGTTTTAATGTGTAAAGCACACAAACTATGGCATCGTGTTTAGCCATAGCTTTCACATGTTTTGGACTTCGTATATTCTAGTTGCAAATATGGTATGCACTTGAAGCTAGATGTCAGATACTTATGATATAGTATGTTGGAAGGGTATGTTAGTGTAAAGGATGCAATATAAATCCGTGTTGAAGAGCTTTATCATGTATAAAGCTTCAGTGCAGTTTGGGAGACTATGATGAGAAGAAGGAATACACAAGATGGGTAGATGAATTTTTACTAGATCCTCAAAATCCAGGCAAAATGATTTGGATAATATTAGAGGACTTTGCAGGGGAAAAATGGATTCACACGCTGAATGTTGTCTCTCAGAGGTAGCTTGGAGAACTGTTTTCATGGTCCTTTAAGAAATGGTATAACTCTAGACAGACAAAGCCTAAAAATGTAAAAAGCTGGGTAGATAGGCAGAGTATTCTGGAAAAGAATGAACACCTCTTAGTGATAGAGTAATAATAAACAAATTGATAAAAAGAATACCAGTTTCATTATAAAAGAGAAGGGTTTATCTACTTCAAACCTACCCGTATGATATAAATATTGAAAATAATAGCTGAAATAGCCCAAAGGCATTGTACAATCAGTCCTAACTTTCGTGTGGTCCCAAATCTGTCATTTGACTATAATAAGTTTCAGATAAAATTTTCACTAAAACACTCTAAGTAAAATACTCCTCTGAGGAGATTTGTGACAAATGTGATTATTCCTCTTGAACTTTATATAGTATGTGGTGGTTGAATAAAGTAGTTGCGAGTCTGAAAAAAAAGAAAGAGCCCTACATATTACAGCCACTATACTGAACTATATCAAAGGACCATAGGAACAAAATATACTTTGTTCCATTCCCTGGAATACAGCCATCTGATTTAATGTTAGGAAAGAAAAAAAAAGAAAAGAGGGAGGAAAGGAGAGAAGGAGAGAGAACAAATACATATACATACAAACATACATACCAAAACATGCCCACACTAAAAAACTTCTTAAGAGGGCTTTGAAAAATACTCTAGATGGATTTTAGAAAAGAAATTAATCTCCTTGGGACATTGCAGAAAATGTAAGACAATAAGTGCTGCGCCGACTGACATCTCTAATGCTTCTGTCCAGTGAGGTAGAAACTAGTTTTCTGCATGGCTGCTCAGCCCAAGAGCAATGACTTTCAGCAAGAAAACAACACAAACTGGGACAAGAGGTACATTAAGGAGAGGCTTAAAGATGTCTGATGAAATATTGAGTGCCATTTTCACAGTATAATTGGAAAACAGTTTTGTACTACTAGATTGAGAAATAACTTGTAAGTGTCTGACTTTAAATATGTTCTGTTTTTACTCTCCTGTTAATACAGTCTTGTAGTTGGGTTTTTCCCTTCTTTCTTGTTAATGGGTTATTACAACAATAAGGAGAAAACTACTTTTTAAAGACAATTCCAATTACATTTACAAATGGTCAGTTCTGTCCCATGGCAGTGGAGATTCAAGTCTTCCTTGCTAAGCATGTCTATAAACTTTCAATAATTCACTGATACTCTCATAACGGTCATGATACTGCCTCTTTAGAGTTTTGATTCATGGAACTGGTTGGTAAACTATTCTACAGTACTCTAGATGAAGAAATGGGATAGCTTTATTTTGTATGTGCCAGGCCTTGTGCCCTGTTGCAAGGCCTTATGGATTTTAAATGTTTTATCAGTTTTTAAAGTATTTTTCCATGAGTGATAGAATTTATCATTTTATCTTTCACAAGTTACTCTTCTGTTAGCTTTTATTTTTCTTGTCTGTCTTCAAGTAGTAAAAATTCTTTACTTACTGACTTGTTAAATAGAGGATCTTGTAAGAAGTTAGGCTTTCACTAGAAAATTATGCTTATCTGTATCAAAATAACTTATTTATCCATAAATCTATGTGGAAGTATACTGTTTGGCAGTGAATCCACATCAACATTATCTAAAAGTAAAGGGCGGGCACCTGGGTGGCTCAGTCCATTGAGCGTCTGATTTCGGCTCAGGTCATGATCTCACGGTCCGCAGGTTTGAGCCCCACGTCGGGCTCTGTGCTGACAGCTCGGAGCCTGGAGCCTGCTTCAGATTCTGTCTCCCTCTCTCTCTGCCCCTCCCCTGCTCATGCTCTGTCTCTCCCTCTCTCTCAAAAATAAACACACGAAAAAATTTTTAATAAAAATAAAAAATGAAAGTAAAGGGCCTTCATAAGAACCTTTCCTACTTAACTTAAAGAACAAGCTTGAAAACCCAAGATACTATCACGATGAACACTGATTTTCAATTTTCTCTATTTATGAAATGAAAAATACACTCCTGTGTCTCTCTAGTGGTACAGTAGTCTAGAAGTATATCTCTGATATTGACCTCGAGGGCTATTTAGCAAAAAACAAGTAGTTTCTTCATACAGCACCCTAAAAGATATTACAGATTTACAAGTTCTTTGAGAATCACGTTTAATTAAGTTTATTTTATCTCATGCCTCTTACTTCTGTGCCTTTAGTATCTAGAACATTGCATTTTAGAATGAGACTTAGCAACTCCTGAAATAAATTAATAGGTTGAATATTGCCATATTTACTATATATAGCAATCCGTGAACAATTTTGGTCTAGCATCTATTTTTAGTTCGTTCAGCTCTTTGGAAGAATAGATTTCCTTCTTTTCCCACCTCTAGATTGAGCTTAGATTATTTTTACAAGGAGATAATGTGCGTGCATGTATTTAAAGTCTTTGGGATAGTGTGTCCATATACCTTACCTATTGCTATTTTTATTAATAGCCCTGACACTTCAGAACAATAAAAATTCCCTTCCTTTGCTATGTAAGATGCATGTTACAAATGGACTCCCCTGAGAAGAATGTTGTTTAAAATAACTTTGGACAGAAAAACTTATCCTGGAGTTTATTTGCTTGCTATCACAGTCACCTCCTAGGTCTTGCAATCGGAATTAGCTATTCTTCGAGTCCCCCTTCAACCTCCATCCATTCTGTTGTGAGGATTTACTGTTCCTTTCCCTTGCTTCACTCTTTGCACCAGCTATTTTAAAATATTTTAAATTTATATATGCAGTACAATATTTTTTTTTAGATAAAGTGCACCGGATCCATCTAAAAACAACTTTTGCCAACCTAGTCATCAAGGAGCATCTTATTAAATACCAAGACTTTTCCAGATTTTTGTCATCATCTCTAATCATGGCCCCAAACTACATCATCTTTAATCATGATAACTTTTCCTTTATACATCTCTGGATTTTTTTCTAAGCAATTATCATTTTGTTTTGATTCTCTGTTTTGGGATTCTGTACTCTTATTTTACAATACATTGATTGGTTTAGAATTAAATAACCAGCTTAGAAGTTATTTATGGTCTTGAAAGGCAGTTTTGTTTTTTGGTTTTTTTTTAATTATAAGTTGCCCGGACATCATTTCAAATTCTCTATTATATTTCTGTCTGCCCTCAGGGATAATTACTAATCTAGACTCTATACTTGTTTTAACTCATTTATTCCTTAGACGAACTAATAATATAAGAATAAAAAGTAACCTCCTTTCACATGTAAGAAAACTGAGGTCCAGGGAGTTTAAGCAACCTGCTAAGGACCTCACAGCTAGTAAAACAATAAAGCTGGGATTGAAACTGAGTGACTGCCCTGAGAGACTTAACCTTTCAATCACTGTGTTATACTTTGATTTGGGAGGAAATGGCTGAGACCTTGACAAGTCTTCAACCTTCTGACTATTTTTATAGCCAGAGTTAAAACTATTCTGTTACCAAGCAGAGAATAGCAAAGCTATTTAGATTTGAGGGGACTGAATGGTCAGCTAGGCTAACTTAATAAGTATCCACCTTCTTCCAACAGCTTCGTCTCTCACTTCCATGACTCGCATCTATGGCTCACGAAATATTAATAAGCAAAAGTCCTGGACCATTAAATATTTGCAACCCTGGAGGATAATTAGAAATCCCCAAAACCTGGAAAGCTTCTTTAGCCTATGACTTTATTTAAAAAAAAAAAGAAAAAGAAGAACATGAGTTTGACTAGAGCCTATTCTCTCAAGTAAGAATTATAAACTATTAAAGGTAAATTAGGAAAAAAATTACATGTATGAGCAGTGAATAAGAATTAATATGATTCTTCAAAGTTTTATTTTTCCTAAGATTACATACATACTCTCATTCTACTCACTGAATTTTGAGGAATTCAGTTCTTGACTCCAAAGCTTTAAAAATAATTCAAATTCTTATGTTAACCTTTTATTTCTTCTTTCTTTCCTTAACAAGAGTATGTGCACCCATTTCGTAATCAGAAGCCATATGATAGCGACCAAGGTTTATGAGTATTTCTTTTCTTTCTTTTTTAAAAAATGTTTTATTTATTTTTGAGAGAGAGAGAGTGCAAGCAGAGGAGGAGCAGAGAGAGAGGGGGACAGAGGGTTCAAAGCAGGCTCTGCGCTGACAGCAGTAAGCCCACCGTGGAACTTGAACTCATGAGCCATGAGATCATGACCTAAGCCAAAGTTGGACATTCAACTGACTGAGCCACCCAAGCACCCCATGTTTCTGAAAGTTAAAATATTTGGATGTATATTCTCAATGAAG
Organism: Panthera onca; assembly: GCF_046562875.1. Classification (NCBI taxonomy): domain Eukaryota; kingdom Metazoa; phylum Chordata; class Mammalia; order Carnivora; family Felidae; genus Panthera; species Panthera onca. The sequence continues at coordinate 87,138,915 of NC_138340.1, read as the reverse complement.
AAATGTTGTGAGTTGGCGAAATATGGTGGAATGATTCTAAAATTGTAGCTTGTTCCTCATCACAGAGGAATCTCAAAGAATATGGGGAATTGGAGCCCCAAAAGCAACTATTTGGCACATAATTTATTCTCTCTCACTTTCAATTATTTTCATTTGTTTAATACTAACAATTAAGTCATAGGGTTGTTATGAAGATGAAATGAGACAAATAAATGTAAAATATCTGTTCCATGTTGTAGGCATCTATTAATTTAAATAAAGGGAGCAGAACAATTATAACACAAAGCAGATAAAAACACCAAGGAAATGAATTTGGAAGTGATAAAAGGACAATGAAAGCATAGGATCTTTCATTGCTCTAATCATTTAGATATATAATTCTCATACACTTCCTATTATTTTTCTGCTCTCAGTATTTGATAACTGGGATAAGGAGAGAATTAAGGTCTTTGGATTATTAGTAAGAAAATGAAAAAAAAAGCAGTTTATAAAGAATATGCAGCTAGAAACCAGAAGACTTGAGATATAGTTGTGAATATGCTATTAAATGTTTGGGTAACTTTGTTTACATCAGTTTGGTTTTTGTTTGTTTCAAGTTTTTATTAAATTCCATTTGGTTAACATACAGTGTTATATTAGTTTCAAGAGTAAAATTGAGTGAATCATCACTAACATATAACGCCCATTGCGTATCACAGCAAGTAGCCTCCTTAATATCCATCACCCTTTCAGCCTATCCCCCACTAACCTCCCATCCAGAAACCTTCAGCTTGTTCTCTATACTTAAGATTCTGTTTCATGGTTTGTTTCTTGCTTCCCCCTCCACCACGTGTCCATCTGTTTAGTTTCTTAAATTTTACATATGAGTGAAACCATATGGTATTTGTCTCTCTTTGACTTATTTGCTTAACATAATACACTCTAACTTCATCCATCCATGTCGTTGCAAATGGCAAGATTTCATTCTTTTTACATGGCTGAGTAATACTGCATTGTGTGTGTGTGTGTGTATATGTATGTACGTGTATATATATATGTGTGTGTGTGTGTGTGTGTGTGTATTGCAACTTCATCATCCATTCATCATTTGCTGGACATTGGGCTCTTTGCATACTTTGACTATTGTTGACAATGCTGCTATATACATCAGGATGCATGTGTGCCTTCAAATCAGTAATTTTGTATCCATGGGGTAAAAGCACAATTGCTGGATTGTAGGGTAGTTCTATTTTTAGTTTTTGAAGAACCTCCATACTGTTCTCCAGAGTGGCTGCACCAGTTTGCATTCCCACCAACAATGTAAGAGGGTTCCCCTTTTTTGCATCCTCATCAACATCTGTTGTTTCCTGAGTTGTTCGTGTTAGCCATTCTGACAGGTGAGGTGGTATCTCATTGTGGTTTTGATTTGTATTTCCCTTATGATGAGTGATGTTGAGCAACTCTCCGTGTGTATGTTAGCCATCTGGATGTCTTCTTTGGCAAAATGTCTGTGTATGACTTCTGCCCATTCCTTTATTTGATTATTTGGTTTTTGGGTGTTGAGTTTTATAATTTTTTATGGATTTTGGATACTAAACCTTTATCACATGTGTTATTTGCAAATATCTTCTCCCATTCCACTGGTTGCCTTTTACTTTTGTTGATTGTTTTCTTCGCTATGCAGAAGGTTTTTATCTCGATGAAGTCACAGTAGTTCATTTTTGCTTTTGTTTCTCTTGCCCCTGGAGACATACCTAGTAAGAACTTGCTACGGTGGATGCAAAGATGTTGCTGTCTGTGTTCTCCTCTAGGATTTTGATGATTTCCTGTCTCACCTTTAAGTCTTTCATCCATTTTGTACTTATTTTTGTGTATGGTGCAAGAAAGTAGTCTAGTTTCATTCTTTTCCATGTGGCTGTCCAGTTTTGCCAACATTATTTATTGAAGACACTGTCTTTTTTTCCATTGACTATTCTTTTGTGCTTTGTTGAAGATGAGTTAACCAAATAGTTATGGCTTCATTTCTGGAATTTCTGTTCTGTTCCATTGATCTCTGTGTCTGTTTTTGTGCCAGTACCATACCATCTTGATCACTATAGTTTGCAATATAACTTGAAGTCTGGAATTGTAATGCCTTTCAGGTTTGCTTTTCTTTTTTCAAGATGGTTTTGGCTATTCAAGAGGTCTTTTGTGTTTCCATACAAATTTTAGAGTTGTTTGTTCTAGCTTTCTGAAAAATACAGATGGTATTTTGATAGGGATTGCATTAAATATGTAAATATGTACATTCACCTGGGGTAGTATAGACATTTTAACAATATTTGTTTTCCCAATCCATAAGCATGGAATGTTTTTCTATTTCTTTGTGCCTCAATTTCTTTCATAAGTATTCTATAGTTTTCAGAGGGCCTATCTTTTACCTCTTTGGTTAGGTTTATTCCTAGGTATCTTACGGTTTTTGGTGCAGTTATAAATGGGATCGATTCCTTGATCTCTCTTTCTGCTGCTTCATTATTGGTATATAGAAATGCAGCAGATTTCTGTGCATTGATTTTGTATCCTGCAACTTTACTGAATTTGTGTATCAGCTTTAGCAGGCGTTTGGTGCTTTTGGGTTTTTGGTGCTTTCGGGTTTTCTACATAGAGTATTATGTCTTCTGTGAATAGTGAAAGTTTAACTTCTTCCTTGCCATTTTGGATGCCCTTTTGTTTCTTTTTGTTATTGATTGCTCAGGCTAGGAATCCCAGTACTGTGTTAAATAACAATGATGAAAGTGAACATCCTTGTCTTGTTCCTGATCACAGAGAGAAAGTTCTCAATTTTTGCCTATCGAGGATGATATTAGCTGTGGGTCTTTTATATATGGCCTTTAAGATGTTGAGGTATGTTCCCTTTATCCCTACTTTATTGAGGTTTTTTATCAAGAAAGGATGCTGTATTTTGTCATATGCTTTTTCTGAATCTATTGAGAGGATCATATGGTTCTTATCCTTCTTTTTATTAATGTAATGTATCTTATTGATTAATTTGTGAATATTGAACCACCCTTGCATCCCAGGAATAAGTTCCACTTATTCATGGTGAATGATTCTTTTAGTGTAATATTGGATTCAGTTTGCTAGTATTTCATTGAGAATTTTTGCATCTATGTTTATCAGCGATATTGGCTGATTCTCTTTTTTAATGCATACTTTGGTTTCAGAATGAAGGTAATGATGGCCTCATAGAATGAGTTTGGAAGTGTTCCTTCCATTTCTACTTTTTGGAATAGTTTGAGAAGAATAAGTACTAGTTCTTATTTAAATGTTTGGTAGAATTACCCTGGGAAGCCATCTGGCCCCAGAATTTTGTTTATTGGTGATTTTTGATTACTGATTCAATTTCTTTACTGGTTATGGATCTGTTCAAATTATCTATTTCTTCCTGTTTCCATTGGTAGTTTATACGTTTCTAGGAACTTATCCATTTCTTCTAGATTGCCCAATTTGTTGGCATGTAACTTTTCATAATATTCTTTTAAAATTGTATTTCTGGGGTTCCGGAAGATGGCGGCGTAGGGGGACGCGGGGCTCACAGCGCGTCCTGCCGATCACTTAGATTCCACCTACACCTGCCTAAAGAACCCAGAAAACCGCCAGAGGATTAGCAGAAGGGAGTCTCCGGAGTCAAGCGCAGTCTAGAGGCCCACGGAAGAGGGGCTCCTCCTGAAGTGGATCACCTAAGGAGAAGCGAGCTAAGCCTGCCCCTCCACCCCCCGTGCACCTTGCCTACCCACCCCAGCTAATACGCCAGATCCCCAGCAACACAAGCCTGGCAGTGTGCAAGTAGCCCAGACGGGACACGCCACCCCACAGTGAATCCCGCCCCTAGGAGAGGGGAAGAGAAGGCACACACCAGTCTGACTGTGGCCCCAGCAGTGGGCTGGGGGCAGACATCGGGTCGGACTGCGGCCCCGCCCACTAACTCCAGTTATACACCACAGCACAGGGGAAGTGCACTGCAGGTCCTCACCACGCAAGGGACTCTCCAAAATGACCAAACGGAAGAATTCCCCTCAGAAGAATCTCCAGGAAATAACAACAGCTAATGAACTGATCAAAAAGGATTTAAATAATATAACAGAAAGTGAATTTAGAATAATAGTCATAAAATTAATCGCTGGGCTTGAAAACAGTATAGAGGACAGCAGAGAATCTCTTGCCACAAAGATCGAGGGACTAAGGAACAGTCACGAGGAGCTGAAAAACGCTTTAAACGAAATGCAAAACAAAATGGAAACCACGATAGCTCGGCTTGAAGAGGCAGAGGAGGGAATAGGTGAACTAGAAGATAAAGTTATGGAGAAAGAGGAAGCTGAAAGAAAGAGAGATAAAAAAATCCAGAGGATGAGGGGAAAATTAGAGAACTAAGTGATACACTAAAAAAAAATAATATACGCATAATTGGTATCCCAGAGGAGGAAGAGAGAGGGAAAGGTGCTGAAGGGGTACTTGAACAAATTATAGCTCAGAACTTCCCTGAACTGGGGAAGGAAAAAGGCATTGAAATCCAAGAGGCACAGAGAACTCCCTTCAGACGTAACTTGAATCGATCTTCTGCACGACATATCATAGTGAAACTGGCAAAATACAAGGATAAAGAGAAAATTCTGAAAGCAGCAAGGGATAAACGTGCCCTCACATATAAAGGGAGACCTATAAGACTCGTGACTGATCTCTCCTTTGAAACTTGGCAGGCCAGAAAGGCTTGGCACGATATCTACAGTGTGCTAAACAGAAAAAATATGCAGCCGAGAATCCTTTATCCAGCAAGTCTGTCATTTAGAATAGAAGGAGAGATAAAGGTCTTCCCAAACAAACAAAAACTGAAGGAATTTGTCACCACGAAACCAGCCCTACAAGAGATCCTAAGGGGGATCCTGTGAGACAAAGTACCAGAGACATCACTACAAGCATAAAACATACAGACATCACAATGACTCTAAACCCATATCTTTCTATAATAACACTGAATGTAAATGGATTAAATGCGCCAACTAAAAGACATAGGGTATCAGAATGGATAAAAAAACAAGACCCATCTATTTGCTGTCTACAAGAGACTCATTTTAGATCTGAGGACACCTTTAGATTGAGAGTGAGGGGATGGAGAACTATCTATCATGCTCCTGGAAGCCAAAAGAAAGCTGGAGTAGCCATACTTATATCAGACAAACTAGACTTTAAATTAAAGGCTGTAACAAGAGATGAAGAAGGGCATTATATAATAATCACAGGGTCTATCCACCAGGAAGAGCTAACTATTATAAATGTCTATGCGCCAAATACCCGAGCCCCCAGATATATAAAACAATTACTCATAAACATAAGCAACCTTATTGATAAGAATGTGGTCATTGCAGGGGACTTTAACACCCCACTTACAGAAATGGATAGATCATCTAGACACACAGTCAATAAAGAAACAAGGGCCCTGAATGATACATTGGATCAGATGGACTTGACAGATATATTTAGAACTCTGCATCCCAAAGCAACAGAATATACTTTCTTCTCGAGTGCACATGGAACATTCTCCAAGATAGATCATATACTGGGTCACAAAACAGCCCTTCATAAGTTTACAAGAATTGAAATTATACCATGCATACTTTCAGACCACAATGCTATGAGCTTGAAATCAACCACAGGAAAAAGTCTGGAAAACCTCCAAAAGCATGGAGGTTAAAGAACACCCTACTAACGAATGAGTGGGTCAACCAGGCAATTAGAGAAGAAATTAAAATATATATGGAAACAAACGAAAATGAAAATACAACAATCCAAACGCTTTGGGATGCAGCGAAGGCAGTCCTGAGAGGAAAATACATTGCAATCCAGGCCTATCTCAAGAAACAAGAAAAATCCCAAATACAAAATCTAACAGCACACCTAAAGGAAATAGAAGCAGAACAGCAAAGGCAGCCTAAACCCAGCAGAAGAAGAGAAATAATAAAGATCAGAGCAGAAATAAACAATATAGAATCTAAAAAAACTGTAGAGCAGATCAACGAAACCAAGAGCTGGTTTTTTGAAAAAATAAACAAAATTGACAAACCTCTAGCCAGGCTTCTCAAAAAGAAAAAGGGAGATGACCCAAATAGATAAAATCATGAATGAAAATGGAATGATTACAACCAATCCCTCAGAGATACAAACAATTATCAGGGAATACTATGAAAAATTATATGCCAGCAAATTGGACAACCTGGAAGAAATGGACAAATTTCTAAACACCTACACTCTTCCAAAACTCAATCAGGAGGAAATAGAAAGCTTGAACAGACCCATAACCAGCGAAGAAATTGAATCGGTTATCAAAAATCTCCCAACAAATAAGAGTCCAGGACCAGATGGCTTCCCAGGGGAGTTCTACCAGACATTTAAAGCAGAGATAATACCTATCCTTCTCAAGCTATTCCAAGAAGTAGAAAGGGAAGGAAAACTTCCAGACTCATTCTATGAAGCCAGTATTACTTTGATTCCTAAACCAGACAGAGACCCAGTAAAAAAAGAGAACTACAGGCCAATATCCCTGATGAATATGGATGCAAAAATTCTTAATAAGATACTAGCAAATCGAATTCAACAGCATATAAAAAGAATTATTCACCATGATCAAGTGGGATTCATTCCTGGGATGCAGGGCTGGTTCAACATTCGCAAATCGATCAACGTGATACATCACATTAACAAAAAAAAAGAGAAGAACCATATGATCCAGTCAATCGATGCAGAAAAGGCCTTTGACAAAATCCAGCACCCTTTCTTAATAAAAACCCTTGAGAAAGTCGGGATAGAAGGAACATACTTAAAGATCATAAAGGCCATTTATGAAAAGCCCACAGCTAACATCATCCTCAACGGGGAAAAACTGAGAGCTTTTTCCCTGAGATCAGGAACACGACAGGGATGCCCACTGTCACTGCTGTTGTTTAATACAGTGCTGGAAGTTCTAGCATCAGCAATCAGACAACAAAAGGAAATCAAAGGCATCAAAATTGGCAAAGATGAAGTCAAGCTTTCGCTTTTTGCAGATGACATGATATTATACATGGAAAATCCGATAGACTCCACCAAAAGTCTGCTAGAACTGATACATGAATTCAGCAAAGTTGCAGGATACAAAATCAATGTGCAGAAATCAGTTGCATTCTTATACACTAACAATGAAGCAACAGAAAGACAAATGAAGAAACTGATCCCATTCACAATTGCACCAAGAAGCATAAAATACCTAGGAATAAATCTAACCAAAGATGTAAAAGATCTGTATGCTGAAAACTATAGAAAGCTTATGAAGGTAATTGAAGAAGATATAAAGAAATGGAAAGACATTCCCTGCTCATGGATTGGAAGAATAAATATTGTCAAAATGTCAATACTACCCAAAGCTATCTACACATTCAATGCAATCCCAATCAAAATTGCACCAGCATTCTTCTCGAAACTAGAACAAGCAATCCTAAAATTCATATGGAACCACAAAAGGCCCCGAATAGCCAAAGTAATTTTGAAGAAGAAGACCAAAGCAGGAGGCATCACAATCCCAGACTTTAGCCTCTACTACAAAGCTGTCATCATCAAGACAGCATGGTATTGGCATAAAAACAGACACATAGACCAATAGAATAGAATAGAAACCCCAGAACTAGACCCACAAACGTATGGCCAACTCATCTTTGACAAAGCAGGAAAGAACATCCAATGGAAAAAAGACAGTCTCTTTAACAAATGGTGCTGGGAGAACTGGACAGCAACATGCAGAAGGTTGAAACTAGACCACTTTCTCACACCATTCACAAAAATAAACTCAAAATGGATAAAGGACCTGAATGTGAGACAGGAAACCATCAAAACCTTAGAGGAGAAAGCAGGAAAAGACCTCTCTGACCTCAGCCGTAGCAATCTCTTACTCGGCACATCCCCAAAGGCAAGGGAAATAAAAGCAAAAGTGAATTACTGGGACCTTATGAAGATAAAAAGCTTCTGCACAGCAAAGGAAACAACCAACAAAACTAAAAGGCAACCAACGGAATGGGAAAAGATATTTGCAAATGACACATCGGACAAAGGGCTAGTATCCAAAATCTATAAAGAGCTCATCAAACTCCACACCCGAAAAACAAATAACCCAGTGAAGAAATGGGCAGAAAACATGAATAGACACTTCTCTAAAGAAGACATCCGGATGGCCAACAGGCACATGAAAAGATGTTCAACGTCGCTCCTTATCAGGGAAATACAAATCAAAACCACACTCAGATACCACCTCACGCCAGTCAGAGTGGCCAAAATGAAGAAATCAGGAGACTATAGATGCTGGAGAGGATGTGGAGAAACAGGAACCCTCTTGCACTGTTGGTGGGAATGCAAATTGGTGCAGCCGCTCTGGAAAGCAGTGTGGAGGTTCCTCAGAAAATTAAAAATAGACCTACCCTATGACCCAGCAATAGCACTGCTAGGAATTTATCCAAGGGATACAGGAGTACTGATGCATAGGGGCACCTGTACCCCAATGTTTATAGCGGCACTCTCAACAATAGCCAAATTATGGAAAGAGCCTAAATGTCCATCAACTGATGAATGGATAAAGAAATTGTGGTTTATATACACAATGGAATACTACGTGGCAATGAGAAAAAATGAAATATGGCCTTTTGTAGCAACATGGATGGAACTGGAGAGTGTGATGCTAAGTGAAATAAGCCATACAGAGAAAGACAGATACCATATGGTTTCACTCTTATGTGGATCCTGAGAAACATAACAGAAACCCATGGGGGAGGGGAAGGGAAAAAAAAAAAAAAAAGAGGTTAGAGTGGGAGAGAGCCAAAGCATAAGAGACTGTTAAAAACTGAGAACAAACTGAGGGTTGATGGGGGGTGGGAGGGAGGGCAGGGTGGGTGATGGGTATTGAGGAGGGAACCTTTTGGGATGAGCACTGGGTGTTGTATGGAAACCAATTTGACAGTAAATTTCATATATTAAAAAATAAAAAAAATAAAATAAAATAAAATAAAATTGTATTTCTGTGGTGTTGATTATAATCTTACCACTCTCATTTATGATTTTATTTAGTCCTTTCTCTTTCCATTTTGAATAAGTTTGACTAAGGGTTTATCAATGTTATTAATTCTTTCAAAGAACCAGCTCCTGGTTTGATTGATGTGTTCTATGGAATTTTTTTGTTTTTTTGTTTTTCATTCATTTCTGCTGTAATCTTTATTACTTCCCTTCTTCTTCTGGCTTTATTTAGGCCTCATTTGTTGTTCTTTTTCTAGCTCCTGTAGGTGTAAAATTAAGTTCGGTATTTGATATTTTTCTTTGCTTCTTTTTTCTTTATAATTTGTTTTAATGTTTATTTATTTTTGAGAGAGAGACAGAGTGTGAGTGTGGCAGGGTCAGAGACAGAGGGAGACACAAAATCTGAAGCAGGCTCCAGGCTTTGAGCTGTCAGCACAGAGCTTGACATGGGGCTCGAACTCACGGACTGCAAGGCACCCCTCCACGTATTTTTTTAAATTATTTTTTTTTAATTTCTTCTTTTAACTTTCTGGTTGACCCATTCATTTTTTAGTAGCATATTCCTTAACCTACATTTATTTGTGGTCTTTCCAAATTTTTTTCTTGTGGTTGACTTCAAGTTTCATAGCGTTGTGGTTGATGCATTGTATGATCTTATTCTTTTTGTACTTGTTGAGGCCTGATTTGTGACCTAGTATGTAATCTATTCTGAAGAATGTCCCATGTGTACTTGAAAAGAATTTGTATTCTGGGGCCCATGGATGGCTCAGTTGGTTTAGTGTCTGACTTCGGCTCAGGTCATGATTTCACAGCTTGTGAGTTGGAGCCCCACATTGGGCTCTGTGCCGACAGCTCAGAGCCTGGAGCCTGCTTCAGATTGTGTGTCCCTCTCTCGCTCTGCTCCTCCCCTGCTAATGCTCTTTCTCTCTCTCTCTCTTAAGAAAAAAAAAAAAAATGTGTATTCTGCTGCTTTAGGATTGAGTATTCTGAATATGCCCCTTAAGTCCATCTGATCCTGTGTGTCATTGAAAGCCATTGTTTCCTTATTGATTTTTCTTTTTTTTTTTTTTTCTTCCCTTGTTGATTTTTCTGCTTGGATGATCTGTGCATTGGTTTAAGCAGAGTGCTAAATCCCCTACTATTGTTGTATTATTATTAATGAGTTCCTTTTTGTTTGTTATTAATTGTTTTATATATTTTGGTGCTCCAGGTTGGGAGGTGAATATTTACAGTTGTTAGATCCTCTTGTTGTATAGATATAGTGCCCTTCTTCATCTCTTATTATAGTCTTTGGTTTAAAATCTAGTTTGTCTGATAGAAGTATGGCTACTCTGGGATTCTTTTGATATTCATTAGCATGATAAATGGCTCTCCATCCCCTCACTTTCAGTTGCAGATGTCTTTAGATCTAAAATGAGTCTCTTGTAGGCAGCCTACAGATGGTTGTTGTTTGTTTATTTATTTGTTTGTTGTTTTTAATCCATTCTGACACCTTGGTCTTTTGATTGGAGCATGTAGTCATTTTACATTCAGAGTGATTATTGATAGATATGTAATATTTAGTGCCATTTTATTACTTGTTTTGTATTGTTTCTGGAGATTTTACTCTCTTCCTTTCTAGCCTTTGTCACTTTTGGTCTTTCCTTCCTGCTCAGAGTCCCCTTTAATATTTCTGGCAGGGTTGGTTTAATGATCACAAACTCCTTTAGTTTTTGTTTGTCTGGAAAACTCTTTATCTGTCCTCCTATTCTGTATGACAGCCTTACCACATAGAGTATTCTTGGCTGCACATTTTTCTAATTCAGCACATTGAATATATCATGCCACTGCCTTCTGGTTTGCCAAGTTTCTGTGGAAAGATCTCCTGTTAATCTTATTTGTCTTCTCTTATAAGTTAAGGGCTTCTTTTATCTTGCTGCTTTTAGGATTTTTCTTTATCTCTATATTTGGCAAATTCAACTACTGTATGTCTTGGTGTTGTCCTGCTTTTGTTGATTTTGATGGGAACTCTCTGTGCCTCCTGGATTTGAATGTCTGGTTCCTTCCCCAGATTATGCAAGTTTTCATCTGTAATTTCCTTAAATAAACCTTCTACCCCCTTTTTCCCTCTCTTCTTCTTCTGAGGCTCCTGTGATACAAGAGTTATTATGCTTTATGGAGTCACTGAGTTCTCTAAGTCTATATTCATGATCTAATGTTATTCTTTCCCTCTTTTCAGATTCATTATTTTCCATAATTTTGACTCTTATATCACTTATTCATTCCTCTATTTCTTTCATCCTGGTTGTTATACCATTTGGTTTCAATTCTTGGCTATTTTACTTTTCATATTGACCTAGCCTTTAGGTCTTTTACCTCTGCAGCAAGGGACTCCCTGGTGTCTTCTATTCTTTTCTCAAGCCCAGCTAGTATCCTTATGGTTGTTGCTTTAAATTCTGGATCAAGCATATTATTTATATCTGTTTTTATTAGATCCCTAGTCATGACCTTTTCTTGTTTTTTTTGGTTTTTTTTGGTTTTTTTTTTTTTTTTTTCTTTTGGGATGAGTTCCCTCTGTCTTGGCATTTTGTCTAGGTCTCTGTCTTCTTCACTGTGTTAGGAAATCATGTTTGTTTCCATCAGTTTATTGGATATGATGTGTCACATCTTTTGATATTTTAAGGCCAGTGATTTTGTATAATGCAAGTATACGACAAACCAAATGAAATCAAATATATCTAACAGTTCATCAACAATACACCTTATCTGGTTAAAAAAAAAACTACAGTAGTTTTTTTTATAGCAGTCAGTTCCTTTGCTTCATGTATAAGTTGCAAAAACATTAAGAAGCTAAAATTACTGGGGCGGCTGGGTGGCTCACTTGGTTGAGCGTCCAACTTCAGCTCAGGTCATGATCTCACAGTTTGTGAGTTCAAGCCCCGCGTCAGGCTCTGTGCTGACAGCTCAGAGCCTGGAGCCTGCTTTGGATTCTATGTCTCCCTCTCTCTGCCCCTTCCCTGCTCATGCTCTGTCTCTCTCTGTCTCTCAAAGATGAATAAACATTAAAAAAAAAAAAAAAGAAGCTAAAATTACTTAAGAATAATAAAATTTTAAGAAAATATAAGACACAGATGGTCATGAAAATATTGAAATATTAAATAGAAAATTAGTTCCGATTACTCTTTTTGGGAAAAAAAGGACATTGGAGATTTGAAGATTTCCTTTCAAAACATTTCATGATTGGAATAGGAAGGACAGCCACTCTTGGCGGGTAAAGTAGTAATGAGAAGATAGAAATAATTGAACTTAACAGTGGTAAATGTGCATCTTCAACAAATGCAATTTAAATTTTAGACAGCTAACACATATACTCTGGGAATACATTTAACAAATAGTTTTATGTATACTAATAGGATGAAAAATGGGTTTCTAGAATTCTCTCAAGAGTCTAAAATCTAAGTCTGCCTAGAAATGAGTTCCATGCTTGATTTCAAAACTCACTGCTAATGTCACAGAAGTTATAATCATAATTAACCACTTTACCAAGAAAGGAAAAACTGTTTTTCATTTAATTGTATTGGTTACTAATACTTGAAATAATGTATAAAATTTTTGTCTTATGCTGTCATAGCTAAAACATACACAAAATCATTTTTATCTAAAATGTAAATTATAAAGTTGTTAAAATATTTTTCCCTTTATAATAAAGTTCTATGTTTGTTTAATTATAGACAAAAGGTTCTCAAACCATGACACCTTCTGGCTCCCAGAAAAAAGTTAAGAGAACTCTGCCAAACCCACCTCCCGAGGAGACCTCCACAGGCACTCAGTCAACATACAGCACGATGGGCACAGTTTCCAGGAGAAGGATCTGCAGAACCAACACAATGGCACGGGCCAAGATTCTCCAGGATATAGACAGAGAGCTTGATCTTGTAGAGAGGGAATCTGCAAAGCTTAGAAAGAAACAAGCAGAACTTGATGAGGAAGAAAAGGAGATCGATGCCAAGTTACGGTACCTGGAAATGGGAATTAACAGGAGGAAAGAGGCATTATTAAAGGAGAGGGAAAAGAGAGAGCGTGCCTACCTCCAGGGAGTAGCTGAGGATCGGGATTATATGTCTGACAGTGAGGTGAGCAGCACCCGACCCACCAGAATAGAAAGTCAGCATGGCATAGAGCGACCAAGAACTGCTCCCCAAACTGAATTTAGTCAGTTTATACCACCGCAAACCCAAACAGAATCTCAACTGGTTCCTCCGACGAGTCCTTATACACAATACCAGTATTCTTCTCCTGCTCTTCCTACCCAAGCACCCACCCCATATACCCAACAGTCCCATTTTCAGCAACAGACTTTGTACCATCAGCAAGTTTCACCTTATCAGACTCAACCAACATTTCAAGCTGTGGCAACAATGTCCTTCACACCTCAAGCTCAACCTACACCAACCCCACAACCTTCTTACCAGTTACCATCACAAATGATGGTGATACAACAGAAGCCAAGGCAAACTACATTATATTTGGAGCCCAAGATAACTTCAAACTATGAGGTAATTCGCAACCAACCCCTGATGATAGCACCTGTTTCTACTGATAATACGTATGCTGTTTCCCACCTTGGGAGTAAGTACAATAGCTTAGACTTGAGAATAGGATTGGAGGAAAGAAGTAGTATGGCAAGCAGTCCAATATCAAGCATATCTGCAGATTCTTTCTATGCAGATATTGACCATCATACTCCACGAAATTATGTCCTAATTGATGACATTGGAGAAATTACCAAAGGAACAGCAGCATTAAGCACTGCATTTAGCCTTCATGAAAAGGATCTGTCAAAAACAGACCGTCTCCTTCGATCCACTGAAACACGTAGGTCTCAAGAAGTGACAGATTTCCTGGCACCATTACAGACTTCCTCCAGATTGCATAGTTATGTGAAAGCAGAGGAAGATCCCATGGAGGATCCTTATGAGTTAAAGCTTCTGAAACATCAGATTAAACAAGAATTCCGTAGAGGAGCAGAGAGCTTAGATCACCTTGCTGGTCTTTCCCATTACTACCATGCTGATACTGGCTATAGACATTTTCCAAAATCTGAAAAGTATAGCATCAGTAGACTCACACTTGAAAAACAAGCAGCAAAACAACTACCAGCAGCCATACTTTATCAAAAGCAGTCAAAGCATAAGAAATCACTAATTGATCCTAAAATGTCAAAATTTTCTCCCATTCAAGAAAGTAGAGACCTTGAACCTGACTATACAAGCTATATGACTTCTAGCACCTCATCTATTGGCGGCATTTCTTCCAGAGCAAGGCTTCTTCAAGATGATATCACTTTTGGACTCAGAAAAAATATTACAGACCAACAGAAGTTTATGGGCTCATCCCTTGGAACAGGACTGGGCACATTGGGAAATACCCTACGTTCAGCTTTGCAGGATGAAGCAGATAAGCCATACAGTAGTGGCAGCAGGTCCAGACCTTCTTCCAGACCTTCGTCTGTCTATGGGCTTGATTTATCAATTAAAAGAGATTCTTCCAGCTCCTCCCTAAGACTGAAAGCTCAAGAGGCTGAAGCTCTAGATGTTTCCTTTAGTCATGCTTCACCTTCTGGCCGAACTAAGCCTACCAGTTTACCAATTAGCCAGAGTAGAGGAAGAATACCAATTGTGGCCCAGAATTCTGAAGAGGAAAGTCCACTCAGTCCTGTTGGCCAGCCAATGGGAATGGCGAGGGCTGCAGCTGGGCCCCTGCCACCAATATCTGCAGACACTAGGGATCAGTTTGGATCAAGTCATTCATTGCCCGAAGTTCAGCAACACATGAGAGAAGAATCACGAACTAGAGGCTATGACCGTGACATAGCGTTCATCATGGATGACTTCCAACATGCCATGTCAGACAGTGAAGGTAAATTGGGCCTCAACCTACCTTGTTACTCTCAAAACTCAAACTCTTATTTTTCTGCATGTTTAATTTTCCTTCTCCAAGGATGTATTCTACCTTTTTTAGTGCGTCTTTTGCATGTTTACTTCAATTTTATTTCTTGTAAATGGAAATTTGATCTTGTGTATAGATTTCCTAGCATGCTTTTCTTTATTTCCTTTTAGTTTATTATTTTACTGTCGTTTCTTGATTGTTTGCTTGATTTGTTTGGCGTCCACTTTTCCAAAACCATTATTAAGTAATTGTGTCAATAAAATATGGTCATCCCTTAATTCCATAGCTGGAAAGTTTTTCATTGTATGTTTCTTTTATTTTTTAAAAAATGCATTTCTAAATATACTGGTCAGTTTCTTTCAGTTTGTGAAAGTATTAAGATTTAGAGCTATTAAGTACTATTCTGCTAGACTTTGTAATAGAAAAGTACTTATGTTATTTTTGTGATATCATTGTTTATTAATTCAGAGAATGTTCTCTTTTGAGACTCTTTGGCTAAGGACCTGATATTAACATAATGTAAATTTTATAATTCTCCTTAAATAAAAGATTCATATTTTATTTCTCTCACTATGAATATCGTAATTGACAAGTTTGTGCATTTTGCATTACATAACTAGAAAACTTAGCACTAAATATGATATTAACAATAAATAATCATAGCAGTATGCAGGAAGCATTATTTAGATTTAGAATAAAATATTTGTACACTAATTTTGTGACAAGAGAGGAGACTTACAGGAATACAAAGTGTCCTTTCCATGCCAAGAGGACTCATGACTTTTGGTTCTTTTTTCTCCCTCCTCTATGGTTTACATTTGAACGTAGGTATGATTTGAGTCCTGAAAATAAGACATTTCTCATCAAATAAAAGCATTATTATTTCATGCCTTTGAAGACTGTAGAGCACTCAGCTAACATGAACATCTCATCTTTTAAACCTGACATTTTCAGCAAAGACTCACAGGAAAATAAGTGTTCATGAAAAGAATTTTCTTTCTACTTCTGTTATCTAGACACTGATATGATTTTAGAAATTCAAATCTAGATTTAAAAAGATTAAATGACTGAATCTGAAAGTGGACAGACTCCTCTTAGTGAAATTCCAACAGACTAGTTACTTTCTGACTTATTTTATTTTCTACAGGCTATTGGATTGACCATTTTTATTGATAATTATTCAATTAAATAAAGCACACTCTTTGTATATTTTTTGTTTAGTCAATTGTTTGACTCTCTCTAGTTAAACAAGGTTATGATATTATGTGGAAACAGTTTCTTTTGCTACTTTTCTGACAGTCCGCATTTTACACACATTATATGCATATAAAACAATTGTGCAGGAGAATATGAAGATTCTTCAATAAACATATTGGTAAAATAACAAGATAAAACAAAAACTCCAACAGGTTTACGACATAACTAAACACGTAAGGCTGCGTGTGTACATTGAGCATATATTTGACAGGATTTGACAAGTTCATTTATTCATCATTGAGTTTTGTCGACATAGTGCCAGACATGTAGGTGTATCTAGATATTCCAAAATGTGTTTGTTTACATACAACCCTATAAAAATAACCAAATGTTTTATTTCACATTTATATGTTTGGATGATATATACTCATAGTCATCAAGGGCTATATGAAAAACATTATTTTCATAAAGTAGATGATGAGACATCATGCTGCATACAAAATTATGAAATGTATAAAGATGATATCAAAGAAATAATTAAACTTAAATGTCAATGAAATTACACAACTAAACTAAAATGTATTTAAAAATAAGACAAGAAATTTAGTCATAAAGAACATGCTTATACAGAATTAGATAAAGGACAACTATAACAAATTGAATTACATATGTAACATTATGTGTGTGAATTATAGTGATTATCTTTGAAAATTGTATGTTTTAAAATGTTAGTTATTTTCTTTGCTTTTTAAATCACATGAACATATTAACTCTTCTTCTGGTAAAGTGATGACCAGCTTTTCTTTTGAAATCTTGGATTCCTTGGGTAAGGGAAAAATTAGAGAATATTTTTCCTAATTACATAACTCATTTGTGAACTAATGAAATATCAGGGATTTTTAAATAATTTTTTACCAAACATATGCTATATCTGTAATTCAATGATGTGAAGATCTCTTTGAGAAGTATTAACATTCATTCTAACAGGCTGTTTAGTATTGAGTAGACAAAAGCAAATTTAATTGATTTCAAATTGTTGTGTGCTTTCCTTGAATTCAATTAAACTCTAGGTTATAGACTCTAAGAATATTTTTCCAAATGTGTTTTATATGACTTTGGTTAATTTTGAAGTAGCTCACTTGAGATAAAATCTAGATAAGCATCATTTGCGTTGCTTAATATGTAAGGCCATTAGCTTGAAGTCCACAGTTTGACGTGCGTGCGTGGTTGATTATGTGCAGGGCACAATTGCCTTTGCTTTGGAGCAGATTTGGAGGGAAGCTAAGCTCAAAGCAGTCAAGTATATTTATCTCTACAACACAGATATTTTCATGAAAACATTCTTTCAAAGTATACTCCAAGCCAAAAATAAATAATAAAGCATTAATATAGTGTCTTTTAAAACTGTTTTTTTTAACCTATGTTTGATACTGAATATAATTGAACTATTCATATAACGGTTGACTGTGAATAATGCTAGACCCCCAAATAGCTTACTTTTAGTTTACATTTAAGACTGCAAGAAAATATCATCAGTTGAAAACAAGGAGATATTAATCTGTAGCAAATTATTTAAACTAATTTGGAAATTACTTTTTATAAAATTTAATTTTTAAAGTGCAGATCTACCATGGAAGATCAGACGATTGGAGAAACAACTAGCATTTATGTCCAATTAGCTATAAATTATGAAGAAAAAATACAGTTTAAAAGTAGGTTCATTTCTCTGGTTGCACTTGATTGATCTATAAATTGTTATGCAAAGTATGACAGATATCCCAACTTAGTTACATATTGAGTCAGTGTAAGGAACAGTAGACAACCAAAGTAGGTAATCAGAAATAAATTGACAAAATTTGAATCAGGTTGAGATTCTGCTTTATTGGCATAGACATAGTCAAGGAAACGTGATTTAAAGGATTGTGTCTCAAATACAATTAATGAAGTTATATATTCAAGTGAAATCGTATACTACATCATCTAAGATACTCATTTATTAAAATCAGCTAGATTTTTTTCATGAGAAATATATAGGAATATGTAAGAAGTAAGATAAGATAACTATTACTGTGGTTGGGGATAATCTAGTGTATAGAGACCAATGATTAACTTATAATTTTGTTTGGTATTTGCTTATCAAATGACTCTTATATTAAATATTTTTTTCATAAGTTTAGTTTTTTAGTGTAAAATTAAAACTATTAAAAACCATAATATTATCAAGGAGTTTGTGAGTAAAGGTTGTATAACTGTTAATGAAGTTCAAGGGCCAAATTAATATTTATTTTTTAATGTTTGTATCATAATTAGGACATTTAACTTCTTTCTTTAGTTGATGATTAATATTTCTATTTAATTCATCTCCCAAACACGTGTTGTATTTTATGGCATTTAGAAGGCATTGTTTTAGTGTTGAGAGAGGGGAAAAAAGAAAAAGCATCCTCAAGCAGCTTAGAACCTCCTATTAGAGATCAGACAAGCACATATACAGCCACATACCAGGTATGTAACATTGGATTTCCTCAAATTGAAGACTGACTAAATTATGACACATCATCAGTCATCATACTTATTGAGGGTAAATGCTATGGTTAATCACAGGAGGTGACCACGGGACCCCGATCACAGGAGGTCTGGAGGTGAGTAGTGGTATATATGCTATTGGGTTGCCAATCCTACCAGCAAAGATGTAATGGAAATTGGGGGAAAAAAAGTGTTGAGAAGTTTTTGAAGAGAGGACAATCAAGGATGTAGACAGAAAAAGGAAACTATGAGGAGTTGGGAGAACTCAAAAGTACAGCATTGTAGATGCTAGAATTTATAGAAAGCCTAAGTTTATAGCACCATCAACGAATCTTTCAGCACGAGAACTTGAGAAAGACTGCTCCATCTGCCATTTAGGAAACAACAGTGTATTTCCAGATACGCTTTTACAAATCAGGGATCTTTTTGCAAAGAATAAAACTTTAAATGAAGTCAGATTCTATGTATTAGGTAAAATGGGACTTGGGGGCACCAAATAATAGCTTTAAAAGACCGTGGAATTACCAAGAACTGAATGGGCTGAAAAATTTAAAATAATTATGTACTTAAATGTGGTTGCATTTCAAAAAGTATTGTAAGATGTCAAGTTTTGCCACATTATAAATATAGAAAGCAGTCAATCAGCTCTTCAGTCGAATTCCTAAATCTGTGACTGCATGGAAAATAATTATTTAATTTTAATAAAACATTGTAAATATATTTTAATAGTAGGCTACCAGGTGAGTATGGCACACATGTTCCTAACAGTAGTGTCTGGGATCCTCTTAGAAATAAATGTTTCATTTATTTATTGAATGTCATAGAAATGTCATGTTTTCAAAAGCATTCGCTTGGTTTTCAAAGCCAGAAGCCACATAGTAGTGGTTGATACAATAGTGGGAAAGTGACAGAATCTTCTGTACTGAAGGAAGACATTTTCCTTAGATGTTAGCGATAGGTGGAGGTAGTGGGGGAGAGGTGAGAAAGTAGAAACTAAAGGGTTGAGGTTGAATAAAATCACTTCTGAGGCATACTCACTTGTTAATTGATTCAGTCACTATCAAAATTTCTTCTCCTTATTTAAAATTTTATTTTCCTCTGAGAGTTTGAACAGGTGTGTACATTATTTTTTTTCTAAGTTACTCCATGGTACAAAATTTTTATCATAGTGTTGGAAATGATTTTTCTCATCCTACTGGGAGTTGTATTTGAAATGCATGAATGGCTAACAAGCCTGGAGCATGTTGGTACTTCAGAGCATCTTCTGTCCTCTATCATCTGTATTAGTTGTGGTTGCAATGTTTGATATTTCCTTGGTCTCCAAAGCCTATCATCTGCGTCGTGAAGAAACAGATTGGTTTGACAAACCCAGGGAGTCTCGTTTGGAAAATGGACATGGTCTGGATCGCAAACTGCCAGAAAGATTGGTCCACTCTAGACCACTTAGTCAACATCAAGAGCAAGTAAGTGCTGTATTGAGCAATCTCTTTTAGATTTATCCCCCACTGCAATTAAAAAAAAAAAAAAATTATGCCATCAATCAATCAAGCAATCATCCTAGAACGGTCTCAGTATCATTTATCCTAAAATGCATGGGACTTCGGTCAGTCTTCATAAAAAAAATTGTTTTTCCAGTAACTTAAAGTACTAAGTACCTTATTGAATCACCCATGGCTATTGACTTTGCAGCAATGACTGGGCAATTTAAGTGATTCAATCCTCCAAAAGATAATTAAGTTTGTACAAGCTACCCAACACTGGTATACAAGGAGAATACATGTAGCTCCTAAAGAACTTACGGAATATTGGGTAAAATTGGTGTGGATAATTTCAGTGCTTTCCAATAACAGTGTGTTCAGGTGTTAAGAAATATAGCAATTAAGGGAGTGGACCAAACCAGGTAAGCTGGGACAGGGAAAGCTTCACTTGGGAAAGAGGAGAATTTATATTTTAGAGTCTATTATATGGACATATTTGTTTTATATTATCTTTGTATTTTATCATCAGAAAAACTCATAAAGTAGATAATATTCATTAATATCTATTTATAGATGGAATTAAACTTAGAGATAAACTTCACAATTAGATAAATATGATACCAAAATGCATGACCATATTCACTTCAGAACCAATGAGGTGATGTTTGTATGAATTTTGAGAGACACTTAGGAGATCAACATTTGGATAAATTGAAGGAGACTTCTGTGTTAAGCCCAATGGTTTTAAATCGATTCCCTTAAGAGATAGATATTTTCAGGCTGTGTACCCATAATCATTAAAATACCCACAGAAGAACCAGTTGACTTATTTCATATACATTATTAATTCCTAAACCATCTTGGCAGATTAGTGATTCTTTGATATAGAAGACAATTATTTTGAATGGCAAAGGTAAACCATATGAACTTACTGTACCTTACTTCAATGTTTGTTACATTAAAGTATAAAAAAGATGACTTTGCCCATATACGTACTATTGAAAAGATAATATCTATACTCACATTTTACTTCTTCCAAAGCAATTTCAGTTTTCATGGATAAATATCTCGCTGCTAAATAGGACTTCTGGATCTCCAAATTTTGTTCTGTTTGGTTTTATATATATTTTCTAGAAATCTTGGGATTCTTCTTTCTATATTATAAATATTCTTTTACTGTTTCTGATATCTTTGATAGGATTTGGCTTAGATCCATCTCCCACCCACCTCTCCTCTGGTAACCATGGATGAGTTGATGGGTCAAACAGGATAAGGGCATTAAGGAACACACTTACTGTAAATAAATAAACATGTAAATAAATATTTTTAAGAAAGGTTTTGTGTTAGGATTGTGTTTACCTCTAGGTACATGTCTATATACTTCCATTTCTTTCTATTTCATTAAAATGTATCAGGTAATTGACGTATACTTTTCTTAGCTTACCTTGTTATTATTAAAATTGTATATATAGCTGGAGTTCAATCTCACCAAATAGAACAGGTTGGAGAGCAAGAAAAATTAATAAACTCATTCTGAACATGTTTATGACGTATAAACTTAACTCTTTTTATCTGCAGTTATGAAAATAATCTGTCAGCTGAAACTAACTTCTTGAATATATTTTACTATGAGTTTCTCTCTTATAATGACTTACTTTTTATATCTTCCGTGTCTCATTTGTTTCTTTGAAGTTTAGTATTTCCCGTAAACCTACATCAGATCACTGAAAGCACAAAAATCCTTTAAAGAAATCTCAATAAAATGAAATATATAAACTACAGAGCTAGAAAATAACTTCTGTATAATTATTTCCCGGCACTACTATTTCCATGAATGCTTCGAATAGTCTTGGCCAACTAATTTATTCAACCAATATTCTTGGAGGATACATTTTAACGTAATCTATGTCCACCTCAATTCTATTGTATGTAGATGAAACATTAATAACCCTAGTAGTACTGTTTAATTTTCTGTTACTAACATCTGCCTATTTATGATTTAAATGCACTCAGGACATAATGCATCCTGTTTAAACAAAATATATTTATAAACCCATATAATGCCAAAATTAAGCAGAGAGAGTATATTTAAGAATCATTTCATGAATTTCTTACTGTTTTTTATACAGTAGAAAATGTGAGGGTCTTTGTTAGAATTACTTATAGGTAAATGTAATAAAGTAATGTTTATTTTTTTGTTAAAAGTTATTTTTTTTACATTTATAGATTTATTACATTTTTAAAAATTTATTTCATTATTTTGAAAGAGAGAGAGAGCACAAGAGAGGGAGAGGGAGCATGGGCAGGGTAGGGGCAGAGAGAAATGGAGAGAGAATCCCAAGCAGGCTCTGCACCGTCAGCACAGAGCCAGACATGGGGCTCAAACTCATGAACTGTGAGATCATGACGTTGGCCGAAATCAAGAGTTGGATGCTTAACTGATTTAGCCACCAAGGCACCCCAGTTTATTGCATTTTTTAATTTTGATGTCTAACATACAAATGAAAACCTCCATATGTAGTTACCAAAACCGCAAATATACAGAATTATAAACTAGTTATAAAGTGCACAGCCATATAATCAATATACAGACCAAGGAAGGGAAAGTTGTCTGTCCCCCAGATACCATCTTGTGCCTTTTCCAGATTATAATCTTCAACCTCCTCCAAACAAGTAACACATATGTAACAAAGTAACAAATATTGTGACACTAATTGCTTTGATTTCCTTATAGTTTTTTCTCCACAGAAGTTACATAGAACACAACATATGCTTCAATTACATTTGCATAAAGTGCAAAATTAATGTGTTTTGGCTTTAATATTTATCTTCAAATACTCTTTGTCATTAAGTCACCATAACTATATTTTGGTCTAGAGAGAATAACCCAATGGCATTCTCATTTTATTCATTTGTTTGCATCTGTAATCATAAAAAGGTAATATTGAGCTCTTGGTACTAATAAAGCTGAATGCTTGTATTTGGCAACGTATGCATAACAAGAATCTATACCCATAAAATGCTCTGGAGGCGAAGTAATAAACCCAGACTGACTAGTGCAAAATGAATTTTTCTGCTTTTTTAAAAATATCTTATGTAAAAATTCAAGAGACACCCAGAAAAATTTTTCTGAATGTTTATTAAACTCAAAATCATATTATTATTTAAATATATATATATACTTTGAATATATATATATAAATATATATATACTTTGTATATATATGTAAATATATATACTTTGAATATATATATAAATATATATATACTTTGTGTGTGTGTGTGTATATATACACATATATATACACATATATATGTATATATTTATACACACTTTGAAAGGAAACAAATATGGATTTTCCTTCTTTACCTCATCTCGAAATAGGGCTAATAGCCCTCACAGGGTGAGTATAAAGGTCAACACTTCCTGACTAATGCCAGCTGCCTCCATGTTCTGCACTAATACACGTGTCTTCTCCAATCCTCATGCAACTGCAATATTGAGGTACATTAAACTCTTCTGAAGAAGCCACCCTCCCTTACATTCGGGGCCTTGGGATGTCTTGTTCCCTTGACCTGAGTACTCTTCCTCTTCTCCTCCCTTGTCGAACTCTATTCATCAGTCAGGTCTCCATGTCCTGTCTTAGAAGAAGACTTCTCTCACACCACCACCACCTCCCCACAAATTGGGGCAAGTGTTCTTCCCTTGTGCTCCAATGGTTTTGCAGGCATTATGTCACAGGCTGAGAGCTCCCAGAGAGCAGGGGCTCCCGATTCCATACACCACAGGGCCTAGCACAGTCCTTGGAACACAAGAAGGATGCTCTCATCCTGCAGCTCGCATGCATGGTGTTTAAGAGAGGGAAAGGATGAATATCTCTGTGAATAGCAGATATGTTAACGCAAGTGTTATCATTTCATAAGTTTGAAGGCTCAGTTATTCATGAGAATATGTGTAGGAAGGAAGAATTATCCTTTTGCTGGGAGGCATAAAGATGATAGTTCTTTCAGTGCAGAATCACCAAAAGACAAGGCCAGAGACCAGACTCTGGGGGAGAGGTGTGGGCACTGCTTCACATCTTGCTCCTACTCCTATTTGACAGAAGCAACATGTCCCCTGAAGCTCCATCTCCTGGGGAACTCTGAACACTCACCTGCAGTGCTTAGGGAAAAGCTAAGATTCAACTAGTTCATACATGGGAGATAGATACCACTGCTTTTCTACACATTTTTGGTCACATTGATCATAATTGTGGCAGTTTTATGTTTTTGATTTATTAAGTGAGTTTGTGGTGCTGTTAGAGACAGTCTCTGAAACTATACGAGGTGTTAGGAGATGTTCTGAAAGCAACATTTAAAAACATTTTAACATTTATTTTATAGCAACTCTACTAACATCGTCATAGGTACAATTTAGAAGGTGATCATTGTTAGCTGATGAAATTCTGGGGAAAATTTTGGAAAATCCTACTTGTCTCCTAGCTGTGCAACAAATGCACTGAGATTACATCAAACTCTCCCTAGTCTAGATATTTGGAAAGAATAACAAAAGGTGAAAATGTGTCTTCCTACTTTATTTTTGACCAAGTGGAAAACATGACTTTTTAAGATGGTTTTTAAATAAAACATGAAATTAAAGAAATTTAAAGTAAAGTGAAATAATACCAGTTTTGCTTATCTACAGTATCAAACCAAGGTTCATGTATATCTAATAGTTGTAGAGTTTTCAATGCACATGGTTTAATTTTTAGTAAAAAAAAAAATGAAGATCTTTAAATGCGGATTGAGGGAAGTGAAAGAACAGAAGTAGAAGGAGAAAAGATGAAGGGTGGGGGGAGTAAGAAAGGCAGAGGAGGGAAGTTAAGAGTGAAGAAGAAAGGAGAGAGAGGTAGACAGAGACTGACACAGAGGAAACAAGACAGGAAGAAAAAGGGAAAATGTATAGACTCTTTTTTCCATGAAAATAAATAAGGTTTTCTTTTTTAAATGTTTTTAATTTATTCTTAGAGAAAGAGAGAGAGAGAGAGAGAGAGAGCACATGAGCAGGGGAAGGGACAGAGAAAGAGGAGAGTCCCAAGCAGGTTCCTGCTGTCAGCACAGAACCCGACATGGAACTCCCACTCAGGAATGATGAGATCATGACCCGAGCCAAAATCAAGGACTGTTGCTTAAGTGACTGAGCCACCCAGTTCCCCCAATAAATAAGGTTTTCATTAGTTTACAAAGTTATGGTAGTATGCGTTACTTAGGGTAACTGATTATACTTACCATAATAGGTTTATAATCTTGCAGACAACATTTTAGTTTTACTTTGAAGAAATCATATACTATTCCTGGACTCCACAGGATTCTGCTGTTTGGGGAATGTTTTCTGTTCATCAGAAACCTGATTAAGCTTATTCTTTCCTAAAGAGAATAAAAGCAAAAGGCTATAATTTAAGCTTGCAGTTTTCAATGCATATGTTACTTTTAATATGTAAAATTCTAGCGATAGAATTCTAACATTCTTACATCTGGATTTACACATTAAAACCACTCGAGTATTCAAAGACTCTTCCTCACAAAGTCAACCTCTCTTGAGTTCTAAATTCTATTTAATATTTTGGTTCAGTACTCTCACACACTTCTTTTTTTGTCAATGTTTATTTGTTAATTTTGAGAGAGTACATGTGTGTGCGCAGCCAGGGAAGAGGGTTGGGGGTTGGTGCAGAGAGAGAGAGGAGAGTGAGAATCCCAAGCAGGCTCTATGCTGTCAGTTCAGAGCCCCATGTGGGGCTCATCTCATGAATCGATCCATGAGATCAAGAGTCAGACGCTTAACTGAGCCACTCAGGCACTTCTTAAACTTCTTTAGTAAACTTAATTTTATTTGTAATTTCATTCACATTTTTCCAAGGTGATAGAAATTTAATCTATCTATAATATAGATATAATATATATATATATATAGATATAATATAGATATTATATAGATATATATAATATAGATCTATATATAATATAGATATACTATATATAGATATAATATAGATCTATCTATCTATAAATCTATCTATATAATTAAATCTAATAAAATCCTATTAAGGCAGATATGAGCAAATATTTCACTGTTTTTATCTTTCATTATTTCACAAATCTCATTTAGAAGCCAAGTTCCATAAAACAGAAGACACAAGTTTGCATTCACTAATTTGTTTGGTTTCAGAAATCTCATTTTGCCAAGGGGAAACAGATAATGAAATCTTTTATTAACTAAACCAACACACTTAAAAAACAAGTCTAATCCTGTATATTACACTTTGTCTTTAAACATTGATTTTTCACCTTATCACATATATGTCTTAGATTATACAGATGAACGGGAAGACTGTGCACTACATCTTTCCTCACGCAAGGATAAAAATAACAAGAGACTCTAAGGATCACACGGTTTCAGGTAAGGAAAGTCAAATGACCTACTTTTTTATTTTAATGTGAGACTGGGACATGTATTTGGATTTCAGCTTAGATGGCTTCCCAAATTTTAGAAGACACTGCTTTTTATGTCAAAGATTGTGTTTTGGGAGAATTTCCAAAACTAAGCAGACTATGCACTCGAACATAAAAGATTGTAATGGCACAGTCATTAATATGACACGTTACTGATTGGTACGTCTTTAGGTCATTTTTTTTCATTAATTGCATTTTCAAAACATACATGGCATTATAATACTCCATGATTATTTCCCTATTGAGCAAAATGGTGACTGGTTTTAGAACTGTAAAACATTCTTTTACAGGAAATAGGGAACTGCCTCTGATTCTTCTAAGGAATAAATCCCGCTCTGCCTTGTCACTTTGAACATTATCAATCAGTTTTTGTTTGTTTTTGTTTTTGTTTGTTTGCTTGTTTGTGTTCTTATGTAAACCAAGGCATAGGACACATCTCTAAAGGTTTTTATTTTGAAATAATGTTAGATTCCTACAAAATCCTGGGCCCCCCAGAAAATAGTACAGTCACTTCTTCTGCCCGTCCTTTACCTAGTTTCCCTAATGTTAACATCTACCTAATCACAATAAGATATCGAAACCAGAAAGTTAACATTAATATGAAGCTATTAAAATATCTACAAGCCTTATCTAGTTTTTGAGTTTCTCTTCTGACCCACTAAATTCTTTTTTTTTTTTCCTTTTTTTCTGGTCCAAGATCCAATCCAGATTCCAAATTGCCTTTAGTTGTCATGCTTCCTTCATCTCCCCCAGTGTGATAGTTTTGCATTCATGTTTCATGACCTAGATGCTTCTGAAAGATGATGGAAGTTTTATGTTACAAATTTAAAATTTTTGTTTAAATCTTTGAGACTAAATATAAATTCTGTCAAAGTTAATGACTTTTTGAAAGATGAACTGTACCTATATTCTCCCTCAAGTATATTCCTTGTGTATATAGACACTGTATATCAACAGAAAATATTCATAAATATAGATGTTCATATATGCATATATAGAAGTATATGTATAGGTGATATATCTAACATGGTATATGTGTGGAGGGTTTTTTTTTTTTTTTCTCTTTAAGGACTGATATAACAAAGGACAAAACAGGTATTTTTTTATCAGTTCACTTGCTATTGTTCCTTGCACATTTTAGACCATGGAGCATGTGGATGTGGAACAGGTTTTACTTTGAGCAACTTTACTTTCTTTATTTTCATAGAGAATGAATCGATTAGGAATCTAATGTTGTTTCCTTTTAAGATTGGTAATTTTTCTCCTATCAGAGACAGATAATTTAAACTTCCATAGTTTCACTGCATACACACAGTATTTTAAGTAGTGATGAAAGTCCCAAGGGTGAGTTTTAAAATCCATGGGCTCTGTGGATTGGAATAATTACTGTGGAATAACTCTATGGAATAGTTACTTCTGCAGACTATTTCAGTTCCCTCCAGCTCATAAAGCAAAACAACATAGTGCTTCCCAGCAATGCCAAAATTTTTTTCCACTGCCAGCAACAGAAATCTTCAAACTGTGTTACTAAATCATCAAAACTCTATATTAATGTATCTTTTTTCTAGCCATAGTCTTACTTTTATGCTGTATTAATCATTCCCTCAACCTTAGTATTTGTCTTTTGTAGCTCGTTTTAATTTGCTTTCCTTTACCACAATTAGGAAAAAAAGCTTTGAATATAAAAAAGAAATAATAACGGTTGATATCTCGTTGTAAATATTCTAGTCTGAAAGCTAAATTCGGTTTCCTCTGTATATAGATTTTACTAAATGAGAAGCAAGAATCATTGTTTTGAACAATACATTTACTAGTCGTATAGCGTATCGTCTCTCTGCATGCCCCTTTTCCTTTTGATATTTACCTAATATAAAAGTAAAAATTTTTTCCCCATTCTATTTCCCTGCATTAATTACTACTGAATATACTTTCCATGTGTCCTTGGATAGAATGATCTCATAGTAAGTTAAATGTTCTGAAACAACTCGTGTTGTTTTTAAGTAAGTCCTCAGTACCTCAAAGGGATTTAAGTACAGGTATATGCATAACTGGAGTGAGAAATGACTTCTTTAGCGAACAATGCCCAGAAGGTCTAAGCCAGTAGCAGGCAAGCCCTTAGGCAGAGCATTTGTGCCAATCAGAGAGGCTAATCTCTCTGCTTGCTGTTTGCCACTCAACCAAAAGCCTGTTTTGCTTGACTAAACTTTTGGTGATATTAAGGATTTACTGTCATTTTTTAGCTATGTTGTACCATTTTTACATTAATGTTAAGGGCATATTTTTTTGAGATACATACTAAAATGTCTCCAGAAGAAACGATATTTGGGATTTCTTTCAAAATTAGTTGCATGGAGAATGATGAAGGAATAGATGAAAAAAGATTGACTGTGGTTTGGTAATGGTTGGAGCTAGAAGACTGATGACCCTGGGTTTTATTATTGGCCTCCAATACTTGTTTTATATGCATGCAGTTTTCCATAATAAAAAAAAAATGTTAAGTTTCTGTTTGTTTTTCATATTTAGAGAAAAAGAGCAATGGCCAGTAGCTTCATCAGTGGTGAAAAAGCTATCTAAACTAACAACTTAAATGCCTTTATAAATAAGATGAGGTTGTAAGCAAGAAAAGAGTGAAGAGAACAGTAGTGTATCTGTTCTCCCAAACAGAGGGCCAAATGGCCATGAGTGCATTTCCATCTTGGTTTTAGAAACTCATTGAAAGTAGAAGTACTGTGTATCTTCTATAAGAGTTTAATAAACCATTCTAACTGGAAGTAGCATTAAGATATTTTTTAAGAATTATACAAAACAGGTATACCTCATAAAAAGAGAAAATATATTTTTATTTTTTGGAATAAAAAATAATTTCAAAATAGGAGACCAGAATAGAAAGTGTGTGGGGTTTTTTGTTTTGTTTTTTTGTTTTTTTTTTTGGTTTTTTCTCATTGTTTCTCCCGTGTGTTTCCCAAAGTATGAGCAGGAAACCCTCATGGTTCCCAAGATTCTTTCACGAAATCCACAAAGTCAAAACTATTTTCATAGTAAATTCTAAGAAACACTTGCCTTTGCACTCTCATTTCCTTGTGAATATGCAGTAGAGTTTTTTCTAGAGGTTACATGATGTGTGCATCACAACAGACCGTATACAGAGCAAATATGAGAATTTACCTGTATTCCAGTTAGCTCAATATTAGGCATAATTGTAATAATGTAAAGCAATACCACCCATCTCTTAAGTGTCCCATTTTTAAAATACAGTCATTTTTTACCAAAAATGTCATTATTTTAACATAGAATGAGTTTATTAGTTTACATTCATTAATGTTTTAAACTCTCACTTTTAATTTATAATACAGAAAATATACAGAGCTGGAATTTATAGGACCAAAATCTCTTTGAGGTCCTCAGTAATATCAAAGAGTATAAATGGCTCATTAAAACCAAAATGTTTGAGAACCATTACTCTAATGATATTTATATAGATTTTAAAAAATTATAAATAAGTTTTTGTTCTTCCTATAAAAACTCATGCAACATAAAACATATTTTGCAAATGTTCTTATATCTCGTATTAGATGCACTTTTAATTATTTGTTAATATTTACTGATCGAACACCCCTGGTGTGATTTACATTGTGTTCATTGCAAGGGTAATAAAATGAATACAACACAGACTATCATCTAAAATGTTCTCATAATTTGGTAGTAAAATCTGAAATGCAAGTAATTATTACAATAGAATTTTAGGAACAACTGAGACAAAGTCATGGAATTTATAAAACTTTATTGTTCATACCTATACATACATATATGTGTGTCCACACATGTATATATATGCATCATTATTTATATTTTTGTGATGTTTGCACAGAGAAATACATGCATACAATCTTCTATTAAATGATCTGTAACTTTTAGAAAATAGATCCTTTATTAACTGTAAACTTCAAAGATATAGGTGCTGATCAACAACTATATAATGGTTTTGAAAGTCTTTATTCAACCAAACACAAGGCAACAAAATGAAGAGAATAGATAGTGAATTTTAGAAGACCTGAGTTAGAGTTCAACTCTATTGCTTATTTAAATTTTGAGAATAAATTTGCTCATCTGTAAAATAAGACCAACTCTATGTGTCTCACATAATTTCAAATGAACCCAGCACAAAATCCTGTACTTACTATACACTCAACAAATGTTATTTCCCCTTCTCTTAGAAATTATCAGGAAAAAAAAAGGAGAAAATGTAACGCTAAAGAAATGAGTCTCTCTTTTTTATTTAAAGCCATCTATGGCTCTAGAAACACAGCTGTTTCAAACAAGCCAAAGAAATTCTTCTGATTTCAAAAAAGATAATTGCTTATGTATAGTTCCATAATGGATTGGCTACATCTGCACGGCTAGAAAGACTAATTAGCAAGTGTACTAGTGAAGAACACTAAATATGTGTAGGTTCAAAAGACAGCAGTATCTTCAGTGAAAATGTTGGCTCATCTTCTATTCTTCGTTAGTCTACCATCTTTATGAGCTCTTAGAAACAAGAGACAAATGTAACAGGTCTCCTTGGATCCGAGATGGTAGCAATACCAAATATGGATAGCTTTTTTATTATTATTTAAACAGCTTTAATAAGGCAGAATTTACATAAGTGTACACATTGTGTGTACACATTTGTAAGTGTACAAACGCACAGGTGTACAAATCAATTACTTTTAGTGTATTTAGGGAGTGTTGTGACCATCACCACAGTCTTGTGTTAGAACATTTCAGTCATTACAAAAAGTTCCCTTGAGCCGGCTAGCAATATCCACCTTCAATGCTCCAGCCACAGGCAGGAGATTTCCATTCAGTATCTAAGTTTGCCCTATCTGGGCATTTCCTATAAATTGAATCATATAGTATGCAGTTTTGGTGTCTGGCTCCTTTCACTTACCAACATTTTGCAGTTTATCTATTTTATCACATGTATCAGTCGTTTGATCTTTCTATAGCTAAATAGCATTGCATTGTTTGGATATTCTCCCTTTTTTTTTTTATCCATTGAATTTTTCCCAGTTTCAAATATTTGCATACAAGTTTGAGTTTAACCATATGATATTTTTTTAATGGTTTCCTAGAAGAGGAATTGTTGGGTTCTATGGTAAGTTTCTTTTTAACTATTCAAGAAACTGGCAAATCGTTTTCCAAAATGAATATACCATACTGTGTTCTTGGCAGCAACGCCTGAGGGTTCCACGTTCTCTATGTCATTGCCAACACTTGATAATGTTTACCTTTTGGGGTGGGTGTGGATAAGAACTCTGTGTTTTAACTTCCGATTTCCTAATGACCTATGGTATTGAGCATATTTCAGGTGGTTATAAACAATGCCTGTCTCTTCTTTGGTGAAATGTCTGTTCACATACTGTACTCATTTGGGTTGTTTGTCTTCTTACTGAGTTGTATGAATTCTTTATATATTTTATTAATTCCATTTTAATGGAATTAAATTTATCAATATGTTTTTTCCAGTACCGACCAGGCTGAGCTCTTGATAGAGTATTAAGAACTATCCCAAGGTCACAAAGATTTTTCTCTTATTTTTTTATACCAGAAGCATTATACATTTAGCTTCATGACCTATTTTGTGTTGATTTTGGTATATGGTGTGAGGCAGAAGTCCACGTTCTTTTTTTTTTTTTTTTTTTTGAAGCATAAATGGATATCTATTTGTGTAAGTACCTTAAAGAAAATCCCCCCATTGAATAGCTTTGGCACATTTTGTCAAAAACAATCACCATTAATACAAGGATTTATTTTTGATTTCTCAGTTCTATTCTCTTTGACGATGTGACTAACTTATTTCACCACTAGTATACTTTATTGTTTATTATTGTGTTTTATTAAGTTTTGAACTCTGGTAATATAAGTCCCCCTTTTCAAAATTGTTTTGGCTATTGTAGATCTTTTTAATTTTAATTATATTTTAGTATCAGCCTGCTGGGATTATGATAGGGGTTGCACTGAAATTATAGATCAATTTGGAGAGAACTGAACTGCTATTTCATTGAGCCATTTCATCCATGAACATGTAATATTTCATTTACTTGCATCTTCTCTAATATTTTTCAGTAAAGTTTTATAGTTTTTGGTGTAGAAGATTAGCATTTCTTTTGTTAAATATGTCCCAATTATTTTATTATTTTTGTTGCTCTTATAAATGGTCTTATTTCTTAATTTCAATTTTGGACTATTCATTGCAGTTTTATAGAAATACAATTTATTTTTGTATATTGACGTTTTATCTTATAATCTCACTAATGTTGTTTTTAGTTCTATTAGTTTTGTTGTGTGGAATCCTTGAGATTTTCTGAGGATGCAAGTTCATGTCATCTGCAAATAAAGACAGCTTTATTTCTTCCTTTCCCAACTAGAATAGTTAATTGAATTTTTTTCTTTATTGCACTTGCTAAAACTTTGTGTACAGTGTTAAACAGAATAGCGAGAGCAGACATCCTTGCTTTGTTCCTCAAGAATGTTGACAACTGATTGTAATGAGAAATCAGGGACTCTGCCCTATCCCTGCCATAGAGTTCCTTCCTCACCTCCCCTTTGTTAATACTTACTGGAAGAGATTTTTTGGCCTAACATTTTAAAAAGCTGATCGGAAGTGTTTAAGAATAGCTTTAAAAGCCAACACAGCTAGTTAAACTTAATTTTATGTTTTTTTCAAATAACAGTGGATTACAGAGACAACTGCTGGAACTTGAACAGATCCTACAAGGTGGGCCTTGACACAGAAATGTCTCCTTTCCAATTCAGGAGAATTTCCTCACTTTCATTCTCATTTTAAGAGTATAGTTATACATGACACAGTTTCTCATTTTAAGAGTGCAATTATATATGATACAGTTTCTCATTGTAAGCCTCTCAATTATTTTTAGGGATAAACTGAGTATAAACTTATAGAAGTGAAATGTAGATCAGGTGGAATCTCTTCTAAAATCACAATTTCTTTCTGGTAAATTTTAATGAAAGCTTGCATTCATTTTCCCAGTAACAAAGGAATGCTTCTTTTCAAGCCCAGTTCCACATGAAAATAATCACTCCTCCTGATACCTATCAGGATAAATATTGCTTGTGCAATTCTGTTCCTGCTAAGGAAGTACTTTGCTTCTAACTGGAGATAGGTTAGCACATTTTTCTATGCATCTTTAATAAGATTAAGTTTAAAGGGATTAATGATTGATGCCATGAGGTGAGTGTGAAGACATTCCAGATATTTAACCTCCAGGAGAGGAGGACAAATGGTAATGTTAATGTGAAATTTAAGGTTGTAAATCCAAAATGTATGAATTGGCCATGGAAAATTGGGCAATAAGAAATGAGATTCATTGAAAAGAATAAGGATTTATACTGATCTCCTGGAATATCTTCTTGACAAATAGAGTAATGAGAAAAAGTATATAGAAAGAACAAGGATGTAGAAGTAGTCATGGGAAA
This sequence comes from Panthera onca, assembly GCF_046562875.1. Classification (NCBI taxonomy): domain Eukaryota; kingdom Metazoa; phylum Chordata; class Mammalia; order Carnivora; family Felidae; genus Panthera; species Panthera onca. The sequence continues at coordinate 87,104,776 of NC_138340.1, read as the reverse complement.
AAAATAGGCTCCAATCTTAAGTTCTTTACATGCTGGACAACCTAGGTAAGTGTCTAAATTTCCTTCATCTTAGCTTCGTTGTCCTGAAATGTTATGGCTAGTACATAACATAAAAAGTTGTGGAAATATTTTCTTTTTTTTTTTACTTTTTAAATGTTTTTATTTATTTTTGGGAGACAGACAGAGACAGAGCATGAGCAGGAGAGGGGCGGAGAGAGGGAGACACAAAACCTGAAGCAGGCTCCAGACTCTGAGCTATCAGCACAGAGCCTAACGCGGGCCTCAAACTTGTGAATCTTGAGATCATGACCTGAGACCAATTCTGACACTTAACTGAGCCACCCAGGCACCCAAGAAATAATTTTTAACATAAAAAAGTGTAAGACACATAGACAAAATTCTTGAAATGTTAGTTGCTTCTATTTGCCTCTATCTCTGAAGATGATACTAAAGAGTTTGAGAATAATCAAATAATGTATTAAATATAAAACAATATCGGCATGGCACACAGAAACCAAACAGAATTCATCACGTCAAAGTCATATATTTTGAGACATCTGACAGTTAAAAGTTCAACATATCTGATGTAGTAGAACACTGGCTGAAAATAAGAGCAGCTCTCTTTTTGTTTAAAGCACAATCTCACTGGAATGTTGGACTATTCATAGCTGGTCACCTAGCAACGTGTAACATTCCTTGTCCTTTCCAGGTAGTAGTAACAATTTTTAAAATAGAGAAATGAAAATAACCAAACAAATTGTATTATTTCACTCTTTATTTTTTTTTTGTTTATTTTTTTTTGTTTTTGTTTTTAATATATGAAATTTATTGTCAAATTGGTTTCCATACAACACCCAGTGCTCATCCAAAAAGGTGCCCTCCTCAATACCCATCACCCACCCTACCCTCCCTCCCACCCCCCATCAACCCTCAGTTTGTTCTCAGTTTTTAAGAGTCTCTTATGCTTTGCCTCTCTCCCACTCTAACCTCCTTTGTTTTTTTTTTCCTTCCCCTCCCCCATGGGTTTCTGTTAAGTTTCTCAGGATCCACATAAGAGTGAACACATATGGTATCTGTCTTTCTCTGTATGGCTTATTTCACTTAGCATCACACTCTCCAGTTCCATCCACGTTGCTACAAAAGGCCATATTTCATTCTTTCTCATTGCCACGTAGTATTCCATTGTGTATATAAACCACAATTTCTTTATCCATTCATCAGTTGATGGACATTTAGGCTCTTTCCATAGTTTGGCTATTGTTGAGAGTGCTGCTATAAACATTGGGGTACAAGTGCCCCTATGCATCAGTACCCCTGTATCCCTTGGATAAATTCCTAGCAGTGCTATTGCTGGGTCATAGGGTAGGTCTATTTTTAATTTTCTGAGGAACCTCCACACTGCTTTCCAGAGCGGCTGCACTAATTTGCATTCCCACCAACAGTGCAAGAGGGTTCCCGTTTCTCCACATCCTCTCCAGCATCTATAGTCTCCTGATTTGTTCATTTTGGCCACTCTGACTGGCGTGAGGTGATATCTGAGTGTGGTTTTGATTTGTATTTCCCTGATAAGGAGCGACGTTGAACATCTTTTCATGTGCCTGTTGGCCATCCGGATGTCTTCTTTAGAGAAGTGTCTATTCATGTTTTCTGCCCATTTCTTCACTGAGTTATTTGTTTTTCCGGTGTGGAGTTTGGTGAGCTCTTTATAGATTTTGGATACTAGCCCTTTGTCCGATGTGTCATTTGCAAATATCTTTTCTCATTCCGTTGGTTGCCTTTTAGTTTTGTTGGTTGTTTCCTTTGCTGTGCAGAAGCTTTTTATCTTCATAAGGTCCCATTAATTCACTTTTGCTTTTAATTCCCTTGCCTTTGGGGATGTGTCGAGTAAGAGATTGCTACGGCTGAGGTCAGAGAGGTCTTTTCCTGCTTTCTCCTCTAAGGTTTTGATGGTTTCCAGTCTCACATTCAGGTCCTTTATCCATTTTGAGTTTATTTTTGTGAATGGTGTGAGAAAGTGGTCTAGTTTCAACCTTCTGTATGTTGCTGTCCGGTTCTCCCAGCACCATTTGTTAAAGAGACTGTCTTTTTTCCATTGGATGTTCTTTCCTGCTTTGTCAAAGATGAGTTGGCCATACGTTTGTGGGTCTAGTTCTGGGGTTTCTATTCTATTCCATTGGTCTATGTGTCTGTTTTTGTGCCAATACCATGCTGTCTTGATGATGACAGCTTTGTAGTTGAGGCTAAAGTCTGGGATTGTAATGCCTCCTGCTTTGGTCTTCTTCTTCAAAATTACTTTGGCTATTTGGGGCCTTTTGTGGTTCCATATGAATTTTAGGATTGCTTGTTCTAGTTTCGAGAAGAACGCTGGTGCAATTTTGATTGGGATTGCATTGAATGTGTAGATAGCTTTAGGTAGTATTGACATTTTGACAATATTTATTCTTCCAATCCATGAGCAGGGAATGTCTTTCCATTTCTTTATATCTTCTTCAATTACCTTCATAAGCTTTCTATAGTTTTCAGCATACAGATCTTTTACATCTTTGGTTAGATTTATTCCTAGGTATTTTATGCTTCTTGGTGCAGTTGTGAATGGGATCAGTTTCTTCATTTGTCTTTCTGTTGCTTCATTGTTAGTGTATAAGAATGCAACTGATTTCTGTACATTGATTTTGTATCCTGCAACTTTGCTGAATTCATGTATCAGCTCTAGCAGACTTTTGGTGGAGTCTATCAGATTTTCCATGTATAATATCATGTCATCTGCAAAAAGCGAAAGCTTGACTTCATCTTTGCCAATTTTCATGCCTTTGATTTCCTTTTGTTGTCTGATTGCTGATGCTATAACTTCCAGCACTATGTTAAACAACAGCGGTGACAGTGGGCATCCCTGTCGTGTTCCTGATCTCAGGGAAAAAGCTCTCAGTTTTTCCCCGTTGAGGATGATGTTAGCTGTGGGCTTTTCATAAATGGCTTTTATGATCTTTAAGTATGTTCCTTCTATCCAGACTTTCTCAAGGGTTTTTATTAAGAAAGGGTGCTGGATTTTGTCAAAGGCCTTTTCTGCATCGATTGACAGGATCATATGGTTCTTCTCTTTTTTTTTTTTGTTAATGTGATGTATCACGTTGATTGATTTGCGAATGTTGAACCAGCCCTGCATCCCAGGAATGAATCCCACTTGATCATGGTGAATAATTCTTTTTATATACCGTTGAATTCGATTTGCTAGTATCTTATTGAGAATTTTTGCATCCATATTCATCAGGGATATTGGCCTGTAGTTCTCTTTTTTTACTGGGTCTCTGTCTGGTTTAGGAATCAAAGTAATACTGGCTTCATAGAATGAGTCTGGAAGTTTTCCTTCCCTTTCTATTTCTTGGAATAGCTTGAGAAGGATAGGTATTATCTCTGCTTTAAACGTCTGGTAGAACTCCCCTGGGAAGCCATCTGGTCCTGGACTCTTATTTGTTGGGAGATTTTTGATAACCGATTCAATTTCTTCGCTGGTTATGGCTCTGTTCAAGCTTTCTATTTCCTCCTGATTGAGTTTTGGAAGCGTGTGGGTGTTTAGGAATTTGTCCATTTCTTCCAGGTTGCCCAATTTGTTGGCATATAATTTTTCATAGTATTCCCTGATAATTGTTTGTATCTCTGAGGGATTGGTTGTAATCATTCCATTTTCATTCATGATTTTATCTATTTGGGTCATCTCCCTTTTCTTTTTGAGAAGCCTGGCTAGAGGTTTGTCAATTTTGTTTATTTTTTCAAAAAACCAACTCTTGGTTTCATTGATCTGCTCTACAGTTTTTTTAGATTCTATATTGTTTATTTCTGCTCTGATCTTTATTATTTCTCTTCTTCTGCTGGGTTTAGGCTGCCTTTGCTGTTCTGCTTCTATTTCCTTTAGGTGTGCTGTTAGATTTTGTATTTGGGATTTTTCTTGTTTCTTGAGATAGGCCTGGATTGCAATGTATTTTCCTCTCAGGACTGCATTCGCTGCGTCCCAAAGTGTTTGGATTGTTGTATTTTCATTTTCGTTTGTTTCCATATATTTTTTAATTTCTTCTTAATTGCCTGGTTGACCCACTCATTCGTTAGTAGGGTGTTCTTTAACCTCCATGCTTTTGGAGGTTTTCCAGACTTTTTCCTGTGGTTGATTTCAAGCTTCATAGCATTGTGGTCTGAAAGTATGCATGGTATAATTTCAATTCTTGTAAACTCATGAAGGGCTGTTTTGTGACCCAGTATATGATCTATCTTGGAGAATGTTCCATGTGCACTCGAGAAGAAAGTATATTCTGTTGCTTTGGGATGCAGAGTTCTAAATATATCTGTCAAGTCCATCTGATCCAATGTATCATTCAGGGCCCTTGTTTCTTTATTGACCGTGTGTCTAGATGATCTATCCATTTCTGTAAGTGGGGTGTTAAAGTCCCCTGCAATTACCACATTCTTATCAATAAGGTTGCTTATGTTTATGAGTAATTGTTTTATATATTCAGGGGCTCCGGTATTCGGCGCATAGACCATTATAATTGTTAGCTCTTCCTGATGGATAGACCCTGTAATTATTATATAATGCCCTTCTTCATCTCATGTTACAGCCTTTAATTTAAACTCTAGTTTGTCGGATATAAGAATGGCTACTCCAGCTTTCTTTTGGCTTCCAGTAGCATGATAGATAGTTCTCCATGCCCTCACTCTCCATCTAAAGGTGTCCTCAGATCTAAAATGAGTCTCTTGTAGACAGCAAATAGATGGGTCTTGTTTTTTTATCCATTCTGATACCCTATGTCTTTTGGTTGGCGCATTTAATCCATTTACATTCAGTGTTATTATAGAAAAATACGGGTTTAGAGTCATTGTGATGTCTGTATGTTTTATGCTTGTAGTGATGTCTCTGGTAATTGTCTCACAGGATCCCCCTTAGGATTTCTTGTAGGGCTGGTTTAGTGGTGACAAATTCCTTCACTTTTTGTTTGTTTGGGAAGACCTTTATCTCTCCTTCTATTCTAAATGACAGACTTGCTGGATAAATGATTCTCGGCTGCATGTTTTTTCTGTTTAGCACACTGAAGATCTCATGCCAATCCTTTCTGGCCTGCCAAATTTCAAAAGAGAGATCAGTCACAAGTCTTATAGGTCTCCCTTCATATGTGAGGGCACGTTTATCCCTTGCTGCTTTCAGAATTTTCTCTTTATCCTTGTATTTTGCCAGTTTCACTATGATATGTCGTGCAGAAGATCGATTCAAGTTACGTCTGAAGGGAGTTCTCTGTGCCTCTTGGATTTCAATGCCTTTTTCCTTCCCCAGTTCAGGGAAGTTCTCAGCTATAATTTCTTCAAGTACCCCTTCAGCACCCTTCCCTCTCTCTTCCTCTTCTGGGATACCAATTATGCGTATATTATTTTTTTTTAGTGTATCACTTAGTTCTCTAATTTTCCCCTCATACTCCTGGATTTTTTTATCTCTCTTTCTTTCAGCTTCCTCTTTCTCCATAACTTTATCTTCTAGTTCACCTATTCTCTCCTCTGCCTCTTCAAGCCGAGCTATCGTGGTTTCCATTTTGTTTTGCATTTCGTTTAAAGCGTTTTTCAGCTCCTCGTGACTGTTCCTTAGTCCCTCGATCTTTGTGGCAAGAGATTCTCTGCTGTCCTGTATACTGTTTTCAAGCCCAGCTATTAATTTTATGACTATTATTCTAAATTCACTTTCTGTTATATTATTTAAATCCTTTTTGATCAGTTCATTAGCTGTTGTTATTTCCTGGAGATTCTTCTGAGGGGAATTCTTCCATTTGGTCATTTTGGATAGTCCCTGGAGTGGTGAGGACCTGCAGGACACTTCCCCTGTGCTGTGGTGTATAACTGGAGTTGGTAGGCGGGGCTGCAGTCCGCCCTGATGTCTGCCCCCAGCCCACCGCTGGGGCCACAGTCAGACTGGTGTGTGCCTTTCTCTTCACCTCTCCTAGGGGCGGGATTCACTGTGGGGTGGCGTGGCCCGTCTGGGCTACTTGCACACTGCCAGGCTTGTGGTGCTGGGGATCTGGTGTATTAGCTGGGGTGGGTAGGCAAGGTGCATGGGGTGCAGGCTTAGCTCGCTTCTCCTTAGGTGATCCACTTCAGGAGGGGCCCTGTGGCAGCGGGAGGGAGTCAGACCCGCTGCCAGAAGTTTGGCTCCGCAGAAGCACAGAGTTGGGTGTTTGCGAGGAGGGAGCAAGTTCCCTGGCAGGAACTGGTTCCCTTTGGGATTTTGGCTGGGGGATGGGTGAGGGAGATGGCGCTGGCGAGCGCCTTTGTTCCCCACCAAACTGAGCTCTGTCATTAGGGGGCTCAGCAGCTCTCCCTCCCTTTGTCCTCCAGCCTTCCCGCTTTCTAAGCAGAGCTGTTAACTCATGACCTCCCAGACACTAAGTCGCGCTTGCTATCGGAACACAGTCCGTCAGGCCCCTCTGCTTTTGCCAGCCAGACTCGGGGGCTCTGCTTGGCCGGCGAGCCGCCTCTCCGCCCTGGCTCCCTCCCGCCAGTCAGTGGAGCGCGCACCGCCTCCCCGCCCTTCCTACCCTCTTCCGTGGGCCTCTCGTCTGCGCTTGGCTCCGGAGACTCCGTTCTGCTAATCCTCTGGCGGTTTTCTGGGTTCTTTAGGCAGGTGTAGGTGGAATCTAAGTGATCAGCAGGATGCGCGGTGAGCCCAGCGTCCTCCTACGCCGCCATCTTCCCTCTCTCTCCTTATTTCACTCTTTAATGGAAAGTATCTCCTGATAGATACTGGAAAATAGAAGCTGTTGAACTACGTCGAACACTTTCTTCACCAATAGCAAATTGATTTTGATGAGAACAGGTTTAGACTGTAGCGAAATAATAATCTGGACACCTAGATTTTATTTATATGTCTAAAGTGACTCATCAAATTCAGAACTTTTCTCACCTAATCAGTTTCTCAGTTCTTCCCCCAAATAGTAGTAATTATAACAATTATTATGCTACCAGGCTTGTAGAAACTTTGTTCTTTATAGAGTTGCATAGCAAGATAGGAGTGTTAATCCAACTACTTATTCATTTAACAGCAGTATATGCAGTTCATATTTGTATATAGATGTGAAAATACAAACATGATTAAAACTGTAATGCTAAAAAAGTAACAATTTCATCTTTGTGATATATGATAAAGATAGAAGCATGGCATCAACTTTTATGCATCAGTAGAAAAATAAAAATTATCGTAGACGAAACAAAACATCAAGTGGTCAATTTAATCAATCCCAGCTACAGATTAAATGGTATGCTATGATCTGTGGCCACCTAAGCCAAAACATTTCCTCTCCTTAGTCTTGACTGAGAAATGCTGGTTCCCAACACATTTCCTCTATCCTGATGGTTTCTTCTCTTAAAAGCCTAATTGCAATCCTTCCCATCACTCTCTCTCTACAACTGAACAGGGTAAGGAGGTTTTGGGTGTGCTGCTCTCAAATCCATCCCTTCTGATTCTAAACCAGGTGCTAACCAGGCAGGAGATGCGTTGCTGGTCACTTACTTGGGCTTCCCTCTACCTTTGCCATATAATTAGGTGTTGCCATGAGCATTCAGCCTGGCAATGCCTCATTTTCCTCATGTATAAACAGAGGGGGCTTTGTTTTTTTTCTTTTTATTTTAAGATCCACTGGGATGACGTAATTTTAAGTCATTTTCTAAGAATAGAATAGAATACAATTATATTGTTGTTAACACTCTTATCATTGATACATTAGACTGACCTGGAGAAAAATGTGCATTTTAGTATTTATCCATTCAATATTCATTCAGTTATATATTGAGTGTTGCCTAGATACTGTATGCTTACTACACATTTTATACCAGAATCTCAGCTTTGCAGAACTGAGCTCTTCCTCTGTTTATGCAGGAAAAAAAGGTGATTTTTTTGCCCTATCTTCCCTTTCATTCCTACCTTCTGTTATTGCTCAGTCACTGTGGTAACTACTATAAGCACAAATGTCTCCCAAGTTTTGCTACCAGGATAATGTCCATATATATTGTGTGCACAGAAAACCACTTTTATCTTTGTATTTTGTATTGACATGTAACAAATTACCACAAATTTAATGACTTAAAACAGCACACATTTAGTATCTCACAGTTTTCTTGGGTCAAGAAATCCAGGCACAGCTTAACTGGAATCTCTGGTCAGGATCTCAGAATGCTGCAGTCTACGTGTTGGCAAGGCTGCATTCTGTTCTGGAACTTGCAGATAGTCTTTCAACCTAGCAAGCGCGGTTATTGGCACAATTCAGTTTCTCCCGTTATGGTACTAGGCTCCCCTTTGCTCCCTGGCTGTCAGCCAAGCCACTCTCAGCAACTGGAGACTCTTGAGCATCTTGCCCTGTGGTTCCCTCTGTTACCCTCTCACATATGGCAGGTTCCTTCTTCAGGACCAGCAGAAAACTGTCGTCTTAATGGGATAAGAGAATAAAATTATGGTAGTGACTATCGCATTACCTTTGTCAGCTCCTACTGGTTAGAACCAAGTCACATGTTCCTCCTACATTCAAAATGACTTATTGGGAGTCAAGATAGAATATGTCTTCCACAATCTTATAGTATCTCCAGAAGTACAGAAGGAACACTTATTCATAAGTGTTTAATTACAATAGTATTCTTCTTCCTACTTACCTTTTATTAAATAAAACTGGCACTTATTTTGGAAAGGTCATCATAGCATTACAGTATTATGAGCTTAAACTATTTTATTTCCACCAATAGTGATCGGGTTACATGAGTGTCTCCCAATACAACAATTTTCTTTAACATACATAGTAAATGACCCCGCTCCCAGTCCTAGGCTGTCATCCTAAGATCAGTATCTAAACAAGTAAGCATTAAGGCCATATCTATAAATTGACCCAATCTTCTAATTTTGTAACATCCAATTTCATATAAAATAATTACTTCATTTTGGAAGTACTGCTAAATGAATTAAGTTTTTTTATTTCCTTTTATGGAAGTATCATGCAAACCCCCTCAGATTTTACCTTTATGATTATAATTTTGCATTTGCCTTATATAAGCTAAAATAAAGAAAAAAATCCACGTGTTATTGAATGAACAAAAGATGATTTTTGCAGTGTGGCTGTCCTGGGAAATTTTCTTGGTGGACATTATTTTTGAAGTATTTCAGGTAGAGGAAACCCTATGTATCCTTAATAAAATCAGTGTACAAAATATCTTTTATTTGAAAGATGTTAAACAAAGCCAGACTGCCGATATATTTTGATATTTATTTGTGACTTTTTTGCATATATATAATGTTTTATATGTACGTGTGTGTATATATATATATGGAACATTGTGTGTGTGTGTGTGTGTGTGTGTGTGTGTGTGTGTGTGTGTGTGTCTTTGTTATTTCCCATGACAATGGCCATTTCAGTCATGGGGCAATTCAATGGGGGGGCCCAATTCCTCTACTGTGATGTGAGTATGAATAGCCTTTTATACTTGCTTTGTGTAACATTTTTATCTTAATATTAACTCACATTACATTAGAAAAGACAAATGTGAAATTCTGTTGATGGAAATGTGACAAAGAATGTTCTCTTTGAATCTTTCATATATGTAAAGGATATATATTTAAAACTAGAAAAAAAGGATTCCATACAACAATTGGCTGTGTTAGAAAAAGCTAATGGGAATAGTTGAGTTTGTAATTTGTAGACTGAGGTTTAGAGTCAGATTAGATTTGGTATTAATGTGGTGCTTCCATTTTGATGCTGCTGGACACAGTCAAGTAGGGATTGCTGTTAAGGTAATTTATATGTGTTGTTGTATCATAGGAATGTTTTTCTCATAAAGTGCAAAAATTAGTAAAGATAAAGGAAAATGGTGAAGTAATGAAATATTCTTTAGGTCTTTAGACTCAAGTATAAGTTCATTAATGTAGCATTTGGTAAGACACAAAAGGGAAATTACTGTGTTTTTAATATGTTAGTTTATTTTCCTAAATATTTACATAGATAATTTATAACAGAAATTAGTAGGTGAAAGAATATAAAAATAAACTTTCGTAGCCTCACTCAGGAGTATAATTAATGTGTAAACTATAAAAATAGAGTCGATTAAACTATCCTTTGGAAACTTTTCCATTATCCTTAGTACTTCATTAACACTAGTATTTATATAGATAATCTTTCTTCTTCTTCAGCCCAATGAATGGCATAACTAAATTGCAATACATCATTATCCTGTGATAACTTTACTGTGAATAATAATCTCCATTGATTTAAAGACTACTATTAATAAGATAGTGTGTTCACTTACAAGACTTTGCTTTTCCTTGTTGTTTAGATGTAGTATGTGGTTTTGTCAAAATGAACCAAGGATTTTAATTTTGTCTAAACTTAATGGTCTAATAATTGTAATATCTTAATATTTTCATATATTTTTAAATGAAAATAATAACTTTCTTTTTAATACTTTAAAATACCAGAACTTTTAATGTAACATGTTAATAAACCAATAAAGGTTAAACTAGATTTAAACTTTAAATTTAAATCCAAATATAAAGATTTTTCCTTAATATGCTCATTTTATTTTATACACAGCTTATTTTATTTGTGTTTTATTTCAACTTTATTGATGTACCATGGACTTATAAATTTGTGAGATATTTAAAGTGCACACTGTGGTGATTTGATTTACGTATATATTGTGAAAAGATCCCCCCCCCCCCCCATCTAGTTAAGACATCCATCACTTCAGGTATTTATATTTTGGTGTGTAAAAACACTTAACTTCTACTCTCTTAGTAAATTTCACTTGTACAATATAGTGTTAAAACCATAGTCACAATGTTTTATATTAGATCTTCAGAACTTTTCCATCTCAGAGCCCCTGGCAACCACTTTTCCACTCTCTGTTTCTATAAGTTTGAATTTTTTTCTCACACGTATATGTGACACTGTGCGGTATTTGTCTTTGTTTGTCTGGTTTATTTCACTGAGCTTAATGTCCTCAGGGTCTATCCCCATTGTCCCAAATGGCAGGATTTTCTTTATTCTCAAGGCTGAATAATATTCCGTGTGTGTGTGTGTGTGTGTGTGTGTGTGTGTGTGTGTGTGTGTGTATCTCACATCTTCTTTATCCAGTCATCTGTCACTAAACACTTGAGTTGTTTTCATATCTTGGCTATTGTGAATAGTGCTATAATGAACATGGAGTACAGATATCTCTTTGATAGCCCGTTTCATATCCTTAGAACTGGGATCACTGGATCATAGGATAATTCTATTTTTAATATTTGGGGAAACTCCATACAGTTTTCTATAGTGACTGTCACCAATTTACATTCCCTTGAGCAAGTACACCAGGGTTCTCTTTTCTCCACATCTTTGTCAACACTTGTTATCTCTTGTTTTTTTGATGATAGCTATTCTGCCAGATGTGTGGTATTATCTCATTTTGGTTTTGATTTGCATTTCCCAGATGATTCATGATGTTGAGCACCCTTTCAAGCACCTTTTGGCCATTTGTATATCTTTTTGGAAAAATGTCTATTTAGTTTCTCTGCATATTTTTAAATCAGATTGTTTATTTGTTTGCTGCTAAGTTGTATGAGTTCTATATATATATGAGTTTTTATGTTTTTATATTAACCCCTTATCAGGAATGTGATTTGTAAATAGTCTTTCCTATTCTATAGGTTGACTTTCATTTTGATGGTATCTCATGAATCCTTTAATCTATTTTCACTCTTTTTCATTCTTTTTTCTCATTGCTCCTCTCAGGTGACTTCTACTGCTCTGTTTTCAAGTTAACCCATCTTTTCTCTACTTCTCTGGTCTGATAGTAAACCCTTCTATGAATTTTGCAGTTCATATATTTTATTCTTTAGTTCTCTGATTTCTCTTTGATACTTTGTTATATATTCTGTTTGTTGAAATTTTCACTTTGTTCATGTATTGTTCTCCTAACTTCATTGAACATCATTATTTTGAACTTTTTAAATAAATAACTTTCCTCCATTTCATTAAGGTCCTTTTCTGAAATTTTATCTAGTTCTCTTGTTTGGAACACATTTCTCTGTTTCTTCAATTTTTTTTGACTCTGTGTGTTGGTTTCTAAGCATTAGATAAAACAATCACATCTTCTAGTCTTGATGCAACGGTTTCACGTAGGATTTAAACATTATGATTCAGGGGTGCCTGGGTGGCTTAGTCGGTTAAGCATCCAACTTCAGCTCAGTTCACGATCTCATGGTTTGTGGATTCGAGCCCCCCACCCCCACCCTGTGCTCTCTGGTGACAGCTCAGAGCATGGAGCCTGCTTCAGATTCTGTGTCTTCCTCTCTCTCTGCCCCTCCCCCAGTCGCACTTTGTCTCTGTTTCTCTAAAATAAATAAACATTAAAGAAATGTAAACATTATGATTCAGCCTGGCCTGTGCTCTTGGTTGTCTCTCAAATCTTAACGATTGTTCGAGCTGCCTTCTTTGTTCTTGATGGCTCCCAGGAGTTGAAGGTATGCCAAAACGTGTTTTGATGTGGGTTTTGTTTTGTTTTGTTTTATTTTGTTTTTTTCGCACGGACCCATTATGTAGGAGTCATCAGCTAGTTTCTGGATTTTTTTCAGAGGGAATTGCTCCACGTGTAGCTGTAGATTCGGTGTGTCCATGGGACGAGGTGAGTTCAGGAGCCTCCTCTGTTGTCATCTTGGACTGGAACATTAAAAGTGACTACCTAGTAGTATATTTACCACATAATTAAAACATACATAGGGATTTGAAAAGACTGGTATATTTCAATTGTAATCCTAAGGTTATTAAGGTAATACTTTCTCTTAATGACTTGCTACCTTTATCGTTGGATGTCTCTTTTCTTATAAATATTCCCTACATACTTTAAAGGATTTTTGAAAGTTAGATTTCTCTGTAAGACCCCCTCAGTAACATCTCTGCTTATTTGTTATGAAATTACTGTAATTTCTGACAATCTTTTTTAAAGCTTCTGTGTTCTCTTTGGTAACTACCGTCTCTCTACCCTGCCGTGCTGTTCACTCAAGCAAAACCCTTGTATTTTCAAGGCATCTAACTAAGGAAGCATTTTGTTAATGTTTTGAGATAGAATAGAAGCAGGGAGGCAAAAGGATTTTGTGTTGATAAAAATTTGTCCAAAGTTGAAAAACTTTGGTAATATATAAACATCACTTATCAAGGACCATTTAAATACAAGCATTTCCGTTAAAAATTAATGTTCCTTCTTGAGTTTACCAGGTCTTCTATTGCATTCTATAATTCTATTGCAATTCTATTGCAATCTATAATTTAGATTTGAGCTGGGGTGTTTTATTTTTATAGAAGTATTTTTGTTTATTTTATCTGCATTTACTACATAAAATATCAAAGTGAAGCTATAGAAATGTTAAAATGTCCACATTTAAATTATTACAAATCATATAAAGAAAACTTCTTATGTACCCACTAGCATGTAACTACTATAAAATAAGCAAAAAAAAAAGTTATACTTTCTGAGTCTTTTTATTTTCTATCATTCTATTTTATCACAAATTTTAATATTTCGATGTTACTTTATTGTATACATGAAAAACTAGCAGCAACCACAGCAATGTCAAAGCAATTTCAAAGCAACAGGAATTCTTGAAAATTTACTATGTGCTTGAAGTGGTTTCTTTATATATAAAATTTCATTTCCCACAGTATTGTCATGGCTGTACATTACTTTCATTTTACCAAAGATACTGAGGCTTATAACATGTATTTGTATAGTGTTTTAAGTATTAGAATTCAGTGGTATAAGATGTATTTTACACAATTAAAGAAATGTTGTGTTGTGCTACTTTATTAAATTAGCATCAGCCTTATATTTTACTTATTTTTGAGAGACAGAGAGAGACAGAGCACTGGTTGGGGGAGGGGCAGAGAGAGAAGGAGACACAGAATCCCAAACAGGCCCCAGGCTCCAAGCTGTCAGCACAGAGCCCAACACGGGGCTCGAACTCATGAACCGCGAGATCATGACCTGATCCAAAGTCGGACGCTCAACCGACTGAGCCACCCAAGCGCCCCATGTTGTGCTACTTTATTAAGATGGATACAATTATAACTTTCTTTCACTGATCCTTTTCTACAGGGTTTTAGGTGTATTCAGTCACCAAAAATTAAATGGTAGTAGGGATGCAACTACTTAACTCTTAAGACATTTCCATCTATAGAATGAAACTATAACCAAATCTTTAAAAATAGTCACTTATACCAATGAATAGATTTCAGAGTTCCACAACTACTCTTTTAGCTATACCTTTACAAGGTATAATAATCCCATGTGTAGATTCTAAACATATGCTATGCCATATATGATATAGTGCTGAAATTGTTTTTCATGGGCTATGTTTATATTCTGGTTTTTTTAAGCTTAAAAACAAATAAATAAAACCAAATGCCCTGAGCACTCTACTATACCCTACTACAGTGTACTCTTCTGAGTGTAGCATTATAATAAGTTTTGATGTATGGAATGATCTTGAACATATGCCTATATGGTAAGGAAATGTCTTAAATCATCTTTTGGGATCTCAGACTGACATGTCTCAAAATTGATAAAGACACACCAAGCACATTAGAAATTCAGTATCTGTGTGTGTGTTTATGAAAAGTTTAACAAGTAGTAAATTACAGCTCTGAGGGATTCAATCATGAAAAGTGAAAGCAAGTCTTTTAAGAAACTGTTATTACTTTTAACAGATAAATTCCGTGACCAGCTATTTTAAAATCCTCATTTTGTAATTTCCAAAATATCCTTAGCACGCTAAAAGATAGACTAAACTGATTGAATGAAGAATGGGTAATAACTTCTTCATTTGTTGTCCTTTATTTATATCTATGTAATATCTTATTATATAATCAGTCCTGGTGAATTCTTTAAGACTACTGTCTAAGTAAGAACTCAACTGTTGGTAAGCAGCCTTAGTTGAGACCAAGTCCTATACTAGATGATGTTCTGTACTCACACAGCTATATTCAATGTGTATCATAAATTAATCTCTACTCACAGGGGTAGCAATGGACCAAGATACTGGTGACAGAAAAGCTTCATAAGTAAGGCCAGAGAAGGCTAGTATCTTATTTAACTATGACCCATTGACAACAGCAGGAAAGTTAGATGCATACAGTTGATTTGCTTAGTTTTGGGGTTTTTTTTGTTTTTATTTTGAGGCTCAATCTTCAGAACACTTACCCTGGTTAAAAAAAAAAAAAAAGTAGAAAGAGGGAGGCAAGTAGGAGGGAAAGAGAGGGAGAAAAGAGGGTAAAAACAAGGAAGGAAGGGAGGAAGGAAAGGAGAGAGGAAATTCATTTGGAATTACCTTATAACCTGGAAATGATGTTTTACCAAAATATATCCCTACCTGGATAAATGGCAGAAGGGTTCCATAATCCCGTGTTACTTGCTTGTTGAATGTTTGTACTGTGTTGATGTTGACTCCAGGGATTGTTTTTGAAGAGTAAAGTGGGAAGGGAACAGGATCTGTAAGAAAGCTGTCTTTTAAAATTTAGAGATTTTTGAAAGAGTTGAAAACGGGCCTTCAATCACTGAATAGAAATAATTTTAATCTAAAGAAATAGTTAATTGTGTCTTGATTTAAGAAGAATTCTGCTTTCTTTTAGTACTTTTAAAATATCCTTGACATTTGTAATAAAAATATTTCTGGTGCTGTATATACACGCTTGCTAATTTTTAGCTGATTATAAAGAAAATATAAACTTAAAACATCAACAGTTCATTTATATCACACTCAATTTTCACACAATAATCATTCTCCATCTTTTTATCCATGTAGCTAATTACAGAAAAATCTATTCTATGAAATAAAGTTTACTAAGTTGTTCATCAGTCAAGAATTTTATTTTGCCTCACGAAAAATGTCATGTTAATAATGCACAATGTTAGTTGATGAGTTAAGGCTAAAAAATGAATAGTAATTCATAAATTATGATTGTATTTTCGTCTTATCAGTTGCAATCATTTGTATGTTTAAATTGTGTCTTCTCAATTTATGATAGCTATTACTGTCTTTTACATGAAATGCTCCTCAATTTCATAAGTGAATTATGCACTCTGGTGTTTCTTATACTGAGAACATCTTTATACAATATGTTTACAAAGTGTCTGGCCAAAAGTGGACAAAGATATCTGTATTATATCGTGGTGATATCATTGAATTCCTAAAATTATTTTTTAATATCAGGGGATTCATTGTAGATCCTACAAAAATCTCAGAATGTCCTATTTCATATCATTTATTATTGAATTCAGGATAATATCCTTTTGTTATTGGTGTCCAGTCCCAATATTCATGTTGTAGATAGCTTCTGGGCACCAGAGCTCACGTCATGTGCACCTTATAACTCATGATAACTGTTGTTCCTTTAAAATGTTACTAATAATTTGCTATTTTTTCAATACAGGTAATGGATTAGGAATTAGAATTGTGGGTGGTAAAGAAATCCCTGGACATAATGGAGAAATTGGAGCCTATATTGCCAAAATTCTTCCTGGAGGAAGTGCAGAACAGACAGGAAAACTTATGGAAGGTAAGAATAAGGATTTCATTGTTGATTAAAATGAACATACCTATGTTAAACATATTTTATTTTAATATGCAAATTTTCTCTTTATTTACCACGTAGGTAACCCTCTCTCCTTATGGTTAATTATGAAATTTTGGTATCGTAATATAAAAGAAAATGTGTTCACAACTATATTCACTTTATTTTCAATTGCATTGTCCTTTTGGCAGTTGGGTTTGCTCTGTGAATATCTTACTTAAGAAACACTAATTAGTCAATATTGTTTACTGACTTAGGCAATATTATTAAAACCACTTTGGTTATTGAGATTAATTTTTTTATAAATACTAAGAAAATTATATTGAAATCATAACTGTAAAAATACCACATGATTCAGTACACCCTAAAGTTGGGTCAGCAAACTGTGAACATCCCCCAGGCCAAATCTATCTGCTGTTTGTTTCTATAAAACAGTGTTGGAACACAGCCAGGATCATGAATTTACATGTTGGATATGGGCATTTTCCCACTACAAACAGAACTGCATTCATGACAAGATGAAATGGTCTACAAAAACTACAATTTATACTCTATGGCTCTTAACAGAAAAAAATTTACCAACTCCTGTGCTAGGTTACTGTCTACTTTTGGGTACTATATACCTTATCACATCAAAAGCATTTAAAAAAAAAAGAACTTTACAGATGTATCTAAAGGTCCATAAAACATGTATTTTATCAATTTCTTTCACATGTCATAAAATGTTCAGTTCTCAAAACACAAAGTGATTATTTTCACTTGTTTTTTAGTTGATTGGGTTGTTTCCAAACTCTAACATATGGTTTATAAGCTTTCAGTGATATTGTTTATAATGGATATTTTTTTATCATAAAACAGCCTCAACCTATCATTTTATTTCATTCTAAACAAAATACTTATTTGGAAAGTGTTTTTTTCTCATTTCATAGTTTTATAAAATGTTGTTTGTTATTTAAAATTCTCATTATGCTAAAATGATTCACTATTATTTTCTTCAATGTATTGGAACCTCCCAAAAATGTCCATGGATATTTTGGTAGACTATTAGAATAAACACAAACTTGAGGTATTATTTACTCATCACAGTGTTCTTACTGGAGCCAGTTGGTACCAAGTCTCTAAGATACGCTCTTCCTAACTTCACATTTAGTGACGTCACATTGATGGCTTGAACTGGTCTTGGTGGGAGGATTTACAAAGTGGAAACAGATCAATGTGATAAATTAGGCCTGTTTGTTTTGTTTATCTGCTTGTTGGTTTTCAGAATGCCAGATTACCAGGTCATCACCTAATATGTAACTGAAAGCATATTTTTAAAAATATTCCAGTGTGCTGCATAAAACAGAGAAAGGTAGGAGAATTAGCCAGAAAGCTAAAAGAAAGTAAAAACTGTGTCAATCAAGATATAATAATTATGAGCAAACTACTGAGTCTGTACAAAGTTTCTATGACTATAATCTTATCATGCCTGATGCTACTCTTTGATGTTGCAGTCTACTTAAGCTATAGAAATTGAGACCATTTTTTTTTAATTGACACCATTTTTAACGATGGAAGTGATATGCCACTTTTATGCAGCATACTCCAGAAGGAAAGGTGTATGCTGTTTTTATTCTAAAATAAAAATTGCAGCAACTGTTTGTTTTATAGTTATGCAAAGATACCTGAATACAGATAAATTTTCATACTTTTGTCTGTAATTACACCATGGAAATTGACAAATACTACAAATCAGGGTGGTTTTGGAAGATGTCTTAAATGAAGTGTTTTGTGATGAAATGATACTTTTTGTACTTGGTAGTCTATGTGGCCATTTTTAAGTTCATACACTTAAATTAAAAAAATATATAGATATAATATAGACTAAGTCAAGAGAGAAAATTGAAGTGAACCTAATGTCCAAATATGTCCTTTCATGTCCAAAGATGAACTGACTAGAAGGTCATCAGTCCAAATGGGATTACACAAGGACAATATTGTTTGACCAATATATTTTCTGGATATATATCTATATGTATTTATATTTACATAATTTTTGTTTTGTCTGTAACTATGTGTTTTATTCATACATGGCATTCTTAGAACCCTCATCTTCAATCTCTAAGAGATTATCATACAGTTTCAGAGCAGTATATTGGTTAAGACACAACTCTGATTTTTATGTCTGATGTAACTACAGGAATACCGAGTGTAGATCACTGAAGTCTTGTGGATTTTTTAATATTTAAAATTTTGTATGACATCATAAAATTTTATTTATTGAAGGCAATAACAACAGTTAATTCTCCATAGTTTGAAATTCTTTTCTTTTCTAAGGAAAAAAATGTATACGAATAGATAGATAAAATATGTATTTGTATGCATTTAATTGTACTTCTCCATCTGTAGAATGAATTTCAGGTAGACTTAGGAATTGATTTGATGTCTTCCCGGTGTATCTTTCTGCATTTCTGAATACAAAACTATATACCCTGAGCCTTTATGATGTAAAATTGCCTCACGCTTGATTTAAAACATACATGAATGACAGTTGGTTGACCATAGAATTCTTAGACTGCATTTTTTTCCCACTCCACACAAATGCGCTATTGTTAAAAAAGAGGTTGACCCTACGGTTTTTCCTAAGTTTGGTTATTTGTCTTACGGTAGGCTTTTCAGTCTCATCAGGGTCTTACATACTTATACTCTTGCAGCACTCAGAGGCATGGATTCTGACTGTGTTGACTTTTGGAAGAGCAAGAGTATTTTCAGGTTTCTTCTAGCTTTTTATCGTCAGGATTTGTGCATTTAAAACACACTGACCAATCTTGTAGGTTTTCTGATGCTGTTCAGAAAGTAGTGACTTATGTAACTAACATTAAATGGAGGGGAGAAGGCCCCACTACTTCCTGAGTCCACTGAGCTGGTTACTTATTAAAAGGAGATTTTTATTCAGTGTTTTTTGAAAAATCTTTCTGAACTAGGTTGTCTATCTTGTTACATAATGTAGGAAAGAGTTGTGTTTCAGAATGCTGATACTTGGCAATAATTACTATTGCCCAATCATTAGGCTATTCTCAAAAAATTCATTTTTATACACTCATAATATAGGCTTGTGCCATCCTCTGCAGTTAAAAAAAGCAGTTAGAGAACGTTGCATTAGTCAAAATTTCCTGAGCCAATCTTCTGGTTTTACAAAAATCTGTAGTGATTTTCTGAAAGAACTTGCACAGTCAGATATTTGAGGGATCCTAATCTTCCAAAACCATACAATTTATTTTTTGGCAACATTAGTAAGCATTCTTAAACAGATATTGGACAAAGAATGATCTTTGGCTACCTATTATTCTTCATTTTAATGCTTAAAGTCAGTTTTCCATTAAAAAAAAAGACAAAACATCTGGGGAATTAAACTACAAATCTGATTTTCTGAACTGCTATTTGTCACTATTTGCTTTAGGATTAAAATTTTAAACAATTTTAGATCAACACTGTTGGGGCTGTGTATTGATCATCAATATTGGGACTTTAAGTGGTGTATAATTTTGTCTATAATTTTCTCCTTTGATGTTGTTATTTCTCTTTGGACTAATCTGAGCATCTAAAAACACACTTGAATATATGGATTTTGTGTATTTAAATTTGCCACTTCCATTTTAAATGTTTATTTTTAAAGGAACAATTATAAACCTTATTTATAGTACAGTATCAATACTAGGTTCAATATAATCAGCACCTTAACTAATGGCCTCAAAAAACTAGATGCGTCTTCTGTGATAAATTTTCTTTTCTCTATATTACCTAGTGAAACCTGTTCAGTGTGATTACAATTTTAGGAAGTTTTGAATTCGTGACATGCTTTAAAAATAAAAGTTTCTCTAAAAATAATTCTTTATAGGGGTGCCTAGATGGCTCATTTGGTTAGGCATCCAACCTCAGCTCACTTCACGATCTCACAGTTTGTGAGTTGGAGCCCTGCATCTCTCAGCCCAGAGCCTGCTTCAGATTCTGTGTCTCCCTCTCACTCTCTGCCCCTCCCCGCCCTTCTCTCTCACGCTCTCAAAAATAAACATTAAAAAAATAAAATTAAATGAATAACTCTTTACATATTGTTTTCAGATCAAAGTTCCAACCATCTCCAAATCTGGGGAGTCTGTAATACAATTATCCATATTTCACGACAAGCAAAGATTTTGTTTTGTTTTGTTTTGTTTTGTTTTGTTTTGTTTTGTTTTGTTTAATCTGATACAGACTTGGGTCAGTTTCTGTGTCCCAGCCATTTGTGCACATATCAGTTGTGCGTGGATCTAAAATCATGACCCTTAACACCGAGGGTTTTTTCTCCATATTTGGTGCCCAGTACAGTGTCAAATAAAACAAGATTTCAAATAATATATATAGAAATTAGTGTTAAAGAATTAATTTTTGATTACAGGTGTTATATACTAATTAAGAAGTTTCTCTTCACAGGGTTTTGTGAAGCAAACAATATTATGTAAAGAACCGTGTACATTTAAGACAGCATCCATATTTGGTAATATAACTTTTGATTACCTTTCCAGGAAAAAAAATGACAAAATAAAAACCATTTCCTCTGGGCACACGTCCTTACAACTTTGAGCTTAACTACTCATAAATTAACATAAATTTACTCTAGATGTTTTTTGGGGTTTTTGTTTGTTTTAGTTTTTCTTTGGTTTGAATTTAAATTAAGATCTCTGGAGTGGGGTATCGTGTGGTTACTGATATAGAAGAAAAACCCTCATCTCTGGAAAATGCAGCACCATTCTTCTGTGCTGTGACACAGTGTGAGGAAAAAATTTTCCTCTGCCAGTTCTACTCTAGCCCCAAATCATCATTTGCTTTATGGTTGAAAGAGGGCGAAGGGCACACAACAAACGAGTTTTAAATTCGAAGTTAAAATATAGCAAGTGTTCTGTTGAACGTTTGCTGCCTGACACATCTGTGTCTGATTAATTTGCACTTAAATGGTGAGGGTGTTTTGCTCTCAATCTTGTGAATTTGACTAAAACGACTCACTGGTTGAATGTCTCCATTCCATAGTAACCACAAGAAGTCAGGGTTTGATGGGTACTGATTCATTAAAAGTGGACCTGAGTTTTCCCAGCCTGAGCCTCCTCCCCCATCAGGAAAATTACCTAAGAGTGACACCGCTTTATTCACGTTTTCACCTCCTCCGTCTGTTGAGACACCCAGTTCAACATCCCACACCAAAATCACTATTTTGCCACATTTGTTTCATATTTTTCTGGGGAAGGGAGACATATAAATCAATTAAAGCCTCCTGTAGTCACTTCCCTTCTCCCAACTTCACCTAATCTGAGGTTACTCTTTCCCTTGCTGTTCTTCCCAGTTTTATGTATGTATTCATAAACCAAAGAAGAATTTGTTTGCTTGTTTATGAAATTTTATGTAAATGACATCTTAATGTATTTTTGCAGCCTCTCTGAGTCACATCCAGTTTATACAATTTATCCGAAGTGATACATGTGGCTCTATTTTGTTTATTGTAACTACAGGGCAGAATTCTAGTATTGTACATTTCAATGGCACTTTAAATTTAAACATTCCCTGGTTATTTAAGTTATTTGTGAGGGTTTGTTTTTTTGTTGTTTTTTTTTTTTAGTATTTCAAACAATGCTATAATTTAGTTTGTTAAAGTAGTCTCCTTATGCGCATGTACAGGAGTTTCTTGGACAAGTTAAATTTCAGGCTATAATGACTATCGTGTTAAATAATGTAGGAGGAATGTTGTATGGTTTTTTCAACAATAGATTTTCCCAAATCGCTGTCCAAAGTGTTATATTGTTTTTACACTTGTCCGTAGTCAATTACTACTTTTGTTACTCTACATCTTTCGTCCTCTTCCTCTACATTTTCTTTTTCAAATGTAATGTGGGATGATATCTATTGCTTTTGTTTACCTTCCCTCCAGGAATGTGGAATACGATAATATTTTATTAATTTTGTTGGCTCTTGGGTTTTTCTCATCTGTGATTTGCCTGTTCTTTTGTTTATTCTTTAATTGTATTAGTTAGTGTATTTCAAATTGAATTTTAGGGAAACTGTATATATTCTGGATATAATCCTGTCAAGTAAGTAGGCTATAGATATCTTCTTCTCCCAGTATGTGGTATGCTTTTTAGTTTGTCTGTTCATTTTTACAGAGGTTTAAATTTTAATATGGTCAAGTTCATTTATCATTTTGTTTCTCTTAAGTTTTCTAAGTGTTCTGTATTGTTTTGGAAATTGTTGTTATCCAGAAGTTTTCAGAATGTTGCTCTATATTTTCTTCTAAAAATTGTACAATCTTACTTTTCACATAATGTCCTTACAGAAATAGAATTTAATCTGTCTGTGGTCTGAGTAGAAACTTTTAGTTTTTTTCTTCTTCAGCATGGATAATCAGTTGTCTGTACACCATATATTGAATGTTATATTGTTACTCCCACTGATCTCTAATGCTCCACTTGTCAGAAATAGATTTTTTTACACATATATGGGTCTTTTATGACCTCTCTGTTCTAGTCTACTGGTCTATTGTCTATCCCAACATAAGTGTCACATTTTGTTTTAATTATGATTTCTTTGTTTTAGTCCTGACACATGGCAGGTGAACATACCATATTGCTACTCTTCAAATACTCTTGGGACAATTCTTGACCTGTGATCTTGCATATATTTTCCAGATTCTGCTTGTCAATTTTCAGGAAAATCTCTGTTGAAATTTGATAGTGATTGTATTGAAGGGATAGATTAATTTAGAAAAAAATGTATCTTTTTATATTGAGTCATGTCTCTTTGAGTCGTAAATGCATTCACAATACTGGACCCTTGTTCCGCCTAGAGATTTAATCATTGTACTCTGAATCAATACAATAAAGTAAGTTAGGACAGTAAAAAAAAAAAAAAAAAAAAAAAAAAAAAATTAACACATAATTGCTAAACATTAAAACTTTTGTATCATTTTACTCAACTTAAAATAGTATTATATACTCAGAAAAGGCAGTGTAAAAAGTATAAATAAAACAAAATTTTGTTTAGGAAATATAATGGGCCAAATGTAATCCTTTATGTGCATATCATTGCTTCTGAGGTTCATTTAATCACTGAACTTCTTAAACTCACTTCTTTTTTTCTTGGTATTCTATATCATAATTGTGAAATAAATTACTGGCATGATACTTTTAAAATTTCAACAATTTCCATAAGAGAACAAGAAATCCATAAGAAGTAAACATCTTTTAGCCAAAGAACCAAAAACGGTCATTTGGTTTTAAAGATAACTTGTATCTATATTATTATTATTATTATTATTATTGATAATTAAATCAAATTTGTTTGGAAGATTTTTGGAAAGCTGTTTGGAGCCAAGTTAAGAATATAATGTTAAGACCCTAATGTAGCTTCATGAAACTCTTAATGAATCAGCAGGGTCCTAGAATAGGAGAGTAAAAGTTTAAAACCAGTAATATCTGCTGTTTGCTTTTAAATTGAGCAAGGGCTGTATGAAAAGTTAGCTTCTCCCAGGCCATTGCACCTGTAAAGAATGAGTTCAATTTTGTTCATCCGCGTCATTCTGTGAGAAGTATGCCTGTGGCATAAATTCTAATTCATGGAAATTCTCGGTTTCTAGTTGTCTCAATTGTAGGTGACATCGATCCGGCTAGCTAGCTCTTTGTAGAGATGAATTGACAGGGTTTCTGGCAAGAAAATGCTGTCGGATTAATAGTTGACAATCAGTGATTGGAGCGAAGGTGAGGCCAGCTGTTTCCGGAATGGTGGTTTTGTTAGCAGTTGGCCTCTGGAAATCCCTGTTATGAAGAAGTCTATGGTAGAAGACACATTCCAGTAGTATTGTTAGAAGAGACACTCCTGTGTAACTTAAGGGAGAATGTTCCTAGGCAAGAAAGTCTTTATTTCTGCTTATGCTTTTTTGGCATATGTTACAGATGGCATGGCAGTGATCAAGGTTGGAGATCAAGAAACACACCACACAGATGAGTCAGCTTCCTTGTTCTTGTTCCAGGGGGATACCAGGTACGGATTGGTCATTAGCATGAGATTTCTCAAAATTCCTTAAGCTGGTGTGCCAGGTACACATGACACAAGATCACATTTCATGTTAATACAAAGATTTTCTAACAAATATTTAGGAATCTGTCTTATGGAAAGAAAAATATAAATTCTAGGTACCTGGGCTGGTAGGTTGTAATATATTATTTTCAGGGTTCAGTGACATCATACTTACCTTGTCAGGATATCAAAGATTAGCTATGTTGCCAGGACAAGGAAATAGATTTCTCTTTTTTATCCGTTTATTTTGAAATTAATCAGAGGAGATTATGTTTGAGTCATAATATTTCTGATAGAAATATCAAGAAAACTAAATGATTGCCCTGTCTTGTACATTTTTTGCTAAGTGTAACTAATAATCCATATTCTAATTTGATTACTTTTATTAACAAAGGTAGCATACCTTGAAATATTTACATAAGTTCAAGTGATACTGCTTCTTGATGAACAATTGTTTCTATTCTTAAATTTCGGATTAGACTGGTCAATATACCATAACAGGCTACGTTTTAGTGGGTGTGTGAATTGGAGTGGTTTTTTTGGAAGCAAGGATATTGAACCGTCTTTAATATGCATGCCAGACCTTCAGTCAGCCAGTGCTTTAGCACATCCCATATATTCGGAGAATGTTTTTACAGTCAGACAGATCAGTATTTAAGTTCAGCTGTTGTACTCATTGCCTGGGTACGTTGTTTAACTTTTAGTTTCTTGATGTTCTCAGTAGGGAAATTGAGATAATAATAGATTTAGAAACAATGTACCAGAAATACAGTGTTTTACATGAGTGGTGAATATAATCACGTTTACTTTCACTTTGGAGATCTTTGATGGTAAGAAAAATATTTGCAATATTAAGCTTGAATTCTGTGTCCCCCATATGTGGACATACTTAAATAATTGACGATAGTCAGTTCTGATCTCGGAGCTGCAGGGATGCAGAATATTTCTAATTAACAGAGCATCAAACTTCGGTCACAAAACTCTGACCCAAGCCATCTTCATCACTTTAGTCCAGTTACTCGTGTTCTCTAAGTTTCCTTTTATCTCGTCTGTACAATTGAGAGATTGCAAGACCTGTCTCACAGAGTTAACAGTGAGTGACAGTTACTTATGTTTATTTTTTATATGCTTTGTTAATCTTACAAAGTTCAGACTTCCTATAAGGGACTATCGAACTGTTAGAGCCCTCTGTGATAATGGAAAGTTATTTTAGTTTTAGTTATCAGGCTTGAATAAATTTCAAAAACAAAAAACCTTAGTGCCTGAAGTAAGTAAGCCATTTTTCATTTAAATGTATTATCTCCTGGGGCGCCTGGGTGACCAGTCTGTCTTGATTTCAGATCAGGTCATGATCATCCTGGTTCATGAGTTCAAGCCCCACATCAGGTTCTTTGCTGCCAGTGCAGAGCCTGGTTGGGATTCTCATTCTCTCTTTCTCTCTCTCTCTTTCTCTCTCTCCCTCTCTCTCTCTCTCTCTGTCCCTCTGAATAAATAAATAAACTTAAAAAACAAAATACCCGTACTACCTCCTAACTGTAAAACCATTGGCTAATCTTTTAAAAGTCTTCTCATTTTTTCTTCTTATCAACAGTATGTTAATCAGTAAACCTCACATCTGATTAAAATTTATAGGTGCACATACAATGAATATCTGTTCACGTAACTTTCATGGTCTATTAGTCGCTGAAAACACATCTTGTTAGTGACCAGAACTGTGGTGTCCGATGTCTTGCTCTCAGTGTCTGGACTAATCTTTCTCATCAACTCCTTTTGTGTGGGACTTTTGACAAATCACAAAAGCTTACCGGGTCTTGAGCATTCAGTGTATGGGATCCTCCATTAGACCTTTCTATAATGCATACTTCAGAGACACTTTACTTGTTGAAGAGATGTGGGGGAGAGGATGAACCTTGGGATGAAACATGGTTCAATTTTAAGTTTGGGAGGCGGAGGTGAAGCGGTACATGAGCCATGATAAGCTGAGTATGTTAGATAAAATGAAAATTCAAACACTAGAATTATGGGCTAAAGAAAAAAAATTAAAGGGAAATTAGAAAATATTTTGAACAAAATGCAAATGAAAAAGCAATGTACCAAAATTTATGGGCTGCAACTAAAGTAGAGCTTAGAGGCATGTTGATAGTATTAAGTACATATATTTGGAAAAAAGGATCCAAAGGCATGAGAAACAGAAGAGAAAATTAAGCTAAAATAACTGAAAGCAAGGAATTATTAAAGATAAAAGCAAAAACCAAACAGAAAACAATAACTGATTATGACAGAAAGCAGACAGGTGGTTTCCTGGAGCTGAGGTTGAGTAGAAGAGAAAAGTGGGAAAGAGTCAGTGGGAACTCAAGGCACGAAGAAAGTATTCTCTATCTTGATTCTGGTTGTGGTTTATACAGTTGTATATATTTGCTGTCATTTCACTGTACATATAAATAGGCTGTTTTTATTACATGTATGCTATATCTTGGTAAAGCTGATCTTAAAAAAATTCTTAGATATTTTTGGAAATGGGACAATGAGTATTTGAATATGAAGCAGTTGTAATATATAAAATAATGTGATTGCTTTTTAAAATAAGGAGTCCTTATCTATTAGAAATACATATTAACATATTTGTGTATGAAATAATAGAACTGCTGAGATTTGTTCCATAAGAATGTTAGTAGTTCGGAAGTATTTGGGGATAGAGATTAAACATAATTTCCGTGAGTTGATAACTGTTTAAAGTAACTTATGAGTAAATAACATTTTCTATTTAAAAAAAAAAAAGACTGTGAGGGTGATTACATGGGATGAGAAAAGAAATGAGATCAGAATGAATAAATTATGGCACTTTAACGAAAGGACCATCTCAGGGCTCCTCTCTCACTTGTATGAGCCCCTGCCAAAGCTCCAGGAAGTTCTAAGGAATGTGTAATGTTTGCTGCCTTTGTCACCTTTTCAGCATTTGTCATTTGTTGTGGTTTCTTTTGTCCTTTTCATAAAAATTCATTTGTGCCAAATTTTGTATTCATAATCTTATATTTTTCCTTAAAATTGCATAAGCTTCAGGCCGTGCAAAGCCTAAATTCATTCCCACATGCGCTGTTTCTGAACGGGAAGAACATTGAGGAGCATGCTGCAGAATTGTAAGACTCTGTTGGGGTGCACTCTTAATATACTTAAAATTTAGATGGAGGTAATAAACAGGGAGTTCAGAGAGAAGAGGCTGTGAAGGAGTGGTGGTGATGTTCTTAGGAATGCCAGCAATAATGAAGGATTCAAATGGGTTGCCCCATGTATTCAGTGACTACTCTCTAT
The DNA here is from genome assembly GCF_046562875.1 of Panthera onca. Taxonomy (NCBI): domain Eukaryota; kingdom Metazoa; phylum Chordata; class Mammalia; order Carnivora; family Felidae; genus Panthera; species Panthera onca. The sequence goes on along the minus strand of NC_138340.1, from coordinate 87,076,781 downwards.
GGGTTTATCCTAGAATGATGCAAAGTGATATAATGCTCCCCTGCTTTCAAAGTGCCTACCATCTAGAGAGGCAGTGGATGGAAGGTACTCACTGTGAAGGTAGCTTTTGATCAGGGTGTCAATGAATAAAAATGTAAAATAAACCCAAAGAACTAGGAAAAAATACCTTTAAGGAAAAACAATATATTTCTTTAATGGCTTTTTTTTGGGGGGGGGAGGAACTGTATGTTTTATTTTCATTTTAATAAGAGAAAGCTAGAAATTCAGAATACGGTAGTTGATTCTGCAATCATTAGAACCAGTAAAATACTAAGTGGAGCTTACAGATATGGCTCTTCCCATCCCAAAGAACCCCAGGTAACCTTGCGGTAATTTCTAAGGGCAGATTATAAGCTCTCCAGGGCAAGGAACTGTTTAGGAACTAAAACAGATCTTTACAGTCTTTCATTTATTCCATTTGTTAATTTTTAAAATAGTTCAACATAGTTAGGGTATTCTACTGTGTTCCCAATAGAGTAATGAGTGCCGAAGCAGAAAGAACCTTCTGTGGGATTGCAGGCTTTTGTGTCAGCACAAATTCAGATGAAAGCCTTTTCATATGTAGGGTAAGTTCCACTGAGCATTGGAAGAAAATAAGATTTCTCTTATTTTCTCTTAGGCTACTTTTGTTTTCTTTTACTTTCTACTCTTTCCCGGATTCTTCTCACTGTCATTATGGCCCTTGAGTCTGCTGAGATCAATGATTGATCCAATTATTTCTATATATATATATATTTTTTTTAGTACATGCTGCGTAGAGCAATCTCTGATGACCCTGTGGGGACATTAATGAGGAAAGCATGAACTGTGCATTTTAGTAGCTGAGACAGAAAAGAGCAAAGTTTTGTTTTTTTGTTTTTTTTTTAAGTACTCTATATTGAATGGTAATATGTGCTGAGGAAAGAAATATAATAAGGAGCATAGATCCAGCTTGTCAGACAGTCAGGTTGCAAATTGAGAGGGGATGATCACGAATGACCTTACCAAGCAGGCCGAAACTGAGTGAAGTCCCCAAGGAGAGGAAGGAGTGAGCCAGAAGTTACTGACATTACAGGAGACAAATGAAAAGGGCAAAGGCCCAGAGCAAGACCATACCTGGTGTGTGCCAGGAACAGTAAGATTGCAAGGAGGTCAGTGTAGCTGCAGCTAGTGGGCATGTGAGGGCGGACGGTGGACGTTTTGGTCAAAGTAGTCAAGGAGATAGAATCTTGTGGGCCACTGTAAGGACTTCAGCTTTTTTTTATGTTTATTTATTTATTTTGAGAGAGAGAGAGACAGTACAAGAGTGTGCAAGCAGAGGAAGAGAGAGAGAGAGAGAGAGAGAGAGAGAGAGAGAGAGAATCCCAAGCAGGCTCCATGCTGTCAACACAGAGCCCAACATGGGGTTCACAAACCAACACAGGGCTCACAACACGGGGATATCACAAACCATGAGATCATGACCTGAGGTGAAACCAAGAGTCAGATGCTTAACTGACTGAGCTACCGAAGTGCCCCTAGGACTTCAGCTTCTCCTTGTGCGGGATGAGAAGGCACTAGGCTGACACACAGGCTGAATGACATTTTTATTCACATCATTTACTGTTTTTTCCTCAAATTTTTATTTAAATTCTAGTTAATTGACATATAGTGTAATACTGTTTGCAGGAATAGAATTTAGTGATTCATCACTTACATATAACACCCAGTGCTCAACCCAAGTGCCCTCCTTAATACCCTAAATGACATTTAAATAGGAACACTCTGAGTGCCGTAACTAGAATTATTTGAAGGGGTGAAGGTCGGAAAGAAAAGGAGTTTAGTTAGGAAACTGAAGAAATAATCCAGGTATGAGATGCGGCTGTTAGAACAAGGTGGGAATGGGGACATAATAATAAATTATTATATTACACTGTGCATATATCTGTATACACACACACACAGTACAACATGTGTGTTAAATTTCAGCTCAGTGAAAATGACCTCAATATGTTCATTCATGTGTATACATAGTATTCAGATTTAGTTAGCCAGAAGTCACTCCACCATATTTTTAAAACGTAAATCCCTACATAACAGTCCTACAGAGTAAAACATGAAAGAGACTGACTCTAGCCTGCCAGAGTGGGAGGGCCACAGGGGAAGGAAGGCGTAGACCCTCTCCAAATTTTATTATTGAAGCCTTTCCTCTTATGTCTTACATTATCAAACGCATTGAGTCCAAGTTCACTGTGACCTACCAGGCCTGTGGTAACATACCCCAACCTTTTGGAACTCATGCTGGTCCATCCTTAACTCACATCTCTCAGCTCCCCACCCACCAGCCCCACTGGAGTTCTCTAATCCTGGAGCCAGAGTTTTGTCTACTTTCCGTGATGGTCCTGCTCCTCCCTGGGAGATACCATGTCAGAAATCGTAAGTGATTGACATTGGTGACCCAGAATCTACTCCCCTCTGTGACACACACTAAATATCTGTCAACTTGATGTGATGAGTTTTATCATAATTAAATACATTTACTTATATTGATTTTACACTTTTAGGGTTTCATTATTAGGTTCTATGTATCTTAAATAGCAAAGAATCATGTGGGATGCAGGTATTCCTGAACTTAGAAGACGAATCAGGAGACCTGGCTTTTGAAACTGTCACTAAATACGATTTCTAAAGCTGAGGTTTCACATTTGTAAAAGTAAGGATAGTTACATTTACCCTACCTGTTTTACTGGAATGCTGTGAAGAAAAAAGAGAAGAGGTGGGCAAAATAACAGTTAAAAAAAAAAAGTCTCATATTGATGCTATTAACACAAGTGAAATGGATCTAATTTTATTTCTTTTAAGCAAAAGGACTTCTTAGGGGCACCTGGGTGGCTTAGTCGGTTAAGTGTCCGACTCCTGATTTCAGCTCAGGTCATGATCTCATGGTTCATGAGATCAAGCCCCATGTCTGCTCTGTGTAGACACTGTGGAGCCTGCTTGGGATTCTCTCTCTCTCCCTGCCCCTCCCCTGCTTGTGCTGTCTCTCTCTCTCAAAATAAGTAAACTTTTAAAAAAAAATGACTTCTTATAATTAGCTGGTGTATGTATGAATGTCCTTTGTAATTCACCTAGGATAGATTGCCGTTCGTTTTTTATGGTTGTAATCATGTTTGCTTATGAAATAGGGGAAATAATTTCTCTACATGAATGTTAGCTGGAGAGAAAATAGTTGAGTTTTGTTTTACATCAGTTGGCAAATACTGCTGTTAAACTGTTGTCTTCTTAGGCAATTCTCATTTTTCAGTGGAAAAATCAATTATTGTAATATGTTATATAAAATTATATATCTATTGAGATTTCATTTTACATATTAAAAGTAATTGAGAACTTTTGGAATGAAATTCTATCATCCATTGACATCTGTTATTTATTGAACACCCATCAAGCCAATGTAAATTATTTGCTAATTTTTCTTTGAGACATAAAAATTAGGATATTGGCACTTCTTATGAAGTAACACCTAATTCATTTTATTTCTTTAAGATTCTCTCAGGATGGATGATAAGATGGTTATTGATTCTTTTTTGTTTGAAATGGATTCTTTATTTCTATCCTTTGGCTTCTCAAATGATGAAAGAATTTATACATTAAAAGTACACCATTTTAATTTTGATTATACCATTCATAATAATGATATAGTATCTTTGGCTCAAAAATAAGCCAAATACAAAAACTTAGTTAACTTTTTTGTGCACAGCAGTTGACCATGTTGCAATATTTCAAGCGATGAGTAATTAGGTTATGATAAAAACTCCCTACTTCTTTGTCAAAATAAATATTTTTTCTTATACTATAGAGTAAGTATATTTGCATTTACTTTTGTGTTTAAATTTTGATTGAGAGATTTCTTTTTAGAATTTTCCTTTCCAGAGATATTTTTTTTATCTGATTTGAAGTTGCAATTCACTGATCACTGCAGTGATCACTGCACTGTTCTGTGCATTCTGTCAAATAATAATTTGAAATGGAATTTATTTTGTCCTTATATATGTATTCTCAGTGAAGATGAGGAGGAGGAGGATGATATTGTCACTGGTCCAGATAGTTCCTGTATTTATTAGGAAACACTTAACAAGAATAAAGCGATGATATTTTAGGTTAAAATGCATAAGTAGTGGGATACCTTTAAATAACATTCAGAAAAAGAAAGTACAGAATATATGAATATTAAAAAAGGTTAAGAACATAATTAAAGTTAATATCCTTAGTAGTTCACTAGAGACACTTCAAGTAACAATTAAGGCAAGCACTTCTCTGGGTTGCGTGGGTGGCTCAGACAGTTAAGCATCTGACTTCAGCTCAGGTCATGATCTTACGGTTTGTGAGCCCGAGCCCCATGTTGGGCTCTGTGCTGACAGCTCAGAGCCTGGAGCCTGCTTCAGATTCTAGGTCTCCTCCTCTCTCTGCCCCTCCCTCACTTGTGTTGTCTCTCTCTGTCTCTCGAAAATAAATAAATGTTAAATTTTTTTTTTTAAAAAGGCAAGTATTTCTCATGCACAACTGCATCATTTAGCCTAACTTCCTATGTCCATTCAATTAACTGTGTATCTATATAATCATGAGTGCATTTTGGATTAGTCTGTTACTGTCATGGTATTTTTCAGGTTTGATGGTATTAATCTGTAATACCACTGAATTAGAAAGTCACTAGAAAACATCCACTCTGGGTGTTTTAACAGAATGAATTGGGAAATTAAGAAAAGTTTATAATATTATGAATTGCAATCTACTTTAAATGAGATGATGACATCACATACCTTTCTTTCATCGGATAGCTCCACATGTTACATGATATTCTTGGGACCATTCAAATTTACTAATCTACCCATCCCCTTTTCCTACCTTGTTCAGCCACATTCTGTTTTAGTCAGTTTCAAATAATACGTCTACTTCTAAACACCATAAATTGTAGCCATGGAGTAACTTTGGCATCTGTACCAATCCTTCCAATACATTTTGGACTGCAATACTAGATTATTTTAATGATGGTTAGAGTGATTTGAAACAGAATCCTGTGATGATAACCTTCTTCACATTAGACCACAAATCATGGTTAATTATATTCCTCTTTACCTTAACTCTATTTAAAAGGCATGAATTTGCAAAGCCATACTGGAGTGCGAGAAGCACATTACTTTTTCCTGTAAATCAAATGTGATCAGTTCCAGTCTTCCCTTATTATTATCATTATTTGATATTTCCTGCCTCACAAGCCCTGGAGAAATCCCGATGAGGATGTTATATATTCAGAACACTGGGGGATTGGCCCCCTGTACATTGATCCACATCACGGAGAGAGCAGTTATCTGACCCAGCACACTTCGTTGACAGTGAGTGGCTCCTTTAACTGTTACGAAGTCTTCCTGAGAGTAGTTCTCCTAGGTTGAGCCACTGAATTCAAGGTCAACTTTGCTAAGGGTACTACACAAAATTTTTTCTTTGAGGTAATGCCATCTTCTCTGAACAATTTGAGCAAGCATAGTACCTTTACAAACTCCAACCACAATTGTTGGGGGCATCTCCTGTTTAGAACTGACTTTCTATCCCCATTTCTTTTACCCATCCAACATTCTTTTTTTTTTTTTTTTTACCATTTTTTAAAAAAATGTGATTATTAATCTTAACATGAGATCTACCCTCTTCACAGATTTTCACTTGTACCCTGTAGTATTTTTATCTACAGGCACAGTGTCGCTTATCAGATATCTAAAACTTGTCTTGAATAACTGAAATTTTATACAAGAAACACCCCGTTTCTCCCTCCCCTAAACCCTGGCAACTGCCATTCTACTCTTCGCTTTTATGAGTTTGACTGTTTTAGATTTCTCATGTTAAATGGAATCCTGCAGTATTTGTCCTTCTGTGACTGGATTATTTATTTCTCTTAGCATAATGTTATCATGGTTCATCCATGGTGTGTCATACTATAGGATTTCTTCTTTTTAAAGGCTGAATAGTATTCTACTCTATGTATAAACCTTATTTTCTTTAGCCGTTTATGTCAATGGATATTTAGGTTATTTCTACATTTTGACTGTTGTGTATGCAACTATAATGAGTGTGGGAGTGCTATTATCTCTTTGAGATCCTGTTATTAATTATTTTGAATAAATACCAAGAAATGGGAATGGCTAGATCATGCCGTATTCTATTTTTAATTTTTAGAAAACATCATACTGTTTTTCATAATGGCTGCACCATTTTGTTTTCCAACCAACAAAGTACAAGGATTCTAATTTCTCCATCCCTTTACCAACACTTACTTTTTTTCTTTCTTCCTTCTTTTCTTTCTTTCTCTCCTTCTTTCTTTCTTTCTTCCTTTCTTTCTTTTCTTTCTTTAATAATGTCCATTCTAACAGGTGTGAGATGATACCACATTGTGGTTTTGATTTGAATTTCCCTGATAATTAGTGACGTTGGGTAAACCTTCCCACATTCTTTTCCCTTCTGGTAGTGTTCAGAATAATTTCTCATCAGTGTGCTCCTTTAAGTGTGATATTGGCTTATTTTCTGGGAGTGGAGTGGAGAAAAGAGATGAGTCAGTCAGCCTTTTGTTCGTTCCGAGTTGACATTGTTTATCCACCATAAATGGTATATTCTACAAAAACTTTGTTCAACAACGTCTTCATTTTCTGCACATCCAACTCTTCAAATAAAATTGTCATATACATAACTAAAACAATGTTTAAATTCTCTTTTTATTATAATGAAAATGGCATTATAAATAATATGTGTTCCTTGTGCTAGGTTTTACATATTTGAACACCATTTATATTTAGGTGGGCTATGAGATAGGTTTAGTTGGCATAAACCGAATGAGATCTTCTAATTGCTGATAGTAGCATTCACCTAAGAGATAGACGGAAGTCATACTTCTGCACTGCCGTCAACTAACTGTAATATTAGAAAAGCCACGTCACCTCATGTTTCACCGAGTTCTAATGTATTCTGTAAGAGACAAAAACTAGCGCATCCACAAGGCTATTGCTTGCTTTATAACGTTGAGTCTATAAAATAGTTGTGACCTGCTTACAACACTGTTTATCTGTGTGATTCTTTTCCAGTGGCCATTTTATTGTTGACCATTAATATGGCAAATTATGTGATAATCTACTTACTTCGTAATTATTATTTTTTTTTATGATTGACACTAAATCTGTTTTAGATCTGTGATTGTAGAAGCCATGGATTTTAAATAACTCGAGGTACTCAGCCTAGAAAACGAGAGTGGGTAAGCCCAGACAGTTTAACTGTAGTCTTTGATGTTTCTTAGATGTTTTCTTCTGTTTACACTGTTATGAGGATTTTTTCTTTTGTAAATTAATTTCATTCAAGAACTTATATATTCAAGCCATATTTTGCTTATTTTAATTGCTTGTTATTCATAAAAAATGTGAATGACGGAAGAAACATGGAAAACGAATTGCTTGACCATACTCCAAATTAATGACAGTTTTAAGTAAGATAATTCAACTTCTTTAATTATTAGCCAAAAAACTCCTATAAATAGTATTATCATAGCATCTACTTTTGCTTCCCAATCTGCTTCATTTATGTTGGGCTTGTTGTTAACGCAATATAAAATCTACAATAGTTTAAAGCAAAATACTAGAAGTTACCCCAAACCTCCTATATATGTATGTTTAATACTACTAAAATTTGGAAGAATGTGAATTTATAAAATTTACATTAAATATTCTAATGAGTTTAATTCTATTATCTCTATACTGTGAAGAGAGGAAATTGTGATCTATCACATTTTTTAAAATGTATAGTTTATTAGAGTTAAATTTTTGGTATTTTAGATTGAAAACAGCTTTGAGTTTGAATGGTGTTAGCTCTAGGTACTTTGTTTGGCATGTAAGTTTAAACCGAAAATTAGGTTCAGACTACAAATTGAATGTTCCAACCCCTGAGTTAACCAATCCAGAACCAAAGGTAGCAGATGCCCAGAGAAGACAAACTAGATAGGGTAATGCCATGGGGGCCCTAGGGAGCTAACACCAGCCTAAAGAAACAGAACTGGGTGCTTGGGTGGCTCAGTCAGTTAAGCTTTCAATTTCAGCTCAGGTCATGATCTCACGGCTCATGAGTTCGAGCCCCGCGTCAGGCTCTGTGCTGACAGCTCAGAGCTTAGAACCTGCTGTGGATTCTGTGACTCCCTCTCTCTTTCTGCCCCTTCTCTGCTCATGCTCTGTCTCTCAAAAAATAAATAAACGTTAAAAAAATTTTTTTAAACTGAGAACAACCACAATGGGCAGTGAGAGGAAATGTGGGGAATGCAGAAGAGAAAAATTAGATGACATGATTGCTGTGCTTTAAAGTCTTAACGTATATAGAGGGAAAAGTTGTAAATAAGGACAAGTAATGAAAAACAATGTGGAAATTTCAGGATCCAAAATGTTTCTTAAAATCTCCACATACAGGGGTGCCTGGGCAGCTCAGTCAGTTAAGTGTCCAACTTTTGGTTTCAGCTCAGGTCATGATCTTATGGTTCGTGAGATCCAGCGCCAGAGTGGGGTTCTGCGCTGACAGAAAAAAACCTTTAAAAGAAAAATCTTCATATAAAGCTCCAGCTCAAAAATTGCATTTTCATAAATTGTAAACAAGCAGGGGTTTTGTTGTTGTTGTTGTTCATTTGTTTTTCATTGTGCCACAGTCATAGTATTTTCCCCTTCATAGAGTATGAGTAAATTAAAACAGTGATCTAGCAACATAATCTCCCCGAAGGAAGCCAATATGGCGAATTAACCAGTTTGCTGAAGGTCACAGCCTTCCTATTGTGTTTGGAGATTTCCAAATTTGATTATGGAGAAGAGAAGATATCAATGGTCAACTACCAGCAACATGTTGGTTTACAAAACACATTTTTGATGTGTTTACAAAACACATTGTTTCTGAGAATAATACATACTAAAACATGGGAAGATTTTAATTTGTTCATGCTAAGTATCAAACACACACACTTTGTTGCGTTTGAAAGCATTATTAAATTATGAATTTCTAAAAATGCAACATTTTATTATAGTCTTTTTTAGAAATTCAGACTACATTCTCAATAAAATAAAATTCAGATCATGTTTCTTTTAATGTAGCTCTTTCTTTTAATGTAGCAATGTCCTCGTTAATGGAAATTGTTCCAAAGCCTTCTTCAAGCCATGAGGTTATTTTAAACTCAACTCATTCAGGTAGACCAGAGAAACAAGGTCCCTACAAGCATCTAAGGATACTTCTAGAATGGGGACTGGACAGTGAGGAGGGGTGAAACAGGCAGATAGAGATTGCTTCCATGAAAGTAGCCCCATGTTTATATATTTTATGCACTGAGGCTCTCTTTTAAGTTTTGATGAAACTATGTGTTACAAGAGTTTTGTCAATGACAAAAATGGCAACATTATATGAGATTAGCTATTCAAGAAGATACTTTTTAACCTTAAGATTTATGCATGTAGATGACTTTTCACAGGAAAATACATCTGGGTTTTTAATGTCTTATCATAGTGGAGACAGTGTCCTTTGTTCTGTAAATAAGCAGAACTCCATTCAAATACTATTTTTTCCCTTTTTTCTCTTTACCAAAGATACCCTTTATCTACTCTATTTTTCCTTCCTGAGTTTCCTCTCTTCCACCTTTTTTTTTCTTTCTTTCCCTTCATGTTAATGTATAAAGTGGTTAAAGTTGTAAAATATTTAAAAAGTAACTTTATAAAAGAATAAAATACATCTATCTATTTATTTCTCTGTATCTCTGTTTCTGTGTATTAATACTGCCTAACTTGAAGATGAATGAATAATTAGTATAGCTGATGTGGACAATATATAGGACCCCGGGAGCTCAACTTGCAGGATTTGTTTACCATTTAGAAAGCCAGGGCCAACAAACATTTCAGCTGAGTTTTTGCTGCTGTTGCTAGTTTATAAAGGATTTTTGAGAGCAAATGTTCAGATTTAAGAAATTAATCTGTAGTCATGGTTAATAATATCAGTGGAGAAAATGTACAAAGCAAACAATTTTGATTAATTTATCATATACATGTAATTTTAAATTAGGTTTGGTTTTATTTTGTTCTGTTCTGTTACCCCAGTGGTATTAATTCTCATTCCATAGCACACCAGCCTCACTGGTTCATGTAAGTGTCCCGTATTATGAGTGTGTGTGTGGTTTTGTGTTTGTTCATTTATTAACTCATTCATTTTCTTTCATCTCATTTTCTTTTTCCATTCCCTTCTGTTCACGAGCAACTATAATAATTTTTGATACTTCTGATATCTTTGTAAAATATATAATGTTAATTGGTACAAATGTCATTTTAATGTAAATAAAGCATCATTGCCCTATAGACCAGATCCTGTTTCTCACTTGCTTTTACTTGGAAATGGCTTTAAGATGGATCCACCTTTTGGTGTTAATGCCTGTTACGGCCTTTTTCCTGCACCCTGTGCCAAGGGTTTCCATCTTGAGCATTTACTATGCTCTCATTGTCCATTTCTCCTGATACTGCCCCCTCCTACAAATAGACACACAAGAAGATTTCTGGGTCACAGAGTGTACATGTGTATAATTTAATGATGTTCTGCCACATTGCCCTCCAGAGAGATGCACTTATCCATTCCCATTAAAATAATTACATGTTTGTACATTGTAATCACGCAGTTGTTTTCTTTTCATCTGATGTAGAATGAGGGTGAAGCTGAACAAGCATCCAGCAAGTATAATCTCCCTTGGAGTCAGGGTCCCCTAATCCTACATCTTGGGCAACACGTGGCATTTTCTGGATTTTAAACTTTTGCAATGTGATGAGAGCTAAGTAGTATCTCATCATTGCTTTAATTCATACTTTCTAATCACTGATGAGTCTGGGGTCTATTTTGTATATACTTACGACACTTTTAAAATTCTTTCTCTGTACTCTTAAAAACTGAGAACAAACTGAGGGTTGATGGGGGGTGGGAGGGAGGGGAGGGTGGGTGATGGGTATTGAGGAGGGCACCTGTTGGGATGAGCACTGGGTGTTGTATGGAAACCAATTTGACAATAAATTTCATATATTGAAATATAAAATAGAATTCTTTCTCTGTGAATTATCTTAATTTTACTAACTGCCAAGATATTTCTGTTGTCTTTCTAGTAGAGTATCATTTTTATGAATTTTTATGGCAACATCAAATATTACCTATAAGGTGGTAATGATCGCATAAGTGACTATGGAGTGCCTGCTGCATGCTAAGTGCTAAAAAAAATAGTTGTGGGGGAAAAAAGTCATCGGGTTTTGTGTGATACACATTTGGATATACCTCTGAGATTTCAACTGTTAACTCAATAAATTTAATCCATAAGATGTTTGTGATGTAATGGTAAATATTAAATATGGACAGAAATAACATACATGAAATCCTATACTACAAAGAATAGTATATAATAGTTTTAGGAGCATATAAAGTTAGGTAATCCCAGAAGTTATAAAAACACATAGTTGAGAAAGTTTTATGTTGATTGATTTTCTTTAATTTTTAATTTTTTTTAAATGTATTGTCTTTTTTTTTTGTTTTTAATAACATGTTAAGTGTAAGATTTTGAGCAGCAAATTCTGTCATGAACTGTTGCACATTTAATAAAAATTCAAATTATCTTAGTTTTCCTGTTAAGAGTTATTAGTATAGGTACTTTCTAGGGATATAATCGAAACATCACCTGGACAGTCTAAAAGTTGAACAGTTCATTAACATACATGTTGATATAATTTAAAATAAAGAAAACATAGATGTTTGCTCATAATGCTAAATAATAGATATAACCATTCATATGTACACTGTCTTCCAGGAATTATTTCTAAAACAAAGTCAATAAAAAGTTATCTTAAGATTGACTATGCTTTGGGGCGCTTGGGTGGCTCAGTTGGCTGAGCGTCTGACTTCAGCTCAGGTCACGATCTCGCAGTTTGTGAGTTCGAGCCCCGCATCAGGCTCTGTGCTGACAGCTCAGAGCCTGGAGCCTGCTTCAGATTCTGTGTGTGTGTGTGTGTGTGTGTGTGTGTGTGTGTGTGTGTGTGTGTCTGCCCTTCCCCCACTTGTGCTCCGTCTCTCTATCAAAAATAAATAAAATGTAAAAAAAATTTTTTTTAAAGATTGGCTATGCTTCCATTCAAGTCAATTAAGTGATAAAATACTACTTTAGTGAACCTCCGTGTAGCCTGGTCATATTCAACAAATTTTTACCTGCATTTTAAAATAGTTTGTAGGATTCTTCAATTAACACTTTCCAGAACATTGTATTTGAAATCATACCATACTCAATTCTCACAACTATTAGAACCTTGTTATGAATTAATAAGGAGTGATTGGTTATATTCACGTGGTTATTTTAGTATGGTTCTTGTAGGATTTTAGGGAGTTGGAGAGGCAATGGATAAGGAAGGTATTACTAAATGATGACATTCCCTGTAGCATCTGATGCTCACCATTGGAACCAAGAATAAAAAGTTTAAAGTGCTGGCAAAATCGTTTTGAACTGCAGTCCTGCACCAGCTCTGGTGGGAAACTGAATGAAGAGAAAAGAAGTTCAGCTGGTATACCACAGGAACAGAACAGATCGTGTAGCTTATGACCTCATGTGTATATTATAGGCCAGATTTCTGGTTATCTGTATATTTTTCTCAGCAGTTGTATTAATGACCCTAACTAGTTTTCCTGTTTTAATACTAGAAGCATTTTAAATTTCATTGGATAATCATGCTTTGTAAATTTGCCCCTTTGTTTTGAGAGGTGAAAAATGAGCAAATTAATCAAGAGAAGAGGCATGAAGATTATGCAGCTACTTCTTTTCATAGAATCTTCTTTTGCCGAAAAGTGACAATGCAATTATAACACTATAATTTGTTTCAATTCAAGATGGTCTCTACATAAATATACTCTTTATCGTGACTTTTAGAAGAGTGGGTTTTTCAGTGTGCTCTTCCTTTTGCTGTGCTAAATTTTTCTTTAGTGGTATCATCATTGTCTTTTATGTAATTTTCTCATTTTATATGTACAACAGCCTGGGATTATTGAATTAAACCTAAGGCCCGTCTGAAGGTAAAGTCTTCTTTGGAGTAAGTTATAGAAAAGCCATTTTTGTTGTGTTATTGTGAACATTTTTATGGACTTATTTTGCCGTTTCACTGTAGTAAAAGTATTTCCCTTACTTGTTTACAACTGGCAATATGCTTTCCAATGTATATCAAAATCATTAAAACTTTTGAAGATTTAATTATTCTCTGTTTGGAATTTTCCACGGAAGGCACTGGTGAGCAGTAGGGACTTTCACATAGACCTCTCTGAAGCTCATTGAAAACCTAATTATTCAACAAGTATTTCTGTTTATTTAAATAAAGCCTAGTTAGGGCAGACGATATTTTCTTAGGTAAAGCTGGTAGCATTCACAAATTTGGGGGCACTATGACTTTGGATAGTCTCATCTAATTTATATCCATTTCCCATAGCTACGTAGTAGAGCCAGGTGATTCTTGCCAAATATGCCCCCCTAGATTATTTTGACAGCTCATATAAAATAGATGAAAGACATGGAATTTAAAATGTTGAAGTATGATGTCACTACTTTTTTTAAGCGAAAATTATCTTTCTAGATAGGAAACACGAAATGCCCTGTAATTAGTCCAGCAACATAATCGATGCGATCCAGTGCAAAAAGAAAACGTAGAGTTCTTTGTTGAAACATTATTAAGAGTTTCGAAATGACAATAGCGAAGCATTAAATCAAGCGTGGGCCCTTCTGAGCACAGGGCCTTGTGCTTCTACACAGGCCACACCCCTCCTCCCCACTCCCCCCTCCCCCTCCCCCACCCATGAAGCCGGCTTGTCTGTAACATGCCTGCAGATTGTACTCAGGAACACCTTACATGCAGTGAAGAAAAAGAAAAACATACCCCGCGGAAAACTGTATTATCTGAGCAAACTTGAAGCAGTACAAATTTCTCAAGGAGAGCCTCAAAACAAACTACTAATCACTTTTTTTCCCCTCTCCCACCCATTCCATGATGGAATATGGAAGTTTATACTCTTCTAGATACGTGTTCCCCATGGAGAAATTATATTGCTGCTTGTGATGGTTTGTTTTTTTTTTTTTTACCTACACAAGATTGGCCTGAGCAATATATATTCAATGATGTTTTCTTTCTGAAAGCAGTGTGAACATAATGCATGTGTTTGGTAATGTTTAATAGATTTCAGATGCAACATTTTGCATGTTATGTTACACAGGTCTAATGTGTTCAGGTAAATGATGAAATCAAACTACGGGCGGTTGTGGTATTACTGTTCAAAGAACTTTGAACTGATGGTCTCTGAAATGGTGTGCTGAGTTGGTTTTTAAATGCAGAGCCCTGTGTGTCTTCTCTGCCCTGTGGACCCAGACTAGAAATACGACACATTTTTTTTTTTTTTTTATACTTGAATTTGTCTTTTTAGGGATGCAAGTGTTGGAATGGAATGGAATTCCTTTAACTTCTAAAACATATGAAGAAGTGCAGAGTATCATTGGTCAGCAAAGTGGGGAAGCAGAAATATGTGTAAGACTGTGAGTTTTTCCCCATCTTTTTGTTTCCATTTTTTTGGCTATTCATGGCTCTTTTAATTTAAAATTGTTAAGGTGGAACCTTTGCCAGTCAGCAAGATTTTCAGTAATTAGAACATAAAGTGAATACAAGTTTTTATAGATTTCTTGTGTTCAGAATCAAAATCTAAAGCATAGTAAGAATTCAGCTGATTTTGTTTCTGATATTGTCAGTAGCTGTCCCCTTTCATGCTTTTATTGAAACATGCTTCATTTAAATGAAAGCCTAAACCCATTTAGGTTTCCTGTGTGTGTATAGTATTTCAAAATGAGCTTATGTTTAATCCATAAAGATTTCACCTTAAATAATCATTTTTATCAGCTGACTTTTAACAGCATTGCAAGTATATATTTGGTTAGAAGGGTGAGCATGCTTGGAAGTTGCTTTATATCATTAACCACTTCTCATTTACCTACTGAAGAAAAAAAAAAAACAAAACTCAGGGTAGTTGGAAAAGAGGGACTTTTGTCTCAGGTTTCCTCAACTTCTTTCTCAATTTCTTTGTTTTAATTTTTAGGGACCTCAATATGCTATCAGACTCTGAAAATCCCCAGCACCTGGAGCTTCATGAGCCACCGAAAGCTGGTAGGTGAAAGTAATCTGCTTTCAACTGTGGGTAAAGGCGTCGATGTAAATGGAAACATCGTTGTAGAGGCAGGTGTAGCTGTAGATGAGGATGTGAGCATAGATACTGCGTAGGCAAAAATGTACTTCTAGACTAATCAATGTTTATTTATGTAATTGTAAACAAAACCAAAGCATTGCAGCTACATTTTTAGCCTTCTAGGGAAACACAGATTTGTGTATTAGACCCATTAAAGAAATTCATACAGAATTCTGGCTATGTGAGTTCACATGTTTAATTCTTTCAAAATAAATTCATCCCTTCAAAGGAATCCATGGAGCCATTTATTTGCAGTTTTAGGTTATTTTTAGACAATACTCGATTCCTTTTAGCCTAGGATTATGGGGCACTTATTGTTGAACCTTTTGATTGCTGTTAATAGTGAATAAAAAAAAAATCAACATTTAATTTCATAAGTACATGATGAAATAGATTTAACTCTATTAGCAAACAACTATAGTCTTACAAATGTTGATCAGCTGTAACATGAACACTTGTTTCATTAATTGTAGCATTATCACTTGTTTCTTCGTTTAACAAATATTTATTGAAAATTTTCTATGCTGCAGCTAGCATTCTAAGAGTCTGGGTTACTGCACTAAAGAACAGACCGTGGCTTGTAGAAATTTTCATACATCTGTGAAGTTACATTACCTTGTCATCTAGAACCCAAGTAAGTTCCATGGTGTTAAGTACCTATGAACCTGAGAAATACATAGCCATTTCTTTTTGTTGTAGTGGAGAAAGCAAAATCCCCAGGGGTTGATCCTAAGCAGTTGGCGGCAGAGCTCCAGAAGGTCTCATTACAGCAGTCACCACTGGTTCTGTCGTCCGTTGTTGAGAAAGGATCTCACGTTCATTCAGGTCCAACATCAGCAGGATCCAGTTCCGTCCCCAGCCCTGGGCAACCGGGGTCACCCTCAGTGAGCAAAAAGAAACACGGCAGCAGCAAGGTGAGAATTGTTCAGTATGACCTCTAAGTTACTTATTTTCTAGCTCCTTATTCAGACGAGGACAAAGGAAAGACGATATCGTTCTCTTGTGATTTTTCATTTCCTAATGATCTCTTGGCACAAAAAATTGCCATTTCTGAATATATGACCAAGCAAAATGTTCATGAAGATGATGTGTTTTTATATTTCTTAAAATATTTTAGCAGTTATTATTATGAGGAACTTGAAAAGTGTGTCTAATGCTCCCTGTTTCCTGGTTTTTTTCTGTATAGTGGTTGCATCAAGTTGAGCCTCTTTGTGTATGAAACATTAGCTTTGCATCTTTTTGGAAATAAGTTACCCATTAGATTGGGTTTGATAATCTAAATAAAAGGTAAAAAGGACACAGAGATAAAGAGAATTTAGGACAATAAGAAATAAAGAAAACCAGTAATATAGAATTGCCATTTTGAATTGTATCCCTATTTCCATACTAATAAATTTTCCCTTTTTGCAAGTCTTCATTTGTAATAAATGTTTCTAACATTATAATTTCCAAGATACTAGTGAATTAAAAAAAACATAGAATTAATGTTTTGAACCTTATAAAAGGAGATGAAAATGTAGACAGTTTGTAACTTTTCCCTCATAGATTTCATTCATAATGAAGAAATTCTTATTATGGTTAAAAATATGTTTGACAAAGTTTTCTTTTATTTAAACATAGATGAAGATTTCTCTTTACTTGGTAAGATGCCTGGGAGGGACAGGCTATGCTTGGGTAAACTGACTGGACTTCAGAAAACAAAAGTTTGTTTCACCAAGTATAAACACAGCAGATGTCCCCCCAAATCCCTTTTATTCAGAGAGAAACAACAAAGGTAGGATGATCTTAATCATTGCATCACAGGATGGTGTGTCCCAAAATAAATATAGCAAAGCTTCACAAAGAACAGTTTCAAGAATGGTTAGATTCAATTTCAATACAAATTTTAACACAATTATAATTTATCACATACAGTTATGTGTTAGTTTTCAAGAATTACCTCATGCAGGCTCCCTGTCTTCTGAGTTACAGACTGATATTTCTCATTCCTATCTCAAGTATCTCCAGGTAGGACACAAGAAATGAGAAAGTCGGCTTGCAAAGTTTCCACACCAAGGACATTATAGTTCTACAAGTTTCTCATCCTAATTTTTTTTTTCAGCACCTGACATCACCATCCTCCCAGGAAATTAAGTAAAAATTTGAGACCATCATTTTCTCTTCTTTTCTCTTCATTCACAATGTCTGATTAGTCACTGAATCTTAATCCTCAGAATTCTGATTTTCTATTAAGTCTCTAGTAAGTTTCTGCCTTCTCTGAACCCACCAGTTTTCTTTAGCAAAGCATTATTTCTTTTTCCAACATTATTGCACTCATTACTTGCAACTCCACTCACCGTTCTCTCTTCATTCTCAAACTACCCTCCAGCTGATCTGTGGCACAGTGACCTGATTGGGTCACTAACCTGTTTAAAATGTATCCCTGCTACCTAGAATCTTGACAGCCTCACCTGTGCCTAGGACTCTATCCTACTCAGTCTAAAAGGGCTTTTCCTTGGGAGATTATCACAGTAAGCATAACGTTCAGTCTTTACAATTGCCTTGCTAATAAATACTCTGTATATTAGAGTTGCCAGCTCATTCCTACTTTCCACAGACATTTTTTTTGGATAGCTCCTCAGTGTCCAATGAAATAAGAGCAACAGGAAGCCTTCATCCATGAAATCTATCCATATTCCAATCCTGCCTTAAAATCAGAAGATATCCATTCTTCCTTTTCTACTCCCTCCAAAGTGCCCCATCCTTTATGTATGTATCTTTATGTATGTATTTTGTATCTTGATCGTAGCTACCAGTTTTCTTATTTTATCCTCCCAATTAGGCTGCAAGTTCCTTAAGAACCAAAACCATTTCTTTTTTTTTTTTTTATGCTTTTTAAGCACATAGTGGAGGGGCTTGCACAGAACAATAATAAAATAAATAAGTAAATATTGTGAATTAAATCATCACTGGCACTTGTCATATATTCTTCAGAATATTTACAGAATTATAGTTTTAACTTTTTTGTGTTTTCATTAGGTATGAGACTAGGTATTAAATTATAAAATATTAGTGTAAGAAATGTATTAAGACTAAATATTTAAATATAGTTGGCATAATTATATACTTAGATATTTAGAACACCGTCTAGTAAATATTCTAAATGATTATTCATAAGTAATTATTAATTGGTAATAATGCTCTAAATGGTTTCTTCTGAGTAAATGTAGGTAAAATATGCATCTAAATTATTTAAATATATGTTTGTTATATAAGCTATGTATATGACTTTATCAAATTGTTATTTTGCTTAAGCTATTTCACTATGAATTTTTATCTCCAAAATTTTTATTTTATCACCTCAAGCTGTTTTGTGTCTGACATTTTAATCAAACCTTCTTCAGTTTATCTTTGAAGTTTGAATGCTTTCTTGAAAGTCATGTTATAAATAAATGATTCAATTAAAGTACTCCTTAGTTTTGGGGCACCTGGGTGGCTCAGTCGGTTGAGCATCCGACTTCAGCTCAGGTCATGATCTCGTGGATGATAGGTTTGAGCCCCATGTCAGGCTCTGTGCTGACAGCTCAGAGCCTGGAGCCTGCTTCTGATTCTGTGTCTCCCTCTCTCTCTGCCCCTCCCCCGTTCATGCTCTGTCTCTCTCTGTCTCGAAAATAAGTAAACATTAAAAAAAATTAAAATAAATGAATAAAATAAAGTACTCATTAGTTTTAAATGTTCTTATGAAATAGGTCATTGATCTCCCAAACCTTACTGGTCATAGCGCCCTTAACATCTCACTAGTTTTTTTCACGGGTCTCTTATGCCCAGAGATATACCTAAAACAGTTTTATATATTATATACTTAATTCGTATTTATGTCCTAATATCTGAGTAACCATTGGAAAAAATAATATATATAAAATGAAATAAAAATAATGTATTTGTTTCACTACACATCGTTAGGGTATTGTGCAGCTCATGGACATTGTACAACTATTCAAACTGTGAAATCAGACTGCACACTACCAAAGTGATTGCCTGTTCCATACTTGTATCACTGATTTCCATGAAGAACATTTTTTATCACTGTAATCATTAAAAACAGCCTCAGAAAGATATGGCATCCTTTAAAGGAAAGTAGCTAACTCTAATCTGGAAATGTCACTACCTGGAGCTGGTAGTTTGCTCCGTATCCAACAGATACTGATCTCTTTCCTTCCATAATTTAAAATATCCCTCCACACCGTTTTGATTTTACTGCCACACCGAGAACAATGAAAAATGGTCCGTAAGTTTCTACTCAACCCTGAATTCAGAGATATTGCATGATTACATGTCAAATGAGCTACAACTGTCAAAAAGAAGTCAAAATAAGTTACCAGTAATCACTTAGCTTTGTGTTCTGTGAGCGTTTTTTGTTTGTTTGTTTGTTTGTTTGTTTTGCTTTTTGGCTTGTGTTTTTACTTTTTGTCTCAGTTATTCTCCAGTTTTCCTCATTGGAATGCAAAGGAAACTGGTCTTAGGAAAACCCCTGTCTTTAATCAAGATAGAAATAGTTCTAGAAACTTCTATTGTCCTTCTTTTTCTAGATTCAGTTTGCTTTTCTTTAAATTTAAACAGTAAAATAATTTTTAAGTAAATATAATTGGTCACTAACTGGTAGGTTATCTTTTGCAGCCAGAACATGGTTTCAATATTAATGAATGGACATTTTTTAATGTTTTATTTTTGAGAGAGGGAAATAGAGAGCGAGAATGAGTGGGAGGAGGGGCAGAGAGAGAGAAAGACAGAGAATGCCAAGCAGACTCTGCCCTATCAGCACAGAGCCCGATGCAGGGCTCGAACCCATGAACTCTGAGACCATGACCTGAACTGAAATCAAGACTCAGATGCTTAATAGACCTAGCCACTCAGGCGCCCCTAACGAATGGACATTCTTAATAATGAGCTGAACTAAATAAAGGATACATGGCCTAGAAAATTTAACCTCAACTCTGTAATTTTACCAAAGATTACATTTTCATTCCTTAGTTATTTCATAACACAAGACCTGGAGTATAGCTGTCTTCTTTGGATTGCTCTCATTTCCAAGATAAAAATATAAAGGAAAAGGTGACAACAAGCGTATCCACCTAAATATTATGGATCTTTCCTTTTCAGGTTAATTATTAAAACAAAGCCAATATTATGTACATGTAGGCCGACAGGGCTTTACTTTGAGCGTAGCAGGCTGGCCTCCGTTTTAGTATCTCCCTGTGTTGATGCCATGTTGCCTGAAATTCTAGACCTGGAGTCCAGAACATCATCTCTCCTTTTGTACAAATTCTGCATTGAAATATAACAAGTCAGCAATCAGTCATTTTTGTTAGCATTCTGAACCAGTTTATCAGATCACATTCCTAACTGTTTTAAGTCTTTACTGACATAAGGAACTTCTTAAGGAAGTGAGAACTTGCTTGGAATAGGGTAGAACTGTAATTAAGGAATGTGAAATATTAAGAAGTGATTGCCTGGGTGCTTCACTCCAGAAGGGAGCAGAGTGGGGTTTACCACCCATCGAAGGCCAGCAAGAACGGGCTTCTGTGACGTCTGTGCTCCTAGGCAGTCACTGTCTAGAAACAGTGTCTTTGTCGTTTCACGAAAGATCGCTAAAACCTGTAAAATACTTAAATCGAGTGCTTTAAGCCAAAGTATTCGTTTCATTGAGTAATTGGAAATACAGCCCTACAGGTATAAAATTATAACTTCAAAACGGGCTGAACAAAATGAAAACTAGATTATGTATGTATAAAATCAAACACACATTGTGACGTGTAAGTAGATACCATAATCTGAAGCCGCCAAATGGATGAAATACATTTTCCAGACAGTGTGCTCTGACCAAATAGAAATTAATTTCACAAGGAAGTGGAAATGGTAAATTTTGTGAAGGGTTTATCCATTAATATATGTTCTTATTATTGCAGCCTACTGATGCAGCGAAGGTTGTCTCTCATCCAATTACAGGGGAAATTCAGGTAGGAGAATTTTTTTAAAAAATCATCATTATACCATCTTCTTCGGCTGTTTCTTCTCCCCTCACTGGTTTATTGAAATCGCAAACACTGTTAGAACTTTTCCTGTTTTATATGTGCATGTAACACATACAGGAAGAATACAATATTATGGAACAATATCTTAGTACAATATACAGTTTATAAAATCTAATTATATGTATGGAATTCTATAATTTGAAATCTGCATGATGCCTTAGCAGAATCAGTAAGTTTTATGTCTCAGTTTATACTTGTTGAATGTGTTTCAAACAGGACAGATTGTTCTGGAAATGTGAAGATTCCTCTTTAAGAGTTTCATGAGTCCAATACTATCCTCTTTTCTTCCTCCTACCAACAATTGTTATATAATTGCTGAACAATTTTCCTACAGTAGTGTTTTTCATGCCAGGGGTCATAACCAATTTTTAATCTGTAAAATCAACGTAGGGGATTTTGACTAGGAAAACAGAAGAAAAATAGTGTAAATCACTATCTTTTTTAGTTCTATACGTGTGTGTTTCTGTGTGTGTATTGTATCGTAACCCATATTTCTCACTGTGGGTCATCGTCAAAAATGTTTTAAAAAATGTACTTTAGATAATACCAAAAAGTAATCCTGGATAGATAAGAAAAACCATGTAGAAAAAAGTGACACAATGAAAAATAAGAATATTTGAAGATAGTAAGTTTCAGACAAGGGGAAGAGCACAGTAAGTCTTAGCTGCATCTCCAACATATTCTAGAGGAGATTTTCATGAAAGACTTCACAAAGGACAACAGACTTGAACTAATTTGTGGATCAGCCCTGAGAAAGGGGGAGTGTGTTCCTGGAAGAAGCAATGCTTCAAGGAAAGGTTCTGCTGGCAGAAACAATAAAAGGCAGACATCAGCTTTGCTGCAATGAAATGCTCCTGTACAAATAAGTTGAAACCAAATTAAAAAGAACCTTGCACACAAGCTGGGGGTTCTTGTTAGCCACTGCAGTAGGGCGATCGGTAAATATGTTGGATAAGGGAGACTAATTAAAAGGGATATATAGTAAGATTTCATACATCAATGGCCTGTGTAAGGAAAGCTTATAAAGGGAGGACACAAAGACAAAGAAATCAATGCCGTGATCATCTAGGCTCCCACAGATGAAAGCAAAAGTGGAGGGTGAGAATGGCATGGAAAGAGGTGCAGAATGCAGGCACCTTGCTGGCAAGACCCAGCAGCACGAGCCTGGTCACCTCTGTGCTGCACATCTTGTAGTCTCGCTATTTCCTCTTTTCTTTTTCTTTTTCTTTTTCTTTTTCTTTTTCTTTTTCTTTTTCTTTTTCTTTTTAATGTTTATTTATTTTTGAGAGAGAGACAGAGTGTGAGTAGGGGAGGAGCAGAGAGAGAGGGAGACACAGAATATAAAGCAGGATCCAGGCTCTGAGCTGTCAGCACAGAGCCCGACGCGGGGCTCGAACCGACGAATCCCAAGAACATGACCTGAACTGAAGTCGGACACTTACCAACTGAACCACCCAGGCACCCCAGCTGTTTCCTTTTTTCAGAAAACCCAACCTGATCTTTCCTTATTTCACAAGCAGCAGAGAAAATGCTAGATTTTCTGAGTTTCTGATTCATAGCTTGTTCTCTCTTACCTTTTTTTTTTTTTTTTCTTTCCTCTCTTGCCCATGGACCAGCATTTGCTGTGTTTCTTTTATGGCTTGTTATTGTTTGTTCTTCTTTTATTTTCCCTTCTCTTGAGCAGTAATCTTTAATTCTCTAGTGGAAATTTAATAATATTCCTTCTTTACTCACAGGCTCTTTTCGTTTCTTTCTCAATATTTTCTCGTGACCTTGATTTCCATTTTATTTATTTATTTTCTTGTAGCAAAACCTTTTTGCAGATGGAACCTTACATGGACACCCAAACCTACCAGCATTGGAGTGGTTCTCGTGGAGGGTTCCTGGGGACATTTCAGTCTGTCTCAGAAGCAACATCTGAGCAGCCCTAAGATTTTTCTAAGGCACTGCAGCATAAATTTTGAAAAGCACCTTTTTAGGGTAGCCTGTAGGTTTTCATTTCAATAAGAAGTGGTTTTGGTGCCTCATCAGATAAAAGTGAACTTTAAGGCTGGCAAAGAAAAGAGTAAGTGGGGGAGAATGTCTTCTTACAGTTTGGAAGCTGTTTTAAGTCTCCGTGAAATTAACTGCCGAATAATTCCATATTTCAGTACTCCATTAGAGTCCACAGTTACGGCAGTTCTGAACTTTCCATTTAAACCCTTCCTTCATGGCACTTTCTTTTATGTCACATTGCTTTCAGGATGGTCAAAGTCTAAGTTTTTGCTGCGTTGAGAGAAGCAATTGCAGATTCTTTTTCTGCCACAAAATACAACTGGACCAAAATTATGCTACAATTAGGAATTATTTTGATTACCAAATTTTAAATAGAGTTTGACTTGTCTAAATTACCCCATTTTCAACATTAAGCCTAGCATACTTGTTTCGTGTGATTATTAAAAATTCGGTTAGTATCTTTATTTATGGATCTTTTTCTTCTGAAATGCAGAGCCCTTTCTTTCTATTATTTGATAAACCAAAACAGCATCAAGCAAAATTGAGGCTTATTCAAAATGATGCCATAAAAATCTTTACATTTTGAAGGAGAAGAATTAGTTAATTCCACGATTTTAGATTATGTGGGTGTCTCAAATATTTATTTGAATTTTTCATTTTTTCCGATTCACTGACAGTTGTGTAACAGCCATTCACTAATCTAGGAAGCAGCCCCTTTTCTTTCCTGTGCAGCTTTAAAAATTAAAGAACAAGATTTTATTATCTTAATCTCTGACCCTATTAGAAAAGCAGGCACAGAAAAAGAAAAGCTATAGGTTATATAGGGTAATATAGGAAGAGATAAAATCTACACATTCTTAAATATTCTTACATTTCAGACTAACAGCTCTATCTTTAAATAACAATTCCACCTACTGCTAAGCATTTGGTGAAATACAGAAGACATTTTGTAATAAATTTATCAATTAGTTAATTTATTTTCAATGTCCTAGTCACTGTATTCATGAATGCTAACAACATTTACTATTTTTCTAGGAACGTAAATTTGGTTTAAAAATGTCACTAGCGTTTACTGTATGATTTTTCTTCTAAATGAATTTTAGACAGGCCAGAACTTTACCCATGGAAAGAATGAACAGCACACTTACTAGTTATTAGCATGTGCCTGGGAGTTCTCAATTAAATTAGGCATAAACTAGTCTGTTCAGTTTCAAATAAAATGGAAATGGGGGTTGATGCTCCTCATGAGAATAAAAAGAAATGCTGGTAAGTTATTGAATAATAACGTATTGTGGCTTTTTAAAAATAACATCAAAATGATCTTCATGGACTATTTTGATGTCCCTTTAAGCTTCAAATCAACTATGATCTTGGAAATCTCATAATCCATATTCTCCAAGCAAGAAACCTTGTCCCTCGAGACAACAACGGTTATTCGGACCCCTTTGTTAAAGTGTACCTTCTTCCTGGGAGAGGGTAAGTGAAGAAACAGTGTCTTCTAAGTATTGCATCCCATGGATTCAAAAATAGTGTTGGTGTTTCTATTCTCTAATTTTAAAGAGTTAAATATATCTTCCTTAGTTTTATTCACATGTCATATTTATTTATTTCTAACTATTAGATATGATGGAAATAAAAATTTGTAATTAAGCCTTAACGGGTTCTAGGAGAGCCTTGATCATAAGAAAATCTGTCTGGATGAAACAATCAGTATTTTGAATCTAGAAACCACTATAACCCATCAGATGGACTGTGAAATCATTTAAAGAATTGTTTGTGGCAGATTTAGAGACTTAGCTTATCTTCCCAATTGCATTTGTTAAACTAACGTTCGAGACTCATGAGTTACTGTTTTATTTTATAAGATATTATTAGGTAGCACATTACATGTTCATTAAGTGACTTATTAATGTATCCTTACTTATATGCGTATTTTCAAATCAGTGTTTTAAAAACTATAAAATAAAATAAGAGTCATATTTGACATGTTGAATATTAAATAAATATTTACTAAGTATGGTAAATATTAGGTAATAAATGAAAAATATCTCTGAATCTCATGTGATTTATAAACTGTTCATATAAAGCAAGTGCTCTTTAGAGATGTTTAATTTTTACATAATAAATGCAAATTGCTATGTTCTGGTATATAAATCAGTACTCAAGGTTGGTTTCAAAACAGTAATTTGGACTCAACAGATCATTATACCTTACCTGAAAAATTTCTATTAGCCAAATTTGCATCTTGGAACCATAAATAATCAACAGTCGGAGGTATGGTAAGAAGAATTCGAGACTGGTAATTTGAAGGCTCTGGTTTATTTTTTTTCATTTTTCATTTAACTTGAGTAACATTTGAATATTGCCTTTTATTTGGGAAACTTGTATTGTTGCACATGAGTAGAAAGAATAATGTAATTACCCATCCCATACTCATTACTTAGTTTCAGCAATTATCATCTCCTAGCCAATCATGTCTCATAGAATCCCCTATACAGATTATTTTAAAGTAGATCTCAACTATTACAACTTTTTTTCTGTAAAGAAATAGTCATAATACTACATACAACCATTGTAATTTTAAAATGTTTAAATAATTCCTAATTTCCCCAATTACCTCGTAATATTTTCCTAATTGGTTTGAAGACCTAATTGATACTTATAGAACATTCTTCCCATCAATATCAGAATACATCTTCTTTTCAAATGCACATGAAACATTCTCCAAGAGAAACTATTTTTCAGGCCATAAAACAAACCTCAACTGATTTAAAAGCATTGAAATCATACAACACATGTTGTATGACTATAGTTGGTTTGTTTGAACAGGATCCAAGTTAGAGTTATACGTTACCTTTGAATCTGCTGGTTGTTGACTAATTATATCACCACGGTCAGAACACCAGTTCTTTTGAGATTAATTTTTTTCTTGTTGACATTGACAGAGCCAAGGTGAGCAGGGAGCCAGTGAATAGTTTTGCTAGGAAATCAAATGTAGATAACACTCAGAAAATAATTTGAAAATTTCTAGGTACTATATCTAATTATGGATGCAGCCTTTACTTTTATCCCATTGATTTTATTTAGAAACTTAGAATTGCTGGTGTTGTGGTTCTATTTTTAAATCATTGCATTTTATTTATTTATAAGGATCACCAGCTAGCCATATAGCAGAGGAAAGGAGAGTTTTTATTTTATGTTCATTTATATCATAATTAGTTACAGCTGTAATTTGGCTGCTTTTTTTCACATGAGTATAACAACAAACTGATAACTTCATTCTGCCTTTGATTGGGTCATTAGACCTTCAGTGTTATTTAATGACAATATTATGGGGCAAGAAGAAATCACTGCCTAGGGTGTATTTTTAATTGGCATTTGCTAATGAATGTATGAAAATAAAGCAGTGTCTTTTACTTTCTGTCTTCTCTAATAGTATCTTGGAGAGTGTCACCTTTTATGCTATATGAGAGTGCCTGTCTTTTATTTATTACATGATATGTTTCAATTAGACTATTGCAAACTTGAGTAACCAGCAAGAGCAGACAGGTAACATGAATATGTCAGTCATTCTGGGGGGAGTGACAGGGGATTCCAGTATACAGAGTGAACTCCCCATCTCAAGCCATCTCCATGTATTTTGTCAGACAAAACAAGCCTGCTGGGTGGGTTCCTCCCCAAAAGCAGCTAATCAGCTGCCCTATTCAACTTGTAAACCTTTTATTAAATTATTCCTAATTATTACAGCATCCAAGGCCTTGGGATTTTTTACATTTAGGAGGTGTTATTTTCACTGTAGCTCTGAGATTGTTTTCTGCTTCATGTTATTTATATGTTCTGGTATAGGTCCTCTGGTTATTATTCTCGTATTTTCTTCTTTGTTTCTCTTCCTAACTTTTTTTCTTCCTGTCTTTCCGACTTGCCTGTTATATCCTTCACTCTTGCTCTTGGAATCAATGCAGTCAAGTCATGGTTGTCCAGAATGCAAGGTAGAGTTGGCTCATTTTCAGTGTCATGCTGTGCTGTGATGTCTAAAGTTTATATGTACACACTTGAAAATATACATTCACCTGTAGTTCATTTGTATCTTTTTATATGTTGGTATCTATTGAATTAGGCTACCAGAAAATCGCTCTGATTACATTACTAAATAGGCTTAGCAGATGTGTGCAGTAGAAAATTGAAAAGTAAAAAACGTTAAAAACGGAAAAATGTGAATAAAGAAATATCACCCTGCAATATAGATATAACTAGTTTTCAAATATAATTTGTCCGCTAAAATACATTTAGCTTCTCATGCGGTAACCCTGGCTTAAGTGCTCCTGAGTCTTCTATTCCAAACAAAAACAAAATCTAGAGTCATCTTTCAAAAGAAATTAACTGATCTTCTGGATGTCCAGAACTTTAAGATGTCATCTTAAAGACCAGAGTTTTGTAGTCTTTTTCCATGAATTAGACCTGATATTGAAACATTTCCGTGTCTTTATAACTTCTGCACCACCAAGGTATTGCTGTGCAAAAGGATGCCATAACCTGCCTGCTCTCCCACATTAACAACAACACAAGAGCATCCTTCTTTGTTTGCCAACAGTAGGAAACAGTTTTCTAAGAGAGCTCATAACTCGATACATCATTACATTGTCAGCCAAGAGTATCTTTTAGATACATAACTGGAAGCATTCTTTTGCACATTTCATTACATTATATACTATGTGTGTTATTTATTTAGTTGGGGAGGTGACTCTTATACCATCTGTAGCAATAAGGTGGTGAGAATTTTAATCCCACACAAAATATTAACGGTACAGGATTTGTTTTTGTCTGTGACATTAACATTTCACATATTTCCTAATTCTGGCAAGCTGTGGCCCTAAAGACGTTGTTTCTGATTTTGATCCTGATAGCAGTTGGATATTTAAATATTGTAAAGAATAGGATTAGTCACCACACCCTTTCTGGTGGCCAGAAATTTTTTTGTTTCCTTACATCCACTTAATCATGGCAAACACTAAATTTGATATTCTGTAAGGTTGCTTGTTACGGCTAGCTGTCTCAGGACACCATCCAGATCTCTCAGACTGATGGGCAAAATTAGTCTGGTTGAAAGAGATAATGTCATTTTAGAACAGATATTATCAATCACTTTATGCAGAACCTTCCTATCATTTATCTAGAGAAACAGGCGTGGAGGGTAGTTGTCAGAATGACAACGATTGTCTGTATTTAACTTAGAAGAGAGCGTGTTTTGTAAATGTGAATACTGGTTGAAACCGTCTAGGATGTGCTGGTCACAATTTCAAAGATCTAGAAGTCACTTTCTCATTATATGTTTCATTTAGAAGTCACTTTCATCATCTCTGAGAACTGTCGATGTGAGAAGGAATTATAATGATAAGGTACTGATATTGTAGTTTTGGCTGAGGGAGCCAGTGAGTGAAGTCCTGAAGAACTTGGGTTTGAATCTTAGCCCTGCCTCTTAGAAGTTGTAAGCTTTCTCTAAAATGGTTTCCTCTTCTGCTAAATAGAAATAATAATAGCACCCCTCCCAGGCATTTTGTGAAACAGAGTAAACCACCAAAAGTGATAAGCATAATGTCCAGCACGTAATAAACTCAATAAATGGTAGTTGATATTATTGCCAATAGTATGTACAATTACACTCTCTTAGGGTAATACCACTCAGAATTCCCTAAGCTACTCTAAAACTGGCCTAAATTTGTTATGATATGTGTTTATATACAAATATATATAATTTATGTATAGGAAGTTTATATACATTCACACACACACACATATATATAGGAATATATATATATAAGAATATATATATATATATAGGAATATATATATAGGAATATATAGGAATATATATATAGGAATATATAATTCCTATATTCCTCTGCCCCTCCCCTGCTTGTGCGCGCTCTCTCTCTCTCTCTCTCTCTCTCTCTCTCTCAAAAGAAAAAGTAAATAAACATTAAAGAAAAGTTGTGGGATTATTCATATTTCATGATTGGCTACATCAAGTAGCCAGTGGTCAGTTGCCCCTACAAAAAAGGAGATACAGAAAGCTTGGGCTACAGCATTACACCAAATTATTTAACATCACTGTATAGGAAACTAAACAACTTTGAACTTCGTTTTCTTCAATAATAAAATGTAATACATCTGTCATTGTTAAAATTTAAAAAAAAAAGTCCTGTGAACTGATAAGAATTTCACTGGTCCAATTTTCTGGTCTCCTTTCATTTCCTCTTCCTACCCTTGGATCAATATACTCATAAGCTCTGGAAGCCCAAATCATCAGCACCAAGATGAGGTGAAAGAAAGACCAGGAAAGAGCACAAAGAGTGCATGAACTCAGAAGTTGTCCCTGGGTAATTAGGAAATGGAAATGAGCTTATCCAAAGGATCCCATCTTTACACTGTTTGACAAAGTGCAGACCTTTTCCCACTAATGAGACTAGGAGACTTTGCTATGATTGAAGCTGATATTAGCTATCATAATACCTTGAAGTTCCATTCCTGGCTAGACTTTCTCTAAACCTCCTTGTTAGCATATCAGACTGTTTCCTCTAAGACCTATGTAAATCAGGAACAGTTGTTGTGTGCATTTACAATTCAAAGGGCAAAACTTGTTTCATTTCAGTGGATTTTAAGAGGAAAAAAGTAGGAGCATGTTTTAAGGATCCATCCAATAAATATTTCTTTAGCACAGACTGTTCCAGACACTGTGCTAGGAGCTAAGGTTACAGTTGACAAACAACCATAGCTCTGACTTCAGGGAGCACAGGGGGCAATAAAGTGATGTGCTAAAATGGAATATGATATGAGCTTCTTTCTAATTTAAAGGAAAATCCTTAGAGGAGTAATTAAAAATTGTGTGTGTGTGTGTGTGTGTGTGTGTGTGTGTGTGTGTGTTTCTTTATTGGACCTACTGTATTTTTTCAGTAAAGATATATATATGTATATGTGTGTATGTATGTGTGTGTTGTGTGTTTCTATATATAAGTATGTGTATATATGTCTGTGGTCTTTATGTGTGTATGTGTGTGTATATATATGTATGCATGTATGTGTGTATGTGTGTGTATATATATGTATGCATGTATGTGTGTGTATGTGTGTGTGTGTGTATATATATATATATGATTTCCAATAAAGGAAAACCAAATAAAACAAAAGAAATAAAAATCTTCAATATTTTAATTCTATGAGAGTGAAATAGAAAGAAGCCATCATATCCCATTCTTCTTTCTCATCTATATTTTTAAATTAAAAAGAGAAACTCAGAGTACTGGTTTTCTTTCAGTTTAGGGAAGAATAATTGAATTTCAAATATCTTCTTCTGCCTGTCTTAAAAGCAGATTTACTCATGAGAAAATAACTGGTCAAATTAAAAAATGAAAGAGAAAAGAAATTAGTCAAAACTTCAAGGAGATGAAGGTTAACTTTTCTTTATTAGCCCCATGCCCCATCTTGATTAATTGACTTTTTATTTTCCCTGGTTAAAAAACCTCTGTGATTATCAGATATGGACTCATTGTCCTCATTTAATATCATTATTGCCATCTTCCCAGGAGGGAATATAGTGTGTTTTCTGGACGAAGAAGGAAACAGAAAAGGAGCCCCACTTTTTCCTCACCCTCATTTATGCTCACGTTTAAGAGTCCCTCTGCTTGACCATCTTTAGCTTGTAAATCCAGATTCTGATACAGATGGGAGAAGGTGTGGAGAGTTTTCACTTGTGTGAGATGGCTACACAGCCCGATCAGATCATGCTCCAGGTGGTCAGTACATGGTAGTTAAAAAGACAAGTGATGTTGAAGGAGTGGCTTTGTGCAACCATCTCTGTGTCATAAAATTCAAGTACAAAAAAACTGCAAAGGATTTCCTTATCCTTTACACAGCTCAACCAGGAAGAGTGGAGGCCAGTTGTGTTTACTGACAATAATCCTAAAGGAAATGGACACATCGAGTCTGGAGAGAATTAAAGAATCAAATTCATTAATAACATAGAATTCTGCCAGTTTGGGTTATTCCCGAGTGTATCTGGGCAAAAAAGAAATATTTATGGTAATTATCCCTGGTTCCACAACACTCTCCTGGGATACACTATTCAGAATTTCCCTAAACACCTCTAAAACTTGCCTAATTTTCTGTATGTGTCTATATACACACATATTGTATAAAATTTATATTACATATATAGGAAATCTATATATCTAAATTGAAGGGAAGGACTTTAGATTATTTGGTAAAGAAGACAAACAAGGTACTGCAGCTGATAAAGCCTGAAATTAAGAAACTGGTGGCTTATTCAGATTTTGTGAACCTAATCAAGTTCACAAAAAAAGTACATATAGCTTACATTTAAGAGCAACCAGTCAGTTTCCCTATGTCTGGATCATAGTCCTGCCAGTTAATAACTATGCCACCTTCCCAACAGCCCTTAATTCCACTGATTTTCAGTTTTTTCTACCCTGTCTCACAGAATTACCACGAGGGTTAAATGAGCTAATACATAAAAAGCATTTAGAACTCTGCCTGAGAAAAACTAAGCATTTAATGAATGTTAGCTGTTTTTATTTTAATGTGCTTACTTTATAAACTGCTTTTCACCCACGAACCAAGAACTTTTAAAAAATGTATATGTGAAAAAAACGTGAAAAATTGTGGTAACAATTATCCATATTCATAGATTCAGAAAAGATGATGACTAATAAATCCTTTTCCAGACATTATAATAATACAGACCATTTTCACATATATTGACAATATCTAGAATTTTCAAGAACGTACTGGAGTTTACGTTTGACATTAATTCCCATCTTTTTAAAATATGATGCATTGAATTATTCAGCATTGAAAAAAATAATTTGCTGCTATTTACTGTATTATGAATTTTATCCTTAATGTTTCCCCATGATCTCATTACCTTGATAACAAACAAATAGTCCAAAACAAAAAGAATTTTTAAAAGTCAGACTACCATATGTTTTTCTTCTAAGTATACCTGCCTAGAGAAATAGCCATGAATTCTAAAGTAGCTACCAAGGCTTGTTATTATCTTGAAAGTGCTCACATTCATTCTTCTGATGTCATCATTAAAAAAAAAAAAATTCAGGCTCCTGGGTAGCTCATTCGGTTAAGCATCTGACTTGGGCTTAGGTCATGATCTCATGGTTCATGAGTTCAAGCCCTACATTGCTTCAGGTTCTCTGTTCCTGTCTCTCTGCCTGTAACCCGCTGGCTCTCACTCTCTTCCCTCTTTCCCTCTCTCTCTCTCTCAAAAATAAATAAAAACATTTAAAAAAAACAAAAACATAAGATATAAAGACACATAGCCTACTAAAGTTATTTTGAAGTTTTACTGGAAAATATTTCAAACTGAAAATTATAGACAATAACAAATACCTCTGTTTTTGATATTCGGTTCTATCAAATTTTAATATTCTGCTATACAGGCTCCAGATTTTTTTATTAAAAAACATTTTGTGTGTACCCTCTGAAACCCTCTGAAACCATTCCTCTGTCCACCTGAGAAAACTACTAAATAGAATTTAATACCTATAATTCCCAAGCTGACTTATGATATTAATATATTTTTATTATATATACATGTATACATAGTTTACTGTATTAGCTCACATGATTTTAATTTTAAATCATAATAACTTACTTTAGTTATCCTTCTGCAAATTTTTTGCTTAACTTTTTTCTAGATTTATCTGTCTTGATATATGGAGGTGTATTTTATTCATTTTAACTGCTGCTATTTTACTGAATGAATATATTGTATATATCATATTAATATGCTGTTAGAAATAATGTTACGGTGAATGTTCTTGAGCACATTCCTTGTGCACAGGTGAGGAGAACACATTCCCTGTGCACAGGAGAATTTCTCTAGATAGAAGTGGAATAAGTCAAAGTAGAATTTGCTGGGGGTTTGGGTACATAAACTTCACCAGTTTCATCTAAAATCCATCTAAATTCAGGTAAAAAGTATGTATCAATTTATACTATCTACAATACATGACAATTCCTGTGTTTTCAAATCATTGCATTTACACTTCCCCAAAATTATTTGCAATTTATCTTGAATAAAAACATTGTCAAATCCAGCTTTTATTTTTGTACAGATGAGTTGGTTAGAAGAGAGAAGGTCGATGCTTTATTTCTTAATTTGGATTCAGTTCACCATGGCTGAAATAGGAGGTCCTGGGAAACAGGAGTTCAGTGGTTCTCATCCTTGGATGCACATTAGTTTTACCCAGAAGATTTAAAAAATTCTGATAGTCAAGCATCACCCCAGACCTATTAGATGAGGATCTCTTCGGAGGTGCCAGGCAAGGAGATATGGGTGCACGGCCGGTTGCCCTCTTTGCAGCCTTAGAACTCGGATTCCTAGCTAATCCCAGTATGCAATGTTGTGAATTACTGCCCCTGCATATGCTGGTAAGAAAGAGAAAAAAGCCAGAGACAGAAGAAAGACATTCTGAAGGTGGGATGCACTGGAGCTTGATTCTCAATAGCCCTGTCTAGAATGGATAGGGTAGATTGTGCCTGCGAAACAGTAAGAGGCATTCCAGGAAGTGGAGCGCATGAGACCAGGAACTAGCGAGAGTTAGTCTGCCCATAGCTGGGAACACACACCACCAAACCCAGGGAGAGGATCCAGTCCTTTTAGAAAAGCCACCTCGTAAAGTCAAGGCACATGAAAGAACTCCAGACGAGTATGTTGGTTTTCAGGACTCTGGTGCCCATCAGCACTGAAGTGCTGGACCTGAGATCTCTAGGACCTGAGATCGAAGGCTAGGCAGAAAATTCAGGAAAAAGGCAGTGAAGATTAGATAAAGGCCTTCTCTGTGGGGTAACATTGGCTAGTAGCAACAATGATAGTTCAGTCCCATCAGTTGATTGATGTCAAGTATAGATGTTACCATATAGTTCATGTAATTATCTCTTGGGAAAGATTTCCAAAATTACAGTATAGCTGGAACACCTAAAGCTTTTCTTTAAAAAACTACTTCAGGGCAAATAAAACCAAAGGCATCCAACATGTTCTTAAATTGTCATTTTTTACTCAATTTAAAATAAGGCTTAAGATGGTAAGATGAGGAGATGATTGCATAATGACTTAACACAAAGTATCATCTTAAAATGTCTGCACGACCTTCCTGTTAACTATGAAGTCATCAGTTAAGGTGAATAATCAATGTAACTTTTTGTTTGTTTGTTTGTTTGTTTTTTTGGCTTCTAATTCAGTGCTGAGTACAAGAGGAGGACTAAATATGTTCAAAAAAGTCTTAATCCTGAATGGAATCAAACAGTAATTTATAAAAGTATCTCCATGGAACAGGTATGCAATGATTGTTTTCTGTGACAGATTTAGGCTAATATAAGAATAGCAATGGCAAAAGTATTAAAGATTGTAGTCTATCAATTTTGTCACACGGGCAAGAAGAAATGAGTAAAATATATATGAGAAAGGTAGCCAGTGAAAGGAAATGGGTACAGTTCAAAGATCCCATGAATGTAAACGTGGGCATTTTGACAAAACAGCCAAAAAATAAGCAAAGACATAAGACCAGTGGAACATTTTCCACCAAATTATTTCAAATTATTCAAGTTATTTCAAAATTTAAATAGTTCAACAGACTAGGCCATATTTGTTATATTTTGAAGGAAACCATTTTTCCAACTGGCTG
The DNA here is from genome assembly GCF_046562875.1 of Panthera onca. Classification (NCBI taxonomy): domain Eukaryota; kingdom Metazoa; phylum Chordata; class Mammalia; order Carnivora; family Felidae; genus Panthera; species Panthera onca. Next base: position 87,041,671 of record NC_138340.1, on the reverse strand, counting down.
TACATTTTTTTAAAATTTGGCCAATCTCAGGGGCACATGGGTTGCTCAGTTGGTTAAGTGTCCAACTTCTGCTCAGGTCATGATCTCATGGTCCATGAGTTCAAGCCCTGCGTTAGGCTCTGTGCTGATAGCTCAGAGCCTGGAGGCTGCTTCGGATTCTGTGTCTCCCTCTCTCTCTAGCCCTCCCCCATTCATACTCTGTCTCTGTCTCGAAAATAAACATTATTTTTTTTTTTTAATTTGGCCAATCTCTTTTTTTTCCAGTTCTATTGAGATATAATTGATGTAATACATTGTATAAGGTAATGTTAGACACCATAATGATTTGATATGTATATTACAAAAGTAATACTTGGCTATATTTGACTTTCATAAACAATACAAAGAAAATATTTTAGTGTATATAAATATATTATTGATAGGCGTCTGTGTGGCATAGTCAATTAAGCATCTGACTCTTGACCTTGGCTCAGGTATTAATCTCACTTTTTGTGCATTTGAGCCTGGCATTGGGCTCTGTGCTATTAGCTTGGGATTCTGTCTGTCCTCTCTGCCCTTCCCCCACTTGTGTGCTCTCTCTCTCTCTCTCTCTCCCTCTCTCAAAATAAGTAAATAAACTTTAAAAAATGTATTATTGTACCAGACAACATTTTAGGAATTCTCTGTCTTCTCTAAATTGAGGCCTCATAAGTCTGACATTGTGAAGCTAAACTGTACAGACCAAGACATACAGATGACTAGCCCAAAGATTATAAAGGAGGTTTAGGATTTGTCCTCTGGAAGATTTCTGATGTGATTGTGAAGTTGAAGCTAGGTATAAATTGTAATCTGGGTTCTTGAATTTAAAAGAAGTTAAATTTACCTGCAGAAATAAGGCAATGCTACTTATGTCTTTTGATGATTTATTAAAACCAAAAACCTCTAATCCAAATATTTTATCTAAATTACCTAGACAGTTTTGCAACCTATGGATTCCATGTATTTAAAGAGCATTTATGGATTCTGCTTTTAATTTTTAAAATCTGAGGGGAGTGTTAGAATAACAAGAAATGAGTAAAACTTTGAGGTCTCTTACGAGCAAACACTAGGTTTGACTATAAAACCATTGGTATTTCACATACTATTTAATATAAACCCACATTTTTAGATAAATTTGAAGTCCTTTTATACACTTCAAGGAAGTGAAAGTAAATGAATCTATAATAGAGTGTGATGAAAATTTATGATGAGGAATGGGGTTAATGACATTTTGATTTAAACTGTAGCTCAAGAAGAAAACACTGGAGGTGACCGTCTGGGATTATGATAGATTTTCTTCCAATGACTTTCTTGGTGAGGTGAGCATCTGATTTCCTTTTCCTTATTCGCTTTCATTAAGAACCACCAATTAGAGCTTGATGCAAGCGTATTTCTTAAGTTTATAAGATAACCATTTTGGTTAAAGCCTTTCGGTGGATAGAATGTATTTCCTGATTCATCCTTTTCAGTTGATGAATAGTAACTTGAGAAATGGTCTTCACTTTACCATTTGATGTACTTTATAAATAATTTGCAAGATGAACTAGTAATTGTTTTCATAGGAGATATATAATCATGCTGTGAATCCAAATGATTATGTTAAAATTTTGAGATAAACTTTATAAAATGAGCTAGATTTTTAAATTGCATTTTCAGGTTATTGAGTCGCTATTCCTCACTGAATGTATCATTGACTTTATGTGACATTTTACATTCTTATTTCTTTGAAGTATCCCGTGAAAACTCTCAAAATATTTTACAAGGCAAAACTAGAAGTAGGAGAAGACAATAAAAAGGAATTTTATGTAAATTCACATGAAATCTAACCTCATTAATGAACTCTGGCACAGTGGTCAGATTCTGCATTTTTGGTTTGTTTTTGTTTTCATCTATCATTTTTCCAAAAATATATATTTTATTTAGTGATCTTTGCTAAAACAGAAGTTGTGAATTAATGTTAAAAAATAAGCCATAAGAGACTCTTGAATACAGAGAACAAACTGAGGGTTGATGGGGGGTGAGGGAGAGGGGAAAGTGGGTGATGAGCATTGAGGAGGGTACCTGTTGGGATGAGCCCTGGGTGTTGTATGGAAACCAATTTGACAATAAATTACATTAAAAAAATAAAGAAAAATAAACCATCTCTTAAAAAAATAACACCTAGACAATATGATGTCCCTTCCCAGAAATCATAGGACACTGTTATGTAGTCTAGGTGATGTGAGACCTTGTCTGGTTCCTAGACTCTGTATTTCTCTTTCCCATCAAAACTAGACCATTTGACCTTTAATTGCAGTCTCATGCTAGTACAGCCACTGGGAATAGTCTTGACCTTCGGACAATTCTAGGATGCACTGTTATATCTGACTTAATGTCCCATTTCAGAAAACTGATTTATTGTTGTTTTTAAAATTGATTGTTCACATGAATTTAGAGCATATATCCATTGTGTTGGTTCTCATTATTTTATGTCTCATCAAATCTGAAATGCCAGCAACTCTAAAATGCACTATTACTTACGAATCACTAAGAAAGAAAAAAATGCTGGGAAGTCTGGGTGGTTCATTCGCTTAGGAGTCCGACTTGGGCTCAGGTCATGATTTCACAATTCATGGGTTCGAGCCCCGTGTCCAACTCAAGTCCTGCATCTGGCTCTGTGCTGACAGCTCAGAGCCTGGAGCCTGCTTAGGTTTCTGTTTCCCTCTCTCTCTGCCCCTCCCCCCGCTTTTGCGTTGTCTCTCTCGGTCTCTCACAAATGAATAAATGTTAAAAAAAAAAAAAAAAGAAAGAAAGAAAGAAAGAAAATGCTGCCAGTTAAAACATGACACAGTGCTTTCTCATCGTTAAATTGTTAGTCATACCCCTATTTCAAAGATCAACTAAAGTATGTTTTAAAATACAGGGAATAAGTTAGTAATTTGCAAATCGCCCATTCTTTTTTATTTTGTCCCTCTCATAACTAAAACCAATCTTTAAAAATGATATCCAAGTTAGAAAAACAAAAGATCCAAATTTAGTACTAGAATGTGTTCATTTCAGAAAAGAAAGTTTTCTTTCATGAAGAATTGCAAGTCTACCTTTTTACATCATCTCCAAAATAATTAATAGTCTGAGATTTTATACAGTTCCATTTAACCAAGTGTTTATTAGACATCTATGATGCACAGGGCATTGTTCCCAATGTCATGCGTAAAGAAACATGAGGAAGACAGCCTGGTCGTCCTCAACGTCATACTGTATCTTATATCCATGAATAAATTTCAGGTCACAGAAGAGAGTAATGAGTGAATTATATCAACCTCATTGACTTCCTGCATTGTTTTTCAGGTACTGATTGATTTATCTAGCACATCTCACCTCGATAACACTCCTAGATGGTATTCTCTCAAAGAACAGACTGAAAGCCTCGATCATGGCAAGTCTCATTCCAGTCAGGGCAGCCAGCAGCCTCCAAAGCCATCTGTCATCAAAAGCAGAAGCCATGGTATCTTCCCTGACCCATCCAAGGGTAGGAGACATTTCAAGTAGAAAAAGCTTTTGTCTCCTTGTTCACTTAGTAACTTCTGAATATGAATGCCTGTAGATGTAATTTATTTTGAAATGTTGGATTCTGTTGGAAAGTATGTAATATAATGTCATGCAAAGAGTGACTGATATGGAATCAGGAGTAAAGGGCGTTAGTCTCAGATCAGCCCATAATTAGGTTTACTACTTGGCGATCTTCACCTAACTCTGGTTTTGAAGCAGGATAATGGAGGAGTTTGGGCTATATGAGCTGTTGGGTTATTTCCTCTCAGATTCCATGATACTATGATTTTATAAAATGTGTTGGGTTATTCCGTAAAGAAAAATAAAAATCCTCAACAGTTCATTGACGAGACATACTCATTATTACCGTTGATGCAGATTTCTTCTAATTGTTTAAACCCCTATTTTTTCATAGGTATTTTCTTATTCACATATTATATATATGTAAACTATACATAATTTTGCATCCTGATTTTTACTTGTCATATCAAGAACATTTTCCCCATGTCATCACAACAATTGGTATGTTGAAATTTACTTAAACCTTTCCTAAATGTTGGCCTCAAGCTAATTCTATGATTTTTTTTTAAAACTCTGATTATTATTTTTTGAAATAATGTTATACATCGGTTTGGGCAATACACACAGAATTCCCATTTGAATGAGATTTTCCTTTGAGAGGTTTATTGCCAATTATCCTACGACACATTAATCTTCATCATAAACTGAGTTACTACCTGTATGAGATAACCATGTAGTATCTTCCCTAGATATATTGAACTATGTACAAGTATCAACTATAACTTTTTATACTGGACCTGAGTCTTGCTCCCTTCTCTTCTCGGAAAGTACATCACATTGAAAAGTGGTTCTTTGCACATTAGAAAGGAATGGGTCCCAATTGCATGTGTTCTAGGAGATGGAAAACCACGAGGCCAAGTCCAGTAGGACACTGAGTTGATCTGATAAACCACGGACTCCCATGCGTGCTACAGATATGACTTATGACTGAGCTTTATAGATCATTTATGGATTCCACTTCCAGAACAACTCTGCCCTGATTAACGGTCTAGAAGATCATTAGCATAAAGACTTCTCTCCCTCTGACTGCCATAGTCAATGTGGGATCTATAGTCCACATTCTCTAAAATCACCCAAGACATGATTCTACAGTCCCCACACTTGATGTGTCCTATAGTGACTCACGCCCCTTCATCCAGGAATTCACCGCATTTTTACTTAAAACTCCTCTGTGGTAGTGTCAGCCTATCGTCTCCTGCCTGGTCCCTACTTGAATCGGCAGTTGCTTGCTAAAAGGATAAGTTACCATAATTCATTTACGTGAGGATAGTCAGATGTATTTCCTCTTCTCACACTTCTCTCTTCTCAACATTATCATCCTCTTGACTCCCCTCCCCCACACGGCTTCCCAAATGTTTAATCACATTGCCGAGTAGGGAGCAGTTGCATAAGTAAGCCCAACAGGCAGCGGCATTAACATAAATCTTAGACAGTTGCAAATGACGTGAGGCCGGGCTCGATGGGAGGAATGCTGGAGCCATGTTAACTCCTGTTTCACCCTTTTGTAACCAGACATGCAGGTTCCCACCATTGAGAAATCCCACAGTAGTCCTGGTAGCTCGAAATCCTCCTCCGAAGGTCACCTCCGCTCTCATGGACCGTCTCGCAGCCAGAGCAAAACCAGCGTCACCCAGACCCACCTGGAAGATGCAGGGGCTGCCATAGCCGCTGCCGAAGCCGCAGTGCAACAGCTCCGCCTGCAACCAAGTAAAAGACGCAAATAAATTCCTCAGCATGGCAGCTTAATGTTCATCTGTTGCCTTCCTTCCCTGCTGTCCTTCCCTGTCTGCTTTCTGTGTTTTGGCACACCCCGCTCACTCCGTTCTCTGTCCCTTTGTCTGTGTAAGGACAGTACTGATACATATATATGCTCTCTCTCTTATTTAATTTTTTTTTTTTTTTAATTGACGTGGACCGCAATAAAACTGGCTGTTTCCCCTTTGTCTCCACCATCCATCCAACCTGGCTCATAGTACTTGGTAGCTGTGTCCGTGATCTTTGCAGACAACGCAATGTTGTGTGTCCTTTGTGTGTGCACTTTAAATATCCTTTCGAGTACAGGGATTATAAGCACACGTGACTGCCAGTTTTCCAGGCATTACACCAAAAAAGCACACACCCGAGCAGTTAGAGCAGATTGGAAGTGAGATTCTCTGAAAACATTCCAAAATTGGGGGCAGAAGAGTAATACCACCAGCAGGCAAATTCTCGAACCTGGAGTGGGAAAAGACACTTCAAGCTTAAATACCTTAATGAATTATGCACGTGAAGTATTGTAGCTTTCCATGTGGGACGCTTGCTAATCGTTTGACAAAAAAAAAAAAAAAAAAAAAAAAACTGTGAAGAAAATCATGTCTCATATTTCCAAAAAATTACATAATATTAATATATGTATAAACATATGTGATGAGGCAGTGTGACCTCCTTAAGGAACACACTGGGGTCCATTTCGTTGGATCACACTTTGCGTATGATAACAGCGAATTTATTGGTTACTTTTTTCCTAACCATTGGGGATCCTAGGACAGTCAAGATATCAATTAAAGAATAACAATCCACCCATCTTAACTGCTGTATTTTCATTTAATTTATGAAAATGTAGTCAACTGATATATCAAAACTTAGTAAGAACAGAGATTTTACAAATGGAGGTGCACTGTTCCTTCCAAGAGACATCAGCCAGACAATGGACATAGACTGATGTTATCCCCACGTCCCAAAGTCTTCATTTGCAAAGAAACAGCCAGTTTTAACCCCTTTAGTGCTATGCATGTGGTGTCATTTTGGCATTTGAAAACCCACCTTATTTAAAGAGAGCAAAAGATCACTTCTGTTTGCATGAGTAACATTTAAGCTGGTTCCATCTGAGGATACATACTCTGGGTTTCCATTTCACCCACACTGCCACAGCAGCACATAAAAGCGGTCAGTCTAATCATGCCAGGAAGCAGCACAGACACAGCATAGCAGGAATCCTCCCCATTCAAAGAACTCAGTCTGATAATCTGCCTCCACCAGCCAATGGCAACCAAGACCAAAGCCAGCTAGCCCTCAGGAAGGTGATGTCTGATGGACCAGTCAAGCCAGAAGGAGGTGAGCAGAAAGGCGCTATTCAAAGCACACAGCGAGAACATCCCCCAAATTTAAAGCCTTCCTCTTTTAATTTTTAGACATTGTCTGATAAAATATGTTTATCCCCTTTTTAATGTGCTTTTGTGGGCATGGCATTTCAGGACTTCCTCGTCGCTGTGTAAGTCCCAAAATCAGTCCCATGATATATTGACTACGGTGATTTGTATTTTTCTATGCACTGGGCATCTTTTGACTTCTGTTGGGAAATAGATTAACAATATTCATATTGCAGAATGGAATGCATGCTACTAACCTAATCTGTTCAAGCATGACTATAAATATGTTGCATTGTGATAAAAGTTTAAACTGCTCAAAATTCGAACTAGCATACCGGTTGGAATGTAGATCAGTGTCTGTTGCATATTATTTCAAGTGTAACTTTTTAAAAATTCAGTGGATTTTGGAAATTCTTAGAGGAAAGTAAGGGAAAAATTGTTAATGCACTAATTCACCTTTACATGGTGAAAGTTCTCTCTTGATCCTACAAACAGAGATTTTCCACTCATGTTTCCATAGTTGTTAAGTGTATCAGATGTGTTGGGCATGTGCATATCCAAGTGCCTGTGTAATAAATAAAGTATCTTTATTTCATTCATAAACTACTGGGTTCTGAGCCATTGTTATATGATGCAGCTTAAAATGAGTGTGTCAGTTTTTGCTTTCTCATTTGATTCCTTGCAATAGAGTATTTATAGTTCTTGTTCCATTGCTAGCGAGATCTCTAATGATAGACCATGTGGGGAGCAGAACAAAGTTTTATGTCTGAAACATTATTAGCTAGGTGGAAAATTACTGCCAAATAAGCACCAAGCGTACATAAACATGTAAGTAAGTGATAGGGGCTGGGCTGCTCAGTGATGCTTCTGCTATGTCTTGCTCGAACATCTGATCTACTCTGCGGTCTTCCCAGGTTTCTGTTTGGAGGAAGACAAATCCCATGAGCTCTCGCTCTGGGGGTGTGTATGTAAACTTGATTCCATAGCTGTGTTCAGAAAGGAAAGCAAGTTTGCATCCATCCCTAACTTGACCCCAGCATTCCTGCAGTTTTTCCCAAGAAAGAGTGCTAGTGCCAGTGACAAAAATCAAATGAGGGTGATTATAAAATTGTCTTTGAATTGAGTTCAAAAACATTGACAAAATGAAGGTTGTTTTTTTTTAATAGGATACTAGTGCCCCGTTATGTCCCTTCTAGCCCTAAAGTACTTGATTTTATGATTCTCTACTTGTCACCAAATTAAAATCAAGCCTTATACTTTCCTATTGCATTTCTCTTTATTCTCTGAAAACCAAAGTTTATAATAGGTTCTTGTTCCAATGAATCAGATATTTTGGGACAGTGGAAAGTACCTGTGGCATAAAACATAGTGATGTTTTCTAAATTAGCCTGGTGATTATCACCTCTGCACGGTTACCCTTTTCTACTTAGCTTACCAGTACTTTCCAAAAGTACTTAAAATCCCACCTGTGACTTTTTCTTCCATCAGATAAGTTCAGTGGATTTCTTAATGTTACTCATTTTCTTACTTCAGATAGTCCATAATGATAAAGGTCACAGTAGTCAAATGCTTCCCTTATTTCACACTCTATTTTTAATGATCATGATTTAAGTATTGCTATAGAATATTTTGTCTGAGTTTTTTCTAGATATGGTTAAAATCTATAGCAAAATGCTTTTAGTTCCCTTTATTTGAATAATGCTGTAACAGATATTCATATACATTTAAGGTGCCGTGACTGAATACTGAAGTCATTCTGTACTGAAATAATCAAGACAACATGCCGTGGTGAACATTTCTTGTTTAATTTTGTATTAGCAGGTGATAAAGAAAGTGCCCTATTTTGTGAAACATAATTATTTCCCTGCTACCGTAAATGCACCAAGAATATAATTCAGCCATGCATTTTGCCAAACAACTAGTGGTAAACATGCTATCGGATCGAATTATATAAAATGCTGTGCCATTAGTTGAAAGCTTAGAAAAACTGGTCTGAGATGTAAACGTACGAAGAGCCAACGAGTTCCTATTCTCTAACCGCATACATAAGTATTATTAATTTTAAGTGTTCAGATAAAAGCCTTCCATTTCAAACCTCACAATGGAGTCCATATAGTCCCATCTGCTTTCTGATAATCCTGCCCTTCATTTGAATAGTTCTTCACATTATACCAAGTATGTTGTCAGCCATCTTCTCATTTGATCACACCTAGTAGATGAGGTCTTCACTGAAGATAACCTTATCCCTTTCTTCTGAGTGAGCAATCAGAGAGATGGCTAGGATCACGGGTAGAATACACACCCAGAAATTCCTAGAATTGGCAACCTGACCCTTGCTACGAGGCCTAAACCTTTGCTTTTTTAATACTTTGTCTCCTTTGAAATCAAATTCTTCTTTCAATAAAGACAATTGTCATTTACATATATGTTATTTATTGTTCCACTTCTTACAAACGATTAGAGTTTGCTAGAAATGATGGCAGAGTACAATTTAGACTTACTGTACCTACATGACCCTCTTTTCTGAAGGCTGAGAGTAAAGCTGCCACAAACAAGGAAATAAAACCCTGTCATGCATAAGCCCAGTGTGGCAGTAAGCAGAGTCTGTAAGGCTCTGTGTACATCTGTAATCGTTTCTATCAAGGGTGACAAAATCGTCCCTAAAGAGCCGTTCAAATATATGTGTGTGTGTGTGTGTGTGTGTGTGTGTATGTATATGTATACATATATATATATATATATATATATATATATATATATATATATATATATATATTTGTGAGCCTCTCAGCAGATTTTTGCTTGGAGTAGCATAAAATATGGGTCAAGAAAGAATTATGGAGTGAGCCAGAGAGAACTTTCTTCCTCCGGGGTTTAGGTGCACGCTGGGAAACCTGAAGAGAAAGATTAGACAGATTGCGCCAGATAATCCTGATGCCTAAACAACTCTTTTGTGTTTAGAAATCCCTGCAAATGGGTTTTTTTTCCAAGCCAGTTGGTTTGGCTGAACACAAGCTGTGCCATTTCAGAAGGTGGGAGCAACCAAAGAGCAGAGTTTTAGAAAACAGTTTTCTCTAAACCATGCTCAAACTAAAACAAATGGAAGCATTCCTTAAACCTTAAACATGAACTTAGTTGACCCCAAATATATCACATTTTAAGTGCATTTTGAAATTTCTGAGCTATTTTTGCTTGCTACTAAGATTTTAGGTGAGTTGTAACTTTAGAACCAGTACTACAGGCTGAAGAGAAATGTCCCTCCGCCCCGGGCAATGAGTTAAGGGCCACTGGAATGGGTTGGAGAGGTTAGGGGAGCAGATGAACCATGGAGTAAATTGTGCAAGGGAATTAAGATTAAGCATTCGTAAGTGTGGCCGAGTTATAGGAGAATAGCCTGAAACCTACTTCCACAGACCTCACTGCTGGAAACTCCGCTTTCAGTCAGGCTCACTTTCAGCAGCTGTCAAAGAAGAGTTTCATATCTGCACGTTGCCATGGTGAATTCTTTCTAAGCCATCACTCTGTGGGAGGTGCTCTCTTGGGCAAGTGGCAGGGGGTGGCTGGGCTGGGAAGCTGGGTGGGCACTGGGAGTAGAAGGGATTGTTGGTTACAGAAGGTGGTAGCTAATCAGTGTCCCATTCTCTTCTGACTGGAGGTTGATGGTTCCTTTTGGTCAGAAAGAATTTAGCATTCTCTGTTTCTGGGAAGGACAGGGTCCAAAAGGAAGTCAAGGAGAAATCAGAAGAGAAATCAAAGTGAGTTCATTGGGAAGTGAAGTCTTCATTCACGTATGTAAGAGGTTAATAAAAACAGATTTGCATTCCTCATTTCAATGTGTTCATGTAAAAAAGCTGAAATACAACTTTGGGTAGTTTACAATGGAAACAAAATTGAAACTGTAATGATGTGAACACAGCAAGCATCCAACAAAATCTGAGGGGATCAAATTGTATAATTTCAGCTTTCAAAGTTCTGTGCTTATTTCTCTGGGGGTGAGGGTTTTCCTTGTTGTCTGTAAAGATCAAAATGCTCTTCTAAAGTTTTGTTTTATTTAAGAGATGCCAGATTTTCATAGAATGATTGATGATGCATTTTCAACTCTTTCAGTAGTTATTTGACATTTATTGCCAGAAATCTCTCTGCTATACATGCAAAGTCACAGAGAGTAAATGTATAGCCCTGACCATGAGACACGGTCTCTTGGTTATGGATATTTATTCACAAAGTTGAATCCGCTGATCTACCATCACTGGGTACTTTTGTTCTTTTCCAGTAATTGCTATGGGTCTGCACTGAGCCATCCACATGTCTGGTTCACACTGGGGATTTATATGTCCATTTCATCTGCCATGAATTCCAAGACCAAATGGCCCATCTAGGTATCAAACTTAATTTCAGTACTTCTGCACCTTAGTCAAATGATATAGCTCTGGGCCTATATAATTGGATGTGAGTAATAATACATGATCTAATTGTAACATGCCACAGTCCCTTAAATGCTACTTATGACACATCTTTAACAAAGTTAAACTTAATTTTTTAAATGCAAACTACTTAGGCTTGAAGAAATTATTTTCAAAAAGTTAATTTATCAAATTACCACCAGGGAGCAGGACCCTGAGGAAATGAGACAGGCAAGTAAATGCTGATGGAGGAAAGAAATGAGAAGCATGAAGCATGAGAAGGCTGATGGGGACACAGTGCGGGACCTTGGACAGAGGGTACAATATGAGCATGGGGCTGGGGGTGTTATCACCTGGGTAGGAGGGATCATGGAACCACGGGAAATGCCACCTAAGGAGAGGCAGAGGAATGCCAGAGCACCATCTGGCTACGTGACAGTCTTGCCTAAATCCAGATACCTATCCACGAATTACTTGGTTTTTTCCACTTTTCATCCGCATGTATTACATTATCTAAAACCATGATCTTTCACCCATTCTCCATTGTGCAAGATAATTGGGAAGTGGGGGGTGGAATTAGTGAATGGGATAGGACGAAAGGAATGTGTACTGAGCCAGACTCTGGAAATACCCTCTTTTCTTTTTATTTCATTGCTGTGTTGAATATGTAAATATACAATTAATCCTTGAGGAGCCAAAAGAAATACTTACTGATTTTAAATGAAAACATACTGTATCAGAAATGCAGAATTTTGATTGGGGTGTTGAGTCGTTTAGATATGTGAATAGGATTAATGTAGATAACCATAGCTTTATACCTCGGTGTATTTTAAGATACTGAAAGGCAAAGATTTCTGTAAAGATACTGAAGGATAAAAATTAATTAAATTAGTAACTTGAACAGTATCTCATCAAAATATTGATATTACAAATCAAAGAAAAACATAAATGTTTAAGAAGAAAATACTTAGTAAAGTCAGGAGCACGGGACCCTTTTTAAAAAAAACATAAGAAAAACATTGGATTATAATTTCTGCCATATTTATTCTTTTTTTTTTTAATGTTTATTTCAGAGAGAGAGAGAAGACAGGGTAGGGGCCAATAGAGAGGGGAACAGAGGATCCAAGGCCAGCTCTGTGCTGACAGTAGAGAGCCTGATGCTGGCTTGAGCTCGCAAATCATGAGATTATGACCTGAGCCAAAGTCGGATGCTGAACCGACTGAGCCCCTCTGCTATATTTATTCTTGAAAGAGCACAGGAACAAAATCCACTTTTCCTCATGAACATATTTCAAACTCAAAACCACATTATTTGAAGTTCTATAGGTCACATTATAATTTTACCCTACTCTTTATATAAAATGAATTTGGAATCTATACAAAGAGGTATAAAAAGTGGGTAAATATATAAATGTATATATATATATATATATATATATATATATATATATATATATATATATTTGAAACTTTTTTTCTCTATGTATCTATTACATACTTTTAGTTTATTGTAGAGCATTCTCACTACTGAGGACATTTCATAAAGTAAATAACTATTGAATCATTCTTTTGGCTTCATCCAACTATCGACATACCAGAAAATCAAAGACTTCATGTAGAGAAAAGCTTTTTTGGAAGAATGTGCATAATTTTATGCCTGCAAAATAGCATTATTTATTGTAGGTTTCTGCATACCATAAAGGTTTCTTTTTAGGCAAAAATGTAACAGACAAGCATCATTTTTTGATAGCTATAGTTTTTAATTCATTCCTACTCTGTACAGTTGTGAAGTTCTGGATTGAACAAGTTCCAAAGCTAGAGAGGATAAAAAGAATAAATCTTCTTAGGAAAGGCTCACTTTCCTAAAGGCTTGGTATTTTTCGGTAGAAGCATAAAATAAAAAATGAAAGTTACCTTAGAATAATTGCCATGTGCATAGTGGTTTAAGATGACTGTCAAAAATAGCTGATGCTAATTGGGTTCTTCTCGTTTTCATGGTTTGTACTTCATGTTTCTTATGGCAGATCTAGACCAGTGATTTCCCCATGTGTGTCCTAGGGGCACTTTCAGGGGGTTACAAGGTCAAATACAAGAATACTAAATGTTATTTGTCTTTTTCCCTCTCATTCTTTCTCATGTAACTGTGGGGTTTTCCTGCATTTACATGAGGTATGACGACATCATGGTTTTGAAGGCTAATAGAATATGTGCCTGTCTACTGTTTCTTTTAAAGTTTTCTTCATTTTGAATATGATAAATATTGATAGATATAATTCACATAAAATGAAGTTCTTTGAGAACTTAAATATTTTTTAAGAACGTAAAAGCACTCTTGGGATCAAAACGTTTAAGAGCCACTGATCTATCCCTACGCAGAATCATAATTTTTCCAGGAGCCAAAGATAGTGGGTGACTGGAGTTGTCTTCTAAAAGAGAATTATCATATTTGTCTCTGAATTTTCTATGCTTTATATCTCTTATACTTCAGAATCCCTTCTTTCCTTTGTCACTTATGTTAAGTTATAATTAAGATTGACATATGACAATTTTTCATTTTATATTTACACTATTTTATTGAGCTTGATTTCAGTTAAATTATGAATGTATATCCATATTTGTTACTTCCTACTTTCAAAATTTGCTGGTAAGTTGCCTTTAATCAAGCTGTTGCTAACCTAAGGTAGAGTCGGAGGGAGTACTACACAGGTAGATTAAATTTTATTTGCATCCTTATCTCAAAAAGTTTATTGGAACAACAATTGTTTATAAATTGTTTCCTTTTATCTTCTTTTGTATCATCTATATTACTGGTCTTATATAGTTCAAATTAATTTTGTTGGTGTCAGAAAAACTGAAGATGATCAATTTTGATTCAAATTTGATTCAAATTTGAGAAAAAAATTAAGTTCTTTATCTCTTAACCTATTTCTTGATTCTTAATTTTCAAGGATTTAATGTGTTTTTAAATAAAGTTAAAAAAGAATTCTGAAAATATTTACCATTTGTAGAAAATATTAATTGTGTTATATATATATTACATCATTTATGCACACTCATATATAATTTTTTAAATGAATGTTATGTTCCAGAACCTCTTCAAAGTGTTAGTGATACTAGAGTGAACAAAACAGATGAAAATAACTATCCCAGGAAATCCCCCATTCCTATTTATTGAATAACCAATTAGATATCTGGGAAGAATTATGAAGAATTAAAAAAGCATGAGTTTGGCTCAAATGAGATTGAAAAAGAAAAAATTGCATAGTCATTGACTTAAGTTTATATTCAACCAAACATCCTTATGTTTAGAAACATCTGGAATTATAATTAATTACATTTTTATTTGTCCTGGCTCTAGTTCTCACTAATAATCTTTACAGTCTGCTGGGATATAGCTAACTGTAGGGAGGAAAGAAAGTATTTGAAAATGATCTATTTGGAGAAGGTAGAGAGAAGGTAATGAAATTAACTAGAGAGGTTAGTTCCCATAGGACTAGATATGCATTGATCAAATAATTCTCCAAACTCCTCTTTATTCTATGGCTTATTGACTACATTTGAATGATATACAAAACAGTAGTGTTTGCTGTAACGTTAGTCATATAAATCAGACTGCTTTAGGCAAAAGTTTTATATAAATCAAACTATTTGGATTCCATATAAAGATGATATTCTTGTTATCTAAGTATTTATGATCTAAGTTATCAATTTGAGGATTATGTAAGAACATTTTCAAAACGAATTATTTTTCAATTACTTTCCACTCAAACAATCCTGCATGTTTTGCAAGCCAACTGTGAGAGAGAGAATATTGGCGTTTCAAAGCAGAATTAAATGGATATTGAAAAATTAAGAGTTGCTCTTGAGAACTTAATTCAGATCTTGAATCTTTCCCAAATATAATTCTCCTTTCCAAATATGATTTTTTAAAGACAAAGAACATAACAATTATGTTAGCATATTTTAGCGCAAAACCAAAACTTGGTACTTAATAATTGCTTTGTCGATTCCATCTCTATGGACACAGCTAGAATTATAGCCTAAATTTATTACAGGTCAAGTAATTTTTAAAATTTTCATTTATGATATCTTGATTGAACATTTTTCCATTATTTACTAGGATATTTTGGTCCTCACTTGAATTGTACTTATTTTAAATATTAAAAAGTTGATGTTAATTTAATGTATTTAATTTAAATATTAAACAGTTAAATATTTTATTTCTTCTAAAACTCGTTCTGAACCAAAAACCTTATAAAAGGAAGACGCACTTAAAAGGCAACATTCTAGCAAAAATACAAAAGCTATAGCATACTAAGCCATCACATATATTTATGTAAGAAAAAAATCCTATGATGTTATTAGCCGAGCTTTACTCTCATTTCCAAACACCTGTTATATTGAAGTTACATACTATACTTCTGTTTCCAGAAGTAATCATTAATCCTATTAATGCTAGAGAATGAATTATTAGTAAGTATGGAAAACACCTGCAAATTACTGATAGCATTAGCTAAAAACAGACTGAATTGATTATATTGAAATGTCTTGGAAATCCAGTCATAAGGCCAATGTGGGTGGAGAAGGAAGAGGTGAACATGACTAAGCTTTACTATCTTTCCTGGGACTTAATAGATAAGAGGCATCGCATCTCCTTCCTCTCTGAAAGAAGATACTAAGTGAATATGGACTGTCTTAAGGGACAGACTGTGATTTTTGTAAGGAAAACATTCCATTTTTCATGGTTTGTTATGTATCAGTAATCTGTCATTTTAAACAAATGACCCATAGAAGTCTGAGTTATCCATTTTCAGCACTTTCCTTTGTAAGAACTTGGAAATATGTGGAAGCTCCTACAAATAGCTGCATTGAAACTACCTATCCCATTTGGGGTGGGGGCTGGGTTCTTTAGAATTTTTCCAAATCAGATAATGAATATACTGAGGTAACATTAAAAATATTAACTTTCTAAACTCCTCGTACGATGCCACATGTCATCTTAATACTCCTAATCTGTCAGAGGGAACATAAAAAATGTGACTGGACCTAATTCAAGGGAAAACCTAACAAATAATGCTGGTAACAATGGAACCTAAAACCTGACCTTTTCAGGTTTGCATGCAAAGCAAAGCAACGAACGAGGTAAAACTGTAAAATCTCATTAGTAAAAATAACAATCAGAAAAACAACAGCAATAATAATAGAGAAATAGAGCAAAAGATAGGCAGTGGGGAGAAAGTAGAAAAGGTCACCAAAGTAATGTCCCACCAAGGTAAAGCTAGCAAAAGTGCACTATATGCACTCTAAATACGTCAGTTCCGTCATTAAACTGCGGGAAAAACAAAATAACTATTGACTGTGTTCTCTTAACTCCACACATCCTATAGACTATATCTATGAAGATAATATTAATACTGTGTCAACCAAGTAATTTGGGAAATTCTAGACTACCATTAGAAATGATTCCTAAAATATTTGGATATAACTGTGAGTTGGACCAAGGACATAAAACCAGTGACAGACCATCACAGGCAGCAAGGCCATCTACTGCATCCCAAGCACTGACCCTGAGGTAGGCAGGGAGCTCACAACCTCAGCCTGAGACAATTGAATATGATAGAAAAGTGGATTAGCCCTTTTTAGTTTTTACTCTCTTTCTCTTATTAATTAGTGTGTGACGTGGAACAAATCAACCTTTTCAGGGCTTAGGTTTTCTAAAGGCGCAATGATGGTTCTGGAGTGGGCTATCTCTAGAGTCCTTACCAGCTTTTTAATTTCCTTGGGTCCACAATTATATAATAAGTCAAGGCTACAATTCTGATCCACGGACTGTGAGCACAGTGCTGCCATTGTGTGGTAGGTACAGTGATAGTTCTGCATTTTTAGGTATAGTTGGGGGGGGGGGGGACCAACCGAGCAAACTAATTGACGACAGATGTGCAGTCAAAAAAACACTACCAGGTTTAATTAAGGTTAGCCACAGTGGAGTAATAAAACAAAATGATGTCTAACCATCTAGCATCTGAAGAAAATGAAGAGGTCAAAAAATAATTTAAAACAGATTGAACTGCCTCACAGAAGATAAAATATGTTTAGTTGAAATGCCCCCTCAATAACTGAATAGCAGAAATGATTTAAAACTGTAGGATTTATTCCTCTAGGGTACAGGAACCTTCTCACGGGAGTGGGCTTATTCCATCATCTGTTTATGTGGTACATTCTTTCTCCTTGTTGGTACTTGACAGTGAAATTTGGAGTTTAAAAAGACAGTAGACACAAAAATGTAGGCTCCAGATATCCATCTTATTATTAAATAAATCTCAGTTCCTCTGTAAAATAAACATTTCTCATGTGTAAGACACAGGCACATAATATAGTCAAGCACAATAGGTCCATGCTATCTGACACGCTGATTAAAAGAGAAGAAGAAAGCAAAGGTAGACTGTTTTCAAATTGTTACTTTGGAATCATAAAACTATGGAAAGTCATATTTGTTTTAATATTCTAAAATATTATTTAAAAATGGCATTGGTTTAAAATATATTTATATTTAAGTAGAAACCAGAATTCTCCAGCTGTCTGTACATCGAGATTTAGTAGAACCAGCACAAGTACTAATGTCTGTGATAACACCCTCTGGTGGTTCCCAATCTAAATACATTGATAAAATAGCCGTGTTCTGTTATGAACTCTTTCTTTGAAATTCACCAAACTACGTGCTCCCGTGTTTAGAATCTTATCATTAAATATTTCTTTCAATGAAGCCACTTTTGGAAGGATTGGGAAAACAAATATCTAGTTGAGTGATTGTGTTTTCTATATATAGCACGATAGATTAATTTGCATCTCTGTTTTTAAAGCTACAAAAAATTTGCATTGCCCAAAGTTTCCTTGACAAAATATGAAGGAAAAAATCCTCCCACATTAAGCACATTAAGCGGTGCGGTTCATAAGAGATTTATGATTTGCATAGAGCACACAGCTGGATAAAAAGTAAAATATCTACTAAATCATTCAGATGGTTTTGTTATGTAGTTAAGGGAAAGAATTATTAATTTATTTCATTATTGCCTCAGCATAGTTCCAGCATAAGCTTTTAGGAAGGCTACCATGGAGAAAACACAGGCTCGGCCTCCAACATCCTGAAAGTAACAAATACAGCCAAAGATAGAAAGTGGTAATTGCCAATAACAGACCTGTGGTCTTGTGCTTTGTGAATATGGATATAGAAGAGTTCGCTTCTGGTTGGGAAGATGAGGAAAATACATGGAGCAGGTGCAATCTGAGCTGGGCCTTTACTGACAAGTATAATTTAGGTATGAGAAAGTGACGGGCAGAGAAAGGCATAACAAACAAAGAGAAAGGGCCCAGCTACAGCTCAGGAGGAAAAAAAAAAAAAAAGCCAAACCAAAGGGAGCCAGAGTGTGTGGTCTAAGTGGGCTTCCAGGAAAAGCATACAAAGGAGAACGATGGGAGATACATTTGGAAAGAAGCAGATGATAAAGGACTTTGAGAGGCCAACTGAAGAATGCGACTAAAATCATGAGATTTCTTGAAATCACATAAGCTCTAGCCTCTGATATTAAATCGTAAAAGCACTTTATTCATCAAAATGTTTCAGGTAATGCAGGTTTAGCTCAGTGTAACAGAATTGATATATTTTTATTTGGAGACTGTTTTGAGAGAAAGAAATTAGTAAATATACTCACTGTGTCAAGCATCTGATAAGGAACTATTAAAATACTTGGATTCTTAGTACCCGTTGATCAAAACGTCTGCATTTCTGTATGGTTGACTGCATTTTATGCTCTGTAGATAGAGCCCAGTATAAAGCAGAGATCTCTTCTACGTTTTTCATTGAATTCATTTTTAGAAACTACCAAATGTCAGACTCTCTGTACCCTACACTTACCTACCAGGTTAAGAATAAAAGCACCAGGTGTGTTTTTAAGGTAATGCCAAACATCTCGATTTCATTAAATTATTCACCTAATGTCTAACTGCCCGAAATGTTTTTAGACTCAAACTTACGCATAATTGTGTTTTGCAAATATGTTCGGTAGACTTAGACTTATTCCAATATATGTATATGTTCTCTACATTTGGTTTTCTTTTTTTTTATATTTCTTATAAAATATTATTTGTTTGCATGTAAATCTACAGCACTTGCACAGGCTTTCCGAATGAGATTTCTATTCACCTAGACAAGATGAAAAACTCTTTCCTTAAATTTATTTCTAGCCTTGTTCCTTTCTTCTTATTTTGTTGTTTCACATTCTGTACACATCTCAAATTTCCCAGAAGAGGAATAGAACTAGAAATTGCATCAGGTAAAATCAAAGCTCCCAAAGAAAAGATTGAATATTTTGACATGTAAATAAGACAGTCTTGCTATAATAGCTATTTTGATACATTGTGAGATTGCTCTTGGTTGAAAATTGTTTTAATCTAGTAAAAATAAATGGATTTAAAAATTAGTGCATATTAATTAAGGTTTGTTTTGGAAATAGTATGTAGAGATTTTTCAGTTGAAATTAAAGTGTTTCATTCAATATCACACTAAAAAAATATTAATAATAGCCTCGACTGGATTATATAATGCTAGTCAAAAAGTATGGCAGCTTTCCTTTGTTTACAACCAGTTGACTAATCTGACTCATCATGTGGTTGACTATACAGTTTAATTTACTTTACAAAAGTTCATAATTTTATCATAGTCCTATATCCTTTATATTTTTTGTTACCCTTTTAAAAATTTCTAAGTTCACACTAAATACACCATCTGGGTTTCTTCTACATAAGTTGAAGAAAATATCAAGCATTATAACTATCATTCTGTTTCCTCAAATCTACTTCTATTGGGTACTATTAATTCATTGGTGACTGGCTATTTAACAATATTCAAG
The DNA here is from genome assembly GCF_046562875.1 of Panthera onca. Taxonomy (NCBI): domain Eukaryota; kingdom Metazoa; phylum Chordata; class Mammalia; order Carnivora; family Felidae; genus Panthera; species Panthera onca. The sequence continues at coordinate 87,021,607 of NC_138340.1, read as the reverse complement.
ACTTTTTCTAAATAGCTATTCCCAATTTATAGACGTCTGATATATTATTGACAAGTATTTCTTCCTTATTTCCTTATTCTGAGAAAGTGCTATCACTGGAATATATATTATAACAATTTCTGATGGCTTTAGAGAATCTGTTGTCCCAAAATGGAAGAAGTGGTGGCAACTGGGGAGAACCTTTGTAAGACTTGTTCCTGGTTACCTTGATGGTGTATTTCCTGTCCTCGAGAGGTTTCCCTCACAGTGTCTATATTTTTCACTTAATTTGGATATATTGGTTTGACTAAAATCCCACCAGATTGAGAGTCACTGTGTTTGTATACATCTCTTTAATAAAAATGTAGGTATCTGAGAATCATTACATGAGTATCCACAATTCACCCAGTAGTGTGGATCTATCCAACTGCTTAAGAAACTCCTGATTGAACGGGGACGTATTTATGGAAGAAAGAGACTCTAAGTATTTTTCTACCTTAGAATGTGAATCAAGGCAAAGTCATTGTCAGGGACTAGGTATACTCGAAGATACTAGGGAGCAGCGATTGATAGGAAAACCCTGAAGAAGAGGTTGGGGGTATGACAAATAAAATCACAAGATGAGGGAGAGAAAATAACCGAAGTCCTGCTTCATTTCACTCCTCATGGTCACAATCTTATGAGTCGAGATATGCATTACTGACCCATTATTATCCAATGCAAAAGCTGAGACCTTTTAAGTTTACTCCAGAATGAGCTAGGATTCCAAATCCCGTCCGTATGATCAAAGCTCATGCTCTTATATTCTGACCATGTGGCAGAAGACATAATAATTTTTAAAATTTGCCTAGAAAATCTTCTCTCCATAAAAGAGGAACCACTTGCCTTCTCTTCTGTTTATTTATTTATTTTTTGCATCAAAATTTCCCCCCCAAATCTCCTCTAATCTAGAACTCCACTAACAGTCTTGGTACTAAGCTCCCACTGCATTATACAACACAAAATTAGAATGTTTCTGTGGGAATAAGGATTCCTGTATCCACAAGATCAAACGCAAGAAGTTTTTGAAACAAGTCCCAATCATAAATGAAGAAATGCCGAAGGGAAAACAAAGGTCTTCAAATCTACAACCCCGCTAGAGACAGTTGTTAGAGATACACAGAAACAAGCACAGAATTCTCCAACCTCTTCTTGAAATCATCTGTTCTACTCTGCATCTTTACTTCTCAGGAGAAAGACAGATTATTGGTGAATCTGGAAAATAATTAAGCGATTTTCCCTTACCCTGCTATTTCTATCAACCCAAGTCTTTCTAAACTCCTTTCTCCATGAAATAGTCAAAATTCTTATTTGTTTGTCATTATTGCAATACTGTACAAATAAGCCACAAGTAGAAACAACAATAACAGTCATGGTACAGTTACTATGTAACTCATTCGAAACATCTGATGGTTTAAGTCTGGACATCATTGAGGGGCTTTTTTTTTTCTTTATCTCCAATGAAAATATGCAAGTACTTAGTGTTACCACAGCACGTTATTGGTTAAGGGAAAGAAATTGAAAGGCAGGTGAAGAAGTGTGGAGTTCTTGCTAGAGCTGTGTCGTTATCCATGTCAATGAAGAAAACGTAGAGTTGTGCATTTGGAGATCGCTGGGAGTTTCATGGATTGACTGTGGTGTTGACTCTTCCCACACCATGCAGCAAAGCCAACCAATCACCGCCCCGCAGAAAGCTCCGTGTCTACTGGCTCCTCTGGCAGCAGCTTTGGCAGCGGGTACAGCGTGGACAGTGAAGGAAGCAGCGGCACTGCAGGGGAGACTAATCTATTTCCTATTCCAAGGATGTAAGTGGGTTTTATGCTTTCTTGCTTTATTTTTTTTTCCCCACTACGAAGTTAACAGCATCATGAGTAAGCTTTTCTTAACACTTAACGGGAAATAAGTAGATAATTATCCAGTTCTGAGTCACTGTCCCTGAAACACTTCAGCTGTGTGTGCCTACGTAGAAAAGAGACTGTTCAGGAAAGGTTGGATTCATTTAGTTAATTCCAAGGATGAATGCTGGTCACTTCCGGGACTGTTTAATAAGTACAATCTGTACTTAGTGAAAACAAAAACAAAAACAAAACAAAAAAAACCTGCTAAAATAATAACTAAATTAAGTCCAGCCCTACTAGTGGCTTGAGGCTTTAATCACACAATGACCAAACACAAACGTTAGTGGTATTTGAGATAAACTTAGATTAATTGACTTTGAACCAAAGGAGATTTAAACATATTTAAAAGCACATATATCATGTTTGAAATAGGTAACCTATTGGGTTCCTCATATAGACTTTTCAATGATAAATCTTACCACAGTTAAAATGGAAGATTTTGAAGCGTTTTCCTATTTTCTAGAACAAATATCAAGCAATACATAGGTCCCCAGTAGGTAATCTTGGATTAAAGTTCATTTGTAACAGGTGAAGCCTCAAGAAGATGATACCATAAACCGAATGCAAAATGAAAACAGGTTGTGTTCAGAACGCGTTACCCTGGGTTTAGTCATGGAGGTGGCAAAGATTAGCAGTATCTAAGACACATATGTAGGTTATATCTGTTTCAATATCAAAATCTCAACCTCAGCCCTTTCCTTCTCCTCCCTGACAACTAGTTTTCTGGGTTCTCAAGAACGTCTTTGGGTCACACATCTCCAGGATCTAGGTCCCGGTGAATCTAGCCTGCCACTTAGTTTTGTAAGGCCTGTGAACTAAAACTTTGCAATTTTAAATGTTTAGAAAAAAGGAGAAGGAGAAAAAGAATAGCACTTTGTGACACATGACAATTATACGAATTGAACTTTCAGCGTCCACAAATAAAGTTTTATTGGAAGCCACACCCATTCGCTCACGTGTTGCCCGGTACTTCTGGGCTGTAGAGGCCGACTTGAGTACAGTTGCAACAGAGACCATTCAAATTATTTGCTCTCTGGTCCTTTACAGACTTTGCAGACCCCTGATCTGGACCCTGGTTAAAGGATCTCCTTCGTTTTCTCCACGTTGAGTGTGGCCATTTCTGGGTGCAGAAATTCGATTTCTCTTTGTTTTAATGTCAAGGTTTTCATAAATCTTTCCTTTTAGTCTCCAGAATAGTTCTAATATTTAGATAATGGCTCAACTTACAAAAGCAAAATAATGGGGACATGGGTTCGTACAGTAAGAAGTGGGTTTATTTTGTGATTTGCAAGTTATATTTTTCCAACTTCAATTTTTTAAATTTATTGGATCACTTGTCCATATCTTTTGCCTTTTTTTTTATACTTAGGCTATGGATTCAATAGTTATTTATGTTTAATCAGTTCTTTTTTTATTGGAAATTATTTCTTTTTCTAACTTTTTTTAAACATTTATTAATTTTTGAGAGAGAGAGAGAGACAGAGCATGAGCGGGGGAGGGGCAGAGAGAGAGGGAGACACAGAATCAGAAGCAGGCTCCAGGCTCCAAGCTGTCAGCAGAGGCCTGACGCGGGGCTCGAACTCACGAACTGTGAGATCATGACCTGAGCTGAAGTCAGATGCTCAACCAACTGAGCCACCCAGGGCTCCCTGGAAATTATTTCTAAAAGGAGTCTGATCTCATTAGTTATCTGCCTCTGATGATCCAGTTGGGAGAAAATGTCAGCATCTTCATTACATTTCTCTCTCTAGGCTATGAATGTCATATGAATTTGTAATTTTTTAACCACACATCACTTAATATACTTCCTATTTATCCTTACATTTCAAAATAATTTAACACTGCTGATGAAGTTATAACTTCCAGAGAAAAACCACATTATTTCTTTAATATCTGAATATCTGAAGTAGAAATAGAGTATGTGTTTTTTACATATATGCCACATTCCAGTTTTGTTTTTCCCATTTTCCTGTTTCTTACAAATCGAAGCCTTTAAAAACTGCCTAGGACACTATTGATTTGCCATATGAGCCCAAAGAAAAATTCTCTCCTCTAAAGCATTACAGGATATACTTAAGAAGCTGTATTTGGTATTTCTTTTATACACTCTTCTGTGTCTAACACAATTATTGCTTAGGCTAACATAAGAGTTCTGTAACTATTTGTGGGTGCCTGGGTGTTCAGTCAGTTAACCTTCTGACTCTTGGCTCAGGTTATGATCTCAGGGTTCATGAGTTCAAGCCTCGCATCAGGCTCCGTGCTGATGGTGTGGAGCCTGCTTAGGACTCTCTCTCTCTCCTCTCTCTCTCTCTCTCTCTTTATCTCAAAATAAATAAATAAATAAAAATAAAATTTTAAAAACAGTTTAATAACTATTTTGTGATTAACAAATATAAATTATAAATTGTAGTCAGCATGTTCTGAGATGAAGATTATTTCCTGGGAATTCAAAAAAATTGCATCCCTTGCATAACCCACAGTCATTACATTCATTATGTATGAATGTACATACATATGTTCATTACATTCATTCAAATGTGACCCACAGTCACATTTCCTTCATATTTGTTAGCTTCACAACGCCACACAAGCTTCTATATAATCTTAGAAATGCCTCTAAAACTTAAGCCTATGGACCTAACGTTAAAATCAGTTTTCATTAGAAACAAAGACTGCAGTTGAATATCACCATTAAAATTCAAAACCTAGGACTCGAGGTCAAATAAAAAATTACCAAAACTTTATTTTTATTACTGTTGCTAAATATTTTCATTATTTTGTTAAACCTAGGCATATATAGGGCAGTAATTTCTTCAGTACTCTCATCTGTCAGATAAAACGGTTTTCCCTTTCGTTTGAGCTTGACTCAGCAACAAATTTTTGGGGTTCCCTCCGCTAGTCATAGTGACTGCTCACGGTAAGATTGCTACTGACTTATGAAGCTTTTCTCTCTGACTGGACTAGAGCAGAGTCAATTATTTTGTTTTCAGTTATTGTCGATTTTTATTGAGTCCCAATGAAGCAATTACACAAATTAAAGTTTTGTGCATTGCCTAATCAGAACTTTTTGTATATATTCAGATGCAGACTATATCTATCTATCTATCTATCTATATACAGGTATATATATGATTTCTAACATTTTTGCAGGTACTTGGTCCTTCATACTTGATAAAAATTTGTGTTTAAACCTCTGACCTAGAATTGTCATAATGGAAGAATGTGATGGCTTTCAACATAAAATGATTTCTGATTTTATGACTATTCCTCTTTCGTGATGGACAGAACCTTTTCTGTAAAATGGTTAGAGGATCTTTAGAGCAGTTTTCAAGTAAGATGTAATTGGATTCTTAAGAAATGAGTACGATTACATTTTCAGCATGTTCAACAAACCAAATATTTTTTGTGTGTGAAAGTAAGAAGTAGTTGTTACTAAATACTACTTTTAGAATTATTGCCTAGCAAGTATAGTATCAAGGCGTTCTTTTGTTCAAATACCCATTTTAACACTTAAGGGATTTTATTTCCTCTTTTTAGAACATATTACATAAGTACATATAAAGACAATTCCAGGATCTTTTCTATGCCATGTAGCTTTTTCTATGACTGAAGAAATACAAAGTAGCCTGTAGCGTTTTGGCTGTTACATTATCAATATTCTGAACACAGAGTGCTCAAAATATCATGAATTCTTCATTGATTTGGCCTTCCAGAAAGTTCGAAGCTGAAACTCCAAGAGGAGTAGACTCCGGCTGAATTCTAAAGCCGTTATGTGATGCTTATTAATATTTTCTATTTATTGAATTTTACGATGTTTCAGGCACTGTGTTAAGGACTTTATGTGCATTTTCCATGTGATTTTCTCATACCCAGGAGCGATCTAGTGTTACTATCTTTATATTCCAAAAGGAGAAATAGATTCACTAGATTAAGTAGATTCACCTTAGATGACACTAGCATGAAATAGTGAAGCCAGAAGCAGAGACCAGGAGGTCTGACTTCAAAAGCCCATATGCTACACATAGCTGAAAACATAAGCAGGATCTGAAAGTCACTAAGTGAAATAAAAATCTGTGTTATTACAATATTATTTGTGTAAGTTATTTAATTCAGAATTTCCCTCTTCACCAAAGGGCCTGTATATGTTATCGTAACTAAGTGTAAAGATATGAAAACCCTTTTCACTTCTTAAGTTAGAAGTGGGGAAAAAACACAAGCCCCCAATTCTAAAACAGAATTTGAAAATTTCATGACAGTCTGATCTTTGATAAATGAGTCAACACATGAGACACTGAATTTCCAGGTATTATGTTCAGACTAAGTAGGAATAATAAACAAGCCCCTATTTTAAAATTAACACGATGCGGAGCAATTTGCTGTCTTTATGTTTGCCATTCGAGTAATTTATCTCAGGTCTAAATATATAATGTCATTGTATTTTTGTGAACTTGGTCTTCTCATTTGCACTTAGGAGATCATAACTTTTTACTTTCTTTTTAAACAGAGGGAAGATGGGGCAGAATGGGCAAGAGCCTGTAAAACAGCCAGGGGTAGGAGTGGGACTAACAGACACTGAAGGTAAGTTCAAATTTTCAATATTGGATGCTGGTAGAATCTACATGTTACCCTGCAAGCATTTGAGTTTGGCTTTCTCTGAATAGAAATGTAAATTTCTAAGTACTGATGGTGAAACCACTAGGTAGGTACAGCCTCATTTCCTCTGTTCTCTATTAAAGTAGAATTATTTTGTGATTTCATTTAAGCATTTCCCAACTTCTTTATTTATATTTAACCTTTAAGTAATTTTGGGTCCTGAATGTTTTAAAGAGAAAAAAGAGTGAGGATGACTGGAGAGAGGCTCCAATGACCTTCTCAGGAAAAACAAATCACTTGTTGAATTTGAAAAAAAAAAAATTGTTAAAATACCATGCAAATAGAAAATAAAACATGAGACTTCACTTAAATGGAAATTCTTTTTTTTTATTTTTTAAATGTTTATTTATTTTTGAGAGACAGAGAGAGTATGAGAGCCAGAGAGGCAGAGACAGAAGGAGACACAGAACCCGAAGCAGGCTCCAGAGCCTGATGTGGGGCTTGAACTCACGGACCGTGAGATCATGACCTGAGCCGAAGTCGGATGCTTAACCGACTGAGCCACCCAGGTGCCCCTAAAATGGAAATTCTTAAGAAGAAACTAAGGGTATAAAAATCATTTTAGAGAAAAAAATAATGATTGAACTTACTTCTAATGTGAAAACCTCATTTGAAATTAAATTTGGTTTTATTAAACAAATGATAAATGTACAACAAAATGCAAAAAAAAAATCCTGAACTTCTGCAAACATTCAGTTTTTGTAAGGTGAACAAAGACTAGCTTATCTTTCATAATATTGTGATAAGATCTGGCAGCACTGTTCTCCTTCTTGAACTGAACCTCCTGTCACTAATTTTAACTATCTTAATTACTTTATACTATTCCAAGTACTTTCCATGTGTTATCTCATTTAATTCTTAAAATTACCTGTGAAGACAATACTATACACAGGTTTTACATGAAAAGAAGGTGAGGTACAAATAGCACACAAGAAAAGAGCAAGGGACTGGGACCCGGGAAAATGATGCCGAATCGCCTGCTATGAAAAAGAATGATTAATGGCACGGTGTCACAATGACAGTAGATGAAGAGATAGGAAACCCATATTTGGATTTCAAATAGGGTCCTGTTACCTAACCGGTGACCTGATCTGTCTTCGGAAACCTCATCGGGCAAACGCTGCGTGCGAATGATGCCTGAGGTTCCTCATGACTGAGTGGATATCACATTTTTCTGGTTCTACTAAAAGTTTTTCTTTAGATTCATTCACAGACTGCTTTTCTTTTACTGACTGCCATTTTCCCCAGGGTCCCACCCCAATCTACCAATCATTTTGCACATCCTCTCTCTGCATAAACTCATCACCTCTCATCTATATGTTGATTAGACCCACATTTACCCTCTGGACTCCCTGGAATTCAGACTCCAATAGTTCATGTGTGCCAGGCATTTGTGTCCAACCAAGAAAAGGGAAACCACGCTGAGTATTTAAAATAGAGGAAATTGATGCCTGACAGTTATTACATACTCCCGGTCTTCCTGAGAAACCAAGCAGTTAGCAGTGAGGTAGCCGACCTAGGGAGGTAGCTGAAGGAAGCTACTGTACCTGCAAGCTGGAGGCTAGTGAGAGTGGAAACCCAGGCAAGCCTGAATTGCAGGCAGCAGGAGACAAGGAAGAGAAATGGCAAATGCCAGAAATATATACTGAGATACACAAGGATGGGGAGAAATATCCTAGATGCTTTCTTCCTCCCATTCTCCAACCTCTGTCAGTGCCTGATCAAATACAGCTGGAGGCCAACTGGGCAGGGGAGCCTGGGAACCATCCTAGGGCACAGCTGTCCTGACAGGAGAGCAGAGAATGCACCTGAGAATACACCTTACAGCCCAGAGGTGCAGGGCCCGGGCAGTATTTTGCCTGGAGATTCCATAGACAAATCAACTTATGTACACCCTGAACTTAATTCACCCTCTTCCAGATCTTGCTTCCTTCTCCTCCTATGCTCTTCTACTAACAAAGTCTGCCCTGGTTTACACCATAATGTGCATCTTTTGCTGTCATTGATCTTTGATCTGTAATTGTCTATTCTTATGCCCGTCTCCTCCATAAAGTTGAATGACATTTAGACCTAAGCTATGATTTAGTCATCCTGGTGTCCCAGCACTTAGCAGAAAGCCTTTGCCTATAATGTTGCTTTCAGAATGTTTGTTGAGTAAATGAATAAACAATGTAATCATATGTGAAAGTAATGCCCACTGATTTTCATATGACTCTAGTATTCAAGTAAATAGAGAAGCAATTCATGCGTACTTTTTTCAAAGTTTAATTACTTACTTTCACTTTTCTTTTAATTTTAAAGTTCAAAACTAAAATTATCTTCATATAAATGTTCATAACTGTCAGTGAATAAAAATGTGTTCATCCTAATACTGCTTTCCTCTTCCTATCAGTCACACAAGAGGGAATGAGTCATAAGCTACTTTGTATTTTACTTAAACTTATGAGTCAATATGTTTATATTTTAGTGAACTGACTAATCAGTAGTTAATCTCAGATTATGGAGCAGAGGGCAGGAGGTTGAGGAAGGGGATAAGATAGAATACATAATGTAATGTGAGTCATTTACAGTCATGTACCCTTTTGGTAACAATATTTTGGACAAGTTATTTTTTACCAACTTACTTTCCAAAATGTTGCCAATAAGTAAATTTATAATTGACATATCTATATGAAGTTTGGCATGAATAGTTCTGTAAGAGATAGGTGATATTGCTAACAATACGGGGAAGAAAACTACAGTAAGTATTTAACCTGTACAAACAGTTTTCAGTTGAAAAGAATACACAGATGGGGACTAGGGAGAAAATTATTAAGTTATCCAAGAATTTAATCATTCTAAGCAGTTAAGAGGAAAATACCAATTTAACGTACAAGATTTTTTTTTTTGTCACCATAGAGATATAAGGTCAACTCCGTGTTGTCATCCAGGTAAATTTATGGTACATATTTTGTTTTGAGTGATCAGAAGATTGCTTTCACTTCCTTTTGTTGTCAGTCAACAAAAACAGCCAATTTGTAGGATAACAAACCAACAAACAAAGCAGATTTAGTTCAATTTGTTTTTAGACATAATAATTTCTTGACTGGATTTTTCCTCCTTTTAATTCTAATCCGGGACACCAGAAAAAGTGTCTCTTTGCAGATTAGCAAGATTATCTTGAGACTGTAGATCTTGCAGTGTTCCACCTCACCCAGAGGGTTTCAGATTACTCATGCAAGCACTTTGTTTTATGCACACCTTGGTCCACTCTAAGGGAAACTGATCTACAAAGATATGCATACTTTAAATCAAAAGTGTATCAGAGATTTTTTTTAAATGTTTATTTATTTTTGAGAGACAGAGAATGAGCGAGGGAGGGGCAGAGAGAGTGGGAGACACAGAATCCAAAGCAGGCTCCAGGCTCTGAGCCTGATGCAGGGCTCAAACTCACAAACCGTGAGATCATGACCTGAGCCAAAGTCAGACACTTAACTGACTGAGCCACCCAGGCGCCCCAAAGTATATCAGAAATTTTAAGTAATCACCTTGAACTGTTTGTTTTTATAACATTTTTCTTCTTATTTTGGAATTAAAGTGTACACAATGCAAAAAGTAATGTTTAATGGGGTTGAAACTTTATGTTGAGCACATTATATGAAATATTTTCTAATGGCTAGTCATGTCCTTGTTCTATGTATTGAGTAGATCTATTTATTCTGGGTTCTGATTTTTTTTAAATCTATTTTTCCACTTAGGCATTTTCTCCAGTAATGTTGCATCTTCCCTATTGCAGTGACTCATAAATTTTAATCTCATGCTGAATAATCTCATGCTCAGTGGGTCAGAATGGGAGATCAAGCAAAGGTTCTGGGGTTCCAACCTAAGTTGTAGTAGAAAATAGTAACCCTCTTGTGGACTGTCTCTGCTAAGGAATGGTTGAACTTTCACAATTTAAAAGAGCGCACAATGTAAAGTACAAACACTGTGTTTGGCACATGACTACCATCCCTTAAATTGTAGCTATTATTAAAAGTGAATATAAAAGAGAGCCATTTGGATTCCATACAAGAGTGGGATTCGTCAAGAATGACAAAATGTCAAGCACTTTTTGGAAGAGCTATAGAAGACCACTCCTCTTAAAGATTTAGTTCAAATCAATTAGACTTCCTATTTGTAGTGACAAGTGTTTTCCCAATTTACATCAAAAGTCTCCCATACCCCTAATAGATGATCTAGCCCTTTCCTACATTGTTTTCATTAAGTGTTAAGTAAGTAATAGTGTTACTGTTTGTTAGTGGGTATCCATATACGTCACATACAGTGACTGGCTTGTCGCATTTATTGTCCTAAACCAGGTGTTGGCAAGCTTTTACAGCAGGCATTAGAATCACACTTTGTATGAGGTTTAATTTGCCTGGCTGTGTGTATTTAAAAAACAATCCCCATACATCATTTATTTTCTTAAGTATCTTTAGAAGCTTTAATTTAATCACTCAATTTCCATTTTCAATGGGACAGAACAAATAAACCTCTACCATTATAGAAATACGCCAAACTCTAGTCACAAATATTTCAAATAATTGACTCTGTGAAAGCACATCACCAGTAATGTTAACCCAAGGAAGCAGGCGCCAGGGGAGTAGGCAAGAGAACAAGATTCAACTCAATGTCTTATGGGAAGTGGGTTTTTGTTGTTGTTGTTAAAAAAGCATAACAATTTATGAAAAAATAACGAAAGTCTGTAATGACCACAACAATCTCATTTTAACTCGCATCTCAAGTTTATTTTATACAGATCTATAGTTTACACATAGCTTTACCAGTGATTCACATGAGTCCCTTTTAGACAAATGAACATGTTTTGCAAAGTCCGTGAGAAAGTGTAGAACAGAAATGACTTCCTGAATTAAACCAATAAAAATCTAGGCCTCAGCGGCACCTGGGTGGCTCAGTCGGTTAAGCATCTGACTCTTGATCTCAGCTCATGTCTTGGCCTCCGGGCAGTGAGTTCGAGCTCCTCGTTGGGCCCCACGCTGGGCCCCATGCTGGGCCTACTTAAAAGGAAAAAAATCTAAGCCTCAGTATTGGAGTCCTGAATCTCATTATCCTGTTTTGACAAATGTTTTTGTTTTTTTTTTTTAAGATTTTTAAAAGTATTTTTCTATTAAATAGGAAAAAGAAATGGAGTAGATGATGGGTAACTAACTATCTCCTTTAGGGTTTGTAGATTAGAATATCTAAGTGTTCAATGTAAAATACTCATTTCATGTTCTCTCTTTCCCTGACCAACTAGGGTATTTAAGAATCAGCCTGCAAAGAGAAAAATATAAAACCATCCTGAAGGCCCTCAATTAGAGCGTAATAGCAGATGTTAGAAGGGAATCCAATATGTCACCTAGCAAACACTTAATTGAACACTAGTTGTGACCAGCCCTGGGATAAGGACTGGGCTGCAGCATGGAATGTGACATAATCCTTCCTTTTCTGGAGCCCCTAATAGAGTTCCCGCAATTCGAATAATAGGTATTAACTTGTTCCTGAAGAAAAATTCATCTCACCTCTTAGACATTTCCCATTTCTTCAGGCTCTATTTTTAATTAAACTAAGAACATTTCAAATTAAATATGAATTTTTTTTTTGTCTTCTGTATATCACTTCTTTTTTTTTTATTTTGGAATTTTCAGATTCTGTTCATTTTACTGATGTCAAGGATGCTCTATCAAGGAGTTAATTGATTAATTAATCCTATTATTGAAGTATAGTTGACCTTCAGTGTTGTATTAGTTTCAAACGTACCACATTATGATTTGACAATTCTATCCATTACTCAGTGGTTACCATGATAAATGTAGTCACCACCTGTCACCAAATAATGTTACTACAATATTATTGACTATATTTCCTATGCTGTATTTTTCATCACAGTGACTTACTTATTTTATAACTAGAAGCTTATATCTCTCTTTTTTATTTTTTTTAATGTTTATTTACTTTTGAGAAAGAGAGAGAGAGCACAAACAGGGGAAGGACAGAAAGAGAGAGAGAGAGGGAGACCCAGAGTCTGAAGCAGGCTCCAGGCTCCAAGCTCAGCACAGAGCCTGATGTGGGGCTCAAACTCATGAACCGTGAGATCATGACCAGATCTAAAGTCAGATGCTTAACTGACTGAGCCACCCAGGTACCCAGAAGTTGATATCACTTACTCAAGGAGTTCATTTTACATAAAAAGTTTTCTTTTTTTAAGTTCTGTTTTATTGAAGATGACAATGGACAAAATGTATTGACAATATGTTTATTGTTATAGCTGTTTTGTCAAAATCATTATGAAAATGTAATGTTATTTGGTTTTTATCTCAATTTTGAAGGTCAGGATGTTATCAAGGGAAATGTGATTAGTGGATTATTTTGCATCATTTGATTATTTGCCCTACACAAATTGTGCTTAAAAATTGACCAATGTAGGCACATTATATTATAAAATTGGGTTCAGTGGATTGAACATGTTTGCTTGTTTGTGAGTTTCTTGCCCTAATTTTACTAATACGCACACTTTGTTTTTTTTTATATGCCTAGAATTGATCAGTGTCATATGTGAGTATATCTGTTTTGTGCAAGGCATTGTGTTAAAATTTGGATGCTATGGAGATCAGTTCAATAGGTACGCTGATCTGAGGGGCCTTATGATCTAGGATGGTCCCATCTCATAATCAGGCAGTAAGCGAGCGTACTCAGCCAATGGGATAGAACCAAAGCATTCACGGTAGTTGGAGACTTTGCCATAGCTGCTGTTAAATTTTTGTTACCTTTAGTAATTGTAATGCAGAGAAGAATTGTGATAAAAATTCATAAATTTGAGAGCCAAATTATGTGCTTTGGGCTTTGGAAAGCATTGCTAAATCTCTGGGAGTCGGTGGGGCGGTGGGGGCATGATTCTGTGCAAGAGGGTAGCGGTGGTGACTGCTTTGTAAGATGGACGAGGTCTAAATAGTTAGCAGTGGGAGAGGCAAATTCCAGGCTGAGGGAACAAGATGAGGATAGACACCAATGGAAGAAAGGACCTGGGGTATGTGGGAGAAAAGCAGTTCGTTGAAGCTGGAGCAAAAGGTACAAAGGGAGAGCACAGAAACTGGAAATGGTACAAAGTCAGGTTGGATATGGAAGTTCATGCTCTGTGAACAGTGGGAAGTATTTGATGTTACTGAGGAACTTAGACACAACACTTACAATATTGAACCTTCCTGTGAAAGAACAAGGTAGACCTCTTTTTACATTCAAATCATCTTTTAGGACTTTTTTGGGCTTAAAGTACGTTGGCCCTTGAACAGAGCAGGGGTTAGGAGCGAGGGCACCTTGCACTGTTGAAAATCTGTGTATGACTTTTACTCCCCCAAAACGTAACAACTAATAGCCTACTACTGACCAGAAGACTTACTGATAACATAAACAGTCAATGCACATGTATCTTGTATGCTATATGTAGCATATGCTATATTCTTAAAGTAAGCTAGAACAAAGAAAATAAAAAACATGAGGAAAATATTTACAGTGCTGTACTGTATTTTTAGAAGAAACCTACACATAAGCAGATGTAAATCCACAGGTAACTTCAAACCCATGTTGATCAAGGGTCAACTGTATACATGTGAAATCCAGGTAGAAACAATATACATTATGTAGTTGGACTGTGAATACAGTCTCAATGCAGGTCTCAGTTTGGATCTAGATTCAGAATCGTAACGTAGTAACATGAACTAGCAACAGGGAGGTACGTTATCTCTCTTAAGCTCCATCCACCAGGAAAAGAAAAATCTCAGTAACAGCATATACTATGCTTCCCCCCCGCTCCCTCTGCAAGTGATACACAGGGAAATTGAAAGCCAGAGGATTTTAGTGACTTTAGGGGCAAAGTGAAGACACAAACAAAGTCAAGAGACTTTAGGGTCAGTTATATCTGACACTAAAGGCCATGGTCCTAACCAAAACACAATGCTGCCTCATCAGGGTTTAAGCATGGCAGGTGAAGATATTGAACTTACTGGGAAAAATGAGGGTGGTTGTTCAGTCCATGGGTATGAGTAACATAATACGTGAACAAAGGATTAAGTCCAGTGCTTTCAAAGTGGAAATTTAAATCCCTGACTCTTGCTGCTGAGTTTAAATACAGACATATGTGGAGTCAAATTTATAAATAATTTTGTAATAAACCAAATTTGTTCCTTAATTTATTTGCTTAGGTATTCTTTACCTAATAGAGGATATTAGGTACATAATGATTTCTATTTTGATCTAGCTCTTTTATGATGTGAAATGTAATATTTAATTATTTAAATCGATTTCTTTTATTCTCTGTGATGATATAAATCAATTTTCCTGGAAACATTCCTGGAAAACTTTCTTTTCCAACTTCATATGAAATACATCAATCATATTCAAAATTTTCAAGTATGCTTATGTCTGGTAATGGGCTTTCTGGAACATTTTATTGACATATTTATCTTCTATTTGTCTCTACCACACTTATTCAATTATCCTAATTTTATTTTCAGTTTTTGAATTGGACTGTTTTTGAATTGAAGTTTTATTGAAGCTCTAATGTTGAGGTAATTGATGTCGGTACATAATATTTTCTTATTCATCAACATGGTATATTTTTATATGCCAGTTTGGACATGCTAATTTTTATATGCATGAAATCAGACAACTTACTGAAAGTCTCTAAGTCCCTGGCTCCTAATCTACAAACGTAAGAACAGCAACAGTACTTCCCTTGTCAGTGTGTTGCAGGGATTGATGGAAATAGAGTGTGATGTGCTATGCACTGTGGGTGCCTCATAGTCAAAAAATGCTCATTATCATTGTCCTGATTGTCATCTGCGTCATGTAAGTTATTACTTCCCGCCTCATTTTCCCCAAGCTTTTTTAACTCGTGTTCTCTAAAATGATTTCTTTTTCAGCCTTTGGCATTCCAGTGGAAAAGGTGCTGTTGGTTTTTTTTTTTTTTATTTTTTTATGTTTATTTATTCTTGAGAGAGGGAGAGACAGAGAGAGACACAGAGAGAGAGACAGAGAGAGAAAGAGCAGGGGAGGGGCAGAGAAAGGGAGACAGAATCGGAGCTGACAGCAGAGAGCCTTATGCCGGGCTTGAATTCGTGAACCGCAAGATCATGACCTGATGATCTCAAGTTGGACCCTTAACCTACTGAGGCACCCAGGCGCCCCGAAGGTGTTTTTAGGGTCCTACATTTTCCAATTTGTTCCCAAATACATGTATTAGGGTATTTCAAGCTGTTCTTCTCTCCCCCACCCCCCACCAAATAATGCTGATGTAATCTCTTGTATAGTAATGTGTTCCCCCTCTTGAGAACGCCTTCCCTAGACCTGATCATATTTTCCCAACCTGCCCGAGTATAAAATCAGTGCAACTGATTTCTGGACCTGTGGTATTCACTAGGAACTTAAAATTGAAGGTGTCTATTAAAAAGTCTATTCTTGAAATATAAAAATCATTCTGGGTCTTTATGCTGAGCCAGATTCATCTCTGGAGGTTATTGACGGACCACTAAATGTTAAATAAGTTTCTGGAAGAAACCATGGATATTTCTTAGCCTAGTACAGTTCAAAGAACTGGCAGTTACCAAACTTAAAGCCCAGAATATTTTAGGCTCTCAGAAATTAATATTTCTAATGACAATTTTTAATATTTTTTAAAAATGTCTTTTTTTTTTTTTTGCCTGGAAGTCCCTGAAATGCTTGCATTGGGAGTCAGTGCTCTGATTTATTTATCAGAGAGCAGGTTTTAAATCAAGATAAGGACATTAAATATAGCAAAAGATACTGAATGAATATAAGCCAAGAGTATTCTCTCAGCATAGGTGTAGAAAATTTGTAAAATAGATGTATATATGTTATAGACATACAGTGTTTACCTTGTTCTAAATGCCTTTTCATTATCTGGTTCATTTGTAACAAAACAGTAGAGGATACAGATATGAAATAATGATTCCAAGTTTATAGTTATGGAAACAGAGATTCACAGCAATGAAACCATTCACTGAGAGTCACATAGCAACTAATGAAATAGTCTGGATCAAAACCTACAGATACAGCATCTAATATCACCTGACTCTGGCCCATTGTACTTTCTAACATTTTTATCTTTATATTGATAGTTATAGTGCTACTTCATGAAAAATTATTTTGAATTTATGAGTCTATAATAATTGGAAGGAAAACTTTCACCTATGTTGATGCTTATGGCCAATTAACTAATATCAATATCAATTACATTATAGACACTATGTAGCTTACCAAAAAGTTTTAAATCTTGTTTTATCAGATACTTAAAATTTCCACAAAATTGCTGTGCTCAAAATAGAATTGTATTAACAAAATAGATGTGTACACAAATGAGATAACATAATGTATATATGGTAATATGATTATAAATTTTAAATGAAGTGGACATTTTTATTTAGTAGAATATAATTGTGTCATAATTTTCTTCTGTAAGAAAAGAAAACTAATCTACTAGATTATGACATATACCCAATATTTTTAAATTGGATTAATAAAATAAAGTTAAAAATAATATAAATATTTAAGAAATTTAGGAGAGTATTTGTATAACCTTGGTGGCATTTGCAGAGTAGCTCTCTAGCCATTAAATGAAACCCACAAACCATGAAATAAATAATAGATTTTTTGTCTGCAAAAAAATAATAAAACTTATATGTTACAAGAACCAAAAGCAAAGGCAACAAGCAAGTGATGAATGGGCTAAAAAAGTTAATATATGATCATCAAACGATCAGTATCCTAAATAAATATCTCCTTAAAGGTCTCCCATGTTTTGCTCAAATAAAGAGGAAAAAAAACATGTTTAGAAATTATGACATGGCATTTCAGTGAAACTGACATTTCACTGTAGAGAATTTATCAATTAACTTATAATTGTTAAAATAAAAAAAATTAAATGAGAAAGCCACCAGGTTCAAGTTCTAACTAATAGTAATTCCACAGGAAATAGTAAGAATGGAGAGGAATATTATTCAAAAAATAGCACATTTCTGTCCCAAATCAAAGAAAATAAATTTCCATGTTGCAAAGACAAAAATGAAGAGACCTACACCTGGCATAACATCATCATAGTTCAGAAAACCAAGGAGGATTTCAAATATTTCTGGAGACAGTTAGTTAATTAAAAACATTATATACAAAAGAGGAAGGATAGGGATCCATAAAATTTCTCACCAGCAAAATAAACATTTACAAGTATAGAGAAAAATGGGTAATGCCCTTGAAATTCCAAGTGGCAGGGGTTGTGACTAAAATTCTATTCACAAAGTATCCGTCAAGTCTAAGGGTTGAGTTAAATCATTTTGGGGAAGGCTGAGTCTCAAAAATTTTGCTACTTATGCTACCTATCTGGACATTACCTGAGGATATGTTCCACCAAAACAGAGACTAAATCACACTTGGTCACACGCTGACACACACACAACTTGGGCACCAAGAGACAGGAAAGGTAAAGAAAGGTGGGGACTTCCGTGAGGAAATGAGAAGAATCTAAAGACGGTAGCCAGGTGGCAGGTGCAGGGAGTACCTGGGAAAATCTGATCAGACCCTGAAGAGTTCTAGCTGCAAGTGGGTGATGAGTGGGGTGTGAGTGCAGGAGGGGAAAAGAGAAATTGCCGGAAGTCATGATGTGTCTGGCCAAGTGAAAAGTGGTTTTGAGAGGGGTTTTAGTACTCTTGGATATTTTACAAACAGTTAAGGGTAGTACACAGAAAGCTAAGCAAATTGTGAAACAAAAATAATCATCTGAGGGAAAACAAAAAGAATTAGGTAAAGAACCCCATGAATACCCAAATGGTCTCAGATATGAACAATGTTAGTCAACTTAATATAAAAGCCAAATATTAGTATAACCAAGATTGTAACCTCAGTATGTTGTAAGGATGAGGAAGGCTAAATCTTCATCTACCAAAACAAAAAATCAATAGGTTATAAAGGCAATACCAAATTATTTTTAAGAAATATATATACAAGGAACCAAAGAAACAGAAAATAGGCAACAATAGGTTTTTCTTGGTGATTTTTTTCAAGGGTTAGAGAAAATGAAGAATTGGGACGTGCGGAAATTGATTTTGGAGAAAGAAGGCATAAAACGTACAATGATTCAGCGTTTCCACATATGAGAGAATAAAAAAATAGAGCTGGTGATCAAATAGTATTAACAAGTACAAGAAATAAGTGCCATTATTTGCCACAAATAGCTTCCTCCTATTACCCTCAGTGATTATGAATATTCATTTCTTAAAACTCTTTAGGAATAGTTACTGCAATTAAGTGTTGTCATTAACATACTCATTCATTAAAGATATTCTGATCCTGTTACATAGAGAAAGCTCTTTCACTTTAAAGAAACCTGACTTTGATGACAAAATACAGAATCTCTGGGGAAGAAAGACTGTGGAATTCAAACTATCAAGTTGCTTTACCATTTTTTTCCCTGTCACCCAAGAGTTGAAATGAATTTTATAAATGTTCAGCAACAAAAATTTCAGAATTCTGGAAAATGCTAGAATTCATTCAAGATAATTTGTTTTTCTACCATTTAGATTATTAGATATTTTCTCCAATTAAGACATTCTTATTTATTTTATCCAGAAAGTCATTTGGAAATTTATGTAATTTTTTGTAGGGAAAAAAACCCTTTTATATTTAAGCAAAAAGGTAGAACTACCTTCCGCCCCCCCCCCCAAAAAAAAAAAAAAGACCAGCACATTTCACAAAAAAAGCCTTTACTCAACCGAATAACACTTTCCCTGAGGGAACCAATTTTACAGATAAGGAAGTAACGCAGACCTAAGATAATATACTCAGAGGAGAGTGCACACGGCTTCTTTTTAAACGTTTGACCGCTAGTCTCTAAAACAATCAATATATTCTATTTGCTTTGCAACAATAAAAATCATAGGGGGGAAGAAAGCATTCACTTGTTTAATTCTTTTATTTTAAGAAAGAATTGCTCTCTATTCAAGTCATCTTTTGCACTTGAGTATTTTCCTGCATGAAGCAGATGTGGTTTTAGACTGTTATCAAAAGCAGATGCTTACTTGCTCACAAAATAGCACACCATTGTGAATTCTATAATTTACATTGCCCTCTGATGTCCAGAAACTGTCATTGGTGTTAAGGAATACTAAGTAGCTGTAGCAGAGCTTTATCTTATGCATTTTATTATGACATTATTGCTGATATATATGTATACATATTGCATATGTATATCAGCAATATATATATATGTATTCTATACCTGTATATATCTATATTATATAGATGTGTATATATTCTATTTGATGACTCATCTTAAAAAACAAACATATCCTCCTCAGTAATAAGAACCAACCATAAAATCACACTCCATTTGTTTGCTAAGCACTTGACTGGTATCTTTAAAATTTTGGTGGCCCCAATTCTTATAACAACTCTCTAAACTAGGTATTATAATATTGATGAGATTGCCACTGTCTAACACAGAGGCTTGCATAAAACACCCACTTAATAAATATTTTTTTGAATCGAGAAACCAAGATTCAGAGAGACTTAAGTATAAATCAAGTCTAGTAATATAGGGGTGACATTTGAATATACCTGCCATGAGCAAACATCTCTAAAAGTGATATTAATCATGTATGCCGATGTACAGCTTTTTACGGAGTTTATCACTCTAAAACTGAACTCAGAGAGATGACATTTCTTCAATTAAAAGCTATCTAATCTACTTAAAACTATAGTAATTCTGCGTTTGTATTGGTTGTGCTTCTTTTTTCACAAAGCCCAGCTGGATCTGCAGAAGATGATTAATTATGAATCTCTACCAGAAAGAACCAGTGCCGTGGGGAAGACAGATATGTTCATGAACAATTATAAGAGTTATAATACAAGTGAATGCACATTGAATATTAAGGCACTTTGCTTTAGATTGGCTGAGGAAAGCTTTCCTGGCAGGGAGTACTTTGGTAGATGGTTCTTGAAATAAAAGTAATAACAAGTATGACTGGAGGAGGGTTGGTGAGGTTTCCAATAAGAGGAAGCTTCATGTTCAAAGCCTTAGGATTGTGAGAGACTATGTATTATTGGTGAACCTGTGGGCACTTCAGTGTGACTGAAGCAGAGTTTTATGCTGGAGGGAGACAGGGCTTGAAAGGTAATCATGGTTCAGATAATTTTTGAAATATCAGACACTGTCAGCAGGAATTTAAACTCAACCCTGTAGACAGGCAATTGGAAGCTAAGGATGGATTTTTAAAAGGAAAATTACATGATCAGATTTGGTGCTATGAAGGATGTATTATAAGGGATCACATCTGTAGTCAGGGGACCAGGTAGGAGGCAACTCAGAAGTCCGAGTAAGAAATGATAAGGACGACAATGCAGGCAGAGACAGCAGTAGAAGAAAAGGGGATAGACAGCTCTAAGAGATATCTAGAAGACAAATAAGAATGTATTCAATTTAGGGACCTCTCAGTCATTTAAGTGTCTAACTTCAGCTCAGGTCATGATCTTGTGGCTTTGAGAGGTCGAGCCCCGCATTGGGCTCTGCACTGACAGCACAAAGCCTGCTTGGGATTTTCTCTCCTTCTCTCTCTGCCCCATCTCTCTCTCTCTCTCTCTCTTTCTCAAAATACATAAACTTAAAAAAAAAAACCACACACAACCTTTAAAAAAAAGGAATGTGTTCATTCTAAAAATGATTCAGAATAAAAATGCAAACAGAGAAGTTTTAGGCACTAGCATTCTAGAAATGAAATAATGTGATTATGATCACTTTTTAAATGATCAGTTGTTAAAAGCAAGTATGATTTAAAAAGAAGAAACTAAAAGTGTTAACAGAGCTCAGTGTAAAAAGTGATAAAATAAAGGAAAGTGGGGGGAAATGATAAAAAGCAAACCTGTGCTTCACAGAATTTTAAAGAAAGAAATAGATTGTGTTTTAAAAGGCCATATGGTATGCGCGTCAGAGAACATTTTTAAGATGAATTAAAAGAGTAAAATGGAGTTTGAATGAGGTTGAACACTTAAAGTTTGCTCTAACTTTGCCTTTATACACAAACAGTGTCCTCTCCTTGACCTGTTATTTGGAAAGCCTGATGGATCAGCCCCTCCCATACTGATCACTGTGTGAGCCTAGGCGTAGGGCTCTCTGAGCGAAAGGGGAAAATCACTGGCAAACAAGTTCAGATGAGGGATTTGATTTTTTTAATAAAAATTGCCAGTCTCTAGCCTGAAGACAGTGAGGGGATTAGTTGAATACTTTTTATTTTATCCGTCTTTGGTATTTTACAAAGAAATAAAAAGTTCAGAATGCTACCATAAGGTATTAAAAGCAGGTTTAGTCAAAAGGAGTTACTAGTCTATATTTGAAAATGCATGAATGTTGGCATACACATTTTAGAAAGTTCTCTGGGAACACTAAGGGCTTTTTTCAGAAGCATGAGAAATGGAATTTTTCAAAATACTCCCTCTTCTAAAATTAACTGAGTTAGTGTTTTTACCTTTTGAAATGTTTTTTTTTTTTTTTCATTCAGTAATATTTCATTAACCAAAGAAACAGGATTACTGGTTGAACAGCTTAAATCAGCAAGCAGTCTTTAGTACCGAGTTATGTGAGTCCATTTTCCATTCTGTGGTTCTGTATTGAGTTAAGCAGGGGCATCTGTTGGGCTTCTAACTGTTGTAATTGGTGGAAAAGGTAGTTTAAAATGATTTCAATTACTGCAAGAGGCCAGAAAAACTGGAGCCATTTGTCAACAATTTATTTTCAAGACAGATAGCTTTTTCTTCAAGTGTTTGTTACTTTTGATAGTCTGATGGTTTGAATTCATTTTCTCTTAGTTAATGATGAATTGGCTGGGTCAAAATTTAGGTCAAGTTGTGCAGTTTAGTTGGATTTCAAGACTGCTGTGATATTTCTCAGCCAATTTACAGTCTGCTTTTTTTATAGTCAGCAGTGTGGTTATCTGGATAAATTTAATATGAGCTGTTGCTCATTGGTTTGTGGATGTTTAGAGCTGAAATGGGATCTGTTTTCAGAATGTGTGGGGTTTTTTGTGAGGTTAGAAATATGAATTAGCAATTTCAGATTAAGGTCTTTGTAGCATTTGATTTGATATGTTAGGCTCTCATAAAACTAAGTTTAATTGAGCATTTTCTCCTTCATAGATTTTTTTTTCCTTAATAAAGTGTTCAGGTATATTCAAAATAAGATATTCCACTAAAACATTCCTGAAAGTAATTTTATTTTAAATTAAGAGAGTGGACTGATTGTGTTACTGAAAAAAATGACTTTTCAAATGACTTTTGGAAATTGTATCTTCATCAATTAATGAGTGACTGATTATTTTTCCTTCCAAAATATTACCTAAGATTCAATCTAAGTTGAATGGTTATCACGATCGACATGATAACATGGAAATATCCAATATTATATTACTTAAAACAATACAGCTTTTAATTTATTAAGAAAAATTCCTTGCTGTGGCACCTGGGTGGCTCAGTGGGTTAAGCGTCTGACTTCGGCGTCTCACAGTTCGTGAGTTTGAGCCCCCTGTCGAGTTCTGTGCTGACAGTTCAGAGCCTGGAGCCTGCCTTGGATTCTGTGTCTCCCTCTCTCTCTGCCCCTCTGACTCTCACTCTCTCTGTCTCTCTCAAAAATAAACATTTAAAAAAATTTTTAAATAATAATTAGGAAGGAATAATTCCTTGCTAATTTCAACATCAAAGTTTTGATAAAAGTCAAAAGTCTACGTTTAAGTTTATTGGTAGGGCAAAATATATCAGATTTTAGTTGAGTTGAGTTGACCTGCAAACTCCTTCTCCTATATCTTATGCCTCAGGTTTGGTTACAATATTTTTCCAGTCACTGTCTCCTTTCCACAGGTAGGCAATTGCCAAATCCTTGAAGATTTTATCTCTTACATATTTCTTAGATTTTTTTCCCTCTTTCCTATCTCAACAACCGCCCAATTGTAAGTTTCCATCTCATCTCACCTTGACACCCATTTGTCTAAGCGTGCTTTTAACCGACAGTACCATCATCTTCGAGATCAGCTTCGACAGCCACTGTCTGCTGTGGCTTGGTCATTCTAGCATAAAGCATTTCTATTGACTTCTTTCAACTGCTTACCTCTCGCTGGGTTTTAATACAGTAAGTCCTTCTTTCTGCTCCCCCCCACTTTCCTCCTGAAGTGTCCTCTCTCCCATTTTACATCCTGGTTATACGAGAATTGCTTGTAGTTTTCCATGTATGTTCTGCAGTTCCTCCTCTCCCTTCTTGAGCGCCTGCTGTTCTCTTTACTCAAGGTGATCACACCCTTTCCAATGGTTTTATCCTCATGGTTTCAGGCCAGTTCCTCAGCTACCTTCTTCAAGGAGCTATCCGTGGGGCCCCGTGCACCTGGCTCTGTTAAGGAAGTATTCTCTTTGTACCTTCTGTGCACCTGTCAGAGCACCAACCGCCCTGTGTGGTAATGACCACTTTCAATTCTGTCTCCTCTGCCAGCCCGTGAACTGAAGGGATTCAGAGATGGAGAGGTAGATGGAAAAAATTCTTAGCTTATGTCATTGAAGTCTTTTTTTTTCTTGAAGGACAACAAAGAATAATTGCTTTCTTAAGCTAAAGGCACAAATAAAATATAAAATAGTACTGATGAAGCATAAATTAGTTAGTAAGAAAAGGTTTACAAAGCCATGAGTAAAGTGATACTTTCCAGTTTTTTTTGTTTTTTGTTTCGTGTGTGGGGGGGGGGGAGGGGAGGGATTGTAAAAATTTGGAGGCAATATATGTGTCTATTACTGGAAGAATAGATAAATAAAGCTCATTATATGTGGGTAAAGGAATACTACAAGGCTATCAGAAAAAAATGACCTAGATCTCATATCATAAAATCAATACATTTCAAAAACGTAACTTTGAATGGGAAAGAAATTAATAGTAAGAGATTTCTAGTACCATATTACTTCAGGAAAAAATAAATACAAAACAATTCTAGATATTTTACAGCTCTGCCATCTTATAAACATTCATGTCAGTGAATATATGGAAGTTGGATTGAAAGGATTATAGCAAATAGACAACTTGGGGTGGTGAGATGAAATTAGCCGCGTGAGGAGCACCTTGGTGGCTCAGTCAGTTGACCATCTGAGTCTTTATCTCAGCTCAGGATTTGATCACAGGGTCATGATTTCAAGTCCTGTGTTGGCTCCATGCTGGATGTGAGGCCTACTAAAAAAAAAAAAAAAAAAAAAGTTAGTAGCATGAAAAGAAAAAAATAAAACCAAAATTAAATACCAAATATGCAAGGATCCTCACAGAGACAGAAAACTAAGTAAGTGCTGTGTGCTGTGAACAGAGGAGTGTGAACAACTCGATTCTGCACACCTGCAGTTAAAAAAAAAGTTGGAAGTAGTGTTGCCTGGGGAGGCTTTCTTGTGAAGGTGACGGTAGTTTGAACACTGAAGGAAATGATGGAGAGGGCTGTATGGACACCTGGGGAAGGACTGCTCCTTACAGAACAAAGTGTTTTTATGGAGAGACATGCCCCGCACAATCAGGGAAAAGGTCACTGTGGTGAGGAAGAGTGTGAGGAGATGAGGGCCAGAAGCCCGGAAGCAGAAGACTCTAGGAACTTTGCCTTTTATTGAACGTGGTGTGGGACACTGCTGGCGGGTTTCCAGCCAAGGGGGAAACAGTCTGCTCTTTTGAGAATATTCTGAAGAGAGGCAGGGTAGAAGAAGGGAGAACGGACAGATCCTTGTTGCAGCTGTCCAGGGAAGAGATGATGATGTCTCAGACGAGGCTTAGGGTCCAGTGTGGTAAGAAGTGCTTAGATGAAGCAAACTGAGTAGAGATTCATATGCTAGTGTAATAGTTTTTTTTTTTTTTTAAAGCAAGGTCATAATCATCAAATGAAGCCTGATTACGTCAGGGGTGTGGGAGGAGGATGCAGTGGGGGAAGGGTTAGTCATTGGCTTCATCTGAATTTATGTTTTCTTAAGCTGACCTGTCATTACATGTGTTTACTATATATTCTTTATGCTCCATTACACCTACCTAATCTATTTTTAATAAGCCTAAAGACAATGTTGAGTACTTTTAACAGTAATTTTTCCATTACATCTGGGATGCTATTTTTGAACATGAGATTTATTCAAATAAACCTTCGTAAGGCAGTATCTTTCATCAGTAAAAGACGAAAAACAACACTAATTGTAAAAAGAATGTTTACTGGTTACTGCAGTTAAGAAATTTATAGGTGGAAATAGCTTCAGGAAATGCCAGCCTTCAGTCCATTTTAGTTTCTCACTGCTTTCTCAATTTTCTCTGCAAGTTAGCCTTGTACTCAGGCTGTTCCATGAGGCTGGGAACAGAGCTGCTGGCTGCCCTGGGACCCAGCTATAAGACCTTGACTTGAAGGAAAGAGAGAATCTATCTCCTAACATCCTGGTGAGGGACTCTGATATTTCCTGTGTGGGACAGATTCCCATCTCTTGAGCAGTCACTGTGGCAAAGAAAATGGAGGATGATGGTTTTCAACCTAGCAGACACATGCATGTAGGGGCAGACATTCCCAAGGTAGTGGTGGAAGAAGATAAGGGATGCTGGAAAGATAAAATATGAGAGTTTATATTAGAATGTTTCTGTGTATACTTACATATAAGTCACTTTCAAATATGTATTGAAATCTATGAACCTAAATAGAACAGACAGGGCAATGGCAACATACACACAAACTCCCCCCCGCACCCTCCCCCCACACACACTCATTGCATAGTTGCTAGAAAATTCCCTAACAAATATGAAAGGAAGTGGGAAATGTAAACCGTAGAGTTTTTAAAAATAGATACAGACTATAAATTATATGAATAATGATGATAAGTATGGTAACTTCTTTTAATACAGACACTGTGGAAGAATTTTACTTGGAATGAAAAACAGAACAGAGGGCTATAATAAATTTCTGAACTGTGTTTTGGTATTCTATAGTCCTCATATCAATGTGAAAAGAAAGTTGTCAAAGTTCATCAAGTATTAATGGATACTTCATTTGACTTACCATTTTCATGTGTTACGTGGGGACTATTTCCAGAAATTCAACAGTCTACCCTCTTTTCTTCTTAGCTCCTTCTGGCTAAGCATATACCTCTGTAATCGTTTACAATCTTGGATGTACTAGAACTGACATAGCCAGGCCCTGTGGTTAAACAACATAAATTTTTAAAATTACATTATTGTGTAGATGTTTTTTTGTAGGAAGAGGAATGAGAATGAATTACATGTGATAACTACATGTGTAATTACATATGGCAGTTCTTATGTTAAAACAAAATAGTAAATCAAAACATAACAAAGATGATTACTTTAATATATTAAAATGTTTAGGTGCATGGTCTTCACCTTATCTGAAAAGCAGAATATTTACTAATTAATTTGGATAAGTTTTAATTAAAAAAACACTCCATCAGGTCATTGCCTTTCTTCTCAAAAGTACAGATTTTTTCTTTAATTTTTAAACTATTTATTGATGTTTGTTTATTATTAGAATTCTGATGATTTAAAAATAATTTACTCTTCTATTTCAGAAAACTCATTTGTGTCAATCCATTTCATGTTGAAATATTTTTATTTGAGTCTATTTTCAAGGGTTATTTCATTATGAGCTAAAGTTACATACCAATCTTTGCAATTCCTAATAGTATATTCTCATTATGCCTCAGCTGATCTGAATATTATAATTTATCCATTTCCTATAATTTCAACTTTCCTTAAAAAAGAAACTAAAGAAAGTCTGATTTACTAAATTTGGGGATGATAATGCCAAGCATTTTTTGTATCAGATACTATCTGCATCATTTGAGCAAAATGCAGATAATATGTGGGCTTAAAAGAAAGATAACATATTGACTACTTATTCAGCATATTATACACTGACTACAGAGAGAATATACGGAGACTTTGATTTTGCTGTTGAAACAATTGGAGAGATGATACCTCTTTTTGATCGGAAAGAGGCTTAACTTGTTTTGTTTTGTTTTGTTTTGTTTAAATCCTTAGTTACCATAGAGTGTAGTAATGGTTTGAGGAGTAGAATTTAGTGATTCATCACTTACATACAACACCCAGTGCTCATTCCAACAAATGCCCTCCTCAATGCCCATCACCCATTTCCCCTACCCCCATCAACACTCAGTTTTTTCTCTGTATTTAAGAGTCTCTGACGGTTTCCTTCCCTCTCTGTTTTTATCTTATTTTTCCTTCCCTTCTCCTATGTGCATCTGTTTTGTTTCTTAAATTCCACATATGAGTGAAATCATATGATGCTTATCTTTCTCTGACTGACTTATTTTGGCTAGCATAATACATTCTAGTTCCATCCACAGTGTTTCAAATGGCAATATTTCTTTTTTTTTTATTTTTTATTGGAAAGCGGCTTAACTTTAATCGATCAGGAACACTGGAATTTGGTAGCAGGTTTTCAAAGGCCGTGGAGAGCAGTAGCAACTAGTCCATAAGAGAAACAATCTAATTTCTGTTCTTTTAAAATAGGTTACTAAATTTCCTACTTAATAATTTTAACTTTAATAGTAATTGTGTTTTATATTTATCAAGAATATTAATCATCTTGGAGTGCCTAGTGGCTTATTCGGTTAAGCATCTGACTTCGGCTCAGGTCATGGTCTCGTGGTTCGTGAGTTCGAGCCCTGCATCGGGTTCTGTGCTGACAACTCAGAGTCGGGAGCCTGTTTCAGATTCTGTGTCTCCCTCCTTCTCTGCTCCTCCCCTGCTTGCACTCTGTATCTCTCTCTCAAAAATAAATAATAAACATTAAAAAAAATTTTTTTTAAGAATATTAATCATCTTGAATGGTTCATTCACTAGTGAAGCCTAAGGTCAGTGCCCATGTACAGACATGTAGGGTGTGCACAGCCCAATTCCAGGAGGCACTGTTAAAATAACTCAGTTGTAAACCACACCCTCTGTGTCTATCAGTGTGACATTCCTGCCAGAGAAATGCAGTACATTATACTATCTGGACTCAGGGTCCAGAATGACTCAGGATTTACAAAAATTAGATGTTAAGGGACAATCTCCATTATAGTAAGTTAGAACTGTTAATAACCTATTGAGTGCTTAAATATGCTGGACTTATTTAATCTTTGCAAGAACCTTGTGATGTAAAAACTGCTTTCTCCCTGACCCTTATTATTATTGTGTCTGAAAGGTAGATGTGATGCCTCAATATGGGGCATGCATCTTGCAACTCTTAGGCAAAAATGATGTATATGAATACTAAAAATGACAGAATAGGAATATGTAAAGCACCCAAATTCCTAAACTCATTACTGTAATGGCAAACCTATAATCATCTGGTTTTCTTTTATACTAGAAAAATAAATCCCCATTTGTTTAATCATTCTAAGTAAGTTTTCCTGTTTCTTATAGCTGAAAGCAATTCTTAAGGATGCAGAAGGAACAGAATAGGAAAAAAAAGTGAGAAAAAAAGAAATTAAAGAAAGTAGAATGAATTACAAATCACCTTTAATTCTTATTGCTGTATTTAAATCACTTCATAAAAGATGACTTTAATTCAAGTAGATTAAACATATCTAGCTACACGCTATTTAAAGAGAAAAATATCATAGAAAAGTTGAAAAGTAAAGTAAAATCTCATAGAAAAGTTGAAGAAAAGAGACAGAAATATATATATCATGAAATTATTATTCACAATAAAGTTGGTGAAATGGTGGCAGAGTCAGACGAAATGGACAGAAAAATCAAGGCGGGAGACAATAGCCTCCTTAGTCACCTGTAATGACCATTTCAAAACATGATAAAAGAGAGAGAGAGAGAGAGAGAGAGAGAGAGAGAGAGAGGCTTTTCACAGTAGCAGCATAAAGTCTAAGATTCCAGGAAATTAATCTAAAAAATACTCACAACACTTTTTGAGAAAAGTCCAAAATACCGTTGTAGTTTACATAAGACATAAATGAATAGCCATAGAGAGCATGATGGAAAAATTAATATCATAAATATTGCACTTGTTCTAAGTTAACATGTGAATACCAAGAAAGTTCAATTAAATAACAAAATCTTATTATGGAATTTTGAGAGCTGATTCTAAAATTCATATAAAAGAGCTAAGGGCCCAAAAATGTTTGAATAAAAATGATAAAGTAGAAAGATTATTTATAAAATTATAGTACATGAAATGCTGTGATATAGAACAAGTATAATCTAGTAGACCAATGAAACCAAACAGATGACCCAGGAAATGTCCTTGTGTATATGGAAACTTTATTTACAACAAAGATTGCATTGCAGGTAAATAATTTGGAGAAAATTCACTGCCAGCATGAAAAAAAAATTACTACTACCTCATACTGTAAAAAGGCATTAATAGGTAACTGTGGATGGTTTAAATATCTAAAATGAAAAGTAACACTTTTAAACTTTCAGAAAGAAATAGTGATTGTCTTCCTAATTAAAGGCAAAATACAATAGGACTGTTAAAACACAAAACCAAGACCATAGTGTAAAAGACTAATGAACTTGACTACATTACAATTAAAATAAACTCTTGTTCAGAAAATGACACCATAAAGAAAGCAAAACAATATGAAGACAGCAGGTATTAGCTATGAATATAAAGGGAGTAGATTGGAATCCAGTAAGTGTGTGTGTGTGTGTGTGTGTGTATGTATACACACATATTGGTTTTCTAAAACTCATTAAGAAAACCCAGAATTTGCAGAAATGTGAATGATAAGCTGCTGATGGAAGAGTGGTACATGAAATGTTAGTAAAAACATTTGGAGACCAATTTGACAATAACAACTAAAATTGTACATTTGTAAACTGTTCAAAGCTATGATTCCAATATATCCTAAATATTCTACCACATCCTAACCAAACTCTTTTATCCATGTGTAAAGAGTTATATATAAATGTTCATTTTAGCTTTGTTTATAATAATGTAGAATTGGAAAACTATATTCATGACCAAATGATAAATGAGTTTTATATATTCACTTACGTTATAATAAATGAAACTATGCACATGATGAAAAATCACTTGAGTTACATTATACACCTATTTTTTATAACTCCTAGGAAATTAGGAAAGGAAGTTCTTTCCTAAATTTTTGTAAAATTATATATATGTATATATATATATTGAAAATCACATATATGTATAGATCTATATGTAGATTTATATGTGGATTTTGTGTGTGTGTGTGTGTGTGTGTGTGTGTGTGTGTGTAGACATATAATTTCACTTATACAAGAAATTTTGGTGCATAATTTAAAGCTCAGACTCAAGGATGTCCAGTACCACCACTAACATCTGACATAGTGTTGGTTATTAACATAGTATTGGTCTTGGCTCATGTTTAAGGAAAGAAAATAAAGTAAGAGGTACAACAATTGAAAACATTATTTGTGATCAGTTTCAATTACATATATATGTAGAAAAATCTCATAGAATCAATGGATGTTAAAACAAATAAGAATTACTCTAGATCACCAATAAGTATATATATATATACAACATAATATCAAAGCATTCATAATATCATAATATCTTGGAGTTAACTTATAAAAATAACTAAGATATATACAGAAAAATAAAAGCAACCTTAAGACTCTATTAAAGGGCATTAAAAAAAACTCTGGATAAATGTAGAATCATTCCATGTTTCTTAGTGAAGCAACAAAATATAAATCTAATATAATTCCAATTAAATTACCAGCTGAGCATTTTTAAGGAGCTCAGTATACTTATTCTAACATACATATGAAATAACAGAGAACCTCCAACATCTATGTCAACTTTGAATAACAGGTGCAAAGAGAGCTTTGGTGTCGATTAGTGTTACTCGGTGGTTACTTCCATTTTTCTGATTCTCAGACTGGCTTCCTTGTGACACAGTGGGTCCTTTGATGAGTGCTCGCCAATGAGTGGTAGTTGGTCATGATGTGTTTCTGGACTGAGCATTTAATTGCTGGTGTGAGACTTGGAAAGTTCTCTTTTCTCACAGACATGACAGTCAGTGAAGAGGGAGATTGCTGACTGTCCCATCAGCTTAAGGCATTGTGACTTTCAGTTTTGGTGGTGTTTGTTACTGCAACAGAATCTAATCTATCCTGACTGACACAAGAGTGAAGTTACCCTGCAAGGTATTAAGACAAGTGATAAAAAGAGTTTGGTATTTGTCCAAGATGAAGGGGACAGTGGCATAGAATACAAAGCATAGAGATAGACCCAGGGATATATGTGAACTGAAAGTGGCATCACAAATCACAAGGACTGTTTCAGGAACAGAAGAAAATAAAAACAACAAATAAATAACAACAAAACCCTGGATTACGATCTAAATATGTAATAATTGATGAGTCATGAGGTCCTAGGGGGAAGCAGTTGACACATTCAAATAAAGAATTTAATGAAAGGACCACATACAAAGTGGGGGAGGTTAAGGGAACCACCAAGGAAAGGTGAAACATTAAAAGATTGGCCCCAACAAAAAGCCACTCCCACTCCTGAGGCTGAAGAGGCGTGAGGAGAGAGGCTGTTGCCCCAACCCAACAAGAGCGACAGCCATGGTACAAGAGATTCCAGGCAGAAGGTATAGCCTTTGAAGCCAGGCACCAGCCTCTGTAAAACAAGCCAGCAAATGACAGTGGGTCATGGGCAATTAATAGCTCAGCCTCTGTCCTCCTGCCATCACACTGCCCAGGACTCATTGCTATAACCCCAGTGGAAGTGTAAGGTGATGAAATCCAGGTGATGTAGTTCAAGGGTTCTTTTTCTCAGGGCAAAGCAAGGTAAGACTAATGAAGAGGAGAGAGACATAAAAGAATATCTAGCAAAAGTGGGCTGAGAATAAATATTTGAGGTGGAATTCTAGAGTGTTCTTTTATCTGGCATGACAGTTAAGGACAAAGGAGATGAAGTGACAGCTGGAAAAAATAGGATCAAGGAAGGCTTTTATCGGATATTCCTCTATCCTATGAAAAACCAAAAGTAAAACCTGAACTGTCAGTTAAAACTGAAAGGACGATCAAAATTACTGTGTGCTGAGGGTGGTAGAGTTGATTTAGGAACAGGGAGATGATATAAATAACCTGGTGGGCCAACCTAAACATTTGATTCCCATCATCCATTAACCCTCATTTAACACCTCAGGTGCTATTCGCAGGCTTATTCAGAGGTTACATGGCTGCCTGGTCACCTTCCACCCCTGTGAGAGAAGCTGGAAGTTGTTCTAGGGTAAATGGGTAGTTCCACTCTTACATAGACAAACTATTTTTCCTCACAGGAGCTCCTGGCATCCCTAGTATTATGCATTTATCTGGTTTTAGTTTCGAAACTCATTATACAATGATGCTAATGTTTCCCTGTATTCAGAGACTATGTATAGACCCACCGTGTGGTCATCCTGCCTACTCTGGAATCAAAGGTCAAGACAACTTGATCTTTTTGGTCTACAATGTAGATGGGAGGTCTGGCCAAGGCCTTGTGAACTCAGGAAGCCAGGCTTCTGTTCTTTAACCTGACTCTCCTCTGGGAGAGAACTTCACCAACGTCTTCTTGCATCTACCTCCTACGTCACTCCTCTGGGGATTTGTTTTCCTGAGGCTTTTATAGAGTGATTTCAAAACTCTAAACATTTTTAAATGTGATGTCCATTTAAGTTTTCAGTTTTTCCTCTCTAATAACATAAGTTCTTTTTCTTTTCTTTTTTTTTTTTTTTTTGGTCTCATACCAGATAATAGGAAGCTTTCAATTAAAAATTTTTAAAAAGAGCTCTGGTTATATTCAGTCACAGTGAAACAAATGCTAAGAAACATGTACCAAAAGGACAAAAAAAAATGCCAAAAACATTGAAGGAGATCAATCAGAAAAAATCTATTTTTTCCTCCTAAAATTATGTTCTTTCTGGCTTTGTCTCAGAAAGAAAGGATTTCTTTATGTAATGGAACACAGAATGTGCAGGCTTGTCCTACTTTCACAGAACTCTTAAATCATATTAGGCCAGAATGCCTGCTGTATTGTATAAAATATCTCCTTGAATCTGGGTTATTTCAGATAAAGGACTTAATGAACACTTACAGAACTCTTCTCCCGTGGGAAAAAAAAAAATTAATGAAAACATAACAAAATGCCTCCTCCCTCAGCCCCCACTAAGCCCTAAGACATGAAAACGTATTAGAATGTCACTGCCTAGCTTTGAATAATAGAGGTTTGGTTATCTACGTAAACAGAGAATGAAATTCAAAAGCTGACATAAAAGCATTTATTTTGGATGAAACCATAGGTCTGAGAGAAAAAAAAAAAAACAACCGAAGTATCTCAATTTGGTGGCTTCAGCTTAGTTTAGAGGGCTCTGAGAACGTGGGCTCTGAGGTCAGACTTGATAAATCTCTTTCTTCAGATCTTCGTGGAAAATATACCTACCTCATAGGTTTGCTGTGAATATTAGAGATATTTTATAAATTCATTCATCAAGCATAAAATACATACTAGGTGCCTTTCCTATGGACTAAAAAGGCAAGGGCAAATAAGGCACAGTCTTTGCACTAAAAGGCAGTCGAGTAATACATAGACTGCCTGGAACACAAGAGTTATTCAATAAATTGGATACATTATTGTTACCGCCCAAGTAAGTTTGAACTCCCCACCTGTAATGAATCAAGAAATTTAGTTCATAAATTAAGGTTTTGGAAAGGAAATTGGTAAGCATTTATACCTTCTCTTGACTGTCCCTTGTCTTTCCAGTACAACTTCCCCATAAATCAGCTCCCACAATCCCCAAATCCCTTCCCCTAACACATGCATGCTCACAAGCATGCACATGAGTTTGGCACACGAACACTTTCACATGATGGATTATCACAGCTTTGGCAATAATCTTGGGTTTCCTTGCTAGAAACATCTAGCTATGTGACTTTGGGCTAATTTGTCAACCTAAAATTTACAATCTCCTTTCTTTAAAGCGAAGTTAGTAATATTTCTTTTTCACATGTTTGAGGAAAAATGAGATAACATGACACAAGTTTACATTATTTAACTGGCATTCATCATTCATAATATTATAATATTATCTTGTTTACATATTAGTATACACTTAAACTATGAGTACAAAATTATATGTCTTGAGATATATTTGGAATGAAGATTCATCTTTTTTTCTTGAAAACCAAATCCATTGAATTTCACTGTAAAGACATTATTTATTAATATCTGATCACAAAGAGTTTCATAAATCCTGTCTCAGAAATTCCTTTTCTGGGGCTCCTGGGTGGCTCAGTAGGTTAAGCGTCCAACTTCAGCTCAGGTCATGATCTCACAGTTCGTGAGTTTGAGCCCCGAGTCCAGCTCTGTATTGACAGCTCGGAGCCTGGAGCCTGCTTCAGATTCTGTGTCTCCGTCTCTCTCTGCCCCTCCCATGCTCATGCTCTGTCTATCATTCTCTCAAAAATAAATAAACATTATTTTTTTTAATTCTTTTTTCTAATTCTTTATCATACTATGTGTTAGTAGAAACTGCTAGATCCAAGCATTTGCAGTGGTGTGTGAGATACAGAGGTAGAAAAGTAGTCAGGCAATGGAGCTAGCTGAATGATGTCATTTTTATTGTATGAGCAAGCTGATTTATTGGGAGTCAATTTCATGAGATCTTAAAGTGAAGGTAATAGGAATAGAATTTAATACATTATAAAATGAAATAAATTAGTCCTATTTTTACTTCCCCCTTTCAAACATTAAATTACCAGGATAAACCTTCAAAGCCTATAGTTGTTCACTCCTTCTATTTAATCCTACATATAATGAGGGAAGAGTTAAGAACCTTTGCTCAAAGGATATGTTTCTGAGAATTACAATGAAGACATATCAATGACTTGAATGCAGGCTGTGGAAAACAATGAT
Source organism: Panthera onca (assembly GCF_046562875.1). NCBI lineage: Eukaryota > Metazoa > Chordata > Mammalia > Carnivora > Felidae > Panthera > Panthera onca. Next base: position 86,986,059 of record NC_138340.1, on the reverse strand, counting down.
ATGCCAGGAAATCACACTCAATAAAAGTAAGATTACCAGACCTGGTAAAAGATTGGGGATCTTTCCCGGCTACTCAAGGACATGGTATAAAGAAAAAAAGAAGTGCCAGTTACAGATAATTATTGAGTACTACAGTCAGATTTTTGAGTGCCACGTTGAACTTTTGGAAGAGAGAGATATAATTTCAGCATGGAAGGTAAAATTATTATAGACTCTAGGGTAGGGTTAATATACCTGGTTGGAAATTATAGAGGGAAGTGAATAGAACAAAGTAGAGTGAACTTACTTCCTCTCTGTAACAAGCTCAGCAAAGTGGAAGAAGGACTCTCTCTTTTTGAGAAATTTCTATTTTAAAACTATTGACTCCTATGAATAGTTTGAGATGTTTTGTTTTGTTTTGTTTATTTACTCTGAGTAAATTGAGCAACTGACCTAATGGTACATATGTGCTTGCTAGGTGTAAACAGTCAGTTTCTTCTAGAACTGATCTTGCATTGCATCTCATGTTGAGACATAAGAAGAATGAATGCTTATTGAATACTTACCATTTCTGACATTGTGCTAACAATATGCCTTTACTATGCTAGCATTAAAAAAATCATTGTTTAGATCTGAAACTGATAGACTAGAAACAATTGAAAGAAAAGAAAATGCAAATCCTACATGAGGGGAAATACATCATTATTTTACCTCTAAACAGGTATTAGGATATTAGTGAGGCTTTCTGTAATGACTGGGTTTAGGAATCCTGAGTAAACAGAGAAAATTATTTAGAATAGAAGATGTTTAGTGGAGGGCCAGGACTAAACAATATTTAGATAATGTCAGAAAATGTCCACAACCTATAAAGCTGAAAGAGATATTATAAATAGTCCCTAAATAATCTCATTACATACCTTCACTTATATGAGGAAATATATGAGGAAATACATACCTTCACTTACATGAGGAAATATAAACCTAGATATTTAATGACTGGCCTGCCATCCAGAATTCCTGGTTTTGAATCTTCACCCTTAATTCCACATTAGACTTTGCTTAGATTTGAAGTGAGTGGTAGGAGCTAAGTGACGAATTATGAGGTGATAGACTCTCAGGGCTAAATATACATCATACTTAACACTAATTCAGACTTCATTAGCCAGTACCAGTAATATTTACTAATGGAAATTTACAAACACAAAGAAACCTAAGTGTTGATGAGAATTTTATTCACTCTATGCTTTTTTCTTTACACAAACTTTCCTCTTACATTTTTTCCTTCTTTTCTTTTCCTCGTTTTATTCACTTTCAGTTAATTAAACAACGCCTCTAAAGAAAAGTTGCCTAAAATGGTCTCTCATGGGCAAAAGCTGCTCAGATTGCAATAGATTTCTTAGAATTCTGAAAAAGAGTAAACCTCAACTTACACTATGTGCAGTTCAGTATTTCAGATATGAGTAATGTTAAAAAAATATTTTCTCAATCCATGGTCACTTTTTAAACTATTTTGTAGTTTAAATAATTCCCATAAAGGATCTCATACAATTATGAATATTTCAGGAAATATTGGTTGCCATTTTGTTGTTTAATATAAATGAGCTGCATAATTGATGTGATGTGTATATACAGACAATAACTTCTGGCTAGGTTTCAACAACCGGAGTGTGGGGTGCCTGGCCGGCTCAGTCGGTAGAGCATGTGATTCCTGATTTAAGAGTCATGAGTTTAAGCCCTATGTTGAGTGTGGAGACTAAAAACCTGCTTATCATGCCAATAGTGAGATGGGCAAATAGAACCCTAAATCAACAACCCAGAATTGCTTGCTGTTTTCCAAATAGTTTCCTCTCAGGGTATCAGGGAAACCTGTTTTCTAACTTCTAAGCTTTCTAACATTAAAAAAAATGTTTAATTAAATATTTTTTTAAATTTTTATTTGAAAGGATATTATTTTATTTATTCATTTGTTTATTTAGAGGTATAATTAACATAGTGTTATATTGGTTTCAGGTGCACAGTGCAATGATTCCACAATTCTATACATTACTCAGCGCTCTTCACAATCAGTGCAAAAATAATATTCATAAGAAAATATAAGGTTTTCATAAGAGAAAGAGAGCTCTGGACTTAAAATCAGAAGATCTAGATTAAAGTTCTACCTGGGCCATTTAGCCATTTAGCAAGTTATTTCAAATACCAAAGCCACTAGTTTCTCACCTGTAAAATAGAGATTATACCAACCTTACTTCTTGTGAAATAATTACCGTGTTCTGTTAATGGTAATGTTTTCTTAAGGTGCACTTCTCTAAGCTATAAATCAGACGGAGGTGTACAAATAGCATGTGTATAAATATGTGCATGTAGATATGACACACACATGTTTTTCACAGATAAAATATGTATAAATGTAAACTTTTTCTGAGTAAAAGGAGTAAGAAGAGCGCTGCATATTTTAATGGAGAATAAAGCACCAGAGAGTGTGAAAAAAGAAAGCTGTGGGAGACAAAAATAAGTCAATTTGACAGTTATACTTAGTTGGAGCACTTTAGCTAAAGAGATAGAGGGATGCACACAGTTTTGTTAAAAACAATTAAATTATTCATGGTCATGATTATAGTGTTTTTTAATTTAATGAAGAGACTATATCATGGTAAAAACAAAGGAATTGTCTAATTTCAATAAATATTTTAGCCATATTCATTTATAAATGCTCTCACTAAGTTTAAGAAACAAAATTGAAAATATTACAAGGTTGAGCTATTATGATTTTGAGTGTGGAGAGCGCGAGCTGGGGAGAGGCATAGGGAGAGGGAGAAAGAGAATCCTAAGTAGGCTCCACAGCCAAGTTCAGAGCCTCACATTAGGCTTGACCTCATGACCAGTGAGATCATGACCTGAATCAAAAGCAAGAGTCAGGTGCTTAACTGACTGAGCCAACCCGGAGCCTCAGCAATTATGATTTTTAGTACTATATTTCAATTTTCAATTTTAAGTCTGCCTAAAGGAAATTAGCACTCCTCCACTTACTTCCACTTTTCCTCCTCAATTTCATCTGTAACCTTTTTTCTTCCCTCCTTCCTCCCTCTTCCTTCCTTCCTCCCTCCCTCCCACCCTTCTTTCCTTCTTCCTTCCTTCCTTTCTTTTTTCCTTTCTTTTTAATTTTTTTAAAGTGTTTATTTGTTGGGATGAGCACTGGGTGTTGTATGGAAACCAATTTGACAATAAATTTCATATAAAAAATAATAAAGTGTTTATTTATTTTTGAGGGAGAAAGAGCACAAACGGGGGAGGAGCAGAGAGAGACACACACAGAATCGGAAGCAGGCTCCAGGCTCTGAGCTGTCAGAACAGAACCCCATGCAGGGCTTGAACTCACAAACCACGAGATCATGACATGAATGGAAGTCAGATGCTCAATCGACTGAGTCACCCAGGCACCCCTCCTTCCTTCCTTCCTCCCTCTTTTCCTTTCCTTTCCTTTCTTCTTTCTTTCTTTCTTTCTTTCTTTCTTCCTCCATTACTATATCCTCTATATCTTCTGCCACAGCCTTTTAAATATTTTCACAAGGCTATTTTTATTTTTATTTTTTTTTATACACTAATGTCCTCTTTCAGGGGACTTATTTTTTCCCTTGTCTCCTTTAAAAATGTTTTCTATATCCTTGAAGTAGTTTAAATGGGATATATCAATGTATCAAGCAATCAGTATTTCCAGGAATACAGGGTGTTCTTTTGATCCACAGATTTACCCTTCTGTTACTTCAAGTAAATACCTGTATATTTTAAATAGATGCTATTTTCTAAACTCTTAAACTTACTTTTTCTGGAAAATCAGTTATATTGGATCGTATTTCTCAGTTGGACATACCTATCATTGTTCTCTACCTTCTTTATCTTCCATTTTCCTTTCTATATCATCCTTTCTTCCCTCTATGTCAATAATACTGATTTCTGTCTTATTCAATTTTATTCATGGTGTTTCTAATTCATTAATAGTTTTAAAATGGAACATTTGTACTTGCGTGCTATAATCGGCATCTTTTGTCACCTCATTTTTGAAATTCCCCTCAACATCCCTTCATCCCTTCCTCTTTTTTCTATTCTTTTCCCCCCTTCTTTCTATTCTTAAATTGTGGTTATGTATCCTACTGCAGGATAAATATCTTGTCCAGAGCAGGATCAATGTTAGATCTGGAGCTGCCCCCTTGTGGAGACAGTAGACCTGGACTAAGAGGTTTCTGTCACCATCCGCCGTCTGCTCCAGGTGACAGAGGCACTCTGAACCTAGGAAAGGGCAGACATGATTGACAGTGGTGACTCACAATTAACACAATCTCAGCAGGCATGTCCCTTTCTTCCTTTAATAGAGACATTAAAGAGCAAGCTGGAACAGTCTTCGAACAGGAGAAAATTATCAAGAACTTCACAAGTACCACACTGTGAAGCATGTGAATTTAACCTTCCAAGAAAGAAACAGGCAACATGATGATTTGAGAACTGTAATTAGCAAGCTTAATTCCCCGCTTTTTTCCCCATGGAAGAAGGTGGGAAAGAACAAATATCACGTTCTTAGCACGTGGGGTTTTAAGGGCTGCAAAAGAGGAATATGACCTATAAAAGTGAATTTGTCCCAGAAGATTTGTCCTATTTTATTCCATCCCGCTTGTTAGTGTGATCAGTTCTGTCCACAGCTTTTATTGGCTTCGAGTAGTAGGAGTGAGTTTTCCCGGAATTCCTCCTTACCTTGGTTTAATCCTCTTTTTCCCCCTCCATTCCAGGTGTGGGTTTGAGACGGTGTTCTTTCCACTTCTGTACGGCTTTGGAGGAAAGAAATAGAGCTGTTTTACACATAGATTTGCTGGCCTGCTTGGCGAGATTTTCCCCTCTCTTTTGAAATTTCATTAAATGTTTTTTGGCCAGCATTCACTGTAGCAAGCCAAGATATGTCTTATTTCCAGGGGAAGATAGTCTCTGCTTTGGGTCTTTCACCTGCTTCATCTTGGAGCTCCCGGAAATGGGGAGCCTTGGCCATTTTTCCCGATCGCACCGAAACTCTCAGATCTTTTTAGTGATGATCCAGGGTTTCCACTCTCAAAGGTTTAGTGTGACTTTTCTGGGGCTGCGTATTCTCGTTGTCCATCCTCTTCTCTGTGATGGGGATTTGGTGGTAATACTCAGGGTTTTGTCAACTCTTTTCCCAGCAAGATTTTGTGATACAAGATTTTTGTGCCCAGGAATCCTGCTAAACTGTGCTTTCCCAGAATCCCCCTTTCCATTCCTACACGGAACTTTTTGGGGGTTGCCAGCGGGAGACTGTAGCCTATTCCTTGTTCAGTTACTATTTGTTAACACTTTTTCTAATTTTACTTTTTTTCACCTAATTTCTCTAGATATTAAAGAAAAGAATTTCTAAGATCTGTCCTATTTTCTCATTTTTATATTGAAAATTACTTGCCTGTGAAGTTGTTTGTTTTTTTTTAATATAAAACAGAATGATTTGAATGGGCTTATTTATGCTTCCTTAAAATGGTTAAGTAACCAGAATTGGATGCTTGCTTGGAAGTTCGAAGAAATATATTAGATGATGTTTTCGGTTTCTATCTGTCATGAATGTGTAAACAGAATATGACCTGATAGTATTAGGGTATATTCATGACTGTAAATGTTTATAGCAAGTCACCGAGAGGAGAGTAGTGTCATGGTTAAGAGGCCAGAGGTGATTTCTGAATAAGAATGTTGAGACCACACATCACTGAGTAAATTCACTATTGTTTTTTGTTTTGTTGATACTATTCAGAGTATCAGAATTTTGAGTCATTAATTTCATCTATTTTTCTATTCTTTATCTCTTTAATTTTAGTGTATATCTCTATTCTTTCCTTCTTTGTAGTTTCTTTTGTTTCACTTTGTTCTTTTTCTAACTTTTAGAGTTGGAAGTTTAAATCACTTGTATTAAAATTTTTGATAGAATATTAATGCATATGTGTTTTTTATAAATGCTTTAAATGATATAGGCATTTAAGACTATTGATTTTCCTCTCATCATTACTGTAACTTTCTTAGATTCTGATACTTACGGTATTTCCATTATCATTATTTTTCAGAACTTTTGTATTTTCTCATTATATTTTGCCATTCCCCCAAGAATTACTTAATTGAAGCCTTTTTGTGTGTGATTAATGTTTATAATAGTTTCATTTTATAAAACTTATTGTCTGATAATAAGAGTTCAGCCCCTACTCTCTTATTGTTTCCATATACCTGACATGCTTATAATTTATGTATTTTTGACTGTTAGAAACAAAACTACACTTTAACATAAAGGTAAGCTTTGCTTTATGAGCCAGTCTGAAAGTCATTTAAAAATAGGGCACTAGGGGCGCCTGGGTGGCTCAATCGATTGAATGTGTGACTCTTGATTTCAGCTCAGGTCTGATCCCAGGGTCCTGGGATTGAGTCCAGCATTGGGCTCCACGCTGAGTGTGAATGCTGCTTGGGATTCTGTTTCTTTTGCCCTCTGCCCCTCTCCCCCACTCGTGCACTCTCTCTCTCTAAAATAAAAAAAAAAATGAATAAATAAAAAATAAATTAAATTAAAAAGACTAGCTAAACCTGTTTGTATTTACTGATATGGTAGATGTGTTTGCAGCTCTGCATTTTGTTTTATAATTGTTGTGTATATTTGTTGTATTTCTTCTTCCATTTGGTGTCTTTGATTTGTAAAAATTTCTTCTGTAATTAAGAAGGATTCATATCTTTAATGATTTTCTTTTTACATACACCATTTATAATTCTTGCTCTTCTTACCTCAACACTTACTATGTGGTTTGTCAATTTTTAATTGCACCCTTTGTTACCTACCTATTGCCTATACAAAAGTTAAAAGTCTCATTTCACTTTCTGCGTTTTCTCCTTCCCCATCCATCCATTTTTTGTTGTATTCTTACTACTCTTGGAATACATAACAAATGCTGTTCTTCCACGCACCTGTGCCCTCACTCCTGCTTTATCCTTAGCCCCATAATTAAATACATTAAATACTCACCGTCATTGATTGCACTGAAGTTTCTCTAGTTTTCTCTTTGGTTTAACGAAATGCACTCCCCTTGTATTTCTCAGAGAATCAATCTTTGTGTAGAATTCTTGAGTTCTTTTATGCTTAAAACTGTAGGCTTGACACTCAAAAGACATTCCAGCTGTATGTAAAACCCCTGCCTTGAGTCTTATTTTCTTGAGTTTCTTGAGGGCAAAGCTAACATCTAACTACTCGGAAGTATCGATAGTCATTGGTTGCTAAATTATTATGATGTAACTATATCTAGAAGATTTATGTTTCAGTATAGAGGATGATTTTCTGTATTTTTGCACCTTAGTTATTGGTATTGATAGATATTTTTCTACATGTCTGCATACATCTGGACAAAAATGTAAATTAACTTGATCAGGCAATTGATCCAGGAAAGAAATAAATCAAAACAGCATATCCCCAAAATATGACAAAATTCAATCAAAAGGATTGAATAACTATAATCCAGTATTTGTACAATTTTGCACAAATGCTTTTGTTACTCTAACTTCCCCTCAAAGTTGACTCAACTATGTCCTGTGTTCTGTACTTTATTCAAGTGTATCCATGAGGTCAAAATTATTTTTAAATATACTAAAATATTATAATTTAATATACTAAAATTATGTATTAGAAAGTACATGCCTTTCTAAATCTGTGTGATCACATGGGAAATACATCTAAAGCATTTGTGCTGCATGTCTAATTATGACCATTGACTTGAGGAAGTCTGTGCATTTTTTTTTGCATTGCAAGCTCAACTAGCCCTTTTAAATATGCAATGTAATTTCTACTAGAAAGAATAACTCATAGACACATGCCACTTATTCTGAAAAATTTACAAAATGAGCTTGTCACTTTAAGAAAAACAAGTGACAGTAGTCGTCAATTATAAAATTCAGCTTTTAAATAAAAAATAGAACTTTGAAAAACTTGCATCTGCATTCCTGAGCTTGGAAGTTTCTCAATTTCAGAGAACTTCTTGACGATATTGGTGATGATATTAACATGTGTGCTTCAAATATTTTATGAAAAGTGTCAACAAGACCTTCATAGCTCAGTGAACCAGTGTTTTCCAAAATGAGCAATATGAGGTTATCAAATCAGGCATAGTTAAAAGATCCATTCAAAATGCAAGATAGACTGGTGTATTTTAAAGTAACAGTTCAGAAAGTTCCTTGATATGATTTCAGAAATTATCCCTTGTCTTATTTAAGAAATTGCCACTTGTCAAGTTTTAACGTAGCATCAAAGATTAACATTATCCAAAGAGGATATTAAAATATTCCTCCCTTTTCCAACTATTTGTATGAGAGTGGGCTTTCTTCATATATTTCAACTAAAACAACTTATTGAGTTGGATGTAATATAGAAACAGGCATGGGAATCCAGCTTTCCTTTATTAAGCAAAACAGTAATGAAATTTGGAAAAATGTGAAACAGCATTCCTCACTATGTATTTTTTATTTTGGGAAATATGGTGATTTTCCATTAAAATATTGTAAGTATATTATCATTTTAAGTGATATCCAATTTTAAATATCCAATTTTGCATTTTAGTTAGAAATTTAAAATTTCTTTTTTTTTTTTAAATTTTTTTTTCAATGTTTTTTATTTATTTTTGGGACAGAGGGAGACAGAGCATGAACGGGGGAGGGGCAGAGAGAGAGGGAGACACAGGATCGGAAACAGGCTCCAGGCTCCGAGCCATCAGCCCAGAGCCTGACGCGGGGCTCGAACTCACGGACCGCGAGATCGTGACCTGGCTGAAGTCGGACGCTTAACCGACTGCGCCACCCAGGCGCCCCAGAAATTTAAAATTTCTAATATTGATAGCTGTAATACATACAATGGTTCTTTGAGGAACTCCCATTTAAATTTTTTTTAATGTTTTTATTTTATTTTTGAGAGAGAGAGAAAGAGAGTGTGAGTGCGTGAGTGGGGGAGGGGCAGAGAGAGAGAGGGAGACTCAGAATTTCAAGCAGGCTCTGGTCTCTGAGCATCAGCACAGAGCCCCACATGCGGCTTGAACTCGCAAGCGATGAGACCATGACCTGAGCCACAGTTGGACGCTTAACCGACTGAGCCACCCAGGCACCCTAAGGAACTCCCATTTTATTTTTAAGACTATAACGATGTGTGAAACCAAGATGTTTGAGAACAAGTGATCTACATCCAAACTTAAAAAACCTTCAACAGGTTCCTATTGTTCTAAAGATAAAAACCAAATTCTTAACAAGGCGCCAATTAACAATATGTCATAACCACAAGGACATTTATTTAGTTCCTCAGTCCCATGATGTTCCCTTTTGTGAACACACTGTTCCTTCTCCGTAGAATGTTCTGAATCCATTTCAGCTGGTTAATTCTTTCTTGTCCTGGTTTCAGCTCAAGCAGACTTCCTCAGGCTCTCTTGGAATCATGCTCTCATATTTTATAAACTTGTTGGGTTTTTTTTTCTAATTATGTACTTATTGATGAAAATAATCCATTAACACTTTCTTCCCAACAGGTGGAAAAAATCATAAAACCAATAAGCATGCATGTTTGGCTCCATTCTTCCTAACAGAGTGTTTATCATAGGGTAGTGTGGGAAATAAAGTACTTGTCAGTGACTAAATAAGTGGATAAATGTATGAATTGACAGAGGAAAGGGTGAATCATTAAAGAATCATGAGTGATCATGAATGGCTTCTTCAGTAATACAAGGATCCAAGATAACACTTGAAAGAAATACATTGGATTCATTTAAACCACGCATTGTATTTTCCTTTGTGTAATGTCGTCACTACATGAGTTCTTCTTAGCTATGTCTTCCATAAAAGAAATAGGAAGAAAGTATAAATAACATACAATGACAGTTATGGTAGCAAGTGTTCTTGAGAAAGCCTTGTAACGAGCAATTGTTAGCAAACAACTTCTTGTATTTCGTATGATTTATTTCCTATAAATTATATTAGAATTCTATTATTTAAAAAAAATTTTCAAGTTATTTGTTTATTTTGAGAGAGAGAGACAACATGAGCGGGGTAAGGGCATAGAGAGAAAGGGAGAGAGAATCTGAAGCAGACTCCCAGCTGTCGGCAAGAGCCCCATGCAGGTCTCGAACCCACAGAACCCATGAAACGTTGTGACCATGACCTGAGCCAAAACCTAAAGTCAGACCCTTAACTGAATGAGCCACCCACGTGCCCCTGAATTCTATTGATTTTATGTATGTGTGTCTTATTATAGTCTCATCTCTTTCCTCTTTTGGCCTAATAATCTACAGCTGAGTAACACCTACTTGCATTTCCTCCATACCTCCCTTTTTACTAGCCTGTCATCATACTTAGCACACTTTGTTGTAAGTGTGGAATTTATTGGTCTCCCCAAGAAATCTGTCACTCCTTAAGGGCTTGGACTGTGTTTTATTCATCTGTGTATCCACAGGATACAATAAAGTGTTCAGCGCTTGATAAACACTCAGTAAATGAATGTATGCATGAATTATTGAATGAAACATTGAATAGATGTCATTTCATATTCCTTACCATTTTTCTTAACTTTTTCCAGTCAAAACTCAGGTAATGGGAGAAATCAAGATTGCACTGAAGAAGGAAATGAAGACAGATGGTGAACAACTGATAGTTGAGATTCTCCAATGCAGAAATATCACCTACAAATTTAAGTCTCCTGATCACTTACCAGGTATCTAATTTTATGATAATGAGAAGTATAAAATATCTAGGAGTTCTGTACAAATATGTCCTAAATAATCTGGAAAATTCAAAGTAAAATTGGGGCTGTATACTGAATATATCTGAAAAAAAATGTGAAATAAGGATTAACCTCTCTTATATAGAACACGTTGATATTCTACTAATTTTTAGATAATTTTTCTCAACACAGAAACAGAGTAATGTGTTTATCATACAATGGGAAAACACATTCAAATTGCTAAGAAAATCGGTGTGTCTTTTAATCACTTTATGTTGTCTGAAACAAATTGAGCACGTTCTGCTGGCTTTGTTTAAAATATAGGATAACTCCCAGTGTACAATTATAATTCTTTCAATAGAAAATTGTATCAGTAATGGACATTTTACAAGCTGAATTCTTCTTTTCAGACTTATATGTAAAAATATATGTGATGAACATCTCTACCCAGAAGAAAGTGATCAAGAAAAAAACGAGAGTTTGCAGACATGATAGAGAGCCTTCATTCAATGAAACTTTTAGATTCAGCCTCAGTCCTGCTGGGCATTCTCTTCAGGTAACTGTATACTATGCAGTTACTCTTTTTGTGCATACGGTATTTATTTTCCATTCAATTATTTAATATGTGTATACCGATCATATCGTGTGTGACATTTTACAAGTTAATTCAGTCTTAGAGGTTTCTTTCCAGGGGCCTTTAATAAGTCTGCAGCTCACTCACCCATCCAGTTAGCTACCGATTCTTCTCTATTCTGTTTACTCAGTTTATTTTATATAGATTTATTTCCATGCTCACAGCCACTAATCCTCTTTGAGTTTTCATCTTTATTACTCAGATCATTTTAGCAGTGTAGCTGGCCTCCTTGCCATCAGTATCTTCCCCTCTTAATTCACTTCATCGTGCTGCTGGCAGAGGCATCTTTTAAAAACACTGGGTAAGAGGGCCCCGGGGGTGAGTGAAAATGTGAAGGCAATTGAGAGTATACTTACTGTGATGAGCACTGAGCAGCGTATAGCATCGCTGAATCCTTATGTTGTACACCTGAAATTAATATAATGAATGTTAAGTATACTTGAATTAAGAATAGGCAGGTAGGTAGGTAGACAGACAGACAGACAGAAACACTGGCCGGCAGGTTACATCAAAGCCTTCAGTGATTCATCTACATCCTGACTCATCCATAGTCCTCTCACGCGAACTCTAAGAGTGTTGGTTTAATTTCATCTCTTTGTATACTTTACAACACACTCTATACTCCAGCCACACCACAATCTTTTCAAATCAGGTTAAGCCTCCAACGGTTTGCTCATATTTTTCTTCCCTTCAATATTGTCTTCTTCATCCCTCTCCACCCATCTCACTATTCCCAAGTCTTTCAGGATGAACTCCGCCCTCTATTGATGACCCTACGTGCAATTCATCACGCCTCATTCGCACAGTATTTTGCTAATCTTACTAGGTTACCAATCCTAATCTGTGCTGCATAATCATTTATATCCCTAGTGGTCACTGCTTTCCCACTCTCTGCTCCTCTAGGGCAAGGCCTGGCTTTCATTGCTCTTTGTTCTACAACATAATACAGTGTTTGTACGTAGTATGTCTTCATTAGATGTAGGAACAAGGAACGAAAGAGGGAAACCAAGGTGGAAGGAAAGAGATAAAAAAATATGGGAAGAGTAAAACCGTGGTACTGGCCCTGAAGGGCACACTAGAGACACATATAAGAAATATTACAAAGTTAAAGCTGCATTGAGGGTATTAAAAGGTATTACAGTGGAAAGAAATTTTAAAAAAGCAAAAGATGCTCTGAAGTCTGTGTGAGCAAATGGGTCTTCTACAGAGATTAAGTAGTTAGAGACAGGACTACGAGGGAGAAAGATTACACATTTGTCTGAAATGTGATAAATGTAATAAGAAAGCAGGATCCAGGTGAAGATATACAATGTCGTATACAATCCCAAAACCAGGGCCCAGAAGAAATAATCATAAATGTATATTTTGAAGTCAGAAACATAAAAGTAAAGTTTTAGCCAAGAATAAAGATGAATTCTCTAAAGGAGATTCTGAAAAGAAAGCAAGGGAGAACTGTCAAGGATTAATGGTTAACACTGACGCTCTCTACCTTTCTTCAACTCATCTCTGGAAGAAAAAAAAACTGTCTTGAGTGTGAGATCCTATGGCATTTCAATTAATATAAGTTCTACATATGACAAGAAATCACTTCAGAAGTACACACTGTAGTAAAATCACCAGTAAATTAAATGCTGAATAAAATTACTGTTGTATTTTCTCTGCCTTGTGAGCTCTTATTCATTTGCTCAGCACTCAAACAATTTTGTATGTTGGTGCATATTTCATAAACTACTAGAAAATGTACCTATCAATTTCTTCTGAGAAATTTTCTATTCAATTAAGCATAAACCTAGTCAGAATGAGCTGTTAATACATGTCTTATCTAAAATTCTCATATCCTCCTGGATGTGGCTTTTCCTTTGGGAAATGCTGGTGTGAATTGATTAATACTATGCACATCTTTTGAGGATATCTTGAGGATTAGTTATCTTACAAGTATAGCTGCTACTTCCTCTTACCCTTTCTTGTCTGTGTTATTTCTTTGATGATCAAATGTCCTTTTAAAAAGGTTGAAAAATGTATGCAAGTATATATAACTTTGGCTCTTTTTTCTAGATTTTACTTTTCTCTAACGGAGGGAAGTTTATGAAAAAGACCTTGATTGGCGAAGCCTGTATCTGGCTTGACAAAGTGGATCTGAGAAAAAGAATAGTCAACTGGCACAAACTTTTGGTCAGTCCTACTCAAACCCATTGAAGAAATGTGTCTGCTCAGGGTATGGAAACTGTTCTAAATGATCTCAAATCAAGACGACAGTTGGATACTATTCTATTCACGTTTTGGGGGGTAAACGTGAAAGGAGGAATGGCACGCAAAAACAAAGTCTTGTAAATGTTTTGTTGTGGAACACAGTAAAAAACTCAGATGAAGAAGTTCCTGTTTTAGGGACCAAAAAAAAAAAAAAAAAAGGATTGCGTGTGGCTGTCAAGACAAACAGTGAGAGCTATCTTGGTTACTTAATGCAGGTTAATGGTGATTTTGAGCAGAGTTGCCCTATAGCTAAAGGCAAATGCTCAACTATTAATATGGTTTCTAATGCAGAGTTTATTCTTTATGCAAAAGAATCTTGGTTGAAAGGAAAGAACTGACGTAACAAATCACAATTTTCGGACGTCTACAAATCTTTCTTCTTCATCTTATTTTCTCCGACAACTTACTGTGTTTAGATTCCAACACAGGACTCAACTACAGGATGTGTTCAAGACTAAGAGGGAGGTGGTTGTGTTCATAAGGAAAAGGTACTGGAGATGGGGAAATGATGGCTTTTAGATTTTCTCTATGTCTAAATGTTACAAGCGTGAACAGCACCAACTTTGGAATTCATGTTGTAAAAGCACATTTGTATAATTTGAAATAATGTAGAGTGAAGATAATACTAAGTAGAAATAGACCTATGTTTATTTAGAAATAAAGCCATGATTGGCTAACAATGAATGTTGCCCCACAAAAATATTGGAACCTTGGTTGAAAACATCAAAATCTCCATAACTTACCATTACATTTTCAACATACCAAAGAACATAGACTAAAATGGTATGTTCTAGGAAGCATGATAAGTTGTTCTTTGTGCAAGTGCAAATAAATGTGTCATTCCACATATTTCCTTTCTCTTGAGTGATGTATTGAAGGAGGATAAATTCTTCCTCTGGAAAACACATCATATTAATCTGTGACATCGATTCTTTAATTGGTGTCATTTCCTGTTCTTCCATAATGCTTTTTTTTCCCTTAGCGCATTAACTGATTGTACAATGACACCAAACTTAAGTTCTCTCTAGTGTTCCATTTTCCTCCTTTAGTGACAATTTCGCAGTGATCAAGCTTGTCAATACTGGGAAAATATGTGAAAAGTCAACAGTATATTGAGAGTAAAATATAACGAGCTATTTTAATAATGCAGAATAAAAGAACCAATGCCTAAGTCATTAAAATGAAACATCCTCTTCTCCATCAACCAACAGGAAATACACTCAGCTGAGATTAAAAGCCCAGCTTCTGTCTTGGTCCTGCCACTGACTGTGTCACCTTGCACATGTCCCTTCAAGTCACTTTTCCCCAGGTTTCTTATTTGTAGGATAAATATAATTACATATTCTTAGCTTTCCTAATGGGATGTGGGGATGATCAAACCAAGTGAACTGTGAGAAAAAAGAAAGCACATTTCCAGATAGAGTTTTATAGATATAAGTGAGGAATAATTGTTATGCAGCTCTTTATTTCTCAAATTTTATATGCAAAAACATCCTCCATACCAATGGTCAGCATTGACTTGGATAAAAGTAGTATATTAGCTCCAAAACTATTTTTTTCTTAAAAATATAACCTGGTGTTGAACCTGCGAGAAGGTGAAGAATTAAATCAAAATGATTTGCAAATCGAGTTATTATAAATGAAATGAACCTACTAATCTTATCCTACCCCAAAATGAATTGGTTCTCAGACTGTTCTGAGTTTTAAAAGCTGCTTCTTTATTCAAAGGTGGGATTTCCACGGGTTTAGAGAAATCATCCCCAAATATACTGGTTGGATGTTGAATTTTCTCATTTTTTAAAGAAAAACATACTTGAAATTTGAGAGGAATTGATTTAATGTAAAACATTAAAAAGAAAACAATTTCTAATAAATGCCAGGCTATCTTTATTATATTCATAAAGAAATAGAAATTCACTCTTCCCCAGTCTAAGAAAGCTAACAGTCACTTTTCTTCCCTGTATTTTTTTCCCCTCCCCTCCCTGATATCGCAGTGTCATTTACCAATTGATACTGCTTTAAAACGAGCACGCAGGGGAGGGGATTGCTGAAGATTCGATATTGCTAGGATTTTATTTTTAGAGACAGCTAGATCTGCTGATGGTTGCTATGGATATCGCCGGCAGAAGATAGCACTTTAGGGAGCTTATAATCATCATTCATAATTGGGGAAGAGAAGGATTCAGGAAGATCTCTTTCTGACACAAAAAGGTTCTGCTCTTTGCCCTTAAAAGGACACTCTAGCTCATGCTAGGTCCTCTTCTGCAACCACTCACACCCAGAGGTATGCAGGGGAGGATGTATGAGCAGTAAGTTTTACTTCATTCCAGTTGCAAATTTATTTTAGAATAATACAAATGAGGTGCCACCAAAAACAAAGATCATCCCTTGGTAGCTATTTGACCTGAAAGAGTAGGAGTCTTTGCATTACAGGTGCCCCTTTGTTCCGAGGAACTAGTGACGGACGGGGCCAGGTCAATCAAGAGAGCTAATGACATGGCTTTTTGTGCACCAGCATCCCCCTTCAGAGAGCATAAGATCCTGCCAAAGTGTGCCAAGTTTGCCACTGACCAAAATCCTAAGTTGTGCTGGAATTATTCTATGCAACACTGATCCTTGAACAAATGCATTTCTTCTGAATGATGATTACCCTTCTTACAACAAAACGATTTCTTTTTTAATTGCAAATAGGGCTCCTGGTGTTTTTTACTTTTTTGTATATCTCACAGCACATGATTTTCCACTTTTTATTTTATTTTATTTTTTGGAATCAGCTTTTTTTTTTATCCGGCTGATGACAGAGTTTGTAATTTCTAAATAATATGTGATCAGTCCAAGTACAACACCTATATTTTGAAAAGCATCTTAATTTTTCCCACAATTTCATCGAATCGTCAGAGACTGGAGTTGCTTCTTGGTTTAAAATTGGATCCTAAGGAACTTTTAGCTGTAGAAGCAAAAGCACAGAGTGAATTTTTACAAAAGACGGGGACTTCTAGGATGGTCGTTACAGACATAGATAACAGTTTGAGCAAGAAGTTGGTGTTTCCCTTGTTTTTACTTAAGATTAAGAAGACTTTTGGTGACTCTGAACTCTTTCTTTACCATTTCTGTTGAAAAGAACAGTTTCCAAGATTAAGGAGCAGGGATGGTCTTTGCTCCTTAATGTGCCCATGTTGTAATTAACCGTACTAATAAATGCATATTTTCAACATATCAGTGGGATTAGTTTTGTGGATCACACACATTAAAATAGTCATATTGTGGGAATATTATAGCTGGTAACCAGCTGATACCGATTCTTTCTATAGGAATGTTGTGATGATAGCGGTAACAGTGGTAGTGACACTAGGTCGGTGGTCCTGTGAAGTGAAATAAAATTATATACTATATTGTGCCCAATTTATTAGAAATGATTTGACCAATGTTTCATTTCATTAAGATATCATAAAGATGTTTATAGTATTTTTTTACTTTATTATTTAAATCATAACTAACAATATTTTTAAAAACTTATTTTCATTGCTATAATGTCTAATATTCCCAAAGCAGCCAACTACAGCTATATATATATATATGTTTATAACTCTACATGTGACAGAGTGAGTTGCCCTCTTGTTGAGCTTGAGATGGAAGTGACGGAAAGCTCGATGAATAATCATGAGCCGTCTCTTTAATAATTACTTGCCTTTGATGTAATACAAAAAATGAATGAGTGAAACAGATACTCTCATTGAATATGACACATTGATGTTTTCTGTATGTTCCATGTTGTTGTTATTATTAAAGAAGCCCATTAAGTCAAAATCATTTAATCCAATGATTCCTTATCTGAAATGTAGATTGAGAGCATTTTCTTAAATCGTTACCCTGTACATACCTATACATTTGGTAAAATAGACAAAGTTGAAATAATAATTTCATTTGGCATTCAGCATGTGAATATGATTATCGTTTGATTGTGTCTGTATATTTGTCGGTGATGTGCTCAGGTGCTCCCACTACTGATTAATGTGTGTGCTAATATCCTAACAAAAACACATCTGATATTAATGGAAAACATTCTTGTCTGAAAGAAAAAAATCTAATAAAATTGATTTCAAAATAAAAAAATAAAGTACTTGGAGATATGTCTTGTTTCTAACTACATGTTGCATGCCATGTTGGTGATTTGCTAATGTGTTCTTTTCTGTTCTACCCAAATCTCTCTGGAAAATCTAATGAACAAATACAAATTCTTGGGCTAAAGGTTGTATACATTGAATTGAAATATACGAGAATTGTATTAAAAATGCTTGTAAATCTGTCTTGAGTTTTACCCTATGTAAAAATATGTCTTGGTTTTGTGATTGTATACAAGATGTATCTTGATAACTTATGCAAATTGTGCTGTATAAAGGCTGTTGCCTCAGCCTTACCAATAAATATTGAAAATGTCACCTTTGACTTCTTGTGTTTATCAACTTGATAAAGTGATGCTTTATTACAGAAATAGAACTTTTCACAACATTTCCTCTGAAAATTATATCATAAATACATTCACTCACCGAGTTTAAAAAATAAATTTTAAACGTAGCAGAGATACAGAAAACAGAATTAAACAAACATATAGCTTAATAAATTATTGTCTATCAGATACTTTTGTAACCACCACCCAGGTCAAGAAATGAAACTTTGCCAGTCATCTCATAAGTCCTCCATGTAACCCTCCCCTGTCACAAAATCCTCCCAAACCCTAAATGTAATCACCAGCCTTATTTTTATGATAATTAATTCCTGGTTTATCACTGACATCTGCCTAGTAAACAAAATGGGGGTGATATTATTTTTTAAATGTTTTCTAAGCCTCTTTTAATCTATGTATTCTCCCCCCACCACCTCTTTTTTTTTTTTTTTTTTTTTCAGGGCGTCATACTTTTTGAAGAAATCTGGTCTTTCTACCAAATCTGGTTTTTGCTGATTGCATACTCACAGGGTGGTTAACAAGTTTTTCTGTCCTTTATTGCCTGTAACTTGGTCTTTTGCTCTACAGATTTGACCTGATTCATGTTCAAGCTCAAAGGTTGGCATTATATTCCTCTGTGAGAGGTATATAGTATTTGGCTGTCTTTCATATTTGTCCTATTTCCAGCCACTGGTGCTCAATGCCTAGAAGAGACCCATTAATTAAATTTTACAAAATGGTGATATTCTACTTCAATCAGCATTTCTTCTTGGAATACTGTTAAAAAGATAAATTTCCCCTCAACCAACATTTGATTACTGAGTAGAATAGTTTGTATAGGAAAGTTAGGATAAAGGCAGAGAAGATTGGACAATTTTGTTTATCTGCTTACCATTTTTTCAAAAAAAGTAATCCCTATCATCCTCCAAAGATGACCACAAAGTTTATGCTTTTATTTTTATTATCATTGCTAACTCACGGATTGAAACAAATTTGACATGTTTTGTTTTGTTTTGTTTTTTTACTTTTTATTGTTTCAAATAAATTTTAGTTAGTTAACTTATAGTATAATATTGATTTCAGGGGTAAAATTTAGTGATTCAAAATTTGGTGTGTTTTAATTCATTGAAACTGTTATTCTTATCAATGTTCGAATTTTCCTTTTTTAATGATTTGGGACAGCTTTGAGTAAGCTTATGTGTTTTTTATATTCTTTGATAACTTTCTTTTTATGGCAAGAAAGTTATCTATCATTTCTTAACCTTAAAACAGCATAGGAGATTTATTTAACTTGAATTTTTACCTTCCTATTTATGTCTATAAAATAACTAAATTTACGAATATATTGACACTGATTGATCAGGTTTTAGCTGATATGGTATTACTTCTTGTCCTTTTGACTAAGATCACGTGTAGTATCCAGTGTAGTATCTAATATACTTAAGGTAAACTCTTAAGAGTATTCTTAGGAAAGGGGCACCTGAGCAGCTCAGTCGGTTAAGCATCCAACTTCAGGTCAGGTCATGATCTCATGGTTCATAGGTTCAATCCCCACGTCAGATGTGTGCTAACATCTCAGAGCCTGGAGCCTGCTTCAGATTCTGTGTCTCCCTCTCTCTCTGTCTCTCCCCCACTCGTGCTGTCTCTGTCTGTCAAAAAATGAATACACATTAAGAAAAAAAATTGTTTAAAGAGAATTCTTAGGTAAAACAAGTATCTTAGAACAGTTTTTGAAGATAATAAGATCTCTAAAAGGTGGTAATTAGATGATGAGTAATGAGTTTGAATTTTTGACTTTATTATCTAGGCATTTACAAGCTGAAAAGTCCTTATATCTACAGTTTAAAGCTTTTATAGGAAATTGAGCTGAAATAGTTTTCTATTAAAAAGTAATAACAGGGCACCTGGGTGGATCAGTCTGTTAAGCACACGACTCTTGATTTCAGCTCAGGTCATGATCTCACATGTTCATGAGTTCAAGCCCCTCATCAGGCTCTGCATAGTGTGGACCCTGCTTGGGATTCTCTCTCTCTCCCTCTCCTTCTGCCCCACTGCTGCTTGTGTGCGCTCCCTCTCTCTATCAAAATAAAGAAATAAACTTTAAAAAAGTACTCAAATTATGATAATAAAAATGTTGAAGTCCTTTCCTCTGTTTAAATGACAATTCCAAACAAATTAAAATTTTATTTTTTATTTTATCTTTTATTTTATATAACAATTTAATTTTATTATTTGTAAAAATTAAGAAATATTTCCATGGATTACTCAATAAAAAATGACCTTCCAACAGTTTGATTCTTTGAAAACAAGTTCAATAAAATCAATAGACCAGTGACAATCAGAGGAGAAAGAAGGCCAAGTTAACATTATCAGGTAGGATAAATAATGTATACGCGAAGATCCAAATATCTAGAAATGTATGAAAGTGGTAAGAATCATGACCAAGTTGAATTATCCCAGTTACACAAGATTTTTTCAATGCTGGAAAATGAATTAATGAAATTTTGTACATTAATATACAAGTTACAAAAATCATAAGATGATGGGTCATATTTGATAAAATTCAAAATCCATTTATAATAAAAACTTTATAACACACTTGAAATAGAAGAGTACTTTTTAAGTCTGCTGAATGTTATCTACCAAATAAAACCAAACAACCAAACAACAACAACAACAACAAAACCTTGCTGGTAAATGGATAGAAGGCTTTTCCTTTGAGACCAGAAACAAAGCAAATATGTCTTCTTATCACCATTCTCTTCAATACCTTTATGAGAGTTTCTAGCCATTGTGTCAAGGCTAGAGAAGAAAAAGACAAGTAAAGGAGTAAGAAGTGAGAAAGAAGAAAAGAACTATAATTATTTGTAGATTATACATCTTTGTGTGTAGAAAATCCAAAACAATCAACAATTTGTAAACACATGAAAATTTGTCAAGTTTACTAATTTTAAAAACTGTACAGAAATAAATTTCTTCTCTGAATGTGAACAAGAAATCATCAGAAAATGAAAATTTCAAGAAATGATTTTTACTAGCATCAAAAGTATCAAATGCCTAGGAATAAATTAATGAAGGAGTTCAAAGACCTCTACCAAAAAAATAATAACATTTTATTAAGGTATTAAATAAGAGCTAGGACGTGTGGGTGGCTCAGTTGGTTAAGCATCCGACTTCAGCTCAGGCCATGATCTCATGGTTCGTGGATTCAAGCCCCGCACTGGACTTTGTGCTGACAGCTCAGAGCCTGGAGTCTGCTTCAGATTCTGTGTCTCCCTCCTCTGCTCCTCCCCTGCTTGTGTTCTGTCTCTCTCTGTCTCTCAGCAACAAACAAATGTTAAAAAAATTAAGATGTTAAATAAGAGCTAAATACAATGTTCATTGATTGAAAAACTGAATATAGTAGTGATCTGAAATTCTTCCCAAACCGCAATTCCATTGATTCAATGCAATTACATTTCTTAAGTGTGTGAGAAATTTGATACAATGATTATAAAATTTATGTGGAAACACAGGGCCAAGAAAGATATTAAGACATTATAAAGATACAGAAATTAAGGGACGCCTGGGTGGCTCAGATAGTTAAGTGTCCGACTTCAGCTCACGTCATGATCTCACAGTCTGTGAGTTGGAGCCCCACGTTGGGCTGTGTGCTGACAGGTCTGAGCCTGGAGCCTGCTTGGGATTCTGTGTCTCCCTCTCTCTCTACCCCTCCCCTGCTCGCACTCTGTTTCTCTCTGTCTCTCTCAAAAATAAACATTAATTTTAAAATATATATATAGAAATTAAGAATATAGTGCTGACACAGGATACGTAAATTGAACAATGGAACGAAATGGTGAGACCAGCATACTCACACACAATGCATACTTTATATACAACAGAGGAGATGAAGCAGATCTGCAAATCCCCATGAATTTGCAGTTAAATAGCAGGAGTCATTTGCAAATATCTTTTCCCATTCTGTTTGTTGCCTCTTAGTTTAGTTGATTGTTTCCTTTGCAGTGCAGAAGATTTTTATCTTCGTGAGGCCCCAATAGTTCATTTTTGCTTTTAAATGTTGCTTTTAAAGTTCATTTTTGCTTTTCCCTTCCCTTTGCAAATGACATATCAGGCAAAGGGCTATATCCAAAATCTATAAAGAACTCATAAAACTCCACACCTGAAAAACAAATAATCCAGTGAAGAAATGGGCAGAAAACATGAATAGACACTTCTCTAAAGACATCCAGATGGCCAACAGACACATGAAAAGATGCTCAACGTCACTCCTTATCAGGGAAATACAAATCAAAACTACACTCAGATACCATGTCATGGCAGAGTGGCTAAAATGAACATATCAGGAGACTATAGATTCTGGAGAGGATGTGGAGAAATGGGAACCCTCTTGCACTGTTAATGGGAATGCAAACTGGTGCAACCGCTCTGGAAAACAGTGTGGAGTTTCCTCAAAAAATTAAAAACAGATCTACCCTATGACCCAGCAATAGCACTGCTAGGAATTTACCCAAGGGATACAGGAGTGCTGAGGCATAGGGGCACTTGTACCCCAATGTTTATAGCAGCACTCTCAACAATAGCCAAATTATGGGAAGAGCCTAAATGTCCATCAACTGATGAGTGGATAAAGAAATTGTGGTTTATATACACAATGGAATACTACATGGCAATGAGAAAGAATGAAATATGGCCTTTTGTAGCCACGTGGATGGAACTGGAGACTGTTATGCTAAGTGAAATAAGTCATAGAGAGAAAGACAGATACCACATGTTTTCACTCTTATGTGGATCCTGAGAAACTTAACAGAAGACCATGGAGGAGGGGAAGGAAAAAAATAAAGAGAGGGAGAGAGCCAAACTGTAAGAGACTCTTAAAAACTGAGAATTGGGGCGCCTGGGTGGCTCAGTCGGTTAAGCGTCCGACTTCAGCGCAGGTCACGATCTCGCGGTCTGTGAGTTCGAGCCCCGCGTCGGGCTCTGGGCTGATGGCTCAGAGCCTGGAGCCTGCTTCCCATTCTGTGTCTCCCTCTCTCTCTCTGCCCCGCCCCGTTCATGCTCTCTCTCTGTCTCAAAAATAAATAAACGTTAAAAAAAAAAAAAGAAAAATTAAAAAAAACTGAGAATTATACTGAGGGTTGATGGGGAGTGGGAGGGCGGGGAGGGTGGGTGATGGGCACTGAGGAGGGCACCTGTTGGGAGGAGCCCTAGGTTGTATGGAAACCAATTTGACAATAAATTTCATATTAAAAAAAAATAGCAGGAGTCAATTGGATAGCCACTTAAAAAAATAAAAATAAATGATATTGGACCCTGTCTCTCACAGTTTTCAAGGATAAAATCCATATAATTTTAAAGACCTAAATATGAAAGGTGAATTTATAAAACATATGGAGGATAATTTAGAAAAATAACTTCATAAACTTAGATGAGGAAAAGATTTCTTAAACAAGGTACACTAACCAGAAGGAAAATTGGGTAAATACTACTACATAAAAGTTAAGACTTCTGTTCCTCAGACACTATAAAGAGATTGTTAAAAAAGTCAAAAAATTAGAAAAGATATTTGATATAGAAGATAAATGAGCAAAAAAAATAGACTAGTGTGAAAAATATATAACACAAATCAGAGGTAAAAGAAAAGCAACATAATAGAAATATAAGAAAAACACTTCGACACATACTTTAGATGAGAAGAAATCCAAATGGTTAAGAAATATTATTTTCCGGGGTAATTCCATTTAAACTACAATGATATGCACATACATGAGTAAAAAAAAATCTAGTCTGAGGAAGCCAAATGTTGGAATGGAATTCTCATTAAGTGTTCAATGACATAAGTATAAATTGGTACAACCATTTTAAAAATAGCCAGAAATTTCCTTGTATATTGAAGATTTCCATCCCCTACAATTCAGTGATGGCGCTCAGACATCAGAAAAACTACAGCCATCAGAAAACCTCTTGAACATGTTGGTCAGCACACGTATTCAAGTACGCTAGATGGTTATTTAGCCAATACATACTGGTGCAGTGTCCGGCTTCCATTCAGATGGTCTTGGCAACTTGTGACTGGTGTGTGACCTTGCCATAAACATCGTTAAGTCTTTTGAATATTATCCTTATAAGTGTATTTATAGCAGCATCATTCATGGTAGCCCCAAACTCTAAACAACCCCCAAATCCATCAGTAATAAAATGGATATTTTGTAGTGCAGCAATGCAACAGAATAATTCAAGACAGTAAAAATGAATAAGCCAGAACTATACATATCAATATGAATGCATTTCACAAATACACGGAGGAAAAGTAAAATGCCCGCCAAAACACAGCATGGTTCTAAGAGCCATGAAAAAAATTAAAGGATTGATTATCATGAAAGAATAGGTTTCCTCCTGCAGGAATAAAGCAGGTGTCATTAGGGAATAGTGTTTAGGGGATTTCGAAGATACTAGCAATGTCCTATTTCTTAATCTGTGTGGTGATTATACGTATACTTGCAAAAGAATTATTATTTAAACCACACACTCTTTTGTGTATTTTTTTTTCACAATTTAAATCAATTTCAGGGACACCTGGGTGGCTTGTCGGTTAAGCGTCCAACTCTTGATTTCAACTCAGGTTCATGAGATCAAGCTCTGCTTAGGGCTCTGTTCTGAAAGTGCAGAGCTTTCTTGGAGTCCTCTCTCTCTCTCTCTCTCTCTCTGCCCCTTCCCTGCTTACATTTGTGTTTTTTTCTTTCTCAAAAATAAATAAGCATTTAAAGAACACAACTTCAAAAGAGCAAGAATTAAGTATTAAAGAGTTAAAAATTTAGCTTTTGGAAAAAGAACGAACAACATGTTTGGCAACATAAGGTCAATTATAAATTCTGTAGGTTGTTTCAGTGGAATAATGGGGACAGAAACCAATTTTTAAAAATGGACTCAACACGTATTGAATTCTTTTTAGATATTTGTATTGTATCAGGGCAGATTAGAAACTCAGGCAGAAGGTGGACAGTGCAGTCCACAGGTGGTACTCCTTCATTTGGAATCTAAGCTTTTAAAAGATTTTAAGGCCTTTCAGCTGATGAGATCAGGCATGCTCGCCCAGAATACTGAGAACAAGCTCTTCACTTAAAGTCAGCTGACTGGAGATGCTAATCACCTCTACAAAATACTATCACAGGGTGCTTCAAGTCGTGTTTGGATAACCGGCCACTACATTCGATGCGTAAAACCGGCCATCACAGGTATGAAGAAGAAATCTAAAGTTTCTTGTTTGGTTGGTTGGTCGGTCAGCTGGTTTGGTTTGGTTTGATTTTTAAGATGAGACAGGATTAAATAAATTGCGAAGTCAATGTGGAAGGACATACTTGAGAGGGAATGATTCTCTCCATCCTCGCTATATACAGAGAAGAGGCAATGAATACATTTTAGTGTGCAATATGAGAAGATGGAACCCAGATACTTGGGCAACAACCCCCCTTCAGGAGGAGAAAGGAAAATTTCCCCAACAGTCAGCTCCCAGCCCTGACTCCGCAGTAGAATCATCCAAAGAGCTTTAAAAAACACGGATACCCAAATTCCAAACCAGACTATTTAAATCATCCTCCCTGCCTCTTGGGCCAAGCGTAAGGGATTTTTAAAGCTCCCTAGATATTGTCAGTATGTAACCAAGGTAAAAAAACTGCTTCCCTAGTGAACAACAGAAAAAGGAGATTATTAGTACAAATGTAGACAGACTATATGTTTGATACGAGGACATGAAGCGAGTTTCCTTCTGATGGCTATGAGTTTCTCATTGAGATAAGATATGAGGTCATCTGCCTACAGTGAAGAGGAAGGGAATAGGGGTCTGATGTTTGAAGAGAATAAAGGAAGTTTAAATAGTCCTGCAGAGGAGGGGAAGAGCAAGTAGAAAGAGAATTAATACTGTATATGCTGGGGCCCTTTTGAGCTTAGTGACAACACACGGTGACACGAATCTGCCTTGCCACATGACTTTCCCCAGCCTTGACTTGGTGTTTATATGTAAGAGAAGAGAACAGACATGGTAAATTTTAATGAGATTCAGTCTTAATAGATGGATTAGACAAAAGACATGCAAGGAAATTCGGGGTTCAGGACATGGTTACTCTAAATTGCTGGACCATAGAACGTGTAATTGACAAAGACGGAAGTAAAAACCAATGGACTGAGGTAAAGAAACACATAAAACATTAAATATGAAGATGAAATAACTAATTCTTCAAGGTCAAATCAGGCAAATTACAGGAAAGAAAAACTAAGAGTAAAGCCTTACAAGGGGAATAGAATTTACCAGCTGAACCAAGAGAATAAGAGTTAAGGGTAAGGGAATCTTGTAAATGGGTAAAGTGTTATGAATGTCTTGCTTATTCTAGAAATGCTAGGAAACTATTCTCCAAGCACAGTTTGCAATGATAAAAAAGAGCTGAAAAGACAGGTTTATAATTATCAGAATCAGATTGCATAAAGTGGCATAAATTTGATTTGGGGGAATAATGACACTGCTATGAAATAAGTGTTATCATTCAGAAATGACCATATCTGATTCTGTCTTTTGTTTATGAATGGGAAATTTCACAAGTGAAATATTTCTAGGCATATTTTAAGAGTCTCTATACTTCACAACATGTTTCCAAAAAATAAGAGATTTTCTTCAATGTATACAGAATTGCACCTAAAAGTTTGAAACCAGAGAGCTGAATCAGGGACAATACTGATTATTAGCAAAATTGACCAATTTTCTTTCATTGCCTATGTAATTCCTTATCAAGCTCATACTGACCTCAAAATGTTCAGATGACATTTCTGCTTTCAATGAAGAAAAGTTTCTGGTGTGGGGCCAGCTTTATTCTGTTGAGCTGGAGAATTTACTTTAATTTTATGTTCTTCCTGTGAAATTATTATTTCATCTATATTGTCAATTGATTAGAGGTTTGAACACTTCAACTCTTGCCTTAAAAAGGGCTACTCAAATTTACTGCTGCAGACATTTAAAAGAAAGTCATATTCGATTGAATTACTTCCTTTTAATAGTAGTTAGAACTTGCAGATTAACTTGAATTATAGCTACTCAGAATACTTAATTCATTTAAACCTCCCTCAGAATTTTCAACTCTTACTTGGATTTGCACAGCAGCCTCTTCATGGCCTCACTGCCTCATGTCCACACAGCCACCTGTCACTTACCTGAAATACAGATCTGACCATAATGTGTTCCTATAGAAACTTCTCAGTGGTTCCTATTGCCAGAGCCATGGCAAAACGCTGGACAACATCTTTAACGCCATCTTCTCTTTCATTCTCCCCCTCAAAGGCAAGCCATCAAAAAAACTCATCTTTCAGTTTCTTGGATTATCATGTTTGGACTGTATTGCAAATCCTTCCTATTTAACTACCGCATGAGCACTGGGGAGTTCCCGTTCTATTGGATACAAGTTTCCGTTATGCAAGATGAGCAAATTCTAGAGATGGCCATACAATATAATGGCTGTAGTTGACAATACTGTATTGTGTACATAAAAATTTTAAGTAGATAAATTTCATGTTAAGTATTCTTACCACTAAAAACTGGGACAAGAGGAAACTTTAGAATGTGATGAATGTGTGTTACCTTGATTGTGGTGATGGTTTTGCAGGTGTTAACATGCGTCCAAACTCATCCTTTAAATATGTGGCTTTTTCTATCAATTATACCTTGATGAAGCTGGTAAAAAACAAAACTTAAGCGGGCACTAAGAAAGGGACAAGAGGGACCTAGAGACAGGAAAAAGCCTATCTAACATTTGGCTAAGCTGGGTGAACTGTTATGGCTACCTTAGTCACCTGATTACTTCCTATCATACCCCTTTCTCCAACACATACCCACATACATGCACACACATGCACATACAGGTGCCCACACACTTTCCTTTTCTCTGGAAGAGAAAAAGGGCAAAAACTAGGTGGAATCAAAATCAGGAGACACACTGATAGAACAGAGAACTACATCCGTCTTAGAACTTGAGAAGAGGAGGTTTGAGAGTGAAGGGATAGCCTGAGAGGAAATGCAGTGTGGAAAGAGAAAAAAGAGGTAAGAGAGTTGAGAGACCAGAATGACATTGGTATAATAGTAAAAGACTTCTGTGAGTTTTGGTATTCTAGAGAACAGAAGAGGTGAAAAGTTGCTTAAACTTTCTGAGACTTACATAAGATTCCCTTCCTGACTCTACCATTCCATTGAAATCTCAGACAAGTGCTACCTTCTTTCTTACAAATTTTGACAAAACATTTCTTGTCATTAATTATTTTTTGCCAGTGAATATAGTAGTAAGTGATCACAATGGCACAAAATTTGTTTTACATAATAAAAATATTTTACAGCAAGTGTACTGAACTTCTGAAATACAAAGAGAAGGGGAGAATTATTCTCAGATAAGGTTTTATCACCTTGTGATCTCAGTATCATCATCCAAGTGATGAAACTGCTTGTATTGACGAGGAATCTGAAAAAGAAAAGAAAGAAGTTTAAGGAAAGCCATTGTGGAATGCTCATGAGCTAGTGACCCAGAAATAACGTGAAGTTGAGAATCTGAAATAGAAATAAGAACCCAGAAAGATGAGATGTTGTAATCAAACTGACCAAAAGCATACAAAAATTTTAAATGAGATCTTAGAATTAAGGATGGAAAATCCACAACCTCACCTCAGGAAGATACCTGGTAATCAAAGAAAGAGTGACAAGGGTGAAATAGATGAATTACCATTTTCCAAAAGATATTCACTAGCAAATATGTGAGCAAATGACTGAGACAAATTAGTCATTTGGGAATTTTCAACCTGCTATCACTTTTCCCACTTTTCAGTATGACCAACATTTTCTTGAATTGCATTTTTAATTCTTCTTTTGAAAGAAGACAATGCAAGAGTTATTCAGGGCCATCATTAAGATCAATGAAATTAAGAAGTCACTTGTTTCAAGGAATATGAATTTCATGTGCATAACCGTAGTAATTTCAAACAACATGATTCTATGTTCAAGAGACTCTATTACTTAGTAGAAAAACATTTGACGGTAAGATTAACTGGATTCTAATCACACTTTTGCCATTAATTAAACTACAACACAATCTCCCTTCTCAAAGCCTTATTTTTCCCATAATAAAGGCTCGGACCACATAATCCGCAAAGTTCCCTACAGATCTAAGAACATTGACAACAGCATTGCATTCCTTAAATAAAAACTTTCTGTTGACTCACTTGCTACCCATTTTATGTAATTTCCCAACCCCCCCCCAAAAAAAGCTGCTATAATTAGCCAAGTTTTAAAACAAGATTTTAAAAATTCAGTCTGAGTCAATATCTAAAAATATGCAATCAACAAAATAAGGCTCACTTTCTGTGGAATTTACTGTGCTTCTGGTAGAACTCTGTCTTGCTACATAATTCTGGCATTGGTAATTTTCTTCTGAACTTCATGACTTATTTATATAATTGCTGTGATTCTTTGCTTTTAGATTCTAAGCACAATAGAAAAGTATGGGGAAAAATTAAAAGACAAACCAGTAAACATAAACATTAGCTAATCTTGGCTTAAGATGAAGAAATACCAGTGTCATGGCCGTGGCCATTCCATTTATGTACCTAAAATGCCAGTTCTGAAATGGCCAGTGACAAAAGTGGCTCATGTCAAGTGGTCCTATCATTTTGTCTACTTCATTGTTCAGTGCCTTTTCTTTGGTGGATGCTTTCTGTTAGCATCCAAATTCAAAAATTATACTTAGTGCCTACTCCTAACGCGTCCATCCACATGCTATCCCAGACCTTCTTTTTTTAATTTTAATTTTTTTAATGTTTATTTATTTTTGAGAGAAAGAGACAGACCATAAGCAGGGGAGGGCAGAGAGAGAGGGAGACACAGAATCTGAAGCAGGATCCAGGCTCTGAGCTGTCTGCACAGAGGCCGATGTGGGGCTTGAACCCACGAACCATGAGATCATGACCTGAGCTGAAGTCACATGCTTAACAGACTGAGCCACCCAGGTGCCCCTATCCCAGACTTTCTTATCTATGATCTTCCAGTCTTTTCCTTTTATGCTCCCAACCAGCCTACTAGGCCATTAGCAAATATCCAGAAATCTATATCTGTTCTCCCCTAAGGTCACTTCCTTTTTATAAAGAATGATGATCACATTGTCCATTTGCACCTTTACCCACTGGGAAGATATTGTCTCTATTATTACCAATCAACACTGCTGTCCACTATCATCCAGCTTCAGTAGGTACTCCTATACTGAGCCTGTCCATCCATAATGAAGCTTGGGTTTTTCCTTCTTTCTTCAGCTGTTCATAGGGATTTTACTCACAAAGGAGCACCTAGTAAAATCATTGCAAGTGACCTGGGGTTTGGGCCATCTGCTCATGCAGGTGGCCTGTGCCCTATGTTGTCCTTTAGACTTGATCTCACATGTACCATTTCTAACTTATGATGGACTGCTGTTGAGCATTCTGACCTTATGTCATTGTGGGTCTAAGAGAACTCAGCTCATTATGGGCAGTTCCAGACACCTGGCCACTTGATGCCCCATGGCCAAGTTTCTGTACCAGGGCCAAGTGTTATGCCAGCAGGTGATTCTCAAGTGGAGTATAATTCTCTATTGCAGATGGCATGGCTTTTTTCCAGAATCCCACTAGCACATATTATGATTTTCCCACTGGGGTTTTCCATAAACTTACCTTCCATCTTTTCTCACCATTGACATTTCCAACAATATAAAGCCTGCCAGATTACATGGCCCAAGTGGCAGGTCTGCTTATACCATACCTTGGACAAACTGTGAAACCCTTTTTGCTCTGCGATTCATTCAAAGCTGGAAGACTTCCATATTATTGTACTTAAGCGTTATAATAGCATTTCTATGTGCACAATGTATTTCAGCCAGAACTCTAAAATTTCTATCAGGTGTTGTGCTTCCTTTTATATGATAGGGATTGGAAGATGTATCAATTTATCTTTTACTTTGCAGGGGATATCTCAAATGCCCCTGACCACTAGACCCTAAAAACTTGACTAAAATAGAAGTTCCCTGAAATACATCTTAGCAAGTTCTCTAACATACTAACCACCTGTTGGTTTTGTCGTTGTTCTACCCAAATCAGTTTAATGTCATCAGTGTGATAATCTGTGAAATGTTCAGATGGTCCAGATTTCTTTTGAATAAATTAGGACAAAGCGGGGGAAGAGTTAATATAGCCCTGAGGAAGAAGTGAATATTGTTGTCCATTACACATGATTATAACTTTTCCTTGATCTTTGCTGATCATAATTTAAAAAGTATGCATTTGATGGGCATCTGGGTGGCTCAGTTGGTTGAGCATCTGACCCTCGATTTCTGCTCAGGTCATGATCCCAGGGTGGTGGGATCAAGTCCCACATTGGGCTCTGTGCTGGCCACGTGGAGTCTGCTTGGGATTCTCTCTCTCTCTCTCTCTCTCTCTCTCTCTCTCTGTCCCCTCACCGTTAACCCTTGCGATCTCTCAAAATAAACAAAATAAGCTTACAAAAAAAAGTATGCATTTGCAAAACCCATGTCTGTATATCATGTAGCTAAAGGCTTACTGGTCAGCTCTTGCAATAATACATCCTGTAGTGTAGCAACTGTGACCAAAGTTGCTACTTGGCTGAGCTTATAGTGGTCTACATTTTCCAAAATGCATTCAGTTTCTTCAGGAACCAGAATGGTGAATCAGATATATGTTAAGGCTGGGGTGCCTGGGTGGCTCAGTTGGTTGCACGTCCAACTCTTGATTATGGCTCAGGTCATGATCCCACAGTTGTGGGATTGGGCTTGTGTTGGGCTATGTGCTGAGTGTGGAGCCTTTTTTAAGATTGTCTCTCTCTCCCTCTGCCCCTCTCGTCTGCTCACATTCTCTCTCTCTCTCTCTCTATCTCTGAGAGAAAAGGAAGCGAATGGAAGGAAGAGAAGGGAAGGGAGGGAAGGAGGAAGGGTGGAAAGAAAGGGAGGGAAGAAATGAAGGAATGGAAGGGAGGAAGGGAGAAAGAAGGAAAGGAAGGGAAGGGAGAGAATGTAAGGAAGGAAGGAAGGGAGAAGGAAGGCAAGAAAGGAAGGAAGGAAGGAAAGAAAGGAAGGAAGGAAGGAAGGAAGGAAGGAAGGAAGGAAGGAAGGACAAGGACCCAGTATGGAGAATGCTCAAACTGCCAAATGACAATTCACTTATTTGGAGACCAGGAAATGACCACCAGATGTATTTGTGGATACAGTGAATCCACTCCAAGCCAGACTTCAGCAAGATTTTATTTATTACATGGCTTCTATAATCTCTTCTCTAACTAGGGGACTACAATGATGTGCTGAGTCTCTACCTATCAGTGTCAACTCAGATTCTGTACCCAATAGACATCTGGATATTTATTTCCCTTTCCCTAGTATATGGTCACATGAGAAAATAGCTATAAGTCCCAAAAATAATTTGGAGAATTATTACATTGTATGCTCGCTGTGGTGTTGCACACCTGTTCCTCCTAGGCATATGGTCATCTCTTCAGTCAGTGGATTCTGGATCTCAAGATTGGTTTAGGTTTGATAACTGAGCAAAGAATTGCCACTTTTTATTGAGGCAACAGCTTTCAGCTTCCTGCTCCTCCATTTTAGCCTGCTTCTGATTCCTCTGATTGTAGATGCTAAGTAGCACACTCATTGGCCACCTGCCTATTTTGCTCCCGGTGATGTCATGTTCCATTAACAGTCTTCATACCTCCCTGATGGCCAAACCCCCCACCCCACCACAAACTACTACTTTATTCTTGTGGGTCTCTTGCACATGGCACTTAAGCGCTGCCACCTAGCTTCACTTAGTTCAAGGCCAAGTCATCCTCATGAATACTAATCATTAGAGAAGCTCTGTGAGCACGTCTCCTACAAACTGCCATGTCACTCCTAGATGAGCTACCACTGAACTTCTCATGAATGCTGGTGCCACTGAACACCACTGATGCATTCCTGATGGTCTTGCTGAATGCTGGTTCTCACAGGACCCTGCCTTTACAGGTGTAAAATATAGTATTCCAAGAAAAGGCTGCCAAGTCAATGAAATGTTCTCATTAGCTTTTAATTCTGGCCCTTTTGATCAAGCACCCTCAACATCTCAACTCCCTCGGCTCCTGTTTGTACCTGGAGCTCATTCTTGTAGTTTCTTCAGTGTAGAATGCAATCTCTCTTATCCAGTCCATCATATCCCTAGTTAAGTGATGCCAGAATTTAATCGTACTTGTCAGCTTTGTAGCCAGGATGGGGGAAGGGGTAACTTTTGAGAGGGGCCCCTGTTGTCTTGAAGCCTCTTTGTGCATGTAAGAAATGCTAGATCTCATTAAGGAAGGACAGCCTCTTTCTCTGTATAATTTGGCAGGGTCAGAGGAACCTGAAGAACTACAATTTTCAAGGGTGTTGTCAAAGCAAAACTTGCACAGGACAATATTAAACAGGGTTAGGAAGATTTTATTGAAGGCAATTGAAACAAAGGAGAGAGGACAGAAGTCAGTCTGAGTTCCACTCCATCCAAACAAAGGGCAGAAAGGTTTTTAGGCTCTGAGATTAACCAGTGAAAAAATGCTGGAAGATAAGGGGGTTGGAAAGGTTGATGGATGGCATGTATCTCGCACACTGAGTTTGCAAATGTTTTCCTCTGTTATTAGGCCATCTGTGTTTACTATTTGGGGTCTATGAAAATTAGGATCCTACCCTCCCAGGGACTAGAAGATGGCGTACTGTCTTTCCTGATGATTATATTTGGAAGGGATGTCCCTCTGGTCCTAGAAAAAGATTTTTCTGAGCTGAAAAGCAGGAGGCTTTTAAAAGGATTTATATCTCAAGGAGTCAAAGAAAAAAATTACAATACACATTTTCCAAAGTAAATGCTCTGAGGAAAGAGAGGTCGGTCAGGAGCTTAAAGGTGGGAAGAAGTCTCTCTAAAGTTTAGTCACGTTGAAGAGAACATTAAGGCCATCTGGGTCAGCATTCACTCAGGTGTTCCAATTCTGTCAGAGTTCCAGTTTTTTCCAACTAATGTCCTGACCTCAGGGCACCAGTATTGTCTTTACTGAACATTTAGATGTCTCTGGAGTTCTGCAATTCTAACATGAAATCTGGCTCCTCGCCACATCTGCTCTTTCCTCACAAGGAAAAAGAACTTCTGTGTAAACTACCAAAGAAGCCCTCTGGCTGTCACACTTAAATCTAGCTATTTGTTAACTGCCCTCAATTTCTCCTTATCCCTCTAGAAGACATCAATTCAATTTAGTGGTAATCAGTCAACTCTGCTGTCTTTGTAGGCATTATTCACTCTGTATTTTTCCAATGCTCTAAGTCATTACACTATCGAGACTATTCCTCTCCTTGGGGACTTTTTCCAAAGTCACCACTCAGGAGATCATCAGCAATTGGTGGGCTGCCAGGAAGCCCTCATATTTCTTCATTCATGTCAGTTTAGATCCTTCCAGAAGTAAACACCTGGGCAGGACTGGATGTGCAAGGGATTTGGGATATTGCCCGTGAAAGATAAAGCAGTGGGCAGGAGAAGCAGGCAGGCAGAGCCTTCGGACAGAGACAGAAGGATGAGAAGTGTCAAGAATGACAAGACAAGGACTGAGGAAAAAGGGAGCCTTAGACCACCGGAGAGTTCTGAGAAAATCTTGGACAAGCTGAGGAGAGGCTCTAGGGAAAATTTGTTCGTCAGAGGAGTGTCACATGAGGCAGGCACAGGTTGGCTCTAGTCCCCCTGCCCTGCTCAGCCATTGGCCGGGAGCAGCCTTGGCATGGTGGCCCCTGTGCTCATGGGAATGGGAGCTAAAGGTGTCAGTCTGCTGTGCTCCCCCGCCAGCAGGTTTCCATGGAGTGGGCATCGCCACAGCCGCCACAAATCATTTGCAAGAATCCACTGAAAAGTACAGAAACATAAGCTAGAGAAGGTCAGTGGCAATTAAAACCATAGACTCTGGGAAAATGGGGGTGAACTTTAGAATTAGGAACAGGGTCCATTGAATGTTGGTGACGCCGAATACAAGTTTTTATTTTATGTTAGATGTTTAATCCAAAGAATATAGTTCCCTTAAACAGTCCATTTCTTACACCAAATATTATATTGGACAGGTAAAGTTTTCCCTTTAAAAAAATGGGAAAGGGGCGCCTGGGTGGTTCAGTTGTTTGGGTGTCTGACTTCGGCTCAGGTCATGATCTCGTACCTCATGAGTTAGAGCCCCATGTTGGGCTCTGTGCTGACAGCTCAGAGCCTGGAGCCTGCTTCAAATTCTGTGTCTCCCTCTCTCTCTGCCCCTCCCCTACTTATACTCTGCCTCTCTCTCTCTCAAAAATAAACATCTAGAAATTTTTTTTATTTAAATTAACTTTAATTTTAATTTTAAAAAACACTAAAAATGCTAAGATGAAAAGAATAGCGTTGGCCCCACGATTTATTCATTGATGAGTAAACAAGGGGGGAACTTTTTGGCTAAACAATTTTAGTCAAATGATTTATCTGAATCATTTTAGATAGCTTGATGGTCTTTTAATGTATGAAAAAGAATGTTCTAGCCTGGTGTAAACATGCTTTTGGTTCCTGAATTTTAATTGGCTTTTAATGACGGTGCAGCACACTTTTAGTAGAGCCTGAAGTGCTTCCTTTGACATACTTCAAAGGAACGCTCAGAGCTGCTGTCCCTGCAGTTGTTCAGAACTCTTGTAAGCAGAATGTGAAAGTTTGTCTGTTCCCAAGGAAGAAAAAAATCCCAACACCTAGATGCACTCAGATATGTCACTGAGACAGAAATTATTTTTCCA
Source organism: Panthera onca (assembly GCF_046562875.1). Taxonomy (NCBI): domain Eukaryota; kingdom Metazoa; phylum Chordata; class Mammalia; order Carnivora; family Felidae; genus Panthera; species Panthera onca. Next base: position 86,950,147 of record NC_138340.1, on the reverse strand, counting down.
TTGAGATCTAAGGCCTCAGTTGCAACAAATGTGGCCCTATTGCCCTAACTGTGAATAATTGTTTCCTGTTTTCTCTCTTGTCTTTTTTTTCTATTTGCATAGTGTTGTTCTTCATCTTCCTCACTATCGTCAACATTATCAAAAGTCACTGTGGGTGGGGAGGGGGCGCCCGGGTGTCTCAGTCAGTTAAGTGTCTTGTCTTCAGGTCACGACCTCATGGTTTGTGAGTTGGAGCCCCACATCTGGCTGTCTGCTGTCAGCACAGAGCCTGCTTCATATCCTCTGTCCCCCTCTCTCTGTTCCTCCCTCACTCGTGTTCATTCTCTCTCTTTCAAAAATAAATAACAACATTTAAAAAAAAAAAAAGGAAAAAAAGTCACTGTGGAAAGTATCACCTTGCCTTCAATGTGTTAAATCTTACCCAGTGTGAGCTAATGTTTGCGGTCCCCTTGTGCAATGGGACAGATTCAGGGCTGAGGGTCACATACACATGTGTTAAAGCAAAAAAAAAAAAAAAAAAAAAACCTCAAACCCATAGTCCTCAGAAACATTAAAACTAACTATTGAAATCTTGAGTTGGAAGATGAGAGAGAGATTGGAAGTTTTTTTCTTCCAATCGTGGTAAAGTTGAGCCTGACTTGGCCGTGGAGAGCCCTGACACCACTCCCTGTTGAATATTTGTTCGCACGGTGCTCTGAGATCAGGAGACCCTAGGGAGATGAGCAATCCTGAGTTGGGCTCCTCTGTCAGTTTCCCCATATCCCCTGAATAAATTTGACATCAGGAATATTGTTTTTAAGTATAGCATAAATATTTCAAGATACTCGCCTAAGAGGCAAAGTTAATTATTATTCAGTGTTTTGTTTTGTTCTAATGCTGTGTGGAATTCATTATTAAGCACCCTTTTCCAGCCGTGGGTAACTTCTCACACAATCACTTCTTCCCCCGCCTGAGATATGCTGTTAAGTTGGCATAAAAAATGTGGGTTTTTTTTTCTTTCTTCCAAAGTCTGGACGAAATAAAGCAGCTCAGATCCATAAAGGAAGTAACTTATCCAAGCATTCTTAAAAATGTAATTAAAAAATCTTTTTGTAGTAAATATTTTAAAATATTCTACTTAGTCATTAACCTCTCTCTAGAAAATCAAATTTGGTGTTTCTTATTGCCCCCTTTTTAGGGGAAATATGTTATGAATTATGTTATATTAGCTTGAATTATGTTGTAACTACCTGAATCTAGCCTCCTGCAAAAGGAAAAAAGATCTGAGACTGAAACAGGCTGGAAATTCCAGATTCAAATCTCTCTCTCTCTCTCTCTCTCTCTCTCTCTCTATATATATATATATATATATATATATATAGCATATAGCATATGTATATGTATACATATAGCATATGTAATATATATGTATATTTACAGATTATATGTATTTTAAAGTATATTTTAACAGTGTATACAGTATGTGTTTATAGTGTGTATATATATAGTACATATGTATGTTTACAGTATATATGTATTTATAGTATTTTTACAGACTGCTTTTACAGTATATACAGTATATATTTTACAGTATGTGTGGGTGTGCATATGTGTGTGTGTTTGCATAGAGAGAGAGAGGGCGCGCGCTTCCCCTGCTGCAGCATTTGTGAATAATGCCCTCTGGTGGAGCCCATAAGTTCAGCTTAAGGCCATGGAAAACACACTGCATGATTATACCTAGTGCACTAACAAGAACTCTGATCAGTGATGATCCCACTAATGGAAAGATACACAAAATATGTACTGAGCAGTCCCTTGGAGACAAATGCCTTTCTACTGTGATCAATTTATGATTTATTTCTTAAATGACTAATGAGACTTAGTCAGGTTTTTCTGACAGCTTTGGGTCCTCAGCCTTCTGCTTTTATCATTTCCTGTCCATAATAGGAAAATCTCTATTTAGAGTGTTGTGGAGGCTCCTGGGTGGCTTGGTCGGCTGAACATCTGACTCTTGATTTTTCAGCTCAGGTCATGATCCCAGGGTCATGGGATCAAGCCGCTTGTCTGGCTCTGCACTGAGCGTGGAGCCTGCTTAAGATTCTCTCTCTCTCCCTTCACGTGCTCTCTCTCTTTCTCTAAAATTAAAAAAAAAAAAAGTGTTTTAGTTTTTTATTCATCTATATAGAGATACATAGGGAGAAGATGTACACACGCCATACAAATGTACATTTCCCTATTTCCATCTCCCAATACTTTGTGAATACCTTTGTCTTCCACATAAGGCCTATTTTTGCAAAGAGTATAGTTAGGAGGTATGGGAGGAGTCCCTTATTTCAAGAAAATTGTGTTTACTATAAACCCAATTCAGTCTTTACATCTTTCAAAACTGCTGATATCCTTCCCAAGTTGTCCTAAAAGGATTCCCAAAGCAATTCCTGTAGCAAACAGAAAATAGACTGCCTTTTAGGAATGCCCCAGTACTATTTCCCTGTATTTTATGTCAAGGAAAAGCACAAGCTCTATTATTTTAAGAGACATTATGTTTTAGGAAATTTGAATGTAATTCCAATGTGTTTCCTTTTCTTTCCCAACTAACCAAAATTAATAGCAATGATAATCATTCAATGAGTACCTAGTACGTTATATAAATTATAATCTTTACTACACACTTATAATGTATATATTATAATTCCCATTTTTAAAATGAGAAAATTGAAACTCAGAAAGAGAACATAATGTGATGAGAGCTACACAGCTTTTGAGTGATAGAGCTCATAATGAAGCCTGTCTAGTCATATTCCAAAGTCTACGTTTATATTAAAATAGACCAGAACTGTCTGATACTTAGTGTACTTAGTAAAGTTGGAGAATGTGAAAAATTTCCCCATGTCAGAATACCAATATGATTCTTTTAATTGAAATATTAATGGGGCCCCTTGGTGGCTCAGTCGGTTAAGCATCCAACTCTTGGTTTCAGCTCAGGTCATGATTTCACGGTTTGTGAGTTCAAGCCCCTCATCTAGCCCTGCACTGACAGCATGGAGCCTACTTGGGATTCTCTCTCCCTCTCTCTCTACCCCTCCCCACTCTGTCTCTCTCTCAAAATAAATAAATAAACTTTTTTAAAAAAAGGAATATAATTAACATACTATGTTATATTACTTTTTGGTGTACAAAATAATAATTCAACAATACTATTCATTTCTCAGTGCTCCCTAAGATAAGTGTATTCTTAGCCCCCTTTATCTATTTCATCCATCCCCCCACCCATCACCCCTCTGGCAACCATCAGTTTGTTCTCCATATTCAACAGTCTGGTTCTTTTGTTTATTTGTTTGTCTCTTTTATTCTATATCTGTTCATTTGTTTCTTAAGTTCCAAACATGAGTGAAATTAAATGATATTTGTTTTTCTCTGATTGACTTATTTCCTTAGCATTACACCCTCTAGATCCATCCATGTTGTTGCAAGATCTCATTCTTTTTATGACTGAGTAATATTCCATTCTATACACACACACACACACACACACACACACACATATATATATATATATATATATACCACTTCTTAGACTATTCATCTATCAATGGACATTTGGATTGCTTCCATGACTTGGCTATGGTAAATAATGCTGCAATGAACAGAGGGGTGCATACATCTTTTTGAATTAGCATAGTTATTTTCTTTGGATAAATACCTAGTAGTGCAATTACTGAGTCATAGCATAGTTCTATTTTTAATTTTTTGAGGAAACTCCATACTGTTTTCCAGAGTAGCTGCACCAGTTTGCATTCCCATGAACAGTGCACAAGGGTTCCTTTTTCTCCACATCCTGCCAATGTTTGTTGTTTCTTGGGTTTTTTGTTTTAGTCACTCTGACAGGTGTGAGTGGATATCTCATTCTGTTTTTGATTTGAATTTCCCTGATGATGAATGATGTTGAGCATCTTTTCATGTGTTTGTTGGCCCTCTTTACGTTTTCTTTGGAAAAATGTCTATTTAGGTCCACTTCCCATTTTATAATGGGATTGTTGTTTGTTTGTTTGTTTGTTTGTTTTGGTGTTAAGTTATATAAATTCTTTATATGTTTTGGATAATACCCCTTATTGTATATATTATTTGCAAATATCTTCTCCCATTAAGTGGGTTGCCTTTTAATTTTGTTGATGGTTTCCTTCACTGAGCAAAAGATGTTTATTTTGGTATGGCCCCAATAGTTTATTTTTGTTGTTTCCCTTGTCTGAGGAGATATATGTAGAAAAATGTTTTTGTGGCAGATGTCAAAAAAATTACTGCCTATGTTTTCTTTTGGGAGTTTTAGGATTTTAGGCCTCACATTTAGGTCTTTAATCCATGTTGAGTTTATTTTTATGGATGGTCTAAGAACATGGTCCAGTTTCATTCTTGTGCATGTAGCTGTCCAGTTTTCCAACCAGCATTTGTTGAGGAGACTATCCTTTCCCATTGTGCATTCTTGCCTCCTTTTGTTGTAGATTAATTGGCTAGAAGAGCATGGGTTTATTCCTGGGCTCTCTGTTGTGTTCCGCTGATATATGTGTCTATTTTTGTGCCTGTACCATACTGTTTTGATTCCTACAGCTTTGTGGTATATCTTGAAAAGTAGGATTGTGATACCTACAGCTTTGTTCTTGTTTCTCAAGGTTGCTTTGGCTATTCACGGTCTTTCGTAGTTCCATACAGATTTCAGGATTATTTGTTCTAGTTGTATGAAAAATGTTGTTGATATTTTAATAGGGATTGCTTTAAATCTATAGATTGCTATGGGCAGTGTGCACATTTTACCAATACTAATCCATGAGCATGAAATACCTTTCCATTTGTTTATGTCATTGTCAATTTATTTGATCAGTGTTTTATAGTTTTTGGAATATAGGTCTTTCACTTTTTGGATAAGTTTATTCCTAGGTATTGTATTATTTTTGGAACAATTGTATATGGAGTTATTTTCTTAATTTCTCTTTCTGCTTATTCATATTAGTGTATAGAAATGCAACATATGTCTGTGTATTAATTTTGTACCCTGCAACTTTATTCAATTCATTTTATCGGTTCTGGTTTTTGGTTTTTGGTTTTCACGTTTTTTTGGTGGAATCTTTATGGTTTTTTATTGAAAGTAAAGTGCCATCTGCAAATAGTGAAAGCTTTGCTTCTTCCTTACCAATTTGGTTGCCTTTTACTTCTTTTTCTTGTGTAATGGCTGTGGACAAGACTTCCAGTACTATGCTGAATAAAGTGATGAGAGTGGACATCCTTGTCTTATTCCCGATCTTAGAGGAAAAGCTCTCCATTTTTCACCAGGTATGATGCTAGCTGTGGGTTTGTAATACATGGCCTTCATTATGTTGAAGTATGTTCCCTCTACACCTACTTTTTTTAGAGTTTAAAATACTAATATGATTTTTAAAAGAAGCCTCATGAGCAAAATCATGTAATTAAGTAAAAATACTTCTTGAAATATTCAAGTCCCTGTAATAGTTGAAGAACATATTACTGTCCCCAGAACAGGGAAGAGAGAAAAATAATATTTACATTGGTGGGATAAAGTGTCTATACATTTAAAATATTTAAAAGGAATGTAAATATAACCCCATAGTGATAAAACTAAAGGAACAAAAAGGTTTGTCTCTTTCCTTAAATCCGTCTAAAAGCTGCTGTTAATACTAAAATCTTCACTATAGAATGGGCTGGCTGGACCAGTGTGTTAGTGAATTTTTTATTTTTGTAGATATCTAGTTTTTAAAATAAGTCTTTTATTATAATTATGATATACCTTAGTTGTTACAAATTCAAACCATATGGAAAGACATGTCTTCTCTTTTTGTGATATGCTTCTAGATTCTTCTATTTTTCATTCCTTTTTTTCTTTCCTCTCATCATTGGTGTTTATTTAATTACGGAAATTCTGACACAATGCTTAAACTATCAAATGGCTCTATTAGGCACTTTACTCTCTGCCATTCTACTTCTTGCTTCCAAGGGCAACCCCTTTGAATTTTTCAATTTGATATTTTGGTATCTACCTTTGTATCTGCATATAACACATTTATAAGTGTTTATACTTTGTGTATTTTCTCTTTGAAATTATCTGTTGACTTCCCTTTTTGGAAGATGAGGATTTATATCTTTTTCCTATCCCCTCTCCATTCCCATTACACACATACACACATACACACATACACACACATCCTTTCAATTTAGTAAGAGTGAAATTTTGGTTTTGGTTTTTCAGAATAAATCTAGTATATTATGATTACTTTTTATTTCTTGGACAACATTTTGTTTCACTTTGACCTATTATTTATCTATTACATTTAACAAAATTTAGATATACTCATCACTAATTCAACCCCCAAATCTTTCTTTATTTAACAAACCTCTTATTATATTTAAGCAATTAGATCTTCTCCCAATTTTCTCTCCTTAAAAAATAAATAGTTTTCCTGGAAAGTGACAGTGAGATGCATATGTATATAGACAACACACACACACACACACACAAATCCTTTGCTGTGTCATGAAATTCATTTTTATCTAACACAGCAGGAAGCTTGTGGGTTGGGGGAAGAAAAAATAAGAGTGAAAACTTCATTAAGTAGAAGTAAATAAATTCATATTATACATTTTTGCCTTTTTAGAAACAGACAAAAATCTTGGTTTCAGATATTGAATAAAAAGGTAGCATGTGTGTTGGTATATATAAGAGGTTCCTTACAAATGACTCAATAATTACAGAGGTACCTGATTTTACTTCCAAGTCAAAATCAATCCTAATTTTAGGAATGTTACCAACTAATCATGGCTTCTCTGGACAGATTCTCAGCTATATGATAGCTTCTAATAACTGGAATTTTATCTGTATTAGCTGAAATTCCTGAGAAAGGGATCGGTTTGGCCTAGAAAATCATATGCAGACTGGCCCCAAGTTCATTAGTCACCTGCCACTTGTGGGTCTGCTGACGTTAGTCACATGCCCACACCTGATAAATGGACTCTGGAAGCAGATGTCCTGGACATGAGCTACAAGTCATGGCACTTGGCGGTGAGGAACTGTCTGAAGGAAACTTTCATTTGTAAGAGAAACCTCATCAATTCATCACCAGCTTTAAGTTTCAACGGTTTTCCATTGCTTTTAGGACAGAATCAACAAAGGCGGTGTGATTCAGCCCCTGCTAGGCCTCTTGCTTTACTCTTCTTTTTCTCTGCTGCAGCCATGCTGACTTCACAGTTTCTCAAAACACCTTTATTTCCCTGTTGTCCCAGGGCCATTTGTGTGGGCTTTTCTTTTTGCCCATCTAATAATCACCCTTTTTATCTCATTTCAAATATCACGCTTTCTGTGTCTCCGAAGAAGTCTGCAGAACAATTTACTCTTGGAATCCGAAGCCACCGAGTACTGCTTTATGATGAATCTAATTGTGGTCCCCTAAAATAGAGGCTACGGGTCTTAAACATTGACACGGTTCAGGACACACTACTCCAAAAGATGACACTGTTAGCATACTGAATATTTATTCTGAAGAAATTTGAGATACAGCATATGCAGAAAGGACTCTATGACTTTCCCGGGACTCAGGGCATAAAACGCTCATGAGACAGGTGCCCTCCCTGTACCTGGAGGAAAGGCACATCCCTTTCTCCATGACTCTGAAAGGAATGGGGAAGAACAAGCCTTGCTTATTCTCCCAATTTACCTCACTAAGCTCATACCCATTTGTGTCCCACGACTTTTCACTCTTCATCAAGCTTAACATAAAAACACTCAGGTTTCAACACTTCTGTGGATCTTCACTTCCTTATAAGCCTCCTGTGTCACGTGAAACTCATAATAAAAATGTGTAAGCTTTTTTTTTTTTCTGGTTAACCTGTCTTTTGTTACAGGGGCCTTGGCCAAAAACGTAGACGGGTAGAAGAAAAAGTTGTCTTCCTGCATCAGCAACTGGTCGTCAGCAGCAGCCAAGAGAGGGCAAGTTTCTAGAAGGTGAGAATAGTCCTACTGTGTTAAGTAGTAATTGGCCAGGAGAGAAAGCATGAGTAGCCCTGGGGTGGTGCACTCAGAACTAAGATCTCCCATCTTTGAAATCTGCTAGCTGCTGCTATTATGCCTTGAATTGTTCCCATGGTGTTTTTGTCTTCTCCTTATCCAAGAAGCTCTTTGACAACCACATTTCTCAGGTCTAGCTTAATCAGTATACACAGATGCCTCGTGCATTGCATCTAGAAAGTTTTTAATAACCACTGAATAATAAATACGCTCTGTTGAAGACTTGGATCATTACATTACCACACACAATAGCCAGGAGTCTTTGATGGTCTTTTCAGGTTTCATCTTTGTCTCTTCCCATTTTTAAGGATGCTTAAAAAAGGGGGGAGGGGACATTTTTTCAAATTATGTTAGTTTATGGATTTTCATGGTTCTCTAAATTCAGGGAACTCTATAATAGGAAATGTTCGCCTCCCCCCCACCCCCCGCCCACATTCATGAGTAATCTCCTGCTAATTTTTGGTGTGGTAAAGTAAATTAAGAAAGCCACTATTGGTGTGTATGTTAATAGAGTGATAATTGGACACTGGTGAGTGAGAATTAAATAGGAAATGTCAAGGTGGCTTCAAAGAAGTTTCATTAAAAGAAAAAAAGGAAAACACTAAGGAGCTTACAAGCCCTTAATTATTTTATGCCAAATTGCTTTCAAAATTAGTTTGCATCTGGTTGGAAAGATGTTGGTAAGTCGTAAAACCTATATTTGAGTCAATGGAAGCTATCACAAGAATAATGAAAATCAAAGTATTTCACATAAGGTGGTAGATTAGATAAATGTTTCATTTTTGGCTACTCATTTTGAATTAAATTGAAATAATATAAAACTTTCAAGAAAGTTGTGCCGACATTCAAAGCCAATTATCCCACCATTTTGAATATCAAGATGTTCTGAGAGGGGAAGTAGAAAGCTGAGATTTGATGTAAACTTCATCTTAAGTATTTTTCTAAGGGGGTTTGAAAAAGACACTTACAAAATAATTTCAGGAATGTTCATTTTCTGTATGTGATGTCTACATGTACAGATTTGTTACGGTGAGCGTCCATTGGCTTACACATTTGTCCAGGGTCCTACCTTAGCTGTGTTCTCTCTCACCAGGACCCTTGATGCCCAGATAGGACAGACTTTTCAAAGCTCACAAGGCAGCTGGTCACTGGGCTCTTTACAGGCCCTGGAGTGGCTTGTGCACCTGTCAAGACAGGAAACTGCCAACTTCTTGCCTCTGAAAGATTTCACTTCTCAACGTAGAATTAGATTTCTAAATTTTACTTCTCTCCTTAGGAATCTAATTTTTTATTTTTCCATTCATTCATTCACACCTATTGACCAATATTTGCAGAACTTCATTTGTTTGCTCTCATATACATAATTTTTAAATATTTCATAACTGTGGAACAAGCTGGTAATTTATGGTCTTTGCTCTGTAGTCATTTTGCCACCAGATGGTGGTATAACTCTTTGAAGTAAAAACCAAAAAACCAAAAAAACAAAACAAAACAAAACAAAACAAAAAACAAACTTCCAAAACATTTTTATTTCAAGATTTATAAAAAATAAATATGAAAACATGAGTACGACTTATTTTTGTTTCCCAGTTGAATTTTTCTAGGGCTTTAAAAGCTACACAAATTTTCTAGTGTGAATATATTTTTCCTAAATGATGATATCAATTATAAGATTAAAATCATTGTAATAATGATAATGATGGTAAGGAATAACCACAGCTAATACTTTTTAGGTCTTATATTATGCCCTACACTGTGCCAGACGTTGCACATGAAGTGATTCAATGCTCACTGCCCTATCATTACTTAAATATGATTATATCTGAAGATTTCAATTTAGCAGATCAGGGAAGGGGACATACCAAACTGTATTTTGAGCAAATGTCCCTTATGATTCTTATCACCAAAGAAGTTAAAAAACTATTGGTTGATGTCTTTAAGTTTAACTGCTCTACCTACAATGATGTTTGAAATCACCTATTTTGAAACTCTATCTTTTACCTTGATATTTAAAAATCAAGATTATAAAATCAAATAATATTTATTCTGGCTCTTCAGAAATACATCTACCCCCTAATTTTGAAGATGTAGGTGAGCAGTACATTGAAAAAAAGTGTGATGCTTTGGCATTTTCACTGTAGAAAATGATACGTAGGAAAGGTGTTTTGTGCTCTCTCACAAAAATATCCCAGTGAAATTTATGCTACACAATGTAATAAAAACAAATATAAAGTGTTTTACTGATTTCACGTATCTAATTTGTATTTGAGTGATGCATGTAAACTATTAGCAATTCAAATATTGTATAGCAATAGTGAGTTAGTAAAACTTCTTCTAAAACAACCAATCCCATCTCTTTAAAATGAGTATCATAATTTACCTCCCTAATTTTACACTCGTGAAGTTGAAAACTGAACAAAAAACAAAGTGCTAAAAATCCAGTGACAACAGCTAGCAGAATATTGTTCCATAGGTCTAAAATGTTTATAGTGCTATATGTATTTAGACTTCTCTTAAATAACATATATCAGTATTTTCATTTTTGTCAATTTTGTAGAACAGTTAAAAATTCCTTTCTATCTTAGGTTTCCTATCTCTGTGATAATCCTTAAGGCTTCTAACTGGATTAAAGTTCCCAGAGAAAAATACCATATTACCTTTGTAATTTCCAAGATTGAAGTATGTGACTGAGTAGGAAATAATATTAATAATATGATACAGCATTGTAGTAATAATGTACTTATTATAAGGCCATGGTATAATAACAGCATAATTATAAAGACCAATAAATTTCTTGCCTCATTTTCTTTAAGTTTATTTATTTTGAGAGATACAGAGACAGCATGAGTAGGGGAGGGGCAGAGAGAGAAGGAGAGAGAGAGAAAGAGAATCCCAAGCAGGCTCCGTACTGTCAGGGCAGAGCTCCAGGGGGGGCTTAAACTCTTAAGACTGTGAGATCATGACCTGAGCTGAAACGGAAAGTCAGGGGCTTAACCCACTAAGCCACCAACCCAGGCACCTCTATTTGCCGCATTTTTAAGATAAAACAATTGAAACCTGCACTTAAGTGTGACCTGCATTCATAGGGACAGTGACAGAGCAGGGCTCATGATTCCCAGATTAGTGCTTCTCCGGAACCTTTCCAGGGGCCTGGCAGCGCTGTTTCCAAAGCATAGATTATTGAGTCAATCAATCAGTCAACAAGTAAATACATTTGGAAATAAACCTCAGCCTCAAGGTAACAGATTAAATTAAAAAGTGAACTTTCAATAGAACAATGACACCAAAAATTGGGTCAACAAGTTTGAGGGGCCAGTGAAGTGAACCCAACCATCAAGATTTAGAGCTTAAAAGATGTAAAGCAGGCTATGAGTGAATTGGTTATTTTACGTGATTGGACTAAATGTTCTTACAACATTCTCATTTTGAAAGAATGAAATCCTGCCATTTGCAACAATGTAGATAGAACTGGAGGGTAATATGCTAAGTGAAGTAAGTCAGTCGGAGAAAGGTAGATATCGTATGTTTTTGCTCATAGGTGGAACTTGAGAAACTTAGAGGACCATGGGGGAAGGGAAGTGGGGAAAAACGGTTTCAAACAGAGAGAGAGGCAAACCAAAAAAGGCTCTTGAATACGGAGAACAAACTGAGGGTTGATGGGGGGCAGGGGGGGGAATGCGTGATGGGCACTGAGGAGGGCACTTGTTGGGATGGCACCGGGTGTTGTATATAAGCCATGAATCACGGGAATCTACCCCCAAAACCAAAAGCATACTTTATCCACTGTATGTTAGCTAACATAAAAATGAAAACAAAACAAAACAAAACAAAACAAAACAAAACAAAAACAAAAACAAAAAACTCATTTCTACCTTCAAGCGAGCAGTAATATCATCTGGTCCCACACTGGAATGATTGGCACTTGTAATTTCTTTGTGGTTTGAGAAGTGCCTTTGATTCTTTGAGTCTGATAATCTCTGATAAAAAGACAAGGGCTTAATTCTCAAAATCTGCATCTAATGTCTAGTTTCGAACATCTGAGCTATTAATGTGGAGACTGTTAGGTAGCGCCTCACTCATTACATTTGGTTGTTTCCTATGTCACTATTTTAATATATTTTAAATGGTTTATTTAGCATTTCAGTATTTCTAGTGCACCTATAATATCTGTTCTTTTCATACAAATTTAACAACTGGTATTTCTTGATAAAACGGAGAAATCAGGTTTTAAAATTATTGTTTTCTATACCAAGAAGTGCCACTAGATGTCACTAATCACTAGAAAAACTTAACCTAAATCTGTTCGTAGCCAAAGAAATAGAAATTCTGTAATCTGAGCAATATCGTAGGATAGCGGGTCTTTGTATTTTTCATTGCCTTGACTTTACTTTTAGAACTTGGAAGTTTGTCTATTTATATTCCAAAATTTGATTTTTAAAAATCAATGTTTCCATTTATTTATTTTTTACTCTACTGGTAGCAACTTTATTCATAATTGCCCTAACCTGAAACATTTGTATTAGTTCCTGTGGTAGACATTTGGGTGTACTTTCCAGATCTGATGCACAGACAGTGTCCAGCTATCAGCTCCTTCTTCCTCGGCTGCAGAGAACCACCCATATGGAGTTGAGAGCAACCCACTTCTCTTGACTGAGCAAGGTAGGAGTATAAAGATCTGGCCCTTTTGGACCTATGTGGAACACTAATTTTTTTACATTGAGACAAAAATGACATGCATCATTGCATTAATTTTAGGTGTACAACACAATGATTTTATATGAATAAATAAAAAAATAAGTAAATAAGATCACATAATGAATTTAATTAACGTCCACCCATTACAACACATAGTAGTATTTTTTTTCCCCTGAGATAAGAACTTTTAAGGTCTACTCTCCTAGAAACTTTTAAGTGTACAATATAGTATTGTTAACTATAGTCACCACATTGTGCATTATTTCCCTAGGACTTATTTTATAACTGGACATTTGTACCTTTTGACCATTTTTGTTTATTTTGCCCACACCCAACCTCTGCCTCTACTAACCACCAATGTGTTCTCTGTATCTATGCCTTTTTTTTTTAAGATTCCACATATAGGTGACATCACATAGTACTGTCTTGCTCTGTCTGACTTATTTCACTTAGTATAATGCCCCCTAAACCCTCCCACATGGCAGGATTTCTTTTGTTTTTATGGATGAATAATATTCCACTGTTGTATATATACTACATTTTCTTTATCTATTCATCTGTTGATGGGCATTTAAGTTGTTTCCATGTCTTAGCTATTGTAAATAATGCTGCAGTGAACATGGAGGTGCAGATATCTTTTTGAGATAGGGCTTTGTTTCCTTCCAGTAAATACCCAGAAATGGAATTGCTGGATCTATGGTAGTTGTATTTTTCATTTTTTGAGGAATTTCTATACTGTTTTCTCTAGTACCCCACCAGTTTCACCAGTGGTGCACAAATGTGCTTTTTTCTTTCTGTATTCTCATGAACACTGTTTATTTCTTTTATCTTTTTATAATAGCCGTTCTAAAAAGTGTGAGATGATATCTCATTGTTGCTTTGATTTGTATTTCCCTGATGATTAATGATGTTGAGCTCTTTTTCATGTACCTGTTGACCATCTTTATATCTTCTTTGAAAAATGTCTATTGAGATTCTCCGCCCATTTTTAAATCAGGTTTTTTGGTTTTGTTTTTTTAGTTTTTTTTAAAGTTTACTTATCCTGAGAGAGACAGAGACAGTGAGAGGAAGGGCAGGGCAGAGAAAGAGGGAGACAGAGAAGCCCATCACAGGGCTTTAACTCACAAATCCTCAAGATCATCATGTGAGCCAAAACCAAGAGTTGGGCTTTTAACTGACTGAGCCACCCAGGCGCCCATAAATCAGATTGTTTTTATCTGTTGAGTTGTATGATTTTTTAAAATATTTAACCACTTATCAGATCAATTATTTGCAGATATTTTCTCTCATCCCATAGGTTGCTATATTATTGTGTTGATGGTTTCCTTTGCTCTACAGCCTTCTAGTTTGATGTGGTATTACATGTTGATTTCTGCTTTTGTTGCCTTTGCTTTTGGTGTCAAATCCAAAAATCATTACCAAGACCAATGTCAAGGAGTTTGCTCCCATGTTTTCTTCCAGGGTTTTCATGGTTTTAGGTCTTACATTTAAGTATTCAATCCATTTAGGGTGTGTGTGTGTGTGTGTGTGTGTGTGGTGTGTGTGTGTGTGGTGTAACATTGGGGTCCATTTTCATCTTTTATGTGTGCCTGTCCAGTTTTCCCAATAGTTTACTGAAGACACTGTCTTTTCTCCATTGTTTATTCTTGCCTCCTTTGTCACAGATTAAATGACCATATACACATGGGTTTATTTCTGGACTCTGAATTCTGTGCTATTGATCTATGTCTCTATTTTTATGCCAAAACCATTCTGTTTTGATGATTAGAGCTTTGTAATACAGTTTGAACTCAGGTAGCATGATGCCTCCACCTTTGTTCTTCCTTCTTAAGAATGCTTTGGCTATTTGAGTTTTTTGTGGTTTCATGTAAATTTCTGTGAAAATTTCATTAGAATATCACTAGGTATTATATTGAATCTATAGGTTGTTTTTGGTACTATGGTCATTCTAACAATATTAATTCTTCCAAGCCATGATTATAGAATATGTTTCCCATTTGTGTTTTCCTCCATTTCTTTTTAACAATGTCTTACAGTTTTCAGTGCACTTGTGTTTCACCTCATTGGTTAAATTTGTTCCTTAGTATTTTATTCTTTTTGATGCAGTTACAAAAGGGATTTTCTTAATTTCTCTGTTGGATAGTTTGCTATTAGTATATTGAATTTCAACTGATTTTTGTGTATTGATTTTGTGTCCTGAAACTTTAATGAATTAATTTATTAGATATAACAGTTTTTTAAGGGACTCTAGGGTTTTCTCTACATAATGTCATGTCATCTTCACATAGAGGCCCTTTGACTTGTTCCTTTCTGATTTGGATGTCTTTTATTTCATCTTCTTGCCTAACTGCTCTGGTTAAAACTTCCAGCACTATGCGGAATAAAAGTGGCAAGAGTAGGCACCCTTGTCTTGTTTCAGATCTTAAAGAAAAAGCTTTAGGTTTCACTGCTGGTTGTGCTATTAGCTGTGGGCTTGTCCTAAATGACCTTTATTATGTTGAGGTATGTTACCTCTATACTCATTTTGTTGGGGGTTTTTATGAATGGATGTTAAATTTTGTTAAATGTGTTTTCCGTATTGAGATGATGATATAATTTTAACCTTGATTTTATTAATCTGGTATGTCACATTGATGGATTTGTGGACATCAAACCATACTTATATCCCTGGAACGAGTCCCACTTGATTGTGGTGTATGATCCTTTTTATGTATGAGTTGGCTGATATTTTGTTGAGAATTTTTGCATCTATGTTCATCAGGGATATTGGCCTGTGATTTTCTTCTGTAGATTCTT
Source organism: Panthera onca (assembly GCF_046562875.1). Classification (NCBI taxonomy): domain Eukaryota; kingdom Metazoa; phylum Chordata; class Mammalia; order Carnivora; family Felidae; genus Panthera; species Panthera onca. The sequence goes on along the minus strand of NC_138340.1, from coordinate 86,934,612 downwards.
TGGCTGGTTTTGGTACCAGGGTAATGCTGGCCTTGTAGGTTGAATTTGGAAGTATTCCACCCGCTTCTATTTTTTGCAAGATTTTGAGAAGGATTGGTGTTAATTCTTTAAGTGTTTAATAGAATTCACCAGGAAAGCCATTTGGTTATAGACTTATGTTTGTTAGGAGATTTTTTATTACTGATCCAATTTTCTTACTAGTAATTGGTCTATTCATATTTTCTTTTTAATTCGTGATTCAGTCCTGGTAGGTTGCATGTATCTAGCAATTCATTTTTTTTTTTTTTTTTTTTAGATTGTCCAATTTGTTGGTGTATGATTGTTCATTGTGGTCCCATGATCCTTTGTAATTCTGTGGTACCAATTGTAACATTGCTTTCATTTTTTGTTTTATTTGAATCTTCTCTCTTCTTTCCAGGGTGAGACTGACTAAAGATTTGTCTATTTCATTTGTCTTTTCAGATAACGAGCTCTTAGTTTCATTTATCTTTTCCATTTTCTTTTTAGTCTGTACTTTATTTCCACTCTGACTTTGTTATTTCCTGCCTCTACTGATGGTAGGTTGTTTCTTTTTTGTTTCTTTTTTTCATATTTTCATTTTTTTTTAATTTGAGTGTAATTAACACACAATATTACAAAGGTTTCAGACGTACAGCTTAGTGATTTGACAAATTTGTACATTACTCTATGTTCACCACAAATGTAGCTACCACCTGTCCGGTTCCATCACTATTACAATATCATTGACCATATTCCCTATGCTGTGCCTTTCTTCTTGTGACTGACTCATTCCATAATTGGAAGCCTTTATCTCTCCCCTTTTCACCCATTTTTCCCAGCCCCCCACTTTCTTCTCCTCTGTAATCATCAGTTTGTTCTATTTATAGATGTGATTCTGTTTTTTGTTTCTACATATGCTTTTTCTGTTCCATGGTGTGCCATTTGTTTATTGATAGGCACTTAGGTTGCTTCCATATCTTGGCTATTGTAAATAATACTGTAATAGACATAGGGGTGCACATATCTTTTCAAATTAGTGTTTTTGTTTTCTTTGGGTAAGCACTCTATGATGGAATTATTGGATAATATAGTATTTCTCTTTTTAATTTTTTGAGGACTGTCCATGCTCTTTTCTACAGTTACTGTACCAATTTACATTTCCATCAACTGTGCACAAAAATTCCCTTTTTTCTACATCCTTGCCAACTCATTTTTTCTTGTCTTTTTGAATTTAGCCATTTAAAATGATGTAAGGTGATTCCCAGTTGTGGTTTTAATTTGAATTTCCCTGATGATTAGTGATGCTGAGTATCTTTTCATGTGTATGTTGGCTACCTATACGTCTTCTGTGGAAAATGTCTATTCAGGCACTCCAGCCATGTTTTAATCATATTGTTTTGTTTTGCTTTGTTTTTGGTGTTGACTTGTATAAGTTCTTTACATATTTTGGATATGATTCCCTTATCAAATATAGCATTTGCAAATATCTTCTCCCATTTACTAGCTTTTCTTTTTGTTTTGTTGCTGGTTCCCTTCATTGTGTAAAAGCTTTTTATTTTGGTGTAGTCCCAATAGTTTATTTTTGCTTTGCTTTTCCTTGCCTGAAGAGATAGAACTAGAAAAATGATGCTACATCAACGTCAGAGCAATTACTGCCTATGTTCTTTTCTAGGATTTTTATGGTTTCAGGTCTCACATGTAGGTATTTAATCCAAATTGAGTTTATTTTTGTGTATGGTGCTAGAAAGTGGTCCAGTTTTATTCTTTTATGTGTAACTGTCCAGTTTCCCAGCACCATTTATTACAAAGACTATCTTTTCCCCATTGTATGTTCTTGCCTCCTTTGTGGTAGATTAATTGGTTATAAGGGCATGGGTTTATTTCTGGGCTCTCTATTGTGTTCCACTGATACATGTGTCTATTTTTGTGCTGGTACCATACTGTTTTGATTCCTATAGCTTTGTGGTATACCTTAAAATATGGGATTGTGATACCTCCTGCTTTGTTCTTATTTCTCAGGGTTGCTTTGGTTATTCAGGGTCTTTTGTGGTTACACTCAAATTTTAGGGTTATTCATTCTAGTTTTGTGTAACATGGACTTCTTTTTTGTTGTTGTTCCTTGAAGTGTAATATTAAGTTGTTTATTTTAGATTTTCTTTTTTCTTAATGTAGATATTTAGTGTTCTGAACTCTCCCCTCAGAACTGCTTTGTTGCTTCCAATAAATTTTGGTATTTTGTATTTCTTTTTTTATTTGTGTTGTGATGTTTTTATTTCTCTTTTTTATTCACTGACCCATTGGTTGTTCAGTAGCATGTTATTTAATTCCCACATATTTATGAATTTTCAGTGTTTTTCCTGTAATTGACTTCTAGTTTTATACCATTGTGGTTGAAAAAGATGCTTCATATCACTTCAATCTTTTTTAATTTTTTAAGACTTTTCTTTGTGGTCTAACATATGATTTCTCCTGGAGAATGTTCCATGTGTACATGAGATATATATTTTGTTGCTTTTAGATGCAGTGCTCTGTAAATGTGTTAAATAACTCTGGTCTGACATTTCATTTAAGTGCAAAATTTTCTTATTTTCTGTGTGTATGATCTATCAATTGATGAACATGGGGTCCTTTACTAATATTGTTTTGCTGTATATTTACTCTTTTTCATTTTGTTAATACTTGTTTTATATATTTAGGTTCTCCTGAGTTGGGTTACAAATATTTGTAAATGCTATATCCTCTTATTGTACTGACCCCTTTATCATTATATAATGACCTTCTTTGTTTCTTACTAGAGTCTTTGTCTTAAGTCTATTTGTCTTACATAAGTATACTACCTCAGATTTCTTTTGGTTTCCATTTGCATGGAATATCTTTTCTATTCTTCACTTTGTCTGCATGTGTCCTTCAAGCTGAACTAAGTCTCTTGTAAACTATATATAGTTGGGTCTTGTCCATATGTCTTTTATCTGAATGAGATCCATTTATCATGAAATAATACACATAATAATAAATGCCATTTACCACTAACATTATTATGGGGAGTAATAAACAATCAAAATATTTCCCATATTTCTTTGGCTATTGGTATTCATGGAAGTGATTTTTGAAAAAGAGAAATTTGATCTAATAAGTCTTAGTTAACTCTAGAATGAAACAAGTAAAGAAATTGCTTTTCTTCTTTCTTTCTTTCTTTCTTTCTTTCTTTCTTTCTAGACTGAGTATGAGCAGGGGAGGAGCCGAGAGGGAGAGAGGAATTTTAAGAAAGTTTCACACTTAGGATACAGCCTGACATGGGGCTCGATCTCATGATCCTGGGATCATGACCTGAGCTGAAATCAAGAGTCAGACACTTAGCCAACTGAGCTACCCAGGCACCCCAGAAATCTCTTTTCTGACTCCATCTGGTCTTCTCTGACCACACTGGCTTTGTCATTCTCTAACATGCTAAGAACACTCTTCTGGAACCTTTGTTCTGGCTATTTCTTCCTATAGAAAAGTTCTCTGAGAAGTGGTTTGTCACCTTCTACCTTCTCACCGAAGCCTGACAATTCTAATACAGCAACATCTTTGCCACCGTTCTTCATTTCTCTCACCTTTCTCTACTTTTTGCTTTTAACATAGTAACTAGGATTCCCTTCTTCACCAAACTCTAGACAAGGTCCAGTGAGCTCCTTTTCAATTAGGCCCTATCTCCTTGGATCTTATCCTTAGGAGCCTACTTTTAGCAAGAATCTTTCTAAGACAATGTCTCAAGAATCTTCTACCCTCAATAACTGATCACCCTCCATGTCTGATCAAATTCTTCATCCCATACCATCCCCCAGGTTAGGTATCTGATCGCCCTAGCCTGGCTTCATCAAGAATCCTATCAAGTTGGTTTAACCAGAAATCCCCTTTTACTCCTATGTTTCCTCTTAGTAATTTTCCATCCACTGACCCCTCTACCCCACAGCTTGGCTATAAATTCCACCTTCCTTGTTGTATTCAGTATTGAACACAACTCTGTACTGGCCTCTTTTTTTCTCCCCCTATTGCAATAGTTTCTGAATAAAATATATTTTTTTTTCTTAACCACTTTAACTTCTCCTAGGTTCTGGTTTTCTTTGATAATAGTACTTATCACCTTCTATGAAACCAAATAATTTAATTGCTATATGTATTATTTACTGTCTGGCTGCATCTTTTAGAGTGTGAGCTTCACAAGACAGAGATCTTTTTTTCTCACTGATAGATTACCCGCACCTAAAAAAGTAATTGGCATGTAAAAGGAACTGTATCATATCTGTTGAATTAATTAGACTCAAATTCAATCAACAACTATTGTGTACCTATTATGATGTACCTAGCCCTTATTCAGAAGGGAAAAAAATAGGAAGTTATTTTCTTCCATGAATTAAAGAAGAATGAATTACTTCAAATTCATGACTTGTATATCTATTCCTGACACCTGATGTGCCTTAAATCAGTGGTCAGTCTACATCTCCAGTCATTATGATAGTTTGTATTATACCTGTAATGTACATATGTAGTTCATACTTTATATACTTGCACTTCTTTCTTGGCAAGACTAAGGGAAGAAACTGCCTTTCTTTACTTAGCCGGAAAATTGAATAGAAAAAATTCATAGGAGATGCAGTTAGGAACTTGGTGAAACTGAAAGCTGCAAGAATAAAAAAAAAAAAAAAAGAGCCCCTGTCTTGAATTAAGACCATACGGATTTGCTATTAAAAAGATGTAAATCTTACATATTACTACAAGGTAATGCCTTTCCAAAGATTTTTTATTCTTACCTAGGATTATGTAATAGGAGATTTTAATTAGTAGGAAAGGTCCCACATTAGCAAATATGTTATTATTCCCATTATTGGAAAAATTTAAGTATAATCCTAGGGCAGAGCATGAGAGTCTGTTAAACAGGAAAATTCTAAAATGCTGCCCCTAGGACTGATTTTTAATAGCATGACTCAGACAAGCTAGAACATGCATGCTATGCCCAGTTTGGAGTGTACTCCTAACTCAGGCCTGAGACTAAGATCCTGCCAAAAAAAGAACATGTTAAGAACTTTTCCTTTATTTATTGTCCTGCTACATTTTTATAGATCCCTATGATGCAAAAAGAATGAGAGAAGCTGGAAATGAAGTAAATAGAATTGAATATGGGGTAACTAGGTTTAGGCTCATCCTTCTTGACAACAGAACAGAAAGCGAAATTTGAACTAAACTATGCTATTAAGCAGTCCACTACCTAAAAGTAGCAACAAAGACCATGATATAATGATATGAAAATTGAAACCTGTCCAATTCCCTGCCCCCGTGCTAAGCAATATTGAGACAAACACATATATTCACATGCCTGTGTTAAACAAATAAGAGTAAGGAAACATGACTTAGCTATTTGATCCAGGAAATATTTGCTTCTAAAAATAACAGTGAATAAATTAAAATAGCCAAATCATCAAAATATTTGTTCATCAAGGCTCATTTCAAAATCATTATTTTGTTGTATCAACTAATCAATCCATAATAATTTTACCATTAACTCACCTCAGTCCCAACCGGTTCTTCACCTTGCAGGACCCACTTTAAAATCATCTAGCCAAGGCCTTAAAACCTTACAAATATCCTCCCCTAAATTCTTCATTTTAAGATACAACTAAGACTGCCAAGTGAAGTTCTGCAATAGGGGTGATACACTTAGTTTTGCTTGATCAATCAGGGCCTCTGTTGGTCTTTTTTGGAGGACAGTGTTCAACACATACTACAGAACAACAGATACAACAGTTCAACAGAACTAACCTCAGTGTTAAAAGACAGGGAACAAGTGTCAATGTCCAGTGGCCTAAAACCACTACAAATAAATTAAGGTTGAATGAAATTGGGGAATGGGGTGCAGTAATCACTGGAACAAACAATGCACATCGTGGGGATTCATGGATATGATTCAGAAAGAGTGTGTTACAAATGCATCATAAAATTGGGGCTTTTATTAGGTGATTTGGGGACAGCTGGAAGGAAGCTTTGGACTGTTTGTGGATTGGATGTTGTCAGGAATTGGGGGCAATTCTAGAATTGGCTACTTCTTTAGCTATCTATTGCTGCATGAAAAATTACTTCAGACTTAGAAGCTTAAAACAGTACACAATTTATTTCACAATTCTTTGGGTCAGGACTCTAGACATAGGTGAGATGAATTCTCTTCTTTTGATCTTCTCACAGGGCTGCAATCAAGGTGTTACCTGGGGCTGTGGTCTCATCTCAAGGCTCACTAGGGGAAGGATTCATTTCCATGTTCCTGTGCATGTTGGCAGAATTCAGTTGTTTTATGAGTTGTCATACTGAGACCCTTGGCTCCTTGCTGGCTGTCAGCTGGAGGCCACCTTCAGTTCCTCACTACATGGGCTTCTCCATATGGCACCTTACTTCATTGAAGTCAGCAAGGGACAGCTAGTCAATAAAGTCCACTGGCAAGATGAGAATTATAATCTTATGTAATATAATCATTGAATTAAGATCTTATCATCTTAGCCATGTTCTACGAGTTAAAACCAAATCAGGGACTCTGCTTACATTCAAGGGACAGGGATTACACGAAGGTGTGACAACTGGGCCATCTTAGAGTTGGTCTGCTACAGGCATCTTAAGGAATCTTATCTAGGACAAGGGAAGAATGGCTAAAGCTATGATTAGTAAAGAGGCAGTGCTTACTCAAGTTAGCCAGGATAGGAGGATTTTGGTCATTTTTCTGCTTTGGATAATATTTGCATTTTTATCTGTTTAGACATTAATATGGAGTGGTCTTATTTTGGTCTGCATCCATCATAGTCACATATGTTGGTGGCGTCTGTTGTATTGTCTGATATTGGTGTCCTATAAAATTATTTATGGTCAACAGGAGAGTGCCAAGACACCAGGTCAGGAGCTACCAAGACCAAGGTTTAACTGACGGTTCGAGAGCAGTTCCTAGCTATCAGGGGCTGCTTCTCTCTTCCTTGTAAGAAATAAACTAGGATATGTAATAGATCATTTTCTAGGTAAGCAAGATTAATGATTCAAATCACATCTTCACTCAAAATGGATTTGAAAATGGTCTCTAAGGGGGATGCTGGGTGGCTCAGTTGGTTAAGCATCCAACTCTTGATTTCAGCTCAGGTCACGATCTCATGGTTTGTGAGATGGAGCCCCACGTCGGGGTCTGTGCTGACAGTATGGAGCCTGCTTGGGATTTGTCCCCCTCTCTGTCTCTCTCTGGCCCTCCCCTTATACTCCCGTGCGTGGTCTCTTTCTCTCTCTCAAAATAAATAAATAAACTTTAAAAAAAAAAAAAAAGAAAGAAAATGGCCCCTTAGAATTCTGTTGTATAAAATGTACAGATTATTATGCACAGTTTTATATAAGCTACCATTCCAAACGAATATAGTTTTATTCAATAATGTGAATATACGCCTTTTAAAATTATTTTTTCTTTGGTTTTCTAAAGACCTAGGTTAGAAGATAATGAGAAATATTTGAAACAAAATAACTGTACATTGTTAATTGTCAGGTTTCAGCTGCCCAAAATTGGCATAGCAAGAATTTCAAGAATGCTTTTTTTTTCCTATCTTAGAAAAAGGACGTAAAAAGCATTATGAATTTTAAAATAATAGAAAGTGTGGTGATACAATATAATCAAACAAAAATTTAATGGTCGCAATGGTGATTCCAAGGTTTATGGCTGAAGAAGAAATTGCAAAGTGGGCTTAAGCACCTCCCTTCCATGTACAGGCAAATCAAATGATAAAATTGTGTGGGTCTGTCACTGAGAACAATCATATAATTGAATAAGTATCCCTCTGGAACCTACAATCATAACATCAAACTGCAGTAGCTGTTGCTGTAGGGAAACTATGACAACAGAAGGTAATAATAAATAGTACCAGGACTAGTACTTTCTGAAAATGGCAGGTAATTCATGGTCAAGATGTCAAAAATTGTTCCCAATTGATTGTCTTTCCCAAAGTATTTGAATCATTCCTGCAGATACTAAGGTTGTGTCTTTGTTTTTTGACTATTTGATTTGCTCTAGAGTTTCTGAGTCAGATATATCTTTCTATCAAAAAAAAAAAAAAAATCAGCTTCCCACCCCTGCATATGCTCATTTATCAGATTAATTCCTTCCTACCGTTCTTTGTCTCATATGCTACACACAATAGTCATTCAAAAATCGAAGGAACAGTCCTCACTTATTATTCTGTTTCCTGTTTCTCTTCCTGAAAGTATCTTCACTGCCTGATTTTTTTATTTTTCACATCTCAGGAAAAATATTCGTAGCATCCTAGCATCTCCCTTGAAAACGTCTCTGCTCCCATCCCACAGTCTGCAATAGGTGCTGTTCTGCTGTAATTTGACAGTAACTTGCTCCTGCCTATGTCAAAGTACTTACCATGTTTATTCACTGAATTCCTGACCTCCCTTTCCCTCTGCTAAGTATGCAAAACTTGTAAATGGAGGGTTTGGTCTATTTTCTTTCTCTTTTTTCATGGAGCATTGTCAGGCCCAGCCAGAGAATATCTGATTGCTAGGAATATGTGCCTTTGTGTGACTTGCTGTTGTATGATTGGTTTGGAGGACATATAACTTGATAAGGATAGTCACTAACTGGTAGACCAAAATGATGCTTGTCCTACAGTAAAACAGTTTTATTGCCCTGTAGGACATTAACTACATTTCTATCTAATTAGCCATCTTGTTCAAGTATTCATTCTTTCCAACTCTCTTTGAATCATCCTTGTTGGTTCTATCATTAATTCGTGAATTAAAGATTTGATATCTATTCAATTTATGTTTATATACAAGTCATGTATTTAACTTCTTGAAAGTTCTACTTTGACACCACTAGTCTCTTAGAGTTTCTGCCTTTCAACCCGACATTCAGTGTTTGGAACAGAGCAGGTGCTCAGGAAACATTTATTGAGTGTTTGAAGTGAATATTGCAGAAAAAGAAACTGGACTTGTGATGAGAACTTGTTTAAATTCATGTGATTTCTGGTGTAGTAGTGAAATTGGATTGAAAACCTCATTTTTTTTTTAATTTTTAGTCCAAGGATATTTCTAATGGAACATGACAGCTTGAACACCATATATAGGACTTAGATATTCAAATACTATGGTTACCACATACTTGGAACAAAATATTCTGTTACCTGAAATAAAACTGAAAAATGGTATAGCTGCTTTAAACTTTATTATAATATTCAATCACCTTTATGAATGTCAAAATTATGTATAACGATAATGTAAAGTAGATAGTTAACAACATAATATCACCCATTACATACTTAGGGAACAGTTTTATTACTATACTACTCACATATTAAAATTTCAATAAGAAAATGTAATAAATATGAGTTATTTTTAGAAAAATGAACACAGCAGGTCATAATAGTGCCATATTTTTTTCACTTTTTATGAATCATAATATTTATATTACAGTTTCAAAAATGTGCATCTGTAGAACAAGAGAGAACATCACACAACCTAGCATAAACTTACACTCTTTCAGAAGATAAATTCTAAAAATCTGGCCAAAATAATGCCCTCATTTTATGAAAAATCAGACAAGAGAGGAACAGGGAGAGAGAGAGAGCGAGAGAGAGAAACCAAACAGCTGTCCACTTTTTAGGAAAGTGACTTTTGATTGAAATCATTTAGAATGTCTTAAATAAACATACATGCCATCATAATCACAAAAAATTTTATATACTTGTCTACTACAAAATGAGATACAAGGGAATAATACTTTGTGTAAATACATATAAATGTCATACCAAGTAATCTTCCTAAAATCTCCTCTCATAAGGATATTTAAAATTAAACATATCAAAATTAAATATAATCAATAATAATATAAATAATAATCAGATATATCTTTCTGATTCAACTTAAATATATGACAGTTTCCTCTGTAAGTTCTTTACAGGGCCCTTGGAGGGAGGTGACATTAGACATAGCATTGCTTCTGCCTTCAAGAAGATTGCATTTTCCTGAGGAAAAAAAAATATATAAAGAAAAAACTAAGAAAAACAAAGTGATATAAAGGCCTCAAAAAGGGGGATAATACTTTCCCATGGATATAATTACCACAAAAAAGGCAATATGTGAACTGACCCTGAAACTGTGTTTATCAATTAACTCCACAAACTTTTAATGAGTTTCTATGTCCTTCAGGTAAAATGTGGAGGTGAAAGACATTGCTCTTGGTTTCAAGAAGCATACAATCTAATGTCAGAGACAAAAAATAGCAAACGGAAGCATACAGTTCTGATGGAGCTGTTGGCAGGAGTCCCTGGGCACACAAGAAAGCAGTCAATTCAACTTGAGTTAGAGGGATGATGAGTAAAAGGAAGGATTTAAAAGCACAGAAGTGGAGGGTAAACTCAAGAATTGAAAATGACTAGAAAATGTTGACATGAGAAAAGGGTCGTGATATAAATGAAAAAAGAGACAGAATGCAAAACGATGAGTTTCATGTCGCCAGTGTTAGACCCACACATATTTATACAGAGGGAAGAGGGAAGAGGGAAAGCCATCATGGAAAAGAAGCTGAAATGTGAATAGTGGTGCTGTGTAGGTAATAAGATTATAGATGATTTTCATTTCCTTGCTTACACTTTTTATGTTCAAATCTGTTACAACATATCTTTAATGGAGAAAAGATGATAGAGGCTATTTTGAAAAGTGGCCATGGGTCTCTCGAGTGCCATTTTCTATTGTGTACCCTAGTAAAGGCTAGGTGAAAACATCTGCTAGGAATGTGGCAGTGCTTAGATTGGCCTGCAGCAGACCTTACCATCCCAAATTAGCAATTCTGTACTAATCTCTGAGCTCCCAAGTGCTCACTGGCTGCATTCTGGGATGCTTTCTAGACATTCACTAGGAGTTGTACATTGGTTTTCTTATAGATTTTAAGTGAAGTCTTAATGAGTCTTAATGTCGAAATGATAAGGGAGTAGGATTTCTGTCAAAAACTATCCAGGAGTAATAGAATTGGCAACTTAGTCCTCTGAAAATCACTGGCAAATCGGGATAACAGGAAAAATTCTCTGAGAATCTAAATTGAAAGTATAAAGGCCTTACCCTTAAAACTAAAATAATCTATCATTCACTTTCATAACTTAGAAGTTCATGCGCTTGTAAACTGGCCTAAAACTGTGGGAGAACTTCAAGCCCCAGCTTTCCTAAATATAAGAGATCAGCAAACCAAAATCATACAAATTTTAAGAAATGTTTGGCAATATTGTATTCTTGAAACATTAATTTTTAATGATTTGGAAAACTCTTTTATATGGGTCATTTCCTGACAATGTTAGAAAAATAAAATTATTGTATACCCAATGATAATATAAAACAATAGCATTCTTCTTATTAATTCTGGTGTTTATATTTGACATCTATTTTATTTGTTGTTTTCATTGGGGACTGGAAAATAGTTTTTAGAAAACAAGAGCTTTTAAACTTGAAGTAATTTGAGATAGTCTATACTAGACTATTTTAGGCTTCAACTATACCTTCCTTTAACATTTTCATCATACAGTGGTGCCTGGATGGCTCAGTCAGTTGAGCATCCAACTTAAGCTCAGGTCATGATCTCGAGGCTTGTGAGTTCGAGCCCCACGTTGAGCTCTCTGCTGTCAGCTCAGAGACTGCTTCAGATCCTCTGTCCCCCCCTCTCTCTGCACCTCCCCTGCTCATGCTTCATCTCTCTCTTAAAAATAAAATAAACACTTAATTTTTTTTTCCATCATACATGTATTGGGAGCGAATTCTGTTATTTCTGCAGCTCTTCTGAACAAAAGGCATTGACAGTTTTGTTCAAGGATGTGTGCAAAACTGCTCCAAAATAGGGACGAGACTGCTTTACATCACGGGATAATAAATCTAAAGTCTCCATTCCTGGAAACATTTCATGGTATGAAAGATAATGTCTCTTTCTAGAAAGCAGGAGGGGTAGATCTTCCATCAACTCTTAAGCAAGACCAAGATCTCCTTAGTCTCAAGGTTATTCAGCTGTGACACAGATCTGCCATGTGCAAGTAGCTATCTTGACCCACCTTCACTGTACCACTATGGGATTGAAGTATATGCTGTCTTCTGTGCCTCAAGTAATAAACAATCTAAAGCTATCTGGCCTTTTTTTATCCTTACCAACAAAATATATGGAAGTGTAACAAACTGACCATTCGCTGCTCTATGGGAATAGTTTGGCAGTTTAATAGATTACAGTTTGGGATTGTAAGAAAATATGATGGGGGGGCGTAATTTTTTTTCAGTTTATTTTATTTTTTTAAAAAAGACAGAGACAGTGTGAATAAGGGAAGGGCAGAGAGAGGGATACAGAGGATCCTAAGCAGGCTTCATCCTGTCAGTGCAGAGCCTGACGTGGGGCTCAAACCCATGAAACCATGAGATCATGACCTGAGCCAAAACCAAGAGCCAGGCACTTAACAGACTGAGCCACCCAGCTGCCCCTTGGGAGACATAATTTATATTCCATGAATGTAAATTAATAGTCTATATTTGTTTTAACAAGCTCCAGAGGTGTTCTATTTAAATACACATTATCCTTAACTTGCCAAACATTTGTTTTAATATTATAACCTCCTAAAATATCTTTGGAGTTACCACTTTTGGAATTATCTTCAACATCTATTTTTAAAGTTTAAATATTATGATCATATTATATTTCCCTTAAAAACAATATTATTCACCTTGATTTCACATTATATTAACCAGATTTGTCTTTGAATGGCTTTAAGCTTCTGATGTTTTCACAGGAGATTTTTTTAATAAAAAGAATTTCATTTCAAGCTAAAGTATATTCTAAACAAGGTATTCTTAAAATATTATATAATGTTTAATTCATATATAGATAAAGAAGAAATGGGAGGAGGAGGAGGAGGAGAAGGAACCTAAGGCTGCAGAACAGTCCAGTTTCTAAGATGGTTTATGCAAATTTCAGGTATCTTTTATTTAGTTCGCCATTTTGTGTTAATTTTAATTCACTAATTCCATTTAAGAAATATTCTTAAAAACTATATATTCTCCATCAGTTTCATCAACCTTAAATAAAATTTTGCACTAAAGTAAACATTATAAAAATACATTTAAGAAACATACAAAATGTTAAATAGCTATTTCCTTTCATTTTAACCTCCTCACTCACCTTTTGTGTAGTGAATCTGCAGAAATAGAAGTAAAGTTGCCTGGAGACCCTACTTGGGAAAAAGGTGAATTGGATCACTGACCTTTTAAGAGGGTCCCCAGACTAATCCCATCCAAATGCAGTGGTATCATGTACCCTCATGGCAATTGAGAACAGCCAAGAATTTCAACCCATGATTCTGGTTCACTAATCTGACCCTATAGTCTGTCCTCCCAAATTTTTCTTTATCTCTTCCTTTTTTATGAAGTTCCTCTTAATCTTCTTCCCCTTAGATTAAATCCCCAAGGATACCACTTTTCCTCTAGCCCTCTTAAAAGAAGACTTAATTGTTCCCGTTTCTCTGACATCCAATCATCAAGAAGACAGGAGATGGGAGTATGCATATGCTTTATTCTGACGCAACCACTTTCGAGCAAAATTTTCTTCTTTCCCCCATCAAAAATCTCTCCTCCTCTGAAGCTGATATCATTCAAGTACATCATCTTTATGCCTTCTTAATTTTGCCATCTTCCAACATGCTAGTCATTCTCCCTCATTAATAAAAGACTCCTAAGAGGTTGTCTTTCATTTTAATCCTGCTTCTGTCCTAATTTTCCAAGACCTCAGGTCTCACAAGAATGACAAAACCAGTACTCCACCCTCTTCATTCCTTTACTTATTTGTCCTCTCTCTCCAAAACATTTCCTTCCATCTCACCTGTATGCTTTTCCCATGGTCATGCCTTTTTTTCTGATGATACCAGCCGGAAGAAAGGAGTTAAGCAGCTAGCCTGTGGTCCATTTCTCTCCCTTTACTGGACTTAGGGAGGAAACGTTATCAGCAAAGAAAGATCCCAGATGATTTTTGTCTAATCTCAATGTAAATATGCTAATTGACTCTCCAGGGATCAAAGCACTGGTACATTCTAGGAGGAAAACCCTTGTCTATTGGAAGACTTTTATCAGGACAAGCCTAAATCTATGAGTTTATCCAGGAAAGCTTCCTAGAGAATGCCATGTGAGCTATATAACTCTGCAATTACAAAATGGATGTATTTCATAACTTGAAATTCTCCCCATTGTGTTAGATAACCAGCACAGCTGGCTCAGAGACTTTATCTATTACTCTGCGCCAGAAGGCAGGTCCAATGCACAGAGGAAGATGCTGATGAGCCATACTCTGGATCTTTTCCTATGCTTCTTGATTATTTATATGAAGTTTAATAGTAAGATCTATAATTTTGATGAATCTTGCTTGACAAATCAATTCTTTGTGTTTGTTCCACCAGCAACAACACCATTTCTAAATTTCACACATTTTTTTTTCCCCTAACACCCCCTATCCTGTGAGCAAAATTCTGGAGGCAGATGAGATTAAACGAGTAAAATATTTTATGAAACCATAGCACATTGTATTGTATCATCAATGAAAATCCATTTTTAAATTCTCTCCAGATAAATCCATCTAGTCCTGTGACTTTCAGTATCATCTATATGTTAATGAGTCACAAACTTAAATATTTAGTCCAGACTCATTCCCTCAACTCCATACATTTACTTGACATCTCAGAGTGCTTAATTGACATCTCAAATCCAGTAAGTGCTAATAAACTTGATTTTTTAAATGCCTTCTGCTTATCTTTTATCTTAAGAAATGAGGCCATCAGTTAATGAGTGGTTCAAGCTGCAAATATGGAAGCCATTCTTATTTTGTGTCTTTTTCTCAATCTTCCTCTCCCATAGCTAATTTATCACCAATTCATGTTGATTCAACAGCTAAAAATAGACCTGGAATCCATTTGATAGATTTCATCTTAATTGGCACTGTCCTAATATAAACAACCATCATATATTTATCAGACCAATTTACAATAATTCCAGGCCAATCTGCTTCCACTCCCACATCCTTACAGTTCATTCTCCACACAGCACCCAGAGTAAACCCTTAAATTCTGATCATGACCCCTCTCCTACCTAGAACAGTGGCTTTTGAACATTCTAGAATAAAACCAAACTTCCTTATTATGATTTACAACAATGTGTGTGCCCTGGCTCCTGCCTTCCCCTCAGATCTTATCCTGTAAACAATTTCTCCTTATAATACCTGGTTAAATGGGCCTGCTTTTTCTTCCTCAAGCTAGCTAAATACATTATGATCTTCACTCAAGCTCTTTATATAGTTGACTTTTCTTTCATTTGGCCTCTGGTCAAATGGTTTCTCTTTAGAAAAGCTTTCCCTTCTCTAAAGCACTTCTCCCACTAGATATCTTCCACAGCATCCTTGGACGATTTATTTAAATCATCTTTATTTACTATTTTACCTGGTTATTGTTTCTTCACTTCTTACTGGTTATAAACTTCTTGAGTTTATCTATTTTAGCTGTCTTATTCATTAATCTATCTCCACGGTGTAGCACATATTAAGCATTCAATAAAGGTTAGATATTATCATGGCTTTTTTGAAACTAATTATTAATTTCTTAGAATGTTGTGGGTGCATTAGATATGTTACCTCATTCACTATTCACAACAAACTTATGAAAAACAGGCATTTTTTTACACTATACACAAAACATATATACATGCACCCACATATACATGCATGTATTTATACATTCATATCTCTATACATCTATATAATTAAATCTGTATCTATACACATACACAGATATAGATAGAATTTTTGTGATGGGGAGCTGAATTTTTTCCAGGGTTATGTTCACTAATAAGTAATGATGCAGTGGAACCAGGATTCAAACCACAAGAGTCCCTGGCCAAATTACCTCTGTTAAAATTCATTTTATAATGGTCATTTTTCTATCACTTAGGGTATGAAATTAAAACAATACTTGATAGACTCTGGTAACCAAAAAATTATTAGTATTAGATCAATTATATTCTGAGCTATAAAAAAATGCTATTAAAAACTAACACTTTGAGTTATTCATAGTATTTATGCTAGGAGTAAAAGTTGGAATCAAGGGAAATAGAGAATATCCAGCAACTCTCTGATGCATGCATTTTCTTTTATTGGATTTCTACCCCAGAGGTTTCACAGAAACATGAAACTTTTACTCAAATTAGGAATTATTATTTTAAAGGAAAATCTTACATCATGAAAGATTCATAAAACTACCATACATATTAATGTCCTATTTGGGAGATTATTATTACCTTTAACACATTAGGTAAAGATTACTTTTTTCATGGAGAATTTGGGACAAGTTAGATTTGAATTATAACAATGATATTTAGCTATGAGATGCTCTTGAATATTCTTAAAATATTTTTATCTTCCTGTCAATGTCTTGAATAATATTCTATGATAATGTTTGCTCACAAATTCTATAATGTGTGCTCTGTGAGAATGGCAAAACAAACAAACAAAAAATAACAGTGTCAATAAAAGTATTATATATTTGATGAATATGTATTGAACTCAAACTCATATTCCAAAGTTCATGCTAGATATTTATTTCATAAACAAAAGGTCAAAAGAAAATTATGTTTAGAATATGAGCAAGAAAATTGACCAAGAGGGTGGCAAAATTTGAATGCGTATTATTTCAGCTATAGTATCAAAGAATATTTAAGTTCAGTTGAATAAATAAAGAACATTCCAAGGGTCAAAGAACAAATATATATGGCATTGTTTTTGAGAACTTATATCCTTAAGCTTACTTTAATACTTTAAATTTGATTTTGTGTGGCTTCAAAAATAGCCATCTTTACAAAAGTGACTCACTTGGTTTCTATCTCTATTACATTCCTATCACAATATTATGTTATATCATTTTCACTTACTGTCTGAGCCGCTAACTTCTGGCAATCCTATAAGTACCTACTTATTGGTGCATTCTATTTCCATGTGACAGACCTTCTCTTTCAACTTGATTACTATCCAACCAGCATTCATCATAATATGCAGAGAATTGTCACCCATAGCCCTGGGCTTCTCCACATTTTTTATTTGCTAGCTAGGACCTACCTCTCTAAGCCTTGTTGACGCACATACAAAACTGGGCTAATCCAAATCAGGAAGATTTGGGATGATAAATAAATTGAGGTAATGTTTATAAGCGCACTTTATAAAATATAGCATGTCGTGTGAATATAAGGTATTGCTACTAACCTGATTTCACCAACCTCTCTATCCGTTTCATTTATTGAGCAACTTGAATTAGAAGCAAAAGGGGCGCCTGGGTGGCTCAGTCGGTTAAGTGTCCGACTTCAGCTCAGGTCATGATCTCGTGGTCCGTGAGTTCGAGCCCCACGTCGGGCTCTGGGCTGATGGCTCAGAGCCTGGAGCCTGCTTCCGATTCTGTGTCTCCCTCTCTCTCTGCCCCTTCCCCGTTCATGCTCTGTCTCTCTCTGTCTCAAAAATAAATAAACGTTAAAAAAAAAATTTAGAAGCAAAAACTATTAAATTACTATTCCAGACTTAAAGCTTGCCTTGACTGCTTGGGTAATTATGCCTTATCTTGTCAAAAGTACCTAACTGAAGGAAAGTATATATAGAACAAAGAGCATTACATGAAGATCAAATGAGTGTCTGTGAAGTTCTGGGAGCATCAACATTTCAAACAAGAAATCTGGATGGAACTTGATTCTAGTCCTATTAGCTTATCTACAGTTGAACAATGAAATTAATTTGTTAAAGAAAAAGTCAGGTCAAGAAAAGAAGAGGTGAATGGTTTGGTCTGTATTTAAAATTAAAAAAGATATCACATACGGTGCTCCTGCTAACTGTTCTAGGAGTCCCAAAATGTAAGTTTTGTCATTACCAACCCTTTAAGGGGAAGTGATGAGGCAAAATACTTTGGTTGGATACAATTATCCGTTAAAATATCAAAACAAAGTCCTAGTTTAGATCCAATACTCACCAAAGTCAATGTGAAAATAATTTTATTCCCCTTTCAAAGGTTACAATGTTCCACCTAACAGTTACACTTTTCATTGTAAACAATACATTAAATACACACACACACACGCACACACACACACACACACACACACACATACACATGTCAACCTCCATATCTAACCACTTGGCAGAATTTAAGTTTTAGAAGTCTATGCAAACGGAAGACCAGACAAAGACTTAGTGACAAACCATACTTCTCTGATATACTCAATTATATACTGTATACTTAATTATGTAATATATAGAGTATATTCGAAAATAATATAACATAGACACACATAATAATGTAGAGTACAGCATTCATCTTTACTCCAATTTTAGGTAAAGATCTTTGAAAAACCTTACTTTGTGCTTTAAACTTTGACCTTGAATGTTGTAATATGACTATTACTGTTATAATTAAGTACAACAATTTAATTCAAGCAACATTTATGGTATATCTAAGTGGACTGGCATGACCTAAGTGCTAGGAATATAATAGTAACCAAAACACTGAAATAATAACTCCACTCAGCCCTGAAATTGGCGTTCACTTATTGAGGTGCTACTCTGTGCAGAGTAGCAAACTTACCACTTTATAACTTGTAAGAAGACACCAATTCTAAATGTGTCTAAGTCGAATGCTCTGTAAATCTAAATATCACAATATTTTTTTAAAAAACCTGTTATTGTTGGTTAAAATTGGTTACTGTTCTTTTAAATAATTTTTACCTCGAGGGATGTTGAATTTGTAATCACTCAATTTAGTCCTGATTTGAGCTACCTTATACATCACAAAGATACTTCCTCAGCAGCCCGAAGCTAGTTAAGAGGAGTGAGTACTTGGCAGTTCCCTTAGGATGTAATAATCCCCACGATTGCTTTTGTTAGAGCCATTTATGTACCATCATTCCAGTGATTAATTGCCCTTTACCTCTTTTTTATTCATTTAAGAAATGTTTGCCCAGTTGTTCAAATACATTATACACCGTAACTGGAACACGGGCTCATAAATTACTTACTCTCTTTCTCAAACTAAACTAGTGATTGTATCAATAGACTAATTCAAATATTCCAATGTGCTTAACTATTGCCATTTCACAAATGAGAGTCAATAAAATAATGCCCAGGGAATGGGCTTTGAGCTTTTCCACGTACTTTGAGCTTCTCTACAACTTTATATTCAAGATGAACCTGGAAAGAAACATGGTAGGACTTTCTGCCTCCCTGCAGACACGGGCAAGACAATGTGATAGAGCAGCTCTCTGTCCACATGGAGAGGAGTCTGAGATCAGTGAGTGAGTGTGGCAGAGAATACAACCTGTGTTCTTGTGTAGATATTTCCTTGTAGATGTAAACTAGAGAACTCAGATTCCGCCAGGCTTTGAAATCATATAGGAACTTAATGTTTAGCTGGGAACCTCAGAACTTTTGATTGCACGTAGCATATTTTACCAGGCTCCCCCTCCTACGGATTTGTGGAAATTGCTGAAAAAATGGACTATATTCTGAAATGCGTGCTGCTTGTCATTTGCCAGTTCAGCCAGCCTCCTGCCCTCAGTCATTTGGTCCACTCTGCTGCAAGAATCTCGCAGATCTTCTGTCCACAGATCTGCTTTTCTCAAGCTAGAGCTACGGTCTAATGTAGCACATTGCTATAATTGTTCTTTAATATCACTCATTATGGCTTAAAATCCTAGTATTGTCTTCTACTCTGGCTCATACGTAAGTGGTGGGAATTCTCTCATCTCATCCATGAGTCTGTAGACATGTTTTCAACCAAAACCATGTTTTCCCTTCTAGTTACAACAGAGTATATGTTCCTCCATTTGAAGACCAATTGCTTTCTATATGTTCAGGATCTCACTTCTTTTTACATGCATATATTTTCCCTTTCTCTCTTAGTCTAATACTACTTTAAAAGTTATCTGTCATTTTTAGTCTGAATGCTTTAAGGATTTTCTATTTCTTTCAGCTTCTTTATTATGTATCCACATCTAGAATTCCTTTATTTATCTAGATTCACATTTTTTTGGCTGCTTGAATTTAATTAAAGTCTATCATCAGTTCTAGAAAGCTCAACAACTATTATTTTAAATATTGCCCTTTCAATTCTCTTTTCTCTCCTTCTGGGATTGTGATTAAACCTGTTATTTTTTCTCACCTTTTCCTCTATTTCAATTCTCTGCTTTTCTGTATTTTCTTTTTTCTTTGCTTTTTGTCTCTCCATAACTACACTCTGAGTATTTTATTTTATTTTTTTATTTTTTTTTTTTTAATTTTTTTTTTCAACGTTTTTTATTTATTTTGGGGACAGAGAGAGACAGAGCATGAACGGGGGAGGGGCAGAGAGAGAGGGAGACACAGAATCGGAAACAGGCTCCAGGCTCCGAGCCATCAGCCCAGAGCCCGACCCGGGGCTCGAACTCATGGACCGCGAGATCGTGACCTGGCTGAAGTCGGACGCTTAACCGACTGCGCCACCCAGGCGCCCCTGAGTATTTTATTTTGACATAAATTCTAGTTCACTAGTTTTCTCTTTAGCTATGTCTAATCTACTATTAAACTGATGTAGGGGCACCTGGGTGGCTTGGTTGGTTAAGCATCCGACTTCAGCTCAGGTCATGATCTCACGGTCCGCGAGTTCGAGTCCCGCGTTGGGCTCTGTGCTAACGGCTCAGAGCCTGGAGCCCGTTTCAGATTCTGTGTCTCCCTCTCTCTCTGCCCCTCCCCTGTTCAGGCTCTGTCTCTCTCTGTCTCAAAAATAAATAAATGTTAAAAAAAATTTTTTTAAACTGATTTAGTTTTTTTTTAATTTTTTATTGTTGTCATTTATTTTTATTCTTATAAGTTTTTGATTCATTTTAATAATTTCATCATTTTGATTGCTTTCCTGTTTTCAGCTACTATCTCTGAGCCTGTGTGTTTCTTCCTTAAATATATTTGACATAATAGTTTTACAGTTTGAATGTGATCATTCCAATATGTTAAGTCTTTGAAGAGTAGTTTCTGCTGTTGCTGCTATTACTGTTTTTGCTGTTTCTCACTGCTGAGATCTATTTACATTTTGCACCTAGTTATCTTTGGATTTGTTTGTTATTGTACTTAATCATTTAAAGTAATAATCTGAAGCCTTAATGTAGTAAGTAAGATACTTGCCTTATTTGCTTCCGCTATGTTATGTCAGGTGATGATCGGTTTAAAGCCATCTTACACTAAGATAAAGTCCACAGATTTTCTATACATCCCAGGATATTTTAGCAGACTTATTTTGTGTTATCTATTCCACACCTCATCCACCATCATCTTTAGGGTTCCATATTTTTAAGACTTCTCAGACCTGCACTATCCAGTATGGTTGTCGTGAGAGCCTTCTGGTTTGCTTAAATATGGACATAAGTGACCTACTTAATATTACAAAGCTCGCTTATATTGCTAAGCTATACAAAGCAGTTAATTTTTTAACTGAACATGAAATTATTTTCATTTAAGTCAAATAAGATTCAGTTCCATTAAAAAAGAGAATTCTAATGCAATACTTAAAAAATGAAACAATAAATCAACTATTATCTTAAATCCTACTGACAATCGCATCCTTACAAATGTCCTTTATGTTTTTAATCCATTTACTAAATCTAAATAGCCATCTGTCTGCATTTTTATTAAAATTTAAAAAAAAGAATGGAAGATGATAGGGATAGCATAAGGTCTTGGCAACTGGAAACATTGCCTACTGTTCTGAAGCTTATACCTTGTGGGAATATGCTATAATCCTAGTTTCAATTATACATTTAAAAATCAGGGAAAAAAGTAAGTAGCAATACAAAAATGTATTTTTCTTTGAAACGATATATATCCTTGACATAATTTAACAAACAGTGAACAGTGTCAGGGTGTTTTTATCTAGCCCTCAACTTTAAGGGATGGTTTCTAAAGGAGGCTCCTGGTGAGTAGATAAATGGGAGAAAGGATAGGATGATGCCTTTAGAGGAGTGAGAAGCTAACAAGGAGGAGGTTGTCAGATCCTTGAGATGTACCAGGAATTACTGTTAAATCTGTCCCCCATTTGGAACCTGATCCTGTTGTGTTTTCACAAAGAAGGTGAAGATTTTGGGGCACCTGACTGCCTCAGTCAGTAGAGCATACAACCCTTGATCTTGAGGTCATGAGTTCAAGCTCCACCTTGGAGGTAGAGATTACTTTAAATATAAACACACAAACACAGGAAGGGGAAGATTTAAAGATAAGATCTGACGAGGACTAAGAAAATTAACTTGACTAAATTCATCCTCTTACAGGTCTGGTCAGCAATATAAGTGCACAAGAGTGTCTTAAGGTCTTGTTATTCACAGTGTGGTCCATTGCTGATTGAATTTAGAAATACAGTCTCTTGGACTCCACTCTAGACCTGCTGATTCAGAATCTGTATTTGAACAAGAGTTCTCAGTTGAATAATAGCCAAAATAAAGTTTTAGAAGCAATGGGTTAAGGAAATTTAAAGTTACCCAGTGAAGCTTTTATTTTATTTTATTTTATTTTTAATCTTAGAGAGAGAGCATTCAAGCTGAAGAGAGGGGCAGAGGGGGAGAGGGAGGGAGGAAGGGAGGTGTGGGGAGAATCTTAAGCAGGCTCCACACTCAGCACAGAGCCCACATGTGACTCAATCCCCATGACCTTGGGATCGTGACCCAAGATGAAATGAAGAGTCGGATGCCCAACCAATTGAGCCACCCAGGCACCCCCAACCCAGTGAAGCTTTTAACATAAATGCTACATTAATAAAGATCATTTTAGTTTAAATAGCAAATATGTTCCAATAAGCTTAATGCTAATAGTTATTTCATGAAATGTTATAAAAAGTACAAATATACAAGATGTATAAGTGCTTTTGAAATGTATACCAAAGAAATTGTGATTGTCAGGTCTTGTAAGCTCATAAAATAAAGAGATTTGGGAGATGTTTACACTGCAGACACCTGCCAAAAGCAAAGAGAGGAAATAAATGATAAATAACTATTAACACAGTCCTGCCTTGAAAAGTATGTTGTACTTTTTTTTTTCTTTTTAAGTTTATTTATTTATTTTGAGAGACACAGAGACAGCATGAGTGGGACAAGGACAGAGATAGAGGGAGACAGAGAATCCCAAGCAGAATCGTGGGCTGACACCCACGAAACCATGAGATCATGACCTGAACCGAAACCAAGAGTCAGATGCTTAACCAGCTAAGCCACCCAGGCACCCCGATGTGTTGTACTTTTAAAAAAATTAAGTAAGAACCTCTTGATGTGCTAATTCTGCTACCTGGAAAATTTTCAAAATAAAAAGATCCAAAGGAAGAAAGAAACATGTTGTATGTATGAAAGTAGACACCACCGATTTTTTTAGGGAAAGTATCAGTTGAAGACCAACGATCTGAGAATTAAAGAAGCATTAAATTACAAGATGTTGATAGTATAGAACACAAAATTAGAGGTATAGAAACAGAAAATGTTTGTGACTTTGTATCAAGAAAAAAGAAATCAGACTGCAAACCTTGATTTAGTGTATGAATGCATTCATATAAATGAGGGCTAGAAGAGCATTTAGAAAATATAAATTAATTTGCTAGTGTCATGAGATGGTAGCATTTTTCCACTTGTAATAATAGGATTTGCAAGTTAGAAAGCTAACTCATGGGATGGCAAAGAAAGGACTTCCAAAAATCTACTCTTCCATAAAAAACAATGAGAACATTGGCAAAGTAAACATTTTCAGTATGCTGGAAATTAACTAAAGTTATGCAACAAGCTGGGGAGCATTTATTCAAGAAATAGAGTTGGAATCTTAGTACAAACAGAGCTTTGTAGCATTTCAAGTGCCCTAATCTCACCCTTTCTCCCCTGCTCTGTAGTAGCCTTGAAAACCCAAGCCTCGCAACCCCAATAACTGTGAAAAACAGTAGCCTGGCAGGCCCTGGAAAATCAGACCAGTTTGCAATGTTCTAAAAGCCCTATCCCCAAAAGAACTGTTTCTCTTTGACCTAACTGGCAGCTTGCTAAAAAGCCTTAGGGCTAGTTTTATGTGATTCAACTCAGAGATTCTTCTGCTGAACACTAGTAACACCAGGGCATGAGTAAAACAACAACCAACAGCAATTGTTTAACATTGAACTGCCTGAAATAGCATTGCTAGTTGGAGCTAATAACATACTGACCAAAAACTTAAAGGAAAAGCAGATATCTTGGCGGTCCATAGTGGGCTGTGAAAAACTTTGATATGTTCTTATGAATTTTGAAGTCCACATGCATATTTAGGGCTGTGTTTATGAACACAAAAGACCTAAGAAGGCTATTATCTCTCACTTCTGGCTGACCTTGAGGCTCTGCACAAGATGGAAGTGACAGCTAAGGAAGAGTTATAACCTGCCTGCTAGAGCATTGGAAACATACCTACACACACACACACACACACACACACACACACACACACACGCACGCACACCACAGCTCTTTGGCAAAACTGGGGGACTTATTCATTCAAAGCATTTAAAGGAATCTCTATTCAATCATTACCTGAACACTAAGGTAACAAATCAGAGATTTCAGTGACCACACACAACAAAAAATATAGACTTAGAAGTATTAGTTCAGGAAATTCACTAAGTAGAAATAACAACAACAGCAAAATAACAAACCTGAGTGGGGATGGGGGATCTAATTTCCAGAATTAGCTCATTATGTTATTTAAATATTCCAGTTTTAACAAAAAATAATATTAACAGGAATACTTGGGTGGCTCAGTCAGTTAAGTGTATGACTTTGGTTCAGATCATGATCTCACAGTTCGTGAGTTCGAGCCCTGCATTGGGCTCTCTGCTGTTAGTACAGAATCTGCTTTTTTTTTTCTTTAATATCAAATTTATTGTCAAATTGGTTTCCCTACAACACCCAGTGCTCATCCCAACAGGTGCCCTCCTCAATGCCCATCACCCACCCTCCCCTCCCTCCCACCCCCGATCAACCCTCAGTTTATTCTCAGTTTTTAAGAGTGTCTTAGGGTTTCTCTCCTTCCCTCTCTGTAACTTTTTTTCCGCCTTCCCCTCCCCCATGGTCTTCTGTTAAGTTTCTCAGGATGCACATCAGAATCTGCTTAGGATCATCTGTCCCTTTCTCTGTCTGCCCCTTCCCTGTTCATGCTTTCTCTCTCTCTCTCTCACTCTCTCTCTCTCCAAAATAAACTTTAAAAAATAATAACATTAAGAGACAAGTAAAGAATCAAAGAAGTATGGCCCATACACAAGAAAAAAGCAGCCATTAGCAACTGCCCCTGGTGAAGCCCAGATGTTGAGCTTTCTAGAGGAAGACTTTAAATCAGCCATTATAAGTATGTTCACAGAACACAGGAAAAGTCTTAGAAAATGCCTTTCAATATACTTCTTATCTATAAAAAGTACAATATTAACTTAGAAAAGCATTAGCTTTTAGGGAATTTTTGATCTAAAAATATTTAACATGCTAGATATGGTAAATGGGAAAGAGTGTAAGAAAACAATGTTCTTGGGGCACCAGGATGGCTCAGTCAGTTAAGCGTCTGACTCTTGATTTTGACTAAGGTCACGACCTCAAAGTTCATGAGCTTGAGCCCTGCCTCAGGGTCTGCGCTGACAGCGCTGAGCCTGCTTGAGATCCTCTCTCTCTCTTTCTCCCTCCACACCTCCCCCACTCATGCTCACTCTCTCTCTCTCTCAAAATAAATAAATAAACTAAAAAAAAAGAAAACAATATTCTTGTTTCAATTAATTAAATTATTTATTCTATTATTTAATGGGTATTATTGTATTCTAGTAAATATTTTAAAAAGTGTTTCATTTTGGACATCTTAAATTGTCAATGGGGTCATTCTCAAATAATGAGGGTTTTTGGAAATATAGTCCTTTGGGTTATTGGAGAAAGAAACTGTACAGGACAAGGGCCCTCAAAACAGCAAGAGAAAAAAAATGATAGAAGTGTTCAGAAAAGGATTAGCAGAATATGATGGCTCCGGAAGAGAAATTCAAATGAAACCATAACCAAAGCAGTGCTCTGACACAAATCTGGTCAAAGGGTCTTACGAATTCCTCAGCGAGAAAGAATTGGAAATTGACATCAAAAACCTAGATTTTGTTGTATATAATTAAATTTGTGGTAATCATGTAATTCTATACGTTCAATATTTTATTATTTTTATAAATTGTTTTCATCAACCTGGACTAAAAAAATCCCTTCCTGGTATTGCTATAAATACATCTGTAGAGCAGGTAGAATTCACCTACAAGTGTTAATTAGTATTTTGAAAAAGAGACCAGCCCAAACCAAGTAATTAGCATTGTAAGTGAATGGTTTATTTCTAAATTAGAAGATTCATGATGATAAGGAGATTTTTATTCACTACTGAATCCTGTATACCTGGCCTAGAAACTGTCTGGAGTATGTGGTTACCTTTGTTGTAAAAGTACAGACATTCACGAATGAACGAATGATATACCACATTGTCATATTCAGATGCATTTCATAAAAACTAAAAATCATATTGGAGTTATTCTACATCAGCTAAACATGAGCATCTAAACATGGAACAAGATGCCATGCAAAGTAGATAATTCTGTTATTGGTGACATCAAGCAGAACATAGATGGCCATTTGTCAATGTTGCCTGAGAAAAGATTCTGGTTATGAGAAAGACTTCCAGCTTCTTAAAAAAAAAAAAGAAAAGAAAAAAGAAAAACGAAAAAGAATCCTAGCGTCTTTTTCAAGGCGATTAGTCAAAGATTTCATTGTATCTATACAAAAGGGTTAGTTTCCCTAATTTACAAGGTCTCTCATTGTTATGCAAATAACAAAGGTACATTTTGCCCAGATATTAACACACAGTGGTATCTCCAACCACTTCAGGAAAGGTTGAAAAGAAATAGAATAGTTGGGTGTACTCAATGGGGAAATTACATAATAAAGGAAAAAGTACATTTATATAATTTTTTCTCTAAGTTAAATATGGGTGGACCTACTAGAGGAGCTTATATTTTAAAAAGTGAGAGTGATAATTGTTAGCAGGGTTGGAAACAACACAAACTCTCAAACGTTGTTGGTGGGAATGTTAAATGGCATAACTACTTTAAAAATTACCTAGCTATTTCTTATAAAATTAACCTAGACTTAATTTATGACCAAGAAACAAAAGCATATAACAAAAAGTCTTATATAAGAATGTTCATAGTAGCTTTATTCATATCAACAAAAAACTAGACGCGGTCCTGGTGTCTATCATTAGGAGAACCATAAACTGTGCCATACCCATACTATAGAAGATGGAGCCCTCAACAATGAATGACTAATACACAACATGAATGAATCTCAAAGCATTATGCTCAGTAACTTTTTTAAAGCCTTACACAAAGGGCACATACATAATTCTGTATATATGAAGAACATGTGAATGATTCCATTTATGTGAAGTTCTGGGTCAAGCAAAACTAAGCTTTGGGGGAAAAATTAGAATGTCGTTTAACTCTGAAAGCGAGAGGGGTAGGGAATGACTGGAAAGAGACATAAAAGACTTTCAGAGAACTTTAGTGGCCTTACGCTTAAGATTCTATATTTCATTGTATGTAAATTTTACCAGAAAAAGAAACTGTAAGCAAGTATTGAATTCTAGCTAATGATATGAATGGGTATATTATGCTAAAAAGTAAATATAATGAAATATTAATTATAGAATCCAGTTGGTAAGTATTTGGGTGCTTAATTCACACTTCTTTCAATTTTTCTTTTGAAGATTTTCACATTAGACAAATATGGATGGAGTGAGAATTTGAATCTAATAATTCAAAGAAGTTAAAATGAGGACAAAGAATGCAAATGTATAAATATGGAAAACTTAAGTTGTAAAATTAAACTCAGAATATAAATGCTGTGTGGCTTTCCTTCTGCCAGCTCTTTTCTTTTCAAGAAATATCAAAATGAACGTGAAAATCTAGCTAAAATCAAGTGAATCTTCAGTGGTAACATGATAGACTTTTAGAATATCACTTTGACAGGCACCTGGGTTAAGCATCAGACTCCTCGTTTCAGCTCAGGTCATGGTCTCACAGTCTGTGACATCAAGCCCCACTTCAGGCTCTGTGCTGACAACACAGAGTGTGCTTGGGAGTCTCTCTCTCCCTCTCTCTCTGCACCGCCCCTGCTTGCTCTCTCTCAAAATAAACAAACATTCAAAGACTTTAAAAAAATAAAGTATAAAGTTGATATGATAGTTGCCTGAAATTTATTTTGACAATGATGATAAAACAGAAGAAGCCGTATAAAAGCAAGATCCCAAGACACGGTCTTATTTTTTCCTTTCTTTTTCTTTCTTTTTCTTTCCTTTTTCTTTTGAAATACATTTGACATGTAACATTATGTAAAATTTAGGGTGTACAACATGTAGATTTAATACATGTATATATCGTAACATACACTAAAGCAAAAAAAAAAAAAAAATTAAATGAATGAATGAATAAGTTTGCCTGCCCTGCCCAGTGGCAGTTCACCTGTCTACCCCTTTCCCTTTCTCTCTCTCCGGTCTGTGCTTGGCTCTGCCCTGAGAACTCAGCCCTCAGTGTCTCCAGGAGATTTTAGACACTCACCAGGCTTCTGTCCATGAAGCTCTTCACATCTTCACTTCCCTCTTCAACTCAAGTGTCCCTTCTTCAAGGAAGCCTTCTGTAGGCCTTCAGACAGATCTCAGGAGCAGCTTTTATTTCATGATCTAACTTGTCAAGTACAAAACAAAGGTCTCAGTGCTTGGCTTCCCCATGAGAACATTTATGTGAGGATCCATGTGGTAATAAAGACAGCGGAAGGCAGGTAGCAAGCACAAAGCAGTTTTACTAAAGTGAAAGTGCACTCTCAAGGTGGGAGAGCCAGCAGGTTCTCCATGGTGGAAGGGCCCCTAGGTTCTTCTGGGATTGGACATTTTTGGGTCTCTCTGGGCTGGGTGGGGTGGTCACTAACGGCGGGTGCTTCCGGTCATGCGGGACACCCCTCCCACAGGTTGGGAGGGGAGTTTTTGACCCTATGAGGTTGGAAGAAGTGAGTGCAGGCTCTGCACTTGGGGCTGTTGGGCTGTTAGCCTCATGGTCTCAGAGGCTGCAAGGTCAGGATGTTGAGCCCACCATCCCTTCTAATGTGTAACCTATTTATCACTATCCTTACCTCCAATTCATGTCTCTATCGTTCCCCCTCAAGGACGTGGGACTCTGCCCAGAGGCATTCCTTCCTTCCACTGCTCCTATCTAGCTGCTACCTAACGAATGGACAGAGCAAAGAATGTTTTATATGAAACCAATGTATACTGCAGAGAGACTGTATGCATATAACATATGAAGCTCGGGCTGGAAGTGGGTCAAAATTCAGGCGCCAGGAAGGAGAGAAGTTTAAACAAAGTTTAATTAGCACTCATTTTGTTCCCATTCATCAATGGGGGCAAGACGTTCAACTCCTCATTTGTAAGGCAAAAAATAAGAATATGGAGGGTCTGTCTTCTGTAAATCATACAGGGCAACACAGTTATCTGCAGTAAGCCATCTCCTAGATACAAAGGGTAAGGAGATTTCTTTAACTGAGGCTGGTTTTCAGTATCACGGGGCTCCAATAAATTTCATGCATTCATTAGTGTAACTCTCTGACATATGTGTATCTCACCCATTAAATTATGTTACAGGAAAACATGGGCCAAGTCTTTTTTTTGCTGCGCACATCATAATCTCAGAGACAGGCATTCTAAGTGCTAACTAGCAGCCTTATCATACAAGGGAAAGAATGAGCAAATGGATTCAGAGTAGTTAACAGACACTTTATACCTTAGTTTTCACATCCGCTAAGTGAAGGATTTGGATAATTATTTTCCTATTCTGAAATATTTTTGTTTTATAAAACCAAGTGTTTACCTAAACACAGAGTATAGGGATAGAATTTACCTAGATTTTAGTTGGCGAGGGCAAGATGGCATTTCGTTCCATATTTTATTTGTGCATTTGAAGTCTGGTTGAAGTATGACTCATACAGTGAATAATTGCAAAATAGAGATTTTAACTTCTGAAAATGTAAAATTTAGTGTCATTGCCTTTCTTGTTCACCTTCCTGAAAAACAGAATGCCATTCTCAATGTTGTGATTGCACCACCCTAATGTCTGATGATTCTCATAACTTACGAAATCAGCCAATCCAAAGACTTGCCCTGCTTCTGATATCCTGCCCTAAGAATTTCAGAGCTCAATGCATAAGCAATAAAAAATTTGCTCTTACTTCCCCTAATGAATTGCCATTTTGGACTTGTCAGTGTGATATGTTCTTCCTTGAGGCAGTGAGTCATTAAAACTCTGTTTGTTTATATAAAATCAGCTTGCTTTATTTGAGAGGGCTTTTCCAAAACTTCATTCTGATGAAACTGGAAGAAACTTGACCTCCTTTAAGAAAAGGTGACATTTGGAGAAACCTGTTATGTAAGTAATCACTTCTTCTAAGGCATACATCTTTTGGGGGTAGGACCAGGTCTACCTGGAGACCTTCTCCAGGTCTAAGGAGAAGTCTCCTTCAGGAAAATAGGGTCTAAGTCATAAGCAGAATGGGAATCTTGTATCTCATGTAGAGCAACTGAGGGCTTCAGTAGGAAAATCTCAAAATCTAAGATATGCCTACTATTATAAGTACTTGAGAGAAAAGTTAATGGTAAGTGGAGAATCTGAGAAACCTAGGTTCATTGCTCTCCTTGCTGAGGTACCTTAATATCAAAAACTCTCACTCCCCAGCAGAAGAAACTTCAACCAGTGCAACTTAGAGGGAGAACTGGAAAATACAGGAGTCTGGAACTCAGTAATTTTAATGGGCGAGTGAAATCGTACTCAAGAAATAGTTGTGATTTAAAAGACCTGTGAGATTAGGGTGTTTCTTTAAGGAAGGTGAGGATCCCATCTGGGGGAGTTTAAAGTAGTGTTTCTCAGGATAACGTGCATATAAATCACCTGGAAATCTTGGCAAAATGCAGATTCGTATCCACTGAGTCTTGAGTGGTACCTGGGATTTTGCATTTTAATTAGCTTCCAAGTGATGCTCAAACTGTTGGACCTTGGTCCATTCCGTGAGTCAC
Source organism: Panthera onca (assembly GCF_046562875.1). Classification (NCBI taxonomy): domain Eukaryota; kingdom Metazoa; phylum Chordata; class Mammalia; order Carnivora; family Felidae; genus Panthera; species Panthera onca. The sequence continues at coordinate 86,903,387 of NC_138340.1, read as the reverse complement.
CAAGGTTCCGTGGAATGTCTGCAAGGCACATCCTAAAGTCAGTGATGTTCAGCAGTGACAGGAAGTAATACCATGACCTTTAGTCCCTGAGCATCAGCTAGATGTTTAAGCTCCATCTGGATTTATAAAAGGAAGCCTTTTGTAGAGATCTTAACAAATTGTCCTCAGTGACACTAAGATGCCTAGTCCTAGCATTCATTACATGAGCATTTTTAAGGTTTTCCTCCATATGTGTATTAAAATTTAAATTTATTTTGGATCCTTTAACTCTTACATTGGTTTTTATATAAAAAAAAAAATATGGTCCCATTTACAATTTTAAACTTGAGGGGAAAAAACAGTCCCTGTTTATTGAGTCAGGACTTTGTCAATCTTTTAATGTAGTGTTGTCAATCTTTCCCAGTGCCTACTTGCTAATCCCCCTATAGGCTTGAGGCTAGTATTGTGACTAACTAAGTATTTATCACGGAATGGTGAAGAAGTGAAAGAAATCTTGTTCCCCTAAAGCAGAATGTAAATTCATTCCTAATGGAAATCATGGCTCTCACTCTCATAGTGCCTTGGCGAATTCATAAAACAGCTCCAGCATGTCAAAATTTATACCAACTTAGGAAGTATTTCTCACAATGACCAATCTGTTCATCAGAAACACATGTTTATTTTTTCTCCTGAAATTTTTAATGTTTTTAATTTCATTTTCTGTTTTTTATAATATATTTGTATGCATTTTATTAAAAAACAGTTTATGAAGAATGCATTCATTTGACTGTATACTAATTTTCAGAAAGCTGTTTAGAGGCTGCGGTTGCAATAAAGAGTGAAGCATAATAAACAAAAAATACACGCACCAGTTCAGTTCTCCCTTAACCCAAAGCTGAAGCATACGTTTTTCCTAAACAAAACAAGAATGATCTTTTTAATTAAACCTCAATCTCCCCATGTGGGAGCACAGGGCTCACGCTAGAGTCAGCAGCGTCGCAGGTGATAACCATTTCCCCCAAATTTGCATTCCATTCCCAGAATCTCTGTGGAACTCTTAGGCTGGTATTTAGTTTACTTGATAGAAAGATTTACTGGAAACTATCTAAAAAACAACCTTATTTTTTAAATTGTTAGTCTTATTTGTGTTCCAAGGAATGATTCTGGAGGAGACTACATAGACAATTGTTACTACATATCTGATTTTATGATTTTAAATCATATTCTTAATAAAGTTATTTTACTTACAGCTGTAGTGTAAGGATTTTTTTTTTATTATTAGCTACACTTCGAAGACACATCTGATAACGTGCATATAACATGCCATTACATGGGTGTTTTATGTTTAGGTTGGATATTTATAATTTGTTTCTAATTTTCCACTAATCTTACAAATAAATTTTTTCTGTCTGACTCTGTGGTTCCTTCAAGGAGACATTAATGCGTGCCTTGCTTTTCTCTATTCTTCTACTGAATTACCTTAAAAACATTATTTCACTTACTTAAGGATCTTATAAAGCAGTGAAATTTGCTGTTTTTAGTGTTTTGTTTTAGAGTTATTAACTGTGTCTTTTAAAGCAATCCGGAGACTTCCTTCTTATTCTGTCCATGTATTTTAGAAGGCAGAAAAGATAACTTTATTATTGTGCCTTTTTTTTTGTTTCAAGGACAGTCTACATCTGATGTATTTCAAAGGATATGTGGAGCTTTCCATTTTTATTCTAATTATCCTTTTTAATGATGTTTAATGTTGTCACTTACAGTGAGGCCATAAAACACGATGCACCGAGGATGCAGATGTTAATGACTGCTTCAAAAGAAGATAGTTTGGGGAATGCGCAGTACTGCAGACAGAAATATTTTCCGTCCCGCGTCTCTGAAGGGATTTTCAATTCAGCAGTGCTCAGAAGAACTGCATCTATGATTTTGCTGAGTTTACCTCAAAGACATTTTCTGTTTTATCCTTTCTTTATTTGCCAGGCAGCCTTCAAGCAACGAATTTACATGAGAAAACCATAGTGTACCAACTTTTAATTAAAATTTCACACCCAAAATGCATTGGGATTTAATTTAAATATCTAATTGAAACACAACTTTAAAATGAAGATATGAAAGAAGGAATATGAAACTAAGCTATTGCGTGACACTCTGATTTAACCATGACAAGCGCACTGACGGGTCACTGGGCAGGGGGCTGTTCCTCACCTATAGACCCCTAAAGTTTTCTTGCTAATGAGTAGCCCCCCCCATGTTTTTTGTAGGTACCATAACTCAAGTCAACCAACATTGAGATTATTATCCCCTCATTCTCCTGTCTTTTCTATGGCGGTGAAAGACACTGACATCCATCTAGTTGTTAGAGCTTGAAGTCCCTATTCATCGTATTCCTTTGTTCTCCTTAATAACCCAGTGTCATTTATGAACATGCCTGGCACAAAGCTCTCCTTACATAAGGACAATGCTAATTGGCCGAGAAATCAGAATTTCTTTTACTACAGTTTGAGCCAGGAAATTAGAGCACAAAAAGTAGTGGAGGCAAATCAATCCCAGAGCTCGATAGTAGAGATCACTGAACTCTGGCTGCAGAGGGGCCACAAGATCACATAAAAGCCAGAGTTGCACTGAATTCTGAATGTTATTGCCACATCCTATGAATTATGGCTACAGCAATTATTATCTCTTCCCTGAAAGTTTAATGTGTGTGTGGGTGTGTGTGTGTGTTTCTCAGTCCCAATGGACTTGGCCACAAAATACAATTCCTGGGGTTTTTTAAGTCTTTTTTAAAATGTTTGTTTATTTTTGAGAGAGGGCAAGCAGGGGAGGGACAGAGAGAGAGGAACACGGAGGACCCAAAGCAGGTTCTGCACAGACAGCAGGGTGTCGCTCAAATTCACAAACAGATCGCGGCCTGAGCTGAAGTCTGATGCTTAACCAACTGAGGCACCCAGGCGGCCCAATACAATTTCTGTTTTTAATAGTCACACATTACTTGAGGAAATCTGAGCAAGCCTCTCCTGCTAACAGCCAGCATATAGATAATCCTAAACTATAATATTAAAGGGATATTAGTAGACAGTGGCTTCAAATGTAAATTAATGGTTAAAAGCATGGAGTTTGGATTGAGTCCTGGCTCTGCCACCTACCAGCCATGCGACCTTAGGCAGATCACTTAATCTCTCTGAACTGTGGTTACCTTATGTGTAAAATGACAATGGGGCTTATCTCATGAGAATTTCCCATTTATTTGACTGGACCTTCTCTTCTTCGGATTTTTCCTTTGATTTCTAAGAATATTACATTTTATTATGAATATTTCATTTTTATATGCATTGGATTTATTTTGAGAGATATATTTGTACATTAATTTTATTTTACTCCTGGCCTTGTCTATAGGTAAGAATTATCCTGGTCACTTGCCATGCTCTTGTGAGGCCAATCCAAGAAATTGTTATGCACCAGTGGAATGACCTTAAATGGAGGGAGACTGTTTTCCATTCACTTCCTAATTTCCATGGTTTATTTTTCCAAGTGTAGATCTCAAAGTAAACAGGTACTTGCAGGAGGACCACACCCAAAGCAATCCACAGTATGAAAAAGACATTTTGTGTCATTTTTCCAAGGATCATTTGTATATTTTTTTCTTCTCCATTAAAGCGTTAATGCAGTAACATTTCAAGTTTGGTGTAATAAGGGCTAAAGTTTATCGTCCACTTTAACTTCAAAGATGAACTGTAATTCTTCTTTTGATCATGTCTCTTAATGAGCTCGTAACTGCTCGCTAAAAATAAATCTCATTCCATTCAGTGGCTGCTGCAGCCAGCTTATAATGGCTATTGCAAAAACCAGTGTTGAAGTTCTAGGAATTTGTAAGCCAGTTTAACAGGACACTGGTGACTTGAAATCGAAAACGGTGGGGATATTTACAATAAAGGCCACAGATCAGGGCCGGGTTTTTTTCTTTTTTCTTTTCTTTTCTTTCTTTTTTCTCCAGAAAACTGGCTTTTGAACACTTATTAGCCCACCCCGATACCATCCTTCCATCATTCATGTTTTCCCCGTTTTGAAACCGAATGACTCTTTGAAACCCGAAATTAATCCACTGAAACATTTGGCTGTGATATGTATTCCACAGCAACTGTAAATAGATTTATGAGAGGAGCCTGGCATCTTTTGTCCTTTGTGAAAAACAAGAACATAAATCCTGCCTGTCCAAAATACAGGCAGAGTAAAGAACGTTGCCCTGTCTTTCTTATCCCATCTGTCATCATAGGTAAAATTTCAACTAAATCTTTTGAGAAATCTGAATAGAATATTTATAAAGCCTTATATTACAGGTTGTACTCAGCAACGTTAGTTTCAGAAAAAAGTAGATTTTCATCCAAGAAAAAAGCAAGAATCATCTCTAAAGGAATATGCATGGAGATCACAGAGAACTTTTTAAGTTTCCTTGGCAAAGGTGCAAATCAAAAAACATTATCTTCTCATCTCATTCAGACTGCCTTTGAGAGAATTGCTAGTTGATTACTTTCTGGTAGCGATATTTGGGGCTTCATAGAAAAACCTAGACATATTCCCCTTTATCTTATGTTTGATAAGGAGAATTCTCATTAATAAAATATAAACATAACAGGTAGAGATAAATGCAATTCATGTAACTTTCTGAGATGCCCTTTCTATCTGTAGAATCCTCAAAATTAGTCTTCTCAAATGCAGAGCGAGAGATGGGCTTGTTACCTTAGACATATGCTTTTATTTTTCTTCTTGGGTAAACAGAAGATAATTGAATTACTCAGTTACATGTTTAGTATACGTTTCACTTTCCAAGAGACTGCAGAACTATTGTCCAGAGTGGCTGTGCAATTTTTGCACTCCCACAAGCAGTATATGACGTTTCCAATGATTCCATATCCTCAGCCACACTTGGTATTGTTTCATGTTCTAAGTTTTGACATTCTGGTGAATCTGTAGTAATATCTCTTTGTAGTTTTACTTTGCATTTATTTCCCTGATGACTGATGATTCTGAGCATCTCTTGTGCTTCTTGCTGGCCTTCCCTTTGGTCCCCAGATTTTTTCCTTCAGGTATATATCATGTGTTAGTAGATAGGCCACCTTCAGATGCAAGCAAATGAAACCCACTGGATTGTTTTGACCAAAAAAGCACTTTATTCAAAGGATACCAAAGAAATGAAAGAAAAGTTGTACAATTGAGTTTGGGCAAAGAAGAATCCAGAGTGTCTCTCCAGGTATCTTTTAGTATAAATATACAAATAGATCATTTTCTTACAGAGCTGACATTTAAGTGACTCGATTCTGCAGCTTTAATACATCACAAGTCTAAATTCTAAATTTCTGGAAGATTCTTACTCTATTTGAATTAAGATCTTCAGGAAATTTTTACTTCTTAAATGTTTTTCCCTTAAATCATGGTGGAAACAGTCACATTTGACACAATTTCTTAGGTTATAGTTCTCTCTCATTAGTCTGATCTTTCCTTTAAGAATAGCTTATCCTCATATTCAGCTTTATGTGGTGATGAGAAAGGTTCTAAATGCACAGGGGAGAAAGAGATGGAAATCTGTCTCCCATCCACTTCTTTGATGATTCTTGTGGAGAAGAGTAGACTGCCAAGGGAAATGTGCTCACCTGTGGCAGGTGGCGACTGAAGACACAGCAGAGGGCAGATCAGAGAGGAGAGAGTTATGGAGAGGATGTGCTCACATCAGAGAAAGTGGACCCTGGATATCTGAGACAGAGAGCAATTAAAGGCTGTGGACACGTAAGAATCTCTAGGTAGGTAATTGGGAATTAAGAGACCTCTTGCTTAATGATCTCACTTTCTTGGTCAAGAATTTTTTTTTCATTTTTTTAATGTTTTTATTTAGTTTTGAGAGAATGGGACAGACAGAGCACGAGTAGGGGAGGGGAAGAGAAAGAAAGACACACAGAATCCCAAGCAGGCTCCGGGCTCTGAGCTGTCAGCACAGGGCCCAATGAGGGGCTCTCAGGGCTCGAACCCACAAACCAGGAGAGCTGAAGTCAGTGGCTTAACCGACTGAGCCACCCTGGTGCCTCTCTTGTTCAAGAATTTTGATGATGAAAAGAGAGGTAGTGGGACCTGAAGAAATAAGGGAAGAAAATAGCCTTGATAAGCAATGGCTTTAACAACCAAGGAAAATCTCCATTTACCAGGCAGTGTTGGTTACAGGCTCCAGGCCAGGCTGTGGTCCACAGGGTTTTAGGGACTCCACTTGTGTAGTTTTCTACTAGTTTCTTTTTTTTTTTTTTTTTTTCCTAATAGTTTCTATTAAACGCTAGTAATCTGAAGTATGGACAGAACAGCAAGAAAAGCACAATATCACCAAGACTGCAATTTTTTTAGGAATTTGCTGTGCAAAACAAAGGCTGAAGTGATTAAGAAGAAAAGGGCTGATGTGATCCACCATACAGTTTTGTTTTTTTTTTTTCTGGAAGAGAAACAAGTGGGGCCTAGAGTGTGAAGCTTAATTGACCTCAGTGTTTTTGGTTTTTGGTTTTGCTTGCGGGGTAAAGTCCTTCGCTTTAAGAAAAGGGTACATATTTGTGTCACTTGCTAATATTTTGCTATTTTTAACACTGGTGTTGGTATTTCATGCACTGTGAAACCTATTTTATTATGTATTTTGTGATGAGATATATTATTAATGTTATTCATAAGGTCATCAGTATAATTAATTTGGGGTACAGCCTCTGAAATCCCATATCTTCTTCATGAGTTATGGAGATAGTCATTAAAATTCACAAATAAACAAGTTGATCATAAAAACATAACTCTACAGAATTATAAATAATTCTAGAAAATAACTCTTTTTGCCAAAATGACCACCATAAAATCAATGTTTTAAGGACCTAACTATTCCTTTTTCCCTATATCATTACATGTAAAGTGACTATCTTTAAACATATAAACATTTCTAAGCAGCCCATCGAGCTTACATTGAGAAAACTGCCTAAAGACAAAGTAAGGCTTTCTGGGAACCATTGTACTCAGAATCCAATCCTACTATTTACTGTTTGTGTGATGTAATTGTGTTTATTATTCTTATCTGTAAAAATGGGATGATGATAAAGGTACTAGCTTCATAGAGTTCTGAGAATTAAAAGGTTATGTAAGTAAACTTAGAGATCAGTGCATGAGAAACTCTATATGAAGGCTTTCTTTCTTTCTTTCTTTCTTTCTTTCTTTCTTTCTGCCTTTCCTTTTGTAACTTGATCTATGATGATGCTTTCCAAGATGACCCAGATCTCTCAACTTCCTGCAATTCAGTGAGTCAAAACTATTCCCCATTTCCTACTTAGGCTGAGTATGCTCTTGAGAGATAACAACGTTCCTGTCACATAATCGATGCTCTGTTTGCTTCTTCACTCTGGATTCCTTCCTTTCCTCCATGTCGAAAACTTCTGCACATCCTGCAAGATTTGCTCAGCTCAAAATTCCACTTCTATATTAAACTTCTTTGACCCTTTCTGGTCCCTGTACATTTTTTAACATTTTATAAAAAAAAAATCCCTATTAGCATAAGTCACATTGTTTGGCAGTTTTTGTCATGTATATATTTGTCATTTATATATTCCTCTACTATAACTGAGCGCTTCCAGGATAGAAGCTGTATCTTTCTTCCATTCTTGCTCTAATATCTAGTACTTACAATACTTGTTCAGTAGATCAAAAATTTGGAGAATCATGACATGAAGTAGTCCATTAACCAATTAAACGTCTTTGAGGGACATGCTTGATAACAAATAATAAGAGCTAAAAATATTAGGTGCTTATGAAGTGACATTCCCTGCCTCGCGTGCTTTTCTTTTTCCATCTTCCTAACAACGCTATGATGTGGGGAAACTGAGGGTTGGGCCAAGTAATATACTTGAGTACACAGCTAGTAAGCACTAAAGCTGACCTTTGAGGCCAGGAAGTCTGACTACAAAACTTGAGTAATTAACCTGATATTCTTTTGGTGATAAATACAAAAGTCATTCATGGCTGTATAACATGTATCTATATAAAATCACAAGTATATACATATGCAAACATAGTGAATAATTTCCTCTCTTATATTTTCTATTTATCCTGAGCATTAATTCCTGTATGAATGGATTTGCTTTGATACACTAATAAACACCTGCCTGGCCTAAGTGTAATGGCTAATTGCATTTTACTAAGTCGCAATGATTGATTGCTTTCTATATTAAATTAAATTTTGTGTTTAGATACTCACTTTTTAAAAATGGCTTTGTGAAGTCCCTGACGTCAAGATCCATGCTTTAAAAAATAATAATGATTAGGCCTTTCTCTGCATTCACTTTCTTCTCCCATATGCTATTAATTCACTCAGTTTTTCATTTGTTTAATGTCTGACTAAAGCAATGATTAGGTTCCTAAACAGTGATCTAAATGTTAAATTAAAAAAAAAAAAACAACACTTCAGAAATCATTGGCCAAAGTCCATTTACTTTTGTTACATATGCAATTAAAAATACATATTTATTCCTAGAAACATAATGCAGATGTATTATATGGAACCATCGTGTGTTGATGAACTCTCCTCCTCTTAATAGATTCTAATCTAAACTTGGCACCCAGGAGCTAAACGAGCTAAAACTGACTCGGCACAGTTTTGGTTTAGTTTTGTTTTTATGTAAATTTGATATATTAGGCAACATTTAAAATTCAGGAGAATTCATACAAACTCTAGGTCCCTGCTTTCTTTTTCATAAATCAGAGTGGGCCACGCCTTCCTTCATCACAGCAATTCACACCTCCTGAGCAGTGGTAACCCCTTAAGACCATTAGAATGATCCCGTTTCCCTCTGTCCTTCCCCCCTCATTAAGTTCAATCCCCGCCCAATTCACTTGGTGATATAACCTGCCCCATTCCTGAAGACATTTAATTGTGTAACCCTTATTCCAAGCTGACTTTATTGAATATAAGCACTACTAACTGGCATTTATAACTTATTATCATCCATGATTATTAACTGTAATTATATCATTATTCAATAACCCTCTTTGTCTTCTGCTTCTTAAACTTTAAAATAAGTGGCATAGGAGATACAAAAAGAGCTACGCTGTTTTGACAAGCCCTGCAATAACTTTGGATTTTCATTCCCAGGTCATAGTGTTTAATGAAAGTGACTAGTAATCCTTGACACGCTAAGAACCAGGGAGGAACACAAGGAATAAATTACATGGCCTTCAGTTTGACAGCATCAATGTATCTTAAAGTTATAACTTTATAACTTCAATTTCTATTTTCAAGTGCAACAAAGGAAATGAAATCATGCATGAAAACTTCTAGAACAACAAAAGGGATTTTCTTGACCAAAGAAAATTTGGAGATGAGATATGAGTGTTAGAGAAAGAAGTCTCAGGGAATAATTTTTTTACAGAAAGATATTTTTAGCATATTAAGCGGAAGTCATATTTTTATTAATATTTTGAATATAATGTTATTTTGTCAATAGTCCCTAATACACAGAGCAGTTACTATGACATTATCTTTGTTTAGAAATATCATTTGTTTATGAATTCGTTCAATTTCTGAATACTGAATATCTGTTGTGCACATTATTACAGTGATAAGGTCTTCAAGTAGTTCACAGTCAAGTAGAGGAAATGGATACATCAACAAAAAAATGTGATTGAGAGTAACAAATGTTTGTATGGGAAAATTGTTTTGGTAGTTTGTATTGGTTAAGATCCAGTTTTAGTGAACCGAATCTGTTCTCCCTAAAACAAGCAGCAAGAGATTTATCATGGACAGATAGGATAATTTGGAAACCTGAGCATATAGAAAGAATTCCTAGAGCTCCACCACAAAAGCAGGCTGCCAATGAAGCAATTGCCTTACCTGTTGAATCAAGACAGTGCCCCCACTTGCTAGTAGAGCCAGGATGGAGAGTGACAGAAGGATATTTCGAATGGTGACACTTGACCAAACTACATATGCATTTGGATGCGTTGGGTAAAGAATATGGAGGAGAAATAGATTTTAAGAAGAAATCTATTATTAGCAGATGTGGAGAGAGAACGTGCAGTTTTGGAGCGGATAAGGAGAGGCAATTCAGTTTTGATTGTGCGGAGTTTGAGGAGCCTATGAGGCACCCAACAGAGATGTCATGGAAGCCATTGAATATATGTCTGAGGGAAGTAAGAGTTCAAGATGTAAGTCTGGAAACTGTGAAGTTCAAGGTGGTGGTACAAGTTGTGGACCTAGTTCAGTCTGCTTAAAGGAAGAGGAAAGAGAGGAATTCTGGCAAGAGCCACATTTACAGAACAGGTATTAAAGGCAAAATCCAGTGAAGGCAGTTATGAAGTGAGTTCTAGAATGCAGCAGGAAACTTAAGAGAAGATAGATTTTTTTTAAAAAAGTATTTTTTTAATTAGAAATACTAGAGAGGGTCAACCTCTGAATGCTACTGAGAGGTCAAGTAAAACACGAAGGTTGTCAATTGTTCCCAGTGTCGGCAAACCTCAACAGCTTTGACCCGAATGCTGCCTTGGGAGTAACAAAGGCAGAAAGTAGATTGCAGTGGGTTGAGGAGTGGTAGGTAATGAACCAAAGTCAGGAAGGAAAAAATACACTCTTCTAAAATGCCTATCCATTAAGGTAAGACTTAAGATCTTCTGATAGCCAGAAAAAAAGACTAAGACAAAACTTTACTTCTCTTTCTTTTTAGTTATTAAACATGAAGAGAAATAAGTATATTTATATGCAGAAAAGAAAGCTCACAGAGAAAGATCTAAAAGTCGAAGAAAGAGAAGAAACACTGAATGCTTGATAAAAACAAGCCTCTTCAGATGATGAGCCTTGGAAGGAATAATTGTTCCCCATAAGATTATAGGAAAAAGCAAAAGGAAGTGTCAGACATAGGTATTTAGTTGTAGGGGGAAGAAGGATGAAGTCACAGTTGAAAGCCTCAAATCTTTGACAAGTATGATACTGACGATCCTTAAGTGGCTGTGACCTCCAATCACTGAAGAACATGGCGAAGACTGTGCTGGCCTGTACGATCTTGGTCTCTTCCTTGAGATGTGTGTCTGGCATCTGGCAGACAGAACGTGTCTCACCACACTGCCCCAAGCATAGGAGGTCAGTTTCAGAAAAAGGTGTAACTGGTCCAAGTCCCTCTACATTTTGAAAGATCTTTCACTATTTCATTAACCTTTTCTTCCATCTCTGTAAGAACCAGCATCTAAGGTAAGATTTCTGGGGCAAGGTCAACAGTGTCTATAGAAATAAACTCTTTGTGTTTGATTTAAGGAATACAGGTGATTATTTTAACTTACTCTTTGAACCCTTCTTATGTTGAGGCGCACTTTTGAAAAGACCCATTTAAATTAATCTTCTTCAGAACTCTATTGTTAGAAACCATAATTGTGCTTCATTAAATTTAATATCCAAGGAAGGATAATAAGCCAACATTAACTTGTATAAAGCCTATATAGCAAACATGCCAAGTTAAAAAAAATCCCAAATTTATGCTCTAATAGGAAATAAGACAATAAAAATTATAGAGAGATAGGGCACCTGGGTAGTTCAGTTGGTTAAGCATCTGACTGTTGATTTTGGCTCAGTTCATGATCTCCCCGTTGTGTGATTGAGCCCTGAGTCTGACGGGCTCAGCACTGAGCGAGGAGCCTGCTTAGGATGCTGTCTCTCTCTCCTCTGCTCTGCCCCTCCCCAGCTTGTGTGTTCATGGCATGCATACACACTTTCTCTCTCTTAAAAAAAAAGAGAGAAGAGAGAGAGAGACAGATAAATGGAACACAGGATGTTATTAGGATATATGGTGAAGCATATTTGAGATATTCAATGTCACACCCCCAGATGGAATTTAATACAGTCTTCATCTTACCTATCCCCATTCACCCTTATTTTAACTTCCCTTGATGGACACTTGTTTATTTTCTGAAAAAAAAAAAAAAAAAAAAAAAAAAAGGAAACAGTGTTAATATACATGTTGTGAGAAGTATAATGGCCACTTTGGAAAGCTGATGTGGCAAGTGGGAAAAAAGGTGACTCAAGACAGACACAGTAGTTGTGGAATAGCAGTAAGGAGAGGCATGAGCAGGGGTGCCTCTGTTCTACAGTTTTCTCTAGCATCTTACAATATCACTACAAACTATACAACTGCCCTTCAAAAATATTTTGAAAGCAGTGTTGATTACATGTATTAAATGTAGTTAGATTTTTCACATCCTATGAAAAATTATTTTTGAGACTATCTCTATTCAAAATACCAACCCAATGTTTGTTTCAAATTAGCCAGTCCATTTACTGGTTAAAAATATAATGTACACATCAATGCACAAGCTACTTATACTCTTACAATTATGGTGTTGGCCATGTAAACATTCAAATCTTGCCATTAACATTCTCTGGAAACAAAAATGGAATCGATATAAATAAAGGAAAAGAACAAAAGACAGAGTCCTACAAAATCAAACATAAATGAAAAAAGAATGTGGAGCTGCTAATACTCAACAACATGTGTTTAGGAGATCATAAATATTTTAAGAAATAGTAACTGAGAGCAGAAAAATTGACAGAAACCAAGATATATTTATCCACAAGCTGTTAAATGATCATTTCCTTGGTTTTTAGCATCTTGTTCTCTCCATATCTACCTTATGTTTAACACACTCTAGTAAAAAAACACATATTCTCACTGGAAACAGTTTCTTGAGAATAGTTTAATCTTTAAAAACATATATGTATGTGTGTGTTCTATATTCATATTTACAATATTGATTCATTTTTTTCCTAACGTACAGAAGAAACTATAAAATAGCCTCTATCTTTAACACCCTTTTTCTAGTCATTGAGGAATAATTGGGAATAATGGACAAATAAAATTATATATATTTGAAGTAGACAAGGTGATGAGTTGATATAGATAGACAATGTGGAATGATTACCAAGACCAAGATGGTTAATGCATCCATCACTTCACATTGCGTGTGTGTGTGTGTGTGTGTGTGTGTGTGTGTGTGTTTGGTGACAATACTAAAGATCTACTCTAAGTAATTTTGGAGTATGTAGCACTGCATCCTTATAACCCTCTTGACTGCTGTGACAAAGACATATGACCAAAAATGTAAAGTATTACATAATGGTAGAAAATTTTTATTTTCCAGGAAATTACAAAATGCTTACCACCTGTCCCCCTCCTCAAAACACCCACTGTTAACTTTATTGTGATTCCTTCCCCTTCCCAAAATATTCATTTATTCATATACTCGCAGCCAGTTTTTTTTAATATGAAATTTATTGTCAAATTTGTTTCCATACAACACCAAGTGTTCATTCCAACAGGTGCCCTCCTCAATGCCCATCACTCACCCTTCCCTCCCTCCCACCTCCATCAACCCTCAGTTTATTTTCAGTTTTTAAGAGTCTCTTATGGTTTGGCTCTCTCCCTCTCTAACTTTTTTTTCCCTTCCCCTCCCCCATGGTCTTCTGTTAACTTTCTCAGGATCCACATAAGAGTGAAAACATATGGTATCTGTATTTCTCTATATGACTTATTTCACTTATCATAACACTCTTCAGTTCCATCCATGTTGCTACAAAAGGCCATATTTCATTCCTTCTCATTGCCAAGTAGTATTCCATTGTGTATATAAACCACAGTTTCTTTATCCATTCATCCGTTGATGGACATTTAGGCTCTTGCCATAATTTGGCTATTGTTGAGAGTGCTGCTATAAACATTGGGGTACAAGTGCCCCTATGCCTCAGCACTCCTGTATCCCTTGGGTCAATTCCTAGCAGTGCTATTGCTGGGTCATAGGTTAGTCACAGCCAGTTTTAAGTTTACTTTCACAAAAGGGATCTTAACAGATAATTCTGCATCTTTCTTTTTTTCATTAAAATAGATCTTACAGGTATTTTCCTAGTAGTACATATATCAACATTTCATTATTTATTATTACAGCCGAGTATAACATTATATTCATATATTGTAATGTATTACTCTGTCCTCTTTGATGAACAACATTTTGGTTGTTTTCAGCATTTGCTCTTATAAAAATTTCTGCCCTGAATATTTTTGTACATAAATTTGGACAAATTGATAGATTAAATTTCTAGCAGTGGGCTAAAGGTGTAAGTATCTTAAATTTTGGCAGACATTGTGAAATGTCTACCAGAAAGGATGGAGTAATTTATATTCCCAACAACAATGCATGAAACAGCCCACTTATCCACACCCTGGCCAGCACTGAAAAAAATCAAGTATTTTAACTCTTGTAAATTTAATGGAATAAAAATACATTGTTTTCATAATTTGCAGTTCTCCCATTGTTATCGAGATTGAACATTATTTACATATGATTTACTATCATTCGTATTTTTTTGGAGGATGCCTTCCTTTTTTTTTAAGAAACTGGTTTGCTCCAGCAAAGGAAAAAGAGATAGGGACAACCAAGAAAGGATTCTTAACTGTAGAGAGAACAAATTGAGAGTTGCTGGAGGGGAGGTGGGGGCCGGGGGGTGTAAGAAATAGGTGACAGGGATTAAGTAGGACTCTTGTTGAAATGAGCACCAGGTGATGTGTGAAATTGTTGAATCACTGTATTGTATGCTTAAAACTAATATAATACTGTATGTTAGCAATACTAGAATTTTAAATAAACCTGAATAAAAAAAGAAACTGGCTTGTTTGTATTTTCTTATTGATTTGCATAATAAGCTTTTTGTAAATTAAGAAAATTATCATTTTGTTATATGCATACTTTTATTTTCAACTTGTTATTTTTCTATTTTGTTTTTGTAATCTATTGTCATCTAGAAGCTTTTTTGTTGTTGATTCTGTAAAGTCAAATTTTTCAATCTTTTTTTAATGTTTATATATTTTGAGAGAGAGAGCATGCGAGCAGGGGAGGGGCAGAGAGAGAGAGAGAGAGAGAGAGAGAGAGAATCCCAAGCAGGCTCCACAGTATCAGCGCAAAGCCCTATGTGGGCCTGAAACTCATGAACCATGAGATCATGACCTGAGCCGAAATCAAGAGTTGGACGCTTGGGGCACCTGGGTGGCTTAGTCGGTTAGATTTTGGTTCAGGTCATGATCACGAGGTCAAGTTTATGAGCTTGAGTCCCTTATCGGGCTCTCTATTGTCAGCACAGAGTCCGCTTCAGATCCTCTGCCCCATTCTGTCTCTGCCCCTCCCCCGCTTGTGCTCACACATGTGCTTGTTCATTCTCTCTCTCTCACTCAAAAAATAAACATTAAAAAAAAAAAAAACAGGAGGATGCTCAACTGACTGAACCACCCACCCAGGTGCCCCTCAGAATTTTCAGTCTTTTAATTAATGGCTATTCCAAAAGACTTTCCATATTCTAATTCTCTGGATAGATTCACTCATACGTTCCTCAATTTCTTTAATCACCTTTTTCTTTATGTTTTAAGCCTTTGAGCATTGGAAACATATATATATTTGCTGTTTGTTCCAATTAGCAGTACTTTCTATAGCATTTATTGAATAATAATTTTTTGTACTTGAAAATTTGATATGCCACAATTATCATCAATCTAATGCCCCTAGGTGCTTGGGTCTCTCTCTATACATAAAATCTGTTTCATTGTCATGACTCTTTTCCCCCTGGACTATACTGCCTTAGGTATTTTCAATAAGAATACAAAAGTTTTACCTGGTGACTTTGCTTTGAAACACTTTATTTATTCAATTGATTTTTTGCTTGTGACTCCCTAGAGGTGAGTAGCAGTGGAAAATACCTGACTTTCCCTGAACACCTGTACATGTCACCTCACTGAATTGTATAATTGATTCCTAATCAGAATTCTTCTGTGCAGGTACTAATTATCGAATATCACAGATGAAAAAAAAAAGCGATTTCAAAGAGGTCAAGTATCTAGTGCAAAGTCACATAACTAACAAGTGGCAAAGCTAAGATTCAAACCTATATGTGTCTCAGCCTAAGACCTTTGCTGTTTCCACAACCCTACAGTTTCCACATCTCATGTTAGATGCAGGGTCAAGGACGCACAGTGACAGGGTCATTCTGCAGCATTAGCATCACATAGAGAGCTGAAATTTGACACAGAATGCTAAGTATTATAAGGGAAGTAGGAGCAACGGGCATGGGATTCCTCAATCTCCTAGAGAGAAGAGAATATTTAGGTTGGTGTATAGGGTGTGTGAAGGAACATAAGGAGGAAAAAAAATCTCAGAATGCAGTTTGGGTTGGATGGTAGAGAGCGTTGATTACCTGGCTAGAGAGATTATGTTGTATTTATGAACTCATTAGGAGGAAAATTTTTCCTTCTATGCAATGGTGAGTGCTCTTTTCATTTGACTAGGGCAAGGGTCAGCACAGTATTTCCTACCCGGCAATTTGGACCAGCCCGTTTTTGTTGTTGTGAGTAATGTTTATGGAAACACAGCCACCCCCATTTGCTTATGTATTGCCTGTGGCTGCTTTGGTGCTACCATGCAGAGTTGAGTAGTTGCATAAGGCCTGAAAAGCCTAAAAATCTGTCCTCTGTAGAAAAAGCTCGGCAACGCTCGTACTAGGATATTTTCTCAAAATCTCACCATAGCTGACCTGCATAAACAGATCAATTTTGTTTATATGAATAAAATGTCAGCAAAAGGATTTTCAACAGTGACTGGTTCTTCAACGCACGTCCCCATCTAAAATTGCTTGAGGTATCTTAATACTAAAACTTGTATTTGCTTCATTCTGTTTTTATATAACGACACAACTGAAATCATTTGACGCATTCAGGAAAGTCAATAAAAAATCTGTTGAAACATAAATTGATCAGTGAAGTTGTTTGTAAGGCCTCGGTATGTCATAAAATACCCTGAAAAAACACTTGTAAACTTTGCAGTAATATAAAAAATTTTAGAAATAATCCAAGACATATCATGAATCAAAAACCAAGTATCTAATAAATACCGCCTATACTGTGCAAATTATGTTACCCTTGTTCAACAAGAGGAGGCCAAATGGACATTAATGCTACTGATTATTTACTTGAATCTTCGTTATTAAAACCCTTGAGTCGGGGTGCCTGGGTGGCTCAGTCGGTTCAGCGTCCAACTTCGGAGGTCATGATCTCACGGTCCATGAGTTCAAGCCCCGCGTCGGGCTCTGTGCTGACAGCTCAGAGCCTGGAGCCTGTTTCAGATTCTGTGTGCCCCTCTCTCTCTCTGCCCCTCCCCTGTTCATCCTCTCTCTCTGTCTCAAAAATAAATAAACATTAAAAAAACAAAAACCCTGGAGTCATTAACTAATTCGTATAAAGTGCATTTGTGAGACATAGGCGAGGAGAAATGTTGCTAGACTGCATCAAATGTGCTGTGGTTCCAAGAGCTGACTGAGCTCATAGCAGCTTCAGTCTCTGCACCTCCTTGACTGGAGACCACATCCTGTGGTACTCAAAGCCTCTCCTCAAAATGTCACCTTCCTGCTGAACGGCATCCTCCTTCTTGCGTGCAGAGTTCGAGTTGTTTCCTAATCAATCGTGGATAGTTTGTAGAAAATGTGAACACCAAAACGTATGTGTTGTTTTAAGATAATGCGGAGTAAAAGATCAAGGATACGCTTTTAATCAAGTTAGAAAATGACTTCCTACAATTGTTTACTTTCAGAAAACTTAGTCTTTCCTATTTAAAGGAGACCTAAATATTTTATCCGTGGTCTAGACCTAACCTTGGCACCGCTGGCGTCCGAGACTGAGTAGGTTATGGGAATGTCCTGTGCATCACAGGATGTTTTCCGGCACCCTTAACCACTACACACTGGATGGCAATAGCACCTGCCCTTTCCCCCTTCCCAGTGGTGACACACACAAAAATGTCTCCAGACGTTGTCATAAGCCCCTTCCAGGACAAAATTGGCCCTGGTTAAGAACCACGACCCTAGACAGAGATGTATGACAGGCTGTGTGAGAACATGTGTACTTTCTCATCTAGTTAATAACCAAAGCCATGGTTTTTGACAGGCAGCCTGCTTTTAGATCCACTCTGTTTCTTGAAAATTATATTTATTTATTAATCCTTTGTGGGGAGACTCATATGCTCCATCTTCACATTAAACTATCTTCATCACTGGGCTGACATTTACTAGCTGTATCATTCGATAAATGACTTGACCTCTAGGAGCCTCAAATTTTCTGTCCTGGGAATCATTTACGTAAAGTACTTAGCACCAGGCCTGTTATTTAACAAGTCATTAGTAAGTTTTGGGATTTTATGGATGATTGTTTTAAATTGTATTATGATTTTTTCCCTTCCTCATGGAAAGATTTTATATTTCCATGCCATATATATCTTGTATGATTTGTTTTAGCCAATAAACTGTGAGTGAAAGTGACCACTTCCGAGAAGAAGCTTTAAGAACCATTGCACGGTTCTTCTGCATCTCCCCTGGCTCTGTCGAGAGACCAGCAATGTCTCAGGGCCTGTTCCTTCAGACTGACACGTGGATTGAAGACAACATAGAACAGAACCACATCCAACCTGTGGCAGACATATAACTTGAGCTAGAAATTGCCTTTGGTTGTCCAGAATGAATATATACTCAGGTGTGTGTGTGTGTGTATCTGTGTGTGTACATGTGTGTGTGTGTGTGTGTGTGTAGTGCAGCCTAACTTGGACTGAACTAACTGATAAACTAATTTATCAAATATTTCTTGAACACTTATCACATAGCAGACATTATATTATGGATACGGAGATCAGCAAATCCTTCCATGCTGTCTTAGAATATAGATTCTACAGATAGAAAAGGAAAAAAAATAACAGAACATAATAAAAATAACTGAACTGAATGTGATGGAGACTGTCTTTGTTAGGGGAAAGGGAAGCACCTCTTCAAGTTGAAACTTAAGGTCAAGTAGTTTGCTGTACAGAGGGTGGAAGAAGAATCACGCTAAAGGAAGTGCAAGGCCAGGAAGCATGGGGAGGAGGAGCATTTTCCTTTAATGGTGAAGCGTTAGAAGGGGATAGAACATGTAATGTATGAGAAGATGAGGTGTATGTCATAGATAGTTTAGGGAAATAGTGATGACTATCTTCTGAAATTTGGGATTTATCTTTTTAGACAAAAGGAAACCATTGAATATCTCTAATCAGGAGAATAATAAATCCTGTATTATTCACTCTCTCATTGACTGGCCATACTTACTGCTTGTTCAGAAGATTTTAATGGCCTTGTAACATTATTTAAAGGATTTAAATGTCTTATTTCTCAGGGCAGACTCAAAGAATGGATGTGATTCTGGATTAGAAAAGTGAACATTCAACTTTTCTAATATTGAATTTATTGCTTTGAGAGGTATAATCCTAAAAGTAGAGTAACCTATGGAATTACTCCTTACTTAATAGCATTAGCTGATTCCTTCTTGTTGAAATGTTGCCAGTGATTGTGTGTTAAGGTGGTGTTTCTGGGAGAAAGGCGATAACAAAGAGAAATAATAATAATAATAATAATAACAACAACAACAACAGCACAATAGTGAGCAAGGCAAAAAAAGGAATGGAAGATTGTCATGGAAAAGGATTCTGGAAATGGTAGACTCATTTCTTCTTTATTTTAATTGTATTTGGGATTAATAAGGAATTATCCTTTTTTTCAGTGGGTCTGGATAGATCTATTTATTCTACTGATAATAATGGCATCCTTCATGGATTTCCTGAAAGCTGTTTCTTGCTACAGAAAACATTCTTAACTGGTAAATTAGGACACTCAGCCTTTCCAATAATTATGTAGCCATTATCACCATCATCACCATCCTCCTTCTCATCATCACCATGATAACCATCATATTATTATTATATATCAAGTGGCCCTGCTATCATGACCACTCTGTGATACAGTCTCATCAATCATAACTGTGATACATGGCCACATTCAACTGCAGAATAATACCCCGAAAATGAGATTTAAGCTTTACAACCTCTATAACCTCTATGTCCACTCCGTCCAGTGGCCATGAGCCACATGTGACTATTTAAATGTAAATTTAAATACAACTTAAAGTTTAGTTCCTGGTCCTTGGTAGGCATATGTCAAATGCTGGAAGGAACATGAGCCTTATGGCTATTGTACTACGTGATGTACTACATGGAACATTTCTATCATCATAGAATATTCTGTTAAAAAGTACTTCTCTAGGGGTGCCTGGGTGGTTCAGTCGGTTAAGTGTCCAACTCTTGGTTTCAGGTCAGGTCATGATCTCACATGATGGTATGTTTGAGCCCTGCATTTGTCTTTGTTCCTATAGGGTGGAATCTGCTTGGGATTCTCTCTTTCTCCCTCTCTGCCCTGCCCCTGCTCATGCTCTCTCCCTTCCTCTCCCTTAAAAATAAATAAATGCAATTAAAAAAAAAAAAAAGTACCGCTCTATAGTAAAGGCATGCAAGAGGGAAGAAATTCCACCAAACTTCCATGATGCCTCGCAGTGTCTAACATAGGGAAGAGCCATGTTCAAGGGTCTTTTAAAAGGTTAATAGTTACTAGGGGCACCTGGGTGGCTCAGTCAGTTAAGTGTCCGACTTCAGCTCAGGTCATGATCTCGCGGGTCTGTGAGTTCAAGCCCCGAATCGGGCTCTGTGCTGACAGTTCAGAGCCTGGAGCCTGCTTCGGATTCTGGGTCTCTTTCTCTCTCTGCCTCTTCACCACTTGTGCTCTGTCTGTCTCTGTCTCTCAAAAATAAATAAATGTAAAAAAATTTTTTTAAATAAAATAAAAAATAAAAAAAATAAAAGGTTAATAGTTACTTATCTATTTTTGTTGTAAGCCAAATATATTATCTCCTTACTGATTAACATTCTATATTTAGAATGGGAAAGAGCAAATAATGAGTAAGTTAAAAATAGTGACTGTGCTCTAAATTTTTCTAAAATTTCAGTGGAATCACCTACAAATTTTGGTTCTCTTCTGCTACTACAAAATTCAAAAAAAGGCATAAAATAAACAAGACAGCAGCCTCTCAGAGATTTAATGCCACTTTCTGTGCCAGCCATTCTATAAAATATTAATGAGGACATTTGCTGTAATAAATGTTAATACATTCTCTTGAACGTGTGAACACTGGCAGATGATTCTTTATAGTGACATTCAGTAGTGAACAGTTTATTAAAACAATATATTAATTTTTAGGAAGCTAAAAATAATACTTAAGTTCATATCTGCTGTTTTTAATAGTTTCCTACTGTTACTTTTTTCTAATTAGAAGAAAGTAATATTTTGCCGAAAATGCTTGAATCCAGGAACCAAATATTGGGTACATAAAGCCCCGCATTCTTTGTGTCTCTTATTCATGATAACATTAGTGGAATCAGGAAAGGATAACAAGCATCTGTGGACTTCCATATAATACTGAGAGGCATGCTAACCCATCCCTAGTTGCTTAGTGGATGTAATTTCAAATCCAGCATCACTCAATATGTGATATTGAGAGAGAGTTCAAGAAAGTCTCTGATATACTAAAAGCCAACTCGGCATACCTAGAAGAAAAATCGTCATTTGAGAAACAATTGAGTGGATACTGTCTTTACCCATCTCTTGATATAACAACTGTGGTCTGTATGTTATTTGTGTGATATTTCTTGGACCACTCGAAAATGAAAGCATAGTTTTAAAGATTATTTTAATCTAAGAATCAGGTAACTGTTGATTCGTAGGTAACTGTTACAATTTTTGCAAACACAAATTAAATTTGCCTTCTTCAAGGGTGAAGATTTTGTTTGATATTTCTGTTCATGGTCATAATAATGGAAAATTTTCCTTTTGGAAATTAAGTAGCAAATGTAGAGAAAGACGTTCAATTCTAAAGCAGGGCTTCTCATAATGTTATAATGGCATGCCAAGAATATTAGTGTAAGCCCTCTGCCTTATATGGCACAACTTATTTATTCAACAAATATTTATGGAGTAACTTCCTCAGCCAAATCTTTGTATTGCATAGTTTAAGGGACCAAGGAAAAGTTAAAAACACAAAACAATTTAGGAGTTGGTTTGCAGTCCATAGAAGAGTCATGTTATTCAGGCCGCATATTGGAATCACCTGGGAAGGTGAGGCGACCTCAAAGTTTCCTCCAAAACTAGCTTGTTGAAGCTTTACCTCCCAAAGTGATGGCTTTTGGAGCTAAGGCTTTGGGGAGGTAATTAGGGTTATATGAGGTCATGACGTCAGGGCCCTCTTAATGGGATTGATGCCCTTATATAAAGAGACAACAGACCCTACCCCCCAGGCTTTCTCTCCCCTAGGGCTTGGGCACGTGATTCAGTCACGTGAGTACAAAGCAAGATGGCAACCACCTAGAAGCCCAGAGGGGAGGCCTCAGAACAAGTGCCTCCCTTGCCTGCGTTTTTACCTTGGACCTCCTGACTTCCAGACGGTAAGAAACACACACACACATATTTTGTATAAAATATCTAGTTTATGTCATTTTTTATGGCAGCCAGACATGAGTAATAGAGGAGGTAAAAGGTATATAAGAAGCCAAACAACAAAATCTTACACACATTCCCACTTCCAGAAGTTGTAATGGTTTTGTCTTGTTCTTGGGGCATCGATGTTTTTTGAAAGCTCTTCAGGTGAATTTACTCTGTAGTCTGCTTTTCTTGCTTTCAGAAGAATTGTCCTGGATAAGGAGTTTCCGTGTGTGTGTGTGTGTGTGTGTGTGTGTGTGTGTGTGTGCGCATGCGCGTGTGTTTTTTCCACCCATGTATTCCTGAAGGCTGTAACACTCTCAACAGACACCACTCTGTCAATAGTATTTCTGTACATAAGGAGAGGGTGGGCACAACTTGTACAAGTTTAAACAAGCTCCTTGGACTGATGAGTCTTCATTTTCCTCTACTTGGATTAAGAATCCCTGTGTTAAAGAGCTGTTAGAACAGAAGATAAAGGTATTATTTCTATAAGAAACCTTTTGAGACCAGAATTGCTCTTTGTTTGTTTGGGTTTTGTTTTTTTTTGTTTGTTCGTTTGGTGCTCAGGTGATAGAAATTGACCTAGTGTTTAATAAGAGGAAAACTTGATTTTTTTAATGTTTATTTTTGGAAGAGAGGGAGCAGGGGAGTGGCAGAGAGGGGGACAGAGGATTCAAAGCAGGTTCTGGACTGATAGCAGCAAGCCCCATGTGGGGCTCAAATTCTTGGACCTCAAGATCATGACCTGAGCCAAAGTCAGATGCTCAACTGACTGAGGCACCTAGTTGCCCCTATGGGAGGCAAACTTCTCTTCTTTAGCATGGACCCTTTGCATTTTCCGCATGTGTTTTGATCAGGAGAATTGGGATCTGAGGGAGAGTGAGGTCTGAAACGTGAAAGTTCACAGAAAGTGCAATGTAGTATGTATGATGCTTTCTATTTTGGGAAGTCCTACAAATCCTTGCAAAATTTGGCAAGGAGAGTCCTAGCCTGTAGGTGGGAGCTAAAACAGCAATTTGGGGGTAATTTATATGAGTAGATTTTTTTCCGTCACAGCATTTTAAAGTCTGGTCTTAACAGGTTTAGTCATTTATATCTTTGTATGCATTTAAGCTATTGTGCCATTAGTAATACCCATAATTTAGAAACAAAAGCCTAAGTTTCCACTGAAGGAATTATATGTCTGGGGTTAGTGAGGAAGCCAATTTATGTTTCTTCCCCCACCTCTTCCTAATAATTAAAAAATCCTACTTAACACATAACTGGAAAAACAAAATAACATTCTCCACACTCCGTCAACTGTTCGTGGACAGGATGGTACCTTTCTCAAGGGCTTTGGGATGTTCATACAAGAAGCCATTTCAAAGTATTGAATCTCGAGAGAACTACAGGGAAGTCAGAGCTGATGGGGCACTATCAAGAAAGAGCCAAAGCATAAGAGACTCTTAAGAATGGAGAACAAACTGAGGGCTCATGGGGGGGTGGGAAGGAGGGGAGGGTGGGTGATGGGTATTGAGGGCACCTGTTGGGATGAGCACTGGGTATTGTATGGAAACCAATTTGACAATAAATTTCATATATTAAAAAAAAAAAAACTGCATAACAGGAGGGGGTGAATTTGCTTCCATTCCATATATTTAAACTTTTGAGTCCCTTCATTTGTCAACTTTGGCGGGGGGGGGCAGGAAAGATAATGATTAATGAAAGGGAGTGGCCACACTTTGTTGACATTAACTTTGTAAGTGTCTTTCCAAGAGGGGAGGTGGGTGTCAGTTGCTTCAGCCTCACCTGAAACTCCTTGGAAATGCTAATGCTCTGGGGGTGGGTCTAGCAGCGGGCTCTTAAACACCTGCAGGTGCTTTGGAAGCCGACTCCAACCTGACAATTGCTTTAAAGTAACATCACCTGTAGGAAGGGTGCCACAGTTGCTGTAGAAGCCAATTATTTAAATAATGAACACCTACAAATACTAGGAGCTAAGAGAATAAGCCTGCAGAGCCCCTACTTTGTGACAAGTTTTGAGTCTCTAGAGAAAACAGGCTTTGAGAAGCACTGCTGAGGAACAGAGTGGCACAGGAACGAGGGACACCAACTCTAGAGCCAGACTGAGCCGGCTTCAGTCTTCACTGTACCACAGAAGAGCTCCATAGCTGTAAACAAGTTCCTTGAATCTTCTGTGCCTTAACCTCTTGATCTACGAAATATCTAATTCAAAGACTCCTTACAGGGATGAAGGAGTTAATACACGTAAAGCATTTAGAACAGTACCGGCAACACCAAGCTCTAAAAGAACTGGCTGTTATTTCGATCTTAATATATAAAATGTATGAGTTTACATTAAAACCTCTTAATCCAGTTAAAAGTTTTCCATTTTTTTTTTTACATGTAGACAGTGTGTATTAGTTTAAGTAACTTAAGGAACGAGGAAACTGTCAATCATTAATATCAAAGAACTAATAAAATGCTTTGAATATTTAAAGAGGATTTGTTGATCGGCATTGCTAAAAATTTGAGAGAAAAGAATCGAGGTGCAAGGTCTGTATTGGTGTTCACATGATTCCATCAGGACCTGCCTTCTATCTCTTCTAACTTCTAATAAAGTGAATGATAGTTAATTCCCATGCCGGGACCCACAAAATGGCGGCTGCCCTAGCAGCCACGCCTTGGGCACAAATCAAAACCTGTCAGCCTGCACTTAAGGGAAACACCTGTTAAGGAATCCTAAGACATAACAATCACAATCCTCCATCTCAAGTTTAGCTAGCTTGCCTAACCTTAGAAAATAGAACCTGTTAGTCTTCTAAGGAAATCCCAGACCTCCTAGCCAGTCATGCCCTATTGGTGCATAGCCTCTTGTAACACCACTGGTGAGGCACTATATACCACCACCCCCCCCCCCCCCGTTTTGTCCCTATCCCTGGATTGTTTCCCTGGAATAAAGGACCTCAAACTTAGAACTACATTGTTATACGGTTTATATGACAAGAGGCTCTCCCCAGGTTGTTTTTAGGGAAGTATAATTGACAATGTGACTGTGGTTTCAGGTACACAGTATAGTGATGTAATAATTCGAGACCTTATACAATACTACAAGAAGTGTAATAAACATCTGCTAGAACACAGAATTTGGTACAGTATTGACTACATTCCTTCTGCTCTACTTTTCATACTGGTGTTTTATAACTGGAAGTTTGTAGCTTTTAATCCCCTTCACCTATTTTGCCCATCTCTACCCACCTTGCCTCTGGCAGCCAGTAGTTCTCTATATTTATAGTCTGTTTTGTTGTGTTGATTTATTTCAGTTTTTAGATTGTGGGTGAAAGTGAAATCATACGGTATTTGTCTTTAACTTTAGTTTAATAGTTTCTAACTCCATATTGTCATGAATGTCAAGTTTTTTTTTTATGGCTAGTTGAGCAATAGTTCATCTGACACACCCACTGTGTCTAGTTTAGCCATTGATACAACAGTGGGCACTTGAGTTGTGTCCATATCTTGGCTATTACTGTTGGAATAAATAGAGGGGTGCTACATACATCTTTTTTTTTAATTTTTTAAAATAGTTATTTTTGAGACCAGGAGAGATAGCATGAATGGGGGAGGGTCAGAGAGAGAGGGAGACACAGAATTGGAAACAGGCTCCAGGCTGAGCTGTCAGCACAGAGCCTGATGCGGGGCTCGAACTCACAGACAGATCATGACCTGAGCCGGAGTCGGATGCTTAACCAACTGAGCCACCCAGGCGCCCCTATACATCTTTTTAAAGGAGTGTTTTTATTTTCTTTGGACAAATATCCAGAAATGGAATTATTGGATTATATGGTATTTCTATTTTGGATTTTTTGAGGAACCTCAGCCTCTGGGCTTACCCACGAAGGCAAGACTTGGGTGATGTATCTGTCTTCCAGCTAGATGACTTGGCCTTTATCCCTTGACCGTCTTTCCAACTGCAGATCAGGTCCTACCACCCAATCCACATCCTCTTAGCTGAGAAGGTGAAAAAAAAAAACCTCAGTGTTCTTTAACACAAAGAGGGGAAGGGGAACAATGGTAGGAATGAAAATAATAGGTGTTGATTACATGTGCCTAGGGTCACAGTATTTCCAGTGTTAGAGCGATGTCTCAGATTAAAGATCCCCATCTGTTAAACTTGGAAGATCTGCTCTGATGCTCCCAAATACTACTTGAAAATAAATGCTTGTGCTATTCACTATGTGCTAATCAATGTCCTATGTCCTAGGAATGTAAAGCTATAAAAGACCCATTCCTGCCCTGAGGAGCTTTATTTAACAGAGGAATCAAGTGTAAAGTCAAAATGATAGGGTTGTGATTAAGGTCCTCAGAAAGATGGATGAAGGGCTCATTAGCAGCATTTAGAAGTACTTCCTATATGATCATTAATGACCAACCCATACTTCTGAATTCCAGGATCTGCACCCTCCTTTTGCCAAGCAGCATCAGGGGTGGTCAGGGACGTTATTTTGCAGGAGATAGACAAAAAGGAAAAAAAAAGAATTAAACATGCTTCAATAATATAAAAACTCTTCTCCAAATGTGGGTATCTTGATCCTGAAAACTTCGAAGTTCTTCTCTTGAGACTTTTTAAATGCTTGAATGAGAGCCTGAAATCATTCACCAAGGAATAAAAACAAGTTCATCTTCCTTTGGCACTTAATGGTGAAGCTGTTCATTTAATACAAAAATGACACATGGGGTGAAAGCAGATCCATCTGTACCGAGCCCCACTCACGGGTCTACATTTGACATTAAAATGCTATGTTTGGCTTGTAAGTCAGAATGACCAGACTACAACAGACAACACAGAATCCTTGATTCATTGCAAGGAGGTTTTGTGCATTTCTAATGAAAAATAAATGTGAGATGAATGGCACACAGCATTCCCAGTTAAATTCATGACATGAACCGAAGAAGGCAGTGGTGATGCTATTAGTCTGAGGTGGTGTTAAATGAAGATTGTGGTACGGAGACAGAACGACAACTATTCTAGCATTTCAGGGAACTTGGTGAGGCCATGTGTTACATGTTCTAAGGCTATTAGATCTGTGTAGCACTTGAGATGTTTCCACTTGTTAATGGACTTGGTCAGCTGCTGGTCTGGTCTGGCAAATATTTGAGGAGGAGCTGCAGTCCTGTGTTGAATACCACCTATCAGTGGTCTCATTTTACACAATCTGTTACATGTGCTAAAGGAAATTTTTTAGTGTAAAAAAAAAAGGCATTCAGAACTTAATTGTGGAAAGAAGAATGTCAATAATTTTGAAAATAAAGTCTATATACTTAGATCATAAGTACACGTTCTGAGAATTGAACCTAAAAAGGGTAAGGCTTAGCCTTTGACAGAATTGGCTAATGTATCCAACTGAGTGGCTGATCATTTGTGTAGAATAATGGGCTTCACGATTTCAATAGCTGAGGTGTAGCTACATGTTATGGACTGAATGTTTCTTGTAACCATAACACTATCGTTAAAGCCCTAACCTCCAGTGTGGCTGTATTTAGAGTAAGGAGAGAAAGATACATGGAGTCAATGGGGTGAGACCCTGATCCCATAGGATTAGTGTGTGTATAAGAAGAGACACCAGATAGCTCACTGTCTCTCTGTACATTTTCGGAGGAAAGCCATGTGAGGACAAAGTGGCAGTGTAGAAGCCAGGAAGAGAGTTGTGACCTTGAACCAAATCCTGCCAGAAGCTAGATCTTAGCTAGACTTTCCAGCCTGCTGAACTCTGAGAAAATGTCTGTTTTTAAACCGTTCAACCTATAGAAATTTGTTAAGGCTGCCCAAAAGCAATTAATCTAGATCTTGGTACTGAGAAGTGGGGTACTGCTATAACGAATTCCTAACTATTACAAACAGCTCTAGAACTGGGTAATGAGATGGGATGCCTGGGTGGCTCAGTTGGCTAAGTGTCGACTTCAGATTACATCATGATCTCACAGTTCATGAGTTAGAGCCCTGTGTTGGACTCTGTGCTGACAGCTCGGAGCCTGCTTTGTATTCTGGGTCTCCCTCTCTATCTATCCCTCCCCTGATGATGCATTCTGTCTGTCCCTCCGAAATGAATAAACATTAAAAAAAATGTTTAAAAAGGAAAAAAAAAGAATTGGGTAATAAGAGGTGGGATGAGCTGTGAGGAACTTGTAAGGAAAAGTTGAAATTACTGGTAAGAGGCTGTTGATAGAAATAAGGACATGAAGAATGATTCTGGTTAGGGTTCAGAAAGAAAAGAGGAGAGCCAGAGAGAAAGCTTTTGTCTTACAGGGTACATGCATCATTATGCAGAGGACGCTGGAAGGAGTAAGGACATTAAAGGTCCTTGTATTGAGGCCACAGATGGAGATGAGCAACTTATTGGAAACTAGAGGAAGGACAATGCTTGGTGTAAAGTCGCATAGAACTTGGCTGAGTTGTGTTTTAGTGTTTTCTGGAAGCTGGAACTTGCAAGCAATAAACTTCGGTATTTGAGGAAGTTTCTAAGCAAATTAGGAAGCAGCTTGGTTTTTCCTTAGAGTAAAATTCAAGAGGAGAGAATTTGAAGGAATTGTTAACCAAAGGAACCAGAACCTGAAGATTGGGAAAATCCCCAGCCTGTCCATATGATAGAAACTGAGAAAGCTTCTTGAGAAAAGAACCCTATGGGTGTGGCTGAGCAAACAGCTTGATAAAGAGTCTAATATGGATGCAAACCACTAATTGGATCATCTTTCTCAACAGAAGCCATGGATAGAGATGGAATTCTGTCAGGAGAAATGAAGCCAGGTTTGAACTTAAGGAGCCAGACACAGGATGAAATGAAGGAAAGCCTTTGGGGTTTTTTGATTCTACAGGATGGGACCATAGAGCTATTCAGTTTAAAACCTGTTTTACCATTCAAGAAAAATAATGTCTCTGGGGTGCCTGGGTGGCTCAGTCGGTTAAGCGTCCGACTTCAGCTCATGTCATATTGCACAGCTTGTGAGTTCGAGCCCCATGTCAAGCTCTGTGCTGACAGCTCAGAGCCTGGAGCCTTCTTCGGATTCTGTGTCCCTCTAGCTCAGACCCTCACCCACTCATGCTCTGTCTGTCTCTAAAAATAAGTAAAAGATTAAAAAAAAAAAAGAAAAATAATGTCCCTAAAGGTGGTTCAGGGTTCCCCCTCTGACTGCACGTCTGGGGGCAAGCATGGTTCCCCCTTCATTTCAGAGTGGGGCCTCTTTTAGGAGCCATGATGACATTCCCTTATGCATTAGAGGCAAGCCCGTGGCCCACTCTTGTCAGGGTGGTGCCGCCCCACAGAGCTGTAGGGGTGATATGGCCTGGAAGACAGGACATCAAACTTAAGATCTAATAGAATTTGCCTCGCTAGCTTTTTGACTTGGTTGGGATTTATCACCTCTTTTTTCCTTCCACCTTTTCCCTTTTGGCATAGGAACACCTATCCTAGGCATATTGCACCATTGTCTTTTGAAAGCACGTAACTTGTAGGATTTCACAGGTTCACAGCTGAAGAGGACTTTTGCCTCAGGTTGAATAATCCTACCTGGAATCTTACCCATATCTGATTTAGTGATACATACAGGAGACTTGAGCCCTTAGACTTGAGAGTTGATGCTAGAATAAGTTAAGGCATTTGAGGCTACTGGGATGTAATAAAGGTACAGCACATGAATGCAGGAAGGATGAATTTTGGGGTCAGGGTGGAATGCTGTGGAATGAATAGGTCCCTCCAAAGTTCCCATGTAGAAGCCCTAACCTCCACTGTGGCTTAAAGGAATAATTGAGGTTTGGGGCACCTGGGTGTCTCAGTCTGTTAAGCATCCAACTTGAGGTCATGATCTCTCAGTTCATCAGTTGAGTCCCGTGTTGGACTCTGTGCTAAGTGCTTAGAGCCTGAAACCTGCTTCAGATTCTGTCTGCCTCTCCCCTGCTTGCACTCTGTCTCTCTCAAAAATAAATTTAAAAGCATTAAAAAATGTATAAAAAATAAATCCTTAAGTTTAAATGGAGTCACAGGGTGGGGCCTTGATCCCATAAGTGTCCATGTAAGGGGAGACACCAGAAAGCTAGCCTGTGTCTGCATGTGTGTTCTTGGTTTCTTCAACTTCAAAGTGTTAAAAAAAAAAATAAATTTGTACTTTTATAATTTGTTACATGTTTATTTGAGAGAGAAGGAGAGGGCTAGGTTGAAGGTGAATGTGGGAGGGACACAGGGAGAGAGAATCCTAAACAGTCTCTGTGCTATGAGCTGACCTTGGGCTGATCCTACCCACAGAACCCTGAGATGATTACCTGAGCCAAAACTAAGAGTCCCACACTTAACCGACTGAGCCACAGCGATACCCCCAATAAATGTGTTTTTGAACAATCCAGCCTCTGATGGTATTTTGTTAAAGCAAGTCTGGTTGCCTCATAGAATAGGTAGGTCATGCTCATATACAGGCCTATTTTATATTCCAGTCTATCCATTAATGTGTGGATATTCTAAATCTTACTAGATCTCTTTTACTGAATCGATTCACTGATAGTAAAAATTGTTTTTCTTGGTCTATCATTATACTAGCCCTTAAAATGAAAGTAATAGTTCATACAAATTGCTCTCACTATTTTTCCGTTGGGATTCTGCCATCCCTCATCATTCTATGTAGCAAGGAACTACTTGGAAATTCTAACATGTGTAGTATTTTACACCTTCATATGGTTGAGCATAATCTTCTCTTGAGAGAATTCCCTTCTGCCTTTTGTGGAACTGAGAAACTTGTAATCTTCCAGTATTCAAGTTAGGTGTTGCATTTACATTTTTTGTGAAGCCTAACTTTGATAGGCAGTATAAATGGCCTTTCCTCTGAGTTATCTTTGTATCTTTGCACAGGATGAAGCCCCGCGTCAGCCTCCGGGCTATACATCCTGGTTAGGATTCTCTCTCCTTTCTAATGAACTTACACAATATACACAACACATATAAAAGGAGAAGGCTGGAAGAACATTAGCTTGTCAGAGTTAGTGCTGATAGGCAATATTTCTTAAATACAACTGAGAATGTATAAGAAGTTATTATTAAAGTGTAGAGGTGCTGGGAGATGTCAAGATTAAGGTGTCATCCAGAGACAGAACACCTGAAACTAGATCCAGTTGCTGACAAGTCTACTGCATATCAATTTGGTAGTCACCTAGAATTGGGCAAAGATGAGAATGGCAGGCTAGAATTCTCAGTGATGGACAGAAATGATGGGGTTGTTGTAGATGGCAAAATAAGAAGGGCTATGATTTAGTTACTAAGAACTTCAAAAGAGGATGATCCTACACATGAGGATGAGAGAATAATTCACTCTAGAATTGGTAGTGAAATTGTTCAGATGTGTAGAAGGAGCAAGAATCAGTGTCCTATCAGCAACACCATTTGATTCTCCTCTTGTACCCAAGCTAGAAATCATGGAGTTGTATTTGACTATGATTTTTGACTCACTGGTACAGTTCGACCACATTCTAGTGGTTATGCATATATATATATTATATATATAATATATATATAATAAATGCCACCCTTTTCTCCATTCCCAACTCTTGTTAAATTAGGATCACTAAAATACTAGACACCTTTGGTTTGTCCTTCAAGATTCACTCACTAGCTACCTCCTCCTGGCTCCATGCCCTCTGGCTTCAGGGTGTGGTAGTGGAAAGCCTCAGCAAGTGATGGCAACGAGAAGAAAGTGCGTTCAGTCTTTTGAGTCCCTGGTTCCCTCCCTGTGAGGTCTTGGAGGATGGCTGTGTTAAAACAGAAGGTCACCGCTCCTCCTAAAGTCACCCACTTTGCATGACTGTGTTGGTCCAAGTTCTTAAAACCTTTCGTTCCCCTCCTCTTCTTGCTCTTATTAACTGGTTCATTCTCTAACCTTTGTAATTGCCCCAAACTATGCACACTCTCTTTTGCCAGTGCTAGAGTGTCCTATTTGTTAGAATCCTCTTTTTCCAGTCTTTGAAGGAGAAGAGCTGATCATGTCATTCTCCAAACTTGCAAATTCTCCTACAACATGAACTGAATTTACTTCGCATGGTTTAGAAGACCATTTAAGCCCTAAGCACTGTGGGAAGAGCCTCAATTCTTGGAAAACTTACATGCACAAACTCCACGCGCTGGCCCCTTTGAGCATTTGGCCCCCGCAACACCTGTGGACCCTTCTGGTCTTTGTGCTTTGGCATAAACTGTGTCCTATGGATGAAAGGCTCATCTCCTCAGTTCACATGGAAACCTGTCCATTTTTTACTCTAAGAACAAATGTCATGGAGAATGGAGATGGGAATATTGCATAACCTACCTGCAGCAATTAGTGACCATTTACTTAAATCCTATGACACAGTACCTACTTGTATTGCAGTGCAAGTAATACTATATTTTCATGATTAATTGGTGGATTAATTCCTAGGCCCATTAGACTACAAGCTTCATAGGGAAAGAAATGTAGTATTGTTAAATCTTGATACCTTAGTCTGCCATAGATGTTCAATAAAATATATGGAATAAATACCCCAGACAGTAAGCTGTTACTGTAGAGATCGCATATCTGCTTAAAAGGTGAGATGACTCACTTGGGACATCTTTTATTTCATTGATTTATAGCTAGAATTAGTTTACCTGATCCATCTGGCTAGGCAGATGTCCTCCTTCTCCCCTAGTTACTCATTCTACATATATCATTCTTGAAACTTCAATCCAACAGAAAAGTTGATATGGATAGAGTATTACAAATGTTTGCAGTAAAAAATGGGTACCCGGGTGACTCAGTCAGTTGAGCGTCTGACTTCAGCTCAGGTCATGATCTCATAGTTCTTGAGTTGAAGCCCCGCTTCAGGCTCACTCCTATCAGCACAGAGCCTGCTTCAGATCCTCTGTCCCTATTTCTCTGTGCCCTCCTCTGCTGGTGCTCTCTCAAAAATAAAACATTTAAAAAGAAAAATGCTTACACTAAAAATTAATAGTCATTAATTGGATATCAACTGCATACCATTTTCCATCAAAAAAGCAAATACTTTGTATTTTAGGAAACATTTAATTCATTTTCAAATGAACATGGAGAAAATGTGTTTAAACATACGTGCCTTTTGATGACAGTGGAATTACTGTGTAGGTATAGTTAAATGACAAGAAAAATTGAATTTATTCAACTAGAACATGAGTAATAAAAATAAACCCTGTAAATAATTTAGACCTGGTAAGTGGAGAACATCTTCCTAAATCTCTGATCTTTCATTTAATGAATTACTTGCAAGTA
This sequence comes from Panthera onca, assembly GCF_046562875.1. NCBI lineage: Eukaryota > Metazoa > Chordata > Mammalia > Carnivora > Felidae > Panthera > Panthera onca. The sequence goes on along the minus strand of NC_138340.1, from coordinate 86,869,687 downwards.
ATCAGTAAATAAAAGGCAAACTCCTGTTAAAAGTTGGCACAGTCTATTAAGCCTCTGCCTTTGACTCAGGTTCTCAAGGTTCTTGGGTCAAACCCCACCTCGGGCTCTCTGCTGTCAGGGCAAAACCCACCTTGCATCCTCTGTCCTGCTGTCTCTTCCCCTCCCCTACTCATTCTCGGTCTCTCTGAAAAATAAGCAAACATTAAAAAAACAATGACTTTTAACTTTGTGCTCGGCCACTCTCTTTAGTTTAATAAACAAATTTAATAAACTGAAGGGATATGCTTTCACTTTTTTTCTTTATGCACAGATGAAGCTTTAAAATAAAGTTTCCCACCTTCTGTTAAGCTTTCAGAGAGGCATCTGTGCCTCTGTAATAAGCAGCTAAGAGGCTAAGTCCCATATTTTTCTGCTGAGAAGTCCGATCTGGATTCTGCTGCCATGTCATGCCTGTGAGTCTATGGCAGGCTGTGCAGCCCTGCTCTGGAGGTCAAAAGAGAAACTGATTGAAGTTGTGGAAATTGATCTAAGGCCAGACTGTTGGGTTGTGGGCACATTTCTCCTAGTAGAGGTTTTTATGAGCTACTGGCCCAGCAGGAACAGGAAGAACCTCTGTTCTAGGGAGTAAGTAATACTTGAGAGAAGTCGGAGAATGAAGACTGAAATGTACATCACAAATTCAGTGAGAATACCTGTTGAAGAATAAAAGTATTGTTGTCCTCATTCATTTCTAAGAACAAAGAGTATCACAGAGAAACTATTAATAAACTTGCCGAGCTTGAACAGAAGAAGGACCAATTGAATGAATTGGATTAATTGAAAAACTGCTTCCTGGCACAGGTCTATCTCCATTTATGCAACTTTGTTGAACCTGAATCTTTGGTTCAGTTTAAGAGATAATTTAAAGTAAATTTTTCCAAGGAATTAATAATAAATGCAGTAGAAATGGCTTTTTAGGGAATACCTCTGGAGATTGCTTGTGAAAAAGCACTTGTTAAACTATATACTTCAACCCAAATTTATCTGAATATCAATTTAGATTGTCATGTTCAGTAATAAGATTCAAGAGATACCTGTAAACTATTCTTGACATTGGGCCCATTTAAACTGGTATTAGGGTAACTTGATATTCTTAGGTCCTCACCAGTAGGCATAGCCATCTAGGTTTACAGCTGTTCACTCCGGGGAAAATAAATGGAGTGTATTTCATTCTCAGAGCAGACCTTCAGCATTGCCTTTTCAAAGCACTAAATTATAGCAGGGCACTGAAGACAAAATATGTTGTCTGATCTGTGTCCATTTCATAAGACATTTTTCTTCATAGTAAACTTTTGATTAATACGCCACTTCTTGGAGAAGCCATGCATGTTGAAGGAGGTGATCTCCTAAAGTAAAGCAAGACACAAGTTTGAGCCCCAGAAATGCCTAATTTTTTTAATAAGTTAGGATCAACACCATTGCATGTGGTTTTGCTTTTTAAATATTGCATGATACCTTCATGTTTAGATGTTTGTATAATGTTGCATTATATTGAGGTAAGATGATTATGGAATCATCTCGAGATTATTTCCAACTTTTTAAAAAAAAATACAGGAATGATGTAATGGGCACCTTTATTCATATACCTATTATTTTTACTCAATACATAAGTAATCAGTCATGTTATCTTCATAAAGCAAAAAAACGTAATCTGCACAAGTACGTTCTATAAATGGGAAGGCTGAAGTCCTCCCAGAGTCATGGTGCTTGTTACATACTGTGCTTGCTATATGCGATTGTGGCAGTTTGGGGAGATTATCTTTTAAAAATTTTTCTTGCTAAATTGGTATATATGAAGTCGTGTCTAAGGCAGCAAGTCTTTGATTCCCTATATGCTGTTTAGTGATCTTACTGCAACGTGTCATAGCATCAAATATCTGAACTTGTAGACAATTTATTCCAGGAAGATACTCTTGCCTCCACCAGATAATCCCCAGACTGTAATGAAAAGCATGATGCTTCCCTCACATGCATTCACTCTACAGGCAGCCGGACAAAGGCACATAAGAATTTCATTCGAGTAACTGTGGTGAAGTAAGCAATAAAACATGGCCTGATGCATGAAGGACAAAAAAAAATGAACAATTCGAAGTATATATTAGAGACCTTTGTAAATCCTTCAAATTGAGGACTATACAAAAACATGAATAGCATAAGGAATAGAATAAGTTCCTAAACAAGATTTTATATCCACTCACAGAAAAATGAGTGGGTAACTCTGCCCTTCTACATACCCTATCTTTGTTTCCCTCTAGAGGTTTAGTAGACTTTGTTTAGGGAGGAAGTCTGCAAAAACTCCTTGATTTTTGCAAATCAAATTGCTCACTTGCAGCTTCTCAGTGTCTTTTTTTAATTTTCTATCACTGGCAATAGTCTGCATATACATATACAGTATTTCTTACAACTTTTATATGTGATTTTAATGTGATTACCTTTATCACATTATTAGGATTTACTAGATAAATCAGAGATCAACACGTCAAAATAAAAATTGTAAATAGTGTGCAGGTGACTAGGCTTGTGTAGGAAGTCAATTGATGGAAAGTAAAATAGAAGCAAAGCTGTAAATCCCATACACACTGGGCCTCCAGATCACTCCTTTAAAACTACAGCTACTTTTTGAAAACCAAAGTTCAGTATTTTGAAAATAGACTAATTTACAAGAATAACTCCTAGACTGTATGAGAATATAAAAATTGAAGGAAAAATGCCTTGAGTTAGCTAATGTTGAATAGTTTTGATGACCCCAAATTTCTTAATTGACCAAGAACTTTAAATGAGTTTTTTCAAAGTTTAAGGTATGTAGTGATAAATTTGTCCTATTTCTAGGCTTCTACTTGATTGAACTGGATGCAATAATAACTCCCCGGACATAGTCTAGGCATAGATGAGTTTATGTATTACTGTGGATGTGTTACAAACACACCCTCCATAGTTTTAAACCTAGGGTATACACTCTTCTGACCCTTTTGAAAGTTTAAAATATATCTTGGAAATCGTCTCCTAGCTTCTTTGTAGTCAACTACACTACAAAAGCAGGCCTCAGGAGAGATAGTTGAAGACGGATAAATGGAAATGAAGCTGCGTGGGCTAGGAATGCAGATCCGGTAAGGGCATGTCCAGCCAGATGGGCTTGAGTCCTTGACCATCACTCTCTTCAGAGACTGGAAAAGCACTGGCTGTGTACCAAGTCTTCTGGGGGAAGGCAGTTTCTGCCAGCCCTTCCCCTCTTCTCCACCCCCTGCCCCCCACCACCACTTGTCCTGTCAGAGACTCTTAATGGCTTATGCCAGGCTTACCAAATCACATACAGGTTTTTTACCAGGAGCCAGATTCTTAATGTGTTTCATTTTGGAGGATTTCTATTGAAGTTTATGGATTTATTTTTTCCTGCAGTGTCTAAGTGTATTTTTTAAGATAGCGCTTTTATCTTTAGAAATTCCTTTTGTGTCTTTTCAGATATCTTCCATTTCTCATCATGTTCCTGTTTTCCTCTGCTGTCTTGAACATATAGAGCATATGTACAGTTACAGTTTTAGTTCCTGCTTGTGTTCCAGGTCTAACGACTTGGTTACTTCAGGATTGGTTCCTATTAAATTTTCTCCTAATTAAGGAATATGTTTTCTTCCTTGCCTGCCTGGTAACTTTTTTTAATGGATACCAGATAATGTGTTCTGTACTTTGTTGATGGCTGGCTGTGTTGGATTTCTTAAAATCATTGTAGGTTTTGTTGTGGCAGGCAGTTAATAAAGACTAGCTAAAAAAAAAAAAAAAGGAAGAAAAGAGAATCACCTTTTCTGCAAGTGCCTAGGCCCCTCTCTTTTCCCATTCAGTAATTTTCTTCTAGGACAGTACCCCATAAAGTCTAGCTGTTGGCTCTTCCTGAACTCTGATCTCAGCCTCCCTAACCCAATGAGACGACAGGCATCTTTAGATTCTTCATCCTGGCACTGTAGCCTGACATTGACTCCAAGCAGGAAGCTGGTCAGATCATCCAACTCTGTATTTCCCAGATTGTGGTGATCGTATTCCTCTGTGCTGCTTGTTTTCTAATAGTCTAAAAACTATGGTTTCATTTATTGTCTGTTACTTGGAGTGTCTATTTCTATAGCTGTGTAACAAACCACCACAAACCTAGCAGCTAGAAACAACACATGGGTTAGTTGCCATGCATCAGGAGTCCCGCCATGACATAATTGGATCCTCTGGTCAGGGTCTCACAAGCCAGAAATCAAGGTGTTTGCAAGGACCGATAGTTCTGGACCTTGGAGTTCTTGTCTACACTCGTGTGGTTTTGGCAGAACAATAACGTTTCGGCTCCTTGGAGTTGTAGGTGTCCTGTCTGCTTGCTGCCTCTCATCCGGGGCTGCTCTCGGCTCCTACTAGACCACATGTTGTTCCCTACACTCTTAGGACACGGCCGCTAACTATTGCTAGGCCAGCTCTTTAAAGCCAGGCTCAGGAGCAACAACTTAATTAGTGAAAACTCAAAATCAACTGGTTGGGTCTCTGTTTGTAAAATCCCTTCACTTTTGCTGGATTCTGTGGGCTAGTCACAGATGACAGGGCCAGCCTACAATGGATACAACTCACTGGGAGGACTTTTAGGGTGTGTCTTACCTAAGACCACAGGGCCACTTTTGTCTTTATTACTTGTTCTTGGTTGGAAGTGGAAATCTCTAGTTTTGTTCCATCTTTTCTAATTGAGCTTATAGAGTTTCAAAATATTGAACGAAGAGATACTAGATTTTCTTAGTACTAAATTTAAGGGAACTTTTTCCATTATTAAATCTGTCATGCTATATTAAGTTAGTGAAACATTTATGTTAAGAATGCATATTAAATATTGATGAGTTGAATATTAGCAAATATGTTTTTGTCTCAATGGAAAAGATTCTATGATTTGTATCATTGGGTCTATTTATAACTTGGATTAAAGACATTGAAACACATAGGCATTTGTAAATTGAACCTGACTTGGATATGTTGAATGACTTTCTTCCCCCTAGTAGTAAGATTTTTGTAACAATAGACCTGAGTGGAATTCTGTAGTTTTCTTTTATTTTTGTAATGTTTTTAAGTGAAAGATCTATCTGCTTTATTAAAGGAATTCAAGTTTTCCTTTCTATGCTTTAAGATGGTTTAAATTTTTTCTAATGTTTATTTTTGAGAGAGAGGTGGGGGCAGAGATGGAGGAAGACACATAACCTGAAGCAGGCTCCAGGCTCTGAGCTGTCAGCATGGAGCCCGACGTGGGGCTCGAACTCATGAACTGTAAGATCACGACCTTAGCAGAGGTTGAACACTTAACCTACTGAGCTACCCAAATGCCCCTGCTTTAGGATGGTTTAAACAATCTAAGAAGCTTTTTCCTTAAGTATTTTATAGAATTCACCATGTCTGGCACATGAAGAGTAAATGTGGTTCTTTGACTATGTTCTCCTTTCCTTGCACAAAAATAGGTCTCAATTTATATCTCTCCCATAGTCAATTTTATTAATATTTTGCTACAAATCGTTCTTTTCCAATACATTAATAAAACTTGAAAAAGTAGACATTTGTAGTTGAATTCCCACTGTACCTTTTGTCTCCCATTCTAATGCTTGTGTTGTATATTTTTATTCTATTTTTAAAAGGTCTGCAAATGAATTTTTTACCTAGCCATTTTAAAAAACAACTTGAACAGTATAATACTTAGTTTGATTATGAATTGATCTTTCCTGATGACATCCTTTGCCTATTTGAAGTTTTATGTTCATTTTTATTTTGTTTCTTGATTTGAAGATTTAATTCACTTATCTAATACTTTCTTCCCAAATTAGTTGACTTTTGTTCTCTTTGCTCCCAAGCTCAGATTTTACTGTTTTCATTAAATCTGACAGTTTCATAAATCATTTGTCACTTTTTTCCTAAGAAATTTTATTTTAGGTTTTGTTTCCTCGTTGACACAAGAATTTTTACCGAGATATTTTTTTTTTATGGTTTTACTGTTATGAGAGTAGGAATTTTATAGTTTTTTAGGGGTTTCTTTTTGTAGTACCTAGTTTAACACAAAATGTGATCAGAAAAATTTTGCTGCCCCCAGCCCCCGGCTTCGGTCTTATATCTTACATATTATGGCCAATATAGGGTCAATATATGTGAGTGTTCCAGGAGCTTGAGAAAAGGAACTAGTTACACAAGCAAAAGTTACTCATTCAAAAGTTACTCATTGGGAGATGAGGATATGATCAATGTAGTGCCTAGTTAGAAATTTTTTCATAGTAAATTTGATATCTGTGAATTCATGAATTATGGACTGCTGTGTATAGTTTGGCATAAACAGCATGTATTGCAACCTCAAAAACCGTTAAAGTTTACCATCCCCTATACATGGCAGTGAAGTTCCAAAGTTAGGAAAACTGAAAGTTTGTTTGTAATTCATCAAGCTGTAAACATTGATCAGGAGAAAAAGGGGAAAGATGTTTATTCAAAATAAGTAATACAAATAAATACTATGCAAATGATTGTGGAAATAGTAACGTAGGAGATAATTGAGGTGCAGCTCCAAACCCTCTGGGGAGTTAGGTAATATTGAGTATCATCAACCTTCTACCTTTCAGAAATCTAACCCATGTTAAATTAGGAATACATATTGTTTTAGGAATTTGTCATAAGGCTTTGAAGACCTGTCCTTTTGTTACAATTTTTCCTTTTAGAATAAGTATCTATGATAGATTTAGTTTGTTACTGTTGGTATACTCTAAGGTAAGGTATAAAACCCTGGAATAATATAATACTTTATTCATCCACTTCTTTTTAAATATTCTGTTAGAAAAAGTCTCTACGCTATAAATAATTACTACTTCATCAAAAATAAAAACTGGCGAAAAAGCTAAATTTTCATCAGTAGGGAATTAAAATACTAAAATGATCTACCTATAAAATAATTCAATTAGAAAAAACTTTGGAGCTCAGGTTAAAACCATAGAATTTTCAGGTGAAATGAAAGGCTTTATTCATTGCAAAAGTACTAAGGATTTTATTGTTACAAATGCTTATAGGTGGAATCTTAAATAGATTTACTGTTGATTCTACTCTACTTTCTTTGCTTGCCTTCCCCAGAATCTCCACACTCAGTACTACAGATATGTCCAAATGGGCTGCACCTCTACCCTAACTTTCAGTACTCCAAACATCCCAACAACTAAACCACTCACACTCTGCCACCAGTCACTAGATGTTCCCTAAGCACCTAGCACAAGTCAGGAGTAGTCCTAGGTGCTGAATTCTTGGAAAGGGAGGGACATGAACAGAAAACAGCAGTATTGCTGGATGTAGATGGCATAAGGGAAGTTACAAAATGCCATGAAAACAAATAGGAAATCAACTTGTCCAGCACATTAACGAACACAGAGACCGGCAAAATTAGATAGGGACCTTGAGTACGGGTAGAAATTGTTTAATTCTTCAGTTGGAAAAAGTTGTTAATTGAACAGGGAACAGCCTTAGTGAGACACAAAGATATTGAAGGAGAAAATCCTGAAGACAGATGGAAAGAGAGTTCACAGTTCGTGTCCTTGGTGGATTGTGCCTTGCTAGACATTTCATGGCTTTCCACGCCATGCTCCTGAAAGAAGGCTGACTCACTATCGCTCCCTTGCTCTTGCAGCAGATTGCAAGGTGTATTGTAAATTACAAAACACTGATAGAAATGTTAAATATTAGCTCCACTGGGTTCCAAGATAGATCCATAGACTTAAATAGGTGATGTAATCATTCTAGCTTTTCAAATTACAATGTCCTAAAGGTGATCATTGAATAAAATGAACAGAATGCTAATTGTAGTTCTTTTATAAATAGATGTGATAGTACTGAAGCATTTTGGAAAGAATTTGGGGCGGAGGGAGGACATTTTAATGTCACAAGAGAATTTGGCAGTTTAATAAAAGGGAAGAGCTTATTCATCATTAGCATTTTTACGTTGTTTACAGGAAGTTTGCATTTCATATCTTACTAAAAGGCTCACTTGACATTTTCAAATCAATTCCTATGCTTTATACCTCAGCCCCTGTGTGCTCAGTTTATCATTTCAGCTCATATTACCAATATGTGCTTTATCTGCCTTTTTTATCTGTGCCTCAAGAAAAAAGTTCCCGGATTATATTTTGTCAGATAATGTGAACTACTTAATAACAATCTATAAAAGGAAAAAGATGAACACCAGCAATTACTTCTTGCTTCTCTGGCTTTTCTGTACACGATAGACTGTAAACTATGTGAAAGTAGGAATTTTATTCTCAACTTTAAATTCTTAAAGTTAACTTCTTAAATTTAAAGTTAAATTCTTAATCAGTGTTTGACAAAGAATAAGCATGGAGTAAATACTGTGGGATGAATGAATAAATTCGAGGGTGAAATTCTATTACAAATGAGACCATATCTGTCATTGATGAGCAAACAAAAATTTTAACTCCAGAGTACAAAAGAAAAAAAAAATCAATTAGCTGGGTGGGTTTGTTACAATAAATACTCGGTGCCCAGGAAGAGACAAGCCAGACAAGCTCAGGGAATCAGGAAAAGACTGTTGATTGCACACTGGTGCTGGCCCATTGGAGTCCTCTCCAAAGACTGAGACCCAAACATTGGCATCAGCTTCCTTTTATGGCTGGGGTGGTAGGGGGTTGAGAGACAAAAGAAAAAGGCGGGGCACTTAGCCAGTGGTGCTCTCTGGGCAGTTGGTAGACACAGGAGGCAACCAAGATGACAGAACCTAAAAGTATGCAAGGGGAGTATCCAGCCTAAGATACCTGGCTGGCTCCTTGTATCTTGTTTTTACTAGCTTTTCTTAGGTTTACATTTCCTTCCATCACATTTAATAGAATAAAGATAAGACAGAGTCACACAACAAGTGGTATACTCAAAACTGCTTAGGAAAATTAAATTGAGCCAGATAATGAGAAAACCTTTCTTCCTTAAAAACTATATCCTACTCTAAATTTTTTGGTTGGAAATTTATTCTGAGGAAATAATCCAAATGTGTTTAACAACTATATGTACAAACGGATAATTATTAAAAAAATATCCAAAGCAATCGAGGCAAACTAGAAGACCTCTAATGGAGAAATGTTGAGGTCAATTTCTATAGCCATGTAGTTGACTATTTTTAGCCATTTAAAAATAGGTGTAGTGGGGTGCCTGGGTGGCTCATTTGGTTAAGCGTCTGACTTTGGCTCAGGTCATGATCTCAGAGTTCGTGGGTTTGAGCCCCGCATCAGGCTTTATGCTGACAGCTCAGAGCCTGGAGCCTGCTTCAGATTCTGTGTCTCCCTCTCTCTCTCTCTGCTCCTCCCCTGCTTGTGCGCTCGCTCTCTCTCACAAAAATAAACATTTAAACAAAATAGGTGTAGCAATATTATAATTGTATAAATATCTTCTTAAAGTTTTAAGCAGAATTATTGGTATAAAAATCCATACATGCATTCTATTAAAGCACGTGTACCTTATATGCATAGAAGGAAAAAAAGATGAAAGTGATCTAAATTCAAATTTAATTTATGTTATTACTCTGGGTAATTTTTCATTAAAATCTTGTAAAGGTTTGTGGTGGTTATGTTACTGACTCTTGGCAGTTCCCCTTCCGTGACTCTTAGAATGTATGAACTCGATGAAATAATACTGAGTATTTACTATGTGCTAGACTGTTAGACACTGAGAATATAAAATTGACTATGTTAGTGACTCTAGCTATTAATAAGATGCCATCTATGGAAATAGTCATCCCTGAATTTGAGCTTTTATCTGCAGCCCTGCTAGCCTTTCCAGAAATTTCATTTCATCACTAACAGGCTGCTGTAAGGAAGGTAGTGAAATAAAAGGATTGAAGCTCATGTGTGAAGGTGAAGGAGAAGTCCAGGGAATTTTGTAAACAGCTGGTTTTTCCAAAAAGTGATGTGGAAAGGGAAAGAAAAGAAACTTTGAAAGGGACAATTGAGGTATTTGTATAAAATTATGAAAATACATAAAATTCAAGTACCTCAACTTGGTAGTAATGTTCTGCCACACAATCCAGCCTTGTAATACTATATTCGATCCTAGAATTTTTCTCTCTACTTCACCTTTCTCTACTAACTACAATCAAAAGTGTTAACGATTAGGTCACATGCTTCCTGTATTGAAAAGTGAGTACATATTACTGAAATGAGGGTCTAGTAGAAGAAAGAGCAACCCTTAAAACCCCTGCAAACCAAAAGGCAAAAGGTCAGGAGTGGCATCTATGCTCTATGGCTGCTCAAAATAGGACCTTGGACAAGTCTCAGGAATGGTTTGTTTCCCTACCAGCTTATCAATGATAAATCTATTTACCTACCTACCTATGTAAGCGGCTTGTTAAGATAAGCTTAGAAGTCAAATGAGAAATGTAAATGAGAACACTCTTCTACATTAAAGTGTTGTGTATATACAAAACAGTACAAGTAATAGTAATGCTGATAACTATGTCTCAGGATACTCTAATACTATATCTCAGGACCAAAATGCCTTTGTCTCAAAGAAAGGACCACAATTATTTCATCATTCTGTTTACTCCTTTACTTGTACGACATCTAAAATTCTTAGTGAATAATGTAGTTAAAGCAATTGGACTAAGAAGTTGAACAGTTAAGAAAATTAACATGAATAAATTGGTTGACCTACAAGCAAGTTTGACCTATGTGAGGGTGTAATCTCGAGGTAGTCCATTTTCATAACTGTTTCCTGATGATGTTATCAACTATATACTTAGAAATTCTCAGATGACTAAAGAAAGGACAATAATTGGATACTGATGGAGAAGATATCACAAATTATTATTAAAAAGTTTGTCTAGAGGCGTCTGGGTGGCTCAGTAGGTAAAGCATCCAACTTCAGCTCAGGTCATGATCTCATGGTCCATGAGTTCGGGCCCCACATGTGGCTCTCTGCAGACAGCTCTGAGCCTGGATCCTGCTTCAGTTTCTGTGTCTCCCTCTCTCTCTGCCCCTTCCCTGCTCGTTCATTCTCATTCTCTCTCTGTCTCTCTGTCTCTCTGTCTCTCTGTCTCTCTGTCTCTCTGTCTCTCTGTCTCTCTGTCTCTCTGTCTCTCTGTCTCTCTGTCTCTCTGTCTCTCTGTCTCTCTGTGTCTCTGTGTCTCTGTGTCTCTGTGTGTCTGTGTGTCTGTGTGTCTGTCTCTGTCTGTCTCTGTCTCTGTCTGTCTCTGTCTCTGTCTGTCTCTGTCTCTGTCTGTCTCTGTCTCTGTCTCTGTCTCTCTCTGTCTCTGTCTCTCTCTGTCTCTGTCTCTCTCTGTCTCTGTCTCTCTCTGTCTCTCTCTGTCTCTCTGTCTCTCTCTCTCAAAACTTAATAAATATTTTAAAAAATTTAAAATTGGTCCAAATTTGAGGAATAGACTTTATAATTGAGCAAGGTCTTCATAATTTTTTTCATTCAAAAATTTATAGTGAATTTCATTAAATAGGAATTGTAAAAAAAAAAAAAAAAAAAAACAAAAAAAAAACAGCTTGTAATTCTGTTGCATGAAAAATAATTGTCTCTGTTGAAGACAGACTCTGGACAACTCTTCATGACATCTAGCAAAACAACATAGTTCCATAGACCTCCCCCCCCGCCCAGGCCCCCCAAAAAAGTGAACCAAGAGACAGAGGAATGGTTAATGACATTTACCATTGCATTAAGTCCATATTTAGAATGTTGAGGGGTTAGAGTTTGTGAGTAAATCCCTGTGGCAAGAAAAGCAATTTCAGTATGGCATATCTAATATTTATAGCATATGAGTTGGCACAAGAGTTCTTTTGAGATCATATGATAATATGTTGAATGATTCATGTATCTCTGCTACAAATTATTTGCTCCAGTAAACACACATCATTCTTCTTCTTTATAAGTTTGACTAAATGGGCACAAAGTCTAATCAGGCAGATATATATTCATCCAATATGAAGTTTAAATAAAGTTGTTTTTTATTTAATGACAGGAAAGGGTACTTCGAGAAATGGGAATACTCAGATTCCATCATCCTGTTCTGCTTTCCCAACTTTACCTTTCCCAAGACACATGAATAGCTTAATTCAGTCGAATAAAAAAAATTACTGAATGATTCCTGGTCCTTAGCTACTCACAAATAGAAAACTTACATTAAATATTTTTAAATTTTTTAAGTCCTTAAAACCATGAAAAATAGAACCCATACAAGGACTTGAAAAAAAAAAAAAAAAAAAAAACCAAACTGGTACTGGTAAAGTTTATAAAATTGCTTCTAGCTAACTTAAACAAATTTAAATGTTTAAAACACTCATTTAAAATTTTGCTTGTACCTTATCACATATAAGCCTTATTTTAACCTATTGTTAGTGTGTCATTTTCTGTAAGGCAATAATAGAAATATTATAAATATCAATGGTGAAAGAGCACCTGAATCAATTGTTCAATAAGCCCTGACACACATTCATAAATATATCTTGTTACCTTTAGAAAGAAGAGCAAGGCAAGTTAATTTCAAAATGATGAACCCTTTGAATATTCAACACACATGGAATGCAGACTGAGGGTGGTGTCCTTGATTTACAAGTTTCATACAGAATAACCCATATTCATGAAATATTGCTTACTGAGTAATACAAGAAGTCCTTTTTCTCGTTTACCTCCAATCAAAGGTGGGACTGCCAAACAGCTAGTTGCGTTGTTTTAGGTTCCAGATTAATAGCCAATCTACTTGGAACTGATGTTAAATCCTCATTTACACTGTTGTGCATGTATTGTCTATTTCCGGTGGAATGGGTTTTGCTCGGATCAATAAATGTTTCAGCCTAGTTGTTCATCTTATTAGAGAGGTCAAAGCAGTGACAGAGGTATATCTGTTTTCATGTCAAATAATGTTGGAGGTAATGAATTTTCTCCAAGTAGATAAACAACACTCCTGTGATTGTCCTTCGGTCTCCCACTACAGAGCTGATCATGATTAAGCTGAGGCTCTTGGGGAATTGGAGGTGTTGGCATGTTTTAAAACATTTTTTTACTCCAAAATTTATTTCCATCTCTGTGGTATTTTCAGTTCTTCAGTAGTGACCCGGTTGCATAATATACATCTAAGATGATTCTTGTTACATAATGCATTTGCATAAGTGGGAAAATGTAGCAGAAGGATTATTCCAAAATACAGCCAGTTAAAATTGTTTTTAGTTGTGTAGATTACAATAGTTTCAAGGTTAAATAGTAAATTTAGCAAGCTGACAATTAATAAAAATTCCTGACGAGCACAATACAAAAATGAACATAAACATATGTTCACATACACACCTTGATGATTGGTGAATGCAACCCTAATATCATATTCTCTCAGGTGACAAAATGACAGCAATCATAAGCTTACAGGCAGGTAAAACACATAGATGTTCAGACGAATATAGAAAGTTTCCATGAAAACTTGAGTTGTTTTGAAGGAAAAAAATATGAAGGTGTTGTCTTCATTTCTTGATCAATAGGGCCAGTTGTTTCTGTATGGATGAAGTTATTGTGTTTCATCAAGCCTATTTTCTGTAACAGATTTGGATGTGATGAATAGATTCAGTCACTCTGATTTGTAGTCACTTGGTGAATTGCTATTCATTTTAGCCCCCACTTCGGCATTGATCGACCATGTAGCACTGTCACTTGAGGCCAGACACTTGAGCCCTGTAGTCATTAATGTGTAGATTGGTAAAATACGTAAATAATCCCTTGCCGAACACTGATCCTTGGGGACAGATCTTCGTCACAGGACAAAGTGAAATCTTGCCAATTAGCAGATTAATTGGCTATGAGAGGTAGTGGAGAGGCCATCACTGTCTGGGAAAACTAGGGAGGAGTAAGCTGCAACCACCCCTCAGCCACACTTAGGGGATTTTTGATCTACTAAAACTCTAAAACTTGTAGACAAACATGATGATTAATCAGTTTTTCATTTGAAGACAAATATCAAACACTTAAAGCGAGTACTGTTCCTCAGATTGAAGGACATACGCACTTTGAGATTGGGAAAGACCTAAACCAGAAACCAAAATATATTAAGCAATTTTCCACGAAAAAATTTTATTTTTTTTTCAGACAACTTGATCATTTAATGGCCCAGATGATGCATAGGCATTTGGGAAACCTCGTTCCTGAGAAGTAGCACGGCTCTGCAGTAAAGATTCTGATATTGGCCAGACTCTTAACATGCAGACAGATCACAGTGTAGTGTCCAGAAGTCCAAAGCAGGTAACAGTGCCTTGGTTTCAAGGCTGGGGTTCAAAACAGTCTCCAAATCTGAGGGAAGAACCCTGGCCTTGGGGACAATTGGAGCTGGCCTGATGACTGAAGTCAGTCTCTGATTTCAAAAACAACATGGTGAGATCAAGTCTTGAGGACAAGGATGGAAAGTCCATGATAACTATGCAGCCTTGCTAACGGTAGTGGTATAAGAGCAGGAGCAAAAGAGAAGCTTAACCGTGAGTTGTCTCAGTTTAAAAATAAGTAGTGGGCTTAAAAATCAGATTAGGAAACCCTTAATTCTCATCAGTGAGACCAGCACTGTATCTGTACATAGTGGTCAGGTCCCTAGCTATGCAGGGGACAATTAGTGTCATGGCTTTTGGTGTCGTACTACATGGACAGATGGCATGGAGTGATCCAACCTTTTTCATGGGAAGCCTCTTGTAGTTACTCTCCTAATTCTTTGGAAAACTAGGTGAACCGTATGCACATAATGTTTGTCTGCGAGATGTAAAACAAATGTATGCTTTTAAGTCCTCAAAAGGACCCCTAGCACAGCTCCCATAGGAGGGTAAAAACTATGTAGCATTTACAGCATGGTAATTCCTCTTCACAGAGCCCTCTTTCATTTCCCAACAATCACTTTGACTTAGGATAGAGAAAATCAAACACGAGGGGGATAAAAATGCACAATATATGGGTCATGATTTTCCAGACCTCTCGATAGCTCATATTAGTGGGTTTCATTTCTGTTACTGTTCATTAAATCATGTAGCTACAATTAATATTTTTCCAACCTTAACACTTTTTAAAACACTCAAACTTTGATAAAGCATCCTTTAACTTGGAGTGAAAACCTACATCCCACAGGCCACATCTGGCCTATCGTTTCATTTGGTATGAACTTCAACCTAAGAATGTTTCTTGCAAACATTTTCAATTGATGTGATAATAGGATTACACTAAATTCTACCAGTTAAGCAAAAAGTTACCTCCCAATAATTTTATTCTTCTTATTACTAGACTTACTACTATTACATAAAAATTATACTCAATTATTTGTCAATAAAAATTGTGGAAAACTGTTTCTGCAAAATGAAAAACTACATAATTTCCTCAATTTTACCTCTTATCCACAAAGCCAAAATTACCTATTATGTAGGCTTACAGAAAAATTTGTTGACCCTTGTTACAAATCATCAAAATTGACCTTGTGTGCATTATATACTTAAAACTAGGACAATTTTTATTTATCTTAAATCTTTAAGACAGTATATGGTACAAATAGCACATTTGGTTAATAATTGTTTCCATATGTGAGCAAGAAAGTCAATCTGTAGTATATTTAAATTTGGTGGATTGTGCCCTACTGCATAAATTATTGGAAGCACATCCACCTTGATCAAAAAATTTTGTCTCAAAATTGAAGGTTTTCTTAGGGTAATTTTCAATCAATGTTCTGAATATAGTACTAAATATATCTGTAGGTATTTCAAATAATACAAAATTATTAAATAGGATATTAATGCTTAAGGATTAGGAAGGGTGAGAAGATCAAATGTTTTACATTAGAATAATGGAAGTAAATCTTGAAAAACAACATGAGTATTTTCAAAGATAGAAGAAATAATGAACTGTAGAAAGCAAAAGCTTCGATCAAGACAGGATGGATAATTTTTCATTTTTTTAATGACTCACTAATAGGCACATAGAAGTTTTAGTGACAAAATAGTCACACAGAATGTTAATGAGCAATAGATGAAAATTACGGAGGTATCTTACCAAGAAATAGAAAAAATGCTTCTTGTCTTAGACAATGTATATTTCACTTCTAAAAATATAAGTGACATGAAGAAAGATGCATTTACTGAAAGAAATGTAATCATATTCTTGAAAGCCCATCAGCTAATGGGACTTGAGCAATTAGAATATATACCGACATTACCCTTTTTTCCTCAGAAAGCAAGACTAACTCAAAACCACAAGCCCATCTTTGAGCTACCATTTTTTTTAGATTTTTAATTTTTGAAATGTTTGAGAGAAACCACGCGTGCACACGCGCCTACCCGCGTATGTGCAGAGGAGGGGCAGAGAGGGAGGGAGAGCCAAGCAAGCTCATGGCTGTCAGGAGAGGGCTCCATCTCGCTCACAGTGAGATCGTACATGACTAGAGCCAAAATCAAGAGTCAGCGGCAACCGTCAGAGCCACCCAGGCACCCCTGAGCTAGAAGTTTTTAAAACATAAATCAAATGATAGACCATGCCCCGTTTTTCTTCTTTAAAAAGTGATTCCATGTCCATCCACATAAGTAAACTTAAGATGGAAATCTGTAGATAAAATTTCTCATACCTGTCAATTCTCTTCAGAGATCAAGTTTGTGTACATGACTTCTTAGGAAAGATTTCCTTTTGAATGCTCTAAAAGTAAAACCTAACATACCCTCAACTACATTTTTACGTGAATCTAATTTTTCCATTGCTAATACCCATACAAGAACCCTACTTTGGATGTTGCCCCCTCCCGTCCCCCACATTTCATCATCATTGTATCACATAAACGTCTAAAATACATGACCACACCTCCCAAATCTTGATCTCCAAGACAAAGACAGTTGAAGCTGTCTTTCACAGCTTCAACATTTTTAAAACTGTTAAAATAATCCCCTATACTCAGACCTCTTGATACTGGAGTAAATACTTCACACTACTTGAAGAATAAACACAATCTGGCAAGCACACTTTTCTGCTTAAATCTTTTTAAGATAGCCCAATATCTTTAGAATACAGTTCAAATCTCTTAGCCTGATAAGAAGCTCTTCATCATCTGTCTCCCTTCTCTAATCCTCACTTTTTCCTGACCATGTGCTCTAATCCTAAGGCACCAGCTTGCTCTACGTTCCCTAACTGGGTATGTTACTTTATGCTCTCCTTCTTCACCACTTAAATTTCTCTCTTCTCGTTCCTTCTCCCCTTACTCATCCTTCACCTTCTAGATGATTCTTTGTGCAACATTTCTGGACCTGTCCTTCATTCAAAGTTAATGCCTCTTGCTTGGTGAATTCACAGCACTCTGTAGCATTTGTAGAATATCTTACAAGTTTCAGCTTGCTATATCCCTACTAGACTGTGCACAGGTAACTGGCAGAATGATAGTCATCTTGCTGTTTTCAACACCTAACAGAAAGCTACTTAACAGCAGTTCGAATATATTGGAGGACTAGTAGATATGAATGAATAAAAGGACGAATGACAACTATCCTATTGCATTTTGACAACAAATCATCTCTGAATGCCTAATCGTATCAAGTCCCTTCACAGCTCAGTCCTCCTCTACTCTAGAGGATTGTTCCTGCTTTGACAAAACCATTCACTAAACTTAGCCTATGGACAAATGATGTAAACAACAAATCTATTTTACTTGGAGATTTTAATGGTACAATTTTAATATATAATTATAGAGCTATAGTATACGTCAGTTATAAATATATTACACACAGAATCATATAAATATTGTAATATACAACTACAGTGTTTATTAAAATAAAATAAACATAGAAGAATAATATTTTGCATTTCTGAAGCATTATAGAGTTAACATATTCTTCTACATAAATACTCTACAGGGACACCTGAATGGCTCAATTGGTTGAACATCTGACTCTTGATTTCAGTTCAGGTCATGATCACAGGGTCATGGGATTGAGCCCCACATTGGGCTCAGCCCTGAAAGCGGGGCTCCTGCTTGGGATTCTCTGTCTCCTTCTCTCTGCCCCTTACCTGCTTGCACTCATGTGCTCTCTCTCTTTTTCAAAATAAATAAACTTTAAAAACAAATACTTTTAAAAATATTTTTATAATCTTGCCAAATGCCAAGACATAACAGCACCATTTTGTACAAAGTAATGTGTTCAAGGTCACAATATAAGGAATGAATCAGAAGAGAACATATGAATTCTGTTTCCCAGTGCACTTTTACCTGCCAAATCACTTTCACAGAATAACAAAATGGGGTAAGTACGTGGCAATATATTTGTATTTTGCCACCTCCTACTTAATGTGTATGAGAAAATCTGAAAATAGATTCATTCTAGTTATGTGTTTAGCTACTGGAAAGTTGCAATGTTGAAAAGCTGAATGAAATGACAAAGGTAATTATGTTGCATATACAACAGTGCTTTGATTTTAAATTCTTCCTAAAGTGAGTGCTACTGGAATTTTTCCACTTGGCAACCTCTAGTGACTATTTACCCCCCGAGCTGTCAAAATTACATCCTAATGTGAGGAAGAAATTTTTAACATAAAATAAATTTCATTTAAAAATAAATATAGGCACCCAAGTTGACCCTGTCCCTAGCAGTCCCAAATGAATATGCATCTCTCTGACAGCCTAGCAGAGTAAGGGTTGAGGTCTTTTTTGGCAAACTGACAGTTGTTCAACTAAGAGATGAAAGGGGGTGGGGTAGGGTGGGGAGGCATAACTAAACCTCATGTCAATGTCTGTTAAGCAGACAGCGTTCTAACATTGAGTTTAACCTACCAAGCAGAAGACCCTCCTTTAGGTAGAAAGACCTTTCTGCCACTCTGTCTATGTGTTAAGGAAAACACCTACACTGACAGGTAGTTTCCTGTGCTCTGCTTAAGAGCCGTGATGTGTGAATTTGCAGATGATAGCCAAAACATTTGGATTTCCCATTAAAATACGTAATCTGGGCAGCATAGAACTTAGGTAAAACTGACACGCAATAGTTTTTTACCTATCCCTCAGTAACCTAAAAATGACTGCTACTTAATGATAGAAGAATAAGAACCATTCTCTTCAAATTTATATATTGTAATTCATTTGATCCATTCATACTTGAAATAGGATTATCTCCTGGCTGTCGGTTATTATGATAAGTATCATTGTGATAAATAGGCTAGGAGAACTTGTTGGAAGAACCAGTACTTTGGTTCATCCCTAAAAGAGAAACACAGAAAATGGGTCCAAGCAGAAGGACCACTCGATGATGAGAGCTAAAGGTAAGAGAGTACGTGACATATCTATGAATAACTAAGTTCAGTAGTATCAGAGCTAAATGAGCATTGACAGTAATGGAAAAAAGAATACCAATTCAGATATTTTAAAGACAGAACTTAGAGGGTTCAGTGATGATGTGCTGGGAGTAAATCAGAGAGGCATGACCTTTAAATTTCTGACATGGGTGATTGGCTGAATAATGGTGCTATGCTCTGCTGGGGAAAAACACAAGGGAGGGAAGCAGGGGAGAGGGGGGAGGAATAGGCAGTATGCTTGGGAAATAAGGGGCTCAGTTAGAATTACAAATGAAACCGATAGTGGGGTTACTGAGAAAGCGAAGACAGATGAGTCCGGATTGATATTTGGACTGGAATTCTAATTGGGCAATTACTAGCATAGAAGTCTTAAAGTGGAAATGCAACTTTTGAATGTCTTTATTTACCTTTAAAAACCTGTTAGGGGCACCTGGGTGTCTCTGTGGGTTAAGCATCCAACTTTGGCTGAGATTATGAACTCCCTGTTGCCAAGTTCGAGCCCCATGTCAGGCTCTGTGCTGGGAGCTCAGAGCCTGGATCCTGTTTCAGATTCTGTTTCCCACTCTCTCTGTTACTCCCCCACTCACACTCTGTCTCTCTCCTTCTCTCTGTCAAAAATAAAGATAAAAAATAATTTTTTTAAATATTAAGATATTTTTAGTTTTAAAAGTCATTTTTAAAATTAGTTTAATGCAAAAACACTAGTGTCCTGCCTCAGTTCTACCTATTCCCTTGACTTCACTCCCAGGCACAAACTCTTCCAATCCCAGCTCTTTTTCCTCTTACTTGCCTCAATTTCTAAATAACATGTTCTAAAAACATTTCTCCCTCTGCAGTTTGAGGTAATCTATATTGACTTCCAATTTTGCATGCTTGGGGTCTTCCTCATTTACATTTTTCTTGGCTGTCTTTCGAATAGTTCATTTTCATTACAAAAATTACCCCTGCTGTTATTACGGGAATTATGAAAATCTTATTTATAGATAAACCTTGTAATGTGCTATGCTTATTGCCTTTCTTGTACAGTTTTTTGCCCCTGTGTGATGTGAATTACTACCAGTTTTTTTTATTGGCTTAGTTTTCTACGTATCTATCACCAATTCATTCTCATTTTGTATGTGTTGGGTTAAATTATATTACCAAAATAAAAATATTTTGCCTATGGAATTCTGGGTTGATTATTTCCTATGGTCCTGTTTATTCCCTTCTTGGGAATGTTTATACCTTATATCTATAACTTCAGTACTTACCTACATGGGAAACTTAACATTTGATGGTAATCAATAACTTTTTCTCTTTCCCATAGAGTGCTTGAAACACACCTACTCCCAAACTTACATGTTACTGTCACACTACAATTCAGTTTTATACTAACACATTAGGCATTATTTTGTTACTCTATGCAATCAAGTTTTGTTTAAATCACCTGTATATACATTTTTTTCCTTAGGCTTTTTTACTTCTTTCTTCCCAAATCTTGCAAACTCGACCATTTATCTTTAGTCTGCAGATGATGGTTAAAGCTTGAGATTTGTTACCTCTGCAAATTAATGTCTTTGACAAATTGTGGAGAAATTTTGATCATTAAACATTTATTTCTACACTATGTTCTCTCCCTGATGGATTGCATTTTAAAAAATACAAAAGCTATTGGTAATTCATGGTAATTTTAACGAAGGAGGAAGTCTTAAAAAGATACATCTAAAAGGAGTAGTGTATCTCTCATGCTAAGCTACCTCATGCCACAGTCAGGAATAATCTCCACCTCTCTCTAGTCTAAAAAGGCAAAAGTTTATCATTCAAGCTCCATTTTCATTGTATGTCCTCTGTAGTCTCTCCAGTGCGTTGTTACCTTTTGTGACACTAAACAGCCTCCATCTGGAGTATTGAGTTCAACATGGCAAGCTTGGGATCAGAGGGACAGGAATGAAGAAAGAGGGGCAAATAGTTGATTTTTAAATTCCACCTCCCAAAGTAAAATACAAAATTCCATCTACATGGCATTAGATAAAAGTAGGTTACATAGCCACTGCCTAAGTCATGGGATCAGAGAAGTCCAATTCTGTGTGGTCAGAGGAGAACTAAAAATACTTGGTGGACAGCTTTAATAAAAACACCAAATAGCATAATGAAAGCGTTGAAAAAATGAGAATTACAAGAACTTAATATTGAATTTGAGGTGAATAAAAACAGTTAAAAAATTGCCTTGGCTATGTCAATTTCCAAAAAGATACTAATGGAAAAATATTTGAGCAAAAATGACAAGCTTTTATGTTCTCTTACTCCAGTTTATTCATGGATTATAGTTCATCAAGAACTGATTGTCCTAAAACACACACACACACACACACACACACACACACACACACACACACACACCAGACATTTACCACCTTTATTAGGACAATGTAGTTTGAATAAGGAAACATATTGGGGTGACTGGGTGGCTCCGTCGGTTAAGCTTCCAACTACAACTAAGGTCATGATCTCACAGTGTGTGAGTTGGAGCCCCGTGTAGGGCTCAGTGCTAACAGTTGAGAGATGGAGTCGGCTTTACATTTTGTGTGTCCCTGTCTCTCTGCTCCTCCCTTGCTCATGCTCGGTCTCTTGAAAATAAATATTTGTTGAATAAGGAGCATACCTTAAAATAATGGTCTTGCCTGTATACCATGTGCAGTCTAGACCAGATATGAATGCTGAGGATTTTGTTTTATCCTATTGTAGCTACATGGTACATTGATAACCAAATTAGGGCATCAAGAATCTCTGAATTCAGTATCAGGGTCATTGAATAAGAGCTGTTTGATAATAATAAATAGGAAAGGATTGTGAAGTTAAAAAGGGGGTGGCTAATTAACACACGTATTTTGGGGTTCTTGTATTAGCATCTTTTTATTTTTGGGCTCGAACTTAAAACCTCAAGATCCAGAGACACATGCTCTACCAACTGAGCCAGGCAGGCACCCTTATGAGCCTCTTTGCTCACGATCTTGGGAGTTTTACTCCCAAATAGTACTGAGGACAAAGGGGAATATTACTGTAACTGTAATAATCCATTTGTATATGAAGGGGCTCCAGAACCGTGTTGATGACATCACATTTCTAGATATGAAGAATTTAATTATCAAATCTCAGGTATCAAACCTCAAGTATTGGACTTACCCCAAGGTCAGTCCTCTTCATTGTGGCAATACATGGTGGCCATCGTTGTTTCATAAATATTTCTCCCAAAGGTGCGTGGCCACAGTCCTAGACGCTCCAACTGAATGACATGAAAGACATAAATCTTATCTTTAATATCAGTCAAGAGCTTTACATAAATTAACTCATAGCAACAACTTTGTAAGTCTTAAACCACAAATTGTTATTCTAAATTTTGCAAGGCCTAAATGAGATACTAATGAAATGTTCAGTGTTCAAGCTTAACCTGGGTCAAAGGGAGTATATATTAGATCGAGGAGTCCCATGTATCTTTTCCACACTGCTGAATACCTCTCTGGTTGAAAGGTTGGGTTCAAATTAACATCAAGGGATTTTTTAGAGGGGCTACAGCCTGAGATCTATGCAGAGCTCTTACCTCTTACACTACTGCCTAGAGTTTTGCTCAATGCGTTCTAAAAATACTAGGTCTTGAAGATTGTCACAGTTCACTATGTTTCAGGAAAAATCTACATATAATACTGTTACTCTGAGTAGGGAAGAAGGGCCTTATGGATCATGGAATCTGTAAAGAAAACCCATTCAATAGTAAGTTCCACAGATTGCTAGTAATGTTCACCGTCCTTCTAAATCTCAACTCCTTGAATTTTCAAAATAACTCTAAGAGATAGATAATAATCTTACTTTAAACGTAAAAAAAAAAACAAAAGCTTAAAGCAATTAGATGAACTTGCCCTGAGTCTTAGAGCTAGTAGGTGCTACAGCCAGAAATGTGATTAAAATCTTGTTTCAAAGTACTTTTGCAATGTTATTAGCACATTAACTGTTGGCAAACGGATGTACTGAGAATAATTTTTATC
Source organism: Panthera onca (assembly GCF_046562875.1). Classification (NCBI taxonomy): domain Eukaryota; kingdom Metazoa; phylum Chordata; class Mammalia; order Carnivora; family Felidae; genus Panthera; species Panthera onca. The sequence goes on along the minus strand of NC_138340.1, from coordinate 86,846,336 downwards.
CTGTCTTTATTGTGGTAATCTTACCAAATCAATTTTTCTTCAGAGATTATACAGAAGTACATCTCTGCAGAGGAAACACAACATGGTGTCTTTTGATACCAAACCTAAAAGTTAGATTTACTCATAATTCATGTCATTTACTGAACAAGAAAAAGGTTAGGTACAGAGTTGAAGTGGAGTACTTGTTACAGGACCTGACCTATAGCTATCATTTCTCAACATAGAGTTAATCAAAATCTGTGAATTATGCTGGTGTATTTCTAAGGGCCTAGAAGGCTGAGAAGATAAGGGTTGAAAATGAGTTTCAACTTGGGATTCTCTTTTCCAAGGGCTTGTCACATCACTGGATTGTGACTGTTTTATGATGAAAGTCAATGGGACTGAAAGTATTACCATATGTACACACCGGTACACAAAGTTATATCTGTTCATCAACATTGATTTATTGATTGCGTTAAGACAAAATAGAGGTATGAAATCAGAACATGGAGATTTTGAGTTTGTGGAAAAGAAAGGGGGAGGGGAAAGAAAGGTTTAATACAATAGGACATAAGTTAATATTTTTTTTGTATTTAGGAGACATTCTTTGGTTAGAAAGGAAATTTTCCATGCTTCATGCTCTTTTAACTGCTAGGGCTGAAACAGATCAAAGAAAAATTCTTACCACTAGTAAGCTATTGGGCAAACATGAAACTTAGGCTTATTTGGCTGGAAATATCCGAGGGCACTTGATATTTAAGCACAAAAATTTACCTTATTATCAGAGTCAAAGGAAGTTTAAGTGGCAGATGCAATTAGATACTAAAAGTATGAAGCAGCATTGCAACATATTAAATGGGGGAAAAAATAGAATGAGCTTGAAATGAACTCCTAAACATTGAGATCAATTGTGAGCTTATTGAGCTTATGACCCAATTGGGCTCCAGCTAGAAGCAGCCCAAGAACCAAGTCTCTCTCCCAGAGATCCTCCTCCTGACCCAAATTCTCCAGTGCACTTCTGGTATCAGCTTCAAGCTCTGTCCTGTTCTCTTGCCTGTAAGAAATCAGTACTTTTTAGGGGATGACAGATTTGATGTGCCAGGACAGAAGTAAGGGTGGTGATGATGATCTTCTTAAACACTGTTCAGTTACAGGGGCAATGCTAAAAAGAGTCAATATCCAACTTAAACTAGCTCTTAATGGTAATTTGATAATTTGAACATTCAGGGGATCACAATGGTGCTAAAGATGACAGCTGAAACACTAAATCTATAAAACGAAGAGGAAAAACAACACTCAAGAGAAAGGATATAGTGTAGAAAGGTAAAGATCAAATAAAATTAGGGTCATTTAATAAGATAGTTGAATGCATGTTAGCAGGTAGTAAGGTGATGTGTTCCTTTTTTAGACCTAAATTTATATGTCTGTTGCAGAAGTATAAATAATGTTTCTGTTTCATGAAAGAAGCATAAAGAATAAGGAGTAAGCCAAATAGTGCAAGCAAAGTGGATTCTATGAGAACGTGAAGGACTAATCACGCCAGTGGTCGCAGAAAAAATAACCACATGCCAAGAGAGTGAACAAAGTGATGACGGAGAGAAAGGAACTGTTCATTACTAATAATAGTTCATAGTAATAGCCTTTACTATGTTCTAGTACTTTATATATATGTGCTAACTCATTTAACCCTTCTAATAGCCCTATGAGTCCAATATTATCATCCCCGTTTCACAGATGGCGTCTGACACCGAGATTCTGTAATATGCTTATGATCATACAATTAACAGGGTTCAGAACTCTTATTTAACTTGGGGTAGGTAGCACACTCAGGACCAGTGTGCTTAATCTTAACATGATCAAACATTTCACAGGGACCCTGTGAGTTGAACTATTCAGAAAGTCCACAGATGCTCCTATGAATTAAAAGAATTTAAGGCGTCATAATTACATTTCATTAAGTTGCCAAGTAAGACTTTTAAAAAGTCATTTTGTGATGAGGACCCCAAGCTGAGAATCGTAAAACATAAGAAAGCATGTGCTTAAAAACAATATTGATGAAACAACTAAAATTGAGCTATTGAAAGGAAGGTCAGCCTAATGACATATCAGTTTCAGGTGTACAATATAGTGACCCAATAATTCCATATTCTGCCTGGTGCTCATCACCAGTGCACTCCTTAATCACTTCACCCATTCTGCCCCCCGCCCCCACTGCAGTATCCTCTAGTAACCATCAGATTTTTGTCTATGGTTAAGAGTGGATTGCTTGGTTTGGAAAAACACCTTTTTTCAGAGAATCAATAATAAAGATAGAAGTTCAAAAGCTCAATTAGTATCTGGAACTACGATGTATAAAGGCTTGAAAAAACCGTGAATACCACTTACATGAACTGTTATAAATGAAAGTTTGTATATTTGTGTATTTTTAAAGGCTCAATTAGTTTGAAATAAAACTGAAAAAAAAAGTTCCTACGAATGTATGTAACCTTATGATGACACACAGTATTTTCCTACCAATAGGGCATCATGTTATCAAATGTACCTGGACTGCCTATTTTTAGAGTTCTCCTAATTTAGACACCCATCTGTGTATTGAGAAATGACTCTTAATTGTTGGTTATTCAAAAATGTTTACTAAAAGTACCTGGAGGGCTTTATGAAATGAAAACCACTCAGTTATTTAAGCAGATAAATGTATATGTGTATATATATATATACACATATACACACACACAACTATTTTATATATATACATATACACACACGTGTATATACATACACGTGTATATACACACACGTGTATGTATATACACACACACGTGTATGTATATACACACGTGTATAAACATATGTGTGCATATACACATATATAAACATATGTGCTTATATATGTTTATATATATGTATGCGTGTGTGTGTATATGTATATATATGCGTATATATATATATGTGTATATATATGTGTATATATATATATATATAAAATCTGTCTTCCTGCTATGGCATTTTCTAACAGTTGCCACACACAACTATTTGCAGTTTAGACTTTATTTACAGAACTTGTCTGTTCCATCTTTATGCAAAGGTCTAGGTATTCCTAAAATTAAGTTCAAGTCCTTCAAAATGGGCCCTGAGAGAGGCTTCCTACAGTTGTTTGTTATCAAGGAAATTATATATTCTTTATGTAATTTTTAGCCCTATAAACCCTTTTGCTTTGTCCAGTCTGGAATTAGAAAGTGTTTCCTTTAATACTGAGTTTTTAGTAGGAAAATGGCTTGTGGACGTCTGTTGATTTTTCATTTAATTAGTATGTAATATGTTCCAGGCTCTTCTAAGTGCTTTGTAAACAATAATTCATTTAATCTTTCCAACACAGTAAGACATGCATCATCATTATCTCCATTTTACAAGTGAGAACTGGTATACAGAGATAAGAAGAAAATAAAAGCCTGTATTGAAGCTAGATTCTCACACAAGTTACTAGAATTTAATTGCTGAAAGTCTCCTAAGTAGAAATGGCATGATCGGACCAATCTGAAGGAACTGTATTTACAAGCACATTATCCACTAAGACTGTCTCTAATATAACAGCGAATATTTTGAGACTTGCCCAAAGTCACATAGCTAATAAATACCAGAGATAGCGTTTGAACCCAGGCAGTCTGTCTCCAGGGTCCATGCTCTTAAAATAACAGGAAAAGAGTGCCCTTATTGCAGAAGTCATTGACTTCTGTTTCTTTTGATCAGAATTAAGGGCCCCCAAGTGTCATTGTCCAGTTCCCAAATGCTTCTTGATTTGTAGCCTATTCCATGCTGAAGCCTGTATGTGCTTTATTTTCTCCTTTCTTGGAGGCACATAACGAGTTTAAACTCAATAAATTCTTAATGATGGAAATAGGGCTTAATGTTGCACTAGAGTGGAAAACATTATTGTAATTAAAATCTAGAGAAAATAAGTAGTGAATCTTGTGAAAAATAATAAAGGGAAGCCTCACTAAAATGGACAGGGAGAGGTTTGCCAGGGGAGCTCTCACACCCTCCAGCTCAATATCCCTTGCAGACCCAACAGGAAGATAGAGACTTAGCCAATAGGTACTACTTACTATAGCAGCAGGAGGCAGGAACTCTTCCTCCTCCCTCAGCAACAGCTCAGCCAATGTGTGACAGTCATAGTTCAGCCAATGAAAGGTCACTATGAGCTCCCAGTTTAGTCCATTGGACTTTTTATTTATAACAGCCTTCCCATCTTTCTGCTTCACTCTGTAGAAGAAGAGTCTGTTCCTCTCCTTTGGTAGACTTGCCTATGGTTTTGCCATAGTTTGCTCATCCTTTATTACAATTCTCTATTATTCCTAAATAAATCCATCTTTTGCTGGTAAAATACTGTCAGTTGTATTTTTTAAGGTTAGCAGTTGACTTTCAACACCAACTCTCTGCCAGTCACTAATCACATAGGACTAGGGGTTATGCAAATTTGGGTAATAAAACCAATCAGTAAAAGGCACCTGTTTCCTTTTTACCAAGTTAAAGTCTTTGGGGTTTCAGGAAGTCTTTTAAATCACCTGTGAAAAATTGCATGTTTAGAGAAACATTTTTTAGAATACTTAGTACATAATGACTTACATTCAACTACTTTCCAGTTGACTTTGGTGATGAGTAAAAGTCTGAACAAATGCTAGATTCTCTCATATGTTACTGGGATTTGATAGCTAACACAAATTCTTGAGTTGTCATGGCACAATCAGATCGTTTAAATTTTTTTTTAACATTTATTTTTGAGACAGAGATAGAGCATGAACGGGGTGGGTCAGAGAGAGAGGGAGACACAGAATCTGAAACAGGCTCTAGGCTCTGAGCTGTCAGCACAGAACCCGACACGGGGCTCAAACCCACGAACTGCGAGATCATGACCTGAGCTGAAGTCGGACGCTTAGCCGACTGAGCCACCAAGGCGCCCCATCAGATCAAGTTTAAGAAGACACATTGATGAGGGTATTATTTAGTAAGAGTTTACCTAGTTTATCAGAGCTGAAGTTTTATGAAGATTAAACTGAAGTATTTCAGTTTCTTTCCTTAAATAAGATCCTTTTGTGCTCTTCAATCTGCCAACCCAGATCTTGAGAATTAGCATACCAGAGTGAGGAGGTAGGGCAGATGGGGTGAAATTGTGTCCTTTTGTAAGATAATGGGATCAAGACTTTGTTTCATGGTAAGGTAGTTTGCTAAATAAAATTTCAAGATCCAGCACAGGGGATTCTTCGACAGTGTTTACCCAACATGTTAGACCCAAAACTGGTGATAGAAGTGTAATCAGACTCACATGAGTTTGCTCTTGGCTGGGTCACAGAAACCATACTACCTTAGGGTTGTCCCTCAAAGGAAACGTTATTTGCAGTAAATAAGGAGATCAGGGGAATAGCTCCCAAAGCTGAGATTTCCTGAGCATGGGTGAATGGGTTCCTTTTGTTTAGGGTTAGGGTGAATATTTCGATGGGAGAACACTGTTAATGTATGTGGAGGTGGGCATAAGGTAGTGCATATGCCTTAAGGAAACATGCCTAATCATGCATTGTGTGTTATGTACATGAGACTTAGTCTCCTCAGTGGGAGGATATCTTAGGATTTTAGTATTAGAATGTGGTAAAGGTAACTGTCAGTCACTTCATGGGTCACTGTGTGGTCCATCTGCGTAGGTGTGAGTGGGAGGTTGAGTTCAAACTGGTCTGGGTGGTCTGGGCTGGTCAGAACTTTCAGGGCAGTCACTATTGCTTGAACGGTGGTGGTGGTTTACATCATGGGATGTGATACCCACTAGGTCTTCTGACTGCGTTAAGAGATAAACTGGAACAAAGAGCTGAAGGAAAAAAATCCATGCATACAAGCAGGTGGGCAGTAAAAAAAGATCAGGTCCTAGAGTCTAGCTGGTGACTGGAAAGATACTTGGCAAGAAGATGAAAATCTATCCTTTCTGGTCCTGGACAGTTGAAAAACAAGGAGGAAACAAAGATGACCAGAGTAGAGGAGAAAGTTGGAGATAGGTTTTAATCACCTATTATCTAGATTCCAACTGGGGGTAGGCCACTGGATAAGGTGAGAGAAACACAGACCAAGAGGATTTTACAACATTGTTGGGTCTCTAGAAAAAGATACTTGTAGATATTAATTTGACTTGAGGTGAAGTGTAGCAGAGAAAGAAAGATTTGAGAAATGGTCATTTTAGGTGTCGTAGATAATGTTGGCACTTCGGGATTTCCTGACTGAGAAGTTTCTGCCGATGACCTCTGTCCATGAGGCCTGAACAGACTGTAGAGTTCATACTGCAGATAGGAGATCTTCAGCCTCTCAAACATGAGCATCTTGCTGAAGAAGCATCAGTTCAAGGAAACCTCAGCTCTTTGTCAGGATCCTGCAGATTGTGTCCTTGCTCAAAAGCTAACAAGCTGTGTCATTACAGCGTGCTCAGCGCAGATGCCATCTCTGACTAATTGAAATTATCAGCTCCTTTGACAGCCCATTTCCTCTCCACCAATGGTGCACTACGCAAGACGACTCCGCAAGGAACAGCTGAGAAGCTGAGCAGAACAGGCTGACTCACAGGGCAGAGGAGTTAAAATAGTAGTTGAAGCCTTGCTGAGGCTTTTGTTCACAACCTAAAAGGCCACCTAGTACTTCAATAAGAGTAGCATGAAAACCGAGCAGCCTTCACAGGGATTAAAATTAGAGCCTCAAATTCTTTCTCCAGTTTTTTTTATATGCAATCTGACATTCCAGAATCATGCTTTTCAAAAAGTGGAACTTGTCAGAAAAACCGAGAGGGGGAAAAAAAATGCAAAATACAAGTAGAACCTACCTGCTCCCTATCACCTTTGCTTGATTTTTTTCCTCCTTTCACCATTTAATCTGTTAAGTGATCATGCATTTATTTTGTTTTTGGTCTGTCTCACCCACTGGAGTGTAAGCTTCCTTAAGACACGGCTTTGTGCCTGTTTTATTTGGCTTTGCTTGACAAGTCATACTCTTGAATGAAAGTGTGGTCAAATTAATTTGCACACCAAATCATTGCTAGGACATTCCAGAGATGGAAGTGGCTACTTGAGGCCGATTAACAAAGGAGAAAGTTGATGGACGATACTTGAGGACAAGCAAGAGTATCTTAAGTAAAAACATGAAAAGACAAAGGAGATAATGGTGTTGGAGGGGGAAGAACAAATAAAATCTGGATCACAGGGACAGCAAATCTGTCCCTGTTAGTGTAGGAAAAATGAGAAGTCACACTATTTACTGCAAGTCAATATGATGTTTTATCCAGTATCATGATGGTCATCAATATAAATAAATTTTAAATCTCAGGGGAAAAAAAAGCAAATGATAAATAATAGCTGTCTCTATGTATTTTCATAAGCTTACTGAATCCAAGTCAGCAATATTGTATTTTTTAGTCTTGAAGGGAATTGAGCTGTGGGGAAGAGTTGGGGATGCAAAGAATGACAGAATGTTTCAGACTCAGAATCATTTGAACCCACACTGGACCTGATACCATTCATTTAAGGAAGAATGTGAAGCTGTAAAAGGGTTTACAAAGGTCAGAATGAGAAAATTTTGGAAAGTGAGACTGAGCATGAAATACTTGCTAACATGTCTGAGGAAGGAGGCTATTTTTTTTTAAGTAAACTGCTTTCTTCTTCTTCTTTTTCTTCTCTCCTCCTCCTCCTCCTCCTCCTCCTCCTCCTCCTCCTCTTCTTCTTCTTCTTCTTCTTCTTCTTCTTCTTTTCTTCTTCTCTGTTTCTTCTTCTCTTTTTCTTCAAGTTTATCTTGGGAGAGAGACTGAGCACAAGCAGGGGAGAAGTGGAGCAAGAGGGAGAGAATCCCAGGTAGGCTCCACACTGTCAGCCCAGAGCCTGACATGGGGCTCAAACTCAAGAACCGTGAGATCATGACCTGAGCCAAAATCGAGTCAGATGCTTGACTGACTGAGCCAACTGGGCACTCCAAGGAGACTGTTTTTTTTTAATGTATGAAATATGCTAGTTGTGAATAAAACTATTCTTAATGTACAAATAAATATTTAAGATTACTGAGGAAACTTGTAGAATCATTCATATTTTAGAGAAAAAATTAATCATAAATGGATTTCATGGGTTTTTCACCTCATATTTCTAATCCTTTGATTCTATTATTTGTATAATCATTAATTTGCATGCTGTTTTCTGGTACAGAAGTTCTTAAAGTGTTTTCATCAAACACAGATTGAGAATTCCATAAGAGCACAAAACAGCTACATATTTTTTTTTATCATCTAATATATCATGGATGCTAAGTGGTTGCTGAATGATCCTCAAATCAATAAATCACGAACTATTCAAGCTATATAATAAAAGTTTCCCGGGGTATTGTTGCAGTGATAAAAGAGCATAACAAGGAAAATATCAGAGATTGTACTATGAAAGCTAATTGAGTTATTAATGACAAATCTCATGGATATAATCAGCCCTAAAATTGCAAGGAAAGTAGACTATGTACCAAATAACTTTCTACAAATCAAAACTTTTATTGTAGAAAGATTTCTACAGAATTCCCTGGGTATGGAAAATTGACCTGGCCTATAATTAATTCCAGAGAAAAATCAACAAAAGTCCAATTGTAGACATGTGGAAAAAAATAGTATAAGGCCAAAGATAATCTATATTTGTTCTGTCACAGTTGTCTGACTCCCTCCGAGGGGATAGAACGAAGCCTTGTAGATACGAGGTTTAAAACCCACCATGACACCTTGAATTTTTTTGTTAATGGTTTCTGAATTTGTCTCAGTCCACATATAAAACTACTCGGACGGGCGCCTGGGTGGTTCAGTCAGTTAAGCGTCTGACTCTTGATTGCAGCTCAAGTCATGATCTCACATTTCGTGAGTTTGAGCCCCAAATTGGGCTGTGTACTGGCAGTGCAGAGTCTGCTTGGGATTCTCTCCCTCTGTCTCTACCCTTCCTCTGCTTGTGCTCTCCCTCTTTCTCAACACAGATAAACTTAAAAAAAACAAACAAACAAAACTCTGATAAATTTATTCTATTTGTAAGCAAAATATTTAAATAAACTTGGGAGAGCGTACATATAATTGATTCTGCTTATTTGGTTTTTGGTGGCTGAATTTGAAAATTTCTCCCAGTCTAATCGTTCCATTGCTTTTTGCTCATCATCTGGTCCCTTGGCTCTCAAGACGCAGAAACAACCTGCTGGTTTACCATAAAGAATGATCCTGAAGGAAGTTAGAGTCTCTCAGTGCTATGTAGTTATTGAAAGCTTTCTGTAAATGGGATCTGGTGGAGTAAATGAAACAAACATTAGGCAGCTTACTCAAAGCTCAATTTAAATGTTTTATTTTTAGAGAGAACAGCATAGACTGGGGGTGGGGCAGAGAGAGATGGGGAGAGAGAAGACCAAGCAGGCTCCACACTGCCAGCACAGAGCCTGACACAAGGGCTTGAACCCACCAACCGTGAGATCATGACCTGAGCCAAAATCAGGAGTGGGATCTCTAACTGAGCCACCCATGTGCCCTTAAGCTCAATTTTACAGAGAACAGAAAAAGCATAGCAGGGATCATCACATATTGTCAGTGCTGTCTAGATGCTGAAGGGGAGATTTTTCCTGTCACTCTGATTTGAGCACTGTTGTTTAGTGTTGTTGAGCAACATTGTCCCCTGTCTCCCCACTTCCCTAAAAATAACACATCAGCTTTTAAATCAGGGCTTTCTGTCCTAGCCATAAGATCAGTGGAAGAATAGATAAATGTGAATTAGGTCTTAACCTCACAATTCCTTAGCACTTCCAAATGTTTCAAATGTTCCATGAGGGCATGAGAGATTTTCCAGTTTATAGATTGTATGTCTAAACACAAATATATATCTATAAACACAGGCTGTAATTTTTAGTATGACTATTCTATTATTGGAAAAATCTTTTGAATAGATCATTTGGTGTCTTACTCAGTAATAATGTTCTCTTCTGGAGTCCACAAGAGATAAGTGAAAAACTCCAATAGCATTATGGTTTTTATCATGTACTTACATAGTCATAGGCATTAAGCTGGAATTTCGCTCTTGTCTACAAATAGTCATTAGTCACTACAGTACCTGAAGGTTCCATATGCTCCTGACAATCCCCCAAGATAGATGGGCTTTGTTAGGTAAGATTTATGGCTGTGCCCATGAATCATCACTGTATATAATTCAAAAACTGGCATTTGCCCTTGTGTTCAAACGTTGATTTTCCCATTCTTTCAACGTCTACATCTTATTTTCGCAAGTTATAATCAGTTTGTCTTAATAAAACAGACAATACATGTTGATGAGCCAAATATTTTAAGTTATAACTTTAATTCATTAATCAAGGGAGGGAATATTCATTATCTCACAGCAATGTTTGTTGTATTTCCTTGGGTAAGGTGTTGGGGAAGTGGAAACTCCTGGGTCTCTAGAGAAGGCCAAAACTTTTTTTGACTTGAAAGTCAAACTAAAGACGAAAGCCTATTAGTTTAGATGGCTGCATGGCCTCTGGGTAAGCATAAATTCTCTTCCATATGCCTCCTCTGCTGCTAGGAATAAAGGGGAGATACAGTAAGCCAAATCACTGGTCGCTGAAGTAAAACATACGAGCAGGTCGGTCTTCACGCACAATACAAAGTAAGGGTGGGCAGCTACGTACAGTAATTCTAAACATACCAGCAGGTACAACAGTTCTAAGCTGAACCACCAGAGAGGCATCCCCCAGCTTGATTTTTTTCTTTCCTCCTATGGCTCGCTAGTGCCTCAAAGATGGAATCTGTTTTATCCTGTCATAAAATTTGTCAGAATTCATCTGGAGCTCCTTTCCCAAACTCCCTCTATCCTTTCCCATACATCAAATTTCTAATTATCTCCCAGGAAACAGCTATGATTTTATAAAATTCCCTTTTCTCAGAAGGTTGTTCCCGTCTTTCTCTTTAAACACACACACACACACACACACACACACACACGCACGCACACAACCAACAACGAAAAACCTTTCAGACACCTTTCAGGGCCCCATAAAATATACCTATTCTCATGCTTTCCCTGTTTTTCCAGGCAGAGTACCTTACTCCCCCGACTGTTAGTTACCCTTTGCACTTTGTGTGTGTCTCTACATCTTACCACATCATATGGTAAGGGTACCTTTAAAGTTATTTATGGCCCATTAGACTTGACGAGAACTAAATATCTAATGAATTTTAGAAGAATTTAAATCCTGGGCAGAGTTGACAAACTGAGATTCCTGCAAGAAGGCAAGCCACTGTAGGAGTTGGATTTTTTTGGAGAACTGCAGCACTAACACATGGTTATGGTGAGAAACACAACTCACCAGGAGAGCAGACCAGGGAGTAGTGGCTGCTGGGAGTAACAAAGGAACTCTTGCTGAAAACTGGAGCCACGTGTTCTCAAAATTTGACTCGAGCGGTGTCTCCACCTTACTGGTTGCTTCGGTGTCTTTCCATTGTTTTCTAAGACGAACAAAACCAAAAACCTACATAGCTAATAACATCCTGTGTGACTTGAGACCCCCTAAGGTTTGTATCTTCACTATATCTCCCATTTCTTCTTGCCCTCTCTGCTTTCTGGCCTTCATTCCTTCCACCATTCAGCTCTTTCCGCGCTTTTCTCTTTATTAAACCCTCCTCCTGTCAATTCCACCTCGAATTCCTCAACCCAACCACCCCACACCTCTGTTGGTACCGCTAGTCACAATGCAGCATTGGTCGCAATGTTTTAAGTGGTAATCACAGTTTGCTGTCTCCACATACAGATTCTGAGTTGCAAGAAGACAGATCCTTTATCTGCTTACCCTTATTTTATCTCTAGAAACAACCGTAGTGCCTGGCAGGAGGTAAACAGTAAATATTTGTGAAAAGAAGGAAGGAAGTTTACTAAAATATGTTATTGATTTTTTATTTTTTTATTATTTTTTTAACGTTTATTTATTATTGAGAGAGAGAGACCCAGGGCGTGAGCCGGGGAGGGGCAGAGAGAGGGGGAGACACAGAATTTGAAGCAGGCTCCAGCCTCCGAGCTGTCAGCACAGAGCCTGATGTGGGGCTCGAGCTCACAAACTGCAAGATTATGACCTGAGCCAAAGTTGGTCACCCAACCAACTGAGCCACCCAGGCACCCCTACTGAATTAATTTTTAAATGCATGGATGCACGAATGGAAATGAGGAAGGCTTCAAGGTTCCATTGTAATGCCACAATAAGATAAGTTGTGAACAAGGGGACAAAGCTATGTAATACCTTACTGTGCACCTTTAAGTTACACATTAAGTCAATACACCAATAGCAAGGAATTAACGAGTAATACTTGATATGTATATTAAGTGTGCCTATTAATGCCGGTATAAATAATTTGAAATAGGGAAGATAGAAAGTACTTCTAAAAAGTTCTTTTTCAATTTCATTAGTGGTGGAGAATAGATAGCATGGTAACAAATGGTAACCTTTAGCCCTTAGAGAGGAGTTGTGCTTCTGCCAGATCTTTTTCAGCTATGGTTTCACTACATTGTTCTATTATAGACTGATCTTTCCCCTTTTGTGCTTTACTTGAGAGAAATAAAATCTCACCGAGTGTGATTTTAATGTGAAAACACAAAAGTCCACATAGAACAATAAAAATTGCCTGCCGCAAGATAAGTCAAAATCAATAATGATGAAGAAAATATTTAACTACTAAAAGACCAGCAAAGGAATAAAAATACTTCAAAACTCTAATAGAAAATTACATAATAACATAATTTCATTGCTTGCCACACATATGTTTGAAATATTTTTTTCTCAGTAAAATATTTAAATGATGCTAATTCAAATGCTTTTAATAAAAAAAGTGCTCTTAATATAAACACATTTTGCTTAAAAAATACATCTGAGATTTCTTTTCAAATGTGTGTGTTACATACACATGTTCATATATGTACATACACATATATTCAAAAAGGTATATAAATGATACGTATTAATAAAATACATTCTTACATAAAATTGTCTAACTTTATATTAAACATATATCTGTACATTTAGACAACCTTAGAGTTTGGGAAATAGACTTTTCAGGGGTAATTTTTAACCATCTGTTATTTTTCAAAAAATAGATGCCTTGCTCCCATATCACCTATTTGTTTCCACTTCATGGCTACATATTCAATGTACAATGAGGTTTGTTGCAGGGGATTTAATTAGGAATGACACCCACCGAGCTATCACAACCTGGGAAGTGTCCTGTGTGCTTCTTCCTACCCAGAGCGATAAACACTAACCAGAATTTTATATTCATCTTTCACTTTTTTCTCTATACCTTTATCACGTATTGCTCCCCAAGAAAGTTCTTTATTTTTCTCTTACTGAGCTATACATAAGTATTTAATCAGTCCTGTAACTTAATTTTTTATTTAGTTAAATATTAAATATGTGAGGGATAGTTCTGTCACTTTCACAGGAGAAATGTATTTATGGGAATGTTATATCATTTTTATTCACTTTTTGTGGATATTCTGTTTTTCATATTTATCTCTTAAAAACAGGGCTCCTGAGGATAGCTAGTGCATGTGTGCAATCATTTCTCTATGGTATATGTCCAGGCATGCAATGGCTGGCTAAACACTAAAGTCTTCTTCAAAAAGATCTTAAGTTTATTTTGAAGAGAGAGTGAGGGAGGGGTGCAGAGAGGGAAGGAGAGAGAGAATCCCAAGCAGTCTCTGCACTGTCAATGCACACCCTGATGCAGAGTTCGATCCCATGAACCGTGAGATGATGTCCTGAGGTGAAACAAAGAGCCAGATGCTCAGCCAACTGAGCCACCATGTGCCTCATAAAACTGTGGAGTTTATTTTTTTTTTAATGTTTGTTTGTTTTTGAGGGAGAGCAAGTGGGTGGGGAAGGGGCGGAGAGAGAGGGAGACGGAGAATCTGAAGCAGGCTCCGTGGTACCAGCGCTAAGCCCAACACGGGACTCGAACTCAGGAACTGTGAGATCATGACCTGAGATGAAGTCAGAGGCTTGACCGACTGAGCCACCCAGATGACCTCAAACCATTTTTTCAAAGTGACAACCTTAATGTGTCTTTCGTCAGAAGTGAATGAGGAGTTCTCATTGCTCTTTATCGTCCAACCTTGGCAGCATTCCCACACTTTCTAATTTTTCTAATCGTGTCAAAATGGTGTATTCTTCTTCTATGTCTATGTGTTTAAGTATACAGTTCTGTTAGTATATTCACAGAGCTAGGTAACTGTCAACACAACTTAATTTAGGGACATTTTTATCACCCCAGAAAGAACCCATTAGGAGTTACTCCACACCTCACCCTTTGCCACAGTTCTAGGCAATCACTAATGTATTTTTGTCTATACAGATTTGTCTACTCGGACTATTTCCTATAAATGTAATCATACAATATGTGGTGATTTATGGTAGACTTTTTCACTTAACATACTGTTTTCAGGGGTCATTCAGTGTTCACATGAATCTACTGATTCTTTATATTACTGAATCATATTTCATTGTATGCATATACCACATTTGCTTATCCATTCTCAGTTAATGGACATTTGTGTTTCCACATTTTGGATATTAAGAATAACACTGCTATGAACATTCATATACAAGGTTTTATGGGACACATGGTTTTATCTATCTTAGGTATATACCTGAGAGTGGAACTGCTGGGTTATACGGTAACATTATATTTATTTAACATTTTGAGGAACTGTTAAGCTGTTTCCCAAGTAGCCGCACCATTTTACGTTCCTGCCAGCGATATATTAGGATTCCATTTCTCCACAACCTTGTCAACACTTATTATATGTGTTATTCGTTATAGTCATCCTATTAGGTGTGGAGTGATTATTTCACTGAGGCTTTGACTCTATTTCCCTCATGACTAAAGTCGAGCATCTTTTCATAGGCTTCCTGGCCATTTGTACACCATCTTTGAACACATGTTTATTCAGATATTTGATGCAAATTTAATTAGATTGTTTGTCTTCTTATTGTAAATTTTTTATTCATTCCGGATATAAGTTTTATATCAGATAAATCCAGCAAGCAAGCTCTGTGTCAGGTTAAATAATGACAATACTCTGTAAATAGACATTTTCAGGGAGATACAAGACAGTTTAATGATAATGCTCTGAGGATGGGGCTTTCTGAGAAGCCACACACTCATTCTATCCCCTCCAGTGGCTGTAAGTCTGCTGCTTTTCATAGCTCCTGTGGTTGGGAGGCTGATGATTTTCAAGGCTACTTTAGAGGTGGGGAGAATAGGACTTACATCCAAAACACATAAATAATCTTCACATTTCAATAAGCCAAAAATTTGATTTAAAAATTGGCAAGAAATTTAAGAGACTTTGAGAGAAGAGTTATGAACGACAAATTAGAACATGAAAAGAAAGTCAACGTGAGTAGTCACTAGGCAAATATAAACTAAAATCATAGTGAGATGACACTGGTTATCCTCTAGAATGGATAAAAATAAGCATCTTAATACCGAGTGCTGATGAAAACATAGTGCAACCAGGATTATATTACTCGGATGGTGGGAATGAAAAAAAGTGGTACGCTTTGGGAAAGTTAGGAATTTCCTACTCAGAAAATTTCTCATGTGCTCCAGCAATTCTACTAGAAACTTACCCAGGAAGAAGGAGAACTTCTACCGCTACAATTTAGAAAAAAAATTCAAATATCCCTCAAGAGGTGAGGGGATTAACAGATTTCATTACACCCATACAATGTGATGCCATCAGCAATTAAAAGGAAAGTTCCTCATTTCATGCGAAAGTATGGATGAATTTCAAATGCATTACACTGAAGACAAAAGCTAGACACAAAAGACCATATGCTGTATGCTTCTACTTATATGACATTCCAGAAAAGGTAAAACATTAAGGACAGAAAATGGATCAGAGTTTGCCAAAGACTGGGTGTGGGGGAACGGAATTGACTACAATGAAGTTCAAAGGAAATATTTGGAACGATGGTAAATTTTCAATATCTTGAGCGTAGTGATAGTATTGTACATATTTATCACAAGTCATTGCACTAGGCACTTAAAAGGGTTGAATTTTACAGTGTGAAAAGTATAATTCAGTAAATGTAACAAAATATTAAACCCAGATGTCGTACCCAGCTTTGTTAAAAATACATTTTTAAAAGATAGAATTACTTATACATTGTAATAAATTCAAAAAAATATTATTTTTAATAGAAAAAATTGGCAAAAAATGCTATCAAGTTCATAACCAGTGTCAATGAAAACAAAGGTGTAAGTTACACAAAAATCTACAAAGACACATAAAAACTTAGGACACTGAGAAGTCTGTATTGAAATAGTTTAGAGATGATCTAGATAGATGGGAAGATACCATGTTCATGGATTAGAGAAATGTAATGTTAGAAAGATGCCAGTTTTCCGTGATAGTCATGAATCGAAGTTGAATTTGTTTACTCAGCAACTATTTACTGAGTACCTGTCCTTGCCCAAGTCTCTCCTGTTTTAGGTGCTTGAAATGTACACATAAACACATCCAAAAATAACTTGGGCAATTTTGAGTTTATAGTCCATCTGGGTAGCAGACAGGTGAGAGGGAAGTAAAATAACAATAGGCATATGAATACATAAACCACTTACTATGTTAGAAGGTCACATTTGACTATGAATTAAAAAGAGGGGCAACTAAATTACCCGAAGTGGGGAGAGAAATGTGGCAGATTACACTTTTAAATGGAATTTTCTTTAAAATCAGCTTACTTACTATAAAATATATATGGAAAATGAAGTGGGTCAAAATGACTAATTGGTAATGAAAAACTATATACATTAGAGAGATGAGCTCTATCAGATACTAAGACCATTTTAAAGTTTCACTAATAATGTAGTATCGTATTAGTGATGAGTTCACAAAGGAACGCAAAGGGAGAACCCATAAATATACCCAGAGATATATAGAAAGTATGTAAGTAGGGAAAAAATAGATCATTTGGATAATGGTCCTAGAGTAAAACTCTACTTCATCTATACTCAAATAACTTCAAACAGGTTAAGGAGTTAAATATAAAAGACAAATTATTTAAGGTGGCAATATAAGGGAATATCTTTTATGAAATTGTGGTATGAATAAAATAAGGTTAAAAATTATTAGAAGTTCTTAAGGGGGATAAAAAATGAAACTGTACTTGACAACTTTTTATATTCACTATGTGACCACTTTATTAGTAATCAAGAAAAGGTGACTTAAATTCACAATATCATTCCACGTTCATTAGGCAAAAATAGAAACTGACAACTTTTAGTAACAGCAAGGATGTGAAAAAATTGTTACCATTATACTGTGCTCACAGGAGTTGAGAGTAGCATAACTTCTTTGAAAACAAAATCATGATGCCTAATAAAATTTTTGAATATATGGTCCTCAAGCCATAAGCAAGAATGTTCAAAAGATCATCATTTTAAATGAATTAGAGAAGCAAATCTATATAGCTACATCTCAGGAGCATGACAACGGGCACACAAAGTTACAGATGAAAGCTTATAGTATTTATTACATTAATATAGATTCCAAAATTAAGCAAAATAAATCTAGTTATGGAAATATACATATATGGCAAAACTACATAGCCAAGATTGATTAACACAACTTCTTGGGTTTACTTTTTAGAGGTGGGGAAGAGTAGTAATTGGAGAGTGGCACATAGGGACTTAAAACATTAAATATTTTATTAAGCTTCATGTGAGTGGGGCAGTTATCTGTTTTTGGACTGAATGTGTAAATTATTTTCTAAATATATTTCATAATATAAAATTTTAAAGAATTGGATACATGTTCACCTAATTTATGGCCTATGGTTATCTTACATATTCCCTTTTATAGATCTACAAAGCCCCATTTAATATTTTGTTTGCAAAGTTTAAATTCTTAACTGGGAATTAAAGTTAACTTGGACTTTTTAATTTAATGGAGCAGATTTAACATTCCCAGGAGAAATCAGGGGTACCTTTAAAAAATAAGGGTTATTAATGCTATCAAACGTTTCCATTAGTTTTCTGATAAATTTGAATTTTAAAACTGATTTCTCTGTCCTCCATGTAACAGGCCAGAATGTATTAACAATACTTAACTCAGTCATAACAAAACCTATACTGGGAGTTAACACTTGACAAATACCTGCTATGTGTCAGTACCTTTTTTAAGTGAGAGAACATAGACAAAATACTCTCATGAAGCTCACATTGTCATGGGAGGAGAAAACCAATAAACAAAAAGATATAAGCATAGAATGTTGGAAGGCAATGAAAGTTACGGAGAAAATGGAAGCAGAGAAGGATGATGAGGAAAGACTTCCCTGAGAAGATGAACTCCTGCAATGACTTAAAGCTAGTGACTGGGACTGTTAAAAAGAATCATTGGGGAAGAGCATCCAGGAAAAAGAAACTTCTGTGGGCTCTGAGGCTGGAGCATGCCTGGTGTAGATGAGAAACACAGGGTCAACATAATGGATGGACCCAGTGGGTTATCAGGGACAGCAGAGTAGGAAACAACATCACAGCAGGGGGTAGATCTTTAGGACTTGAAGATGAGAAGAGATCTAGATTTCATTCTTTAAATTTTTTAATGTTTATTTTTGAGACAGCTTGCACACAGGCAAGAAGAGGGGAGGGGCGGGGGGGGGGGGGTAGGACACAGAATCCGAGCAGGCTACAGGCCCCGAGCTGTCAGCAACAGAGCCCGACAAGGTACTTGAACTCACAAACTTCCAGATCATTACCTGAGCCAAAGTCCGACATTTAACCAGCTAAGCCACCCAAGCGCCCCTCGATTTTATTTTAAATGAAACTGACAATTTGTTTTCTAATTCTATTCTATGGACTTAAATTGTAACAGGATCATGTGGAAAGCAAGGAGAATTCACTGCAGTAGGGGAAGGCGCACAAGCAGAGGGACAAGTCAGAAGGTTATCACAATAATCCAGGTAAGTGATGTTGGTGCCTTGGACTATGTTTTGTTAAGAAGATGGTGAGGTTTTTGTCTTTTTAAGCTTAGACAAAACTTAATTCATGTGTAACGTTACAGCAGAAGAGTCAAGGGTGACTTGAATATTTTTGTTCTGCAAAACTGAAAAATAAACTTGCTATTTTTCTATGACGGGAAGACTACAGGTGGAGTATGTTTAGAGAGAAAGATCATGAGTTCACTTTTTTCAGTTTGAGATTTATATGTGAGCCTGGGGTTCAGAGAAGTGTGGGCTGAAGACATAAATGTCAGTTAAATATATGGTATTTGCGGTCATTAAGGGAGTGTGAGAATATAAAAAATACCTAAGGGGACAATGCCTGAGCCCTGGAGTTTTTCATTATTATGAGGTCTGGAAGAAAAAAACAAAAAATAAACACAAAAACAGCAAAAGCGTAAGGAAGTGTGGTTGTTATTGGGGATTGGGGTAAGGACCAAGAGTGAATTTTGTCCTGGAAATGTAGCATATACGTCAAACAAGGAAAGGGTCACCAACTGTGGCACATACTGCTCATAGAGAAGGTAAGATGTGGACCAAGAACGGATTGTTGAATTTACCAGTACTGAAGTTAAGTCACTAGTAACTTTGAAAACTCTCTTGGTGGACTGGAGTTTGAACAAAAGCTGTTTTGAATAGTTGAAGGGAAAAAAAAGAAAGGAATTGAAAATAGAAAAGATAGACAACCACCAAGAGTTTCATTATAAAAACAAAAAAAGAAATAATACAGTTGCTGCAGAGGAATGTGGGGTCCAGACAAAATTTTTGTAACAGTGGGAGAAATCACAGCATATTCTATATGCCAATGAGAATGATCAAGTACAGAGGGTGATTGTGTGAGCCCTGTCCCTGAACAGAGAGAAGAAATGGAATTTGATGTACAAGTGGAGAGAGGGATTTTGCAAAGGAGCACAGACCATGCAGGTTACAGGAGTGAAGGTTAAGTATAGGATGCTCACAGTGGTACTTCTGTAAATTAGGTAAGGGGAGCTAGGAAAAGATCGATTCTCTTCAAAATCTCCATGACCAAGAATCTCAGATACTGAGAAAGTAGAAAACCGAATAGACTAGGATTGTGTGATAATAGATTGCTCCAATAGCCCACTTAAAGTTCTTGGTTTTGAGGTTTAGATGAGAGTGATAATTATGGTGACATGTTTTTCTTCTAGTCAAACTGATGCTTGGGCAGAGGTAGAGAATACAAGATATGGAAGAGATTTGGGGTATACGCAAGATAACAAAGTTTGGCTGTGGGGTGTAAACTGATGAGGGACGTGGGTACCTGAGAGAAACCTGAAAAAGTAAAATTTGTATGGAATTAACAGATTGTTTATATGGGTTTGAAGGATGGTTTGATCAGAGAGCAGATGCTTGCAATGGAAATGATGAGAGTTTACAGGGATTGTTGATCACTCCTAAGGGATGTACACATTTGTTGATCTTTGCCTTGAATGGAACTTTTAGATCATTAGATTCAGTGACTCCATTGTTGTATGGACTTCTGAGAATAATCTACTGAAAAGTTACTATTACTTTTAGTTTTTATTGCTAAGAGTTTAATATTTACCTAAGTTTTATTGTATTAAAGCACTGAATACTATAATTTTAATACAAAAATTCTTACCTTAATTCTTAAAAAGATTTTTTAATTCTTTTTTAATTGCAGCATAGTTGACACACCATGTTCTATTACTTTCAGATGTAAAACATAGTAATTCAACAATTCTATATTTACGCTCTGCTTGCTAAAAATGTAGCTAGCACTTACCCCCGAACAATGTTATTCCAGTACCTTTGACTACATTCCCTATGCTGTGCCTTTGATCTCCATGACTTAGTCATTCCATGACTGGAAGTCCACACCTCCCATGTCCCTTGACCCATTTTGCCCACCCCCCACCCCCTACTCCTCTGGCAACTACCAGTTTTTTCTTGGTGTTTGAGTCTTACTCTGGTTTTTTGGTTCATTTGTATTTTTTAGATTACACATATAAGTGAAATCATACGATATTTGTCTTTTTCTGTCTGACTTCTCTTAGCCTAATATGCTCTAGGTCCATCTATTGGTCACCAGTGAAAAGATAATACTCTTTTTTATGGCTGAATATTACTCGCCTGTGTGTGTGTCAGGGGGCGGTGTGTATCACATCTTCTTCATCTATTCGTCTATTGATAGACCCTTGGATTGCTTCCAGACCCTTGGATACTGTAAATAATGCAATAAACATAGGGGTTCATGTGTCTTTTCGAATTGGTGTTTTTGTTTCCTTTTGGTAACTACCCAGTAGTGGAATTAACAGATTTCAGGGTATACCTATTTGTAATTTGTTGAGGAATCTATATACTGTTCCACCAGTGATACGTGAGGGTTCCCTTTTTTCAAATCCTCACCAGCATGTATCTCTTGGTTTTTTGGTACTAGCAATTTTGAGAGGTGTAAAGTGGTATCCCATTGTGGTTTTGATTTTCTTTTCCCTGTTGATGGGTGATACTGACCATTATTCTGTCAATTCTGGCAAAAATATTGTAAATGTGCCTTTCTGTAATAAACAAAAGTTGATGATACAAGGATATATTGGGACATGCATCAGATGGGGCCATAAAAGGGCCCACAAATAGATTGACTTAAGTAACAAAAATGTTCCTTTTCCCATGGAAATAGGGAAGCTGCATCTTCAAGGCTGTCACGAAGCTCTGTGTTGGCATTCAGGGAATACAGTTGTTTCCAAGTTCGTTCTTCTCCCATCATCCAGGGCAAGCACAGCTCTTAAACCTTTTTTGTCTTTTTGTGTAATGTTTACTAGATACATGAATAAAATGCTTCAGGTTAAAAAGGAAACAAATAACATTGAAATACCATGATTAAAACATATAAATGTGTGCTTCTTTGACACTCTAAATTCTTCTATTTTGAAAGTGTACATTATAGCCATAAATACCATAATTTTGAAGCAATTGTGAACGTAAGCAGGATTTTAAGATACTTGCAGTGGTTGAAACAGGATTTGGGAATATTTGTGATTTCTGTATTTTCTAAAGCCACAAGTACTACTAATTCTACTGTGGTTTACTGTTTAAATTTTCAACAGAAGAGAGTCATAAATTAATAAAAATGAAGATAAAATTATTCACTAAGTTTCACAGATAAGTTGAATTCCATCCACTGATAACTCTTGGGTCAAGAATGAAAAGCTGCTTCTCTAGGGCATTTACATCATCTTCATTCCCGGTCATTCTGAATACAAGTAGGAAAAGAAGGTGAGGTTCTGAAAAGTTAGGCCTGAAAGTTGACACAGAGTACTTCCAGTCATTCCATTTTAGATAAACCAATCACAGGATGACACCCAACTGCAAGGACCAGGGCAAGGATAACCCAGTCACACATCAAGAAGAAGAAAGAACGGAGTGTGAAGGCCTCCAGCAGACTCTGTCACAAAGGACACACCCTTCTTTTCCATTTCTCCTTTCCATTCCCTTTTGGGATGATTTTTTGTTTTGTTTTTAGGGGCAATTTTGCTTGCAGATCTGTTCCTTCTGAGTACTCTCTCAGTCTTTTGGAAAATCTTCTAACATTAGGTTTTCAGAGGATGTTTTACTTCAAGGTGTGGTGACTATACAATTTGAAGCCTTTTTTTTATTATTGAGGTATAATTGGCATACAACATTTGTTTCAGGTGTCTAGCGTAGTGATTCAACATATGTATACAATGCAAAATAGTCACCACAATACATCTACTTACCTGTTACCTTACAAAGTAATACAATCTCACTGAGTATACACCCTAGGCTGTAGGTTACATCCCCATAACTTACTTTAGAGGGGGAAGCTGGTACTTGTTAATCTCCTTCGCCCATTTTGCCCTCATCCCCACCTATCTGGCAACCACCAATCTTTTCTCTGCATCTGTGAGGATGGGTTTTGTTTTGAAGACATTTTTAACATCATACAATACAAACGCAGGGGGATTATTCAGAGATAGGAAAAATGCAAGTGTATATGATCCAGTGTATCATCCAAGTTGGTCTTTATATGGGAGATTTTGTTAAATTAAATATTTCTTGAAATAGGTGTGGCATCTGCCAAATCAGACATTAAGTATGTGTAAAATTGTTGAAAAATTATTTCTTAGGCATGTATATATATGCACATATATATTACGTTTCCTTTCTTTGCTTTGGGTTCTAAATCATAAAAATTTATTTTTCTATGCTTAAACAAATTAGTAGATAACAAAATAACTTCTTAAACTCACAGTATAATTATAAGGTGACCTTCTAACATTACCTAAGGCAGAAGTAGCAATTTTGTGCAATGAAGATGGCTATCCGTTAGATATTCTACTGTAATATGTCTATGACCAGTGAGACCCGAATCCTTGTGTTTCTGGAAGTTACGCGGTAGAAGGAAGAATTCGTTTATATGACTTTATTTATCAGAACATTTCAATTTGAAAAAATATTGCATATCTTAATTTTATCTCACTTGTAATCACTTCAAATAAAAATAAAAAAATAAGGGTAAAATGGGCTGCTGATACCAGGAAAAGTTTGCTGCCAGGAAATCAGTTCCAGGTGATTGATCTGCCTGGGGCTCATTTTTACTTCAGGGCAGAGGTATATACTCAATGCTTATTTTAGGGGTTTATTTAGTCTGTCTTTAAAACCATGGTTTTCTTATTTAACTGGGAAGGATGAATGAATGCTTTTTTGTCATTATAAATAGAATATATTCTCTTAGACCTACTTAGCACTGATAATTTTGTCACTATGCCTGCATCAGTGTTTTTTTTGGTGTGATTTTAAAGTAACCTCTACACCCAACGTAGGGCTTAAATTCACAACCCCACGATCAAGAGTCGCATGCTCCACTGACAGAACCAGCCATGTGCTCCCCCATCAGTGTTTCTTAACCTTTCTTAGGGAACCATTCTAGAAACTGGCTAAAAGCTATGGACTCGTTCCACAGAAAAAAAATAGACCTATATGACTCAAATTTTACATAGAATTTTCTGTTTACTGACACCCCAATATTCTTCCAGAGGCATCCTTGGAGTTCAAGTTAGGACCTGTTGAAAAACCTTTTTCTTCTACATTTTCAGGTAATGGCAGAGAATTCTGAGTGTGGCCAGATCTTTTTTTTTTTTTTTTTTTTTTTTTTTTTTTGCATGTCATATGTGTAACAGATAATCTGTTGATTGCGCTGGTCTCCCTGCTACCAAAATGATCTTGGCTATTTTCACATTTTTTTCTTGGTGAATATATATTAACGATATCTTTTTACTCTAGTTCTCACTGATCCAAACTAGCAGAAGTAAGTGATGCTGTGGATCATCCAAAATTAGGCATTTTTCACAAGCATGTAGACTTAGCTTACCTAACACTTATTTGAAGCAATTTAAACCTTAGTTGTATTTTCATTACTTTAAATTTTGTTTAAATTTTTTTAGTGTTTGTTCATTTTTGAGAGAGAGGGGGAGAGAGAGAGAGCATGAGCAGGGGAGGGGCAGAGAGAGAGGGAGACACAGAATCCGAGGCAGGCTCCAGGCTATGAGCTATTAGCACAGAGCCTGATGCGGGATTCAAACCCACCAACCGTGAGAGGATGACCTGAGCTGAAGTCAGACAGTTAACCAACTGAGCCACCCAGGCGCCCCTATTCTCTTTACTTTTAATATTAAATTGTGTGCGTTTATCAGTATATATTACCCTAGAAGAGACCAAAGTGTATTGAAAGATAGAAGACAGTTAGCGTATATAACCAGATGGTGGGTGGGAACTTTATGGTTGTCCCAGAATTGGTGACTAGATCCCAAAGCTGAGAACACAGAAGTACTAAGCTCCCACTTTGTCCAGAGATAGGCTCCAAATGGACATGAGAGTCCTGCCTGCAAAGCTGTACTAAGGGATCAGAACGAACCCTGGAAAACTGTGCAGTCCTCAGTGGCACAGTACAGCATAGACTGGATTTGCTTGAAATCCGCACCTCGCCACACAATTCTGTAACTGTGAGCAAGTCCATCTCCCGGCCTCTCAGTCCCTCAGTAAGATGGGAATAATAGTAACTGTGAAAATAGAATTTATTCAGTTATACTTAGCACATGGTAAACACTCATTGGTGCTTAGATCCAGCATCTAGTAAGTCCTTAATATTTTCTGTGCTTCAGTGTCCTCCTTTTGAAATAACGATTTCATAGGGCTATTATGAAGATCAAGTGCCAACATAGATGTAAATAAATGTAAAAGTACCTGGACCCTGGTAAGTAGTCAATAAGGGTGTTATTTTGTCCATAGTTGGTACAAACATCCCCCCAACCACCACCACCACCATGTATATGTGTAAAAAAAATTGGGAAGTAAAAGAGACACAGTTGAAGGCATGGGTGTGGTGAGCCCTGTGGAAAGGAAAGTATGTTCTTTGATGAGAGTTATTCTATCCAGGACAGAATTGTTCCTCCCCCCTGCAAAGTAAAGTGAGACAGAGGCTCCTTTAGAATCACTCAGATTAAGGCTCCCTGTAGAAGGGGCAGGGACTTCATTTCCTTATAGAATGCTCGTTTGAGCCAAAGTGTTGCTGCAGTGCCACATTTCCAGTATTTTTCCCCACTCTGTTAAGTGTCTGATGATTCTTTAGGGACCGCCTCCAGTGATCCTGCAGCTTGCCTTAACTTTCAAACCAGACAAGCTCTCTTGTATAGGCACACAATACTTTCCTTTATGGAACTTCTGAGAGTTGACACTTGACTATTTATTTTGGGTCTATTTGTTTAACGATGATATATCTTACTAAGATACAGGCTCATTAAGACACAGTATTTTCATATCTCCAGTGCCTAGCTCAATAACTAGCTCATAGTTAAGTATTTGGTAAATTTTTGTAAATAAATGATGTAAATTGGGGGATAGAATAATCATTGTTCAGGTGTTAGAGTTTTCTATGATCAAAGGCAACACAGTGCTAGATTAGTTTAGATATAAAAGAAAAAGATTAATTCTGGTTAAATGATCATAGGAAGTTTATCATGTAAGTGTAGGATAAGAATGAGAATTTGTAGAGTCCTACCTGGGTGGCTGAATCTGTTGAGGGTCCAACTCTTGATTTTGGCTCATATTGTGATCCCAGGGTCTTGAGATCGAGCCCTGTGTCAGACTCTGCACTGAGCACGGAGCCTGCTTGAGATGTGTGCATGCTCCCTCTTTCTGTCTCTCTCTCTCTAAAAAAAAAAAAAAAGAATTTGTAGAAAGGTAGATGGCAATAAACAAGTTGGAGGGGAGAAAAATCTAAGAAAACGTAGATGTGCTAAATGTACTGGATTGTGAATAAATAAATTTGGGAAAGCAGATTGTGCTGAAAAATCAAAGCTACATCTATAATTGTGAGGAATTTGTCATAGTACATCCTCTTCAATATGATGGTAATTATTTGGATAATTTCCCATAAAAACTAGTTAGGTATTGAATTTTTTAAACAGAGAAGAACATGTGCTGTATATCAGACAACGCTTCGTATAGAAAATCAAAACTAGTTGAGGTATTCTGAGCAAAAAGTAACTTAACAGAGGATTAGGTAATTTTTAAATTACTGCAAGAGTTGGAGAAGTGAGCTCCATTTTGGGCCTCCAGAGCTGGCTGTAAAATCTTTCTCAAAACCCAAGAAGCTAGAAAATAGACACTAAAACTCTGCAGAAAAGTTTTAAAACTGATGAAAAAAAAAACAACCAAAAAACACACTTCATATCAATATGACTGATCTGATCACCAACAGAAACAAAACAGGTCAAACATATAAAATGTCTCTGTATTATTCCTGCTTTTCAAATATCATTATCATTGCAAATAATTGGCAAAACCTAACATGGATCAAGAAACCCAACAGTGCAGCTTCCGGGTTGGTGAACACATTGATGTACTAGGAGGATGGGGTGTACTCAGGGCATGGATGCTCTCTCCACCCCCTTACCTTATACCGTGTGTCTCTTTATAATATAGTAAACTCTTCATAAAAGAAGCAGAATCTAGAAGTTTCTGAGAAGAGCATTTGAGTTCCTACCAGGGCGTCTTGCAATGAAATATGCCAGCAGCTGCAATCCATTGCAATCCTCTCACACCTTCATGATGTTTCCCTTGGCCAGAAATATACTAAGTATCTCCAGAATAGAAACATTCAGCAAATTATGGCAAGACAGAGGCACATAAAATATTCACTGGATTTTCACAAGTATTGTAATGCTGTGCTAGCCAGCAGAACTACTTTTTATGTTATTGTAGGGATATTTAGAATAGCACAGACTGAAATAGAATGGAAACTGTTCTCTGGGAGCACCTGGGTGGCTCAGTCAGTTAAGCATCTGACTTTGGTTCGGGTCATGACCTTGAGGTTCCTGAGTTTGAGCCCCACATCAGGCTCTCTGTTGTCAGTGCAGAGCCTGCTTTGGATCTTCTGTCTCTCTCTTTCTCTCTGTGTGTCCCTTCCCTGATCACTCTCTCTAGTTCAAAAATAAACATTAAAAAAAAAAAAAAAAAAACAGAACGTGTCTTCTGTTGGTAAAATCACAAAGAAGTGAATACATCAGCAACCATTATAGTTGCTCTAATGCAGAATTGTCTCAAAACGACCTTCTCATCTAAGCATTCTTTCTACTCATGATTGTGTAACTGAAGAAATAAAACATATTTGAATCCTTAAAAAAAAAAAAAAAAAGGAAAAAAAATCTAAGAACTATAGTCATGGTTTATCACCATCCTTCTTTTTCTTTCCATATCCTACTATGTCTCACCGTACTGCCAGGTGGAAGACCTGAAGTTTGATAGGGTCAACCCCCAATGCCTCAGAAGGGTGGTGGTGGTGGTGGTGTTTTTAATTCAGTGTCAATATACTAGTTGGCTTGAAGCTAAGAGATTGATTTGATGAAGTTGGTGAGGGAGGAAAGAAGTCCCAAGTTGGTTACCCCCGTCCATGTCTATACACAAATGTGGTGCTTTCATATAAGACAGAACTTCCAGCTGACCTAACAGATGACTTTGTCTTTTCAGCATTGGTATATGAATTTATTCCCTTTAATGTACATAATCAACATGCTTAAAAAATTCTTAAGCTGAACTTGTACTGTGACAATATTTCGATTCTTAAAGGAGGGATCAAAAGTTTAGTACATCTTTTGAGTTGTTTCCCACTGAAAGGAGAGGAAGAGAAATCTGGGCAGAAAAACTAACATTTGAAAGCAAACAAACATCAGGCTTTAGATTTTGAAAAAAAATTTGAGGTAATCACTAAACTTTCATTAGTTTTAAAATATTATTACAAAAATATTGCCTGAGTGTTACACTTCCAAGAACAGCATCCACATTTGGTTAATCACCAATAATCCATTCATCTAGCTGACGTATAGCCATGGCCAGTCCACTGCCTACACCCCAGCCTACATTTTGCTTTTTACAGTCCTTGCATTTGGAATTGAAAGTCAGGATCCTTGCCAATAAAACAACCACCTCCAATGTTTTCAATATTGCTACCATCACCCTGGCAACACAGAAGATAGGACATAAATAGTTGCTCTGCCAAACATATCTCTTGCCTTGTTTTACTTGTGGGAGTTAGAGTTGTCAAGGCAAGTTTATACCAAAGTTAAAAGTAAATTTTGACTTATCAATGACAAGATTTTTTAAAAAGTGCAACCACACGTATGTACACCATTAAGTGGAAAATGCAAACTCTATGAGGACAAAGAAAATACTCATCTTGTTCCCCAACACAGAGCACTGGTAAATGTTCTAGCAGTAGTTACTAATTGGGTTAATTTGTTAAATGCAAGCATGGATTTCTCAAGTCAAAGCATATAGTTTGACGTTATTTATACTACTGTGCCAGTAGTATTAAAATATCCTTTTTTAAGATTTTTATTTTTAAGTAATCTCTCCATCCAACGTGGGTCTTGAACTCACAACACTGAGATGAAGAGTTGTGTGCTCCACTGAATGAGCCAGCCAGGCACCCCTAAAACTTTTAAAAATAGTCTAGGGAGAGAGCCAAAGCATAAGAGACTCTTAAAAACTGAGAATAAACTGAGGGTTGATGGGGGGGTGGGAGGGTGGGTGGGTGATGGGTATTGAGGAGGGCACCTTTTGGGATGAGTACTGGGTGTTGTATGGAAACCAATTTGACAATAAACTTCATATATTGAAAAAAAAATAAAAATAGTCGAATATTTTTAGATGATAAAATTGTAAATGGGTGCAGAGATTTAATTAGCTAGTTTCATTGAACTGTCTCTTATATAATCAGAAATAATATTTTAGGATGCCATCAATGCTCTTGATACTGTATTGGGTGCTTTTTATACATTTGTAGCATTGTAGCCTCCCCAGTGCCCCATGTTGTAGGTACTTTGCAGATTAAACATAGAGTCTAATCCATCAGAATCGAGCAAGGTTACTCAACTTGTCAGAGGAGGGCAAGACCTGAACCCAGTGCATCAAAGCCTGAACTTGTTTTAACCCCCAACTGGCTCTTTTGGTCTCTCTCCTCAATATCTAGAGTTGTTTGGACTTCCATGGAGGTAACAAGCCAATCTAGAAATCATACTAGGTTGCTAACTTGGTATCACTTTCTTAAAATATCTGCCATCATCTCTCCCCAGTAGTAATCTTGGCCCCTTTTCCATAATTCGTAGACATCCCACTTTGAAAGGCAAGGGACTGTGGGAAGCAGAGCAGTCTAGGATTTGCTGCATGTTTATTGAGGGTCCTTTTGAAAGTAGAACTGCCTTGTGGAAATGGCTTGAGAGAAACAGTTGTGTACAGTACATTTTGTATCACCCTAGAATAAACCTAATCTGACATTCAAGAAGCCATTAAATGGGCGACTAATGGGGGGAAAAAAAGTACATCACTGATCTCCCAGATGAGGAAATAGTGTGGGATGGTAGAACCTGAAATTTGGTATCAGATTCCGGCTTGCATCTTGACTCCATTGCTTACCATTTTTTTCTCACTTGGATCAATGATTTAAAGCCTGATTGCTGTTCTTGGTAAAAAGGTAAATTAGAATACTTGGCCTTCGAGGCTGCTGGCAATTTAACTGATAGCATATGGAAGCACCTTGTGGCTATCACAGTGTTACACAAATAGGATGATATCAATACAGTTAATAGTTTTCGTCCTGAGACATAACAGAATATTTAATCCATCATTCTAATTTTACCTAAAAGAACACAGAGGCATAGAGGAGTGAAGTGAGACCAAGATTCCCAATAAAAGTGGACTAAAATAAATCTGAAAAAAGATACAAATCCTCATTGTTTATAATCTGTGTATTCCAATACCTTGTCTTCTTATATATACAAGATTTAAAATGGCAAACTTTGGGGCACCTGGGTGGCTTGGCTGCTTGAACATCTATATCTTGATGTGTTGATTGCAGTTCAGGTTGTGATCCCAGGGTCATGGGATCAAGCCCCATGCTGGGCTCTGCACCGAATGTGGAGCCTGCTTGGGTTTCTCTCCTACCCCTCTCCCCTGCTCACACATTCTCTCTCTCCCTCTCTCTCCCAAATAAACATACATTTTTTTAAAAAAAATAAATGGTAATACTTGCTTTCTGTACTTGTGCCTAATGTAAACTCTTCTGACAAACCAAGTATAAGCAGTGGTTATAAGTACTACTATTCTGTGCAAAGAAGTCCATATTTGCATAAGAATTGTGGTGTTTAAATAGGGTTAAGAGGATCATGAGGACCATTTATCATTAAAGGACTGGTGTGGGTCAGAAAGCACTTTCACATACTGAAAAAACATTATTTGAAGAAGAAACGAAAGGGGGCACCTGACTGGCCCCGTCGGTGGAGCATGTGACTCTTGATATCAGCGTTGTGTGTTAGAGCCCCATGCTGGGTACAGAGATTACTTAAAAATAATACCTTCAAAATGAAAAGGAAAAAATGAGGCTTAACAAACCTCTGGCATAGACCAACACTTGAACATCCGAGAAAGGATGAAATGTGTATCGGTCAGCCTGGACCCTGTAACCAAATACTACAGAACGGGAGACTTAAACCATAGACCTATTTGCCACAGTTCGAGCAGATGGGAAGTATAAGATCGAGGTGCTACCATGGCTGGGGAGTTATGGTAAGAACCCTCTTCCTGACTTGGAGACAGCTGCCTTCATGACGTCTTCCATGTCAGGGTGGAGGAAGGGGCTCTCTGGTGTGTGTTCTTTTAAGGGCCCTAATCCTGTGATCAAGGTCCTACCCTCAGGACATCATCTAAATCTAATTATTTCTCAACTGCCCCATCTCCAAATACCATCAGATTGGCGTTAAAGCTTCAGCATAAGAATTTGGAAGCAACGCAATCGTTCTCTATAACAGAGTGGGGAACAGTGATTGGCTATCAGTTTGGAGGTTCATAAATTCACCTGTTGAAAAGGAGCACGCATTCCCTATCAAGGTGACTACCTAGCAAACACATTTCCTTCTCTTTCTCTGAATCTCTTTGAAAAGGTCAGAGAAACTCAAAAATAAAAATTTGAATTTATCAGTGGAAGATTATAAAATACAAAATGATATAAATAAAAGCAAAGCTAAATCCAAGTGATCACTCCCACCAACAGCCAAGAATGGCAGAGTTTTTGAGTATTATAAAGCAACGGGGCAGTGGATACTGAGGCAAAAATAAGCTGAGGAACTTGAAACCTTCACAGGTAAAAAGTACTATAGAAGGAGTGAGATACCCAGGAGGGATCTTAGAATAACCCCAAGTTGGAGAGTTTGGAAACTGGAAGGATGGTCAACTAAGAAATGAAGAAAAAATATAATCATTTCTGTAAGAATAAGTGATTTCAGCATTAGCTGCCAGAATTAAGATTGAATGGGAGTTTATGGATAGGCCTAAAGTCAGTAAAATACTCTGGTGACATCAATTTGGATATAATGTGATAGGGGTTGGTGGCTGTACGCCTCCCAACCTTCATATTGGGAGCAAGAAAGAGAGTGGGTTGCCTCATTTACGATATTCTCATGGGTCGTATTCTCTTGGTGCTGCTCTTGATGAGAAAAAACTGGTATCAACTCACAGGGAGGTTCCAGAAATCGCTGTCCCGATCTGGAAGTCCTGTGTGTCCAGCCGCATGACTCAGAATCGGCTCCTTGCTTCTAAAGCCGGATCCTAACTTCCACCAGATGGCGCCAAACCATAGCAGGGACGGATTTCCCTCCAGCAGCCAACCCATTGGAAATAGGAGAGGCTGGAACAGATCACAGGGTGCTTACTAACCTTGCAATAACGCAACCTTTTATTTTATGCAATTGTGTTTTTAAGGCAAATTTTTTGGGGGACAGGTGAGTTTTACTTAGGACGAATGCTTCTTCCTCACTGCTTCTCAACATTTTACTCCCTTGTCACAAACTAGATACCTTTACATTGAATGGTCTCATGAAGTTTCCTGACTGTTCACTTGAAGCTTCCAGAGTCCAAGTCTTTTTTTTTTTTTTTTTTTTTTTTCTTTCCACTGCATGTTCAGATACCTTTATCGAGACTGGATTAAGTTGAGTTTCCATTCCCTTCACTTTTCTGTTTTTTGTTTTTGTTTTTGTTTTTTTCATAATAAAAGCATTGAGGACAGTTGTGATTCATTCCCAAAGGTTCATCCTGGATCAGCTCAGAGCATATTCATGTAACAGTGCCAGTCTCTTTCCTGGCAGTCAACTTCATGCTGATTAGCCAGGCAATACTATGTCCCCAGTGTTCATTGTGTTTAAAGTTCTTCAAAGGATGCCAGCCATGAATTAACATTACAAGAAGCTGGGAACATTCAACCTTTACTTCATAGCTATTAAGGAT
The DNA here is from genome assembly GCF_046562875.1 of Panthera onca. Lineage (NCBI taxonomy): Eukaryota > Metazoa > Chordata > Mammalia > Carnivora > Felidae > Panthera > Panthera onca. The sequence goes on along the minus strand of NC_138340.1, from coordinate 86,813,459 downwards.
CAGCTTCTTGAGACTTTGTTCACATTAGATAGACATTTACAAAGGCACAAACCTGTTTCTTCTAGCTTCATCTTCATGGAAAGAGTAGGAAAAATTCTGGTGGCCTGCTGTTGACACACCTGTTGAAAATATGTAACATCATGTCTTTGGACTTCATTTTCTGTGATGGTTCCTATCACCACTCTATTGACGTGATAGGGATCCAAAATGTATTCATCAGACCTCACTTTTTTTTTTTAATGTTATTTTTGAGTGATTGAGAGCGAGAGCGAGAGCCAGTCAGTGTGAACAGGGGAGGGGCAGAGAGATAGGGAGACACAGAATCTGAAGCGGGCTTCAGGCTCTGAACTGTCCGCACAGAGCCCGATGTGGGTCTCGAATCTATGAACTGCAAGACCATGACCTGAGTCAAAGTTGAACGCTTAACCCACTGAGCCACCCAGGTACCCCACCTCATGTTTTTAATAATGTAGTGTAAAGTTGGCTTCTGAGATTCCAACAGGCATAGTGAATTGCCATATATATATTTCAACATTTGAGTCAAGTATTGATAAAAACAAACTTTTTGTAATGCTCAGATTTAAAGTGTTATTACAGAAAGATGAATCGAAAACACTGATTTTGTACATAAGAAATCTGTGGTATAGATAGAACTTGTTGGCAGTTATACCCAATTTGTAATAGGGAAATGGGTAGAAGTTAATGTTTCTTCATATTTCCTTATACCCTTTGTCTTAACCAATAATTTCACAGCTTATTTTATCAGATTTGAGGGAGATTTGGCAGTTATTTGGGGCCAGGAGAAAAACTCCCTTTGCTAGGTTTCTCCATTTCCTGTTTCTAGATTTAATCTTTTCCCCATCTTTTGGAGGTTATTATCAGAGAACTGGCCTTTGTGTTACAGCAAAGTACATTGGTCAAGACCAATGCCACTGAAGTCAAACCTCATTTTGAATTTAGGCCCCTTGGTTTATTCTGTTTTAGGCAAATTAATCTCTTAATCTCTCTGCATCTTAGTGTGCTTACATTTAAAAGGGGACAGCAGTAGTAGCTCTTTGGAGCCAGTTTGAGGTTGGATCAGAGAGTGCGTTTATAATGTATCAGGAGGCACAGGGACTTCTCAACAGTGTTAGTTACTGTGAGTCTCATCACAGGGATCCCAGTCATCCCCGCAGTGCTCATTGTAGGGTAAGCAATTCCAAATGGGCTCATACTACATTATCAAAACTGTAGAAGGTGAATACACAATTTTAAAATGCAATTGTAAACCTCAACTGTTGGGTGTCTATATCCTCACCAGTGTGTACCCAATGAAACTGAGTAATGGATGAGAGAAGATTGTAGTAATGGGAATATAGCAAAAAAAAACAAAAACAAAAAAAAACAAACCCAAAACACTTAGTACAAATAGCTATGTCCATGAGGGAAGAATGTATTAGTGTAATCGTTGTGAATTGGGACTCTTTAAATTTAATTTACATTAATGGTTCATAATTCATAAGACTAACCACATTAAAAACGTTTTGAAAATATATTAGAGTTTCATTATTATATCTTCACTGGAATACACTAAGAAAATATTTATATATTCAAACAGAAACGTAAAGTTACCTTAAATTCCACCATCTGGAGAGAACTAGTTGAGCGTGTGTGTGTGTGTGTGTGTGTTCTATAAACTTTAAAGTTAACACTTTGATATACATCCTTTCATATTTTTTCCCATACATCCATAAAGATTTGAAGAGAGTTAAGGAGTAGGCCATATGGCTAACAAAGAGAACAGTATTCAAGGCAGAGAAAATAGTAAGTGCAAAAGCCCTAAATTGGGAACGTGCCTAGCATGTTCTAGGAACAGTGAGGTGTGTAATGTAGCTGGAGTAGATGGATGAAAAGAAAATGTAAGCCAAAAAGGGATAGCTAATTAGATGGCTGAGGGTGATGGTAGCTTGGATCAGAGTGGTAGCAGTGGAATTAGGGAAAGTGTGATCTATTTGGAGATGGATATCTAGATAGAATTTGAAAATACAGACAAAAAGTTACATTGGTGAATTCTAAGTGAAGTGTGACAAAAGAGAGAAGCCAAGTGTGACTCCCAGGTTTGTGTGTGGATAATCAGAAGACTGGAGCTACCACTACTAAGTGTGGGAAGAATATAGAGGAAGGAGATTTGTGGTTGGGGAGATATCAGGGGCTCCGTTCTGAACATGTTAAGCTTGAAAGGTATAGCACGATTCTAAGTGGAGGCACGGAGTATGTAATTGCATATGCTAACCTAGAATTCACTGGGGAAATATAGGCTGGAGATAGAAGCTTGGGAACCATAACACACAGATGGGTTTTAAGTTAGAAAAATGGAAAAGGTCACCTAGGGAGTGCAGACAGGAAAAGAGTTCAAGGTCTGAGCTGTGGGGCGCTCCAAATTGAGAGTTTGGGGACATGATGCAGAACAAGCCAATGAGGCTGAGAGGGGAGTGGTCAGGAAGTTGGGAGAAAATTGAGAAAACATGCGATTGAAGTATTTTCAGGAGGGAGTGCCAGACGATGTTAATGCTGTCTATCATTCAAATGGCCCAACTGAGAATGGACCAATGGATTCAGCCACGTGGAAGTCATTTACTGCCCTCCCAGTCTGTTGAAAATTCATCTTTCAATCACCTCTTCATACTGAGCAAATGAAACTCTACATACTTGAATGTGAAAAGAGAAACAAATAGAAGAAGATTTAGGCGATCCCATCTGTGTCTTGGCCCAGAGAGTAGCCTCTCTCCAAACTGTGGCCAACCTGTCTACTTGATCAAGAGTCTGTTCCCTCTTGTCAACTTGCTTCCACCATTATTGTTCTCTTCATATTTTACTGTTCTCATCAGCATACAAATGTCTAGAAATGATGTGATTGGTCAGGTGGATATGTGCATCTTACAGGATGCACAGAATGATTTCTTTGCAATGAAATTATCACCGTGTACGTTCACAAAATCTTGGATATTCAGTTAATCTTTTAGTATCAGAATCCATCTGTAAAGGGGCACCTTGGTGGCTCAGTTGGTTAAGCGTCCAACTTCGGCTCAGGTCCTGGTCTCATGGTCTGTGGGTTCAAGCCTCACATCGGGCTCTGTGCTGACAGCTCAGAGCCTGGAGCCTGCTTCAGATTCTGTCTCCCTCTCTCTCTCTCTGCCCCTGCCCCTTTCACACTCTGTCTCTCTCTCTCTCAAATATAAACATTAAAAAAATTTTTAAAAAATCCATCTATATAGAGATTTAACGTGGTTTTAAATGTGGCAAAAGGTACTGTCCTATTTCTGAGCTACACATAAGTATATATATACCTACAAGTATAGAACTTTGGTTTGCAAATTATCACAACTGTCTGGTGATTGACCAAGATTTTGAAAGTCTAGAGTTGGAATGGAAGCGTACTCTAATTTTCTAGTTTGGGGAACAGCTGCCATAAAGTATTATCTCTAATTCCACTGTAACTTCCACCTGCAGTGGCCTGATCCTGTCTGTCACACAATTCCTTCAGGCAAAGTATCTCAGATATATTTTTTGAGGGGAAAAGAGTTTATTTGCAGTTGTAGGCAGTGAGCTGCTTAGTAGAGTAAAAACAGGTATTGGTAGCAGTTTCTTTTCTCAGGTTTGAGTTCATGTAGGGGTATCAACATGCAAACAACTGATTACAGTGCAATACGATTGCTTCTTTAATAGAACCTTATGGGAACACATAGAAAGGACAGTAAACCCAGCTTAGAAAATAAGGGAATTTGGTCAAAAGAACATTTACATGTAGAGTGTGAGGAAGATGGTGAAGGATCCACCAGAAAGGAATTAGGGAAAACCTGAGGCCTCTCAAATCATGGAAATAAGGACCCATGGTTCTCTTTTGGGGACAGCAAAATGAAGCAGAAGTTAGAGAAAGGGGAGAGGGAAATCATTGCAGAAAAATGAAAACAAATTTAAAGGTAGAGATTGAACATGTTAACCTTAGAGGTCACAAAGAAGTTGATTTTTTAAAACCTTTATTATCCTGCATGGAGCACTGTGTGGGCTGCAATCTAGCAGGGAGTCCCTTAGTAGACACTTGTTAACCAGGGGAAATGAAGATGATGAGTGCAGCAAGCCAGACTAGAAGGGAAGCAGACACAACACTAATGAGAGTACTGAGAAAGAAAAGCAGACCTTGTCAGTCTTCTAAGGGTCACATTTCCAAGGTAAAAGTTTTGAAGTTTTAAGATTACAGGGTCATTTCTGGCAGTTGGTTGTGCTGAAACTGGCTTGTCTACATGATGTCTCCACAATATCTTTAAATGTGAAAGAAATTAGTCAATAACCACAGTATTTAATTCACATAATGTCAAACAATCAAATCCTTCTCTGAATTGAGGGAATGTTTTGGCATCCACAGTCCATCCCATCTACAACCACCCAAAGGATTGATTTTGAATCAAAGGTACTTTAGGCACATTGTGAAATCGTGAACTGCATTTCATGCTCTAAGCTGCCAGGATGTAATGTGCTGAGAATCTAGTTTTGAGAGCTCTTATGGGGGACACGGCCAGCCTTGGCAGCCACATGAAACCGGCTGCTTGCCCAGAGTGCCCAAGGCTTCACCCTTCTGTGGTCATTTATTTCTTCCTTGGCTTCTCTCTTCTTGCCTCCTGTCAAAACCTTTTTTTTTTTTTTCTCTCTCTCTCTCCCAGAGAGATCTCATGACAGTTTATATTTTAATTTGAGTTTAGATAAGTGAATTCTTTAGCCCAGGGTTACATTGCATTTTAGGTCCGAGCATAAATGCTTCATCCTCTCTTGAGAGAATTTCAGGAATTAACAAGTAGGAAATCTTTGTACAATGAGAGAAGATGATACTTTCCAGCATTTCTAAAGGTGCCACCCCATAGATGCTGAATTTAGGAACCCACTAGTTAGAGGAGCCTCCAAGAAGCATGGAATTATTATTCTTTAACAATGGTGACACCTGTTAATAACCTGCCCTGAACCCTTTCCTTTTCTTGGTAACATCACCTGTGGTTTCTTTAAAGGATTGTTAATCCCTCACTCTGTCTCTGTGTTTTCTGTAAAGCTAGCTCCAACACTGACTCCCCACAAAAGCATATGATTCCAGTCTAATTAATTTGAGCATCAAATTCCCCTGGACTTGGCAATTAATTAATCATTAGGCAAACAAACAAGGAGAGCCAGGAAAGCCAAGGCACATTGACATCATCCTGGGCAGAGCAAAGCAGAGACCCTGAAACTTGGGGCTTAGCCTGAGATTAGAGAGGGAAGGAAGATCTCTATTTACCTGAGTTACTGAGTGGCACATGTGATAGAAGGAATTACTTGCTATAACGAGGAACGGCATGTCCCGAGATAAAGCCTGGAAAGGAAAGTGGAGGCAAGAAAGAGGGGAAAGAGTCTTCACCATCCTGTTTGAGCTGCTGGGCTTTTCACTTATGTGCATGAATACATTTTTTTAGCCAGCTTTAGTTGTGTCATTTACAACTAAATAAAGCGCCAAGATATCCCAATTTCTGTCTATTTAACTGGACTTCTTGATGAAGTCCCAGCTAAACCTTGAATGATGTTCCAGTTGCAATAAGGACTCCAGCTCTAAGGACACCAAATGGCTACACTGACTCCCTTACTATCCTAAAACTTCTCCCCCTTCACCCCCAAAGCCTGAGTGATGACTGATTGATTGAATTTTTAGAGAGAATGAGTTGGGGAGAGGGACAGAGTGAGAAAGAGCATCTTAACCAGGCTCCACACTCAGTGCGGTGCCTGACATGGGACTCCATCCCGTGACCCTGGGATCATGACCTGAGCTGAAATTAAGAGTGGGACACTCAACTGATTGAGCCACACAGGCACCCCCGTGTCTGATTATTTTTAATGTTTATTTAACAGACATGTATACAGTTTTGTCCTCACTGCTTTATAAATATTAACTCTTAATTTGTTTAACAATCTCATGAGACAGTTTTCTATTTTCATCCTAATAGTGAAGATGAGGACGTTTGGCCAAGTTCGCAAAGCTGGGGGTCAGAAGCATGTTGGGAGCAAGGATTCGACCACTGGCAGGGGCTGATCCCTTTTTTTTTAGTTAAAAAAAATTATTTAATGTTTGTTTATTTTTGAGAGACAGACAGAACATGAGTGGGGGAGGGACAGAGAGCAAGGGGGACAGAGGGGGAGGGGCAGAGAAAGAGGTGGATAGAATATCTGAAACAGGCTCTGTGCTGACAGCAGAGAACTTGGATGTGAGGCTTAAAGTCACCAACCATGAGATCATGATCTCAGGGAAAGACAGAGGCTTAACAGTCTGAGCCACACAGGTGCCCCAGGGCCTGATCCCTTTTAAAGCACTTCAATCAATGTTCATCAACCCTACCTCCCCTTGAGCCTCTAGTGAGTTTTAAAAAAAATCTCATTTCCCTGATTTCAGCACAGAGATTCTGCTTTAATTGGTCTGGATTTGGGACCTGGACATCAACATTTTTGAAAACTCTATAGGTGGGTCTAATATGCACTTGTTATCAAACCGCCTATTTACATAAAAGATGAACAATTACCTTGTCCCAGGCTCTGAGTATCCAAGAAAGAGCTCACTCCAAAACCTCACTGGCTTCTATATTATGCTCACTAGGAAATGATACTCTTAAAGATTTATTAAGGCAGTCCATTGTGATATATAATACATTTAAGTTATAGACGATATTTGCTGAGATTAGAGGTGGGACTGTGGTTCATGAAACTATGAATATACCTCATGTGTAGTATGGATGCCAGATAAAGCCTAGGTATTTACTTTTAAATAATTACAAGTAACTCAGCTTCTTCTTATTCATGCTAAACTAAGAGTAAAATGGGAATTTTTCCCATGCATGATTTGTACCTGGCCCATATAAATTTGATAGCAGTAAAATACTACTCATTTACATATCTTCTGTCTCCAAGGAGTGTAGACTATGTCCAACTTGGTCCTCTCCTTTATGTTTCTACTCTAAGATGACGAAAGAAATAACATATAATTTTATTTTCTATTTCCTACTCCATTACCATCCTCAGCCTCTGAATTTTTGTCTGGTTTTAAAGGGTCACAGATCCGTTAAGCTTTCAGAGACGCATATGGGTAAAAGCTAGGAGTAAAGTGAAGACATCTTAAAAATAATGGAGAAAACATTTTGCTTTTAAACACCTCCAGTTGCATTGCTCCTCGTGAATTCATGTCCTACATAGTTTCGGCTATTTATATAACATATCTAATATTTTCTAGTACTCCCTCCATTCCCCCCTTCTGATTCCTTTAAATGTTCTCATTCCAGTTCAATGTAAGGTAGATAATAAGTACTTAGGCCTGCTTGATTTCTAATTTCTCTTTCTTGCGGGGGGGGGGGGGGGGGTGGGGGTGGGCGGAATGAGAAGCTGTTTTCATAAAATATAAAAATATCATTTAAGCCTTTTTAAATAATAGGTATTTACATAAGATCAGCAACTATATTCATCTGTCATATAAATATAATCCTAGTGTCTAAATGTTTTAGTTTCTTTCTGTGTGTGTTTTTAAATGATTTTTTCCCCTAAATAGAACCAACAAATTCTTGCAGATTTTTGCTGAGTTCACCACACTTTAATGATGTTCTACAATCCTCATCCATTCCTCATGCTTTCCATAAATCAGTTTGCCTTTTAAATAAATACATTTCAACACTTAGAAAACATTGAATTATTTTTTTAATGTTTATTGATTTCTGAGGGAGGGAGGGAGGGAGGGAGAGAAAGAGCACACATACACAAGCTGGGCAGGGGCAGAGAGAGGGAGACAGAATCTGAAGTCGGCTCCAGGCTTGAGCTGTGAGTGAAGAGCCTAACTTGGGGCTTGAACTTGAAACCATGAGATCATGACCTGAGCTGAAGTCAGACACTTAACTGACTGAGGGATCCAGGTGCCCAGAAAACATTGAATTACTTATTAAATTGGTGAATATAGAAAAAATCTTTCCATGTTCTCCTTGTTAAAAGTTAGCAAATATATACAAGCTTTATTAGTTATTCCCTAATTAGAGAAAACTAATCAAGGAGGGTTAAGGTAACATTTACTCCTTTAAATTAGCCATCTATATATAAATATGGAATTACTAGCTGAGACTTATTACCCATCAGGGGGAATGAACTGGGCTGTCTTCAGATGGTCTAAAGCCATCCAAGGCTTTGTGGATATGTTTGACTTGTGGGAGACAGCAAGGATATATTAAGATTTACTTTTTATTACAAGGAAACAAAAAACTATATTCTTACCTACTGAAGGATATTGCAGTATATAACAAGTAGCATTTGGCAACCTCTTTGACACAGCACCAGATTCTGAATGAATTGCTTGATTGATTGTCTGGGCTTTTGTTGTTATGTGTGATGAGAGAGAATTTGGGAACTAGTACTGTTCAATGATTTTCTGATTTACACCACCAGGGGAGCACATTCAACAATTAGATTGCCCACCACCAAGTTCTTTCTCTAGTCAATAATGACTCATTTCGTGTGCTTCCTCTAAAGAGGTAAAAGTACTCTTTTTTTTTTTTTTTTTAACCACAGACCTTCCTAGTATTTCTATGGACCATCTCAGTAGCCCATTCATTTCTTTCTGCGAGTCCCTTTCCTGAGTTTACAGGACCAATTGGGTCTTGAATTTGTATCGTATATGTGGTAATAAATATAAAGGATGTTCATAATTATGAAACTATAACAAGGTGAGAAATGCATCTTCCCAAACATCCTTTCCTGAGTGGAGTAGCCAGTCCCAGATTAAACTGTGAAACAGATGAAATATACCACTATATCCTTAAAAGAAATTAACTTCTTTGCCAGCTCCTCTGTGGTTCAATAAACGTGTATTGAGTTTTTACTGTGCAGGGCACTGTACCAAGTGGTTTGCATATGAAGATGGATGAGTCATTGTCATTACAGCCTGTTCCTTTGTAAACCCAGAAAGTTTTTCTTTAAGTAGAGTCTCTAAATAGGGCGACCATACACCCTGGTCTGCTCCAAACTGTCCCTTTTTACTTCTGTTGTAACAGTATTTATAACTCTGGACTTTACTCTCCAGGAATCCGGTTTGATCTGTGTGTATATGTATGCATTTCCTTTTATCTTTAATGATGTCAGTCACCATCACAAAGAAAATGACGTTGATGTTAAAAAAGACTTAATATAGGATTCCTTCTTCATAGGTACTGACTTGTATCCACCATTGGCTTAATGAGTTTTTAAAAATTTATTTTTCATTTTGAAATTGTTCATACATACATTTTTAAAAAATAGTCTAAAATATTCTTGTTGATCCTTTAACTAGATCCCTCAAATGTTAACGTTTTATAGAAACAAGCAAAATGACAGAAACCAAAAAATTGATATAATACAGTTTTCTAATCATAGACCTTATTCAGATTTTATCAACTGCCCTACTGATGTTCTTTTTCTAGTCTAGGATCCAATAAAAAAAAGTCACACAATGCGTGTAGTTACAATTTCTCCATGCTCTCCCTTAATTCTGGAATAGCTTCTCAGTCTTCGCTGTCTTTTGATAAAGGCCCTTCAAGGCCCTTCCCACTTTTGAAGAATATTGGCAAATTATGCCATAGACTATCCGTCAATTTCAATTTATATGATCTTTTTCTCATGATTACATTGGGTCATGTATGTGTGTGTGTGTGTGTGTGTGTGTTTTAAAGTAGATTTCATGCGCAGCTCAGAGCCAAATGCAGGGCTTGAACTCAACCCTGAGATAAAGATCTGAGCTGAAACTAAGAGTTGGGCGCTTAACTGACTGAGCCACCCAGGTGCCCCTGGGTCATGTATTTTTAGCAATAATATCATAGAAGTGATGTAGAATGCTCATTACTTTATATTAGGACATAGTCACAGAATTCCTTAAACGATACTACAAAGACAAATGTTCTTTTTCCTATTTTGCAGTGATAGTCCTACCCACATGTTAGATATTTTAAACTTGATGTAATAAAGTCCTTTATAATATCATACTCCTTTCAATTTTGTAAATCAAAGATTTCTACTGTGCCCTATGAGGAGGTTGACTATGAGGACAGTTGATTCATTGACAAATTAAATTTACTTTCATAAACCAGAGTGGTCAGCCCTGATGCTGAAAAATTCTTCACATGATCTAGTTTATCTAAAAATTCAGCCTGAACAAGCAGTTGAAAAGGGCACTTTCTACATCTAGCCCTCAATACCTATGTGACACTGATGAGTCAATGAAGAGTTTTTTTTGAGTATTAGTCGAAAACGTATTGAACATTTAATCTGTCTTCAGGGGAAATGACAGCGTTGTTTTTTTTTTCCCCCTAGAATTCAATAATATACCTAAGCAGTAAATACTGTCCTCCTCAGAAAAACTATTCTTCCCTTAAAGATTTACTCTTAAAAGTCCTGCTTTTTAAGGTATCCAATTCGATATCTATATATCTATATATAGACATATAATGCCTGATTGATTAGATTTGTTATATCTTAGAAAAGACAAGGAAAGAAACCTATTATCTGCAACTTCCTATTTGTTGACTCAGCAAGGATTAACTTAGTATATTAACTACACATTACATTACTCTAAATGCTCTATCACAAAATTATATATTCAATTATTGGGTTGAGATTTTTTCTTCTTCTAAAGAAGCTGTAACTATACGATCACAAAATGTGAGAACTGGTAAATGCTGTTGAGGTAACTTCAGGTTTTAAAGAGGAAAATGAATAAACATTTTTCATCCAAAGAGTCGCAGAAAATGATTACGACGAACAAACAGTATTTGTGAAGCTGTGTTTTTTATTTAAGCACGACTCTGAAAGAACTTGTTTACTAAAAAAAGCAAAATGAAAAATTCTTCATATATTTTTATATTGGCGTCACTTCCTTATTACTCAATCTCCATTTATTATAAATTAAAGAAAAGGGCATGTTGCGCATGTGTGTGAGGTTGAAGAGAAGACAGATTTTTCTCTGTGATTATGTAGCCTATATAGTACTATGGATCTCATACCCCATGCATGCTTAGGATGATGGGCGGGGGGAAAAATTGCTCACAAACTGCCCTGAGACATTGTTAAACCTCTTGTAAGACACAAACAAGAAAAAATTTTAAATAAATTTTGAAGCAGTTTTCTAGATGTTACCCAAATGCAAATACACAATACTCTTTTTCATTCAACTGCATTTGTACCAAAAGGAACATTAAAATTGGGGCCATATGTTCACTGCATGGGATAATCAGATAAGATTAAAGTAGTAGGAGGTTCTGGTTTATCAGAATTTAATTATATGTTCTTAGCAGAGAGATTAAGAATTTCCTTCCCACATTTTATAATAATTTTTAATTAACGGAAAATCAAGTTACTGTGTATTAAATATTCATTATTTTTTTTAAATTTAAGCATCATCCTATAGAGACAGTAAAAGGAAGGTAGTTCTACATTGACATGGCTACCAGTTGCTAGTAATAACCATTATTACATTACATATATTTTCTCTTGTATTATGTTAAACAGTGTGTTGTTGGTTTCTGCCCTCCACCCAGTTTAAAATGAGCACACTAAAATAATAGCGAAAACTTGATAGGTGACTTAAATTCGCTGTAATTTACTGTCTCATCTGCTGAAATACAGTTAATACCGCCGTAGAAGTTCATGAGGAGATGAAATGAAATGTATATGGAAACATCTCTCACTTAGCTTCATATATAAGTTTCTCTTCCTTTTTAGCTCCAGTGTACCCAGTAATAGTTTATCTTCATTGTCTGCTAATAATTTCACTGGATCCCAACTCACATTCACTATGACAGTCTGGAATATCTTTGACCTCTGTCATGCGAGCTATTTTTTTTCTTGTTTATTAGAGAGCTGCACAAACTATTATTCGCAAATCATTATTTCTGATGCCGTTCTCCGAGGTGTGAACATCTGCTAGCTGCTAACAGAGGGTGCAGCTGTTGTTCAGAGACCGGCCGTGTTGTGTTGCCAAGCAACTGCTGCAAACCAAATCCCGGGGCAGGTTGCTTGCCCAGGCGCACCTGCCTGTCGACCCAGCTATTTATTTAATTAAAAATCTGTTCCTGCACAACAGCTTGGCCGGAAAGGCAACAGCAGCAATCGATTACAACTATATTAAATGACCTACCCTTATTGTTTCATTGACTTATTCGGTGCAAACCAAAGGTGCCTCTGACCACCCCCACTTACTCTTAATGACTTTGCAAAAAATGCTTAAGAGAAAAGTATGGATGGATTCTATTTGCATGACAGAGAAGCGGAAGCCAATTTGTCAGGCACATCACTTCATGTAATGAAACGTGCCAAAAATAAAATGCTTCATCAACAAGAAAGCTGCTAACAAGACCATACTGCATTTTTATGTGCAACAGGACAAAAAGGATTTAAAGTAAGTATTTACTATTAGTTGGGAATTGGGAAAATCAGTGTTTTCCTAGACCAAACTGCTTTCCTTTCTCCTTTCAGTTAAAAAAAAATTACCACTTCAGATGCATTAGAGTTCGCTCTTACACTGGTTGCCCATTCACATTCTCCTCATTTTCAAAACCGACAGGGGCACTTTTATGTCAACCAGATGATATTAGAAATAAAACTGTCAGGAATTAAGACCAGCTGCTGAAATGTCTTTTAAAAACCAGGGGGAGTCTTAGCAATATTTCTACACATGTCAACTGTGCTTTCTCCTTAGAAGCTCATTGCAGCTCCTTTCCCTCCTAAACACAACTAGACCTAGTAAGGACTTCAAGGGAAGAAAAAATTAAAGCTCTTGGTTGTGATTGCATGACAAATTTATTTTTAATATTGAGGAGGTGAAGACTTTAAAGTGGACTCCAATAACTGCGGTATTTCTAATTTTTGTAGCCCCTATTAAAGTCAAGAAAGATCTTTATTATGAATTCAGTGTTTGTTATATCACCCAGAGCAGCATGAATTAATATTAAAAAGTCTAGAATTCTCTTTGAGTGATGTATCAATTACCTGTACAAAGGAACCTTACCTCTACAAAGGAAAGTGCTGAATAACATACAAATAATAATAACTCAGTGTTAATCAGAGCTGACATTGAAAGAATATAAGAAAGTTTTTTTTAATATTGATTAAATTGAGAATTTTTTAAGGTTAAAATTGGGATAAAGGGATAAAATATTCTGCCATCATATTAGTGTTCATTCTGGTCCAATGCACTTTTTAACTTTATTTAGGTACACAACTCACTGGCTTCTATTATCACTATCTACAGCTTGCCCATGCTACATTTATGCCGTTGTTGACACAAATTATGTTTAGTGATTGCATAGACAATGCTAAATCTTACTAAGTATCTTATATCCATAAAGCACTGAAATTTCACAATATCTACTTTGAATGCAAATGTCAGAGGATTAGGTCTATAAATTTACCTGGTTTAATCTTCATTTTATTGCTACAGAGTTGCATTAATCACGTGCCTACTTCTGTGGGTGATAACATCAACCAATTATACACAATTTTCCACACTTTGCCTACTTATAGTAATTTGTGCTTTGGTTCTCTTCTTTTCCTTCTAATGAAATCACACATACACTGAAACTTCTATTAGATGTAATTTGAAGGACCAAAGTCATCTTAAATCTGTTAAAAATTCTTTTAGTACAGCTTGGTGACTCTTAACAGTGTAAAGAAACAGATTTTTTTTAAAAAACCTGAACAGACCATTATAGGACCATAACGGAGTTTAAGACAGTACATATATGTAAAATTGTTGTTTCTTAAAACACTGATAAAGTTCAGTGTGTTTTCTTGCTTCTGTATGCTCATTCAGAACCTACTCATTCTTCAAAGCCTGACTAGGTATCCTCTCCTTTGTCAAGTCATGTCTTTTCTAGTGTATTGTGATTTTCTCCCTCTATCCAATATTTACCATTTATGTCTATATGTCTTGAGTCCTTGAGCTATTGATTGAAAATTATAGTGTATATTCAACCAGTTACAAGCCAGGGATTGTGCTGAAAATAAAAAGGTAAATTTCTTTGTAACATCAGAGATGTCAAAACTATAACAGCACTTGTTTACTAATTCAGGGAACAGAGAGCTGAGATCACAAGAAAAACGGTATGGAAATAATATTTTGGTGTCTGGAAGTTGTCCTATGCTAATGACAGTATTTCCAAAATCTGTATCTCTACGAAAGAAATGCTTCTGGATGATACAAAAATGCATCAAACTCAAAATCCCCAAACCTGAACACTAAATCTCTCTCTAAACTCACTCCTCTGTGCTCAGTGAAAATATTACCTATCCTAGATGCTGATTGCAGAAAATCTGGAAGTCTTTCTTACCACTTTGTTCCCCCACAGAAAATATTTATGGAAAAAAAAATATATAGCCCCTCATTGACATCTGCTGTCCGTCTTTATCACTACCAAATCATTATAATCTCCTCCCCGTGTCCATTCTTAACTCTGACTATGGACTGTGTGTTGTTGAATAGACAGATCTTTCACCTCTGGTCAAGTTACTTTGTCTGTTTAGACTTCCACTGGTTCCTTACTGACTGCATATTAAGTCTAAAATCCTTACCGCAGCAAACATGTGTCTTCCAAGAACTGGTCTTCATTTTGTTTTTTTATTCTTGTCTAATTTTTTTTTTTTTTTTATTTTAGAGCACAAGCAGGGAAGAAGGGCAGTGGGAGAGAATCCCAAAGAGGGTCAGTGCTGTTAGTGTTGAGTGCCACATGGGGCTTGATCCCCACAACCCTGGGATCATGACCTGACCCAAAAGCAAGAGTCTGCTGCTCAACCAACTAAGCCACCCAGGCACCCCAAAAACTGGTCTTCATTTTAAATGTGTAACTTAGAAATACTTTTGTGAAGTTTGACTTCATTCCTCTCAATATAATTTAGCATTCCCTCCTTTGTGTGTCCTTCAGGCCCCGTTTATACTCCAGTCCTGGCACTTGCCAAACTGGATTAGTCTTAAGGGTGCACTTTAAATACTTGTTAACTGAATATAATATTGTTACCAAACCAAGATGGTGGCAGCTTCATCGTCTTCAGGTTTTTCTTTTCAGGCATCTCACCTCAAACTGCATCCTCACAACTAAGGTAGTTCCAGAGACATGAAGCTTATAATAAATAATGGAAAATGTATGTTGTGATATGGAGGGTAGAAGTGGTAAACAGTGTTTGTTGATAAGAATGTTTTGATTATTCTTAGGGTCTAAGACAGTACTTCCAAAACCCAAAAAATTAAAAGATATTTTAAAAATAAAGGTTCCAGGGGCGCCTGGGTGGCTCAGTCGGTTAAGTGTCCAACTTCAGCTCAGGTCATGATCTTGCAGTTTGTGGGTTTGAGCCCCGCATCGGGCTCTGTGCTGACACATTCTGTGTCTCCCTCTCTCTCTGCTCCTCCCTCATTCATGCTTTGTCTCTGTCTCAAAAATAAATAAAAGATAAATAAAATAAAGGTTCCATAGCTCCAATGCTTACCTGTTGGTTTAGAATTAAGGAAGTTTCCCTGGTGATTGTAACAATCAGCCAGATTTGGACATCTTTGAAGGAAAAGACTAATAGAATAAGGATTAATAGTTTGTAAGCATATAGAGATTTACATTCTTTTTTCTTGTTTAAGAGAGAGAAAAATTGTAAGTAGGAAAGAGGGGCAGAGTGAGAGAGACAGAATCTTAAACAGGCTCCATGCAAAGCATGTGGGGCTTGATCTCATCACTGTGAGATCATGACCTGAGCCAAAATCAAGAGTGAGATGCTCAACCAACAGAGCCACCCAAGTGCCCCTGAGATTTGCTTTCTTAGCTCCTACATTATGAAGCCTGGCATACATACACATGAATACAAAAGGCAGCCAGTGTAAGACTTGAGCTAAATATGGAAATTCCTTTTAATAGAATTTATAAAACCTATGTTAACAAGAGAGTAATGTTTCCAGTGGGAATTTTTTTTTTTTTACTGAAGAATAATTGACATACAATATTATATTAGTTTCAGGTGAAAAACAGGGATTCAACATTTATATACATTACATCATCTAATAATATATTACTGATCACCACATAAGCCTAGTTACCCTTTATCACCATACAAAGTTGTGAGAATATTATTGACTATTTCCTATGCTGTACATTATATCCTATGTCTTATTTATTTTATAATTGAAATTTTGTGCCTTGTACTCTTCTTCATCCACTTTGACCATCCCACCACCACCCCTACTCTCTGGCACCCATCAATTTGTTATCGCTATGAGTCTATTTGTTTCCTTCATTTGTTTTTTAGATTCTACATATAAATGAAATTTTATATTTGTCTTTCTCTGGCTGACTTCCCTTAGTATAATACTCTCTAGATCCATCTATTTGTTGGAAATGGCAAGATTTCATTTTGTGTGTGTGTGACTGAGTAATATTCCTGTGTGTGTGTGTGTGTGTGTGTGTGTATGAAATCTTTTTTATCCATTTGTCTATCAGCGGGCATTTAGGTTGCTTCTGTATCTTGGCTATTATAAATAATTCTGTGATTAGCAGAGATGCATATGTCTTCTCAAATTCGTGGTTTCATTTTCCTTGGTAAATACCTATAATTCTATAAATAGAATTGCTGGATCATATTAACATGTTTTTAATTTTTTGAGGAACCTCCATACTATTTACCACAGTGTCTGCACTAATTTACAATCCTACTAGCAGTTCACAAGTGTTCCCTTTTCTCCATGTCCTCCCCAATGCTTCTTATTCTTCTTGTCTTTTGTAATATTTATTTATTTATTTTTGAGCATGGGGAGGGGTGGAGAGAGAGGAGAGAGAGAGAGAATCCCTAGTAGTCTCCACACTGTCAGCACGAAGACTGATGCAGGGCTCGATCTCACAAACCACGATATCATGACCTGAGCTGAAACCAAGAGCTGGCCACTTAACTGACTGAGCCACCGAAGCACCCCTTTGTCTTTTTGGTGATAGCTATTATGACAGATGTGAGGTGATATCTTATTGTGGTTTTGATTTGCATTTCCCTGATGATTAGTGATGTTGAGTTTGTTTTCATGTGCTTGTTGGCCACCTACATATCATCTTTGGAAGCAAGTCTCTTTGGGTCCTCTGCCCATTTTTAATCAGATTTTTTTTATATTGAGTTCTGTGAATTATTTATGAATTTTGGATGCTAGCCCCATATCAAATATATTATTTGCAAATGTCTTCTCATGTTCAGTACATTGCATTTTTGTTTAGTTGATAATTTCTATTGCTATGAAAAAAACATTTTATTTTGACATAATCCCAGTAGGTTTTTTTGCTTTTTTGTCCTCCCCTGAGAAGATACATCCAAAAGAATCACGAAGACTGATGTCCTAGAGCTTATCACCAAGGGTTTCTCCTATGAATTTTATGGTTTCAGGTCTTATATTTAAGTCTTTAATCCATTTTGAGTTCATTTTTGTATATGGTGTTAGTGGTCTACTTTCATTTATTTTCATGTAGCTGCCCAGTTTTCCAGCACTATTTATTGAAGAGACTGTCTTTTCCCCTTCGGATATTCTCCTCTCCTTTGTCAGAGATTAAATGACTATATAAACATGAGTTTATTTCTATTGTGGGCTCTTATTTTGCTCTTTTGATCTTTGTGTCTGCTTCTGTACCAGTACCGTACTGTTTTGGTTATTATCGTTTTGTAGTATAGTTTGAAATCTGGGATTGTGATATCTCTAGCTTTGTTTTTCCTCAAGATTGCTTTGGCTATTCAGGGACTTTTGTGATTCCGTATAAATTTTAGGAATATTTGTTCTAGTCCTGTGAAAAATGCCATTGGTATTAAGATACTGATTACACTGAATTGGTAGATTGTTTAAGGTAGTATGGACAGTTTAACAGTATTCTTCTAATCTATGAGCATAGTATATCTTTCCATTTATTTGTGTCATCTTCAATTTCTTTTATCAGTGTCTTACAGTTTTCAGAGTACAGGTCTTTTACCTACCTGGCTAAATTTATTCCCAGGTATTTTATTACTTTTCTTGGTTAATTTTTTAAAATATTTATTTATTTTTGAGAGAGAGAGAGAGAGACACGAAGTGTGAGCAGGGGAGAGGCAGAGACAGATGGAGACACAGAATCTGAAGCAGGCTGTAGGTTCTGAGCTGCCAGCACAGAGCCTGACGCAGGGCTCAAACTCACAAACTGCAAGATCATGACCTGAGTCGAAGTCAGACACCTAATCGACTGAGTCACACAGGTGCCTTGGTATTTTTTTCTTCTGGTGCAATTGTAAATGAGTGTGTTTTCTTAATTTCTTTTTCTGATAGTTCATTATTAGTGTATTAAAACACAAGATGTCGATTTTATGTTGTGCAACTTTACTGAATTCATTTATTCTAATAGTTTTTGGCGGATACTGTTAACTTGAAAATAAAAAATGGCCACGAGAGGCAAGCAAATGTTTATTTGGTATCAATGAATTGCACTTTGTGGAGTATAGATTCAAGTAAAAACCCAAATAATGTCCTAGTTCTATAATGAAAGTAAGGGATTTTTTAAGTGGAAAAGAAAAAAGGGTAATTACAGGAGTTGAAGAAAAGGAAGGAAAAAAAAGGTTTTCTGTGGGTGTTAACTAGCTAAACTATTCTGAGTTACACATTGACTGACTACTGATGCTCTTTTCAGAAAACCCACAACCATCAGCCTTCTAATCAGGACATCTGTTCTCCTGCCAACTTCTCAAGCATTTACTTAAAACAATTGCTATGTTGCCCAGTTGAAAGGTTTGGGCACTATTCAAAGATGGGCACTATTCAAAGGCACTTTCTCTGCAGTGCCTACTCTGGCTCTATTTGAAAATGGCTCCAGTGGTGTCCCTTTTACATTTACCCCTTTTGATCGCAATCTCTAAAAATATCACTGATTAGCCATTAGAAGGCACCATTGATTAGTCATTGGAAAGCATTGCTATTAGGCTATTAGAAAGTCATGCTGGTCAGCAATCAAACATTATCGATTCATGGTTGCTAAGAAGGCCCATTCCTGGTGCGTCATGTCCCAAGGAGGAAGGAAAGTGATTTCTTTTGGAGCCATTGGCCACATATGAGCAACTACAGTGCGGAGCAGAGAAAGGCTTCATGTCAAGTTCCATTAAGGCTAAGTGTCTTCTGCAATTTCTGGAGCTTCTTTATGTGATGTCTCATAAGGCTTAGAAATCATTTCAAAATGCTGAGTGACCATTATTTGGGTGATTTCTTTATAACACTGAGCTATACAAGGGAGACCAAATTTTACAGTGAAAAAATTTGAATAATAAACAAAATGCTGAGTCCAAATTGGAAGATTAACTTGAACCAGGAAGCAATCCCTGAGGGCAGCCAACAAAAAAAGATCAAAGAAACATGGAGTGTCAGTGGGAACTGTATTTAAACTGCTCAACTAGGAGGTAATCAAAAACAATTCCATTAGCTAATACTACTCCTGCAAGGAAATCCAGAAATCTTTCTTGGGCAGCTATTGCTTGAGCAACAGAGTTAGCATAATCCCCTAGGCTTTTAGATAGATTTCTGATCATGTATTTATTTATGGCACTGCCCACCCACGCAAAAAGTAATTAGTCTTCCAAACCTGGCACCTTCACTGGGATAGACACCACTAGACATTGAGCAGTCTTTTGCAACCACTGTTACGCTTTAGTCTGTCAAGTAATTCAAAAGTGATGCCTAATGCTGATTATCTGGTTGATTATACAGTGAAATAGTCATAACTAATAATACAATCGCACAGTAACTTTCATTTTCATAGAGATTGAAACATTGTGTTCCCCATAGTTCTTTTTGCCAAATACAAGTGAAAATATACCCTAATGAGGCACAAATTATGTTGTCGTTAGCATGAAAAAGAAGAGTATGAAAAATTGAGAAGGTTCTCTGTAGATAGAGTATGATGAACCTGGCAGAAATCAGGTAGCCTTTACATTTTCCTGATTACAAGTATCATCCTTCAAGTCCTTGGTTCGAGTGGTCTGACAAGGTGTCCTAAGAAGAGTCCAACTAAGCCTCACTCTATATGAAGTTCAACAGTACAATTAACACAGGAAGTTAGAGTGGGAATGGCACAAAGATTGGTAATTAAATGTACTAGAGGATCTCCGGATTCATGTACAGAGTAGGGCCTCTGATGACCAATCCAACAGTTGACGTTTTCTACATATGCAAGGGTATGCAATATGCAGACAATGGAATCATCGTTCTAGGCAAAGATAGTAAGATGAAAGGAGAACAATGATTTTTTAACTATTTTTTAAAATGTTTGTTCATTTTTGAGAGACAGAGCATGGGCAGGAGAGGGGCAGAGAGAGAGAGGGAAACACAGAATCTGAAGCAAGTTCCAGGCTCTGAGCTGTCAGCACAGAGTCCAACATGGGGCTTGAACCCAAACCCACGAACTGTGAGATCATGACCTGAGCCCAAGTCGAATGCTTAACCAACTGAGCCACCCAGGTACCCCAGGAACAATAATTATTATAGCAAACGTTTGACTTCATTTTATTGTTCAAGAGAGGATCGATATTCTGGGGCAAGCCAGAGAAGTGTGGAGTTACCAATTTAAGAAGTTCAATATTGTAAAGTAGATCTAATGTGAGAAAAACTAATGGTAGAACCAGAACAACACACATGACTATTCAGGCCTGGTGCAAAGTCTGGTGGGCTAGCTGTCCATATCAGATGTTGTCTGTTTCATTTTCTTAGTTAATTTGATTTGGAGATGTGCATTGTTTGTACAGGGCCACATGTCATGTGGAGTCTTCTTTAGCTGTGAGATACGTACTCAAGGCTCAACTCCTTGATGTTTGGCTGCCATCTGGATAGTCAGGAAGACCTGGTATATTCTCTCCAAGGAGATTTAAGGGTAGTCTTTGTTCTTACTGATTGCAAATCAGAAGGGTGGAAGAAAATTGGAAACATTATTTTGTAGAGTCATAACCTGACATTTGAGGAAACTAGAAAAATTTAAGATCCAGTCCAGTTTACAGGAGCATAACAAACATCAAAGGCAGTCTAAAGGACTACAATCTAATAGGAAAAATATAAATATAATTTTTCTATAATTACTCGCCTTTTTAAATCATAAAAATAATTTAAGCTTGGCCTGTTTATAAAAATGCAGCAAGACTAGTGACTATATAATCTTTTTTTTTTAAGATTACTTTATTGACTTCTGGGGAAGACGGCAGGGGAGGAGAATCCTAAGCTCACCTCATTCCATGGATACAACTAGATAACACTACATTAGTGTAAATAACCTAGAAAATAACCCAAAGCCTGGCAGAACAGATACTCCACCGCCAAATGCAGAGAAGAGGCCACATTGAAAAGGGTAGGAAGAATGGAGACATGGTTGGAGCCTATGGGACTGTCTGCAGGAGAGGTACTCTGCAGGCTCAGAGAAGGGAAAAAAAAAACCAAACCCTCATACCAGGCACTCTAGAGTCAGGGAATCTGCATGGAGAAGGCTTTGAAAACCAGAGGGGCTAAATTTCACAAGTTTTTGAAGTTATTAGCACTTAACACCTAGGGAGATAGGAAACTGAGACCCTATCCTTAAAGAGAAAGCATAATAAATAGCCCCACAGAGATACAACATAAAAGCAGCATTTTGAAAATGGCCTTGGTATAGGGGAGGGAGGTTTGTCTACTAATCTCAGAGCATGTGCTTGAGGGGCAGGGATCATTGGACTTCTCCAGGAGCAAAGGAGTCAGCAGGTGCCATCCCCCAACCTAGACACACACATACCTGTGGGAACCAGTGCAGCACGTACTCACTACCTAACTTGCAAACAAGCAACTACCTCCGCCCAGCACCCTTCTTAAGATAGGTCTCCTCAAACCCAGTGTACTTCAGTCCCCAGCAGCAGCAGGACCCTTCCCCACAGTGGATGGACACAGACCCTGCTGGCACTATGTGCCCTGCCTCGTGTTCTGTGGATTTTCCCTTTCCAATATATGCTTGGCCAGAGCCCATAAAAAGTGATATCACAAGCATCGGTGGTGTGCAAAACAACCCCAACAGAGGCCAATACCCCTCCAAAGCAACTCCTGCCCCAAGCAAAGGGAAAGATGACCACACACACCAGTCACGCTGTGGCCCCTGAAAGTGGGCGAGGGGGAGAGAGCTGGTCTGACTGCAGGCCCTACCAACCAACAAAAGCTTCTCAAGGGACAACACAGGGAAAGCACTCTGCAGTTCAGTGCTACTGCATCTCTGGAAAATGCCTGTTCTGACTCAACTCAAGCCCAAGGTGGCCCCAGAATGGCCACCAACAACACAGGGCCCAACCCTGCCCACGATAGCCACAGAGGGCCATTATAGAACACTGGTATTAAGGAAAAAGTATCTCGGCCACAAAAGCAGCGTGTACACAACAGACAGAGGAGATGCCCCTGAAGTGCCACATTCTGGTGAGCAGGGGACATTGAACTGCAGGGCCTTAAGGACCTCTTCTTCATAAGGCCACTATTTTCAAGAGCAGAAAATGCAGCTGACTTGCCTGACACATGGAAACAGATCTAGAGAGTTGGCCAAAATCAGGAGACAGAGAAATGTCTCAAATGAAAGAAAAAGACAAAATCACAACAAGTAACCTAAACAAAAGGACATAAGTAATATGCCTGATAGAGAAATTAAAGTAGTAGTCATAGAGATATTCCCTGGACTTGACAAAAGATTGGATAACCTCACTTATATCCTCAACAAAGAGAAAACATAAGACAGACCCAAACAGAGAAGAAGAACTCAATAACTAAAATTTAAAATACGCTAGAGGGGATAAATAGATGAGAATAAACACAGGAATGGATCTGTGATCTGGAGGATAGAGAAATGGAATGCAATTAAGCTGAACAGGAGGTGGCGGGGAATGAAAATAGACTTAAGGACCTAAGAAACACCATCACACATAGTAACTTGCACATTATAGGCTTCTCAGAGAAGAGAGAGAAAACAAGGCAGAAAACGTATTTGAAGAAATAGTAGGTGATAACTTCCCAAATCTGGGAAAGGAAACAGAAATCCTCATCCAGGAGGCAGAGACCCCCCAACAAAATTATTCCAAGGAGGTCCACACCAAGTTATATAGTAATTGAAATCGCAAGAAGTAGCGATAAGGAGATAATTTTAAAAGCAGCAAAAAATAAATATTAAAAAAAAAATAACAGTTAAATACAAGGGAAACCCCATAAGGCTATTTTGATTTTTAAGCAGAAATTTTGCTGGCCAGAAGGGAGTGGCATGATGTGTTCAAACTGTAGGATACAAACAAAAAACCCTGCAACCAAGACTACACCATCCAGCAAGTCTATCATGCAGAATAGAAAGGAAGATAAAGATTTTTCCAGACAAACAAAAAGTTAAAAGGAATTCATCACCACTAGACCAGCTGTATAAGAAACATTAAAGGGACTCTTTCATTGGAAACAAAAGACTGTAAGTAGGAGAAAGGAGAGCAGGAAACACAAAAGCAGTAAAAATAAGTATATCACAAAATAAAATGATGGGAAGTATGACACCATATACCTAAAATGTGGGGGGAGGGGCAGGAGAAAAGACTTTGTTCAAACTTAAGTGACCATCAACTTATTATAGACTGCATCAGGCTGAAGACATTCTGTACAAACCTCCTGGTAATCACAAACCAAAAACCAGTAATAGGTAGGAAACAAAACAAACAAAAAAACAAACAAGGAATCCAAGTGTATTACCAAAGAAAGCCAGAAAACCAAGACAGAAGACAGCAAGAAAAGAAAGTAGCAGAGAGGAACTTCAGAAATAACCAGAAAAGAAGTAACAAGGGACACCTGGGTGGCTCAGTCAGCTGAGCATCCGACTCAATTTTGGCTTATTGTGATCTCACTATAGTGATCACACTCCATGCTGCATGTGGAGTCTGCTTGGGATATTCTCTTCCTCTTCCTGTGTCCCTCCCCTACTTACATTACTTACATGCTTTCTCTTTTTCTCCCTCCCTCCCTCCCTCTCTCTTTCTCAAAAAAAAAAAAAAAAAAAAAAAAAAAAAAAAGTAACAAAATGGCAATAAGGACAGACCTAGCAATAATTTGAATGTAAATAGACTAAACACTCCAATCAAAAGACATGTTGATGGAATGGCTAAAAAAACAAACCTATCTATATGCTGCCTAAAAGAGATTCCGTTCAGAGCTAAAGACACATGGAGATTGAAAGTGAAAGGATGGAAGAGCATTTATCATGCAAATGGAAGTGAAAAGAAAGCCAGAATAGTAATACTTATATTGGAAAAATAGACTTTAATAGACAAAAGACAAAGAAAGACACTATATAATCATCAAGAGAACAATCTATCACAAAGATAAAATCAAATATTTTTGCAACTGACATGGGAGCACCCAAATACATAAAACAGCTAATAACATAAAGGAAGTAACCAATAGTAATACAATAATAGTAGGGGATTTTAACTCCCCACTTACATCAAATGCTAGATCATCCAAACAGAAAATGAATAAGGAATGAGTGGCTTTGAATGACACATTGGACCAGATGGATTTAACAGATGTATTTAAAACATTTCATCCTAAAACAGCAGAATACACATTCTTCTCCAGAATAGATCACATATTAGGCCACAAAACAAGTCTCAACAAATTCAAAAAGATTGAAGTTATGCTATGCATCTTTACCAACCACAGCACTATGAAACTAGAAATCAGTTATAAGAAAAAATATTGAAAAAAACACAAATACTTGGAGGTTAAATCACATGCTACTAAACAATGAATGGATCAATCAATTAATCAAAGAGAAAATAAAAAAATACATGGAGAGAAATGAAAATACAACAGTCCAAATCTTTAGGGTATAGCAAATGTGTTCTAAGAGGGAAGTTTATAGCAATACAGGCATATCTAAGAAGCAAGAAAAATCTCAAACAACCAAACTTACACCTAATGGAGCTAGAAACAGAACAAATGAAACCAAAAACCAGTAGAAGGGAGGAAATAATGAAGATTAGAGCAGAAATAAAAGAGGAACAAATAATCGATCAATGAAAACGAGCTGGTTTTGGAAAAAATCAACAAAATTTATAAACTTTTAGCCAGAGTCATAAAAAAAAGAGGATTCAAATAAACAAAATTAGAAATTAAAGAAGAAAAATAAGTAGCACCACAGACATCCAAATGATTATAAGAGAATATTATGAAAAAGTATAATGCCAACAAATGGGACAACCTAGAAGAAATGAATAAATGCCTGGAAACAGAACCTCCCAAAACTGAATCAAGAAGAAAAAAAAAAAAAAAAAAAAACTGAACAGACTGCATACCAGCAATGAAATTGAATCAGTAATCAAAAAACTCCCAACAAACAAAAATTCTGGGGCAAGACCACTTCATAGGTGAACTCTACCAAACACTTAAAGAAGAGTTAATAGCTATTTTTCTCAAACTATTCTAAAAAAATAGAAGAGGAAGAAATGTTTCCAAACGTATTCTCTGAGGCCAGTGTTACCTTGATACCCAAACCAAAGACATTACAGAAAGAGAGAGAGAGAAAGACCAAACTACAGGCCAATATGTCTGATGACCATGGATATAAACAGAATCCAACAATACATTAAAAAAAAATCTTACACGATTAGGTGGGATTTATTTCTGAGATGCAAAATGGCTCAGTATTTGCAAATCCATCAACAAGATAAACCATATTATTGTTTCAATAGATGTATAAAAAGTATTTAACAAAGTACAACATCAATTTAGGAGAAAAACCCTCAACAAAGTGGGTTTAGAGGGAACACACCTCAACATAATAAAGGCTGTGTATGAAATAACCACAGATAATATCATACTCAATGGTGAGAAACAGATCTTTTAAGAGCAGAACAAGACAATGACGTCTCTTCTTACCAATTTTATTCAACATAATACTGTAATCAGCAATCAGACAAGAACAAGAAATAAAAGACACCCAAATTGGCAAGGAGGAAGTAAAAGTTTGACTATTTGAAGATGACATACTATAAATAGAAAACCTTAGAGTCCCCCACAAAACTACTAGAATTGACAAATGAACTCAGTAAGGTCACAGAATACAAAATCAATACAAAGAAATCTGGTGCATTTCTATACTCCAATAATGAGGAAGCACAAAAAGAAATTAAGAAAACAATCCCATTTGCCACTGTACCAAAAATGCTAAAAGACACAGGAGTAAACTTAACCAGAGAGACACAAGACCTGTACTCTGAAAACTATTAAACATTGACATAGAAATAGAAAACAATGCAAACAAATGGAAATATGCTCATGGATTGGAAGATCAAATATTTTTAAAATGTCCATATTTCTCAAAGCAATCTACACATTTAATGCAATCCCTATCAAAATACCAAAAGTGCTTTTCAAAGAATTAGACTAAAAAATCCTAAAATTTGCATGGAACTGCAAAAGACCCTGAATAGCCCAAGTAATCTTGAAAAAGGAGAACAAAACTAGAGGCATTGCAATTCTAGATTGCAAAATGTACTATAAAACTGTAAAAGTCAAATCAGTATTGCACTGGCATAAAAAGACATATAGATCAATAGAATACAATATAGTGCCCAGAAATAAACCCATAAATACATGGTCAATTAATCTTTGACGAAGAAAGAATATACAATGGGAAAAAGACTGTCTCTTCAACAAATGGTGCTGGGAAAACTTGACAGCTACATGCAAAAGAATGAAATTAGACCACTTTCTTACACCATACACAAAAGCAAACTGATTAAGGACCTAAAGGTGCAACCATAAAAACTTCTAGAAGGAAAATGATAGGCAGGAATTTCTCTGACGTCAGCCATAGCAACATTTTTCAAGATATGTCTTCTGAGGCTAGGGAAACAAAAATAAACTATTGGGACTAAATCAAAATAAGCCTCTGCACAGCATAGAAAACAATCAACAAAGCTAAAAAAGACAACTTGCTGAATGGGAGTAGATATTTGCAAATGGTATATTGGATAAAGGGTTAATATTCAAAACATGTAAAGAACTACAACTCAACACCAAAAACACAAATAATTCAATTAAAAATGGACAAAAGACATAATCATTTTTCCAAATAAGACATACAAAAGGCCAAAAGATGCCTGAAAATAAGCTCAACGTCACTAATCAGGGAGCTACAAATCAAAACTACAATGAGATAATTCCCTTACACCTGTCAGAATAGCTATTATCAAACAACAAGTGTTGGGGAGGATGTGGAGAAAAGACAACCCTTGCACACTGTGGGAATGCAAAGTGATGTAGCTACTGTGGAAAACAGTGTAGAGTTCCTAAAAAAAATAAATAAATAAAAATAGAATTACCATGTGATTCAGTAATCACATTACTGGGTATTTACCCAAAGAATATAAAAATGCTAATTCAGAAAGATACATGCATCCCTATGCTTCCTGTAGCATTATTTACAACAACCAAATTATGGAAGCAGCCCAGGTGTTCATCAATAAATGAATGGATAAAAAAGAGGTGGTCTATATATACGATGGAATATTCAGCCATAAAAAAAAGAATGAAATCTTGCCATTTGCAACAACATGGGCAGATCTTAAGAGTATAACGAGAAGCAAAATAAGTCAAAGACAAATTCTGTCTGCTTTCACTTGGATGTAGAATTTAAGAAACAAAGGAAAAAGGACAATCCAAGAAGTAGACTCTTAACTGTAGAGGACAAAGTGATGGTTACCAGAGGGAAGGTGGTTGAAGGGATGGCTAAAACCTGTGAAGGGAATTAAGAGTACACTTACCATGATGAGCACTGAGTAGCACATAGAATTGTTGAATCACTCTATTGTACACCTGAAATTAATACAAGACTATATGTTATGTCTACCAGGATTAAAATAAAAGATAAATAAAAATGAACAGAAATGCAAAGCCAGTTAAGGAAAAGACTATTTTGTCGCAACTTTCTTTTTTTTTTTTTTAATTTTTAAAAAAAAATTTTTTTTTCAACGTTTTTTATTTGTTTTTGGGACAGAGAGAAACAGAGCATGAACGGGGGAGGGGCAGAGAGAGAGGGAGACACAGAATCGGAAACAGGCTCCAGGCTCTGAGCCATCAGCCCAGAGCCTGACGCGGGGCTCGATCTCACGGACCGCGAGATCGTGACCTGGCTGAAGTCGGACGCTTAACCGACTGCGCCACCCAGGCACCCCATGTCGCAACTTTCTAAGTAAGGTTTCAAGCTGATTTTTTCAAGCAGTTTCTTAAAGCTCTCTGTCCTAAGTCTCTGTATATATCCATCAAACGTGACATTTTAGTCAAAGCCTTGGGAGGTAGCCAATTTTAAAGATTTTATCCTGTAATAAGAATAGGATTTAATTGTATTTATGTGCATAACTAATAATATTTTCTGAAGAGATCAAGTAGGGAGAAAAAACATAAATGTTTCATTTTTTGTTTACAAAAGTATATTTTGCCAAATTGTTGACAGCTTTAATTTTTTTTTCCTTTGGGCGCTTGGGTAGCTCAGTCGGTTAGGCCTCCAACTCTTGGTTTCAGCTTAGGTCATGATCTCACAGTTTTATGAGTTCGAGCCCCACATTGGGCTGTGTGCTGATGGTGTGAAGTCTGCTTGGGATTCTCTCCCTCTCTGTCTCTCTCCGCCCCTCCCCTAATCACTCTGTCTCTGTCTCTCTCAGAACAAGTAAACTTTAAAATATAAAATATTTTTTTCTCAAATCTGGAAAAACGAAAGATTCAAAATCAGTGATACTTCAGACAAAAACTCATTAAAAAATTGTATTAGTTCATCTGGTCCTTGGTAAATAACATTTATTCTGCCTGGGTCCACTTTTTCCTTTATTTTTCAGTGATCTTGCATGATGATTGAGACTGACAGTTGAAGAAATTTGTAAGATTTTCTTTAAGGCTTGCGTAATTTGTCCAGCGAAGTAGGTGTGGTGATTATTGGAGATTGTGGAAGCTGTGCCCCAAATGGGGAACAGATTTCACAATAACCCACAGCAAGGGCAGTTGAAAGAATCCCAGTGACAAGTCTAGTGGAAGGATGGACCACTGAGACCTCGGGACCAAAATAGACTTTCTTAAATGCGCTAAGATGGCTGAAGGAATGCAAAAACTAAAAATGGGGATTGCCGGGGAGCCAAGAAGAGCCAAGTGTTTGTCTGGGGTTTCCAATAGCCCCAACTCTTCATTTAATTTGTAACCATTCTTAATTCATCTTAATTTCTCTAGTGCAGGGACAGACTGTTGCCATGTTACAGGGACATCAGGATAGAAAAAGTCTGATAATAAGGAACCATTTTTTCGGGGGGAGGGGGGGGCGGGAAGTAGAATGGATTTTGCCCACGTGTGCCACAATCTTTATAGATTTTATTGTCCATCATTAAAGATCTATGAGAATTCATTGAAATAGAAATGAAAAAAAAATTTAGTCCTTTTTGTAACCCAGTATTTTACAATAACTGGAATTACAAATGATAAATTGGGGGAAGCTTGTTAAAATATTAAAAGGTTATAAAACATTTGATCAAAGAGGGTCATAAGCCGTAATGATACAATGAAACATAACTCAGTTACTCCTTCAACCATGATGATAAAGACTTCAGTCAAATACAGAAGGTTGACTAGTTAACACTCAGTTAAAACAAAAGAACCGTAAAGCCCTTTTTAAGGAAATATCTTTTAGTCTTTTATCAAGAGCAGACCAAGGGCACAAGAAACTGTCCTTTTCAGAGTACAGACCAAATTATAGCTTCACCCCAAGTGTACTGTTGATATTAAAATTCGTTCTTTCTTTTTAAATATTTTTTTAACGTTTATTTATTTTTGAGACAGAGACAGAGCATGAATGGGGGGGGGGGGGTCAGAGAGAGAGAGGGAGACACAGAATCGGAAACAGGCTCCAGGCTCTGAGCTGTCCGCACAGAGCCCAACACGGGGCTCGAACTCACGGACCGCGAGATCATGACCTGAGCCAAAGTTGGCCGCTTAACTGACTGAGCCACCCAGGTGCCCCTAAAATTCGTTCTTAAATAAATTTTAATCCTAGCCAATTTATCCAAACATAAAATTTCCTTTTGAAAGATTCTTCTTCCACAGACCTTCTGCAACTTTCTTTTACATTCACATTTTTTCCTAAGTTTTCTCTCTTTAAATAACCAGCCTTAGTTTAGGACAAAATTACCTTCTTTTTCTTCAAAAATACATTTCTGTTTTTGCATATCTTCTGTTACCAAAAGCACACATCCTATTCTTTTTGTATACAGAGATGTTTCCCTTAATATTTATAGTAGTTTTAATTATGTCTATTAGAATTCTTAACTTTGAGAAGTCTTAGTTTCTAGCAAAAAACTAAGAAGTAATTATGAACTGTGTGTTATACCACCATTCTTTAGGTTGGCAAATTTGTGAATAAATTTCATAATTTCCATGAACATGTTCTTTTTCATAGTGTAGTCTTTCAATAAAGTATAAAATATGTTTAACCAACCCAAATTTATCTTGAGTTTTCTTGTGTCAAAGAAGCCAAAAGTAGACAAACCTATGTTTAGTAATATATAATATTTGGTCTTGTTTGCAAATGATCTAGCCATTTAAATTGCTATTATTTAACTTAGAAAATCTCTAAAGTTTTAAGTTACCTGAAGGATTTGGGGAGCTATTTTTAAGTAAAAGTTTCATCACACCAAGTTACTGTTGACAAATGTTGTAACAGAGATAACATGAGCTTATTTTTAGTTAATGAGGTAGAATAAATGTTTTATATTTAATGCTGATAAGTCTAAAGATAAGTCTATGTCAATTAAACTGATATACTTATATTAGCTTTAATACTGAATATTTTTCCAGATCACATGAATGTGAAGAACATTTGGGTTAGGGGCGCCTGGGTGGCTCATTTGGTTATGCATCCAACTCTTGGTTTCAGCTCAGGTCATGATCTCACGGTTCCAAAGAGTTTGAGCCCTGCTTCAGGCTCTGCACGGTTAGTGCTTGGGATTCTCTCTCTCCCTCTCTCTCTGCCCCTCTCCCACTCATGCTGTCTCTGTCTCTCTCAAAAATAAACTTAAAAGAAGAACATTTGGATTAGTTTTTGTTTCTTGTCCTTAGAATTTACTATGCTCAATCCTTAGAAATGCCTTTATTTGGTCTTTAACCAAATAAATTTTAATATTCATGCATCTGAGACACACATGAATGTATAAACTAGATGAAAATTTTAGGAAGACATTTTAGAGGGTTTTTCCCCCCTAAATTTCAAATGACCTTTTCTCCTCTTGTGTTCTCCATTTGGTAAGAATTATTTCCCTGATGTTTGTACTTAAAAAAAAATATATCGGGACAGGTGTTAACATTTTTGTCTTACAGAGATACGCCTCTGATGTATACTTAGAGGAGGATCTAAAAGTCAGCTTTCATTTGGGCCAAATTTTTGATCATAGAGTTATTAAAATTCCCAAAAATGTATCTTGTCAGGTTTCAGCCAGAACAAACAGCAAATATATCTGGTAGTATTAAATAATCCCATTAATTTTAACTTTTAATTTCCCCTGCTTCATTTTAGGGAATAGCAGTTGATGAGGAAATCTTTCAGAATCTCAACTCTAGGAGGTGTCCGTGTGGGGGCTCTCCTTTGAGGGTAGACATGGGAATATCTGTAGGGTCATTAATTTAGCAGTTTTTGTTTATAAGTGATGTCACTGTTTGTTTTTTGTTTTTTTTTTTTTTCTTGAGACAGAGTGGGGAAAGAGTGGAGGAGGAGCAAAGGTGGGGGACAGAGAGAGAGAGAGAGGGGATCTCAAGCAGGCTCCACACCTAGCACTGAGCCCAATGTTGGGCTCCATCTCACAAGCGGGAGATCATGACCTGAGTCAAAATAAGAGTTGAGCTTGATGTCTTTTCTAGATACATCTTATATCTTTAATTTCCCATTAGCTTTTTGCAGCAAAACTTTTAATAAAGCTATTCTGGAATTTTTGAGGATTGTGCTTTTAAACATACTGCCTATTTTATTTTATCTAAACCGTTGTTGTTCATAATGGTCATAGTTATTCTGGGTTGTAATTCTCCTGATGACTGGCAGCCGTTTGGTAGGACCCTAGCTGTAAATTAAATTGAGCCCATGTTTGGGGCACTTGGGTGGCTCAGTAAGTCAAGCTTCTGACTTCAGCTCAGGTCGTGATCTCACAGTTACTGAGTTTGAGCCTGGAGTCAGGCTCTGTGCTGACAGCATGGATTCTGTGTCTCCCTCTCTCTCTGATCGTCCCCTGCTCATGCTGGCTCTCTCTCTCTCTCTGTCTCTCAAAAATAAATAAATATTAAAAAAAATATAAATATAGCCCACATTTTTGTTCAGCCGTATCTAGCCACAAAGGGGTGTTACCCACATTTCTGTCCAATCAGAGGGTCCTAAGTTATTAAATGAAAATCTCAGGACACAAAATGACATAAGGAGACTGTCATTTTGTAGAAAATTACGGCTTTCTGATACCGTAGTTCTTTAAGCAAGTGTGTTGAAAAATGGCATTCCTAACTTTTTAGAATTAAAGATCTCATTAGAAATCTGTAGTGTTTTAAGTCAACTGTACAAAAAGACAAGCTATGGAAATTCAAAGGAGCTCCAGAGTGGCCACAGTGTTTTAAATCATCATCACTAATTACAGTCCTTTCAGATAAAAAATTTCAGGAAGAGGAGCCATAATTTCTGAATATAAACTCAGCTGGAGCTTACAAGGGAGGAATTTCTGAGGAATTTTTAGAAACTGAAACTCATCTTAAGGAAAAGTGGGCAATGAATGGGGAAACTCTACCAAGGAGAGCTCTTCCAGATTAACCTGGATATTTACCACATAGGGAAAGCCTCCCAAATAGCATTGCTGATGAACCAGCAGAGACCATTGTGTCCTTGGGTGATAACACCCACTTTGGGTTATTGTTTCTAGAATCAAGAAAAAAAAAAGGCTACCAAAAGGAAAGTTGGTAGCCTGAGAAAATTCACAGTAGGAGGAATCAGTTTTTTGTAGAAGCTGAGCACAGGGGGCTTGCTGTAAATGCCACACCCATTTCCAGAAGACCCCAGTCCATGAAGGTGAGATCACTTCCAACACCAGATATGTTAACCTGAAGATAAAGAGCCACAATGAAAGACAGACGTACATTTATTTGGGATAAAATAATTGCAATTCAGGAAGCACAGATTCAGTAAAAACCCAAATACTGCCCCATTTGTAGGGGGAAAGTAATAGGTTTTTATGAGGGAAAGGAAGCAGGGGCAATTACCTCAGTTGAAGAAAAGAAAAAGTTTTCTGTGGGTGTTAACAACTACTCAGTTACATGTTGATTAAGTCTTTATTCTATCTTCAGAAAATCCACGACCATTGGTCTCATGATCAGGGTGTCCATTCTCCCACTGACTTCTCAGGCAGTTGTT
Organism: Panthera onca; assembly: GCF_046562875.1. Lineage (NCBI taxonomy): Eukaryota > Metazoa > Chordata > Mammalia > Carnivora > Felidae > Panthera > Panthera onca. The sequence goes on along the minus strand of NC_138340.1, from coordinate 86,779,953 downwards.
TAAACAATTGCAGTTTTGCTCATTCCGAAGGTTTTGACCCAGTTGAAAGATGGTAAGGCAGTTTCTCATCAGTGGTTGTTCCTGTTCTCTTTTAAAATGGCTGCAGTCAGGGCACCTGGGTGGCTCAGTTGGTTAAATGTCTGACTCTTTGATTTCATCTCAGGCCATGATCTCATGGTTTGGTGGGTTCGAGCCCCACGTCTGGCTCTGCACTGCCAGTGCAGAGACTGCTTGGGATTCTCTCTTCTTCCCTGTCTCTCTGCCCCTCCCCTAGTCATGGTGTCTGTCTCTCAAAAAATAAATAAATACAACTTTAAAAAAAATAAATGATTGCAGTCATGTCAATTTAGCATGAGGCTTTAGGATTTTCTACATACGGTATTTTGTCATGTGCAAATAGTGACAGTTTTATTTATTCCTTTCTGATTTGGAGGTCGTTTATTTCTTCTTCTTGCCTAATTGCTCCAACAAGGAATTCCAATATTATGGTAAATAAAAGTGGATATGGTAGGCATCTTTGTCCTGTTCTTTATTTTGGAAAATTCACTATAAGGCATGATGTTAGCTGTGGATTTGTCATAGATTGCCTCTATTATGTTAAGATACATTTCCTGTATACCTGTTTTATCAAAAATGTATGTTGACTCTTGTCCATTGATTTTTCTGCATCTTTTGAGGTGATCATCTATAATTTTCATTTTTCATTGTGTGAAAGTGTAGTATCATGTTGATTGATTTGTGGATATCAAACGATCCTTGCATCCATAAATTACATTTGATCATAGTATATGATTTTAAAAAAAATTGAGTATAGTTGAGATTCAATGTTACATTAATTTCAGGTGTACAACATAGTAATTCATTTTCTCTCTACATTGTGGCATACTCAGCAGAAGTATAGCTACCATCTGGATCATAGAACACTATTACAATATCATCAACTATATCCCCTTTGCTGTACCTTTTTATTCCTGTGACTTATAAATTCCCTAATTGGAAGCCTGTATCATTGACTCCCCTTCACCTCTTTTCTCCATACTCCTACCCTTCTTGACTCTGACAACCTTCAGTTTGTTCTCTGTATTTATAGCTCTTGCCATGCTTTTTGTTTATTCTTTTGTTTTTTAGATTGTACATCTGATTGAAATCCTATGGTATTTATCTTTCTTTGTGTGACTTATTTCACTTTAATACCCTCTTGGTCCATCCATGTTGTCCCAAATAGCATGAACTAATCCATTTTGATGGCGGCCTGATAGTCCATTACACACGCATGCACACACACATGCATACATGCACATACACCCCGTATGAATTAGTGTTTGTGTCTTCTTTGGGTAACTAACCAGTAGTGGAATTATTGGATTTTATAGTATTTTTATTTTTTTGAGGAATGTCCATACTATTTTCTACAGTGGCTGCACCAATTTGTATTCCTACCAATAGTCCACAAGTCTCCTTTTCTCCACATCCCCTTCAACACTTCCTATTTATTTGTCTTTTTTATAATCCTATCCTGACAACTATGAGGTGATACCTCATTGTGGTTTTGATTTGCATTCCCTTGATGAATAGTGATGTTGAGCATTTTTTCATGTGTCTTTTGACCATTTGTATGTCTTCTTTGGAAAAACATCTGTTCATGTCTTCTGTACGTTTTTTAATGGAGTTATTTAGTTTTAGTATTGAGTTAGATAAGTTCTTGATAGATTTTGGATATAAATCCTTCATCAGATATGTCGTTTGCAATTATTTTCCCCCATTCAGCAGGTTGTCTTTTATTTTATTGATGTTTCCTTTGCTGTGTAGAAGTTTGTTATATTGATGTTGTCTTAATAGTTTATTTTTGCTTTGTTTCCCTTGCCTCAGGAGGCATATCTAGAAAAATGTTGCTATGGGTGATGTCAGAGAAATTACTGCCTGTAATTATTCTTTGAGAAATTTTACGGTTTCAGGTCTCATTTTAGGTCCTTAATCCATTTTGAGTTTATTTTTGCATAGGGTGTAAAAAAATGGTCTAGTTTCATTCTTTTGCATGTAACTGTCCAGCTATTTGCTGTGAGAGGAGACCAGGCACAAAGGCCTAGTTGCAGGGGGTGTTTTTGCAGGGTACCATAGGGGTATGGGGTGCTGCCAGGAAGCTAGATGGAGAGTGCTAGCTCTGTGTTGGTTCCTGCAGGTATCCAAGTATCTAGGCTAGGGAGTGGAGGAGGGAAATGGTTCCCACCAGCTCCCTTGTTCCTGGAGAAGTCTCCCAAATATTCCTTCCCCTCCAGAACACACTCAGAGATTAATAACAAACCTCCCTCCAGTACACCCCAGGCATTTTTTAAACTGCTGGATCTGTACTGTCTCTCTGTGCAGCTTTGTTTTGCTGTCTCTTTAAGGGCTGGGACTCCACCCTCTGGCTCTCTCAAAGCCATCTGATTTTTAAAGTTCTAGGTGTTAAGCCCTACTGATTGAAAGAACTCAAAAATTATGCCCCTCTGATTTACAAAGCCCGATAGTATGGAGTTTCATCTTTCCCATGTGGATTCCCCCTGCCTGGGGCACCTGATGTGCAGGGATGCTGCTTTCCCCTCTCCACACCTGTGGCATCCCTCCCTCGCACAGATCTGTTTAGCTACAGCTCCAGATTCTATTTTCTCCTTTGCTACCCTCCTTGATGTGCATTTAGTTACGGTAGCCAGTCTTCAGGTTGTTGACTGGGTTATTTACCCTGATGTGAGTGTTGTCTGGTTGTATCCATGTGATGAGGTGAGTTTAGGATTCGCCTACTCTGCCATCTTCTGTAGAAGTCCTGAACTTTTATTTTTTGGTAGTATTTTGTTGTGGTGGTTGTGGCGGTTATTAACAATTCAATTTTGTTACTAATAATTGATCTGTTCAAGGGCACCTGGATGGCTTAGTTGGGTAAACGTCTGACTTCAGGTTGACTAATGATCTCATGGTTCATGGGTTTGAGCCCCATGTCAGGTTCTGTGCTGACAGCTCAGAGCCTGGAGCCTGCCTTGGATTCTGTCTCTCTCTCTGCTCCTCACCCATTCATGCTCTGTCTCTGTTTCTCAAAATAAATAAATGTTTAAAAAAAAATTGATCTGTTCAGATATTCTATCCCTTCCTGACTCACTTTTGGAAGATGGTACATTTCCAGGAAATCATCCCTTTCTTCTAGGTTGTCCAATATGTTCGTATATAATTTTCACAGTATTCTTTTATAATCCTTTGTATTTTTGTTTTGTCAGTTCTCCTTTTTTGTTTCTGGTTTTATTTGGTGCTTTCTCTTTTTTTTATTGATGGATCTAGCTAAGGGTTTATCAATTTGTTTCTGTTTACCAAGAACTGCTTCTTGGTTTCATTGTTTTGTTTTGTTTTGTTTTTTTCCTATTGACCTTTTAGTCTGTCATTTATTTCTGCTGTAATCTGTATATTTCCTTCCTTCTATTCATCTTGGGCTTTATTCTAGTCTATTGAAGTGTAAGTTTATTTTTTATTTTTCTTTTTATAAAGAAATTTTTTTAACATTTTTATTTTTGAGAGGCAGAGCATGAGCAGGGGAAGGGCAGAGAGGGAGGGAGACACAGAATCCAAAGCAGGCTCCAGGCTCTGAGCTGTCAGCACAGAGCCCAACGTGGGCCTCTAACCACAAACTGTGAGATCATGACCTAAGCCAAAGCTGAACGCTTAACCAACTGAGCCACCCAGCTGCCCCTTCAGTGTAAGTTTTAATTGTTTTTTGGAGCTTTTTCTTGTTTGCTGATGTAGGCCTATATTGCTATAAATGTCATTCTTAGAACTGTTTTTGCTTCATCCCAAATATTTTGGATCATTATATTTTCATTTTCATTTGTCTGTATGTGTTTTATTTTTTTCTTTCATTGCTTCATTTACCCATTGGTGGTTTTGTATCATGTTGTTTAGCATCCCTGTGTGTGTGCTTTTTTTTTCTGGTAATGGATGTCTGGTTTTATACATTGCAATCAGAAAAGATACAATTTTCTTAAATTTATTGAGGTTTGTTTTGTGACCTAACATGTGATCTATACTAGACAATGTTCCATGCACACTTGAAAAAATGTACACTCTGTTGTTTTTGGATGCAGTGTTCTGTATATATTTGTTATGTGCATCTGGTCTAAAGACATTGTTTCCTTATTGATTTTCAGCCTGGATGATCTGTCCATTATTGTAAATGGGGTGTTGAAATCCCCTACTATTATTGTATTATCACCAATTTATCCCTTTATGTTTGTTGATAGTCACTGTATGTGTATTTGAGAACTTCATTGTTGGGTGAATAGATATTTACAATTGTTATATCCTTTTGCTGTATTGATCCTATTACCATTATGTACTGCCCTTCTTTGTATCTTATTCAGTTTTTGTTTTTAAACTCTATTCTGTGATAGTAGTATTTCTACCCTTACTTTGTTTCTGTTTCCATTTACATGGAATATTTTTTTTCCCATCCCTTCACTTTCATTCTGTATGTGTCTTTAGGTCTGAGGTGAGTCTCTTACAGGCAGCCACTCACTCCCCCCCCACTTTGTCTTTTGATTGGAACATTTATTCTATTCACGTTTAAAGTAATTATTGATAAGTGTGTATTTTTTCCATTTTGTTAACTGTTTCCAATTGTTTTTTGCCTTTTTCTCTGTTCCTTTCTTACTCTCTTGGTCTCCTCTTAGTGGTTTCATGGTTTTCTCCAGTGTTATGTTTGGGTTACATTTTTAAAATTTTTTTTGTGGATCATTTTTAGCTTTTTGGTTGTGATTACCATGAAGTTCATATATATCATCCTATTTTATAGCCTTCTGTTTCAGTTGGTCATTTCTTAACTTTGAATGCATTGCACAGCCACTACATTCTATTCCCCTCCTGTACATCTGATATCTTTGACATTGTACATCTTTTTATTTTGTTTACCCCTTAACTAATTATTCTAGATATAGTTGATTTGCTTCATTTCATCTTTTAACCTTTATTCTAGCTTTATAAGTGGTTGATCTATCTTTACCAAATGTTTGCCTTTACCAGTGAAATTTTTCTGTCATATATTTTCTTATGTTTAGTCATGGCCTTTTCATTTCTGCTTAAAGAAGTCCCTTTGACATTTCTTATAAAGCTGGCTTAGTAGTGATGAACTACTTTAGCTCTTGTTTGTCTGGGATACTCTTTATTTCTCCTTCACTTCTGGATGATAATCTTGCAAGTAGAGTACTCTCGGTTAGTTTATTTTTCCTTTTAGCATGATGAATATATCATGGTACTCCTTCTGGCCAACAAAGTTTCTACTAAAAAATCAGGGCTGGTCTTAAGGGGGTTGCCTTATACATAGCTAATTGATAATCTCTGCTATTTTCAAAATATTCTCTTTATCTTAATTTTTAACATTTTAATTATATGGTACCTTGGTGTAGATATTTTTGTGTATATCTTGTTTGAGGCCCTCTGTTCTTCCTTGAACTGAATATCTGTTTTCTTCCCCAGGTTAGGGAAACTTCCAACTATTATTTCTTCAAATAATTATCCCTCTTTCCTTCCCTTTTCTTTTTCTGGAAACCCTATTATGTGAATGTTAGTATGCCCAATGTTGTCTCAGAGGTCTCCTAAACTATCGTCATTTTTTTATGTTTCTTTTTGCTCTTCAGTTTGGGTGATTTCTATTAACCTGTCTTTCAGCTTGTTGATGGCATTTTTCTATATCCTCTAATCTGTTTATTCTCTTGAGTGTATCATTCAGCTCTTATTGATATTTTCTTAGGTTTTCTGTTTGTCGAAGCTCTCACTTTGTTCATCTATTCCTCTGACTTTAGTAAGCACTTAATGACCATTACTTTGAACTCTATTGAGTAAATTGCTTATCTCCATTCCATTTAGTTCTTCTGAAGTTTGGTCTTGTTCTTCCATTTGGAACATACTCTTCTGTCTCTCCTTTTTGCCTAAGTCTCTGTGTTTGTTTCTGTCTATTAGGTAATTCAGCTATGTCTCCTAATCTTGAAGGAGTAGCCTTCACCCAGTAGTCCTGTGAAACCCAGAAGCCCAATCACCTCTGGCCACTGAATCAGGTGCATCAGGGGTATTTCTTATGTAGGCTACACTTGCTGTCCTGTGTTGGCAGCGCCGTGACTGCTGGGGGTGTGCTAACGGGCAGAGTTATTGTCCTGTGATAACTGATGACTGGGCCTGTGAGGCCCAGCCAAAGTGCAGGATTATATGGGGCTCTCAGTGGGGTGCATCCTTTACCATTAGCAGGGATAAGGGAGAATTCCTAAGTGGCATTGGGATTAGCATGTTAAAATAAGATAGAACAAATGGCTGCCACCAGTGTCTTAATCTCCAGGAAGAGGCCCAGCTGCTGTCTGGCTCTCTGGCATTTTCTTTAAGATTAGTAAGCATTTTGGGGCACTTGGGTGGCTCAGTCAGTTAACTGTGTGACTTCAGCTCAGGTCATGATCTCACGGTTCGTGAGTTTGAGCCCCACATCAGGCTGCTTGGGATTCATTCTCTCTCTCTCTCTCTCTCTCTCTCTCTCTCTCTCCCTCCCTCCCTCCCTCCCTCCCTCCCTCTCTCTCTCTCTCCCTCCCTCTCTCTTTGCCCCTCGCCCACTCATGCTCACTTGCTTTCTCAAAATAAATAAACTATGAAGAAATTTTAAAAATGATTAGTAAGCATTTCTACTTTGCATATGATGTATGCACTCTTGATCTGGTATTTTTGTACTAGTTTCCACGTTGAGTGAATCCGCATGCAAGCCCTTAAAGAGAAGGTTTTTCTTTCCCTACAGTTAGTTTTCCTGAATATATTACCTGTGGTTTTCAACCCGAGGGGTTTTACAGGCTTATCTCTCCTGTGTGGGATCTAAGGGTGCCTGATGTAGAGTTCAAATTTCTTTCTCCTCTGAGAAAATTTCCATACCTTTGAGATCCCTGCTGACTAGGAAGCTCTATGCCTGGAATGTGGTTTTTACTGAGCAGAGCTGTACCTCTGTCTCTTCTCCCCATCTCCATGCTGTCCTTTGCTGTGGATACTCTGTTGATTCAATTTCTGGATCCCCTTTGGAGGGAATCATTAGATATGTACTTATCAATTTTATTGTTTCCATGGGAGACTGTGAGCTCAGGAACTTCCTCTACTGCCATTTTCAGCCCTCCCCATAAAGTTTTATTTTTGCTATGTTATCTGGAGCTCTGACCACTGGGGAGGTTTCTGATCATTCAGGCCCCACCTGAAGCCCCATGGGCATCATTCTCCTGTCACTTTTCCCCAAGCAAAACAGGATCAAGTAGTGTTTTATTGTTAACCCAAGCCGAAAGCAGCGTCTTAGGAGATTTATAGGGCAAAGAATTGGAGAGAGGACAAAGGAGAGAGAAAGCAGTTGAGCATGGAGCTCTCTGCCCTTTGCAGACAGTCTGGCCAGCAGAGACCAGTTTAATATCTTAGGAGAGCTCTCATATCTCCGTCACATTGTAGATTCAGTAAGGGTTGAATTACGTTGTTCGCACCTCAAGTTAAAAAAAGGAAAGACAAAGAAAAAGAATGAATGTAACATTTTTCTAGATTTTATTATGTGCTTGGTGAGGTAACAGTAAGATATCTTACTTATGGGTTGTACCAACCATTCTTTACACAATAGGGTAAAGTATCAGAGATCTATGTAATGATGCAGTATGTTCATGTTTATCATGTTTCCCTTTTTAATTAGACTTGTTTCATTTATTTTTATTTTTACAGAAAGACCCCTTCATGTATCCCTTTTGGAGAGCTAAGACACAATAGATTACAGGGTCAAAGATACGTAATACACGATCTCTACTTTCAAGGAACTCACAGCCTGAGGAAAAATCTTATCAGCCAACAAGCAATTACTGTGCCCTATGATAAGTATCATGGTGTAGAGTGGAGGGACAAGACAGGATGAAGTTTAATCTGAGATTTTGGAGGAAGGATTTACAGAGATTTTTCTGATGGACAGGAATAAGGACAATTTTGACCATGAAAATTGAATACATAAAAACATGAGGGTCTCAAGTAACATGATGGTTTATGAGAAATAAGTATGAGGCATTTTAAATGACACTAAGCATAAGAGCACAGGCTTAGGATCCTGTGGAGATCGGGATCCTTCCATCTACTACCGACAGTGACCCTGCAACCCTGACTATCGTTATCTAAGTTTCTGCTGCTTTTGCAGTAAAATGAGGATTATATAATAACACCTCTGTCACAGAGTTGTGAATTTTCGTATTATGTACATAAAGTGCTTAACATAGTACCTAGCAGTGATTAGCGAAGTACCAGTGAATAAATAACTTAATAGTAGTTTATTATGATTGGACCTCAGAATTTCTAGAAATGAGTGATGGATATCAACCTGAATTTCTACATGACCAGATCAAGAGTGGATTGGGGCGCCTGGGTGGCTCAGTCGGTTAAGCGTCCGACTTCGGCTCAGGTCACGATCTCACAGTCTGTGAGTTCGAGCCCCGCGTCGGGCTCTGGGCTGATGGCTCAGAGCCTGGAGCCTGCTTCCAATTCTGTCTCCCTCTCTTTCTGCCCCTCCCCCATTCATGCTCTGCCTCTCTCTGTCTCAAAAATAAATAAAAACGTCAAAAAAAAATTAAAAAAAAAAAAAAGAGTGGACTTAGGCCTTGCTAAAGAAAATCACTGTGTTCTTAAATCATACTAAAATATCTTCTGTCCTTTTATGTCCTACAATGGAATAGAATTGATTTTGAGTATTTCCCCTGATATTTTAAAGCAACAGATACCTCAAAGAAAACAAGCCTCAGAGAGAAACCTGAAAAGAATATGTTTTTTTACACTGTTGTAGAATGTATTTACACAAACGATTCAGAGACATGTGTTTGTAAAGAAAATGTGTAGTGTAAAGAGACCTCAGGGTAAGTAAACAAGAAAATGGTAATGTAACCTTCCCCACCCCATTTACCATATGTTATTGTGTGCCTTACATAAAAATCAATAAAAAAGAACACATGCAATTTTATAGCCTTCATGTGATAGACTACTGCAGCTGTTTTTAAAGTTCAGAGCAACACATGACCCCGAGTTTCACTTACTTAGATGTCCTTTCTTTTACCATCAGAAGTAGTACACTAGCCTTTGTCATTTGAATATGCGACCCTCTTGCTCATGTGACATGTACTTCACTTTAAAATTCCAAACACTGGACCTGTGTTAAATTTATGCGAGGGCCTCTCTTCCCTTCTACGTCCTATTGTTTTTGTTTTATTTGTATTTAAACCTTTTGTATCCCTCACCTCAGAATGCATGAATATTATTAATTATCATAACTACATTTAACAAAAGCAATCTTTTTTTATACCAGAAATATATGAGAATTGTCGACTGTTGAGAGATCTCTAAATACACTAATATAGGAGAGAAATGAGTTTTATTCTCAATTTGCTCACTGAATGACATTGAACAACCAATGAGAATATGTAGGATACATTTTCTATAGCTAGAAAATTCATCAGTTAAATACTTTGAAATCTATCTCAGAACTAAGGCTTTTTGGCTGCCATGATTTTATTTATAAGTCAGCAATGCTGTAGTGAAATACATAAGTAACCATTGAAAAACCAACAAAATGAACCCCACTTACGATTGAAAAATCAACAAAAGTATCAATATTTGTTGAAAGTATTAGTAATAAAGACAAGGTAATAATAAGTCAAGGTTACCCACTTTAGACTTAATGGAATAAGCTAAACAGTAGATAGAATTTTCTTGGGGGACACATTATGGTAGTTTCATTTTGGTTGACACTAAAAGGCATAACACATTTTCCTTACTAAAAGATTTCTAAATCCTTTCTTTTCAAAAGAAGCAAAGAGTTCAAATTATTTAGAACATCTCTGAATGAACATTAAGGGTTTTTCAGCCACTTTTTACATGTTCCCCATTTTTAGCACACATATCCAGATTTTTTTCTGGAAAACACCTTGCCTCTTGACTCTCAGTCCAAATGTTTTTCAAAGGAGTAAACTCTAATCTTCTATCCTAAATATCACTTTTTGCTGGTCCTTGGGATTAATTGTAGTGGGATCTGACCTAAACAGTCAAATCAAAATAAATCTCAAGACTTTTATTATAACAAAGGAGATCTCTGGAGGACAGGGTGCTGAATTACAGGAAGCAGAAGCTGCCAGAGGCCACTACCCATATTTGAGAGAGTAAAATACCATCAAAGAAAGAAATTGGCATTCATTTTACCTCTTTACAAAGTGCGCGGTAAGAGAGTCCACATTCGCTGACAAGTCAATCATATGTCAAAAAAACTTCTCAATTCTGCAAGAAAAATTTTGTTTTTTTTAATTTTTAATTTTTTTAATGTTTTTATTTTATTTTTGAGAGAGACACAGAGTGTGAGCAGGGGAGGGGCAGAGAGAGAGGGAGACAGAATCTGAAACAGGCTCTGAGCTGTGAGTGCAGAGACCAACGTGGGGCTTGAACTCAAGGACTGTGAGATCATGACCTGAGCTGAAGTCACATGCCCAACTGACTGAGCCACCCAGGCACCCTGAAAAAATTTTAAAAATGTATGACAAGCGTAATTTATTTGTTCAGCTACGTATCATTGGTATTTATTATATGGACTATTCACATACAGATATTTTATATCATCAAAGAAATTTCCATTGGTTAGTATGGACTTAAATAATAGAATCCCACGAAAAGCAAATCAAAATAATTGTCCCCAAAAAGGTATACTTTTTGAAGCAGGAATCACTTGGTAATTGTAACAGAGGATAATAAAGAAAATTATAGGAAGTGGACAACAAAAATACATGAACCAGAAATGACTTTCCAAAGGAAGTGATGTCTACCTTGAAAGATAAAGTATGCAGAGTACATTTGGGGTTCTTGGGTGAGTCAGTTGTTTAAGTGTCCGACTTTGGTTCAGGTCACGATCTCATTGACCCTGAGCTCAAGGCCCGCATCGGGCTCTGTGCTGACAGCTCGGAGCTTAGAGCCTGCTTCAGATTCTGTCTCCATCTCTCTGTTCCTCCCCCGCTCACCCTTTGTCTTTCCCTCTCTCTCTCTCTCTCTTTCTCAAATATAAAATAAAACATAAAAAAAAATATTAAATAAAAGTATACCTAGTACTTTGGTTACCCATACAATTCTCCTTGCATACTTTGAGAGCTAATACTTTTATACCTGGCTCCATTTGGCTCATGTAATGCCTCTGACCTATAGATTTGTTTTGTCTTTTCCAGAGTATAATGGATTCCCATGGTATATAATCTTTTGTGTCTTATTTTTTCCATTAGTATAAAGGTACTCAGATATATTTATTTTGTGGTCAGCAGCCATTCACGCCTTTTGAATACCAAGTAGTATTTCATTCTGTGGATGTTCCATAGGTTATCCTTTCACTTCTTAATGGATATTTGCATTCTTTTTAGTTTGGACTTTTATAAGTAAATGCGTGGTACACATTCATGTACAAGTGTTGTGTGGATATAAATATCTACTTAAATTTCCCGTGAATAAACATCTACTAGGGTAATTCATTTCCCTAGAATTTCTCTTCAATAAATATCTACTAGCATAATTGCTTTTGAATAAATAACTACTAGTGTAATTGAATTACACTCAAATATATAAACTTGCTCATTGTCTTTCATGGGAAAATCCGAGATGAACACTGAGGATGATATTCCTTCTAGTAAACCATGGAGCTGCCTACTTCTAATTGGTGGTAGCTAGGAGCTCAAGTGTAAACCTAGGTGCAACATAGTCACATTCTATTGTATGTCAACCTCAATATACTATTGGCAATAGAACCCCAGTAACCTAAAAATATATTATTATTAGAACCTGTGTTATTTTTAGTTTATTAGAATGAATAATCTTTGCTAATTGTACAATATTTTCATAAGTTTCTCTATAATTGGGAGTCTGTCCTGAATGTTGATGCATTCTTTTGCATAAATGAACATTTTACCTTCATTAATTTAAATAAATATTTCTAATATTTTCTAGTGTTTTGAAACACTACATTTTATCTACTCATACACTACTATAAGTTTCTGATATATTCATGGACATAGATAAAAAATTGATAGAATGTGTATCCGTATATGTGAAGTAAACTAACTTCACACCTTGACAGTCTTGTGAAAATTGGGTATTACTCATATTAAAATAAACAAATTATAATCTCTACATTAACACAACTACTTTTACATTTTGCATTTTACATTTTAGAATCTTCAGGATCCTTAGACTTCCTGAATCCTTGGTCTGAGTTTACTGGTCATATATATGCCATCTGTAATCACTACATCTTTCTTGGTTTTACGTAATGGTATACTTACATCTGTATTTATTTCAGTAAATAGAAGTTAATAGCATATTCAGCTACATAATTCACTATGTAATGATAATGCTTTTCCCAGTTATGGAATAAGTACTCCAAAATACTTACATTAATTTTGAACTAATTAAATAAAAATTCAGTAGAAAGTACAGCCAGATCACAATCAAGTAATTTATGCACAAATAAGACAGAATTAATGTTATGCTTACCTTGACTTTAATTAAGTTTTCTGTGATAACTACCAGGTAATATGAGCTAAGTAATTAGCTTTTTTCCAATATCAATGCGTTAGTATATATGATGTCAGAAAATACATGACAAAGAGTCTGGACAATATTTCCTTTAATAATAGAACTAGAATTCTCTGTACTGCATCAGAGCTAAGACCAAAGTGGTTATCGAGCATCCAACAAGGATGGTAAGTCAGTGTCACATACCCAATTGTGAATGTCTTTGTCTCCTCTTAATAGCATTACTATCTATGTAGTAATGCTAATAAAAAAAAAAAAAAAAAAAAAAACTTTTAAAAATATATTTTTTAAAACCTATTAAAGTATCTTTACAAAACACACTTAGTAAGATTATTTTAATCAATAATTATTTTATTTGGCTAGGAAATATTGTACTCATAAATGAGCAATAAGAGTCACATGTATATATTAGAGCATCTAATCTGAGGATGTTCCAATATATATAATAGAATTTTGAGAATTGTAGCTAATTATTATAAAAATGGCTTGTCCAATGAGACCTATCGAGGTCTTCTACTCATTATTTGAATCCACTTTTAATTAAATCCTTGGGGCTCTAGAATTAAAAAAAAAATACTGCCTTATCAGCTACATAAACATTTCTTAGATATAGTGATCAGGAATTCTGTTTCCAGATTCCCTTCACCCATTCTAATTAGCTGGCTTTTAAAGAAAGAAAATCTTGTTTGCCTTGAGTAAAATCAAATAAAAAGGAATACACTTTTAAGAGTGGCTTTTCTCCTAAGTATTTAACTCTTTGATTAAAACTCTCTAAATGAAGGAAATGGGTACTAGGAATTAATGAGAGTTCCATACAGCAAAGATTGAATTTATAAAAAATAGAAGCAGAGTAAATCCTGGAACTATGATCATACTGCATTCCAGAGGGTGTCTATTTTTTTTTTATTGTATTTATTTAATGTTTGTTTATTTTTGAGAGGGAGAGAGGGAGACAAAGAATCCACAGCAGGCTCCAGGCTCTGAGCTGTCAGCACAGAGCCCACTGTGAGGCTCGAACTCAGGAATTATAAGATCATGACCTAAGCCAAAGTCAGACCCTTAACGTATTGAGCCACTCTGGCTCCCCCAGAGGGTATCAAGTTAAAGACCCTTCTCTGGTAATTTCACTCTAACAGAAGTAGTGGTTAACTAAAAATCATTCTTTTGGGGGTAGCTCCTAGTAGCTGAGAGTGCTAGGTTTTGTTTTGTCTTGTTTTGTTTTGTTTGAGGTATGCCAAAATCATGTTATGTTTTAACAATGCAGAAAAAGTTTTCAAGAGAGGAGGAGTCACCCAGACTGACACATAGTTCTAGACACTAAAGGTAAGACTGAAAGATGCTCATTTGATTTAGTGAGGTATACATTGCTAATTTCCTTGGCAACTGCAATTTCAGGGGAACCGTTGGTAGGAAGAAGCCAGATTGCCATGGGTTGAGAAGTGAGTGGGAGGTAAGAAAGAATTCATGACGAGTGTAAAAAAAAAAAAAATCCTTCAAAGCGTTTTGTTATGAATCAGGATGAAAAGCTGGAGAGGGTTGGGGGACTAAAAGAGAGTTCTTTCATTATTTCTGAAATGTAAGCATGTTAAAAAGCTAATGGAATAAGCAGAAAAAAAATAGGTTGAACTAGAATAGAGAAATCACTGGAGCATGTTCTCTAAGGGTTGAGGAAGTCTCAGGTAGGAAAAACATGACTTCCAGTTTTAATGCAACAAACTCAAGTGTTTTTGTGGGTACTTTTACTAATTAGGTAGGAGGATGTTGGGGGATTTTCTTCCTAACAGTTTTCCTTCTGAAGTAGGAGAGAAGTATCTGTTGAGCATGAAGTAGGAGATGGGGTGGGCTGGCATTAGTAAAAGCTTTAAAAATTAACTTTATAAAAAAGGGGAGAAATAGGGAAGAAAGGTGACTTTATTTTATTCAGGTGGGAATCCTTGGCAGTGTGTTTATTTCGGAATCTGACTGCAAGCACTTACAAATTTTGAAATTAACACATTTAATGGATATTAAATTATTCAGGATTACTGTTCTTTTGTTAAGTATGGTTACTGTCCTACTTACTTTCTTGAGAGAGAGAGAGAGCACGCAGGAGCGCAAGCAGGGGAAGGGCAGAGACAGAGTGCGAGAATCCCAAGCAGGCTCCACGGTATCAGCCCAGAGTTCCATGTGGGCCTCAAACCCACAAACTGTGAGATCATGACCTAAGCAGAAATGAAGAGTCAGGCACTTAAGTAACTGAGACCCCCAGGCGCCCCTGCATTGTGCTTGCTTGCCTTTTTTTTTTTTTTTTTTTTTTTTTTTTTTTTTTACGTTTATTCATCTTTGATAGAGACAGAGCATGAGCGGGGAAGCAGCAGAGAGAGGGAGACACAGAATCTGAAACAGGCTCCAGGCTCTGAGCTGTCAGCACAGAGCTCTACGCGGGGCTCGAACTCACGAACTGAGAGATCATGACCTGAGCCAAAGTCTGACGTTCAACCAACTGAGCCAAGCAGGCACCCCTGTGCTTGTTTTCAAATGACTTTGTCTGAGAGGTCTATGTTGATGTATTTATGAACAAAGAGATCAGATGTCTGAGGTTTATTTTCAAATACGTGAGCAAAGTTAGAAGAGTGAGAAAAAAAGCAAGAGTGGCAAAATTCGGGTAATAAATGTTGGTGAATAATGTGGAGCGTAATTGCAGGCATCTCTTTCAGAGTGTTTTGTTGTGAAGAGGAGTAATGGTGACAGTTGGAGAGGAAGTGGGACAGAGGGTTTTGTTTAAGTGGCACTAAAGCATGTTTGCACGCTGATGAGAGTAATCTAGTGGATAGGAAGAAATTGATGTTAGGAAGAGAGAAATTACAGGCACAAGGTTGCTGAGGTGAGAGCGGATGGGACCTAGAACTGAAGCAGGGAAGTTCAAGTTCACCTTTGATAAAAGCAGGGAGAGTGTCCAACAGAGAAGGTAGGGCGCCTCTGAGCAGATGTGCATAGTTTAACTCAGTGGGAGGAATTCACAGTTTCCAAATGACTACTTCTCATTTCACGGATCCAATATAAGGCAAGATAATAAGTGAGGTGAAGGAAGCAGTGAGGGACTAATAACCGTTAGCAAAGAAAAGAGAGATACGAAATAGTCCTTGAAACCCAGAAAGTATTTTTCAGGCAGATCATTCTTCTAGCGCATTTCAGTAAAAGATTTGTTTATAAATAAGCAAAGGCTGCGATGTAGTCATAAAAGGATCGATACCATGTTTCTCAGGTGATTTTTTCTCTTGCAGTCATTTTATCTTTTGGTGGAATCGGGGTAGTGAACAATTCTCAGTGATAGACTTTGATGAAGCTGCTTGAGGATAATGAAATGAAGAAACAAAGGTTTGGGGGGCATTCATCCAAGGGGCTCTTCTGCCTCTCCCTTCAATCCACAAAGCTCTCAGCTCTTCAGACAGTGCGGTTCCACGTGGGTTTAAATAGAGAATGCTACTGTAGATTTAATGCCTTTCTTTACTTTTTTTGAAGATGTATGCTTCTATGATCACCACAACAGAAGGAGAGGAGGGTGATAAAAGGGAATGCATGGATGGCACAATGAAACTTTGTTAGCAGATCTGAAGTGAGGCAGAACTTGCGACGTGCCACATAGCACATACCATGTGAAATAATAATGGATTAACACAACATCCTGGTGGAAGTGAGAATGTGAAAGCCAATTAGAATTTTTTTTTTCTAATGTGTCAAAATAATGCGAGTGGCTGTGCTAAATAAAATCATGCTGGTGCACTGCTGTGAAAATTGAATGATTAATAACCTTCAATATTACTCCTGCTTAGTTTAAGACCCGGCAAACTAATGATTAGATATCGTCCAACAATACTTTTCTATATGGATGTTACAAATTCCATTTTAATTAATCTACTTTTTGTGTGTCATATATTCCCAGATAATGCTCTTGTCCATTCTGCTATTTAATATATCATCTCGGGCCCTAGATGCTTAAAAAAAAAAAAAAAGTAGGCTTTGATAATATAATCTAAAATGATTTTTCTGCATCAAAGCCATTAAATAAATTCAGCATGCCTGAAATACTCATAAAAATTTCAGTAAAAATACATAGAAATATATATATTTGTTTCTACATGGAATGCTTCCTGCATGATAACTGATATAAAAAGTAATTTTCAGGAGAAAATGAAAAATGCCTTAGCCATGTCAAAATGGTAGTAGTTTATTATGGCTATTTTTAATTTGAAATTTAAAAAATAAGAGTTACTTGATTTTACTGATTTTACTGTGAATTTCAG
This sequence comes from Panthera onca, assembly GCF_046562875.1. Taxonomy (NCBI): domain Eukaryota; kingdom Metazoa; phylum Chordata; class Mammalia; order Carnivora; family Felidae; genus Panthera; species Panthera onca. The sequence continues at coordinate 86,763,067 of NC_138340.1, read as the reverse complement.
TAAAACAGTAATTTTTTTTGTGTCTGTGAACTCAAAATGTGAAGAAATAAAGGATAAATACTTATCTTTGAGGTACCGCAACACTTACCTTCATCTGGATACATTTAGTTTTCTTTGAGAAAATTTTCTTAACATGGCATTTAATATTTTTTACACTTTTTTTTATTAGAGAGTGCGTGCGCTCATGCATGAGTGGGGGAGGAACAGAGAGAGAGGGAGACACAGGTCCAAAGCAGGTTCCAGGCTCCGAGCTGTTAGCACAGAGCTCAATGCAAAGCTCGAACTCACCCCGAGATCATGACCTGAGCCTAAGTCAGACATTTAACCAACTGAGCCACTCAGGTGCCCTGATATGGCATATAGTTCAAATTTAAAAAAAAAAAAAAAAATGATTAAAGTTTTATAAAATTGTATATATCATATTTCTTAAATAGAATGTGCATATATAATTTAAGGTTATTTTCATCACTCCTTGCAGGAAAATAATCTGAAAAAAACTGCAATACTGGATAAGAATCTTGCTAATGTCCCTTTCAGGAACAATCTGCAGTGCATAAACTGGCATATAGACTAATAGTCTCATTTCATAGTCACTACATGGAAAGTTGGAGTCTTGACATGCCAAATAAATACTAAAAAGCAAATTAAAGATAAGAGATGGCATTTTATTTATCATTTTTAATGAAATGATGTAATAAACCATAGGTAATCCCTTACGCTTTTGAAGTTAGATGAATTAGAAAGCCCCTGAAGCCAAACCAAGTTGATTCACATCTTTGGGAGACAAGGTTGCTCTCATTTGTATAGTGATGTTAGAAACTCTTCCTCCTTTCATAATTTTAGTTTACAAAAATCATTGTATCATATACCAAAAAGTGTGCAAAAAGACCCAAATACTTCAAGATCTCCTATGGTACATTCTTTGCATTTAGAAATTCTCACATAAGCTGGATCCTTCCATAAAAGCGATCACTTTAGGGCTCTGTTCCTATTAAAAATACTTAATTTTGTAAACAAATTTTGTAATCTATCAAAATTTGGGAATCAACTAACCATCTATTTCTTCATCTTTTTGCTCTTCTCTTTTCTCTTAGATTGGATTATGTGATAGTATTTTAGAACACATTGGCTTTTATCATAACCATAGCAACAAAAATGGCATATAAGAAGTGACTGAATAAAATAGAGTAAATGTAGATTAGAGTTATATATGCAGTCTTATCAATTTAGTAACTTAGTCCTTTTAACAATTAATGCAAATCCATATATTTAATCTTGCAATATTGACCAGTGTTGACCAAACATTCAGAAAAAAAAGTACATGTTTACTTGTAGTCTGGCTTAATTTCCACTTAATTTGTATTTAGTGTTAATTTAGCTACTCCCACTGTCTTTCAAGGAAGCTACAAATAGGACATTTTTCTGAGTAATAACAAATTTTTTTTTCTCGTTGTTATGTAATTTATGGTAACGCTTTCTCAAATCATCTTACAATGTGCTATAGCTTTAAAGTCAGAATCTATTTTGAGTCCTGTTCAAAGACTGGTTTCTGAAATAATTAAAAGTATCTTGGGGACCTGGGTGGTTCAGTAGGTTGACTACCCAACTCTTGATTTCCACTCAGGTCATGATACCAGGATTGTGGGATCAAGCCCCACAGCAGGCTCCGCACTGGCATGGAGCCTGTTTGAGATTCTCTCCCCCTCTCTCCCCCTCTTCCTCCTGCCCTCTCTCCCTCTCCCCTTCTCTCTTTGCCCCTCTCCTCCACTGGCATACTCTCTCTAAAAACAAAAATATCTTAATACACATTTTGTCTTACATGATATGCTGAAGATGATTAACTGAAGATGGGGACAATATTGAAGTAAGACTTAAGGATGTATTTAAGATTTTTGTAGTAATGTAATAGTAATGTAAATAGATAGTAATGTAAAGCATTCATGTTATGTATTAATATTAGGAGACTGATCCTAATGATGTTTCATGTAATTCTACTTTAAATTCAAAAGAAAATCTGCAGATATTACAAAAGAGTCACTAAATTTCAGTGAATATGGCAAAGAAATTTTTATCTGGTAAAGGGAATAAAACGACTGAAATATGAGATGTTAAAAGGAGGTTAGGAATTAACTGTTGCCACTCAGGCAAAAATATTGTAGGCTTAGTAGCTATTTAGAGATAGAATGAAGTCTGGGACACAGACCATGTTACCTGCTCAGTGAAAATCACCACTTTTTGTGTTTTTATCAATTATCTACTTCCGATTTTTTTTAAAAAAAGTATTTCTTTTTAAGTTTATTTTACTGAATGTGTAAGTGTGTAAAATCCGTGGAAGAATTAAAAGGACTATGAAAAATCACCTGTGATCCCATCCTCCTGAGATAATCTTAATGGTTTGTTGTATTTCTTCCAATCTTTTGATCATGTAAGTAGATATACACCTTCTGAATAAGATTATATTAGATACAAAGTTGTATAGCTGATTTAATTTTTGTTCTTACTCATTTTTTTATTATTCAATTACAGTGACATACAATTTGTATTTCATGCGTACAACACCGTGATCGCACAGTTCTGTACGTTACTTAATCCTCAGCAAAGATAAGTGTAGTCACCATCTGTCACTGTAGGATGCTGTTACAATATTACTCTATTGCCCTTACTATATTTTTCAGCTCCATGACCCATTAATTTTATAACTGAAAGTTTGTACCTCTTAATTTCTTTTACCTAGTTCATCACTTCACTCCACCTGGCTCTCCTCTGGCTATCAGTTCTTTGTATTTAAGAGTCTGGGTAGGGTTCTTTTTTTTTTTGTATCAGTTATTTGTCAGTTTGGATTTTTAGATACCACATATAAGTGAAATCATAAAGTATTTATCATTCTCTGGATGACATACTTCACTTAGTACAACATCTTCTAGGTCCATCCATGTTGTTGAAAATGGCAAGATCTCATTCTTTTTTATGGCTGAGTAATATTCCACATCTGGTGGGGTGGGGTGTGTGCATGTGCACTCATGCGTGTGTGTGCAGGCATCACATCTTTTTCATCCATTCACCTATCAGTGGACACTTGGGTTGCTGCCATATCTTGGCTATTGTAAATTATACTGTAAGAAATATAGGGGTGCATATATCTTTTCAACTTTGTGTTTTCGTTTTCCTTGAATAAATACCCAGTAGCGGAATCACTGTATCATATGGTGTTGGTATTTTTATTTTTAATTTTTTGAGGAAATTCCATATTGTTTTTCACAGTGTACCAGTTTACATTCTTGTAACAGTGCACCAGGGATCCTTTTCTCCCCATCTTTGCCAACACTTGTTATATCCTACCTTTTTGATACTAGCCATTTTCACAGGTGTAAGGTGATACCTCATTATGGTTTGGATTTGCATTTCTCTGATTAATGATGCAGAGTATCTTTCTTGTGTCTGTTGACAATATGTCTTCCTTGGACAAATACCTATTCAGATCCTCTGCCCATTTTTAAATCAGATTGTTTTTGTGCATTTTGAGTTGTATAAGTTCTTTATATACTTTGGTACCCCTTATTAGATACATATGATTTTCAGATATCTTCTCCCACTTAATAGGTTGTCTTTTAATTTTGTTGATGATTCCCTTTGCTCTTCAAAAGCTTTGGGCACCTGGGTGACTCAGTCAGTTAAGAGTCTGACTCTTGACTGTGGCTCAGGTCATGATCTCAAATTTTGTGAGATCAAGCCCTGCATTGGGCTCTGCACTGGTAGCGTGGAGCCTGCTTGGGATTTTTTCTTCCCTGTCTCTTTCTCTGGCCCTCCCCCATTTGCACATGTTCTCTCTCAAAATAAATAAATAAACTTTTAAAAACTTTTTATTTTGGTATAGTCCCAATAGTTTATTTTTGCTTTTGTTTCCCTTACCTGAGGAGACATATCCACAAATATATTGTTAAAGTCAGTGTCTCAGAGATGATTGCCTATTTTTTCTTCTAGGAGTTTTATGGTTTCAGGTCTCACATTTAGGTCTTTACTCCATTTTATGTTTATCTTTATGCATGATGTAATAAAGTGATCCAGTTTCTTTCTTTTTTCTTTTTTTTTGCATGTAGCTGTCCAGATTTCCCAGCACCATGGAAGAAACTGCCTTTTCTCTATTGTATATTCTTCTCTTCTTTATCATAGATGAGTTGACCATATAATAAGGGTTTATTTCTGGGCTGGCTATCCTGTTCCATTGATCTCCATGTCTCTCTTTGTGCCAGTACCATAGTGTTTTGATCACTACAGCTTTGTAGTGTATTTTGAAATCTGGGATTGTGATACCTCCAACTTCCTTCTTCTTTCTCAAGGTTTCTGTGGCTATTTGAGGTCTTTTATGTTTCATGTAAATTTTAGGATTATTTGTTTTAGTTTTGTAAAAAAAAAAAAATACTGTAGGTGTTTTGATAAGGACTGCATTGAATCTATAGATTGCTTTGGGTAATATGGATATTTTAAAAATATTCTTCCAGTCCTTGATTATGATATACCTTTCCATTTAGTTATGTCATCTTCAATTTCTTTTATCTGTGTCTTAATATTTTTCAGAGTACTGGTCTTTCACCTCCGTGGTTAAATTTATTTCTAGATATTTTATCCTTTTTGGTTCAATTGTACATGGGATTGTTGGTTAATTTCTCTTCCTACTACTTATTAGTATATAGAAATGTAACAAATTTCTGTATATAAATTTTGTTTCATGCCACTTTACTGAATTTATTCTAATCATATTTTGGTGAAGTTTTTAGGGTTTCTATGTATATTATGTCACCTGCAAAGAATGACAGTTTTACTTCTTACTTACCGATTTGTTGTCTGATTTTTGCAGTTAGGACTTCCCTTACTGTGTTGAATAAAAGTGGTGAGAGTTGTCATCCTTGTTTATTTCCTGATCTTAGAGGAAAAGCTTTCAGTTTTTCAAGGTTGCATATGAGGTTTGTATATAAGACCTTTATTATGTTGAAGTATGTTGCCTTTAAACCCCCTTTATTGAGAGTGTGTATCATGAATTGATGTATTTTCTCAAATGCTTTTTTCACATCTATTGAGATAATCATATGATTTTTATCCTTTTTGTTAATGTCATGTGTCACATTAATTGATTTGTGAATAGTGAATCACTCTTGCATCACTGTAATAAATTCTACTGAATCATGCTGAATAATACTTTTAATGTATTCTTAAATGTGATTTGCTAACATTTTGTTGAGGAATTTTGCATCTGCGTACATCAGAGATACTGGCTTGTAGTTCTCCCTTTTTTTTTTTTTTGTTCTTCACTGTCTTTGTTTAGCTTTGGTATCAAGGGAAGGTTGGCCTAATAGAATGCATTTGGATATTTTCCTTCCTCTTTTACTTTTTGGAATAGCTTGGGAAGAATAGGCATTAACTCTTCTTTAAAGTTTGGCAGAATTCACTGGTGAAACCATTTGGTCCTAGATTTTCTGGGGTGAGTAGTTTTTTGATGACTGATTAAATTTTGTTACCAGTAATGTCTGTTCAGATTTTGTATTTCTTACTGATTTAATATCAGAAGACTGTTTCTAGGAATTTATCTATTTTTTCTAGGTTGTCCAATTTGTTGCCATATACTTGTTTATGGTATTGTCTTGTAATTCCTTATATTTCTGTGGTGTCAAGTGATATCTCTCCTCCTTCATTTGTGATTTTATTCATTTGAGCCTTCTCTCTCCTTTTCTCAATGAGTCTGGCCAAAGATTTGTCAATTTTGTTTCTCATTTCAAAAACACTGTTCTTGGTTTCATTTATCTTTTCTTTTTTTTTTTTTTAATCTACATTTTATCTCTTTCTTCCCTTTAATATTTCCTCCCTTCTAGTAACTTTGGGCTTTGTTTGTTCGTCTAGTTTCTTTAGGTGTATAGTTAGATTGAGATTTCTCTTGTTTCTTGAGGTAGGCCTATATTCCTACCTTCTATCTTAAACTTCTATCTTAAAACTATTTTTGCTGCATTCCAATAGTTTTATTTGTTTATTTATTTTTATTTATTTATTTTTGAGAGTGCACCTGTGGGGGAGGAGCAGACAAAAAGAGAGAATCCCAAGCAGGCTCTGAACTGTCAGCCCAGAGCCTGAGGCAGGGCTCAATCCCATGAACTGTGCTATCACAACCTGAGCCAAAATCAAGCGTTCGACATTTAACCACCTGAGCCACCCAGGCACCCCCACCGTTTTTTTTTTTTAATATGTCTCCTCAAATTTTTATTTCTCCTTTGATTTCTTTGTTACCCCATTGGTTGTTTAGTAGCATGTTGTTTAGCCCTCATGTGTTTGTGTTTTTTCAGTTTTTTTCTTGTAATTGTTTTCTAGTTTCTGTTGTAGTCAGAAAAGATGCATGATATGATTTCAGTCTTGAATTTACTTGTTTTACTTGAATTAACTTGTTTTGTAGCCAAACATGTTATCCTGAAGAGCGAATATCCATGGGCCCTTGAAAAGAATGTGCATTCTACTGTTTTTGATGGAATGTTCTATGTATATCCATTAGTTCCATCTGGTGTAATGTATTATGCAAAGCCATTGTTTCCTTGTTTTTTTTTTTTTTTTTTTTTTTTTCTGGATGATCTATCCATTGATGTAAGTGAAATGGTATAGTCCCCTCTTACTATTGTATTATCGTCAATATTTACCTTTATGTCTTATTTGCTCTATAGGTTCTTAGGTGCTCCTGTTTTGGTAGTACAGATATTTACAAGTGTTACATACTCTTGTTGGATTGATGTCTGTCTTTATCATTATCTAATGTCCTTCTTTGTCTCTTGCTATAGTCTTCGTTTCATGGTTTATTTTTTAGATGTAAGTCTTGTTATCCCTGCTTTTTGTTCTTTTTTTTTCTTTTTGACTCCACTTGCATGGAGTATCTTCTTCTGTCCCTTCACTTTCAGGCTATATGTGTCTTTAGGTATGAAGTAAGTCTTTTGTAGGCATCATATAGATGAGTCTTGTTGTTTGTTTTTTTAATGGGGTGTTGTATTTTTTTGTTTTTGCTGTTTTTTTTTTTTTTTTTCTTTCTAATCCATTCAGTCACCTTATTGTTTTGACTGGAGCATTTAGTCCATTTAGCCTTAAAGTAATTATTGATAGGTATACATTTATTTCCATTTTGTTAGTTACTTTCTGGTGTTGTTGAAGTTCTTCTTTGTTTCTTTGTTTCTGTTCTCTTCCTTAGTGGTTTGATGGCTTTCTTTCATGTAATGCCTGAATTCTTTTCTCTTTATTTTTTGTGTATCTATTACAGGTTTTTGATTTGTGGTTACCATTAGGTTCATATATAACATCATATGTAAATAGCATTCTGTATTAAGTTGATGATTGCTCAAGTTTGGACATATGAAAACATTTAATTTCCCCCTGCACATGTTATGTATACAATGTCATATATTTTTTTTTATTTTGTATATTTCTTAGCAAATTTTATAAATATAATTGATTTTAATACTTTTTGTGTTTAATCTTCATATTGGCTTTTTAAGTAATAAATCTATTACCTTTACTATATGTTTGCTTTTGCCTGTGAAATTTTTTTCCTTTCATAATCTTCTGGTTATGGCTTTTTCTTTCCATTTAAAGAATTCCACTTAACCTTTCTTGTAAGGCTGTTTTGTTATTAATATTCACCTTTGAGAGATAGAGACAGAGCACAAGTCGGGGAGGGGCAGAGAGCGAGGGAGACACAGAATCCAAAGCAGGCTCCAGGCTCTGAACTGTTAGCACACAGCCTGATGTGGGGCTCAAACTCATGAACCTTGAGATCACAACCCGAGCTGAAGTCAGCAGCTTAGCCAGCTGAGCCACCGAGGTGTCCCAATAAACTCCTTTAATTTTTTTTTTTTTTTCCGGGGCAACTCTTTATCCCTCTTACAATTCTAAATGATAATCTTGCCAGGTAGAGTATTCTTGGTTATGGATATTTTCTTTTCACTACTTGAGTATATCTTGCCACTCCCTTCTGGCCTGAAAAGGTTTTGGTGGAAAGTCAGCTGATAGCCTTATTGAGTTTCCCTTGTATATAACTTTTCTCTCATTTCTTTTAATATTCTTTATTCATCACTTCTTTTTGTCTTTTCAATTACTTTGTGTCTTGGTGTGGACCTCCTTGGGTTCATCTTGTTAGAAGCTCTCTGTGCTCGTTGAACCTGGATGTGTGCTTCCTTCCCCCAAGCAGGGAAGTTTTCAGCTTGTGTTTCTTCAAAGAAGTTTTTTCTCAACCTCTTTCTCTCTTCTCCTTCTGGAATCCCTATAATACAAATGTTACTACACATAATGATGTTACAGAGTTTCCTTAACCTATTCTCATTTTTTCTTTGTTTTATTTTTCATCTTGATTACTTTCCATTACTCTCTCTTCCAGATTGCTGATCCATTTTTCTGTCTCCCCTAATCTGTTAATTTCCTCTAGTCTGTTTTTCATTTCAGCTATTTTCTACTTTTGTTCCTTTTTGTTTTGTTTTTCATTTTCTGTTTGTTGAAGTTCTCCCTGAGTCCATCTGCTCTTGAGTCCAGTGAATACCTTGAATGACCATTACTTTGAACTCTGTATCAGGCTTATAGCTTCTCTCCACTGCATTTAGCTCTTTAACTGTGATTTTGTCCTGTTCTTTCCTTTGGGACATAATCCTTTGTCTCCTCATTTTGTCTAATTCTTTTTGTTTCTTCCTATGTATTGGGTAGGTCATCTGTGTCTCCTGGTCTTGAAAGTAGTGACCTTAGGTAGAAAATGTCCTTCGGGGCCCAGTAGTGCAGCCCCATCCTGGTCACCCAAACCAGGTGCTCTAGGCGTGTTCTGTATGTGGACTGCTTGCACCTTCCTTTCGTGGCTGAACCACATTTGCCTTCAGCCCACCCGGTTGCAGTGACTTGTTTGCCTACTGTGAGTGCACTAGGCAAGGTGTGCTCCTGCACTTTTGAAGAACCTGGCTCTAGCCCCCGTAAGCTCATTGGTGAGCAGGGTCAGCATTCAGCCTGGCTCTCTGCGGCCATTCTCTTTGGCACAGCTGCGGGCACACCCAAGGGCAGGGCTGGCTCCCTGTGCAGCCAGCTAAGACGCTGAGCTGCAGGTACTGTGAGCTTGCTGGGGTGCAGGTTGTCTCCTCCCACTCCCCAGGGCAGGAGTAGCTTTGGAGTGGAGCCAGTAAGCTAGGGCTGCCTGTCGTGTGGCAGGTGGGAGGTGGTTTATAGGATTGCCTGTCAGTGCAAGTAAGTTGGATGGGATAGTTCTGCAGGAGAATGCTGGGGAAGAGCACACAGCAAGGAAATGAGAATATTAGCCCTGCGTCTCAAGTCTGGCCATCTAGGCTGGGGCAGGGCTAGAAACATGGTGCTTGCCGGCACTTTCATTTCCTGAGAAATCTGAAGATCCCTGACCCTCCAGCACACATTCTAAGATTAGTCAGTAAATCTCATTCATGTATACCCAAGGTGCTTTTCAAGTTGCTGTTTCTGTGCTATGTCTCGGTCTGAGTTATCACCCTCTGGCTCTCCCAGAAATGAGCCTTATTGGTTTGCAAAGCCAGATATGGGCGCTTTGTCTTCCTAGTGTGGGTCTTCTTCCCTGGGGGTGCCTGAGCTATTCTCTGGTCCCCTTGCTTCTCTGTGTTGGTGACGTCCCTCCTTTGTGTGATCAGTCATGCCAGAGATGGGGTTTCTGACCACATTTCCACCCTCCCTACCCTTGTTGATGTGACCTTTGTTCTCTGACTAGCTGTGGATGATCTATTCTGCTAGACCTCAGGTCAATTTCCAGTCAGTTTATAGATGTAACTATTGTTCCGGTGTATCTGAGAAACAAGGCAAGTTAAGGCTCTCTTACTCCTCCATGTTTCTTAACTGATTTCTTTTACTTACTGTTTGTGTTTTATCAGGTATATCAGTTTTAATTTGCTCTGTTACAAATTACCACAATATTAGCAGTTTAAAATGCATGCATTTATTATCTCATGGTTTCCATGCATCAGGAGTCAAAGTACAATGTAATTAGGTGCTCTAGTATGTCACATGGGCTACATTTTTATCCGGAGGCCTGACACAGGGAGAATATTCTTCCCAAGTCACAATCTGGGCAAAATGCATTTCTGTGGAGCTGGAAACTCTTTCACTGTCTGTCAGCTAAGACTGCTTTTCTGTCCTTCAGGCCACCTGCAGTTCCTTGCCATGGACTTTTCTTATCTTTTACTTGAGTTTGCCATGTACTTTAAAAAAAAATGTTTATTTTGAGAGAGAGAGAGCAGGGAAAGGGGAGAGAGAGAATCCCAAGCAGGCTTCACACTCAGTGTGTGGAGCCCAACGCGGGGCTCAGTCTCATGGCTGTGAGATCATGGCCTGAGCCAAAATCAAGGCTTGGACCCTTAACCCACCGAGCCACCGAGGCATCCCGCCAGATACTTTCTACAACACAACACTTACTTCATATTGTATGCAAGGAGAATCTCTCACTTTGGAGAGGCCCTCTTTTCAGGGCTCTCACCTGGGTAATTCTGGCTCCTTCTAAACTCGTTCTATGAGGCCAGCATTACCTTGATTCAAAAACTGGACAGAGATCCCACTAAAAAGGGGAACTACAGGCCAATTTACCTGATCAACATGGATGCAAAAATTCTCAAGATAGTAGCAAACCAGGTCCAACAATACATTAAAATAATTATTCATCACTGTCAAGTGGGGTTCATTCCTGGGATGCAGGGCTGGTTCATTATTCTCAAATTAATCGACATGATACATTACATTAATGAAAGAAAGGATAAGAAGCATATGATCCTTTCAAAAGATACAGAAAAAGCATTTGGCAAATTACAGCATCCTTTCTTGATAAAAGACTTCAAGAAAGTGGCATTGAAGGAACATACCTCAACATCATAAAGGTCATATACAGAAGAGTCACAGGTAATACCCTCAGTGGGGGGAAACTGAGAACTTTCCCTTTAAGGTCAGTTACATGACAGGGATGTCCACTGTCACCACTGTTGTTCAATATAGTACTGGAATTCCTAGCCTCAGCAATCAAACCACAAAAATAAAAGGCATACGAATTGGCAAAGAAGAAGTCCAACTTTCACTCTTCGTTGAAGACATGATAGTCTATGTAGAAAACCCAAAATACTCCACCAAAAAACTGCTAGAACAGATACATGATTTCAGCAAAGTTGCAGGATATAAAATCAACATACAGAAATTGGTTGCATTTCTATATACCAATAATAAAGCAGCAGAAAGAGAAATCAAGGAATTGATCCTATTTACAATTGCACAAAAAACCATGAGATCCCCAGGGATAAACCCAATGGATGAGGTAAAAGATCTGTAAGTTGAAAACTATAGAAAGCTTATGAAAGAAATGGAAGGAGACACAAAGCAATGTAAAAACATCCCATGCTCCTGGATTGGAAGAACAAATAATGTTACAAGGTCAATGCTACCCAAAGTCATCTACACATTCAGTGCAATCCCTATCAAAATAATACCAGCATTCTTCACAGAGTGAGAACAAACAACCCTAAAATTTGTATGGAACCAGAAAAGACCCTGAGGAGCCAAAGTAATGTTGAAAAGGAAAGCCAAAGCTGGAGGCATCACAATTCCAGACTTCAAGTTGTATTATAAAACTGTAATCATCAACACAGTATGGTACAGGCATAAAAACAAACACATAGATCAATGGAACAGAATAGAGAACCCATAAATGGACCCACAAATGTATGGCCAACTAATCTTTGACAAGGCAGGAAACAATGTCCGATGGGGGGAAAAAAGCCTCTTCAGCAAATGATGTTGGGAAAACTGGATAGCAACATTAAGAAGAATGAAACCAGAATACCTTCTTACACCATACACAAAAGTAAATACAAAATGCATGAAAGACCTGAATGTAAGACATGAAACTATCAAAATCCTACAGGAGAAAACAGGTAGCAACCCCTTTGACCTTGGTTGCAGCAACTTCTTACTAGACAAGTCAATGGAGGCAAGAGAAATAAAAGTAAAGAACTATTGGGATCTCATTAAGATAAAATCTTCTGCACAGTGAAGGAAACAATCAAAACTAAAAGGCAACTGATGGAACAGGAGAAGATATTTGCAAAGGTCATATTGGATCAAGGGTTAATACCTGAAATGTAATAAGAACGTATCCAACTAAACACCCAAAAAACAAATACTCCAGTGGATAAATGAGCAGAAAACATGAATGGACACTTTGCCAAAGAAGGCATCCAGATGGCTAACAGACACATGAAAAGATGCTCAACATCACTCATCATCAGGGAAATACGAATCAAAACCATGATCAGATACCACCTCACCCCTGTCAGAATGGGTAAAATGAACAACTCAGGAAACAACAGATGGTAGCAAGGATGCAGAGAAAAGGGAGCCCTCTTACACTGTTGGTGGGAACGCAAACTGGTGCAGCCACTCTGGAAAACACTGTGGAGGTTCCTCAAAAACTTAAAAAATAGAACTACCCTATGACCCAGTGATTGCACTACTAGGTATTTATCCAAAGGAAACAAAAATGCTGTTTCAAAGGGGTACATGTACCCCAATGTTAGAGAGGCACTGTTAACAATAGACAAAGTATGGAGAGAGACCACATGTTCATTGACTAATGAATGAATAATGAAGATGTGGCATGTGTATGCAATGGAATATTGGTGATCAAAATGAGTTAAATATCAAAATTGGCAACTACATGAATGGAACTAGAAGATATTATGCTAAGCGAAATAAGTCAGAGAAAGACAAATATATGACATGACTCATATGAGGAATTTAAGAAACAAAACAGATGAACATAGAGGAAGGGAAGGAAAAATAAGATAAAAACAGGGAGGCAAACCGTTTCAAATACAGAGAACAAACTATGGGTTGCTGGAGGGGAGGTAGGCTAGTGGCTGGGTTAAATGTGTGATGGGCATGAAGGAGGGTGGGCAGTTGTTGGGGTGAGCACTGAGTGTTACATGTAAGTAATAAATCAATACATTCTGCTCCTCAAACCAGTGCTACACTACATTTTTATTAACTTGGATTTAAATAAATAAAAATAAATAAATAAACTTAATAAAACCAGTAATGAAACTGATATTATGTGTCTAAAGACAATATCACCAATTTATTTTGTTGAATCATATGCAATTTCATTTTTGCAGGTTAAAAGTAACCAAATATCAGCATCTGTATGATTCAAACTAGTTTTTTGTATGTGAGATATTCTTCAAAACAGCTCACCCAAACTCATCCAAAATGTTTAGGTTATGAAAGACAAAAAAGAGTTGGAAAATTATTATTGATTAGAGTGAACAAAAGTGATATAACAAATCATTGAAATGTGAAATCTTTCATTTGGTTCTGGATTTTTAAAAAAACCTAATTAGTAAACTGGAAAAAATTAGGAGATAATATGAAGTAAACAAATTATATCGAGATTAAATTTCTTGAATCAAGTAATCATAACTGTGGTAATAAAAGGGAACAACACAATTCTTACCAGACATTTGCCAAGTACCAAGACATGATCTGTATTGTCATGATTTCTGAGCATTATTATTTTCACTATATAACTCTGTGTGTGTGAGAGAGAGAGAGAGAGAGACTGTGTATTAAAAACAGCAAACATGTGGCGTTGACTTAGGATTGAGTGGTAGACATTGAAAGAACCTCAAGGAGACTTAATAAGGGTTTGGAAATACTAGTTCAAGATGGAGAGAAAAGATCCTTGTTGGAAAGCAAAGTTTGGTAACACTGGCCACTGCAATAAAAAAACAAATAAACAAAAAACATACCCAATGAGTTTGTCTTCTGGCTAGGAAGATTTCTAGGAAGAAGACAGAAAGTACCAACTGGTTTCTTTTATCTTCTTGTTCTAGATTGAATAGTGTGTCCCCAAAAGGATATTTTAAAACATTAACTCCCACTCTCTGTCACTTGCAAGTAGTGTTTGCAAATGTGTTGAGATGAGGTTATTAGGTTGGATCCTAATCCATGTGATTGGTGTCCTTGGAAGGAGAAAAGACGTAAACACTCAGACACCCAAGAAAGTGCCATGTTACAATTGAGCAAAGATTGGAGTGATGTGTCTACAGACCAAGGAACACCAGGAATTTCTGGGAACTCCAGTAGCAAAGAGAGAAGAATGGAATACAATATACCCTGGAATAATCAGAAAGAGCAGAGCCCTACCAACATTTGATTTTGAACCTGTAGCCTCCAGAAATGTGAGGGAATAAATTTCTGTTGTTTTAAGTCATCCAGTTGGTAGCAATTTGCTATGGCAGTTCTAGCAAACTAGAATATATTATGTATAATATATATATTATTATGTATGATAAATATATAGAGAGAGAGGGCCTGGGTTGTGTATTTTTGATAAATTATAAAATAAAGGAGCTAGGACTTTGTAGATTTAAAAATAAAATGGTTTCATATTACCAGCCCTCCCCCCTCCCCCCCAAAAATACAAAATAAGTAATAACTTCAGGGCAAAGACCAACCCTGCATGTGCCTGTAGGACTTTTTGTTTCTGCAGTGAGAAGGATCTAATTGAGCATTTCAGTTCAGCAAATAACTTTCTAAGGATCTGAAGAAGTTGCCTTGTAGTCCCTTTCCAAGACTGCTAGGAGCCTCAGGGGCACTGCCTCATAAAAGCTTCACACGAGGTACAAATAGAGAAAGGCCTGTCTGAAGAGATAGCGGGTGTGACTTTTAGAGAATGGAGTGAATCCCATAATGATTCACAGGAAACAAAGTAGAAAGTGAAAAGGGGCCTGTGGTCCCTGAATCTTCCAAAGGCAGGTATAAACCCCAGAAATCCCTTCAGCTGCAAATACAGACTGTTTTTGTTTATTGTATTTGTTTTATTTTAGAGAGAAAGAGTGTGAGTGGGGGGAGATGGGAAGGGGGAGAGAGAGAATCTTAAGGATCCACAGCCTGTGTGGAGCATGTCACAAGGCTCCATCTCACAGCCCTGAGATCATGACCTGAGCCGAAATCAAAAGTTGTACACTCAACCAGCGGAGCCACCGAGGTGTCCAGACAGGCTGGTATTTTTGTTGTTTTTGGTTTTGGTTTTGGTTTTACCAAAATGGCAGGAAAACTCAGCCAGTTGAACCCATGCCTAGATTCAGGAATTTCAAAGAATCATTACCAGGGAAGTGGACGAGACCCTCATCAGTTAAGGCAAGTGCTCAGCTACATTTCAGAATTGCTTGGAACAGTTACTACTATGATTTGTTTCCCATTCTTGTCTCTCTTTCAATGGGAATGTCTATTGGGATTATTGTATCTTGGCTTTACTCTTTTATGCTTGGCCTGTAGACATCACATTACTTGACTGTTTATAGGCCTTCAGGTTGAAAGCCACCATATGCAATGAACATCACCCCAGTAGCTTCACCTGTATCTGGATTTAGATGATAAGGTTCTAGAATGATGCTGTAATAGGAGACTGAGTTCTTGCGAAGGGGGAAGATACTATATATTTTGTATATGAGAGGGATGGATAGAAGATGGACTCTGTCAGACTAAGCATGGCCACAAATGTTTTTGGTGTTCATTTCAGTAAAATGTGTGGTTCATGTACCCCGCCCCTGAATCTGAGCAGACTTATTACTGCTCTGGCCAATAGACTATGGCAGAAGTGGTGCTGTGCTAACATCTGTGTTCAAGCATTAAGAGACTGGAAGAGTCCACTTCCTATGGATACTCATTATGCTATACAAAACCTAAGCTCCATAGAGAGGTGTTGTTAAATGTAGTTTTTATTGTTGAGCTGCGGTGAGGCCAACGGATCAGAAAACAACTTTCATTGTAAAGATAGTTTGTTATTCATAATTCCCAAGAGAAGGGGATGCACCGCACCACACAAGCCTGCTCAGAGAATCCCCTGGGTGGTTCAGGAAGCGGAAGGAGTGAGGGGACAGTACAGAGAAGCAGTCTTTATTGTGGTCTCCATAGAAAAGGCAAGTCCAAGTAAGCAGTTTTGGGACTGCCTAGTTTGAATAATTTCAGCAAGCTCTGGGACCTAGGATCTGTCTTTACTGATCTGGTACCTGGTGCTGTGATGATTTGGCCAGAGGAATATTGATGACTAGAGTGTAAAAGCCAGAGAGTGGAGGTAGTAAAAGAATATGAACTTTTGATTGGTTAGTTTACATGCACAAAAGCATGCTTCCCTGACAAGCCATTTGTTATCTCTAAGATTTGACTAGCTCTGGGGGTGGCAGTTACTCCCTAGTCTATAAGGGCTCACATGCCAGAAACACAGAAAATTTAAAAATGCAGTTAACCCCGGGGGTCACTGGCCAAAGGATGATAGCCACATGAGTGGGTCCTAGAGAATGTTCAGTTCACTGAAACCTTCAGCTTACTTGTGCCACAACATAGTATACATCATATGTAAGACCCCAAGCAAAACTACTCCATGGACCCCAGTCAACCTATAGAACCATGAAAGATAATCAATTGTCTTTTAAGCTACTAAGCTTTGGGGTACACAAATCGTAGCAAAAGATAAGTAAAACAATCTGTATCTGTGGATGTATGTGTGTCTATGCACACACACACACACGGGAAGAAAGCAAATGAGAAAACTATTAAAAATTGGTCAATAATGTGGGTAAAATATTTATGGGTGTTCTCTGTAAATTTTTTTTCAATATTTCTCTGAATTTGAAATGTTTAAATTAAAATTTTGAGGAAAAAACAGAAATACAGAAAAACCATCTTGTGTGGAATATGGATATGAATTCAAATTGTATTATGAAGGCCAGAAGAAAGAACTAATAAGGCTTTTTGTTAGGTTGACGATTATATGAGGAGAAAAGTATCCCCATTGTGCGTACAGCCTGAATAATTAGAGGCCTAACTTATCGCTAAAGTACAAGAAGAGAGAAAAGAAGCCCTGTAAATAAAAGAAATGTGAAAATATGGCCAGCTCTAAAAATACTCTTGCATTAGGTAACTTCCCGAGATCTGAGAATTACTGTTACCTCCCGGCAAATCTTTGAGGGAGAAAAAAAGGAGTGTTTCTACATTCTGATAATTGCAAAATAAAGATGCCTCTAGGTTTAAAAAAAACTTCTTTATTGGCTTATATAAATGAGAAGCCTAGAGATGGGTGAGGCTTCATAGGACGCTGAGCATAATTTTTCAAATGTATTAACAGGGATAAGTTTTTTACTGTTGCTTCTCTCTTTCTCAGTGCCAACTTTATCCTAAAATTGATTCCAACATGACACCCAGTGTATCCAAAGGCTGTTTGCATTCTCATTCCTTCAGGAAAGAGCAAGTGTCTTTAAAAATCTGAGATTCACTGAGAACAAATGCTCACTATGTTACCAGCTCACAATGCTCACAATGGCCCCAGGCCATTGTTACCTCCAGAAGATGGAATGTGATGATCAGCCCTGCCTTGGTTATATGGTTTGCTCCATAAGTCAGGAGTGATATGAGCATATCTGATACTACCTACAGGGAACACAGATGTGCTGAGAATTTAAAAAGTGAAAAGAGATGCTCCATAGTGGACAAACCAGTAAACACTGCAGTGTATATTTTTCTCTCCACTTCTCATAAATTTCTTTTTGTATATTGCCGCATTTTTTTTTCTTACATTGCAAAGTAACCACTCACTACCATTTCTGAGGATAGCATACTTTTAAGAGGATAGCCAGGCTTACATTGGAAGCTGCTTGTCCCAAGTCAAATTTGTAGGAAAGGGCTACTGCCTGACTTGGTCTGAGTCCTATGACCAAATAATTGTAGCCATGACCTTGAGTCAGTTCCAATAAGAAGGATCACCATTTAACTTGTGGTTTGTGGATGTCACTACAAAACGAGGTTTGGGAGAGGGCTGTGTAGTCAACTACAAGTTGTCTACCCCAAGTTTCATCAGAGACGAGGTGTTGGCTATTGGCTTAAGATACTGTGATAGGCTCCATCGTGGTTTCCAGTGATCCCTCATCCCTGGTATTGACACTTCTCTGCTCCATGTAAGTAGCGGGTAAGTGATGGAATAACATCTAAATCTAGGGAATAGAAGACATCGGAGCTCCAGTCCTGCTCTCTTGGATTGCTCACAGTAGGGGAAGCCAGGAACCATGTCAGGAGGACACTGAAGCAGCCCCAAAGACAGGCTTTGGAGCTGGAGAAAAACTGAGGCCTTTGTCCTACTGCCAACCTCATCTTGTTAGCCGTGAGGTTTAGCAACCCTGGAAACAAAACGTTTTGCCCTTTGGAAGCCTTCACATGAATGCAGCTTCCACCAACAACTTGACTACAGTATCATGAGAGACTCTGAGACAGAACTGTCTAGGCCTTTCTGAATTCCTGAGTCACAGAAATGGAGAGAGGGATGAGCTGATTGTCTCCATAAGCCGCTAAATTTTGAGGTGTTTATTCACCAATACATGACTGATAGAGGCTTATATTCTCTATTTTGTTAAAAAATCACATTAGTGCTAGTTGTGTGTTTATGTGTATATTTTGTCCTGAATTAGGTATATTAAGTATTATACTTTAATAAGTGTTCTTTTAGCATCAAAGGAAGCTACTCAGTATTTTAGATAAATACTGATAAATACAGATGTGTCTTCTTTTAATAATTAGCTAAGATATATATAGTGTGTAGTATATATATATATAGTATATAATATCAAATATATATAGTATATAATATCAAATATATATAGTATATAGTATGTATATTTCAATTATTTCTTGCAATAGTATGGAGTAGATTATTAAGGAAAACACTGAGGCTTAAAGAGGTTAGGTAACCCGTCCAAGTTCACCCAAGGATTCAAGGCCACATTATTTTCCCTGAGTGCCCATTCATTTAATCATTATATTTTATATTTAACTTCTATTCCTACTCTTAACCCTAATGCTCATGATATACAATGGAATTTAGAATGGTCGTATTTGATTTAGGATTTTGTATTACATTCACAGAAATGATTGCTCTCTATCTCATATATACCGTATTTTGGCATTTGGGTGTCAGAATGATGATAGCTTCATAAACCAAATTGAAATGTTATTCCTCGGTCTAGATTCTGCACTAGTTAATAGTGTGAAGATCATATATTCCCATAAAATATGAAATAATACATTTTGAAAGTGTGGAATCACATTACCTGGTTTCAGAATAATTTTGAGAATATTTTTGAGTCAAGACATTTTTGTTTTTAATTTGTTTTTGATTTGGAATAATCACAAATTTACAGAACAGTAAGATTTTTAAATGAATGATTTGAAACTTAGTTTCCCAAACTGATAGCCTACTACTCTCAAATAACGTATTATGTAATTCCCATAAACAGGGACTTTCCCCTCTGGATAACAATAATATATTTATAAAGGTCAGGGAATTAATACTGATACATTTTTCCATCTAATTGTCCGATCCCAGTACAGTTTTACTACTTGTTCAAAAACAATGTCTTTTCTGCAAAATGATTCAGTTTGTAATTACTGGCTGTTCTTCGCTTTCATATGTCTTTAGTCTTCTCAGTCTGGAAGAGTTCCTCTGTGCTTGATTTTGGTGACCTTGTCATTGCTATTGTTTATAATTATTTTGTAGAATGCTTCTCCATTTGGATTTTTCTGGTTTTCCTTCATGATGAGATTCAGAGTTTGTCTTTGGAAGGAATGTGACAGAAGTGGCTGCATTGTCCTCTTTGCATCCTCAGGTGACACACGATTTCATCTTTTCCCTTTGCTCTTGGTGGTTCGCTTGATTAAGATGGTGTCTCCTGGGATTGCCTGCTGTAAGGTCCCTATTTTCTTTTTGAAATTAGTATCTACTTTGTGTGGAGATAGTGAGGCCATTTAATATTCTTCTTCATCATATTTTCAATTTATTAATGGTATTTGTTTAAATTGGTATAGATTCATGATTTCTCCTTTTATTCAGTGGGCTATAATCCATCACTCTCATTATTGGCTTTTTTACATTGTTTCTCATGTGACCAGTGGGAGCCCTTTCTCATGTCCCATCATTGTATGAGCATTGCCTTTTCTCTGGCACAAAGTGTTCCAGATTCATCTTAAAATTTCCTTGCTGCAAGTATGATGTTACCATTTCTTCTAAGAGCCCTGCGTGCTTTTAGTAGAAATGGTTTTGAGAAGCCAAGATCTGGGCTATATGTTGACTTAGGTTATTGAGGTGTCATTGATGGCAGACAGTGAACAGAGCTTGAGAATATATGTGTGTATATATGCACATGTGTGGACACACACATACATACACACTGTACTTACTGCTTTATCTATTTATACACGAGCAACTCTGAGTTCACACAAATACATCCAGTTCCAATTCAGCACCACAAGAGTTCATTTGTAATTTTCTCCCTTCCATATTACCAGTTTCCTTCTATAATACTGAGGAATCTGGCTCCCACAAGGCTTAATATATTAACTTATTTGATCCACACCTTGTTTATAATCATTCTCAAATTTTCACTGTCAGTCCTTTTTCACATAGATGCATTCTGGTCCCTTCTAGTATCTAACTCTCCACAGTGGCCTTCTTTTCACTAGAATGAATGCCCCTCTCAACCCATTTGAGCCCAGTATATAATTCCCTTCCTCCCACACTTTGATCTCTGACATGCTATCTTATATTAGGCCACCATCCCGATGTGGATGCTGTTTTCATTTTGCCCAGGTGCTAATGCTCCATTTCAGGCCAAAGTCCCATGAAGGACTATCCTTCTGTTTCCATTCTGACTTCCCACATTGGACCACTCCTATAACTCCTTGGGTTGACGTCCTACTTTGGGCAACTCCCTTCCCACCCCACTGTGGACACCTACTTTTCTATTCCCCACCTAATGCCTTAGAAGCAAAATTATTTGGGAAGAGAAGGGAATGAAAAAGAAAGGAAAAGAGCGGATAGTTTTTCTTTTTCTTTCTTTTTTTTTTTTTTTTGTAACTGCTTTCAGTTTCCTCTGCTATTAGTCTTTTATCCAATGCTTTAATTTTTGAGCTTATTTAAATGTATGTTTTTTCATCTAGATTTAGTCATTTGGAAAAAATTTAAAGCACAGAATAAAAAGGACAAAGTTTTTAATTGTATAATCCATCAGTTTCACAGTTCTGCACATCCCGTGAGAGAGGCATTAACTGGCAATCCTTCAAGATATTTCTGAATGCATTGTGAGATTTTTTCCCTGGATTATCTTTTTCAAGAATATTTAAATAGCAAGCAGCCCTGGAAGTAGAAACTTTGTCTCATAACAGCATAGAGGACAGATTATTTTGTTACCTACCATAATAAAGATGTCTCCCCCTGCAGCAAAGTTCCCAAAGATTTGCTTATAGCCTAGTATAAAAGACTGGAGTCTTCTCTTGTGTAATACAACCTACTGTGTGGTAGGACTCTTATCCTAATACCTTGTGGGAGTTGGAACGTGAAGAACTGGCACAATAAAATGATGTTACTCTAGTTTCTGAGGTTGTCTGGAGTCATGACACATCCTATGCCTCGACCTCGGGAGTCTTGTGTCTTCTGCCAGCACCCAAGACACTGTGGCAGGATAATTTGTTAGCTTGCAAGGAGGGCAAAATATCACAGGGTTTACAGTTATTACCAGAAATGTATTTGGTTGCAAATAACAGAAAATCCAAATGCCACTGTCTTGAATAGAGATTTATTTTTTTATTTATTTACTTATTTATTTATTTTTAAATGTTTTATTTATTTTTTTGAGAGAGCACGCAAGCAGAGGAGGGGCTGAGAGAGAGGAGGACAGAGGATCCGAAGCAGGCTCTGAGCTGAAAGGCTGACAGGGGCGAGCCCCATGTGAGGCTCGCAAACTCATGAATAGCGAGATCATAACATAAGCCTAAGTCAGATGCTCAACTGACCGAACCACCCAGGCACCCCCCGATTTTTTCTTTTAAAAGAAAGAAAGGGAAGGACTAAGGGAGGGAAGGCAGAAAAGAAGGAAAGACATCTTGAGGTAAGTGGTCCATTAATGGTACAGTTGCTAATGCATGCCATCATGGACCCGGACTCTGTTTGTAGGAATGGTCATCTTTATCAAGCATGTTTTCTTCTCATAATACAGGCATTATGTCCATTAACCAGGCAGGAAAATGAATGAAACAGGAAAAAAAAAGCAATGGATAACACCATTAATTTTTCCAGGAAAAATATTTTTCTGGGAGCCCTAGTCACTGGACTTCCACTTACCTACCATTCCTTGTCCATATTTATGTCCACATGGACTGCCCTAGTGCCTAAGGGCAAAAGTTGGAGGTCAGTCATAAGTGGTATCTGCCACAAGTATCATCTTATAATACTTAGTCTTTTTTGGGTATGTTACATGGCTTCTTATTTCTCATTTTTTGAATTTGTTTCCTCTGATCTTGAATAGAACTGCTATCTGTTTTCATTATTTTTAACTTTTGTTTGGAAAAAAAAAGTCAGTCTAGGGGATTTATTCTACCTATGATAAAGAAACAAACGGGATTTACTCTCTCACCTGAAACAATTAAAAATCAATGTAAAATATATTCATGATTTTCAGACTTATGACCAGGCCACACAGGAAGGTGCTACCCTAAAGAGGAGTTGTCATATAGTCGGGTAGTCGCTAAGGAGCAGCATGGGGGCACCTGCGAGGTTGATTTGCCACAATTTCATAGATTGGGTCAGCAAGGAGACTGCCTGAATGGATATGGACAGTTGAGTACTTGTAGCAGAGATAGTAACAATGTGGAGTGGATTTTCCCAATCTCAAATCCCATTATGAGGATCAAAAGTTAACTCTACACACACTGGGAGTATCTTACAGGAGAAATACCCTGAACTTAGAAGAACTCCCAATCTTACTAGGAAAATCTAGCAAGCCTGGCCAACCTTTCCTCTGGAGGAAGACATTACATTTCTTACCCTGGTCAGAAATCTCCCCTCTGCTCTAGAGGGAGAACTATCTCTGTTTTCTAACGCTGTTTGCTGTGCAAACATTTTTGAAAAGCTATTCCAGGACAAAAGCTGCCACAAAACATGTCAAGATGCCATGAAAATTGTCTCTCAAGAGGGAAGACAAACAAGGTGAATGCTACAATTACCCCAGCTGATGGCCTGAAGAGTGTTGCTAGGTTGAAGTGCAGGGAAGGCAACAGAGAAAATGTGGTCATTTCCCTGCCTTGAGGAATGTTCTATCCAATGTTAGTTAGAAGCAGTGAGTGCAAACACCTTTGCCTTGTTCTTGATCACAGGAGTCTTACTTGTGGTAGCTCAAAACTGGAAACAACCCAAATGTTCAACCACAGATATATAGATGAACAAATTATAGTATAGACGTAAAATAGATTAACAGCCGACAATAAAAAGGATCAAATCAATAGACACAAAAAGAAAAAAAATTGAACTGATTATGCTAAGTGAAAGTAGACATAAAAAAGCTCATTCTGTGGGGGCACCTGGGTGGCTCAGTCAGTTGAGCGTCTTAATTTGGCTCAGGTCATGATCTCATGGTTTGTGAGTTCGAGCTCTGCGTTGGCCTCTGTGCTGATGGCTCAGAGCCTGGAGCCTGCTTCAGGTTCTATGTCTCCCTCTCTCTTTCTGCTCCTCTGCTGCTCACGCTCTGACTCTCTGTCTCAAAAATAAACATTAAAAAAAAAAGTCATGCTGTATAATATTCTAGAAATTGCAAATCTATAGTATCAGAAAACAGATCTGTAGTTGTTTGGGTTGATACCAGAGATAAATTCCAAAATACCATGAAGAGAACTCTGGGGGTGTCAAATATTTATTACCTAGATTATGGTGATGGTTTCATGAGTATACACAAATGTCACAAGATCAATTTGTACATTTAAATATGTGCAATTTGGGGTGCCTGAGTGGCTCATTCGGATAAGCCTCTGACTTTGGCTCGGATCATGATCTCACATTTGGTGGGTTCAAGCCCTACATTGGGCTCTTTGCTGTCAGCACAGAGCCCACCTCGGATCCTCTGTCTCCCTTTCTCTGCCTCTTCCCCGCTCACACACTGTCTCTCAAAAATAAAAATAAAAACATAAAAAATAAATTAAAAAACAATTTTAAAAATATGTGCAATTTATAGTATGTAAATTATACCTTTAATAAAACTGTGAAAGTGGAAGAAAACACTCTAGAGATAGTAGACTCATTTTTAAAATTTTGTATTACAACTCATTTTCTGTTTTTCCTTATTTTTGTTATTTCAGACTTCTTGAGGTGAGTGCTTACTACACTTCTTAATCTCACCTAATGAGTCGTGACAATACTTCATAAAATAAATTTGCTTATAAGTATAGCTTTGATCATCTAATCTGTAATCTTAGTTTTGAATTTTGCCTTGACCTTGTAGCTATTTAGAAAAGTTATTTAATAATTTAGAGGGTGGAACTTTTAGTAATACTAAATTGTATTGCATTTTTTGGATAGATAATCTTAACCTACAATCTCATATGTTTGTTGTTTGTTAATCTGTTCAGAATTGTGTTTGTTCCCACTCATTCTGCATCCATATCACCTCTATTAGGCCAGTGCACCCACATCCCAGTTGCTGTAAATTTCGGCAATTAAGAGCCCCAGTTGTTTTTTTCTTAAGAGAATTGTCCTCAGCCAACAGGGGCCACCTCATCCAGGAGTTAGATCCCTCCCCTCCAGGGTAGCACATAGTCACTCAATGATCCAGAGAGAGGTACCAAGTCCAGCCCCTTATCCCACAGTGAAAGGAATTACGCATGCAGTTATGCTCTGGAGGTTCCTTCCTCTATCATGCTGAAGTCTCGAATTTACAGAGACCAGATTCTTGCTCAGCTCCTTCCCCATTCTTGTCCTGCTCTTCTCCCTTCCTTGGTTGGGATTTTTTCCTCCTGAAAAGCATGCCCTCGCTAAGTCACAGGCATCCAGATTTCTGTGTCATGCTCTGCTTCTGCGGTTCCCAAACCTAGGATATCTTTTTATGAATGATTTTTAAAAAGTGCTTCATAGATGCTTTAACAGGAATGTGTACATGGGACCTATGTTTATACATGTGTTTCTATATATTATACATATGTATTACATTGATCACACATGGATCTAGTAACAGAGGTTACTTTGCCCAAAGTATGACTGTTTCCATTTCTTTCCTCCATACTGCTTCAGTAGGTTCCTATGTGCATTGCCATAGGCGAAAAAGATGGACACATTTAGACTTAAGAGTCAGAATCATTTTTATGTTTTCCCAAATAGCCGTTGAAACTCATGGTAGAGTGGCAAAGGTGTTAACTTGCAATAGCCACACCCCATTCTTCTTTGTCTCAGTGAATTCCAACACTATTTACTAAGTTTTTTAAATGGAAATCTTGGAGCCACACTTGCCCGTGCTTTTCCTTTCACATTGAACCATCCAATCTTGAAGCACATCCCATCAGCCTTACTTTCAAAGTATAACCTAAATGTAGCATTTTCTCAATACCTCCACAACCATACCTATCTCTCCCTTGAATTACTGCTCTCATCTCCTAAATTACTTCATACTCTTACTCTTGCCTCCACTCTGATTATCTTCCGTAATATCCAGACCAACCCTTTTAAGATGTAAATAAGATCCAGTATCTGGAACTCTCCATGAACTTCTTATCCCACTTAGAAGAGAATACCAACTCTTTACATGATCTGGCACCCAACTTTTTCTACAACCTTTTGTCTTTTTGCCCTTTATCTTATTCACTGGACTTGAGCCACACTTGTGTCCTTGATACTAATGCATGGTCCTGCATCAGGATCTTTACACTTTCTGTAACAACTTTTCCCCCTATAGATTCTAGGTGACTCTTTGCCTGCTTAACTCCGGTCTCTGCTTAAATCTTACTTCCTCAAGGAAGCCTTTCTTGACCATCATTTTTAAAAGTATATTCTTCATCACTTTCTGTTTTCTGACAGTGTTTTAGTTTTCTGCAAGGTAACTTTAACTGTGTTATATTATCTTTGAATTGTTTATCATCTGTCTCCTCCACTTAATGAAGGCTTAGAAAAGATACATCTGTTTTGTTCACTGTGGTTTCTTCCGTATATCTAACAGTGCTTGACACATGAGAGCTCATTGTTAAATAACTGAATGAATAAAGGAAGAGATAAATGAATGACTCAGTCTAATGCCACATTCTGGTTAGTTTTATATTTGGATCATGAATATTTTGAACAGTTTTATTTTTCTTGGATTCTCTGGCATTCTTTTTTTTTTTTTTTTTTTTTGAAAAGCAACAATTTGCTTTTCTTGAAGTCCACAGATTTTTGGTTCTAAATTGGATTTATGTCTCTATATTTAGACCACACGTTCTTGTACAGATAATTGACCCTTGAGTAGTGAAGGACCAATTTTTATTCCCTTGGGGTGTTAAAATGAGAATTCTGAGCATGGACTTGACCCTCCTCTTTCTTACACATTGAACATGCAATCTTCCATCAAATACTATAAGCCCTACCTTCAAAATGAAACCAAATGGGGTGCCTGGGTGGTTCAGTCAGTTAACCGTCCGACTTTGGCTCAGGTCATGATTTCACGGTTTGTGAGTTCGAGCCCCACATCGGGCTCTGGGCTGACAGCTTGGAGCCTGGAGCTTGCTTGGGACTCTGTGCCTCCCTCTCTCTCTGCCTCTCCCCTGTTCACACTTTCTCACTCTCTCTAAAAATAAACATTTGAAAAAAATGAAACCAAATGCAATATTTTCTCACTTGTTCCACTACCACCTTTATCTCTTATCTTGATTACTGCTATTACCTTTTTATATCTTTAATTTATTCTAAATCTGTAGGCATATTGTCTCAGTATTGAAATGTTTCTCTCCTCTGAAGGTCACTTCCAGGAGCCATCATTTCATCCTTCTCACATGGGACAGATTGCTGCTATATGGCTGTCACCAGGGGACTTGCCTTTATTTCTTTTACGGGTTAAATTCATTCTTTTCTGGATTCAGTGATGTAGTCATTCTTAGGCCATTATTTTGCCAAAGTACATCCTCAAATCTCTCTCACTCTTGCTCTCACCCCTCATGAATGAGCGCTTACCCTCTCAATTTCAAATATGTTACCTTTATCCTTCGGCTCTTGTTGATTCCTCTGCATCATCCCTCCATGGGAGTGTTCGATGTGAAGGTGTGTTTGTCCCAGTGGTATGTTGGTTTTTTTTCTTTGACAATTCCTGCTATTCCTACTCCTTCCTTTAGTCTCTATCTGAACTCCATTTAGTCAGATATTGGGACCTTTAAATGAATCACTTCTCTCTTAGATTTTTCTTCTACATTTCTTTTTTTCTTAAATAATGTTGATTTATTTTGAGAGCGTGCACGCATGAGCAGGAGAGGGGCAGAGAGAGAGGGAGGGAGAGAATCCCAAGCAGAGTCCGGTGTGAGGCTCAGTCCCACAAAACCATGGCCTGAGCCGAAATTGAGTCAGATGCTCAACCTACTGAGGCACCTACGTACTCCTCTTCTCCATTTGCTTGTTCTACTTTCTTTTGGTCTATGTTCTTAGAGATCTTCTTTATTTTTAAAGTTAATGTGGATCTGTGTTTCTCAACTGTGCATTTTCTCTCCAGTAGTTGTTTTGGTTTCTTTTTTTTTTTTTTTTTTCATTGCTACTTCTGCTTTAACCAATAACTACTTTTCATGCATATACTTTCTTAGTGAATGCATTCCAGGAAAACAACGATTTTTTTTTCTTATTTTATCTACTTCAAATTACCTTAGTTTCCTCTTAAAAGTTTTTATTTTTTATTTTTGTCTCATACTTTCATGTATCTTGATTATCAGTTCATAATGATAATATGAGTAACATCTTGATTATTGGTTCATAAGCAATGGGAAAGAGGGCTATTTATCTAATGCATAGATTAGGCTTACTGACTCTCTTGAAGATGAATCAAGGACCTGACTTTTATGCTGGGTTTGCCTTAAATTCCAAAATTTATGCTGGGATGCCAACACCCATTCTCGCTCTTTTCCCTCATACCAGAATTCCATTGAGTTGTTTCAAAAACTATACTCTGGTGGAGGTTTTACTGGGTATGTGCCAGCAGCAAGCTGTTCTCTTTGTGGAGGTTTGGGGATAGGGTGTCACATACCTAGTGCTCAGTAATACATATTTCCATGGTCAAATCTGGTCTCCCTCCTCATCATTTCCTCTGTCAGAGTTGTGTAATAGATTCCCACAGCCTGCCCTATGTACTGGCATTGTTCATTCCACTTGCTGTTTTCCAGATATTTGGTAAAACCCCTTGTCTGTTGATACCCTGCCTTCCTGTCCTCTCTGTTGCCATAGTAGGAAACAATTTAAAAATTTTTGTCATTATTATTGTAATGTGATTTGGGGAAAGAAAGGACATAAGCTTACATTTTCAGTCTACCCTGTTGACACAGAATCGTTAATGTATTGTTGCTGCCTCTTCTTCTTCTTGTTTTTTTTTTTTTTGATTGATTTAATAAAATATTTGATTCAAATGTTTTTCACCCTCTAAGGAAAAATAAAAGTCCATCAGAAGATCTTAGGCCTAGTGCCATATATGACTCTCATAGGAGACCTTGGCCAGTGACCTGTGGACCCCAAGCTCAATCCTATAAAATCGATCAGCTCTGATGCAAAGATTCGTCTACCTATGTCATCTCTAAAATTATGATTCTAAGTGTGTTGTAAAAATATTTATTAATAAGTTTAAAGATACTCTTCTGATTATCATAGGTTTTCTGATCATATATATATGACTATACATATATGTGACTATATATATGACTATATATATATGACTATATATATATGACTATATATATATATGACTATATATGTATGACTATATGTATGACTATATATATGACTATACATATATATGACTATACATATATGACTATACATATATGACTATACATATATGACTATACATATGACTATATATATATGACTATATATATATGACTATATATATATGACTATATGACTATATATATATATGACTATATGACTATATGACTATGTATATGACTATATATATATGACTATACATATATGACTATATATATGATTATATATATATGACTATATATATATGACTATATATATGACTATATATAATGACTATATATATGACTGTATATATATATATGACTATATATAGTCATATAGTATATATATGTACATATATATGTACATATGTATATATATACATATGACATATATATGACATATATACATATGACATATATGTGACATATATACATATGACATATATATGACATATATACATATGACATATATATGACATATATACATATGACATATATATGACATATATACATATGACATATATACGACATATATACATATGACATATATACGACATGTATACATATGACATATATATGACATGTATACATATGACATATATACATATGACATATATATGTATATGTATGTACATATATATGTACATATGTATATATATATACATATGACATATATACATATGACATATATATATGACATATATACATATGACTATATATAGTCATATAGTATATATATGTACATATATATGTACATATGTAGACATATATACATATGACATATATACATATGACATATGACATATACAGTCATATATATATATATATATATATATATATATGTATATAGTAAGTTTATTTATTTTGAGAGAGAGCAAGAGAGCACAAGCTGGGGGAGGCAGAGATTTTTGGAAATGTGTGGGTGCTTAGGAATTTGTCCATTTCTTCCGGGTAGTCCAGTTTGTTGGCATATAATTTTTCATAGTATTCCCTGATAATTGATTGTATTTCTGAGGGATTGGTTGTAATAATTCCATTTTCATTCATGATTTTATCTATTGGGGTCCTCTCCCTTTTCTTTTTGAGAAGCCTGGCTAGAGGTTTATCAATTTTGTTTATCTTTTCGAAGAACCAACTCTTGGTTTCACTGATCTGCTCTACAGTTTTTTTAGATTCTATATTGTTTATTTCTGCTCTGATCTTTATTATTTCTCTTCTTCTGCTGGGTTTAGGCTGCCTTTGCTGTTCTGTTTCTATTTCCTTTAGGTTGCTTTTAGATTTTGTATTTGGGATTTTTCTTGTTTCTTGAGATAGGCCTGGATTGCAGTGTATTTTCCTCTCAGGACTGCCTTCGCTGCATCCCAAAACATTCAGAGTGTTGTATTTTCATTTTCATTTTTTTCCATATATTTTTTAATTTCTTCTCTAATTGCCTGATTGACCCATTCATTCTTTAGTAGAGTGTTCTTTAACCTCCATGGTTTGGAGGTTTTCCAGACCTTTTCCTGTGGTTGATTTCAAGTTTCATAGCACTGCGGTCTGAAAGTATGTATGGTATGATCTCAATTCTTTTATGCTTATGAAGGGCTGTTTTGTGACCCAGTATGTGATCTATCTTAGAGAATGTTCCATGTGCACTCGAGAAAAAAGTATATTCTGTTGCTTTGGGATGCAAGGTTCTAAATATATCTGTCAAGTCCATCTGATCCAATGTATCATTCAGGGCCCTTGTTTCTTTATTGATCCTGTGTCTAGATGATCTATCCAATGTTATAAGTGGAGTATTAAAGTCCCTTGCAATTACCACATTCTTATCAATAAGGTTGCTTATGTTAGTGATTAATTGTTTTATATATTTGGGGGCTCCCATATTCGGCGCATAGACATTTATAATTGTTAGCTCTTGCTGATGGATAGACCTTGTGATTATTATATAATGTCCTTCTGCATCTCTTGTTACAGCCTTTAATTTAAAGTCTAGTTTGTCTGATATAAGTACAGCTACTCCAGCTCTCTTTTGACTTCCAGTAGCATGATAGATAGTTCTCCATCCCCTCACTTTGAATCTGAAGATGTCCTCAGGTCTAAAATGAGCCTCTTGTAGGCAGCAAATAGATGGGTCTTGGTTTTTGTTTTTGTTTTTTTTTTATATCCATTCTAATACCCTATGTCTTTTGCTTGGAGCATTTATTCCATTTACATTCAGTGTTATTATAGAAAGATATGGGTTTAGAGTCATTGTGATGTCTGTAAGTTTCATGCTTGTAGTGATGTCTCTGGTAGCTTGTCTCACAAGATCCCCCTTAGGATCTCTCATAGGGCTGGTTTAGTAGTGACAAATTCCTTCAGTTTTTGTTTGTTTGGGAAAACTTTTATCTCTCCTTCTATTCTGAATGACAGTCCTGCTGGATAAAAGATTCTTGGCTGCATATTTTTTTCTGTTCATCACATTGAAGATCTCCTGCCATTCCTTTCTGGCCTGCCAAGTTTCAGTAGATAGGTCTGCCACTAGTCTTATGGGTCTCCCTTTATAAGTTAGAGCATGTTTATCCCTAGCTGCTTCCAGAATTTTCTCTTTATCCTTGTATTTTGCCAATTTCACTATGATATGTCGTGCAGGAGATGGATTCAAGTTACGTCTGAAGGGAGTTCTCTGTGCCTCTTGGATTTCAGTGCCTGTTTCCTTCCCCAGATCGGAGAAGTTCTCATCTATGATTTGTTCCAGTATAGCTTCAGCTCCTTTCTCTCTCTCTTCTTCTTCTGGAATTCCTATGATATGGATATTGTTCCATTTGATTGCATCACTTAGTTCTCTAATTCTCCCCTCATATTCCTGGATTTCTTTTTTATCTCTTTTTCTCAGCTTCCTCTTTTGCCACAATTTTATCTTCTAATTCACCTATTCTCCCCTCTGCCTCTTCAATCTGAGCTGTGGCCACCTCCATTTTATTTTGCACCTCATTTTTAGCACTTTTAATTCATCATGACTATTTTTTAGTCCCTTGATCTCTGTCGCAATAGATTCTCTGCTATCCTCTATGCTTTTTTCAAGCCCAGCGATAATTTTATGACTGTTACTCTAAATTCTTGTTCCATTATGTTGCTTAAATTGGTTTTGATCAATTCGTTAGCTGTCGCTACTTCCTGGAATTTCTTTTGAAGAGAATTCTTCCATTTCGTCATTTTGGCTAGTTTTCTGTCGCTTATGTGTTTTAAAAGCTTGTGTGCTCTGCACCTGTGGGCCCTGATCTATTAAAGGAGGATCACACACTGTCCAGGGTCTAGCCCTTCAGGAGGTGTTTTTTCGGGGATTGTTACTTGCTCTCTGTTGTTGTGACTTTGGTTATTTTATTACCCTACTCGCAGTAATATTTTGTACCCTCCACCAGGTGTGCTTTGATTTGTCCCTTGGAGTAGCCTGTAAAGGAAAACAAACAGGAGACAAAAACATGCAAACACACAAATAAACAAAACCAAAAACCTAAAGACTAAAAAAAAAAAAAAACCCCAAACACCGACTACAAGTAAAGAAGAGGGTGGAGGCGGTGCTGATGGAAGAGCACATACAAAGAGAGAAATGACAGGGGTGGGGGCGAGGGGGAGAAAAAATAACCAGTGATTAGGCACAGAGACTATAGGGCTTAATCCAGAGAGAGAGAAAGGATAATAAAGAAGGAGGTGGGGAAAATGAAACAAAGACAAAATTACCCAGACAGAGAAACTATATGGCTTGATTATTCCAGAGAGAGAGAGAGAAATGAGTGTAAAGAAGGAGGTGTAGAACATGTATCAAGACAGTGGATTCAATATGTCTGTTTAGATAGACCAATAACCAGAGCAAGCAGCCTAGGGGAGGGAAGAGATAAGGAGGAGAAATTGGGGCGGGGAGGCAGGGGTGGATATCTATATATCCAGAATTGACCAAGAGTTAATCCAGGCAATGCTGCATTGCTTGTAGGTAGTAGCTGTCTGCAGGGTCTGTGCTACTCTGGTGGATACCAGTTACCCAGTGCAAAGCAGCATGGTTTGGCGTTTTCTGGACCCACCCGCACTATGGGCCTGGGGGGTGATCCCTGAGGCCCCACCTTAGTGGTGGTTGTGGTCATGGTGGGCGGGGGCGGGGGAATGGTGATCTCCCAGTCTCTTCTCCACGCAGCCGGACTGGAGGACTTGTTTGAGTTCTTCTCACTGTGCCGTGGTCGCAGACAGGGTGGGCCCTCTTGCTCTGCCAACTCCCCTGACCCTGTGCTTGGCTAAGATTTAAAGTCTCACTCAGTGCGCTCTGGTACTGGGGAAGTTCCTCTCAGTGCAGAGATATGTGGTCCCGGCTGGCTTTGTCTGTGCCACCGCACTTCGGGGAGGACTGCCTTCTACTGTGGGCTGAAAGCCGCTGCCCTCTCTGCAAGCCCACCGGGGTGGCGGATGCAGGCAGTCTTTGTCTTTTCCCACAGCACTCCAGGGAAACAGTGGCTTTCTCCTCCTGCAGACCATGCCCTCCGTCCATCCACTGCGCCCAGGGGTGGCAGGTTCTGTACTCTCGCGCAGCCCTCCAGGGAGGGAACCACTTTCTCCAGCTGCAGACTGAGCCTCTCACCTACCACTGCACCCAGGGCTAGCTCCCCTTGGGGGAGGCAGAGAGAGAAAGAGAGTCCCAAGCAGGGGCTTGAACTAATGAACCGTGAGATCATGACCTGAGCTGAAATCAAACGTCAGACACTTAACCTACTGAGACATCCACCCATCTGACTATATATTTTAGAAAACCAAAATAAGGCATTAGAAGACATACTGTTATTAAGCAGGGTAAAAAAGAACCTCACTCTTTTAAAAAAAATCCTCTTTTTATTATAAATTCTGAGTGGGGGAAACCAGCTGGCATTAAAACAGTAAGTTTTTATTTATAGGAAAAAAGAATGACAGCTCAATTCACTTTAAAGGGAAGCCACATCAAAAGCTCGTGGGAAAAGATTCTGTCCTGTGCAAGTGTTCATATTGCGCTCTGAATCTTTTTTTCTAATTAGGACAACCAGAGAGCTTCTAGTCTGTAGCGATATGCTTGCTTTTCTTCACAGCATGGTCACAGCCATGTTAGGGATTGAGGGTCACTAGGCTGCAGATGAGATCTTAGATCCCTATTCGCAAAAGATTTTGTTTAGTACTAGAGAGATAGAGGGATGCAGAAGAGTCGTTGCAGTATTTTTTCAGAAAAAAAAAAAAAGCATGCCATCCCTTGAAACTGTTTATCTCCATTGGTTCTTAGCTTTGAGGACCCTGGCTTAATCTCAGCAGCCTG
This sequence comes from Panthera onca, assembly GCF_046562875.1. Classification (NCBI taxonomy): domain Eukaryota; kingdom Metazoa; phylum Chordata; class Mammalia; order Carnivora; family Felidae; genus Panthera; species Panthera onca. Next base: position 86,728,935 of record NC_138340.1, on the reverse strand, counting down.
CTCTTTAATGTATCTGTATATTTGACATCATTGGGAAAGCTCATGGAACACGTCTTAGCTCCCATTTCCCCTTTGGAGAGAAAGGGAGGTTGATGAATGGAGCCATGTTTGGAATATGCGTTGGCAAATCCGAGCACATACAAGTGGAAAGTTTTATTCTATGGGCATATAGGAGAATTGTCAACGCATCACAAAACATAATTGGCTGTGTTATAATTGGGCCCTGGAGGAAAACTGTCCTTCTGCAGCTTGAGGGTTTTTCTCCTGAGGAAAGGAAAACCATAGCTCCTTTCTTACTAGTTTCATTCCTGTGCATCTTGAGCGTCAATTTAAACTGCAGAGTTGATAGCACTAAAATATTTATTAGGGGGAAAAGTTAACTTCGTAGAAGGAGTGCCTTCATAAATCTGATCCTATGTCATGAGGTTGTTTATTTTTTGGCAAACTTTATTCCATTGTTTTGAGCATTGCAACCTGGGTTTATATTATGTATATTTTATTATTTTTATTTAAGTTTATTTATTTAGAGAAAGAGTATGTGTGAGCTGGAGAGGAAAAGAGAAAATCCCAAGCATGTTCCATGCTGTCAGTGAGGAACCAACATAGGGCTCAATCCCAGGAACCGTGAGATTATGACCTGAGTCAAAATCCAGAGTTGGATGCTTCACCGACTGAGCCATCCAGGGACCCCTGTTTATAAGTATATTTTAAAAGCAATTTTAAGTCAATTGGAAGAAAAATAACATTATTTCCAATTATAAAACAATCTGAGATTTTTACGGAACCGGTCAAGTTAAACTGGAATCACAGGATTGAAGAAATCTATATTTTTCATGAAGGATTTGTTGCCGTCTTGAATGAGAATGTTTCTGGTTTTCTTACTCAATTGAGACATTAAGAAAATTGTGTTAAGTATCAATTCTCCTCTCCATTTTAGGTATAGTAAACAAGCATGTGTCATAGTTCTGCTTTGAATAATTTTTGTTGACAAATTCAGCTTCCTTTTCATTGCTCTTTGTTCTCTAGTCCCCAAATCCCTTTGCTCCTCAGCCTGACGGTGGTCTCATTACATTTGTTTGCTTACCTGTTTTGTGCATGTGGCATTTTTCTCCCTCTTGTAAGATTCCCAATAACAGAGACTGTATCTTAATAGTTTTTATTATTCCAACATTTACATTGGTGCTTGCTGTTGAATTTACTATTGACTGATCTATATATTTTTAAATAAACTCATTCTTTTTCATCCGTTTCTCTTTGCTTTAAATTTATAGAACACTCTAAAAATAAAAAGTTAATAGTGCTCTTTGACCAAGCTGATGAAGAGAAACAAAATGAAACAGTGAGTTAATTGTTACAAATAAATCAAACCAGATTTTTGACTACTCTGAGCAATAATTAAGACTTTTTTTTTTCTTTTAGAGAGATCACACAAGCATGGGAGAGGGGCAGAAGGGGGAGAGAGAGAGAATCTTAAGCAGGCTCCACACTAAGTGCAGAGCCTGACCTGGGGCTCAATCCCACAACCCTGGGATCATGACACAAGCTGAAATCAAGAGTCGGACACTTAACTGACTCAGCTACCCAGGTGCCCTAATAATGAAGGCTTTTAATATCTATAAAAGGAAATTGTATTCTTTCAAAGAAGGTTTATAAGCATCAAATCATCTTTGCAAAGTGCTTTAAAAACAAAACGGTGAAGTATTCTAGGTACATGAGTTTATGTTTGCCAACTAGGTTATTAAGTTTTTCAGTAATCTTAAAATGTCTGAACTCAGCAGACCACACCATGTCCTCATGAACACACTCAGTATTTTCTTAATCAAGTCTCTTATTTGCATCACTTATATTTTTACTCTTACTTTCTTTAAATTTCCTGGGTGGCCTCTTCCATACGGAAAGCTATTTCTGAGACACAGCCATTTGAAAGTAATAATTATCCGATCATGACTACAGAAAATAGTTCTTTAGCCAATGTCTTATTTTAAAACCAGCTGAACATTGGTTGGCCCACACTTCCTCCTACCTTCCTCCACCTTCCTCTCTTTGTCCATAATCTTTGGTTTCTGTTAAAGAGCCTATTCTTACACTGTTTGAACCTTGTCTTTCACCCGCATACATCCTGCTACTTTGCAGGTAACCATGACAATATTTCACAGTGCTGAGGTTATGTGCCATATAAAATGTAGCCATGCTGTCTTAAATTTATCAGCAAACACACCTTTTCCAAAATACACACATGCACACAAACAAACATCATCTTGCAACTGCATGACATTTTAAGTGTTAAAAGACCAAGTATGCAAGCAACTGATTTTATGAGTGGGAAGAGATGATGATTCTTTGGTTAAGAACATATAAGAGCATTTGAATCCTTGCTAATACAGAAATCACATCTTAATTTTTTCTAAACCATTATTCCAAGTACTTTCATTCCTTCAGTGTCTGCCTCCTTAAGATTTACACTTGGTAATTAAAAATCACCGCAAGGTTGGAGATAGATCTATTTTGTGGTAACTAATCATTAACAATTATTAGTTTAATATTTCTAAGGGCACTGGTCACAAAATGGGAAGATTGAAGTTCAGATTCTGGGCAACCTGAGAAATCACCGGGTCAACCATTCACAGCTTTTCATTGTATAGACTACATGGGAAGATTTTGTTGACCCACACTTAAGGATTCAGTTGTGACCTTTTGCTGGGTATTCAAATAATCTTCCATTCTGGCTTCTCCACAGAGCTCTAGTTCATTCTTACGTTGGAAGAGTATCATGAAATCCATCAAAAATAAATATTTTTGAGCCTACATGGAAACACTGACCTGTGCGTTTAGAATTATGTCAGATGTTAACCCAGAACCTGGTGGATTTACATTTACATTAGAGACATAAGCCATGTTTTGAGTCTTGTTAATAAGTGATTCCTTTGCTTAATGTATAGTGTATATGCAGTGATCATTACTGCTACACCCTCTTTATTGTGCCCAATAAAGTCAGACACAATGCCAGTCCTCAGGAAACTCCTATCCATGCCATTCTTTCTCCTTCCACTGCACTTCCTTAGTTCACATTCCTACCTCAATACCGGAGTCCGTATCCTTTTCCTGAACTTTTCCTGAACTTTTCCTGTTGTCAGTTAATTATGTACCAGATTAAACTCTTGAAAACAGTTTCCGATGTATCACCAGCTGTAAAAGTCTCCAACAGAATGGAGTTTGTCATTGAAGGCCTCCAACACCCGGTAATCAGTCAATCTCGTGTTGCTCCGTTATTATATTTTTGCCAACATTTTTCCTTCTATCTGGCACTTCCCCTTGTTTACTGCTTGTCAGTATTTCAAGACCAATCCATGGTACAACTGGTCTTTGAGGCCTTCTCAGACATTCAGAACGGTATCATTAATGATAAATAATAACAGTAACACCAATAATAATGATACTTAGTACTTAGAGATTAGGTCTGTGTTCCAGCTGTGTACCTGGATCAGTTCCTGGTACATATCATCTCAGTGAACCTCTGTATTAGCTTCTTATTCCTCCTGTAACAAATGACCACAAATTTGCCAGCTTAAAATAGCACAAATTTCTTACCTGCATTTCTGTAGGTTAGAAGTCTAATGGGTCTCATTGACTGAAATCAACGTGTGGGCAGAGCTATGTTCCTTTTTCCTAAGTTCCAGAGGGAATCTGTTGTCTTGACTTTCCCAGCACCTAGAGGAGCCGTTGTATCACTGCTACTCTCTCCAGGTATATGGGATGTAAGAGGGCAGTGGTTAAAAACATGAGCTCTGGTTCAGAAAGGCTGAGTTTGAATCCTAATGCTTCTATGAACTCTGACATTGAGAAGTTGGCTCTATGTATGTAAGCAATAAGTCACAGGAATCTACCCCCAAAACCAAAAGCACACTGTATACACTGTATATGGTACCTAACTTGAGAATGAATTAAAAAAAAAAAAAAAAAGGCTAGGAATAGGAAGAGCTAGCTTAATTAGCATTTAAAAAATTTTTTTTAATGTTTGTTTTTGAGAGAGACAGAGTACAAGTGGGAGAGGGGAAGAGAGGGGGTCACAGAGGCCCCAGGCTCTGAGCTGTCACCACAGAGGCCAACGCAGGGCTCAAACCCACAAACTGTGAGATCATGACCTGAGCCAAAGTTGGATGCTTAACCGACTGAGCCACCCAGGCGCCCCAACATTTATTGACTTACTGCATGAAAATTTGCCTCTAATAATTCTGTGCCTTATTTTCTTTTCCTTGAAACTGGGAAAATAATGGTCCCTAACTCATAAGGCAATTATGAGGACTAAATGAATTAATCCATGTAACGATTTCCAACAGCTATTGGGAAGTACAAGTACTCAAGAAATGTCAGCATGTTTTGTTCCTATTGTTACCATTAGACAAGCCAGTAGAGATATCAACACTGCCACTTCCAAAGGGAGAGGGCACAGCATGACCCTGGAGTGAGTTAAAGTGTAATTTAATAAGAATAATACTTTCAAAAAGAAAAAGCAAAGGTTTTTTGTAACATGCAAGACTATGGTTAGTTGAAGAGTGGAAATAATGTCCATTAAATATTTCTTAGGATGTTTCTATGTGCTTAATGTCTTAGACCACTTAATCTGGATCCTGGAGAAAAAATTCTCCAGTGATGTTCACTTACCTTCAAGGCTACTGAGATTTGTTTTTGTATCTCCTTTTGTCTTAAGTTTTTTCCCTTGGAAGTCGATCCTGAGATAGAGGATTCTTGTTCAAATGATGTTTTAGGAAAAGGGAAATGATGGAAGAAGGATAGAGCAGGAATGTGGTCTTAGTTATAGACTAGTTTTAGTCTGAGACCCAGAGGAGGCTCTGAGCAGGGAATAGACCAACAAGTTATTTCCATGTTGAGCAAGGGGAGCAGCCATTGTATGTTCCCATGCCGGTCTTCCCAGGCCTGGGTAAGGGGTAGCCTTTGAGGCAAGATGACTACAGTTCATCACTTCTTAGGTTGCAGGGGGCAGATGTGAGTTGATACCCACTAACACACACAGCAGCGGGTGAATGGGCGTGCTGGTCAGTTACCAATACCATGTGAGATGGGGATCTGAGAGAGTTACCAATACCATCCAGTACATATTTGAGTTCTTCTTTGTGTATCAGGGTCCTCCCATTCATATTGCCCTCCATTCCTTTAGACCACTCATGAGCCATAAAAGCAAAAGACTTCTATATTTGGGTGACACATACACACATAACCATTTTTATATGTGTGAATGTGGTAGGCAGACATTATTGAGCTTCTATTGAGCACAAGCCACCTATTATCACTTTACATGAATAATCTCATTTATTTCTCAGAACCCAGGAAGGTAATCAATTTCATTATATCATTATCTAGTTGAGGAAATGAACAGATCACAAACTGAGACAATTGGTTACGATCAAAAAGCTAGGAAGGATAAAAATATTAAGGACTGTCTGTATCAGAATCCACATTCTAAATGGATTTAAAGTAAATACACTATCTCTTCTTTTGCCTTTTTTTTTTTTTTCCTAGCCATTTCCTTCTTTGGGCTTATCGGTAAGTTCTAAAGAGTAGAAGGCAATCTATGTGAAATAATACTATTCACAACATGTCAGTCCAACTGGCCTTGGACCAAGTTCTCTCATGGTTCAAAGTCAGTTTTGTCCCAATTGAGTGCTTCATCTATGTTTTAAAGTTGACTCCTAGTCTTGGATGATTTAAGTGTCTTAAACCTGCAAGCCAGCAGTCGGCTTCAAAGCATCAGAAGCCCTTTTACAAATAGACCTTTCTGTGGCTATCTTACCTGTTCTTTAAACTTCCTGCTTTCCATCTCTCGTTTTCCATATCCCTACTCTATCTCATAATCATTTGCTTACACAGTTGTTGTCTCAGTAATGACTTCTAAGATATGCTTTAAGGCTCTGCTTATACAAAAATGGTTCAATAAGGAAGCTTGGAGATACAAGAGAAATAAAGAACAATGAGAAGCCTAAATAATACAGGTGAATCTGAAAAAACATTGACTTGATAAAACAATAAAAACAATGTCTTACGGAGTTTAAAATGCTTTTAATAACAATTCATAAAGCAAGAATGGCATAAACTCAGTTAAAACATTCCACTGTCTTTACATTGTCTAGGAAATGCTGGGTATTAGTTTCTATTAGACTTTAATAAGTCAGCAATGTAATCACAAGAGTAACCACTAAAAGAATATGTACTTAACAGTCTAACAAAGCAGACAATATAGTAAGAAAAAAATACATTAGGGAATGAGGAAAAAGACACACAAAAGACACACATAGAGGATAAAGAACAAGGTAGTAGATTTGAATTCTAATATAGTGGTAGTTAGAGTAAAGGTTGGTAGGTTAAACGCTCCAAATGAATAGACAAGTATTTGTCAGACTGAACTTTTTAAAAATGAGAAAAACCACCTATGCTGTTTACAGAAGACCTTTTTGAAACAGATATAAAGATCAGAAGTAAAAGAATGTTTTATTTTTTAATTTTTTAATATAACTTATTGTTACGTTAGCTAACATACAGTGTATACGGTGTGCTCTTGATTTGGGAAGTAGATTCCTGTGATTCATTGCTTACATACAGCACCCAGTGCTCATCCCAACACTCCAGTGCCCTCCTTAATGCCCACTACCTGTTTTCCCCTCCCCTCCCCTCCCCATCAACCCTCAGTTTGTTCCCTGTATTTAAGTCTCTTATGGGTTTGCCTCCCTCTCTGTTTGAAACTATTTTTCCCCTTCCCTTCTGCCATAGTCTTTTGTTAAGTTTCTCAAGTTCCACATATGAGTGAAAACATATGATATCTGTCTTTATCTGAATGACTTATTTCACTAAGCATTATACCCTCCAGTCCCATCCACATTGTTGCAAATGGCAAGATATCATTCTTTCTCATTGCCAAGTAGTATTCCATTGTGTATATAAACCAATTCTTTATCCATTCATCAGTTGGTAGACATTTGGGCTCTTCCCATAATTTGGCTATTGTTGAAAGCCCGGCTATAAACATTGGGGTATGAGTGCCCCCATGAATCAGCACTCCTGTATCGTTTGGGTAAATTCCTAGCAGTGCTATTGCTGGGTTATAGGGTAGTTCTATTTTTGATTTTTTGAGGAACCTCCACGCTGTTTTCCAGAGCAGCTGCACTAGTTTGCATTCCCACCAGCAAAGCAAGAGGGTTCCCATTTTTCTATCTCCTTGCCAACGTCAGTTGATTCCCAAGTTGTTAATTTTAGCCACTCTGACCAGTATGAGGTGGTATCTCAATGTGGTTTTGATTTATATTTCCCTGATAATGAATGATGTGGAGCATTTTTCATGTGTCTGTGGGCCATCTGGATGTCTTTGGAAAAGTATCTATTTATGTCTTCTGCCCATTTCTTCACTGGATTATTTGTTTTTCAGGTTTTGAGTTTGGTAAGTTCTTTATAGATTTTGGATGCTAACCTTTTATCTGATACGTTCTTTGCCAACATCTTTGTCCATTCTGTTGGTTGCCTTTTAGTTTTGTTGATTGATTCCTTTGCAGTAGAGAAGATTTTATCTTGATGAATTCCCAATACTTCATTTTTGCTTTTATTTCCTTTGCCTTTAGAGGCGTGTCAAGCAAGAAATTGTTGTGGCTGAGGTCAAAGAGGTTGTTGCCTGTTTTCTCCTCTAGGGATTTGACGATTTCTTGTCTCACATTTAGGTCTTTCATACATTTTGAGTTTTTCTTTGTTGTGATGTAAGATAATGGTCCAGTTTCATTCTTCTGTGTGCTGGTGTCCAGTTCTCCCAGCACCATTTGTTAAAGAGACTATCTTTTTTCCATTGGATACCCTTTCCTGCTTGGTCAAAGATTAGTTGGCCATACATTTGTGTGTCCAATTCTGGGTTCTCTATTCTATTCCATTGCTCTATGTGACTGTTTTTGTGCCAATACCATACTGCCTTGACGATTACAGCTTTGTAGTAGAGGCTAAAGTCCAGGGTTGCGATGCCTTTGGTTCTCTTTTTCAACATTACTTTGGCTATTTGGGGTCTTTGGTGGTTCTATACAAATTTTAGTATTGTTTGTTGTAGCTTTGAGAAGAATGCCAGTGCAACTTTGATTGACAATGCATTGAATCTGTAGCTTGCTTTGGTTAGTATTGACATTTTAACAATATTTGTTCTAATCCATGAGCATGAAATGGTTTTCCATTTCTTTGTGTCTTCTTCAGTTTCCTTCATAAGTTTTCTGTAGTTTTCAGCATACAGATATTTTACCTTTTTTGATTAGGTTTACTCCTAGGTATTTTATGGTTCTTCATGCATTTGTAAATGGGATCAATTTCTTTATTTCTCTTTCTGTTGCTTCAGTATTGGTGTATAGAAATGCAACCGATTTCTGTACATTGATTTTGTATCCTGTGACTTTGCTGAATTCATGTATTCATTCTAGCAGCTTTTTGGTGGAGCCTTTCGGGTTTTCCATGTAGAGTATCATGCCATCTGCAAAAAGTGAAAATTTGACTACTTCTTTGCCAATTTGGATGCCTTTTATTTCATTTTGTTGTCTTACTGCTGAGGAGAGGACTACAACATTATGTTAAAGAACAGTGGCGAGAGTGGACATCCCTGTCGTGTTCCTGATCTCAAGGAGAAAGCTCTGTTTTTCCCCATTGAGGATGATATTAGCTATGGGCTTTTTATATATGACTTTTTGATGTTAAGATATGTTCCTTCTATCCCAACTTTCTTTAAGAAAGGATGCTGTATTTTGTCAAATGCTTTTTCTGCACGTGTTGGAGGATTATTCTTATCCTTTGTTCTGTTCACATGATTATCATATTGATTGAGTTGGGAATATTGAACCAGCCCTGCAGCCTAGGAATGAATCCCACCTGATCATGGTGAATAATTCTTTTAATATGCTGTTGAATTTGATTTGCTAGTATCTTGTTGAGAATTTTTGCTTCCATGTTCATCAGGAATATTGGCCTGTAATTCTCCTTTTTTTGTGGGGTCTCTGTCTGGTTTGGGAATCAAGTTTATGCTGGCCTCACAGAATGAATCCCGAAGCCTTCCTTTGATTTCTGTTTATTGGAACAGCTTGACAAGGATAGGTATTAACTCTGTTTTAAATGTCTGGTAGAATTCCCCTTGGAAGTCATCTGGCCCAGGACTCTTATTTGTTGGGAGATTTTTGATAACTGGTTCAATTTCTTCACTGGTTATAGATTGTTAAATTTTCCATTTCTTCCCGTTTGAGTTTTGGTAGTGTGTGGGTATCTAGGAATTTGTCCATTTCTTCCAGGTTGTCCAGTTTGTTGGCTTATAATTTTTGATAGTATTCTCTAATAATTGTATTTCTGTGGTGTTGATTGTGATCTCTCTTTAATTCATGATTTTATCTATTTAGGTTCTCTTTCTTTTTGAGAAGTCTGGCTAAGGGTTTATCAAGTTTTGTTTGTGTGTGTGTGTGTGTGTGTGTGTGTGTGTGTGTGTGTTTCCTAAACACCAGCTCTTAGATTCATTGATCTGTTCTACTGTTTTTTAGATTCTATATTGTTTATTTCTGCTCTGATCTTTATTATTTCTCTTCTTCTGCTGGCTTTGGAGTTTCTTTGCTGTACTGCTTCTAAGGTGTGTGATTAGGTTTTATATTTGGAATTTTTCTTGTTTCTTGAGATAGACTTGGATTGCAATGTCTTTTCCTCTCATGACTGCCTTTGCTGCATTGCATAGGGTTTGGACTTGTATTTTCATTTTCATTTCCTTCCATAAATTTTTTAATTTCTTCTTTAATTGCCTGGTTGACCCATTCATTCTTTAGAAGGTTGTTCTTAAACCTCCATGCATTTGGAGGCTTTCCAAATTTTTCCTTGTGGTTGATTTCAGGTTTCATAGCATTGTGATCTGAAAATATGCATGGTATGATCTCAATTCTTTTATATTTATTGAGGACTGTTTTGTGACCTAGTATGTGATCTGTCTTGGAGAATGTTCCATGTGCACTCAAGAAGAATATGCACTCTGCTTTTGGAGGAAAAGTTCTGAATATATCTGTTAAGTCCATCTGGTCCAAGTGTATCATTCAAGGTCCTTGTTTCTTTATTGATTTTCTGCCTAGATGACCTGTCCATTACTGTCAGTGGAGTATTCAAGTCTTCTGAAATTACTGTATTCTTATCAATAAGATTGCTTATGTTTGTGATTAATTGATATATTTGGGACTTTCAAATTGAGGGCATAGACGTTTACAATTGTTAGCTCTTCTTAATGGATAGACTCCATAATTGTGATATAATGTCGTTCTTCATCTCTTGGTACAGCCTTTAGTTTAAAATCTAGTTTGTCTGATATAAGTATGGCTACTCCAGCTTTCTTTTGACTTCCAGTAGCATGATACCCTATGTCCTTTGATTGGAGCATTTAGTCCATTTACATTCAGAGTTGTTACTGAAAGATATGGATTTAGTGTCATTGTGTTATCAGTAGTTTTTGTGCTTATAGTGATATCTCTGGTTCTTTTTAGTCTCTGCAGCATTCCACGCACAGAGTCCCCCTTAGGATCTCTTGCAGATCTGGTTTAGTGGTCATGAACTCCTTCAGTTTTTGTTTGTCTGGGAAACCCTTTATCTCTCCTCCTATTCTGAATGATAGTCTTGCTGGATGAAGGATTCTTGGCTTTTTCCTATTCAACATATTGAATATTTCCTGCCACTCCCTTCTGGCCTGCCGAGTTTCATTGGACAGGTCTGATAAGTACCCTTATGTGTCTACCCTTGTAAGTTAGGGTCCATTTGTTCCTAGCTGCTTTCAGAATTCTCTCTTTATCTTGGTATTTTGCCAGTTTCACTATGATATGCCATGGAGAAGACCTATTCTTGTTAAATCTGGAGGGAGTTCTCTATGCTTCCTGGATTTGGATATCTGCTTCCTCCCCCAGATTAGGGAGGTTCTCAGCTATAATTTATTGAAGTAAACCTTCTGCCCCTTTCTCTCTCTTCTTCTTCTTCTGGAACTCCTATGATAGGGATATTATTACATTTCATTGAATCACTCTGTTCTCTGATTCTCCCCTGTTGTCTAGTATTGTCTCATCTCTCTTTTGCTCAGCTGCATCATTTTCCATAATGTTTTCTTCCCTTCACTTATTCTTGCCTCTGGTTCCTCCATCCTTGCTGTCACTGTATCTAGTTTATTTTGCACCTCATTGCAACATTTCTTAATTTGTCGTGGCTATTTCTTAGCTCCTTGATCTCTGCAGCCATAGATTCTCTGCTGTCTGTTATGCTTTTCTCAAGTCCAGCTATTAATCTTGTGACTCATTAAATTCTTGATCAGATAAATTGTTTATATTTGTTTTGAGCAATTCTCTAGCTGTCATTTCTTCCTGGAATTTGTTTTGAGGATAATTCTTCCGTTTTGTCATTTGGGCTACTTTACTGTCACTTATGTGTTTTAATAGCTTGTTATGTGTCCTGCACCTGCAAGCATACTATATTAAAAAGGGGTCATAAACTTCCAGGGCCTGGACCTTCAGGAGGTGTTTTTGGAGTGTGTTGCATGCTCTCTTGTTGTGACTCTGGTTGCTTTCTCTCCCTACTCATAGTGGTGGTTTACAGCTTCCACCAGGTGTACTTTGATTTGTTTGTTGAAGTAACCCTGGAAGATATGTATAAAAGGGTGTGTGTGTGTGTGTGTAAGAAACCATATCCCGTACAAAGAGAGAAGTGACAGGGATAGGGAAAAAGAAAAAAAAATTGATCAAGTAGAGAATCAGAGAACTTATACAGCTTTATCGAGAGAGAGAGAGAGAGAGAGAGGAAAATAAAGGAGATATAGAAGAGGTGTAAAAATAATAGATTAAAAATGTTGGCTTAAACAAACCAACAGCCAGAATAACCAGAATAGAGAAAGGAAGAAATAAGAGGAAGAAAAGGAAGGAAAAAATAATAATAATAAAACACACACACACACACACACACACACACACAGATAATAAGAATTGACCAAGAATCACATCAGAACATCAAAATTGCTGGACCAGTATTTGATGTTGCCTTGGAATGGGTGACTTTGCTGGTCTGGAGGGGCCATCTGGTTTGGTCAGTGTCAGTCTTGCTGCAGTAGATATGCCAGTCTTCTTTGCCTCCCGGCACTCAGCTGTGATGCAAACCTCGATCTTTTAAAGAATCTCACTCTCTGTGCCCTGTTGTGGGGTAGTGCCTTTCCACTCAGGTGACAAAGGGCTTCACAGCACCATGCTGGCATGAATGGGCCGGTTTGTCTCGCTCCACAGCCCCCAAGCCTTCCAGGCGCATGGCTGGGATTCAAATCCCAATGTCTTAAAGGTTCCCACTCCATGCTCCCCAGTTCTGGGCAGAACCACTCCACCAGCCAGTCCACTAAGGGCCTCTCTCTGGCAGGCACTTGGAACAGCTTTGTATCTTCTTTCCACAGCACATAAGGGAGGGGACTGCTCTCTCCAGCTGCACCTCTGAGCTCACTACTGTGCCCGGGATTGGCTGTCCTCCTCCCGGAGGCACATGCGCAGGGTGGCAGTCCCCAGTCTAGAGAAAGCCCTACAACCCTAGAATCAGTTAGAAATTGGTTCATTCTCCATTTTTTTCCATTTCCCGGTCCATGCCTTTTCTCTTTCCACATATAATCCTACACTTCCACAGTCTCTCTTTCTCTTCCTTTTGTCCCTTCACAGAAGGGGATCCCTCCCCTCCCTGCTTATGCAGCCCATTTTATCTCTTCCAATTCGCAGTCACACACCTATGGGCTGCAAAGTTGTCCCTGTGGGCCCTTGAAGAAGTTTCTGTCGCTCTGCAGCCCAGATTCCTGGAATTCCAAGTCTCGCCTCAATACTGCTGTGTGTGAGGGAGGAGGGAGCTTCAGTTTCCCCTACTTCTCCGCCATGTTGACTCCTCCATAAAAGAATTGTTTTAAACGTGCAAACACTTTAAAAAGCTGATAAAGGTCTACTCATATATGGCAAGAGTCATTACCATCAGAAAAGCAGTATTTCATAATTAAAGGTTCAATTCACTAGGAAGATATAGCAATCCTAGATTTGTAGATACCTGATAACATTGCCTCAAGATATATAAAACAAAAATATATAAAACTAAGAAATCCACATTTGTAGTTGGAGATTTTAACACCAATCCCTTTAAAACTAAATAGATAAAACTCATTAAGAATATAGAAGATTTGAACAAGAGGACTATGAAAGTTCACCTAATTAAAATAGTAATAGGTATTACATCTATGCTAAATACAATTCACATTTAAGTTCACACTTGATTATATGCTCATCTAAGCAAATCTCCACATTCTTCAAAGTACTGAAATAATACAAAGTATTTTCTCCAGTCACAGACCAACAGAACTAGAAATCAAAACCAACACCTCCCACCAAAATCCTTAAAGGTTTAAAAATTAAACTGTAATCTTCTGGATGATTTAATCACAATATTTAGAAAATATAGAAAATTTTAAATGACAATAAAATACTTCATATTAAAACATATGGCATGAAGCTAAAGCTATACTTAGAAATGTATAGAGAAGAAAAAAGCTGAAAAATCAATAACCTAGCATCCATTTCATGAAGCTTTGAGGGCACATAGCCCTCAGGTCTTGGTTTCTATATTTTATTCCTCTTTAAAAGCAACTGGAGATTCCTCTTCATGCAGAAGTGCTTGATTACAGTTTAGTAACAGAAAACGTACAAGGTAACCTGGGGTATCCTATTATCCCTGCAAGGAAGGAAATTCTCTGAGATGAGTGGGATTCTAAAGAACACAGTATTTGATTTGAAGAGGCTTATGGATTCTAATGCACTGAATTAAGAGTTCTTCTTAAGTAACCTTATTGTTGACAGAGAGAGAGTCAGGGAGAGCGAGAGTGGGGGGAGAGGGGGAAATAGAAAAGCTTATATTTACCAAAAAATGTCTTTATTTTGATGAATGTAGAAGGAGTCATAACATGAGAAAATAACCATCTTCAGTCAATTGATCCCATCAGTGGTGAAGCCACCGGGTGAAAAGTTGTCGGGGAAGAAGACATTTGCAACTCTCAAAATGCTGGTCTATCGACAACCTATCAATTACAAGCACATACATAGCTTATTACAATGAAGAAATTAATCTGACATTATGCTCTTCAAGTTTTGAAGGAATGAAAAAGTATACATCATTGCCTATGAAGTGTCTTTGCCAAGAATTTATCTGACTTGAATCTAATTATCTGGAAGTCACTGAGAAAAATTTAAAGGGACATTCTATAAGACAACTGACCTGGACTCTTCAGTAAATCAGTCAGTGTCATGAAAAACAAAGGCAAGTATAGTGTTCTAAATTAAAAGAGACTAAAGAGACAAAACAACCAACGTAATATGTAAATCTTCACTGGATTTTGGATCTGGAAAAAAAATAACTATAAAAGATATTTTGGAGACAATTAAAGAAAAATGTAACATAGACTACATATTGATTACATGAAATGATTGTCATTTCTTACAGATGAAAATAGTTACCTTTTTTTTTTTTTTATTGCTATGGCAACGCATTGCCCCAAACTTGGTTTAAAACAACAGATTTATTAAAGATCTGTTGGCTAGAAGTCCCACACTGGTCTAATGGAGCTAAAATCAAAGTATTGACACAGTTGCATTCCTTTCTGGAGGCCCTAAGGGAGATTTCATTTCCTGGCCTCTTCCAGCCTTTAGTGGCCCCCAGGATTCATGGCTCTCTGGCTCCCTTTCTCCATCATGTAAGTCAGCAACATTCCATCTCTCTCACCTCTCTTCCCTCTCACATCTCCCTCTGACCCCAGCAGGGTAAGGTTTTCTACCTTCAGGGATCCAGGTAACTACATTGGCCCCACTCACATCCTCCAGGATATTTTCTCCATCGCAGAGTTCTTAATTTAATCACATCAGCAATGATAACTCTTTATAGGTTCTCTGGATTGTATTTTTTTGTGAGGTGGGAGAGGTTGGGAGATTGATTATCATTCTGGCTAAGTCATTGGTATTGTGGTTATTTAGGAAATTACTTTTAGGAGAAGCACATTTAGTTATTTAAGATTAAGTCTGCAACTTATATATGTATGTGGGTGTATACAAATGTGTGTGTGTGTGTGTGTGTGTGTGTGTAATCAAATGTAGCAAAATTGTGGGGCACCTGGGTGGCTCAGTCGGTTAAGTGTCCGACTTTGGCTCAGGTCATGATCTCACAGCTCACATTGGGCCCCACATTGGGCTCTCCCACGGAGCCTGCTTTGGATCCTTTTTCTCCCTCTCTCTGCCCCTTTCCCTATTCTCTCTCTCTCTCTCTCCCTCTCTCAAAAATAAACATAAAAAAAAAAAATCTTACCCTTTGGTCATTATGTGATAGATATTTTCAGCTTAGACCATTTATTGTAAATACGGACAAACTGTCAGCATATTTACTAACTAAATCTTTGTTTAAAGCAGAATTCTGACTACTCATATATAATAACTTAATGTTGAGAATATTATCAGGGAAGCTTTGTAGAATTATTTAACTTGGTATAGATATAGACATGGATATTGTAAAATTCAAATATCTCCCACAGACCCTTAGCAAGGCTGCTCTACATTGAGTTGTCAGTAGAAATAAATTAATGGCTAACCTTAACCAAAGAAGTCAGTGTTGAATAATATATTACTAATAGCTGCTCCCCCAAATTCCCAAGGCAATCCCCAAGGGTTACCTGGCCATGTAGTCTTTAGCAGTGCTGTGTATTCACGCCGATAGGTACATGGTATAAAACCAGAAGTGTGCCTTGCAGTCTTGGACCTTCATGTATAAAATAAATATTTCTTAGCAATTTTTTTCTCTTAAGTCATAGCAAAATGCTATGGTGGGAATCACTGTTATCATTGCTAGCATCATCAGCCTTTTATATTCAGTAACAGCAATCGTCTGAAAGGAAACAGTTCTCAGGGTAAAACACACCCTTTAAAGGTGGTATTAACAAAATAACTGATATGCAGAAAGACGGCCCTGTAAGTCACACGTACACTTTTCATCATTAGTTGCTCTCTGCAGGTGCATTTGACTGAGTACACTTTTATTAGAGTTAAAAAATAATCCACATTATGCTGAATAAAAGAAAAAGTTCCTCTTTTTGGTTAATGTTCACTCTGACTCCCAACAGGATCAGGGCGTTAAACTTCCTGAAATTCACCCTAATGTAGCTTTCATGCCTTTTGTTCATTTTCTGATTGTTTAGTTTCTTAACGTTGAGTTTTGAGAGTTCCTCATTGTTCTAGAGTCTACTTTTGAGTCATTATGCCTTAGTACTTTTTCAGTCCTGCCCTCTCTCCATTTTCCTTTCAGGACTTCTAGAATGACAGGAGTGGAGATCCTGTGTCACTGTCCCGCCAGTCCCCAAGGCTCTGTTAATTTTTTTAAGTCTATTTTCCCTCTTTTGTTCCAATGGGCGATTTCTGTTGTTCTATTTTAGAATTCCCTGATTCTTTCCTCAATCCTCTTTATTCTACTGTTGAATCTGTCCACTGGCTTTTTAATTACAGAAATCACATACTTCCTTTCTACAGTCTCCAGTCCTTCTGTTTCTTTGCTGAGACCGTTTCTTTTCTGCCACTTGCCTTTTGCTTTTGTTTCAAGCATGTTTGTAATGTTTGTTGAATCCTTTTTAAAAACCCCTGCTTTAGACTTTTTGTCAGACAATTCTCTGTCTCAGTGCTTATATTGCTGTCTTTTTAAAATCAAACTATGGTCTTCATATTTCTCTTTATGATATAATATTTCAGGTATTAAATTATGAGACTCTGGATTTCATAGAAGACTTTTTTAGTTGGCTTTGCCTGATGCTGCTGCATCAGGGAAAGGTAGTGACGAACACTTTATTACTACCAGGAAGGGTTAGAAATCCAACATCCCATTCAGCCTCCATTGAGACGTGGGAGGGTCTTTCTTTTGCAGGGTAGGATAGACTTCAAGTTCCACTCTTGGTCTCTGCTGATAGATACCACCCTGGCTTGGAGGTTTAGGTGTGTGCTTCCTTTCTACTGGGGAGAGGGGGATAGGAGTCCTGGCCCCCAGGGACCTCCGGGCAGAAAGAGTGACCTCATTATCACAAGGATGTTGAGAAAGTCCCGATTCCTCACTAGTCCTTGTCTCAGATCATCCTATTGGGGAAGGGAAGGGGTGTTCCTTCCCTGCAGCTGGTAGTGGAAGATCGGGCTTCCCATGTGGTCTCCACGAACAATGTGGAAGGGGTGCGCTCTCTTGCTGCCCAGTGGAGATCAAAGTCCTCGCTCCCAGCCTGGCCTTCTCTGGCACCGCTAGGAAGGTGGGTTGGGGAACTTTGTTCCAACCTAGAGACAAACTTTCTGCCTCCTTGGCTAATAAGGGAGAGAGCTGGAGCCACAGTTTTTTTCCTCTGGTGTTTGGCTGGCAAAGAGCAGTTATTTATTGCTTAAAATGTTTCTCTCTGGCTAAGCTGCCCATTTCCTAGTCATTTAGCTAGAGAGAACAGGCTTTTGTTGGAGTTATTTTTGTCTGCCCCATTTGTATTTCCAGGTTGCCACTTTTCCAGCATCCAGTCTGGGATGTATGAGGCAAAAAAGAAAACCCACTCTTTAACATCATACTTTATTTTCTGGTCTCAAGATCTCAAGCTGGCCTGCATTCTCCCTGTGTTTGAGTTTTTTATTTTTGTTTTATGTATAATGTCTAGGAATTTTCGTTGTCATTAGTGGGAGGAATATGAAAAAAAAATTAAAAAACACACATCTACTCCATCTTCCTGGAGGTGGAAGTCTGAAAATAAATTTACATTTTTCAAACTGATAGATTTTATTTATGGTAAATTTTATCACGAGGACAGTCAGGCTATTTGATTGAAGTCCCTATGACCTTCAGCATCCAGTTGATTTGGGTAGTTTGGGGGTGTTTTTTGTTTGTTTTGTCTTGTTTTTAGCTCTGCATTAAGAAAATTATGCTTGGCACAAATAATCAGTTACTGTAATACCCTTTCTAGTTCACCTTTGACTCACAGGCCGTCTCACCCACTGCATGTTTTGATAAACAAGGTTGTTTGGATCACAGTCACATCTATTTATTAACATGTTGTGTATGACTCCTTCGCAGTACGATGGGAGAGTTGAGTAGTTGTGACAGAAACTTGACCGTGTACAACACTGAAAATAACCATCTATGCCTTTGAAGAAATAGTTTGTCAATTCCTGTTTCACTTTAACGTCTCATATGCTAGTATATTAATCTAGTGCTCTTATTTCAAAGATAAATGACCAACCATAATACTTTATTATTTTAGTCAGTAAATGAGTGCTTAGTCATTTAAACATTCACTAATTGGTGTAAAATATTTTTAGATTGCTTTTTGTTAATTTGACACATATAATATCATCAATTAGAAAATAATCGATGTCTCACTTTTAAAATCAAAATTTCCTCTTAAAATATGGTGAGTCTAAAGTTCTATTTTTTTAGATTTCTTGACAGGTTTTTTTTTTCACATTTTATTTCTTTTTGAGGGAAAGAGAGAGACAGAGCACAAGTAGGGAAGAGGCGGAGGGAGAGGGAGACGCAGAATCCGAAGCAGGCTCCAGGCTCTGAGGTGTCAGCACAAAGCCCAACGTGGGGCTTGAACTCACAACCCATGAGATCATGACCCAACCCGAAGTCAGATGCTTAACTGACTGAGCCACCCAGGCGCCCCAGCGAGTCTAAAGTTTTAAATGTGTTCAATTGCTTATACTTAATAATCTCGGCTGATGACTGCTATATTCAGACTGTTGATTACTCAGTGGAATTTTTCGAACGATATGCAAATAAGTGGAGTCGTGCCATAGGTGAGAAATACGCCAAAGGTGAAGTAAGGGAGAAGCTCGTGAGAATAACTGCGGAGTTCTTTTTTATGTTCGCTAAATGTGAGAAGCTAAAAAACGGTCATGGCTACAAAAGAATGAAGGAGGAGGAGATTGATGGGAGATGAGTTCAGGGAGGTGGCTGTGGGCCAGGTCATGTAGGACCTTATTTGCCTTGGTAAAACCTTAGATTGTACTCTAAGTGAATTGAGCAGCCACTGCAAGGTGTTGAGCCGAGGAACTACACCATTTAACCAAAGTTTTAAAAGGAACACTTCACCTGATGTGTGGAGAATGGGTTGTAATAAAAGGGTAAAAGGTATACCAGTTAGGGAGCTCTTGCATTAGTCCAGGCAAAAGACAATAGTGATTTGGGCTAGGGTGGTGTATAGTGAGAACTTTATTGGCTTTAGCCCCTCGTTTCTGATAGGTAGCCTCAAATCCTTGGAATTTCCTGAGTGACAGAAATGTTTTGCTTTCATGGTGGACTCCGATAATTTATGCCAACCAGGTGACTCGTGGTAGACCCCTGCATAGTTTAAGGTGAGAAGGTGACTCAGAATGATGTTTCTACAGGCCAGAAAAACCAACCATGTGATTAAAGGGTTGAGGCTCTGAGCCCCGTATTAGCCTGACCCTTAAGGAAGAGAGAGCTCTGAAGACTGAGTTCATTCACATGGGCAATGATTCAGTCAGTCGTGCTTATAATGAAACCCCCATAAAAAAGCTGGACACCAAAGCTTGGACATAGAGATGTGTGTAGAGAGATTGTATGAAAGGGGAGGAAATGCCCTTGGGCACCCTTTGGGTGGGTTACTAAGGATGCCATTATGTTGGAAGAATCATTTATTTTTGACATTATGCATTTTCTTTTAGTAGCAGGACATGATATTTGACAAGTTGTTGATCAAAAAGATAAAATAAACATAGAGTTTATAACACTTAGGTGAATGTAGCAACTTTCTACAATATGGCATATTGATATTTATACTTAATAAATACTGGGGTAATTACAGTGTGATCTTGGCCACAGTTCTGCACATTATAGTGCCTCAGACTTTTAAAGCATATATGTTTGCTTTGATAGAAGATTAAATGAACACTATGCTTTCCAGTAACTGTACTGTGTCACTTAAATTTAGAGAATTGGATGCACTTCTGACCTGACAATGCCACAGCTTTAAACCATTTGCTGTGTATGTGTCAAGTCACAAAGAACTATCCTTATATGAAGTGATTGGTTAGACTGGATGTTCGGATAAGCATATATACCTTCAAAGAATCTGTAGATCTTAATTTATAGAGAAAAACTATAGAACGTCAAAACTTGAACTGGACAATTCTTGCAATGAGGGGAACATCACTGGATGAACAAACATTAATAGCTAGTGATAAAAACAAATTAATAGGTTTTCAATGTCATTTTAAAGTTATTTCTGTAGAAGTTTAGAATCAGCAATTAAGAGCAGAGGACAATTTGTGACATCTATCTATCATTAGTCTACCTGTCTTAAAAATGAGGTTAATTAAATCATTGAACTATGTGTGTATATGTAGAATAAAATAGTTCTTTTGTGCACCAGACAACTCCAGTACAGGTGATAGAAAGGAATCTGCAATTACCTTCTATAGGACATATTTTTAGTAAAAAATCCTAGCATTTGAAGATACCAAGACCGTAGTTATGTGAGTAAACTTTAGGCAGCAATAGATGTTTTTAATAAGAGAATTGTATGTTGCTTTTGGATTTTTTCCAAGCTCTTTCAAAGATTTATATAAAACCAGCCAAATGTTTGATGATTTGTCAGCAACTCTGTGTTGCAGGAAATTTAGGAGCAGTATACAGAGCTTATCTGATATAAAGAAACTAAAGGAAAGTGCTCTTTTGCGTTATGTTTGATGCAAACATTGAAATTGATTGAATGATTCAAAGGCATGGAATTACAGGACGAGTCATTTTTAAAATGATCATCACTCTGGTTTTCAGGTCATAAAAGGACACTGAATTACATCAACTAGAGTCAAGCGAGAGTAGTGCCCTCATTCTGAATCTCTAAACAGATATGAGCTCATTGGCCTAACTGGCTAAGATCCCAATGTTATTTAAAAGATATGGAGACTTTCTCAAATAAACTTAGTAGGCATGGTAGGAAAGTAATTGTGATATATATAGTTAAAAAGCAGAGACCGTAACAATTATGTTGGTTTATCTGTAGATGTTGATTATTGCTACCTGAATCCAGGACTGGTATTTAATCAACAAATGTCACGGAACACTGCCGTGGATATACAAAATGAGAAGTAATCTCTGGCCCTTAAGAACTGTATGCTATTGTGCAAATGTAATTCACATGAAATGTAATTTATATAAGACACTGCAGTTGCCCGGCAGTTATGAGATAGCCATCTCTGACCTGAGATAGTAAGTTAAAATTGTTCACATAAGTAGAAGTTGAGCTGGTCCTTGAAGGGTACATCGCAGCTGAATATGATAAGGAGATCCACAAAGGCAAAGGAGCAACCAAATGCCTTACATGTTTAGAAGTGGTAAAGAGAGGGATGCCTGGGTGGCTCAGTCATTTAGGCATCCACTTCGGCTCAGGTCACGATCTTGCGGTTTGTGAGTTTGAGCCCCATGTCAGGCTCTGTGCTGACAGCTCAGAGCCTGGATCCTGCTTTGGATTCTGTGTCTCCCTCTCTCTCTGCCCCTCTCCCACTCATGCTCCCTCCCTCCCTCTCTCTCTCTCTCTCCCTACCTCCCAAAAATAAATATTAAAAAAAATTTTTAATAAAATTGATTCAAAGGCAAAAAATGTAAAAATAAAACAGATTTAAAGATGAACATTCAGAAGACTATAGATTACTTTTTCCCTCCACAAGGATCTTGAGAGTGCATTTTGAAGGTATGACATCCTCAACAAAAATGCTTAATTAGAAAAGAATAAATGGGTAGCACAACTCATGACTTGAGTCCTTAATCTGTTAACATCATTAAGGCAAGGAAGTAAATCCATTTTCTTTCCCTGGCCAAAAAACTGTTCTACATGAATTTGGAGGTATGACTAAATCTTTTAACCTTGTTCTGTGAAACAGCTGTTAACCAGAGAGAGGACAGGGTCTGGTGACCTGAAAGAGATAATGTAGTATTGGCTTAAGGCCACTAGAGGGTGAATTGAAAAACACAATCACAGTTCCAAATATCGAAAGGATTTCTGCGAAACAACACTTCATTTAATCAATATGTGGCAATTTATATTTAAAGGTATTATTTGTCTTCATAGAGTGCATTATAAGAAGTCGTACTTACACTTTGAGATGATTTATAAACACGATGATTTGAGCCACCTGACTAGAAATTGAGCCCTCCTGTGTCTATCCTGTGACATTGTGCCATTTATTTTTAAAGTGATTTATTTCAAAACAAACTAAAAGCTAAGAGTCATTACTTTCATGTTTCATTTTATGTTTCACTTATGATTTTTTATCACTTAGATAAATCCAATAGAGTCAATATACAAAAATAAACCAACACTTTAAAAATATGAAGTGCGTTATTCAGGCATTTCTGATAGAACAGAAATCTGGTAATGCATTTAAGAAGAATGTTTAGATTGATTATAATTCTTGACAAATTCCAAATTCACTTTTTAATAATCACAACAGCTCACTTCTTCAGAGTGTCTCCATTTCAGCCATGTGTTAGATTTATTGAAATCAACTTGGTTATGCATTTCCAAGTAGACATTTAGTTCTTTTATTTTTTAACCTGAAACTGCTGTTGAAATTTCCTCTTCAAATTTGCAAGTATTAATTTTACATGCTCCTTAATACTATTTTCAATTATGAACATAATGGTGTTGAAGGCTGACATTACTGAACCAGGCACTGTTCAGAGTCCACAATGATCTTGTTTAATCACAAAATACTATTTTGATTGTATAAGATGAATTACCTCATCCAATCCTCAAAACAAGCTTTATGAGGTAGGTGCTCTCATTATCTTGATTCTGTCGATAAAGAAACTGAGAAACGGGGCGCCTGGGTGGCTCAGTCAGTTAAGCATCTGACTTGGGCTCAGGTTCATGAATTTGAGCCCCACATTGGGCTCCACACCAATGGTGCGAAGCCTGCTTGGGATTCTCTTTCTGTCCTTCTGTCTGCCCCCTGCCACTATTGTGTGTTCTCTCTCTCTCTCTGTCTCTCTCAATTAGTAAACAAACAAACAAACAAAAAAACAAAAAAAAAAAAACGGAGAGACAGAGGTTTATTAACTTGCTCCATATCTCATGCCAGTAAGGAGTGGGAGCTTTTTACTTCAATTATTTGAAAGTAATTACGTTCCACTTCTTGGGAACAGCATATTGTTAAAAGCTACCAAGTGCTCATCCATTACCGTGCAGTCTTGAAGTTTACACCCATATTTGGTTGTTTATTATTTGTTTCTATATCTTAAGCTCCTGTGATCTTAAATTTGAACGATATGACCTAAAAATCCTGTTTTCAGTTTCATGTCACGTTTAAATAGTGTATATAATGCTGCTGCAGGTGTCACAAGAACTGAATGACATTTTTAATCTCACTTTTCATATTTGCTTTGGTAGGCTGTAAAAGCTATATTAGTATGTATTTAATTATATAATTAATGATATTGATTTAATCATATTTAGTATTTACTTAAGAACAATTATTCTACTTTGATTCCTGGCCTGTCTTCCTTTTTTATGTAATAATAATGTTGATGATACTGAACAACGTTCATCTGATAACATGATCCTGAGGCAGTTTGCTACTATGAAAAAAAAAAAAAAAACACCCATTGGATTAATACCAAAGATGTAGATTCTCTTTCTGCCACTGCCACTTAGGTTATATCAAGCAAATGACAACTTTCTTTACTTGAAAACTGAAGATAGGGGCGCCTGGGTGGCTCAGTCGGTTGGGTGGCCAACTTCAGCTCAGGTCATGATCTCGCGGTCCGTGAATTCTAGCCCCGCGTCGGGCTCTGTGCTGACAGCTCAGAGCCTGGAGCCTGCTTCATATTCTGTGTCTCCCTCTCTCTGACCCTCCCCTGTTCATGCTCTGTCTCTCCCTGTCTCAAAAATAAATAAATGTTAAAAAAAAAACAAAAAAAAAAACTGAAGATAATTCCAAGTGTGGTAGCCTCATCACGGTTTTCAGAAAAGAACGAGTGACTGCTAGACGACGTTCTGCAGATTGGAAAACATGTCGTGGTATATCCACTAACATTGCTATGGTTAGTGTTACCTCGGCCAGAAATAAATAAATAAATATTAGTAGTAGTAGTATATATCAGATGAAAAAAGAGCATGTGACAGCTTATCATAAGTGTATAGCATAATCAAAGAGTTTAAAAGTTACTATCTCAGTAAGGTAAACTCTAATTAAAATACCTGAATGTGTTTTTGACCAAAAAATAACTCAACAGCTTACAGTTTAGTTCTGTAGACTGTTGGATTCTATGAAACACCGCAAAATGGAATAAGGTTTGAACAAGAGGTTAGATTCAAATTATGGACGGTTTTCATGTCTAAATCATTTGTCCTTGGTCGAAGAGAAAATTAGACTCACTGAATGTTTCCCAAGAAAATAATGATGCAGGATGCATAATTTAAGAAAATTAATTTTACAGCAGCAGGATTTGGGGCCGACTGTTAGGTAAGAATTGAGAAGAAAGCCTAGTATAGAAGAGTAGGTAATAGATTAAGAACACCTGCAAGTATTTGCAAAGTATACAACACAGTTTTTGATAATTTGCTTCGAATTATTGAAAAAAAAAATGCTCGCGAGTAAATGTAAATAAAACAGGTGAATTTGAATTGCGTCTCTACTTGCGTTTATTGCAAATAGTTTAAGCTAATTTTAAAAGTGAACTGTCTGCAGCAGTTATATGATCTCTTCAAAGATCCTATTAAGTTGTAAATAGGTTTGCTAAGATAACTTCCTCGCTAGCATTTTAGTGAATTCCTTTGATGATTTAATTTTGAAAAGAGCACTTACATAAATTTCCATAAGTGAATAATGTTTTCGCTAAGTGCAATAGATTATCCATTTATCGATAGTTTAGAAATATAATTAGCTGTAATTTAACAACGCAGTAGAGATAAACTCTTTTTTACTTCACTCTAACAAAAGCCTATAATATCAAAAGAGTTTAAAATATGAATAGGAGTACGTACAACCATCACTTAGTGGTAACGCCATAGACAGTTTTGTTTACTGGTATTATCGTGACCTAAAACCAATGAGCGAATCACAGCAGCTGCGAGAGGAGTAAGGGTATAAAAATGGAAGCAATTGGCCAAGATTTTCCTAGAAAAAAATAGAAGAACAATATTAAGGTTTTCTCACTTATATTTGTTAATAAGGAAATGATAGAATGGCAAGAGTGAGGCATCAGAATGCAATGATGAAAGCGAAGATGTCACAAGGCCAACAAGACAGAAGGGGCAAGTCTTTGAATCAAGTACACAATGATCACAAGACAGAACACTGCTTTTTGTCACAGCTTTTAAGTTGCAAGGATAATGTATAGTGATCATATAGAGAGTCACTTTAACTTACCTAATTCTTCATGGGAAACTCATTTTGGTCTGTCTCTTCATGAGTAATGAAACTGCCTCTAAATTTAGCTGTGCTGTGAAACTAAATCCCACTTATTAAGTAATAAATGGCATCTATCGGCAAATTTAGGAATGAGCATGTTAATATACTCCTGTTAGATGACACATGACAATTCTGCATATTTTTTTTAAAAAGCTGTTCATACAGATCAGGATGAGTTCATGTAGATGTTGGTTTAAGTGATAATTTTTTCTGTTTGCCACTGGTTTCTTAACTGTAAAATTCCAGTACATTTAAAAGACTTAGAAAGACCTCAGAAGAGATCTTAACAAGCAATAGGACATAATGCTGATGCTAATTTAAAGGAAAAATGGCTCTGTCATAACAGCTGTTAACTGCTGTGCTCAGACTCTCCACACTGTTGCTTCTCATTTAAACATAGAAATGACTGATGTCAGTAAAAATAGTTCTCACTGGTTAGCTGGCAATGGATGAACTTCCAAGTTGCTAGCCAAATATCAAGAACTTGACGGATCATATTATTTCTGTTGCTAATAGGATAGCTTAGCTTTACAGCCCTAAAGTAAGAGTAGAATCAGAAGCTTATTGGAGTTGATTTAAAACAAAATTCTCATGGTTAGTTAGAGATAGAAATCAATCGTTCTCATGGTCAAGCTGACTCCACAGAGTCATAAGCAAGAGTACATGTAACAGGAAACAACGATAGGGAAAGTTTCCTCGTGCACTTTTTAGTGGCTCCACGAGAAGCATTAACCATCAACTTTGGAACGTCAGATAAACAGGAGATTGCTCTTGGGCTTAAGAATAAATATAAAATTTAAATTTGTACCTTCTCTGAAGGAACAATTAAATATAGACACATGACGCAATCTGAATTGATTCACAGTCTAGTAAAAATCTTGTGGTGCCTCTAGTCGCACAAGGACTGTCACTTACTATCTCTTTGTGCCTAAAAACCTGTGGTATAGGAAAAACATTCAGGGAGCGTGTGGGTATATATCAAGCTCCAAGCTTTGATGCTAAATAATCACAAATTTGATTTAGTCACTTAATTTACCAGTCCAGGAAACGAATGAAAGGAATAAATGGATGTGGGGATGGTGGTCACAGTATCCAGCATCACCTATTTGTGGATGATTGGCTTATAACGGTTTTTCTGTATTCCTAGACAATAGGATTTTTTTTTTTTTTTTGAGTGAGCAAAACTATGAAATTCCACTATGGGTCATTTGTTTTTCAGTAGAATTTGCTGGCACTAGCATGCCGTAGAAGACTGGAGAGCCTCAGCTCTAAAGTTCATCTTTTCTCTTTCCTTTGCCTGACACATTATTCTCCTCTTCAGTATACATTATTTTTCAAAACTTCCCTCCTCCTCGGCAGTAAGAGATTAACAGGGAACAGAAGACAGGCAACAATATAAAGCCTTGTTGAAGAAAAAATTACCTGACAATCGAAAGTCCAGATTCAATCCAGGTATTAGAACTAACGAAAGCAACTTCCTTAGCATGTCTGAATTTTTGTTTCTTTATCTACAAAGGTTGGAGTTAGAACTCATGCTCTTTTAGCTCTGTAATTTATTACTGTGAGTCTGTGAGAAAGGCAGAAATAAATCATCATGTATTACTGAAGCAATATTTGTTACAACAGAATGACAGTACCTTTGTTTTTGCTTCTTCATAGGAATTAATGTACGCTTTTCAGGACATAATTTCTATGTCCAGTTGAGGAAAAAAAAGTAGGATATAAACTCCAAAATTTGGTAGACCCTGTGGAGAGCTTAACAAATCCTATTCTAATAGATGCTCTCCATTCAAGATGCCTCATTTAACTAAATGTTTGCAAGTAACAGCTCTTTTCCTGGTAGAAATAGCAGTCAAAATCGTTTTGTTAAGGCGTGAAGTGCATAGTTGTCATAGATCAAACACTTTATGTCCCAGGAGACTTACTGTGAGCTAAATATTAAACTCTGGGAATAAATGGTTGTTTTCAGTTAGCTTAGATCGCTGAAGTATAGATATATATGTATCAAGTACTGCAAAGGGTTGGAAATTTTGTCATACTTGTGAGCTAACAAGTTGGCCTGCCACAATTTCATAGTTGCTGGCTGACAAAAGACAGAAGTCTTCTGGTCAAAGAAAAACAACTTATTTTCATGGTATCAGCTGATGCCAAAGTATCTGTGTTTAAGCTTACACCCCAATCTATACAGAAAGATTTGAAGGGGAACAAATGTTACAGCCGGTGTGGGTTACATTATTGGAGAAGAATGCTGAGTTTAGGGATAAATCGTTTATAATGGACAGGAAGTCTGACGGGCCTTTACCCCAGAAGAAGACATTTACTTACACACCACCAGCTTTTTGTTCCAGAGGGAGACACTATTTTCATCGTATAAAATTGTTCCCCATACAAACGTCCTCCAGAAAATAGTCCAGAACAAAAATTGTTCAGGTTCTCTACTAGTAAATTGTACAAAAATTCAAGAGACCTATGGAGAATTACTCCCAACAATATATTAAATCATGCTGTTTAAGAATGCCTAATCATGAAGCTAACATTAAAGTAAAAACGATATATTATATTGTACTAAAACTGTTTACATTTTAGACTTCATTCACAACTGAAATTTGGGACAACAGTGAGATAGAAAATAAAGCAAACCAAGGGCACCTGGGTGGCTCAGTCAGTTAAGCATCCAGCTTCAACTCAAGTCATGATCTTGTAGTTGATGAGTTTGAGCCCCATGTTGGACTCTGTGCTGACAGCTCGGAGTCTGGAGCCTGCTTCAGATTCTGTGGCTCCCGTTCTCTCTGCCACTCTCCCGCTCACACTCTGGCTCTGTCTCTCTCTCTCTCTCTCTCTCCCAAAAATAAATAAACATTAAATTTTAAAATTAAAAAAAAAAATAAGGCAAACCAGAATATCATTTCAACCCAATAATTCTTTTTTTAAATTTATTTTTATTTTTCATCATAAGTGTCCTCTTTAATCACCATCACCTATTTCACTCATCCCCCACTCACCTCCCCTCTGGTAATCACCAGTTCTCTATACATAAGAGTCTGTTTCTCAGCTCGCCCCCCCCCCCTTTTTTCCTTTTTTCTTTTGTTTCTTAAATTCCACATATAAGTGAGATTATATGAGTCTGTTTTTCTCTGACTTATTTTGACTTAGTATTATCCTCTAGCTCTGTGTCTTTGCAAATGGCAAGATTTCATTCTTTTTATGGCTGAGTAATATTTCATTGTATGTGTGTGTGTATATATATATATACATACACACACACACACCCCTTCTTCTTTATTCATCTTTTAGTGGACATGTGGGCTGCTTCCATGTCTTGGCTATTGTAAATAATGAGGCAGTAAAGAGAGGGGTGCGTGTCTCCCTATGACTTAGTGTTTTTGTACTGGGGGGTAAATACCCGGTAGTGTAATTACTGGATTGTAGGAACCTCCATACCATTTTCCATAGTGGCTACGCCAGTTTGCATTCTCACTAACAGTGCAGGAGGGTTCCTTTCTTTCCACATGCTCAACAACACATGTTTTTTGTGGTTTTTATTTCAGTCATTCTGACAGGTATGAGGTGATATCTCAGTGTAGTTTTGATGTGCATTTCCCTGATGATGAGTGATGTTGAGCATCTTTTCATGGGTCTGTTGGTCACCTGGATGTATTCTTTGGGAAAATGTCTATGCATGTCTTCTCCCCACTTTTTAATTGTATTATTTGGTTTTTTTGGGGGTGCTGAGTTGTACCAGTTCCTGAGATATTTTGGATACTAATCCTTTATCAGATATGTCATTTGCAAATATCTTCTCCCATTCAGTAGGTTGCCTTTTAGTTTTGTGGACTAGTTTCCTTTGCTGTGTAGGAACTTTTCATTTTGATGTAGTCCCCACAGTTTATTTTTGCTTTGATTTTCTTTGCCTCAGGAGACATAGTTAGAAAGTGTGGGTCCAACCAAAGTCCACGAAATTACTGCCTGTGATATCTCAAAGCATTTTTATCATTTCAAGTCTCAAATTTAGGTCTTTAATCCATTTTGTTTTTGTATATGGCTAATGAAAGGGATCAGCTTCATTCTTTTGCTGGTAGCTGTCCAGTTTTCCCAACACCATTTATTGAAGAGACTATCTTTTCCCATTGTGTATTCATTCCTCCACTGTTGAAGATTACCTGTCATATAATTGTGGTTTGATTTCTGGACTTGCTTTTCTATTCTATCGATCTATGTGTCTCTTTTATGCCAATGCCATACTGTTTTCATTACTACCACTTTGTAATATAAATTGAAATCTGGAATTGTGACACCTCCACTTTTGTTTCTTTCAAGATTGCTTTGACTATTTGGGTTCCATGCAAATTTTAGGATTGCTCTAGTTCTGTGGGGAAAAAAAAATGGTATTTTGGTAGGGATTGCATTAAATCTGTAGACTGCTTTGGGTAGTATATACACGTTAACAGCATTTGCTCTTGCAACCCATGAGCATGAAATGTCTTTACTTTGTGTTGTCTTGAATTTCTTTCATCAGTTTTTACAGTACTTTATAGTTTTCACAGTACTAGTCTTTCATTTCTTTGGTTAAGTTTATTCCTAGGTATTTTCTTGTTTTTGGTACAATTGTAAATGGACTGCTTTCTTAATTCCACTTCTGCTGCTTAATTATTAGCATATAAGAATGCAACAGATTTCTGTACATTGATTTTGTATATTACCCATCAATTCTTTATAGAAAATATACTATGTTAAAGGCTGTTTTCAAGGTCATCACAATTCTCCATTTTGCTGAAGTCATTAGTCAATCCTAAAGCCTTCTCTTCACCACTCTGCAGCGTGGACAAGTTGGCTACTTCTCAGCCTTGAAGCACTTCTGTCTATGATTTCTAGATGCCGCAGTGTCTTGGTTTTACTTCTTCCAAATTCTTAGCTCCTCTCTAGGCTACTTTGCTAAACTTTACTCATGTGATAAAACTGTACATTTCATTATGCCCTTGGTTAAAGTTTTAGCCCTCTTCTCCATCAAACTTTTTTCTGGGTGATCTCACCCAGGTCCCTAACTGCAAATCGAATCCATATTCTAATTACCCAAATTTGTTTCCAGCTGAAAACTCTGTCCAGATATCCAGGCTCATATATCCAACTCTGTATTCATATTTCTACCATGGAACTGGCCTATGTAACTCAACATATGCAAAAAAAGAACTCTGGATCTCCCCCAGCCCCACAAGATCAGTGTCTTCTTGAGAATTCCCCACACATATCAGCTTATTTGCTTGGGCCTCAAACTTAGACGTTATGTTTGATTTTTCTCTTTTCCTAATTCTTTTTTTTTTATTTAAAAAAAATTTTTTTTTTAACGTTTATTTATTTTTGAGACAGAGAGAGACAGAGCATGAACAGGGGAGGGGCAGAGAGAGAGGGAGACACAGAATGTGAAACAGGCTCCAGGCTCTGAGCTGTCAGCACAGAGCCCGACGCGGGGCTTGAACTCATGGACCGTGAGATCATGACCTGAGCCGAAGCCGGATGCCTAACAGACTGAGCCACCCAGGTGCCCCTCTTTTCCTAATTCTTGACAAGCACTTCATTAACGGGTCGTGTCAGCATTACTCCTACATAAACCTGGCATCTGACTCTTTCTCACCACCTCTTGTCCTAGCTGTTGCCATTTCTTGCCTGTTGTACTAGATTACCTTATTAAATGTTTTTACCCTTCAGTGTAGTTTATTCTTATATGGCAACTAGAATGACCATTTTAAGATGACTTAAAATTTTCCCAGGTTTAACCTCTTGCAATGACTTCCACTTTCGAATAGAAGTGAAACCACCCCTTACAGGGGCCTCTGAGCACCTCAGCTTTAGTGCTCATTTCTTGGCCCTCTCTTCTTGCCACTGTCCCAACTAGTCTCTCAACTTCGGTCAGACGGTCTTTCTCATGCACCTGAAGCACATCACACTTTTCCCCATCTTGGGTGTATTTCACTCGCTATTCACTTTGCCTTGCATAGCCTTCCCCCAGATTTCTGCATGGTTGTGTCTTTGTCATCAGTCACATCTTAGCTCAATTTTATCTCAACAAGATTTCTCGGAGCTCCCACTCCTTCGAAACCAGTCACTCACATTGCAGACACTTTCCAGCTGCTTATTATACAGCCATTTTTCTTTGATGACAGAACCTTGATTTGATTCATATCACCTAGAAGAACAGAGTTTTCAAGGGAAACTGGTCCTTCCTACCTCCAAGGAATGAGTCTTGGTTATTTTAAGGCAATAATGGTCATCCCGGACTATTGCCAATTGACCCGTTTAGGCATAAATCTGTCATACAATTCAGAGGATGCCTTGGGTAGGCGGCAAGCCTTGGCAGTTCTAGAAAACTGTATCTCTTAAAAGGAATGCTCCCTTTACTACCCCAGGGTATCTGACACCTGAGACACCCTCAGCTGTTACAGAATTCCTGAAGATATCCAGGCAAAAAGGACTCACCAATGCACATAAAAATGGCAAATAATGAAGAATTTCTGTAAATGATGAGGTAGCTGAGCTCCTGAATTAATCATCCAGGCACTTTTCTAGCTCCGCCTTCGTTATGTGAGATATTCAATGTCCTTGCCAAAAATTTATTTTTTCCTTATAATTTTAGACAGGAAGCATCCTCACTGCTACATTAGATATCCCATTATCTTATATTTTTTTTCTTCCTCGCAATTTCCCTAGTGAGGCCAGGGACCACATCTGTCTTGTTCTCCCCTATATATTTAGCACCAGGATAGTGCCTCGACCATAGTAGGGATTCAGTAAATATTTTTAAATTAGTGACTAAATTAATGAAACAAAACCAGTGTCTGGTAGAGTTCATAAAGTATTGAAGAGAATAAAGAAATTGTCATACACCTTAACACATGTAATAGTTATAATACCCTTGAAATGTGTTAGTTTGCTATGCTCTTATATCTTTCTATGCTATGTAATCTTCTACCAATCATCTATTGTATGCGTGTGTGTGCGTGTTGGGGTAGAATTAAAGCTGTTAAAGAAAAAGAAATAGCTCTTCGGCTTTGAAGAAGAGAAGTAGGATTTGGGGGATGTCTTGCAAAGCAATTGTCTAAATTCCAGGTGATACAAAAAAGAAAAGGATTTTCTAAATTCTGTAAACTTCCGTTAGCATACTAAGATGTCAGCCCTCCCAGCTGGAGTGCTCAGATCTGCAGTGAGGTCTGTTAAACACCGAGAAAATGAGTCTTGGCACATTGTGGAAGAAGGCTAGAGAAGTTTCTAGATTAGAGAGAAGAGAGAAATTGTAAGGAAAGGGAAACGTACCTTTCCCTTCCGCATGAGATGTGTGAATTTGAAGAACATTGTGGAAGTATTGAGCTTCTATCAGAGGAGACTAAAAATACTTGAGGTTAATAGATCACTTGCCTGGATTGACCATGGAAGAAGCTGAAAGATGATTGGAGAATTCGTTGTGATCCTTGCCAAGCCCCAAAGGAAAGAGATGTCTAGATGAAAGAGCACCGGGACAATGGAAGAGTGGTGTGACCAGTAGAGACCGGGAAGTCTTTTACCTGGAAGTACAAATGCCTGGAATGAAGAGCTTCAGGGAGTGTCATTAGGATGCTTCAAAGAGTCAGAGCCCATTTCGGTAGGGAAATCATGAGAGCAACCACAACACAGTGGAAGCCAATAAGGATCTAGGAGACAGTGTGTACATCTGAATAGACGTAGGTTACCTCTTTGTCTCAAATGTGTATCTCTAGTCCAAACCTCACCTTTGAATTCTAACAAGCTTGACCCCCTTGTCTGCTCAACATTTCCACTTGCATGGCAAATTAAACTCTTAAAATTAGCATACTCTCCCCAAATTAGCATACCGAAAACAGAAATCTTAGGTTTCTTACCCCAAGTCCACTCCTCTTTCTGATTTTTCCATCTCAATAAATGTTCACTTTCCCCAGTTGCTGAGTTTAAAATCTTGAACCTCAGCCTTGACATCACTCGGAAACTAATACTCAGTTTCAAATCCATCAACACGTTTGGCTGTCTGTGAGTTCAAAATACAATTAAAATCTGGTTACTTTCCATCCATTTCTGCTAGCACCGCATTACCCTAAGCCAGTGTCATTTCTTGAATGGGCATTTGTGATAGTTTCTTAACTGGTCTCCCTTATTCTAGTTTTGCCAACTTCAAATCTGTTTCGCGTGCATGCACACACGTGTCAGTATGATACTTACAAAAGTCCGATTATGTCTGTCTGCTGCTTAAATCCTACAAATGGTTTTACCCTGCAATAACAATAACATCCAGATCTCTCATTGTGGCCTAGAAGGCTCCAGTTCACGTGGTCCCTAGGTACCTGTCTCATGTATTCACTAGCTACTGCTGACTCTTCTATAGTCTCCTTGGCCTGATGATTAGTCCTCTGCCAAGACAAGGAGCATGTGCATCAAGGCCCATGGAAACTTTTCCCCCCTGATGTTCCTGTAGCTTGCTCCTTGCCTTCGTTATTATGTCTTCAATCAAATGTTCAGACATCAGCAAACTTGTTGATGACCCCTCTCAAAGGAGGATGAACATATACCTTTCCTGTCCTAAAGCCAAATCACTTTTTTTTTTTTACAGTTTTTTTCCACTGTAGTGAAATCACATTGTAGTATGTTGATTACAAGTTGCAAATCCTATTTAAAAAAAAGGATAAGAGAAAATTTGGATAGTGAAAGCACATTCTTTAAAATATACCAATCAAAATATACAAATATACAAATCAAAATATACAATATACAATATTTGTATATACAATATACAAATCAAAATAGAGTTCGAATGAAAGAGAAGTCATTTCCAATGGAAGAAATCAGAAAAAAAAAAAAAACAACTTATTCACTAGGTGGTATTTAAGATAGATCTTGAAGAATATATATGGATTCTTAAGACACAGTCAGTACCTGAAAGCTAATTAGATTCGAGCTATCGATTCCAGACATGATGAGAAGTTACTATGTGTCCAGCTTGTAGGATACTGGATTCTCTTATCAAAGGACAGGTTTATACTGCAGTCCCAAAATAAGGAATGGCAAAGTGACGAAGCAAAAATTCTGAGTTACCAAGGTGAGAACATGGGTATCCAGAAGCAAGCCTTTTCTTGGTTTATAGGACTCCGGTGCCTAGAATGTGATAGGTTCGTATGTAAGAAAATGTAACAACCAAGTTTATCAGTTTACACAGAAAAAGAACAGATTTGAAGCTGTTTTTAGGCTGCCTTGCTCAGTTTCTAGACTTTTCCAACATTATCGCTACCAGGGAGCAGGTTGGGTTCCGGGACCCAAAGTGGTCTGGACCTAGAGATAGGGACTAAGTGTCTTGGTCTGGTTAGGCTGTGCTATGGAACGAATTATGTCCTCCCAAAAGTCTTATGTTGAAGCCTGAACTAGCCCTGTGGCTCTATTAGAAATAGAATCTTTAAGGAAGTGAATAAGGTTAAATAAATTTGTGGGGGTGGGACCCTAATCTAGTAGGGCTGCTATCTCGATATGGAGAGACACCAGCTCTCTCTCCTCCTTGTAAACACCTAGGAAGAATTTGGGTCTCCACAAGCTTGGAGTAGAGTTCTCATCAGAACCCGCATACGTTGGCTCCCTGTTCCCAGATTTTTCTAGCCTCCAGAACTATAACAAAGTAAATTTCTATTGTTTAAGCCACCCAGCTTATGGTATTTTCTCACAGCAGCCTAAAGTGACTAACACACTAAAATAAGCAGAAGTCTACAATTTCATGATTGTAAATGAAATGGCCGGGCAAGAGTCAAATAAGAATTTGAGTGTTAATACATTTGAAATTTCCCAGATAATAGAGACAAGGCAGTTTGAGAGATTGTGGACCACCTAAATGGCATTTCTTCCTGACGTCTTCCTTCCTTCTGAATGTGCCTCTCCATTGCAGATGGATGGCTCTACTGCGCCAGCCTGATCACGGATCATGGCATTGGCTTGCTCTTCAGTAATGGCGATCATCTATGGAATAAAGTTCCTACCTATCCTGGCAAGCAAAGCCTTTCATGATCTGGCTCCCATGTTACACTTTTGATTCATTTCCTGCCACTAACACTAACACCTTAATTTTTGGCCTAAAGGAACTGTATCAAATTTCATGTATTATCATGCCATTTTCACAGCTTTAAGCTTAACTCTCTGCCTGGGAAGCCCTCTTTCTTCCCCAACACTTCACATCCATTTTTAAGACAATTATCCATTCTTCAAGTCTTGGCTACAATCTTGCCTTCTTTCCTGATCCCAGAATTATTCTGTTCTACATACTCCCATTATGTCTTGAAAATTTATCTATTATATAAAATCAGTCGCCATAGCTATTGCATATGTTTCCCTGTAGTGGACTTAATTCAGAGTTACTCACTTGGCCTGGAAAATTCTCCTTGTCTTCTTGTGCTTCTCTGTTTTGCAAGTGTAATTCCTGTTTATTATCAGTCCCTGGCCTAAAATTCTTCTTGGAAAACATTCCCAGTCTTTTTAACTGAGCTGTAAATACCCTTTCTCACTCTGATTTTCCCTTGATGGTATTGTATTTATTTATTTCCTATTTTCTTTACTCTAGAATGATAAATAAATGTCTTCTCTCTGCTAAAACTATATTGTCCACATGCAGTGATGATGCAGAGGCCACCAACCACATGTGACTCATGAACCCTTGAAATGTGGTTGGCTAGTCCACATTGAGCTGTGCTATAGTTGTAAAATATTGCACCAGATTTTAAAAATAAATAATATTCCCCCAAAATTATACACAGTATCACCATAAAACTTTGTATATGGATTACATGTTGAAATGATAATATCTTGGATATATTGAGAGAAAAATTATTAAAATTTACTTTTTTGTTTTTTACTCCCTCTAACCTTGCCACGAAACAATTAAGATTTTTTTGTATGTGCCATATATTATATTTCTTCTAGATAGCGCTAGATCATGGTCTTCAAACATAGAGAAAACATATTTTACTGATTTTTTTCTTCATATCCTTGTATGGCTCAAAACTGTATTGAATGAATAACTAATGAATGGAAAATAATCACTAGAAAAATAGCAGTGTCACTTAAGTAGCAGCAAGCAAAGAAGTTTACCCAGGTTGTATGTTCCTAACTTACCTGATTTTAGATCCATCATAAAAATGCTCTTTATGGTATTATTATAATATAGAAAAAATCAGAGAAAAAGGAACCAGCTTGAAAACCTTGTGATGGTAAAGTTCTGACTCTAAAATGTACATCCTGACTTTCATATATACTTTAAAAATTTTTTCATTTGAATCTGTGTTTGGGGGGCAATTCCGAATGTGCCTGTCATAGGCAGATGCTTCTGTTCTCTAAGACTAGAGACATAGGAATCAGTAGGTGGTAGTGCAGATGGCAAGGAGAGGGTGGGGTGACATTTCAAACTGTGGGCGGGACTAATGCAAATTTGGCAGCCCAAATGGAATTTTTGTGGGCCTGATAATTTTTGCAAGACTTCTTGCTTCCCAAGCAGTCGTTGTCTACCCTCCAAGTCCCCCACCATATATATACGCACACAGACACATACACACACACACACACTCATCTTAACTTTCTCCATTGGAAGTCTTTTATTTTGTAGTTAGGAAAGACCAAAAGAGTCCTTCTCAAAATTGTGCTTATGGGACCAAAGTCTATACTTGTAATATTGGAAACCACAGGAATTTTTCTTAAAAAGGACTTTAAATATAGATCAATAAATTTGTTTTTCATTATCCATTTAATCATTAGAAACATGCATACCGTGTAGGTATTAACAGAATATTCAATAATGAAAAATCGTTTCATCTGATTTTTTTTTTTTAAGCTTTTGTCGTTGGATTTACAGAGCTGTAGAATGAAAACTTCCTAAGATAAGTCAGCCTCCACACTGAGCTTTGCTGGCATGACTCAATGCCATTTCCAAAAACACAAGGTGGAAGAATTTTATCTCTGTATCCTTGATCCTCAACCTTTCTGTAGAGAACACCCTCCAGCTTGTCAATGTGTTCATATAGCAGTGATATGTTCCCCACCCTGTAGCCACAACAGCCCACTGAATTATATTCTTTTTTATCTTTTATGTGCTTGATCATGGGGTAGCCAATTATGTTACTGAAAAATTTAACTTTTTGCAAACTACTCTTTCCAATATTCTCATCTACCAAATTTGTAAAAATATTGGAAGTTTCAAAGGTAAAACTGTCAATTGACTATGATAAAAATGATGCTTGCCTTTTGGCCCCACAGAATGCTATATAAACCCTTATATTCTGAATTCCAGGTCATTCTCCTTTTAAGTTTTTGCTGTAGCAGGAAGAAAAAAAAGAGAGAGAGAGAAAGAGAGAGATACCGTCAAGTGTAAGCAAGGCTCTGGAGTAACCCATATTCTTATACATTGTTAGTCGGGATGGTGGTTCCTATGAAAACAATTTGGCATTATCTAGTAAAATTGTGCATACCTCACTATCCAAGAGCTGATTATTAGGGTCACATCCTAAAGAAATTCTCAAACATATGAACCAAGAAATAGGTACAAGAATGTTCACAGGAACACGGTCAATGACAGCAGAGAATTAGGAACTACACAAAGCCCTCTCAACAATGAAATGGTTCAGATAATTGTAGTAAATTTATACCATGGAATGCTCACTGGCAATAAAAATGATCTGTAGCTAAAATGAGCATGAGTGTATCTTATAGTCATGAAGTTGAGAAGAAAAATAAAACATGAAGGACTACATACAGTAAAATCCCATTTGTATATAGTCTTGATACCCGCAACATTGAACAATACATTCATTAAATTACGTTGAGATAAACATGTTTATATAAAGTCGCAACAAACGAAGTTCAAGATACTAGTGAATTTATAGTGAATGGAATGCAGAGTGGTAGAACCAGGGCATGGTAAGCAAGGGCTTCCAGGGTATTTGGGGAATGTTCTATTTTCCAACTCAAGTGGTGGGTATTGGAGTGTTTATTAATTGTATTTCGTACAAGTAGAAGTTAGTACATTTCATTAAAACTTACAGTTATGAATATTTTGTGTATGTCAAATATTAAATGTAAAATAATTTGAAGCATAGAGTTATAAAGGAAAGAAGGGAGGGAGGGAAAAAAAAACATGGAAAAGTAAAGGGAGAAAATAACATCTAAGAAAGAGAGAATAAAATAGTTAACCAGTCTGTGTGAGCAAAACAGAAATCCCAAAGGGAAAGTCCTAATAAACAAAGAAATGTTGGTTATGATGATATATTAACAATAACATTGAAATAACTGTGATGATAATGTAGTATCTAATGTTTATGCAGTAGTGATTTTCCAGACAATATTCTCAGTTGATACATTAACTGATCTGACAATTATAGTAACTTCAAGGTAGAGGCTCTACTATTTTCATTTTTCACCTTATTAAACTGAAGTAAATACAATCCCAGTAAACTTGAAAAAGTCACAAGTTTGGTAAGTGGCAGAGTGGGAATGTTAATCCCATTACAGACAGGCTGATTTCTTAATGCTCCAAGAATCATGGTGCCCAGATAATGAGTAAGTGTTAGGCTTGAAGCCTATCTGGCAAAGTCTCCATGAACTTCCCTGTCTTTTCTAAGATACATCTAGGTCATTTATGGGAATTTTGCTCATTCTCATGGAAATCAGGCAAACTGTTTCAGGAGCTAGAAGATTAAAATCTGAGCGTCTATCTTTACCTTTCAAGAAATTCTACAGTTTCCTGACTCTTCTCAAGACTGGTCATCCTTCATGAGATATGGAGTTTGGAATCTGTAGCAGAGACATTAGGTCATTTTTATTAAATGCATTTTCATGCATTACTGTATCTTCCTCTATTTCAATCCTTCGTTTTCTTCCTAGAGAAATAGTAAGTCTTATATAATGCATAGGATTTTTTTTGTGGTACATAATCTTTGATTAAAGAACAATATTGGAGGGGAGCCTGAGCGGCTCAGTTGGTTGAGCGTCCGACTTTGGCTCAGGTCAGGATTTCGTGATTTGTGATTTTGAGCCCCGCGTGGGGCTCTGTGCTGACAGCTCAGAGCCTGGAACCTGCTTCAGATTCTGTGTCTCTCTCTCTCTCTCTCTACCCCTCTCCTGCTCGTGCTCTGTCTTTCTCTGTCTCTCAATAATAAATAAACATCCATTTTTTTTTTAATTAAAGAACAAAATTGGCTAATACATTCCATATTTTCTGCCTAGTCTTCGTTGAAACCCACTGAGGACATTGCCAGGTGTAGAGTTTTATACACGACACCATCACAAATGGTTACAAACAGGGAAAGATGTAAGATTCTATATGTTTTTCAGAAATGTTAGTAAATATTATAACCATCTCTTAATTTCTTCCATCATTGTGATGACTTGATTCCGTGGAATGACATAGGCTTATTAATATTTTATCACTGTAGTTAGTAGAAGTCATCATAAAATTATATGTGACTCATCAAGATGGGAAAATAAAGCTCAGAATAATCATCAAAAGAGAGTCACCTTCCCTTTATTCCCCTACCCTGTGGTTCAACAACCTGACACAACAGTGATTACATCCTTTCCAGCCCAACTTGCTATGGAACTCAAATCCACCCCCCACCTTAGTCTATACTGTAAGTATGATGAGGATGTAAAGAAAATCTAAAGAGTTTCCAGATCAAGATACAGTGAGAACACCACAGGCTTCAAAGTCAGTGAAGCCTGGCAGTGTGCCTTTCTAAAAAAGTTTCA
The DNA here is from genome assembly GCF_046562875.1 of Panthera onca. NCBI lineage: Eukaryota > Metazoa > Chordata > Mammalia > Carnivora > Felidae > Panthera > Panthera onca. Next base: position 86,688,646 of record NC_138340.1, on the reverse strand, counting down.
TAATCTTGTTTTCAATCTCATCAAATCATTTAAATTTAGCTTCAATTTGTATAAGGGGCGTTAGACCTCCTTCACGTGGTATTTGTGAAAGTTCAGTGAGCTGATATATATAAAACGTGCACCAGTGTCTGATGCTAGTGCTTAACAATTTTTAGTTTACTTAACTTCCATTAATCCATTAACCCAAGTAGATTTTTAAAGCCATGATGACTATATGTAGCCTCAACAGTTCTTAAATCATATGGATGAAACCAAAATAATGGACACAATATCTTTTCGGGGAATGAGCCGTATCAAATTCCCCTGGTCCTCATCTGGCAGCCTTCCATTCCCCTAGCTTTGATCATTGATAATTGATCATTGGACTCCGCCTAGCAATTTCAGCCTTCCCAGTATCCCTGGCTGGAGGCATTTTTACAAGATCTCACTCAACGCATAGAGACCAATTATCAAGTAATTCTTGCTGGTAGCTGTTCTCTGACCTTGTGCCTCAATTGTTGCAAATGTGCCTTGTCTTACTGTAAATACCTTTCGTTCCTAGATAACCAGATTTCTGGTCTCCCCTGTTTGTCACCCCTCTGCCCTCAATCTATTCTCCTCAGAGTTGCAAACATAAACTTTTAATTGTGTTATGTCTAATTCTGTCATCCCTCAGTTAAATCTTTCAGGGACTCTTCATAGCCCTAAGATAAAATCTAACCTCATTAGCATCTTGAGGATTCTATATAATTCTGGCTATTTCTTCCTTTTGTAACCTCATATGAAATTACTCCTCTTTTTTGTTTGCGTTTGTTTGTTTAACTAAAGTTGAACAGTCTTGGCTGGTGTTTAAGATTTCTTCCTTGAATGTGACAAACTCGTTCCTGCCTCTGGCCCCATTGTTTCATCAGGTTGTTTTCAAAATTTCCTCATTGTTTCCGATTTTTAGCTGTGTGACTATTACATGCTTAACTGTGAGTTTCTTTTTGTATTACTGATTGAATTGCACAGTGCTTCCTAAGTTCCTGATCTGACATTTTTTATCAGTTTTTAGAAATGCTCACCCATTCTCTCTGGTTCTGCTCTGTTCTCTCTCCTTTCCTTATGAGACTCCAATTACATGTGTGTTAGATCTTTACCCTCTGTCTCACATGTCTGTACACCCTTTTCTGTATTTTTCTTTTTCTCCTCTCTGTCGTTAGTCTGGATAGTTTGCATAAATCTGTATTCCAATTCCCTAATCTTGTTTTCTGCATGTCCAATATGCTGTTAAACACAGCTATTTTTCAGTTCTAAAATTTCCATTGTATTCTTTTTTTTTATATAGCTTTCAATTCTCTGACAACATTTTCTACCATTTCATTTATTTCTCGATAGTTTTCTCTTTTCTTGAACACTTTAAACATAATTATTTGATTGTCCTCGTCTGCTGTTCCCACTATTTGGATCCCTGTAGGTCTATTTTTATTTTCTTCAGTTTTCTAAATGTTTGATCCTGTGGTTCAGTCTTTTAGCATCTCTAAAATACCTGATGAAATGCTGGTCAGGAGGAGTGATAGAATCCCAAGCAGGCCCATGCTGTCAGCCTAGAGCCTGAGGGAGGGCTCAGGGCTCAATATCACAAACAGTGACATCATGACCTGAGCTGAAATCAAGAGTTGGATGCTTCACCGACTGAGCCACCAAATGCCCCTGAACTTTCTTATAGTATATTATGCTTTTCATTTATAATCGCACTTTCACTTTTTGTGATTGTATATTATTTGCTTACCGCCTTTCCCTAAAGACATTTTAAGGTCCAAAATTGTAGGGACCATTGTACTTTCTCCTCCTTCTCCTCCTCCCCCCTGCAGTGTTTTACAGTTTTTGTGTGTCCCTGACCTTTATCTCTGTCAGCTATTCACTTACTTAGTTCTCCAACTACTCAGCATTTTTGTGCTTGCTATATTCCTTCTCCTAGGATGTGGCATCATACTTCTAAAGCAGTGGTTTTCCATCTTGGCTGAGGACATAGTCCTAGTTAGCAAAACCTTTATAAGAAAAATTTTTAAGTACTGTTTTGAATATGATGAATATGTATTAGTAGCAAAGACAGCTAACTGTCTAACAAAATATGTAGCCCTCCTCCCATAGTATAAAATTGACTTTGGCAAGTCCATGCTTGGAAAAAAGACTGTATTTCCCAACCCCTTTGCTCCTAGACAGGGCCATGTAATTAGTTCTCCCCACTGAAATATGAACAGGAATTCTGTAAGTTGCTTTTATATCAAATCTTTTAAAAGGAAAGGCTACAGGGGCTCCTGGTTGTCTCAGTTAAATGTCTGTAGCTCTTGATTTCAGCTTAGGTCATGATCTCATGGTTCCTGAGACTGATCCCCGTGTTGGGTTCTGCACTCACAGTGTGGAGCCTGCTTCAGATTCTCTGTCTCCCTCTCTCTTTGCCCCTCCCTCCGCTTGATCCCTCTCCCTCTTGCTCTCTCTTCCTCTCCCTCTCTCAAAATAAATAAACTTAAAAAAAAAAGTCTGCATTCTCCTCACTGCATCCTTTTTCAGGTGACAGAGTTTTAGGGAGCCTGAGGCCATGAGACTAATGGAGACTGTGTTGCTAATAACATTGGGTGAAGCCTCCATGTTGTACTGTTAATAGATTAAAAAGTGATTGCTCAACAAAATGTTGAGCTACTGAAACATATGGGTTTATTTGTAACAACTGTTAACATTCCTAAACTAATACAGAAAGTGATTCCGTAAACTGGGTGGTACCAGAACAAAAACCTAAAATATGTGACTTTGGTTAATTGTCAGGAGGTGATTATCAAAGAAGTTGATATAATACGCTAGGAACATAGAGACTCATGTTCTGCAGTGTAAGAACATTTCATCAAATTGTTATTGTCAGGACTTTATAAGGATACTGCCGGGGCAGCTAGGTGGCTCAGTCAGTTAAGAGTCCGACTTTGTCTCAGGTCATGATCTCCTAATCTGTGAGTTTCAGCCCCGTGCTGGGCTGTGTGTTGACAGCTCAGAGCCTGGAGCCTGTTTCAAATTCTGTCTTCCTCTTTCTCTGCCCCTCTCCCACTTGTGTTCTGTCTCTCTGTCTCTCTCAAAAATGAACATTAAAAAAAAAAAAAAAAAAAAAAAAAAGATACTGCATACCTCCAAAACTATAGCTCTATCTAAAACGATGAAAACAACAACAACAACAAAAACAAATAGGAAAAAACACCATAGTGAAGCTAGTGAACGTTGGATGTTTCTTACATGACTTCATGGAATTTTACAAGAAAGAAAAGGGATCATGTAAAACCAGGATGAAAAGTTCAGCCCTATGGCAAAGATTGGTTTAAGAGTGTCTTATTCCAAAGAAGTTTATGATTTCATATGGCACTAAGGAAACTGATCTTAGAAACAGACACAGGGAGGGAGGGAGAAAAAGAACTAAAGCAGATTTGAGTATGAAGTCAAAGAAATAAGTTTTGAGTGTGGTTATTATAACTTGGTACTGATGGAAGTAATTAGATCAGAAGCCTCTAAATTTTAGAGAATTCTGTTGTTAAAAACCAAATCCAAACAAAACATGACCCTGTCCTAAAAGAAAAAGCCTACAGCTGTTCAAAGAAAGGTCTCTGTCCCCTCACATTTATAATAACAGGAATTTTGATCCAAAATCTATTGCTGCTGTTACAAATTACCACAGACACAGTGGCTTCAGACAACACAAATTTATGATCTTTTAGTTCTGGAGGTCAGAGATTTAAAATGTGTCTCACTGGACTTAAATAACCATGTCAACGGAGCCGTGTTTCTTACTCTATGAAAGAACTTTTTTTTTCACCTTTCCTAGTATCTAGAGACCATTGTGTTCCCTAGATCATGTCCTCCTTCTGTCTTCAAAGCCAGCAATGGCTAGATAAGTCTGTCTTGCTGTGTTATTCTGACATTGACTCTCCTGCCTCCCTTCTTCACAATCTTCTGATTGTATTGGGCCCACCCAGATAATCCAGGATAATCTTCCCATTTTAAGTTTAGGTAGCAACCTTAATTCTATATGCAACCTTAATTCTCCCTTCCCTTGTAATATAACATATGCGTGGGTTTTAGGGATCAAAATGTAAACCTTTTGGGGGGAGATATGCTTCTTACCCCATACGGAGTGGTGGGTATACTCCTTACTGTTGATTTCAGAAACAGTCATGAAGGATAATGTACCAGGTTAGATGCAGCAGCCATTGAAAATAACAGATAAGGAAGTACATTTCAGAGTCAGAAATCAGGGCCTTGTCATGAAACATCTTTAATCCTACATGTGCTTCACCATGTCTACTCAGCAGGATTTTGTCTTTGCTGAGAAACAGTAACTGTTGTGTGTATATTATTCTTGCTTTTGCAAATGAGAATTTTTTGTAACAGTAACCTCTATACTGTTGGTGTGTGGTAATGGGGGTAGCCAGGAACTTGTTCTTTTGGGGTTGTTGTGTCATGGGAAACCAAATTTGAATGAATTAGAGAGAATTGTGAACTATGTAGAGTTCCTTGACATGGGGCTGGATTACGGGAAAGGACAGGAATTTAGCTTACAAGACAGAAGGTTCTGTATGTGAAAAGAAGGAAGCACAGACATTTGATGGTCAGGGATGTATAGGCTGCTGCCAAGACCACTAACTTGCTACCAGAATTTGTGTTCTAGCTTCTGTAGTGTTTATGGGAAGTTACTACCCAGACAGGGACCTCATTTGTCAACCTCCATTTGCATCCAGGTGGGGCCATTTGGCTAGTTAACTACCAAGGAATGAGAGTAGAAGTGATATCGTTCAAGTTAAGAAGTGGAGATTTCTTGTTAGGTGTCCTTTCTCCTTTTCTGATTTCAAGACTCCACGGCCTTGGAGACAGAGGAGCCATGAGAAGGAAAGAACCAGGCTCCTTGAATCACCGCTAAGAGAAATCTGCTTGGTGACAATCCAGCCTGCATTGGAGTACTCAATGAGTAAAGAAATACATTTCTTCTATGTTAAATCTTTAAAATATAAGGTATTATTTGTCACATAAATCACTGTTTCCCTAATATAGTAGTTCCTTGACTAAGCAGTCAGGGGTTAAAAAAGCCCTTAATTTTATAAAACAAAAAAATTAACTTTAGGATAGGTTCATCATTTCCCTATTAAAACACCAAAACTTATAAAAGGCATAGCATGAGTACATAAATAATTAGTTCTGTGACTGTTTTAATCAATGCTGAAATTTGTGACTATGTAGGTACAAAAATGCTGAAAATAACAACAACAAAAAAAAGTCCTGTTGAATATTCCTTTCAAAGTAAGGACAAGATAAAGCACATTGTTTGATATAATTTAGCATAATCCTCAATTTTTACTTTTAAGGGTCCTGGTTATGTTGGGGTATATGTGAATATATATGCCTTACATATATGGAATAATTTTTGTGTTAAGGAGAAAAAAAAATATATATGACTATTAATTACAGTTGCTGTTTTATACAAAAAGGGTACAAATAGAGCCAAATTTTATAGGTATTAACACTTGCAAAGGTTGAGCATATCATGACAGGAACTAACCTGTTTAGTTCTGTAAATTGTTAACTTAGCCGTAACATTTCAGGACTTTGACTCCCTTTACGGTATCAACGTAGTTTAGTAATGTTTCTTATGTTTTAATTTAAGCTCAGGAATTAGCCTTCTCCATCACATAAACTGATCCTGAGTGGCATAGCAAATTATCAAATAGTTACAATTACAACACAGTATTTCTTATAAGTTAAAACAGTACCTAGCTTTGGAAATGTTTTTCAAGAGTCATTATGCTTACAAAATTATAATTTAAACTCCTAAACCTTATGGTAACCTAAACCGTGTCCCCACCAGAGCTAATCTCTGTGCTAGTGCTGTTTATTCATATTGACGTAATAGAAATACAGAAGAAAATATCTCTCCGGGTGATACAGATTTCCTTGGAAGACTCAGGTAATTGGGAGAAGAGGAAGGCTCATTACAATTCTATACTTGATTGAATTTTTTTTCGTAACCATACTGTCTTTGTAGTACCTAGATTACTTTTCTGCCCAAGGCAGTAAGACTATCTTCTACTTTTTAACCTATAAAAAGCCTTGTTTATTTTTTGCTTTTGTTCTCTAAAAGGAATCTGTGACCCTTATGGGGATTAGTCTTATAACAAAGAGTAAAAATGCATGTGTCCTTCATATACATACATACATACAAAATACATAAAAGTGTCACACGAAGTATATTCAAGAAACATCTAAGACTACATTTGAAGTGCTCTTTGTTAATAATTCTTTGTGGTTATTTATTGTTTGTTTGTTTTTACCAAAACCCAAATAACTTCTCCTAGTGCCTGGAAATCTCCTTTTAAGGTGTATCTAGTTGATCTGATTAACCGATTTTTGATAATGACAGATGGAAATTTTGGTGTCAGTGAAAGAGGTGCGTCCATGGTGATGGTTTATGCATTTGAATGCACTTCTTAACTAACCTAATGCATAAATTAGATAATGAGGCTTTCAACCAAGTAGGAGAGGCAGATGGCCTTGAGGCATCTTCACCCTTGGGAAGAGGAAGTCTTTGACAGTCCTCTCCTGCTGAAGAGCAGCCTTCCAACTTGGCCTCGCATGTTGTTGGAGCTGTTTTGGGGCATGCCAGGATCAGGGAATTTGACACATGAAAGGTAGCAGCGGATCTGACAGGCAATTTAAGTCAGGAATTGGTGTTAACAGTAACACCTGATAATAAAACTCACCTCCCTGAATCACCATTCTCACCATGTCCTGAGATAGCCCACCAGTGTTGGAAGGTTTGCTCCAAGTTATTGATTTATACAATTTGTATTCAGTGTGTCATTCTTTTACTGTCTCTTAATGTCTCTTAATGTCTTTTAATGTCTTTTAATGTCTTACTTTTCCTTGGCCCACCTCACAGCATGGCCAACTTCTAAATATTCACTTTATAAGTAATCAGCAGAATTCCCCTGACCAGTAGAATCCATGTCATTTGCAAATTCTTAAGTCCCACCCAGATCTCCTGGATAGGAAACTCAGGGCTGGGACCAGTAATCTGTGTTTCAGCAGATTAGTGAGTGCTTCTGAGGCATGCACAAATTTGAGAACCATTGATGTATGATACTCTAGCTTAAAATTAGAGCTATAGCTTTCTCCTGTCATTAAGATTTTCTACCAGTAGCACCTCAGTCCAGCCTTTCTCTCAATGCACTGGTGCTGAATATCCCCTTTAAATCTGCTTGGGGGAGGGGGCAGGGGAGGACAAACCCTCATGTCTACAGATTGACCTGTCCCATGAATTTCTCTTGGCTCTTAGGATAATTAGAACAGATTTCAGTTACACTGGGTTTACCTGAAATGAACACAGCAGCAAATTTTGTTTAATTTTTCTGCATGTAATGCTTTTGGCTTATTTACCTGTCTTGTTTCCTTCATAATATATTTATAGAGTGCCTACTACTAGCCCAGGTACTTGATTAAAAGCAGTATTGTATATAAAATTTGTAGTCGAGTAAATTGCACTAGACATTATGTAGCACAGATGTAATTTAGATATAGCTGATATGTCCTGTAAAGTGTATGATTCACTGGTTTTTAGTATATTGACAAAATTGTGGAACCATCACAGGTAATCCTGGAATAGTTCGTCACCCAAAAGGAAACCCTATACTTATTAGCAGTCACTCCCCATCCCCCAAATCACCCTCATCCTAGGCAAGCACTAAGGTACTTTCTGTCTTTATGGATTTGCCTCTTCGAGACATACCATAAAATACATTAAATAATAGATGGTCTTTTGTGACTGACTTCTTTTACTCAGCATGGTTTCAAGGTTCATGCATGTTGTAGCATGTGTTTATTGCCAGGTAATATTTCATTGAATGGTTTTACTGCATTGTATTTGTATACTTATAAATTGATGGACATTTGGCTTTTTACTTTTTGGCTATCACGAAGATTCCTTCTGTGGACATTTCATGGATAAGTTTTTGTGCAGACATATTTTTTCATCTCTTTTGAGTGAATACCTAGGAGTGGAATTGGTGAGTCACATGATCATTGCATCTTTAACCTTTTCTAAAGTTTTCCAAAGCACCTGACCAATTTTACATTCCACCTGTCATGTAGTTTTCAAGAGTTTTTGACCTGGAATTCTGGATTCAAGGTGCAAGTTACACAACTTTTTTTTTTTTTTTTTTTTTTTTTTTTTAAATACCAAAGGGCATGATGCATCCTAAGACTAGAAAAGAAGTAGACATCTCATAGAAACATTTATATGTAACAGACAAACACACATTTCATCCAATTTTGGGGTGGCAAATAGAGCTATAGAAATTTATGAAGCATGCAATTCTCGGAATATTAGGCTCTTGGGAAGCTCTTAATAATAAATGAAAAGATGACCGACTGAGATGGTAATTTTACAGATAAACAAATGAAGACACATCTACATTTCTAGTGTGACTCCAGCTATGTGGTGAGTTCTTTAGATTTCTGTGATGTACTCACCCATATATGCTTCATGTGTCAAAGGCAAATTTTCTTTTTTCCCCCTTAATGAAATATAATAAATTTTTCTTAATGCTGTTAATGAGATTAAGTGATGACCATCAATCTATGTTAATCATTTGGTATTTCCAAGGTTATTAATTTAAAAGTTATTAGAAGTCTGTTAGACTTTATGACCAGAACTCGTGATCACATCCCTAGGAGTTGAAGGTAACAGAAATTTGAAGCCATGCTTAGGTTGTTGACGAAAATCCCCATGTTCTTTCTATGAGAAAATGCAAGCCTGTGGTTCAAAACAGTCATATAAAAATAACATGTTTGTAAGTTGAGGATGGCCTGTATTTTTGGATCACTGTTAGTATTACAGTATTTAATAGATATTTTTACTTAATTTTCAAAAAATACTTCAGTGAGAAAGCACTGAATTCAGTCCATTGTCTTAATACTTCATTGAGAATTAAAATGACAAATCCTTTATTTGAAGATATAACAGAAGTTATCAAAATGAAATGCATTTATAGATTTTATTGATCTAATTTTCCTGGTTTCATATTCCATTTTCAAAGCTTCTTCCTTGATCAGGGTGAGGATGTTTTATTTCTGTAAAATGTGTCTTCCTCATCTCCACTGAAAGGAAGAGGAATCAGTGCTCTGAAGATGTCCCACTGAGGTATTGCTGTTTATGGAAGAACAGCACACAAAACAGTAAATAGCTCTAGCCAGTGATTAAATGCAGAAGCAGAGTTGATGTATCCGATAAGTGTAGATGTCATTTATGGTCTCACATACTTCAGTATCATAAACACTCTTCTCATTGTACAAGTGCAAAGATGACAACACAAAATAAACTGTAACACATATGTAAGTGATACAAATGAAGCAGGTGCATATGCCAATATGAAGTATAATTCTGTTGAATTTATATGAATCTATCATGGTGTGCTCATATGATTTTTTTTTTTCATGTCAGTTTCAATACAAACTTTTTATAGTGATTAAGTGCTTAAAGGAACTATGTGGAGGATATAGGCTAAAGTTTCATATTTGGGAAAAAAAAACACTAGTCATCAGGAATTTGTAGTATCATTTAAGTATCAAGTCTGATCATTTATCAAGGTCATCAAAATTTGTCTAACATTGGGGCGCCTCGGTGGCGCAGTCGGTTAAGCGTCCGACTTCAGCCAGGTCACGATCTCGCTGTCCGTGAGTTCGAGCCCCGCGTCAGGCTCTGGGCTGATGGCTCGGAGCCTGGAGCCTGTTTCCGATTCTGTGTCTCCCTCTCTCTCTGCCCCTCCCCCATTCATGCTCTGTCTCTGTCTGTCCCAAAAATAAATTAAAAAAAAAAAAATTTGTCTAACATTAATGTTAAGTTGAATGAATATTTGTTATGTGTCTACATAGCTAATACTTGTGGATCTCACCAAATACTGTCCCAGTTTAAATATGTAACGATTGATCTTTTTAAATAAAATGGATACTGGCAATCTTCTATAATACTAAAAGCCATTAGAACACATCCTTTAAATGGGTGAACTGAATGATATATGTATTATATGTAATAAAGCTCTTAAAAAACAAACTGGGAAAAAATCATATATTTCCAATAACTATTTTTCCAGTTAAATTTTCCTACATAAATTGTGCCTTGAAAATGGTTTTTCTTTTGTTGTTGTTGTTACACACTAAATCAGTAGAATCTACCTTTATTGATCATTAGTGTACTAACATAATATGTACATTTTAAAGCATATATATAAATTAATGAGAAAAATAATGGTACTTCCTTAGGGTGTGTGTATACCACAGAGTTCATTAAATGTATACTATGTACTAGTTCATTGTTCTTAGAGGCTATTGTTCTCTTTAAAATAATGTCTTATAGATTTCAAGTCTGAAGTCATTAGAGAGGGAGACATTTTTCACATCGCGTGAGTAAATGCTTTATCTGTTGTCCTGCTCCAGCCCTCACTTGGGGGGTGGTTACGAATCAATGAAAAAGCTGAATGAATGAATGAATGAATGAATGAATGCATGCATGAATGAATGGCATGCTGTATCATTTAATCTTCACAGGATTGTTCCCAACTTTAAAAATTTAAAACGAACACTCAGGAAGGCCGAGGAACTTGGCCTCCATTCCTGAACTACTCAATGACAGCGAAGTTTTGTGGTTAGGTATAGCTGTGCCATTTCTAGCACACCGCTGCATGTGACCATACTTCTCTGTAGCTGCGAATTTCTAGTCATTTCAAGACTCAGCAGAGTATCTGGAATCAAGAATGTGTTTGATGGAGGTCTTGGGGATGAATGAGTTCAAGTTTTCTCATTAAGAACAAGTTAATGTAAGACATGGGCAGAGGCTGGGGCATATGCCATTTAATGTAGTTCAGGACTCTTGAACATTTTCTGAATGTGAAGACTTTTTGAGGTGAGAAGAAAGTCATGGAAGCAGCTAAATCACTTTTGCCCTTCCCTCCTAATCCCATTTACACCTTCTGATTGTTGATGAATTTTTCCTGAAAAAAGTTATTGGGAGAGAGTAGTGGTTCCGAAGGTTGAACATGGAAAGAGAGTGGGTTCTAAATTTGATGAGTGATTTACTATGAAAGTGTTTGTTTCATACAAATCACTATTTTATATGAAATGGCTTGTGATGTTTTTCATTAGAGTTGATAGAAAAATCCTGCATGTCAAATGATCAGATTGCTGCCTATGAGCATATCAAATGCAAAGCGAATTTGCAAACTTGTTATAGTAGTTGTACCTTATATAACACTTAAATATCATTTTTTTAATTTTAAAAAAGTGGTTAAATATTAATGTTATATAATGTGTTCTCCTTTCAGAGAATCTTAAAAGGCTAATATTTCCTACAAGTAGGGAGATACTAAATATTAGATATTTTATGGATCAGTAAAAATTTTAGGTTGATGGAATATAAAGCAAACTTGTCCTACTCTTTTGCCTCCTTTATGGCACTGGTTTCTTATGTAGGCAGTTTTGGCCTTCACACTTCTTGCTGTCTCTATGTTACCTCTTTTGTTTGCATCGTGTTTATCTGTGTTGTATGAACAAACTGATCCCCCCCCCCCATTTCTTCCTTTATATTTCCATTTTTCTTTGGATAATTTCTTTTTGCATTTCAAAATTTTTCCACTTCCTTTTCTCCTTACTACTTACAAAAAAAAAAACAAAAAAAAAAAACCAACCCTCTTTTGGTCATGTGTTAAAGACACTCAACTATTGTCTGTTGGGGAAGAAAAAAATCAAAAGAAGGGGTGGAGAAGGGGCGGAGTGGGGCTGGCTAGTTAACTTGGGGAAGAAAAGGGGAAAACACAGCAGAACTGGGTTCTGTCCCTGACCACTGATGAATCATGGCCATTTGTTACGGCTGGAATTGAAGTGCTGTCATCGTGTAGGCATTAAGTTTATGATGAGAGTTCATCTTTGAGAAGTATTGTGTCATTGTTCAAATGGAGAAATTTGACATAGTTTGAGAAATAGGAATGAATTGTATAATCAATCCAATATATAAGAAATCCCAAAATAATATTGAAAACAAGTCTTGAATACAAGGGACTGAAGGTACTAATAGAGACAGATGACTTCGTCTACACAGCACTCCTAACCATAATGTTTTCATGCACATTCTTATTACAGATAATTACTACTGACCATGTGAATGACATAATTAAAGTTAAAGTCATTATTAACGGGAGCTGGATTAGTGAATTCTATTAGAATTTACAAAAATAAAAGCTTTCATTTTGAAGTTATCCACCTGATATTTTAGAGTTATGCTTTTGGTTTAAATGTACTAAAATTTAGTCTGCAGGTATCCTACCCCTATAAATTCTGTCCACAATGAATGACATCTTGGCAAAAATAGATGGATCTCTGTGTAACACAAAGATTTGCAGTAACATTTGCAGGTAGTAAATATACTTAGCTTGAAACACAGGGCTCACTTTGCTGTTTTACACTGGACTGTCTTCACCCAAGTTGGCCAATTTATGAAATCAACTCTTGTAGCTAGCTGTGGACATTCTGAGAGAATCGTATTTTTAAAGTGTGGGTCATCTTAGAGTAAAATTTAAGGAATTGTGAATAAGAAAAAGAAAACCAATGTGTATAAATTCCATTTGTAGGCCATGCAAGCTCTTTTAAGAATCCTTATTCTTGGTTTTAAAGGTATAAAATATTTAAATATTATTAATTATAAAAAATAACAGGAAATTATACAGCATACAACAATATCCTTTAGATAATTAGGCATCATAGTATCTTTTTTCCCCAAATTGTAAGAAACCCTTAGAACCCCACCACCTTTTAAGATGAATCTGCTATTACTATATAAACATATTTGTACTGTCTTGATTTTCAAATGTTTGCACATACCAAACTTAGAAGTTTGCATCTCCCATCCGTGACAGGTGAGTAAAGTAGGTGATATTATTGACATCTGTCAATGGAATTAGGATTGTAACTCTAAGTTTACTGATGTGTCCAGGTAGTCATGTTTTCTTTGTAAGAATAGCAGGAATTTTAATCACATAAATCTAAAATCTGTGCTTATCAAAATAAAATGATTGCTCTCTTGTTTTTCTCACCATTACTCATTACTGCAGAGGGTGAAATTCCCGGCCATACCCTTTTGTGGTGCTTCTGTGGACACTTAATAGATTAATTCTGTATTAACTGTATAAACAGTGAATTTGGTCCAAACATACCTACAATCTTACAGAAATATGCTAGGTTACAGTGGTGGTTTATTGTATTTAAAGTATATTAAAAACATAGCATCAGAAAAATATCAGTCAACCATCCTCCTTTTTTCTCTCCCATGAGAGCCTACATCCATACAATTAAAATAAAACCCCCAAACTGGAAGGAGTGACACATTTGTTAGTTTGGGTCATTTCAAATGTTACCCTCTATCTCTTACTATGTTTGGTTGTATCTTTGCTGCTCACGAATACTGAGAGATAATTGAATTCTTCCCTCTGTGTAGAATATGCATAAGTAAATGGATTCCACATATTTTGTGCTATACCCTACAGTTTAAAAACAAACACAAAAACAAAACAAGAAGTAACCAACAACTCCAACTCTCTAGGATGAAAAAAGATCTTACAATGAAATCTAGATTTTCAAGCTTAATAACTTTTGTTTTTGCTTTTGTTTTTAATGAGAAGTCATGCTGTAGGTACTGATTTCTTCTTCTGAGATGGGCTTGTGTTTAATGGGGAAGGGAGAAGAGCAGGAGGAGAAAAACAGAAAAAGGGATGAATGAAGAAATCTATTAACAGAAATTTAAAAATAGAGTAGCATAAAAGCTATTGCTTGGTTGAAGACCTGATACAATTTTTCTTTTAATGTTTTTTTTTTTTCCCCGAGACAGAGAGAGAGAGAGAGAGAAGGAGGAGGGGGGGGGAGGGGGAGAGAGACAGGGAGATAGAATCTGAAGTAGGCTCCAGACTCTGAGCACAACGCGGGGCTGGAACCCATGAACCACGAGATCATGGCTTGATCCAAAGTCAGAGGCTTAACCGACTGAGCCCAAACTTTGATGGTAATTAATATAACTGATAATATTTCTACATATTTAAATCAGAAGTTTGTCAATAGGATTCCGATGGGCAAACAATAAACTTCCAATGAGTATTATTCAATGCTACTTTGTATCCATTTAGCATTATCCATTAGTACTTGTTTAATGTTAGTGTGCATTCTTTCCTTAAAAGTTTAATGCCTTGTCAATAACTATATTACTTGGGCCCCTCAAAAATGTCCTCTAAATATTTCTCTTGTTTGTAGGAGATATTTGACCATATTTCTTCATCTCAGGTAGTGTCTTTTCCATGGTGCTTTCTGTAATGGCCTCTGTGCTGCTTTAGTTTAAAAATACTGAATGTGAACACTGACTTAAAAACCATTACACATGCCCTTAACTATTCTCCTGGGAATTGATAGTTCTGAGTTGCTTTCTTTTCTTATTCCTATCTCCTGAAAACATTCCCCAAGGACTGAGATAGTTGAAGCTTTCTGTCGATTTGTTTTTAACTCTGGCTTTGTCTGGCGGTATGAGCATCTGGCAAAGGAGCATACCGTCTCACATTGCAAGTGTTTCTGATTGTGGCTCTCACACTATCTTTACCTCAGAGACAGGTCCTGTTCTGCTATTTTCATGTAAATAAATAAGGCCTGTTGTCACAGTTTTCTTAGTTTCTTAATGTATACCAAAAACTCTAGAAAATTAGTCATTGCCTTTAAATTTTTTTTGGCCAAGGAGAATTAGTTTTCTTTCTAGAGTCTCTTTGTGTGTTTGCACATAAGAGAAAATATAAGACATTTTAGTTACGTTGTCTTATTTTTAAAGCAAAAATGTTGAAGAAATCAGATTTCATTTATTGAAAAAAAATTATACAAAAGCACTTACACATACGTACAAAAATATGCTCACAAAAATTGAATTTTATGCTACCAATATGCATAGTATAAGCTAAAACAAAAAAGGAGATGGAAAATTTCATGGCTATTAGGTCATATTGTTCTTTGTTCATTTTTAATAAAAATAAAATGTACATAAACATTTACTTACAGTAGCAATTCAGAGTTAGCCGAAAGTTAGAAATAATAAGTTGATCATAAGTAAAAGTCAATGCTTTCCATGAACTAAGTATTTTGGATTAAACTTTTTTCTAGAAATGATTAATACAGACCTCAAATCTTCATTAATCTTCCTTATTAGATTATTTCCTCTTAAATGCATAGTAGAGATTGATTTCTGACTTCTTGCTTACGGATATCCCATAAGACAAGTTTCATCATCAATCCTTATGATTTATAAATATTTTACCCGGAATAACAATAGTTTTGGTGAATAAGCAAAATTTTATTAAAATTAGTGGGATATGGTCTGGCTTCCATGGAATTTTGCAAAATAACTGAGCTGAAACAATGCACTGTAGGAGGCTATGGCTAATCCAACAGGCACATAATGCTAGGTTGTGAAATTGATCCTCTTTTAGTTATCATACTTTAGAAATAAAAGCCACATTTTGAATATCCTCATTAGAAAGGTTTAGACCGATAAAGCCTTTAAGAGCAAACCTCACAACAAAGCATTAAGCAATGATTTAGGCTTACAGTTGATAACCAACACCTTCAAGAAAGAATTATAGAAGCAATATGTTTCTTCAACAGCTTCAGATATTAGAGAACACAGTGCTTCGTCAGAGGGATCCGAAGAAATTGAGATCTGTCTCAAAGGCCAAAAGTTAACTGTGAAGGCTGACTTACCTTCTCTAGAAGTTTATTACATTCCTTTTGTTCTTTAAGCTCTTTCTCTTAGCTGTCAATGGGATATGATGCACTTCCTCCGTAGGAACTCTGAAGTCATCATTGAAATAATTGACAGAATATGATACAGTATTTTTTTGTAGGGAGGCTATTATGATACCAACATATCACATAGACAGTAATGGGCATCTAATTCTGCTATTCGTAATCCCCATGCTGCGAAGGAAAACCTTCTGAATCATTAAAAATTGAAACAAAAAATGAAGGAGTTGACTATTTGGTTATCTAAATTTGGAGTGGAAAGCTATCTTCAGTTACCTGAAATATCCTTCCCAAGCTCTAATTCTCAGTCCCATTACATCCCACTGCATTTCTCATTTGCTGGCTCCTGCTGCCACACTCCATGCTTAGGAAAAAACAAACTAAGTTAAGTCACGGTGGGGTGCCTTTTGTGAGGCCGCTCAGAATAGGAAGAAAGAAAGAAAGAGCAAGCTAGAGATGTAGAGAATATAAAGAAAACAAACAAGGCACACACAAAAGGAATAAGGAAGAAGAAAACATCGCCAGGTCAAGAATCATAAAATCACATACATTTAAAAATTTTTGCTACTAAGTATTATTGGTCTTCTCTGTTTGGGGAGAAGCCGGATAATCAATTTCGAATTAATAAATTCTCCTTTCACAAGCTCCTCCTGAAACTCAAAAAAGAGCTAATGAAAAATCTTACAGCCACCCCATAATTACAGCTTTTACGCATATGCAGGATGGTCATACTTTTTGCATCAGAAATGGCATTCTTTTCACTTCCTGCCAAAAGTGCCCCAGTACAGCACGATAGGGAGTTTAAGAATTTAAGATATTCAAGGAAACCTTTCCACCCCTGGCACACCACTTCCTTCCTGAAGGAGGCCTGTGCCCTGGGGAAAGGCCTAATCCCAGACCCTTCTGCTCTTTCTAGAAGGCCTGAGCTGGCCCTACCAATGCTTCTCCCGGGGGTGGAGGTGAAACGGGTCCGCCATTGCTGCTCCCACCCCCTCCCTTCATTCCCCCTCCGCATTCGAGTCCGTTTGGCAAGTTGCCACCTGTTCCCGCTGTATCCCCGGTTCGTGTTTTCACACTGAGGAAGTGCACTCAGCCTGCAGCATCCCTCCCTGTCAAGGCAAGGCAGCCCAGTGGCTAAAGCAGGGCGTTTTGAACCTTTTGGAGGTGGTGTCACTAGGATGTTACAAAGCCCTTCTCCCCAGCACTATTCTTCTGGGAAGGAGAATTGGTCCCTTCACCCCTGTGTCCTACTAAACGGCAGGTCTGGAAAGATTTTACAGCTTCAGGTCTTTCTCTGACAGTCCTCAGCCCGGCCCTGAGGCTCCGTCCTCGTCAGGTGAGCCCTACTTGGACAAGGGGGCCGCTGGCACAACTGTCATTTAAGCCACGCCAGAGGCTCTCGCCTCTGGCACTCCAGGGCAAATAAATAGTGCCACCTGGTAGAGTCGAAACTGGTGCTTTAAAATGCAAATACAAACCCCTCCTACATTTGTTGTCACATCACTTCTCCACGATTCCTAGGCAGGCGGTGGATTCTGCGCCCGGGAGAAGGGCTGGGGGGACGCTGCCTGCTGGTGCAAAAATAACCCCCGAAGACGCGAGCCCGGTACTCGGCAGGAGCTCTGCAGCCTGTGGATGCCCGCTGGGCGGCTGGCTGTCCCCCGGGAGCCCCGCGGGGCTGGGTCCGCTCCCCCGCCTCACGCCGGGCGGCGGGAGCAAGCCGACGCCGACTTTGGGAGTTCCTTTCTCCCTTGTATGGAGGGCTGCTCCGGGCCCGTCTCCGCCCGACTGCTCTGACGCCCAGCCCTCCTGCTGCCCACCCCCAGCCACCTCCCTCTGACTTGCCCGGAGAAGCCAGACGGAGCCTCTCGCTGCCACAAGTCTCTCCGCCTGCCATTCCCCCATTCCTGCATCCACCCCCACCCCCTCCCCAGCGCCGTCACCCCTCCTCCGCCCCCGCCTCCGCCTCCGCCTTCTCCCCAGCAATCAGGAGAATAAATCAGGCAGGAAACCGAGAGCGAGAGAGATAGCGAGAGCGCGCGAGCGCCGGGGGACTCGCCCAGGTCTGTTTCCAAAGTCGCCCTTGATGGCGGCGGAGGCGCGGCAGCCGCGGCGCGGAGCAGCAGACGCGCGCTAGTGGGTCCGCCCGCCGCCGCCCCTTCCCCCGCGCGGGGTTCGCCCCTGCCGCCCCCCGCGCCTGTCAGCGCTTCGGCCCCGGGCGCGCCAGCCTTCCGGACGCCCGCGGTCCGGGCGGACTGTGCTCCTGGTCCTCCGCCCGCGGTTTCCAGCACCGCTCCTTCCCCCGGCCGGGGAGGGAGGCGGGATTGATCTTCGATCGCGAAGATGGCTGCTGGCTGCCTGCTGGCCTTGACTCTGACACTTTTCCAGTCTTGGCTGATCGGCCCTTCGTCGGAGGAGCCGTTCCCTTCGGCCGTCACGTAAGTCGCCGGGCCGGGAGTGCGGGCCGAGGGGTGCGGCGGGAGCTGGGCGCGGGAACCGTTCCCGACCAGCAGGGCTTTTCAGCCCGTGGGGGTGGGGAGCGAGCCGGGCTCGGATCTGGAGAGGCCGGGGTGGGAGGTGCGCGCGGCTCGCCGCCGGAATGCGCGCCGAACCGGCGTCTCGGGCGCCTCGGTGGGGCCGGGCTGTCCCGGGAACCGTCCGCCGCCGACGACTCACGGCGCCTCCGCCCAGCTCTGCAAGGATTCCCTACACTGAAAGAGTTTAGCTGTGCTGGGGCGAAAAAGTTTCCAGCCAGATACCCGCTGTCATCAGACTCAGTCCGGTAACAAGTTGCGTTTGGGTGGGTGTTTTACAAATAGGTAATTTCTGGCTTGCTAGGGCAGCGTGAACTCTTCCCTCACTTGGCCCTGGGGGATGCTCTCCCGCTGCTCTGGTACCCAAACTCGTTTAGGTCCCAAATTACTGGGCGCACTTGACAGTCATTCTCCTCCGAAGAGTGCTCACCCAACGCAGCTGAGAGTGCTGTCCACCTGGGGGTCTCGCAGGTCCTGGGACCACACCATCCAGCCTCCTCATCCTGCATTTGAAGCATCTAAGTGCCGGTAGACAAGCTTTTCCTGTTCTTAAAATGAATAGAACCTATTCTTTGAGGGAGGGACGATCGTCTCCAGAGTCTCCTGCAATTTTCTCTTATTTTTAACATTTCTAAAATAACTTAAAAAATTCGCTGCTGCTCTGGAAATAGAGCGCTTAAAGGTAACTGTATAGTCACACGGCAGGAAGGGAATGAAAAATAATTCTCTTGGGTTTGAAAAAAGAAGCAAAGTCAGTAGCTCATAAAAATATATACACGTTTTAAAATGCGCTGAATAGCCTATGGGGCAGGTTGGGAAAGCATTTATTTTGGTTCTTAAAGGTACTTTAAAGCTTCTAAGAGTAGGTGATCTTAAATGGATGAGTCACTTTAATGCATTTTACATAACAAAAACAAAGCCCAAGGTAGCCTTCCCGGTATTTATGCTGTTGGGAATTATTTGCTGTCCTTTGTTGGCTGAGTGCTGAATCCTGGAGTTTTTGGTGGATGCTAACAGTGAATCTTTACCAGTCGAAACCCTGCAGCTCTTATTTAAGATGCAGCTTAAAGTATTTATTACATTAGGTGCCGGTGCAAGAATCTGAAGGATGCCCATTCTAACCCGGAGAAGGGGAGTGTCTAATATTTTTCGTCACTGATTTACAGTCATGTCCCTTTTTAGATAATCTTCCATAAAAATGATTGCAGATCCTTTTTGTTATGAAGCGAAGAGGAAAATACCATCTGTAGGTCTTAGTTTAATTGGCAGGAAGTTCCAAGCGGATATTTTGAAATATATAGAGTAAGAATTACTTTAAAGATGCTTCAGAATAATTCACTCTTAGTAGGCAATTACACTTTTAGTGATTTACTTTTTTTATTCTTTTTGTAGCTTGGCCTATAAAGCTAGAACTCAAGTGACTCTCTTGCGTTTGTGTCAAATGAAGAAGTGGCTCTTTAAAAAGGAATCAGTGTGTTCAGTTTACATGCTTTTAACGTGTTGTTTTTTTAACTGACAATTTATCAATATTTGTTTCATTCGGAGGGAATACACCATCACCCCATTGGGGAAAACGATGGCTTTTTAAAGTGCAACAAAATACAACCTTCTATTCCTGAACATACCATTGTAAAATATTAATGAACAAATCCTTATTTTTGAGAAGGATACCTACAAAAAATGTTTTCCTAAAATTAAAATAATTCAATGTTTACTGTCAGAAATTCACTGGAGACCAGAAAGAAAATAATTGATGAAAAAAGGAATTAGGAAACCACAATTTCTTTTCTTTGAAAGGGTTTGAAATTTATTTTGTAACAAAGGAAATTGAAGACATTTTCAAATAGTGAAACGTTAATTATTTCGTGGAATAAGCGCTTAATAAAAGACCTTGTAGAGCTAAGTCAGTCTCCTGTAGGTAATATTAACACTGTTTTTGTAAGGCTTCTGCATCTTCAGTAATTCATTTGAAAAGTTAAAATACCATCTTCTAAGGACAGGAGAAATGATAGTTGACATTTGTCCCTCATGGTAGATTTCTGAATAAACTTCATGAAATTTAAAAAGGTACAGTATTAATTTCATCAAGGTGTGCCATTGCTTTTCTTCCAAGAAAACAATTCATACGGAATGTTTACCATGATAAATCTCAAATGGTTGGGAAAAAATTCAAGTTTATAAAAACTCAGTACAAAGATTAGAGTATCACTAAAGGCAAATTATTACAGTCCTATTTCTAAATTTGTCTAGAAATCATTAATAAATTCTTTTGTTTTTTGACAATTTTACTTTTCCCAGGAAAAGTGGTATATATAAATAGTTTTTGAGTAGTTTAAGAGGAGAAACATGCCATTGAGACAGTATAAAATTAATTGTGCACTCAGTGGGTGGGACTTGAGTTAGAATTATAATACAAACTTTTAATTTTTTTAGCTAGTGTTTACAATAATATTAAAGGCTTAAGTTTTATTATAATAAAAAAAGAAATAGTGTATCATTCTAAATACCTTCTTTATGCTGTAGCATATATTGTCATGTAGCATATTCTTCTTGATTAAAGTACAGTAAATGATTAAAGTTATAGTTCTAACACCTAACCCTGAAATAATGAAGTGTTGTTTTTGTTTGGTTTTTTTTTTTTAACCCTACCAAGAAAGGAATTTTGATGCAATTTTTTTTTGCTGTTAGGTTTTTCTTCTGGAAATGATTGTCTCAGTAAAGTGGGAATCGTAAATATGCCATATGGTAGCAACCATCTAATGTATATTGGTTTATATATAAATGGAAAACACATCATTTTTATGTTATAGTACGCACATGTTATATTGGTAGTTTAAGATATAGTTTTCAAAGAGGGAGTTCTTGCTTGTTCTAGAAATAATTTCTTGGCACATAATCGAAAACACTTCTGTTTTAAAACTCTGGATAATATGTATTTGGCCAGTATTGTAATGCTAATTTAAATCTGTTGCTCTTTATTTTAGAATCTATTTACAAATCCATATTTAAAGAAAAACACTGTAGTGTAACTACTGTTAATGTTAAACTTTTATCTCAGTCATATCAAAATGCCAATCAGCCAAGAATAATTGGCTGAGAGCCCATTGGTATATGGGGATTTTAATATAAACTAATATAAACTTTTAATATAAACTGTAATAGAATAAATATATTAATATATAATTATATAATATAGATAAACTGTGTAATAAAATAAATATATTAAAAAGAATTATAGCTATCTACAGGAAAAAAATATATCTCATGAGAGAATAGTACTTTGGGGTTTAAATACTTGAGATGTAAATATTTTTTCTGTTATTTGACAAATATATATTTAAAGACTATGGAAAATAAATTTTTTATTTGTGTCATAACAGTGGAATGCATATCTTTTTCATGTGTTAGAAGTGACATAATTATTTTCATGTGAGCTTAACAGTTTCTGTTCACGTACTACATGCACAAGGAAGTGTGCCCTAAGATGAGATATGAGATAAAATATTAAGTGTAAATTAAAACCTAAAAACATTGAACATTAATAAATCCCTTTCTTGGATCTTTAATTTGTTCTCATAAGCTTAATCGTAAGATAACATTTATTATTCCACAGGTGTATGTTTAAAATATGCAACAATACATATATTTTTCAGGTAAGTAGTAGCATGATGTTAAGTTTCTTAATGTTTATATTTGGGTATATGTATAGCTATTTGGATTGGCATTTGAATGAGCATTAGGCAGAATGTAATGTATATAGTCTAAAGAATTTTTTTGAAAGGTACATGAATCTAAGGTTATTATGGCTTACAAAAAGGAGATAAAATGTACCTTTATTATTTTGTATAGCTTTCACTATTTGATTTTAACTTAATAAATGTATATAAAATTAGAATCTATAGCACGTTGTTCATTGTGAAAATAGAAATTTTACCGCTCTTTTTCTTCAAAGAAACCTGACTACACAGATACTTTTCTATTTTTTCTCCAACATTGATAAAAAATAACCTAATGAAATACTCTTCATTTTTGGGTTTACACCTGGTAAGGTTTTGCAAAAATATGAAAAAGACATGCAAATTGTGTATTCAAATTTACTATTTACTTTTAGAAGTATATATAAGAAATAGCAATGCATTTCGGAACTTTTAAAATAACTTAAAATATTGTACCCATAACAAACTATTATTAAATTGATATGTTTTCTGGAGTACAATTATATAGAACACATACACAGAAATTTCTTTTTCGTATTTGTTAATAGAGATTTCCAAGAAAGCAATCTGTTCTTCTCAATTCACATCTTGTTTTCTAGTGTCTGTCTTCAAACTATTTATAACCTTAAAATGGAGACTTAAATGGTTAAAATAAAATATCTTAGGGAAATCACCTGATTTGTTTATTTCCTTCATTATCTTGCAGGCATAGACATAATCAGAGTTCTAAGGTAAATCATACTCAGAAGTTTGAAAAAAAAATCAGAATTTGTTTCATTATTTCTAAAAAGTAACATCTGGTTGTTACTGATGTGTCAGCCTTCCATCATTTGTAATAAAAGAGCTGTTTGTTGTCGGATTTCAAAAAAACATTTAAGCTGCTTATGGTGGGGTAGGAACTCTGTTCTGTTACCTCCAGTCCGCATTTGCGGACTTGGCTTGGAGTGTGCATCAGACACTGTGTCCCACAGTGTCAGCCACTTTGTCTTTTCATGGACTATGTTTAGTACCACAGATGTTCCCAAGCCTTTCATATGGTTGCTTTCCAGTAAACTTGGAACTGTATGGAGATGGTTAACCATGTAGCTTACCCGTGATTTATCTGTGTGTGTGTGTGTGTGTGTGTGTGTGTGTGTGTGTGTGTGTGCACAAAATCGTGAAACTGGTTGTGTCATATTTACAGATTTGAAAAAAAAAGGCAATTGATTTTAATGTCAACTGAACTAAAAATGGTGTAGTACTTTGTGAAAACTACGATTTTTACCTTTCCCGTGAGGGTTCAAAATATCAACATAGCATAATCAAGATAATTTGTCTATATTATAGTATTTTGTTTATTAGGGAATATTTTTGTGTGTGTGCACATATTACATACATACAAATGTGTGTGCGCACACGTATGTATTTTTTTTAACCTTCGTCAAGTGGTTTGCTGGGGTAGAAAAGCCTCGCTAGGGCAATTTTATTAACAAGTTTCTGCCAACCCACAACTGTTTTTAGGGACTGAATCTCTTTCAGAATATTTTCATAACACTAGCATTTCAAAATAATTTGTCAAGAATCAAATGAGATATTGTATACAAAAACCAGGTTGTAATGCTCAGTTCCTGTAGAGACAAGTTATTAACATAATTGATGACTAACAAATGAAGTATGATTCTCAAGAAGCTGTTGTCATCTTTTTAACAAAATAACTGTGGGAAAGAAGGTATTGCACTTGAAATGTTGGGCACCTATTAAAAGGCCTTTGCATACTGAGCCATTTTTATTTTTGCCATTTAGATGTGGGATACTTAGAAATGTGTACAAATTAAACCTTTGGTGTGACATGCTTTAGGAACAAAGGATAAGTGTGAACAGTTTTAAAAATGTTATTTGCAAAATATAAACTTTTAGATTTGTGTAATCTAAATAATATTGAATGACTACTGTAGTCATTCAATATTACTGCTCCCTTAAAATTGCGATTTATACAGATTTTAAAGAGAATAAACAAGGAAGAGGTTGACACTGTGGCCTTAACAAACTGGCACACTTTTACAGTTAATTTCAATAATGCAGAATCAGGTTGTTACATATGAAGCAATATTTAAAGTTCTCTTTGAATATGAATGCAGTATATTTCTGGCTAAATGTTATTTTAACATTTGCTTCTGCTGATTTTTTTTAACCATATGCTTCTGCTGGATTAAAAAAATAGAATACATTTTAAATTCTATATCATAAATGGAAGAACAACTTAAACTAGAAATGATGGCAATGGATAATAATGGTGTTGTCCATTTAAATGCTTCTGATTTGGGGATAATCTTACTGTCAATTTGAAATTCTTTTTTCCTGGGTTGTTAAAAATTTATTATAGTTGTCTCCTGGCAAACTGAAAAAAAGAAAAAAAAAAAAAAAAACTCCTGTATTCTTTTATTCAGATAATTGCTGCTTCTCTGTCTCTCTTTCATACACCTACACATTTACTGTTAATCATAATTTATTATTATTTGCATATAACACCAGATCAAATGGAGAGTTTTTGGTTTGTTCTCTCCCAAGTTACCCGTGATTAGACCTCAGGGCCTACTTCTGTAAATCTTCTTTGGCTATTTCCGAGGACTTTCTCTTACTCTCAAATATTTCTCTCTATTGGAAAATTGTTGAGGGATTCTGATGCGCTCATAAATCTGTTATACATGATCAACACTTGTCAAACAGTCTAGACAATTGTTTCCTCTGACATTTGCCCACATACTGTGGGGGATAATTAGGGGAGAGAGGAGAAAGAGCTAATAAAATTGTTCTGTCTAAGGTGCCTACTGTCAGGCTATATAAAGGGATGGTTAGGCATTAATGATGTCTTATTTTGAGGGTTAAGGGAAGAATGGCTCAGTAAAATAAATGGGCTTAGGCACACTTAGAAAATCTGTTTTAGAAAAGCCATCAAAAGGTGTTGTGAAAATGCCATGAGAAATGACGCATGTGTCTGTGAGGCAGACAAAGGAGCTTTCTGATTTACATGGTGCAAATTTACATTAAGGATGCTAAAGGGGGCGATTGGTTATTTTTTAATTTTCATTTTTTTGCCCATTTCCCAAGTGAGTGTGGTTATCCTAGAAATTATGTTGACCACATGTAATATTCATTTATAGAGGCCTAAATAATTATACTATGGACACGCACCTTAGATACAAAAGACAATGTAATTGTCTAGATCAAAAGATAGAAGCAATTAAACATTATCTTTTTAGGAAACCCATGGGAAAATGGTTAATTGGATAAGAAACATTAAAGTATAACACTTTAGTAAAAGCTTACTGATCATCAAAAAAAAAAAAAAAAGAAATTCTAGGAGTCAATTTCTTCAATTCGATTATAAGAAGTGAAATAACTTTGCAAGTAGGTAGGCTTCTAGTTAGTACGTTGAAGACCTCTGACCTCTAAGTACCTAGTACATGTTATATTTTAAAAATATTTCTAAGTTACTCTCTTTTTTAAACATCTTTCTTCAGATATTAACATCAAATGTAATTTAATGGTTAATGTAGTTATTAAGTGCCAATTATGTAGTGCACTGAACTATATAGTGAGCATCCAAACTGAGGAAGGGAGTCCCCATTGAAGGCATTTACATTTCAATGCCCACTGTAAAGCTGTGGGATCTGTCAGAGCATGAGCAAGGTGAAGCACCTAGCATGCTGAAGAAAGTCTGCTTTGTATTAGGCATAGGGCTTCTGGGTGGGAAGAGATGTTGTTGGGATGGGGCCATTGGTTTGAGTCCAGGTTATATGATGTTTGCATCAGGGCTCTATTTCTACCTCACCCGAGGTAGGGGATGGGCAGCGTTCACAGCAACGTGGAAGTTTATGGGATCCCAGCGCTACATTCACAAACAATGTTGGTCTTCCTGCTGAGATTTGTTCGCATTACAAATAAAAGTAATATGTTTTGAATCACAGTTTGTAGGGCCATCTGGGTGTCTCGATAGGTTGGGCATCCGACGTCGGCTCAGGTCATGATCTCACCGCTTGTGAGTTCAGGCCTCGTGTTGGGCTCTTGTGCTGACAGCTTGGAGCCTGGAGCTTGCTTTGTATTCTGTGCCTCCCTCTCTCTGTGTCCCTCCCCTGCTTGCTCGCTCTCTCTCTCTCCCTCTCTCTCTCTTTCAAAAATAAATAAAGATTAAAAGAAAAAAATTGAATCCCAGTTTGTAGATGACTATTTCAAGCGGGCCGATAGCTAAAGCAGAGATGTCGAGAGCCCTTAGTAATCCGTTGCAGCATTCCCAGAGTGAGAGATGCCCAGGGTCCACAAAAGATCAGTGGCAAGGGGACAGCAGAGCAGACGTGAAACCTGATCGAGAAGTAAAATTTCAGGTGCTGTGGGATTTGGGGAATCAGGAAGAGCTAAGTCAGAGATCATTCTAAGATCTCTATCGGGTAGATCATGCTACAGTGAACTTTGTAGACTAGAGAACAATGGACAAATGTTGGGGGTGAATGAAGGTAATCGTTTCACTGTTGGACATTTTGAGTTTTCAGTGTCTCTGTAGACTATTAAGTGATTAGAAATACGTATCTGTAGGGGCTTTGGATAAAATAAGAACAGTTCCAGTAGATATTGCAGACAGAAGCATGGTTTCAGTGCCTTGAGGAGTTGGTAGCAGGTGAGGATAGAACATCAAGTGCAGATTATTCTTTCAAGGAATGGCAATGTGACGAAAGAGAGATATAGGCAGTTTAGAAAAGAAAGTTTAAGGGAGTTGGTATTCTTTTCTTTACAGTATTAGGAGTTTTATTAGGTCATTTGGGACTGTACATAGCAGAAACCCGTAGGACTATGCTAGATCAAAAGAGGAAATGTTTTTCAATGGTAGTGGCTGGATGATTAATCATGGGAGTTAAGGTCAAGGATGTACCAACAACTGCCAAAAGGGGTGGGGCTGCCGTCAGGATCACCTCTCCTTCCAGTCTCTGGTTTTCTTTAAGTCGTCATTGACAGGAAAGAGACAGTTTTTAGAAAAAGGCTCCTGGAGGGTGGGGAAGGTTGTAGACACAACCAAATAAGTGTTACCAGACAGGAGGGTTGGGTTTATCAGAGGGAGAAGGCCAAATGGTGCAGATGAGAGATGAGAGAGGCCATGACTGATGCGTGAATGTTCTAACAGAGGCAAGTGAGGAAGGGATCAAGAGGAAAAACAATGTCTTACAAAGTAACTTCTGAAATATGAAACAGCCTTGAGAATTAGAGCAGATGGTTGGAATATTGGATAGACACACTTTTAATTTGCTGGAGATGTTTTTGGAGAAGTGTTCCAAATTATAGATTCCATTCTCAAGAAGGAATGACATGATTCAGAAATGTAATACATACACATCAGTAATGTCCAAATTTTGAGATGCACCAACTAGTGTTTTTCTTTATTTCATAGTGACAAAACTCCAGTTCCCCACTAGAGTCCCTTGGGACACAGCAACATTTGGCTCCCTTTTGTCTTTTTCTTCTACCTTGTTTTGGAGAGATTATGTTGAAGGTCTGTGTGGTTTTGCGGTTTTAATATGTGCATTTGTTTACAGTAGAAAGATGACAGATATCAGTGAAAAGGGAAAAAAAAGCAAATAGTTCTTTTGCCAATTTAGCATTATATATTTGTTACTTGGCATATTGGGGTGCGTTTACTGTGTCTAGTCTTAAGCATGGGGCAGAAATTTGAATTGCAGCAGATCGTTTTTGAGAAAACAAAATAATGACTGTGATAGGATAACAAAGCACTGACAGGATATTCCTGCAAAGCCTGTCCCTGGTCACCCCTTACAGAGGCATGTCATGTCTCCTGAAGGCCTGGAAATCACTGGGGCAGCTGCCATCACAGTGGTTCCCTGAGTTTCCAATATGACTGAATGAATGGAGAGGATCGCAGGTGCCACTGGATCTAAGAATCAGTCTTGATCTCATTGGTCCCAGCTCGGTGTGGAAAAACCACTCTTGTGGTTTGTAACAAGAGATGAGAAGAATCAGATGAGAAGAATGGGCTATTTATTTCCCTTTTGTGACTTTGCCCTTTTTTCTCTCCCATAGGTATTCACACGGTATTTAAGCTAATTTTGATGTCTCTTCCTGCAGAATGTCTGGGCACTAATTACTGACAACTATCTTCCAGTCATTGTAATATTGCTTCCTGATCATTTTGAGCTTCTTCCATATGCCAAACACTGTAAAGTAACACTGCATGTTTTTTAAGCGATCCACCTTTCAAGCCAGTCCCTTAAGATAAGTATTAGTATCTTCCCTGTTTTGCAGATGAGGAAAGTGAAACTTAGAGTATGAAGAATGTTTCTGAATTTTCTTAGGAGCTAAAATTAGATCCCACCTGGCTTGATACAGCGTCTTACACTTACCTGCTGTAGTTTGCTGCCATTTTACGGCAGGAGCTTTGGTATGTTAGCATCCGCCCTGGTCCACTTGTGGATGGCTGCACATTCCAGCAGTGAGGTCCAGTGGAAAGAGGAGCCATTGTAAAGCAGAGCAAAACTAACTCTCAGTTTCAGTTTCTCCATCTGCAGAACAAGGATAATATTAACTTAATCCTGAATCACAGTGTTATATTATGAGGATCAAAGGAGAGGATGCTTGGGGATCTCTGAAGGACTGTTTAATGGGCAGGCTTTATTATTTGTACCACATGTGATTTTTCTGCCTTCAAGAGATCACGAATTGATGACTAAGGTTTAGCGAGCTAGATTATTGTGCTAATATATCACTCGGGCCATTAGAAAAGCCTGAAATGAATGGGAAGAGGAATTGCTTAGCAGGCCTTAGAAATGTCTCTTCCTAAAACTTGTGTAGCCTTTAATAATAAACAGGAGATGAAAGGAGTAGAGGGAATGAAGTGTTCTGTCTCTGGGTCAAGGACACAACCTGTGTCCTAAAAGGGACCGTGAAGACAGCAGAACCATAGAGGATTTGATGTGTTTTATCTTGACATTTTGGCCAGCACCTGTTGTATGAGAAGCGTGCCACAGGAGGTTGAATCTATTTTTAAAAGTCATCCCTTTGCTGATAACCTCTCATTTTCAAACAAAGATGTGAGTTTTCAGCTTCAAGACAGAATATTGGAAAGTTAATAAAGCCGTGTGTCCTTAATGTTTATAGAAATGATTCCAGACATCCCTACAAATTGGGTGAGCACAGAATAGTAAAACCGAGACCAGTTGCATTTTTAGCAACCAACACAGAAGTCAGTCCAAATCTGCCAAGAGCATCCTGGAAAAGGCCAATTTTCATTTGACTCATCCAACTGATAATTAGTTGGACTCATTTAACGCCACCCCTTCCCTTTGCAGTATAAAGGGAGGTCAGCGTATCACAAACTCTTATCTTGTGTGGTGAGATATTGAACACCTAAATAAAATTACTCCTGCCCATGTTTAATCGACTCCTGGAGGAAAGGGATGTTTTAGATGAAGCTAGGCGTTAATAACATGACTCATGAGTACAACTTGGTGATACCATTGAAGCAGCGTGCTTTCAAGCGCCAGGAACCTGCCTCGTCATGGCAGTCATCTTGACATTTGCCACAGAAAGGAATGTGTAAAATTCTTATGATGTTTGTCACTTTAAAAATACCAAGCCCTTCATTGCCTTGACATTATATTAGAATTGACTAAATATGCATCTGCGAAAATGTAAGGGGACAGGCAAATGGGCCATGGGAAGCCTCTGGAGGATGGGCACAATGGAGGGTGTGCAGATTGCTCTAAATTAAACATGTAGAAGGCTTGGTTGTCTCTCAAAACACCTGATTGTCCTGTTGATATAAATGTAGAAATCAGAATTAATTTTCATGAGGTAAAACGGTATTGTGCATGTGTAGCTCGGGGCCCAGGGGATTGATACATGGTGTTAGGTCTGCTGGTGAATAATTGTTTAAAATTTATATTAATACTCTATGGTAATAAATAAGCTTAGGGGAATGGTAACTCATCACAGAGCAAACCATGTATGGTAATTAGATGAGGTCATTCATCTCCTTAAATGATCAGATGTGACACAATCTGTCTGTGTGGTGTCTAAAAGCCAGCTGAGTCCCTGGGTGTAAATGACCATGACAGAGGGGTGCTTTGAGGGTTGCAAGCCATGGATTTGGTCCTACCCCTTCTGGGTTTTTCTATAAGTGAAACAGAGTAGCCCCTGGGATTCCGTTTTTATAATATGCAGAGGGATCTAAAACCTGAGACCAATATGCCACTCAAAATCTGTTTTTTTTCTTTTTTCTTTTTTCCCTGTTTTCTTCTGCATCCCCACCCTAATTGCAGGGAATCATATTTATATGGCATATATAGATATGACGCATATAACATATATGATGTTTATATTTATTACGTATGTGACAGTGTAAACATAAGATAATATGTAATATTACATATTTTATGCATTCTATGTAAACATAAACATAAGTATGTAACATTAGTATATGTGAACATTGTATATAATAGAAACATATAATGACTTATATGAAGTGGAAGTAATAAAACAGTAGAATACACATAGGGATTCAGATGTGTTACATGCATGTAGAATATATATTTAGAAGACGTTATAAAACCTGAAAATGCTTTGTAGTGTCCACCAGTGCTATCATACATATGAAGGATTGCAAATTTCATTAAGAATAATTGGAACATCAAAATGGATGGGATGGGATGTATACTTGCTGATTATAATTTTAATTTTTTGTTGGCTTTGAGTCCTGTGATCACACTTTTTTTCATCTTCCAACTCTCCCATCAAATCACCCCCAATGATTCCATATTGCACGACTGGCCTCCAAAAGTTGCTAGGAAGCATTTGGTAGCCATTCAAGAAAAGCCAGAACCAGACTAGTGTCTTCTGGAAGTTTCTAGAACTCAAGGTAGGCCTTCGGGTATGGTTGAAAGAATCAGTGTTTTGAGTCAGGTAATGTGAAGGTTAAACCCTGCCTCTGATAGAGCCCGTGTAACCGTGGGAAGTTAATCTCCCTGAGTTGTAGTTTTACCCTCTCTAGAAGAGCAGTCACATTCCATACCTTGTGGTGGAGATTATGAGGCTTAAATGAGAGGCCATCACGTCCTGGTATGTGTATGTCCCACTGAATTTGTTGAACAAAGGGTGGAGACTATTAGCTTCTCTCATTCTATTTACCATGAAACCAGTAGAAGTTGAGGTCTTTCTCCCAGTTTTAATCCACTCCTAGGGCTGTCTTTGGACTGTATTAGGAATTACTTAATTTTTCTAAATAGTCTCTTACTGTGTGCATGTTAAACAGATTAGAACATTGGGAGAAAGTCTTCTCTGGAACAGGCAATCAAAAGAGAGGACTAAGTAAGAAATGTAACACACCAGACCTTGTTCAGTGTTCTGAGCTTGGGTTTAAGGTTTTTTTTTATGCTGTATGTCATGGTTATTGTCTGAAGTTGGGTTTACGTCACTGGAAGAGATGCTCAGCTACATCAGCTGCCACTTGGGACCATACCCTCTCGACCAAATTAGAACAGATTGCTACTAAGACACTCAGGTCTCCTGTCTTTTAAATGGATTTGGGTGTTGGATTCATCATCAAGTACACATTCTTGTATGCCACTACCAAGTACTCAAGGCTGTAAAAAGTGCTCATCTGGGGTGTGGTTGCAGCCTTTCTAACCAGTCTTCTTCATCTGAACCACAGAACACAGATAACGATCTGGGAGACTATTTTTCAGTTCTCTCAAAAGTGGTCCGTAACTAGTACCATTCTAGAAGCATAGAGAAGTTACTTTTTAAAGAATGGATGCTTTTGAACATTAGGCTTAATTCTCTCATGGAACTTGCCTGGTTGGTTAAAAGTGTGGGCCCTAAGCTCAGCTCTCCAGTTAATGCCGGGGTAACTTGAATGGTTGGTAAAACCTCATAAGGTTGTGAGAGTTAAGAATGTTAATTCAGGGTGCCTGGGTGGCTCAGTTGGTTAAGCATCCAACTCTTGGTTTCAGCTCAGGTCATGATCTCACGGTTTTATGAGTTCAAGCCCTGCATCAGGCTCCCCACGCTGATAGTCTCCCTCTCTCTCTGCCCCTCCCCCACTCACGCTTTCTCAAAATAAATAAACTTAAAAGAATGTTAATTCATGTAAAGCAGTGGCACATAGAAAGTACCAAATAAATACGTGATTAGAAGCAGGAGAATTTTGTGGATCAGGTGACTTGGGTTCCTGTTTGTTTCCATCACAAACGATATGGGACCTGAAGAATATGTGGCTTTCACACCTTCTAACATCTATCTAGTTACTCAGCACCCAACTGTTACCTAACGATGTGGTATTAGTGTGTCTGTTGAACATAAACTAGATCTTTCCTGGGACTTGAGTACTCCAGTGCCTGTGGGTATGCTTTGGAAAAGGTCCCACCTCCTACCCCTTCTATTTCAGTTTCGTTTCTGTTAATCTTTCTGAAATCAAAAATGGTCAAGTTTGATGTTTTCTGCCCTTTTTAGTACTCTGTGCTACCCTTGAATTGCACTTAAGAAATGTATAATGAAGTCAGGGGCGTAGCATTCTTATGTACAGAAGAATAATGTCCCATTGTCACTTGATGCTTTTGCTCTGTGGAATAAATACTAGATGTTCCCTGTGGATAATATGTTTCTTGTAATTGTTGAAAGTTATCTGAAGCTGGCAACTCTAAAACTGTATCCGCAATAATTGTGATACTATGTATAGCATAGAATGGTGCCTCACCTTTTTAAAAAAAATATTTGTTTTGAGAGAGTGAGAGAGAGAGTGTGATCAGGGGAGGGGCAGAGAGAGAGAGAGAGAGAGAATCCCATGCAAGTTCTGTGCTGTCAGTGCAGAGCCCTACGTGGGGCTGGAGCTCATGAACCGTGAGATCTTGACCTGAGCCGAAATGAGTGTGACACTTAACGAAATGAGCCATTCAGGCACCCATGTCCCCTCCACCCCTTTTTTTAAGACTAGCAATAAATACATCATATCTTACCATGAGGGATAAATTAATACTATCCAGTGTTTTTAAAAAACAGTGTAAATCAATTATACTGCTTAAAATATCAATTCTAATTTTTCTTCTTTTTAAAAGTTTATTCATTTTGAGAGAGACAGAGTCAGAAAGAGTGGGGGAGGGGCAGAGAGAGAGAGAGGGAGACAGAGAATCCCAAGCAAGCCCTGCACTGTTAGCACAGAGCCCTACATGGGGCTCGAACTCATGAACTGAGAGATCATGACCTGAGCCGAAACCAAGAGTCAGACGCTTAACCAACTGAGCCATCCAGGCTCCCCTCCATTCTAATTTTTCGAGAAGAATTTATATTAGAGCTTTTCACACATCTTAAAGTTTAGAGATGCACGTGCAGAATCACATACAGTGTGGCTTTCCCTTGTGCCTAGTTGGCTTGCTTTCCTCCTAATGTAATTGTGTGATTAAATGAGAGAAATCAGGATATTCCTAAATTCTCAGCATTTATGCAAAGAAGATTCAAAATCACATGATATAAAAAAGATTGAGTACTGTCTACCGATTTAAAGTACAATGAATGAAAGCAATCTTCACAAAGGCATTTTAATGGTAGATAACATGAGCCCCTTGTTTAGAATTTACTAGTCTAGATTCATTTATTGACTTTAGTTTGGTATTTTTAAAAAATTTTTTTTTAACATTTATTTATTTTTGAGACAGAGAGAGACAGAGCATGAATGGGGGAGGGGCAGAGAGGGAGACACAGAATCAGAAGCAGGCTCCAGGCTCTGAGCCGTCAGCCCAGAGCCCGATGCGGGGCTCGAACCCACGGACTGCGAGATCGTGACCTGAGCTGCAGTCGGATGCTCAACCGACTGAGCCACCCAGGCGCCCCTAGTTTGGTATTTCTAATACTGCATAATATATTACCACAAACCCAGTGGTTTAAAACAGTGTATTTTTTCTCATAGTTTCCATGGTGAGGAGTCTAGCTGTGGCTCGGGGCACCACAAGGCTGCAGTAGGTGTTGACTGGTCTGCTTTCCCTTCTTGGGCTGCTTTCTCTTATCTTTTAAACTTATGTAGTTGTCCACACTTCTTTGTGGTTCTAGGCATACCTCCTCCCTCCTTCCATTTGTTCTCAGCTCCCAGAGGCCACGTGCACATCACTTCCATGAGGACCCTGCAGGTCCTGAATAGGGTGGTTTACTTTTTTTTTTAATTTTTATTTTTTTTAAATTTTTTTTTTTTTAATGTTTTTTATTTTATTTTTGCGACAGAGAGAGACAGAGCATGAGCAGGGGAGGGACAGAGAGAGAGGGAGACACAGAATCGGAAGCAGGCTCCAGGCTCTGAGCTGTCAGCACAGAGCCCGATGCGGGGCTTGAACCCACAGACTGTGAGATCATGACCTGAGCCGAAGTCGGATGCTTAACCGACTGAGCCACCCAGGCGCCCCTAGGGTGGTTTACTTTTTCAAGGCCAGCGGGAAAATCTATTCAGAAAGGAGCCCAGTCTCTCTGAAGGACTTTCACCTGATTGAATACGACACCCATGCTCATCGCTCTTTTGATTAACTCAGAATCAAGTGGTTTGGGAGCTTACCTGCATCTACAAAACCCCTTTGCCTTTGCCATGGGACAACCTAGTCATGGGAGTGACAGCCCTTCTTGATCGCATGCCCAACCCCCACTGCAGGAGCACAGATGATCTGTGGGAGCCGACAGAGAATCCTTTCTTCCACAAGTTTTACTATCACACCAACAACCAGAAAATAGGATACTCGTTCTTCTCCAGCTGTAGATGTTCACCAACGGTGGAAATGCTGAGTCAGATGACCTATCGTCCTTTTGCTACCAGGCACCCTGTGCTTTGCCACTTTGGTTCTGATCCATCCTGTAAGGAGACTAAATTCCAATAGCTCACTAACAACTCATTACTGGTGTTAGCTGAACTCTTCACCCTCTACAAAGAAGAGATTTCTCTCTGCTATGGTTGAAGCCGATTTACACAAAATCGTCAACAAATGTATGGAAAAATTATAAGACAACTCTTTTGAAATATAAAGGCTTAAGTTATTTCCAAGTTAAGGTTTCTACTTCATGTATCTTAAATCTCCTAAAATTACTTGCATTTCCTGGCCTGTATAAACTAGGTGATTTTCTAAAATCCTAATGAGCGTTTTTTTTTGGTTTTTATTTTTATTTATTTCGCGAGAGAGAGAAGGCAAGCAGGGGAGGGACAGAGAGAGAGAGCGAGACAGAATCCCAATCGAGATGTGGGGTTCAAACTCACAAACCGTGAGGTCATGACCTGAACTGAAATCAAGGGTTGGACACTTAACTGACTTAGGAACCCAGGAGCCCCAATATTTCTTTTTTAAATACATCTTGATAGGGAAGAGTAGCATTTCTAACTAATGCCCCAGTTATCAAGTATTAATGCAGAAGTGTACATTTGTAACGGAAAGCATCCATATAAAATTTCCTCTTCCGTGAACTGATTTAGGTGAATAGCTATGTCTTCTCTTTTTAAAGAGAAGATGATCATAAGATGCTTCTTCACAATAACTAACTACTGGGTACTTGGTAAATTTAACTTTAAAAAGGGGCCCCTCTATTCTGCAAACAGGTGCTCTCTTGCTCTGCCCTCCCTATACCTGGTCATTTCAGTTTGGCAGTGCTGCTGATTGCCTGATTGGTTCAGGATTTCCCTTGTTATACCTTTAGCACTAATTAATTTGCTGACACCAGGGGATTCTGGCCAGAGTAATTGTCTAATGCGGTGCTTTTTGCACTACCTATGCAAAAGGAATAGAGGTTTGTTTTTTTTTTTCTAAATTTTGTGTCCATTGAAAATATGTATTTTGTAGAACACAGTGAAAATCAGTGAATGGAAAAATGGAATTTAAAAAGATATGAATTTTGTTTTTAAATAATTAGGTTCAATAGTCATAACATTACTTTTTTAAACTGTTGCAAAAGTGTCTAAACACTCTGTTTCTATACTTTTCCTTGAGCTGATCTGCAGAGCACAATCTGAGGAACACTGGTTTAATTCGTTTAGCTATTTAAGGTAACTAAATTGCTGTTTTCAGTTTAAAAATGGCATTAAAATATAGATTTTCACATTAAATTATTAAAACCAATTTTTTAAATGTTATTTATTTTGAGAGAGAGAGATAGAGTGTGAGCAGGAGAGGAGACAAGAGAAAGGATGGCCCAGAATCTGAAGCAGGCTCCAGGCTCTGAGCTGTCAGCACAGAACCTGACGTGGGGCTCAAACCACCAACCCATGACCTGAGCTGAAGTTGGTCACTTAACTGACTGAGCCACCAGGCTCCCCTCTATGCAATCTCTTCTGAGTAAAATCTAGCACTATGCACTTAATTCTCAACAGTTGTCTCAAGCACTTTTATAGTTTTCCCGACCATTGAGATAAAGTTGTTTCCTAAAAAACAGAATTATATATTTTAAGAATCTCTCGAGGGGTCCTCATTCAATCCTTTTGTGGGTCACTTAAAACTAATTGAATTCAACAGCTCTTTTTATAAAGATGCTGCATCTCCCAACTAATAGGATAGCAAGCCAATAACAGTGCCAATATTGACAGTGCTAGACAAACTCTTGCTGTAACTCACAGAGTAGCTATCCCTTCTAAGTGATTTTCAGGATAAGCTCACTCTCTCTCTCGCTCGCTCTCTCTCTCTCTCTCTCTCTCACACACACACACACACACACACACACACAAATACCTTATTGGTAAATTCCCTTATAACTTCATGGATCTTACACTAAAATTTGTGGCTGTTTCTATGTAGTGTGAAAATTCCCTTCAAGAAAGAGAATGGGTAATTTAGCATTACAAAGACCATGATTGTAAGAAACATGCAGAACTCTTACCAATGGAAATTGTCCAACACTTGGTCACCAATACATTTAATTATTACAGAAATATTAACTATTATTATGTCTTAGGTGCACATCATTTAAAACATCTGGACAAGATGACCCTCATACATGAATGTTTTCATTTAATGCATTTGTAATTTGGCTGAAAATGTGGGTGAGAATTTAGAACCATATGTCTTATAAGTGTCACATCTAAAAGTATTATTTTCTTTGTGAGCATCTTTGGTTAGGGGTTGGTGAGGCCTTTTTCGTAGAACTACATGAAACAGTAGGAAGGGAAAATATGTTTAAAGCTTATGTATGGATAAGGCACCAAAAACCTTTGCTGCATCATGTAATTTTTATGAAGCCAAGGTATTATTTCAGAATTATGAGATTATTCCATTAATCTTAGATGGTTCTGAAATGAAAGTCTTTGGGTTATTCTTTCTCTTTCTTGACCATCTTCATTTTAAATTAGATTGTGAATTAAGGCACATTTATGCTTACCTGATCTGATTAATTCTGAACAGTCCTACTTGCCTGTGAGCACTATAGAAGTGACATGGGCATTATATTTAGTAGTGTAGGAGGCAGTCACTAACTGTTAAATGTGGTTTTAGGTCTACTGCCTTACTTTCTCTCTACTTGTGTCACAATATTTATTCTTTTCTTGATAGATCAAGTGTCCACAAGCTTTTCCTTGGTTGATCAAATTCTTGCTTTTATGTTCCATCCATGATTTGAAACCTCCCACTCTCTTAAAAACAAAACAAAACCTCAAAGGAATTTTTCTTTCCCAAACCATTGAAAACAGAGTCTTTCTGGAGATATCATTTGAAAAGAGTTCATTAACACAGATAAATCTCTAATGTGTCGACCATATAAATCCAGACTATATATATATATATATATATATATATATATATATATATGTGTGTGTGTGTGTGTGTTGTGTGTGTGTATGTATACTTGGACAAATATATATATATATGTGTGTGTGTGTGGGTATATATATATATATGGAAAAATTATATATATATATATATATATATATATATATATATATATATATATATTTGGACAGAGAGAGCGAGCATTCAGGAGCTGGGGAGTGGGATAGAAAGAGAGAGCAAGAGGAGAATCTTA
Organism: Panthera onca; assembly: GCF_046562875.1. Lineage (NCBI taxonomy): Eukaryota > Metazoa > Chordata > Mammalia > Carnivora > Felidae > Panthera > Panthera onca. The sequence goes on along the minus strand of NC_138340.1, from coordinate 86,650,530 downwards.
ATCTTAAGCAGGCTCCTTACTCCGTGTGGAGCCCGACTTGGGGCTCTATTCCACGCCCCTGGGATCATGACATGAGTGAAAATCAAGAGTTAGACTCTCAATCAACTGAGGTCCCCAGGCACCCCAATTTAGACCATATGTTTAAAGAGAGGATTTTCCTGTAGTTCTCTTCCACCTTGCAATGAAACTGCCAAACATTATGTCAGAAGAGGAATGTCTAGACTATCTGCTTCTGAAGTGTGCTTACCAATGTCCTGGCATAGAGTCAAGGAACAAGTTTTGAAAGAATGGGTTTTTAGGGTTTTCTGTCTGACTTCAGATTCCTTCTCTTAAATATCAGATATTACTATAAAAAAATCATCACTTTTGATAGCTGTTAGTGGCATATATGCAGTGGAAATAAACTGAGCATGACCAGTAAAGAACTGTGGATATATGTGATATTTTATAATAATTAAGAGTGCAATTTTATCAAATTACAGGGAGTAGAATACCAGTGTAGTAGGTTAAGAAGGGCAGACCATTAGTATGAGAAGGACAAAGATGTTTTCAAGGACGTGCACTTAAAGAATTGTAAAAAATAATTGAGTTATAAACTTAGTGATACAACTAACATTAGAGGAAAGTCTGGTTTGATTTCTTCTTTGCTCTGATATTTCTATTTTTTGTTCTGAATTGAAGGTTGAAAAGTGGCTCCACATAAAACATAATACAAACTTATCAAAGGCAAATACTCTGCAAAATTGTTGTTTAAAATAAGGAAACAAGGACCTCAAAACACTTAAAGCAGGGTATTCTTTGTAATGTTTTACAAAGAAGATAGTCCAGCATTTTTTAAGAGACAGAACTGGGTTTCTCTTTATATCCACTTAGGTACATTTCTGAATACTTTTCTCATGCTTTTATCTGACAGTGAGAGCGATTCTGTTTCTGGCCTCTAAGATGTGGTAGGTTAAAATTAATGTTTTATCTTGAAAAGAAAACAAAATCACAAGTTGATAATAGGATGAAAACTGGAAGGGGATTTTTGGAATTCTTAATATTACAGGCAATACAGGTTTAAATCATGTATATTTCTTACCAATCTTTGGTTGCTCCTAAATTCAGATACAGCACGATAAAGGCTATATTGTTTTATTTTAATGTTATAATATTTGTTTATATTTCATAATTTTTACTCTTTGGTAATAATATATAATATTGACACATTAGAAAAATCAAATCAGAGAAATCTGACTGAAAATGACTATTAATGTCTATTAATGGGCACTCATCTACTTCTGTAAGTGGAGAACAGCTACATGCAGGGTTTTTCTCTTTAAGGCCAGTGCCCTTGCAAGAATGACAACACAAAGTGGTATAGCATCCAAACAGTAATCCCAGTGAGCGCTGTCTGCATTGGTGAGGAGGGAACACTATTACATGAGGGAAAATGGAAACCCAGAATGGTCCAAGATAATCTTTTCCCTTGATTTGGTCAAAAAGTAATTTCTTTGCTTCTTTTTCTTCTGACTTCAAAGAAATAATACAGTATTTTACCTCTTTAATGTGATCTTTACCACTTAGGTAAAGATCCTAAATTCAGATACAGCACGATAAAGGCTATATTGTTTTATTTTAATGTTATAATATTTGTTTATATTTCATAATTTTTACTCTTTGGTAATAATATATAATATTGACACATTAGAAAAATCAAATCAGAGAAATCTGACTGAAAATGACTATTAATGTCTATTAATGGGCACTTAGGGAAGATAGCATTACAATGTGGAATTTATAACCAAACCACTAATTTTTCCACACAATTTAAGGATCCATTTCTCCAGCTTGGCATTATTGACATTTTGGACCAGACCATTCTTTATAATGAGGGCTTGTCCTGTGCGTTGTAGGATATTTAGCAGCATCTTTGGTCTCTATCTCTTAGAAGCCAGTAGCAACCTGTCCCCAAGTCATGACAATAAAAAAATGTCTCCAGACATTGTGAAATGTCTCCTGAGGTGCAGGATCACCCCTGGTTGAGAACCATTGATCAAAGTGAAATCTGCACAATAAATTGGCCCATGAAATGTATTCCTGTTGCCAATGCTGTCTATTTCTGGCTCAGTTTCACAATGCTTATGTGGTGTTTGCATTTTGCTAATGTTTGTCACATCAGTGAGTTTTATTCATTAATCCCTGATAATAAGTATGCTATTAAAAGAGGTAAATTGGCTAGTTCAAAGTATTTTCTGAATTAAGCTGTTAAATTTAGTTTTTGGTGAAGCAGGAAGTGTAATTATTTAACATATAGTCAAATGCACAGGGGTATAATTCCCCTGTTCCTGGAGATCTGTGAATTTCCTGAAGGAAAATGTTCCAATGAAACATGTCTTTACCAGAATCGTGCTGGTGTCTGCTCTTTCCTGCTGGGTTTGGAGCGGAAATGAGACAATCCATCCTGTCCTTGTGCACACTACATAAAATGCTTTGTAGATACCAGAAATTCTGGACAGTTGCCAGGGTGGCCTGTGGGCAAACTGTAATTAACATGGACACACACACTCTTGTTAGGGGTATTTGTTTCACCTGGGAAAGATGCTTAGAAAACTAATGAAGGTTTTCTTGGCTGAAAGTGCTCCATTTTTTTCAGAGGGGAACAATTAACCGAGACCCAAAAACAATAAGAACACTATTGGGACAAACTCACAGTACTACTCAACTTCATTGTAGGTGTATCGTATAGTGTTCTCTCTTGTACGTGGCTTTGAAATTGTATAGGGCTGGCCTGATCACATACCAAAAATAACCTGATGAGTATGAAAAGAATACCAGGTGTTTCTGCTCATCTACTTCTGTAAGTGGAGAACAGCTACATGCAGGGTTTTTCTCTTTAAGGCCAGTGCCCTTGCAAGAATGACAACACAAAGTGGTATAGCATCCAAACAGTAATCCCAGTGAGCGCTGTCTACATTGGTGAGGAGGGAACACTATTACATGAGGGAAAATGGAAACCCAGAATGGTCCAAGATAATCTTTTCCCTTGATTTGGTCAAAAAGTAATTTCTTTGCTTCTTTTTCTTCTGACTTCAAAGAAATAATACAGTATTTTACCTCTTTAATGTGATTGGCTTATGTGGGGCTCTTAAAGGACTCCAGATCCATTCTACTGGTTGACTTAGCAGAGGCTAGAAAGACCGATTTTTTGTGATGAATATCTCCTTTTCGTGTTGTCCTAAGATACCTCTCTTGTACATATCATTTTATTAACAAAAATAAAAATATATTGTACTCCCACTATATGGAAAACCTACTACATTTCCACATATTTTTCTCCCTTTTTTGGGAATACTCATTATGCATACATGAGCAAAATAATCACACCTTTCCTTTTCTGTACTGCAGACAAATATGGTGAAACCTGTTTTATGCCTTCCAGCATTTTGCTTCGGCTCAGCTATTCCTTTTGTTTATCCTCGTGTTGGATTTGATTTGGACTGTTTTGGTTTCTGCATATTGTCCAGCCTAATTGTTAATAATGCCCTTTCACTCTCAGAAGTCCAGTTTTAGATAGCAAATTATGTGGATACCCTGTGCTCAGGCTATTTCACCAGTAGGCCTTAGTGTGTGATCCGATTTATGGTGTCATCATTAGGAAATCTAAAATATATATTAATATTGTAAAAATGTGATATATAGCAGAGATATTTGAGTATATATAAACTTCTAAACATATGTCTAGATTGTAGATATGGTCTAAAATACACACTGATCAAGAAGCACTTGGTCTAGCTTCTTCATATCCTAGATGCATTTTTTCCTTTAAAAACATGAAGAAATGAGATATTTACTATTTATTCATTAGTAGCAGTTTAAAGTTTTTAAACAGCTATGAATTGACAAGCTTTGCAAATCATTAATGTAAGGAATAATCCTAATTTATGCATTACCTGTGAGACTGCTTTTAAATTCCTTCATGGGACGCTATCATTGGTTGACTTATATTTGCCCCAAATTCATGTGTTGAAGTTTGACCTCCCATAATCTCAGAATGAGACCTCACTTAGATACAGGATCTTTGCAGATGTCATTAGTTAGGATTATGTCATACTGGGAGGGTGGCCTAATCCAGTATGACAGATATCCTTGTAAAAGGGGAAAATGTACACCCCAGTACACACAGAGGGAGAGAGCCCCTTGAAGATTGACGTGGTGCTACTACAGGCCAAGGAACTACCAGAAGCTAGAAGAGAGGCCTACCACCTTCAAAGAGAATATGGCCCTGCTTACTCCTTGATCTTGTAGATCTAGTCCCCAGACTGTGATACAGTATATTTCTGTTGTTCTAGGCCACCCAGTTTGTGACACTTTGTTGTGGTAGCTGCCATATACTCATGCAGACACCATCACACTGAGATGCTCTGTAGGGATGTTCCTGACATTGCATCAATTATTTAAGGCCTGGTGTATACTTGTCATCCTATGCCACAATTGCCACAAGAGTTTCATTTCAAACAGAGCGTGATTCAAAATAATTCCTTTAGAACATTTAGTTATAAATGTTTTCTATATTTATGCTTCCAGACAAATGATCTTTTACTGGGTACGTGTGCCCAGACCCTACATATACTCACCCATCCGTTTTGCTTTTCTTCTGGATAGTTTTCCTCTGATAAAAAAATCTAGATTTAGAAACCTGATATTCCCAAAGAGAAGATGCAGTATATTTAAGCTAAAAACAAACAAAAAAACCCAACAAAACAAAACATCCCAGTCGTATGAAGCATAGTCCTACAGAATCTATGTGTTGGGGAAGACTCATACATAACCTACCTGACTAGAATGAAGTTATGTGCAATGTAGCTTGTGTTTTAGGCCTTAAAGGCAAACATTCCAGGTAATTTCATGCAGCTCCCACACTACATGTCTAGGGAGTTCTTCTAGTACTCTCTTACAAAGAGAGACTTATATCTGATGTTTTTGTCCTGTACTCCTCTCTGGCGTAACACCAATGGATCAGCTCCAGGTTTGGAAAAACGTGTGATGGGTAAATAGGATGATTCTTGCCGGATAGACTTTTCAAGAAATAAAGAAAACCCTTGGGCTTTGAAAGATTTGTTTAATGGAAAAAAAAAAAAAAAAAAAAAAAAAAAGGAGGCCAATTTCTAAAGTTTTTTTTCTTCTTCTAAAAGAAGGTAATGTGATAATAGTTCCTTCTACTTGGGGACATTTTAAGTTAGAATAGTATGAATTTGTTAACGTGTACGTTTTCGGAATGCTAATGATGTGATTATAAATACAAATGGGTAGCTCTGACCTGTATATTATGTACAGAGTTTCACAGAGGCATATGCTCCCAGGATGGACAGCCTTAGAGAATCAGAGGTCAGGCTCACTTTGAGGTATTACTGCTGGGACTGTGTTCACCTCCTTGAAGAAAAAAGTTTTTACAGTGAACATTCTGGACACTTACACCTCCCTAGAATGGATAAAAATCACTTGTAGGCTGAATCGATACCGTGTGTATTCTTTCAGGACTTGACAGTGTTTTCGCCCTGGCCTCCCGGGATGAAATGCTTGGTGTGTGTTTAACACTCATGGCTCCTCTTGCCACACATTAATACTCAACATTTCTTCGTCTGGAATTATGGGTAATAGGTCTTCTCACTATTTAATTATTTTTCTTGCTTCGTTTCATGCTTCCTTTCTCCACTGTGTTGGATCTCTTGTCAGTTTGGCTTTTGTGTGAGGCACGGGTCCATGATAACAGTGTGTACTGTCTCATTCTGCGGTAAACATTCAGATGCTGTTAGTGGGTTCACTGTGGTGTTGTGACAGTCAGGTGAGGGAATGTGTATGTGAATACTTTGACAACTGTGGAGCGCAATAGTGACCAGTGATGTTGGGCTGTTCATTTTCCTCACAGAGTGACAATGTTGGATTTGTGCAACTTTACATTCACCACGAAGGTTGGTGCTTGGGCTCTATTTAAGTGTCTAGCTTTTTATGAGCTCATCTTATGTTTGAAAGGGAATTTAGACGGCAGGGTTTATATGCTATGATGCTGAAACTGTGACTGTGTTACAGTCATATCTTGCTTTATCATTCTAGTATTTTTTAGCGGCTGAAATTCTGGCAGGTGGATTAGGGGAAGGTAAATTTTAATATTCGTGATAATATATACTATTAATAAAATAATTTGATGTGTATTATTCTCTGTGTATCCGTATAATACATATTTATATGCTATGTATATGTAACATATATACTCCTTAGTAAAATTAATGAAGGGGCACCTGGATGGCTCAGTTGGTTGAGGGTCCAGCTTCAGGTCCAGTCATGATCTCACGACTCCTGAGTTTGAGCCCCACGTCAGTTTCTGTGCTGACAGCTCACAGCCTGGAGCCTGCTTCAGATTCTGTGTCTCCCTCTCCTTGTGTCTCCCTGCCCCTCCCCGCTAGTGCTCGCTTGCTCTCTCTCTCTCTCTTTCTCTCAAAAATAAAAATAAACCTAAAAAAAAAATTAATGAGATAACTTAATAAACATTGTCCCTGAAGAAACAAAGCCAATAGAACAAGATCATACCTTAGATAATCTCTCAGACAGGTTTAACAATATTGAATACGTATTAAGCATTTACATCTATTATCTTAAAGCTTTATTTTTATTAAATTTTTTCCCTAAACTTTTTTAGGTTTCCAAGTGTTCTGATTGTAATTAAGAAAATATTCCAAAAGTTTTTCCATAAAGTATGCATGATAGAATAGGCTCCATTTCTTTTCCTAAGAAATAATGAGGCGTTAGGGCCAAACCAATGTCAGCCATTGTCCTGGAGCCCCCTAGAAAGATGTTCATCATAAGCATGACCCCTGTGTAGCCACGCAGAGATACGAAGACCTCTCAAGAGCCATTTCTCTGCCCAGGCCTGGAAATGCAGACACATCACTTCTCTGACTGAGAAATCAGGGCATGAATAGAAATAAACTTGCTGATGACCCATTTTTCTTAGGGTAAATGTTAGATGTTGCACAGGAAAATTAAGTCAATACAAAGCTCCTTTTGCACAGATAGAAAAGTGGTTTCTCAGTCAAATTATAAAAGATAAAAAGTGATTGACTTAAGAAATGCCCAATTATGAATTGCTCAGAAAAGTTACCCAAGAAACACTAATGTAGTCTTTGGATATCTGTTTAGTTTGTGTAACAGGTACCAATAGATATGTGGACTAATTCAAATAATATCTCATTAATTTTTAAGACACAATGATTATGGTTAAAATAATTTAGTGAACTAAATACCTCACTTCTAGCAAACTGTTAATATTTAAGTGGTTTATATGCATCTTAGAGCTTTTTCTCTCGTCATTTTGCATCTTTGAAACAACTTGTGAAGTGTTGCAGTTAATTCTGAATTTAAGAGTGTTTTGAAAATCTCAAGAGAGATGTATAATGTTTACTCTAAATAGACCTTTTGAATATCAAGTATTCTTTTACAGAGGCTTCTGCATAATTTTCCACATTTATACCGAGGATTGATGACTTCTGGCCTAAAGAGTAAGGTGAGAAGCAGTTTAGTATATATCTCAAAAATAAAACCAATACTTACCAGGAGACTAACAACTGATTGCTTGCTTCTTTGAGAAGCAAAGCAGAGGAAATGGTTTAAACACTTACCTGCACAGATAGCTTCAAACACAGATACAGACATGTCATTGAACTCCCCAACAGTTTCTGGGGAGACTGATCAAGGGTCCAGAGGCAATGCCTATGAAAGGCGGCCAGTTTTTTGATCAAAGTTTACTTTTTTTTTTAATTAAATTTTATTTTATTTTTTTAATTTACATCCAGATTAGTTAGCTTATAGTGCAACAATGATTTCAGGAGTAGATTCCTTAGTACCCCTTACCCATTTAGCCCACCCCCCCTCCCACACTATCAAAGTTTACTTTTTAAAATTACTTCTCATGTGTTCGGTGAAACTTAGGTGGGTGGTAACTCAATTACGTTGTTTGAGATTTAGGTAAAAAGATCATGATTAACTGTGACCCAGGATTTTTGTGAGATTTTCAAGTATAGATTGTGTGTCTGTGCGTGCGTGTGTGAGAGAGAGAAATGGAGAGAGGTGGAGAGACAGACAGTGGGAGAATATAATAATAGAATGTTTTGGCCTGAGGTGAGGAGTTTAACATCCTGAGGTATCCTGAATTCCTTTGAAAGTTTTCACCTTGTCAAGTTTAGACCTCTCTTGTGTATGCCCATTGTGCGAATCGTACCAAAATACAAATGTTCCTCCAGTGAAGTTTACTATTCAGAAAAAAAAAAAAAAAATCCCCAGGATAATTTCTACCTGTATTAGCTCCTGTGAACTATATGCCAGAAAAATGGGTAAAGGAAGGTGTCCACATACCTATATGAGGAAAAAAAAATTTTTTTTGAAATTTTGGATTCTTGGATGTAAATGTTATGTGCCTATTTAAGAACATCAGTAACATTTTAAATAATATTGCTTCTTGATGTTTTGATTTTCAGCTGCTCAGTGAGAAATAATTTATTAGCACTAACCATAATTGGTAGCATTTATTAAGTGCTAAGTGCCAGGCAATATGCTAATGTTTTACTTATATTACTTTACTTAATTCTGACCTCCACCTTGTAAAGTAGGAATAGACATTATGTTCTTCTATAAGTGAAGAAGAAGAAACTGAGGTCTTGAGCAATTAAATGTTCTCTTCTGGGCTACATAGATAGTAATAGTGGGACAGGGATATGCCTGTGATCTGTCTGATTCTATTCTTGCTCTTAGTGACAACGTTATATTGCCTCCCAGGCAGAACAGCTCAGGCACTAAGCATTTAAAATAGAATTTAAAGTAAGGATGACCTTATTTGGGTCATTAAATATTACTATTTATTAATATCTTAACACACTATATTTTAACAACTATGATACAATTATTAGTTATGTTGATATACAGCTATTATAATATTAATATATATTAATATTAACATATAATTAATATTAATATATAATTAATATATAATATTATTAGGAAGTCTCTAGGTTTTCTTTCTCTAAAGCAGAGATTTTTAAATGGAGGACATTTAAACTGCTGTTTCTCTGGATAAATTAATGACTCTCTTAACTTGCTTCTTGGATGTGAGTCCCCAAAAGAATACATAAAGTATTAATGGAATAAACATTTTTACAGAATAATACATATGAAAGAAATCTTCAAAGTAAAATAGGCAAATGAATATCAAAGAAGCTTCTTTTAGAATGTAATCCTATGAGAGTGGTCTTGAAAGATTAGAAAAGATTCTCTTCACGATTATGAATTTGAAGCAGCTGGAATGAATTCGGTCATGATCAGCATAACTGGGGATCATTTCTGAAAGTGAGGGATACAGAAAGTTAAAAGACTCATCGCTTGGTACTGAGGTCACCTGCTTCATAACAGACTAAAATAGCAGAGAACAAGTGTTAAGAATTCATTCTGCCTTCCCAATGCTTTTGTAGCTTTATTTTTAGAGCTCTGCTAACGGCAGTCTGGGGCATTGTTTGCCCTGATGTGGCTGTTCTGTCACTGTCGCCCTTTCTCTTGCAGTCTTTGCCTCCCTGGACAGGTGTGAGGGACTTCCTGATTGTCACAAGCCAGTCACCTGGGTCAGCCACCCCTGATGTAGTGTGCTTCATCAGCCCCCTGAGCTCATAAGAGAGGTAATTTTTCTGCTGCTGGTTAACATGTATTATTTCTTAAGGTGAAGGCAATCAGAATGAAAAGGTATTGTGTAGGTGGTGGTGCAGGAGTGATTACAAAATAGTTAAAGAATGGATTAAACTGCTATGATGGATTGATTCATTAGGAGAGGATGAAAAAGAATATTTCGGGTTCTCCCTTATATAACCTAGGCTATCATAAGTGTCCCCTGCCACACAAAACATACCATTCGTGTGAGTGTGTGTGTGTGTGGGGGGGGGGGGGGTGGGTGTGCGTGTGTATACGATAAAAGCAGAGCACATTATTTCTTATTAAAATTGTGTATGGGTGTAATCATAGGAACTCTTATTTAGAGATTTATCCAGAGTATGCTATTGACTCAAGACAAAAGTAAAAGTAACACTTTAAAGGTATTGTTCAGAGCCACAGTTTCAAGTACTTAAAAATTTAAAACCCAGAAAACAATAGTGAGTAGAAGAGATCTTAGACAATAACTTTTTCAGGAATTGTCAGCAGTCCTGTTGTTCATTGGAATTAGGAGAGGTAAGGTGGTTTTATAGCATGGGTACACATGTGAATCACTTGGGAAGTCTTCAGAAATTAGCAGTGGCTAGGTCCTGCCCTAGAGGCTATGATAATTGTCTTGGCATTGATATTTAAAAAAAAAAAAAAAAAAATCTCCCCAGGGGTTTTATTGTGTAGCCTTGGCTGCAAACTACTGAGTTAGAGAACTTACTGCACTTAGTTCTGCTTTTGCCACTATATACCTTATCTGGGGTTCCACAGTCCACTTCTTCATATGTTATTTTCTTGTATTAAAAGCTATTAGAAACAATGACATCTTTTAAACACTGGAGAGCTATGTAAGGCACATTCAGAAGTATATGCATCCAATTATATTTGGTTTGCATCACTTGCAGAAAGTAACATTTTAAGGTATACTAGTATTAATTTAAAAAGCCACAAGGCTTTCGTTACCAAATAAGGAACACGTAAGAGTCAATCAAATATTTGTTTAATATCTACCATGTAGGAGACTGATGGAGAGACTAAGGGATTTGCCACTTTATTCCCAAGGAATTTATGTATGGTCAGGAGGAACTAATAGAGTTTAAGAAATAATTAATATTCCAAAGCTGTTTGTGCTTCTCAGCAATATACAGCAGTGCTAGAGCATACACAGAAAGAGTGATGTCCCTGGGCACATGCGGTGATGGAGACTTTACAGCAGGTGTTTTGCTTGTAAAGTTAACTAGATTGTCGGTTTGAAATCCTCCCCATCACGGCATTTCTCTTGAAATTTCAGTCTCTTTAAAGTTTTGTTGGTAGTTTACAAGTGCTGAGGTTAGATCTCTAACTCTGACTTGTTTAGGTTTTCCCCGTAGATAAATTTTCTTCCTGGAATCATGTTGTCTTGGGACCATCCTTTATTAGCTGATTACTTCTTGTGTACCTGCTTGGTACTTGAATATGATGTGTTTGTCTTAAAACAGGGTAGCTTTTGAGATGGCCTTAACGGAATGAGCAGAATGTAAGTGCAGTTATAGTACTTTGAATTTTCCCACTTGAGGTTAGCAGGAGGAACGTATTAAACAAAGGTAAAGAGTATACCTGATTAAAAAAGGAAGGTTATTGCAGCGTTGATAGAATTCATACAATTCGTCTTCTGTGTGCCCTGTCTGCTGAGTGTATTTTTGCTATTATTTCATGTTTACAGCTGCTGTCAGGTATTACTTTTATTTAGTAAAAAATGAGATCCAAAGTGTTTACAATATTATGCTTTAGCAAGTCATCAAGTCAAAATTCCAACACAGTCCGTAAGCCTTGGGGTATCAAAAACAAGGTTCTCTACACTCTGCTGTGCTGCCTGGTGTAAAGGAATAATGGGAAGAGACAGAAGGGAAGTATATTAAAAAAAGCTGGGTCCAAAGTTTGGATTTCATTCTGATGGAAGTGGGGAGCCATTAAGGATTTTTGAAGGGAGAGTATATTTGAGGTGTTTTGGAACATTAATATGGCAGAGATGTATAGATTATATCAGCTTTGTAAAAATGCTTATTCATTAAAAAACTATTTATTGAAGACACATCGTATTCTACACAGTAGCTAGTCCCTGGGACTAGAGTTGTGTTAATGAGCGCTTGTAATTGGGTGGAAGGGATACCCAGTCATGGCTGGATCATCAGACTGGCTCTTAGAACAATGGCCAGAGACTGTTTTAAAGGGGCTGAGGCAGGTAATGGGTGATGTTTAAACATGTAGTAGTGGGGAAAAACAGGAAATTGGGTGCGCTGGTACAGTGGACAGAACATGCTTCTTCATACATCGTATGTTTCATTTGAATGTTTAATCTCCACGTCTGGGTGTGATTTTTAGCATAATGAGGGGAAAAGTTGGTGAAAGTTCAGCATTGGACTCGACGTTGGCACAGATTGGTTTGGTCTGGTCCCCGCCAGTCTTTGTAGTAAGTGTCCTCCTCCATTCCTGCAAGATATGCTCTTCCAGAGGCATAGAGTTTTAGCTTTTTTTTTTTTTTTTTTTTTTCCTTATGGAGGCAGCCAAAGAGTGCTGGATTTTGCAGTCATTGTTGAGGGGACCCACGTCCAGTCCCTGCTCTGTCTCAGTTGTGTCCCTAATGGTGTTTTTGCATGCCCAGCTGAGACAATGATGGATTCTAGGGGAAGAAGGCTGCCCAGGGATCACTGAGGTTTTTGCAGTGTCCTTGATGATCTCAACTTAAGGGGATGAAGAAATGGAAGTGGAAGATGGAAAGGAGAAATAATAGGAAGATTGGGCAGAATTTAGTTACATGAAAAATATGAGAAAAGAACAGTCAGAGATAGTTATCAGAAGTGTTGGTCTGAATGACATTTTAAAATTCCCCATCCACTCACATAAAGCTGCCAACATGCTAAAGGAGGGAGCATTTAAAATATTTTTCTGCTGTCTACTTTTTGTCTTTGTTCTTTGAACCTTTATGTTTTACCTCGCATAAACTTTTTAAAAATAGTTCTGTCAAGAGTTAGTATGTTGCATGCTGTGACATCCTAGTGTTTCAAATGTTAATTTTTACTTAAAGTGTGGAAATCAGTTCATCTCATTGTACACATCATTCTTTTTATGAAATGTATGATATGTAAGCCTGTGAAAGATACCACTGTTGGCATGTTTCTTTATAGCTGTAAAGAGATTTCACATTTTGAGAGGTTATAAAAGAGGGAATATATCAAGCAAGAGAAAAACAAATTATGTATTAAAATGGTATTATTCTTCTTTATGGCAAAGGTCTAATGATTCACTAAATTCGACCAACATGTTTTTTGAACTTTCTTGATGGCTGACACTGTTTAAAGAAAAACTACCTACCGTTAAGTGCAGTATTATGGCACAGAGTATAATTGACCTCATCAAGCATTAGAACCTCTTCCTGGGCTTTCTTATTGCCATGCCCTGACCCAGTCTGTGTGTCCTCAAGCTCTGGTGGAGCAGAGGATAGGGCCATCAAGTTGTTTTCAAGGAATTTTCAAAGCCTTATGGGCACCAAATGTTAAGTCTTAGACGTGGAATCTCTTATTCATGATAATTATTGCTGTTTCTTAATTCTATTTCAGTGCTATTATTATTAATAAATTATATTTGGACATATGCACTTCATTTATTTTTTGTTAAAAGGAATCATCAAAAAAAAAAATTTAGCCACCTGTGACAACATGGATGGACTTGGAGGATATTATGATAAGTGAAATGTCAGGCAGAGAACAACAAATACCATATGATCTCACCTGTGTGTTGGATTTACAAAACAAAGCAGACGGACAAACGAAACAAAGCTCATGGGTATGGAGAACAGAGGGGCAGTTGCGAGGGGGGAGAGTTGTGTATGTGGGGGTGAAATGCATGTAGGAGTCAGGACATACAGACTTGTAGTTGTGAAATGAATAAGTCACGGGGGTAGGGTGTGCTGCAGTTTAGTGACTATCGTCGGTGGGATTGTAGTATATATTTGAAGTTTGCTAGGAGTGTGGATCTTGAAAGTTCTCATGACAAGGGAAAAAAATCCTTTTTGGTACTTTTTATGGTGATGGATGATGACTAGATTTATTGTGGTGATCATTTCACAGTGCATGCCGATGTGGAACCATTACGTTGTATACCTGAAACTAACATAGTGTTTGTATGTGAAGTCAATTATATCTCAATTAAAAATAATTTAGCAAGCTTTGCTTTTCTTTTTGTGGCCATTGTGCAGATAATTAGTAAAATGCAGTTGATAAGTGTATTAGAACATCAGTGATCTTTCTTTGAATAGTTGGGGGATACAAGGAGTATACATTTTATAGAGGTGCAGAAAATTTGAGACATTTGTGCACAATTATTTTACCTATCTAGTGATATGAAAACCTCTATCCCACATGCAGGTCATCTAATATGGATGTCACACCCATTGCTTCTTTGAATTTCAAATATATTTTCATAGCTCTGGCAACGTGAGCTCACACCACATAGGTGGCAGGCAGATCCCTCAGAAAACCCTTGAACACAGAGTTGAAGACAACTGTCAAGCAGCTGTTAGGTTGAGCTGGGCTGGAGTTCTGTGTCTGTGCCAGTCACATTCTTCAGTTGGACAGAAGACATTTACCATTAACAGATGTGCCTGATTGACCTCTTTATAATATTTTTAGAGGGGTAGTAAATAGCACATTTGATTACTGAGATTAGTTTTTATATATGTGGGCCTATCATTTGAAATGACTTAAGTATAACTGTTCATTCATTATAACTACTGAATTAAAAAATAGTAATTACCTGGATAACACTGAAAAGAAAATGAAAAGTTTAAAAATAACAAAGGAGCGAGTCAAAAAACAAATACACAAAAAGCTTCCAAGATTCAAATAGATGAGGAAGGATTTACAGAAAAAAAGCAGTGCATTGAACATCAAAACTATGATTTCCGAGCCAAGTCTTCTCCAAAGTGAGAAAAAAGAAATTGAAGACTTTATTTTTTAGAGTAGTTTTAGGTTCACAGCAGAATCGAGAGGAAGGTGGTACCAAGATTTCCCATAAACCCTGTGCCTGGACACATGTACCAACTCCCCCATTAGTGACATCTTTTTCCTTTTAATTATAGCACAAGAATCCAAACTGTGAACCCAAATGTGAAGAGAGTTGAGACTATGATGCTCTTTGATGGTAGGTTGGGGAATGTCTTCCAACAAACAGCATTCAAACCGTAATCCCCATATTTGAAAAGTAGTTCCAGTTATACACGTGATCATTTGCATTATATAAATACAGAAGTACATACTGAGCCATATCCTTTGGGATCCCTGTCTGAATTCCACCAACAAGATTGCTCCTGGCCCCTCAGCCCCAGTATGAATTCCCAGACTTTGTCCTTCCTTTTCCTATTGATCAGCTCCTGTAGTTTTAGTTGTTTTAGTTGGTTTTTGTTTCTGTTTTTGCCCAGGAATGTTGCACTGCCTTTACTTAGAAATGAAGTAGTTTCCCTGGCTTTGGAAATAGAATTCTGTTTGCATCAGTTGGACTTATTTGTATACCCTAATTGGCATGTTGATTTTAAATCTTAATTTTATGTCTTTTTAAAAATGATTCTGCTAAATTCTAGTACATTTAATAAACACATTTACAAATGTGTTAATGTTCTATTGTTTTCATGTTGTGATTGTCTTAAGCCATGCACCTTCACTTTTTTCATTTTTAAGTTAAATTTTTATTTATTTATTTATTTGTTTGTTTGTTTATTTATTTATTTATTTATTTATATTTTTTGAGAGATAGAGAGAGATAGAGAGTGTGAATGGGAGAAGAGCAGAGGGAGAGAGAGAATCTAAAGCAGGCTCCTTGCCCAGCATGGAGCCCAATGTGGGGCTTGCTCTCACCAACTGTGAGATCATGACCTGAGCCAAAATCAAGATTCAGACTTGAACTGCTTAACCAACTGAGCCACCCTGGAGTCCCCATTTTCACTTTTAAATTTAGAGCACTTCTTTTTTAACAACATTTTTTTTTGTTTTTGTTTATTTATTTTCTAGAGGGAGAGAAAGAAAGAGGGACAGAGCGTGAGCGGGGGAGGGGCAGAGAGAGAGAGAGGGAGGCCAGAATCCGAAGCAGTCTCCAGGCTCTGAGCTATCAGCACAGAGCCTGACATGGGGCTCAAGCTCACAAACTGTGAGATCGTGACCTGAGCCAGAGTCGGACACTTAACTGACTGAGCCACCCAGGCGCCCCAAATTTAGAGCACTTCTTGCCTTTCAATATATTGAAACTTATGCCTTTGGACATATTTTATATTTAGGAACCCCCAAAAACAGTGACTGAAATGATTAATCAGATAATTTAAAAAACGTTAAAGAAAATATCAATATTTTTTGCTAACCCTCCCATTTTACCTTAAAAAAATTATTGTAGTATCAATAGAATTTTATGTGACCAGTTTTGAAACACTCGAGCTCAATGAGAATAATTCTCAAAATCAGCTAACTCAGGAAAGGAAAGATTCTTGGATGATTTGGATTCTTCTATTTAAATCTCCACTCACTGCCCCAAGTAAATATAGACTTAGTACTTGAGTGACAGTAACAAATGCTGAAATCGAATCCGAAATTCCCAGTGCCCTGATGGGTCATATTTGGCAAATCACTGCTCTCGCTGGACTTCACTGATCCAGCAAATATCTTTTTCTGTTGACCACGGAGGGGAACTGCGTGAGACATACAGCACAGTCTCATGGTTTTCTTTTCTGCAGAGTAAAGTTCGTATTCACTGAGGGTGTGAAAAGTGAGTTAGTTGTTAAAGTTATCTCATCGTGCCAAATGTGGAATTAAAGAATGTGGCTTTCAGTAATTTTTCTGTAATGCATATAAAAGTATGTAAGACATCTAACTATATTTATTCCTCCGCAATTAAATTTTAAATTTGAGCCTTATGAATGACCATAGAGAATGGAAGCTTACATTTACACTTACAACTAACCTCAGTCAATTATAAGGATTCTCCCCTAATCCATTTGAACAAGGGGTGGCATTTAAGCTTCTAAACTTTGGAAATGAAGCCTTCATCTAATATCCTTTGAAAGGGAGCTAATCTGGTTTGACCCTTGTCCCCACTTGCAGATCCTTAGATATGCATGTTCCTGCGCATGTCACTCTGTGTCCTTCTCATTGCAACCATGAGGTTCCTTCAGGTCACTGGTGTCTGTCAGCCACTTCCATGTCTCAAGAACTTATTGAGAACTCCCATCCAAGAATTTGCCTCTTTGGTTTGTGTACTCTGGTATCCTCCTTTGACTACTGACTCAGTACAGGGATTAGAGGGTGAGGAGCAGAGAAAGGGAGAAGAAAGTGAATTCTCAGTTAACAGCATTAGATGTTATCCCTTCACATGAAAACTATTCAGCGCTTACATTGCTAATATATTTTGTCATATAACTTCCATATTTCCATTGTCGCTACATCTGGCAAGGTGTTTGGTTGGACTTGGGTGATATTTGAAGTTCAGGCAATTTTAAGAAGTCAAGAAATCTTAGCACGATACTTGTTTTTTTTTTTTTTTTTCTTCAGCTGTGATTTAAAAAGTTTTTCACTAAAGGTAATGGAATGATAAACCACTGTCAGCCTTGGAATCGAGGGGGACACTGGGACTGCTTCCCCAGCGTTTATTCTGCATTCCCCCCACTATGTGGTATCTATATAGTTCCAATTCCAAGCTAATCAGTGCAATCCCATCCTTCTCGACAATGGTGGGAATGACATGCAAGTTGGTTTAGAAGGATGTCTAGGGTTGTTTTTCAATAGGTAGAGAAAAGAAAATTTATCTTCTGAAATTTGTAGGATACGTGTAAAGTTGGGGATTGTTACATGATGTTGCTACCCTAATGGAAAACGTCATGACGTGATACAGGGAAGAAGGCAGTGCGGAAATAACTGCAGAGAAAGAACTGAGTCCTAATTAAAGCACACTTGAAGTCCTTGTTATCTTTAGAGATTTTTAACAAGTAAGCTAAAAATAATTCTATTAAATGAGTTAGAATTTGGGTTTTCTGTCTCTTGCTAACAAAAACAATCCTACTAATACAAAGATACATTTATTGGCAGTTCTTAAACGTGTTACCTTTAGGACCTTCAATCAGGGTCTGGTTATCATCTGGCTATCTTGCCTTGAGTATCACCAAGAATGTACTTAACGAGTTCAAAACTAGAGCACTCTCCACCCCATCCTTTCTTATCCAAACAGTCTTCTTTTTCTCTTGGCTGACAGCATCACCCTTGCAGTGTTCTAAGCTAGGAAACCTAGGCTCACCAGGACTTCCCTTTTTTATGCTCTTCTGTACCCCTCGCACCCAGAATCAATGGGCTACCACATCTTTTCCTTACCCCATTTTCTGTCCCCAGTGATACTGGCTTAGAGGAAGCCTTTTCCACCTCTTAGGGCATTTTGTTATTAAAAATAATAATATGTTAACATTGTCGTCACCCAATCCCACATTCTGTCCTCCACATTGCTGTCCAGTATCTTAAAAAACAAGCAAGCAAAGACAAACATGTGACCATGCTCCTTCTTTATTTGAAGAATTTCAGTGGATTGCATTGCTTACAGGATCAAGTTCAACTCGTTGGCCTCGACCTGTTTGTTAAGATTGAAAGATTTCATTCTGGTCTCACTTCATCATTTTAAAAAATGGAACAACTTTAATATAGCCATAAATATATTGTGAGGGTAATAAGGTGCGGGTGTCTGGGACATGGAAGGCTCTGGATTAAATGGTGATTGCTGTTGTACACTGAAAAATAGAAGCTACTGCCGAACTACTGGCTCTGTGAGTTTGCATATACTGTTCCTTTGCCTGTCCTGCCCAGCCCTTTTGTTCATGTCTTGTCTTTTACAGCTGATTCTTTCCCTCTGTGATTCTTTCATTGCTCCTTCTGTTAGATAAGTTGCATTTTGTTGATAACCTTCATAACATCTCTCACATTGTATCGCCATATATTTTTTAAAAGTTAAAAAAAAAATTTTTAAATAAGCCTTTTTTTAATGAGTTTTTGAAAACAGAAACTAAACCTCGTCCACCTTCTAAAATTATAGCTCTACTCTGACACTCCTTATCCCATTTCCCAAATTGTATTTTTCTCTAGCACTTAGATTTAGGTAATGCAATTATTTAAATATTTGTTTCTCACCTTTTTTTTTTTTTTTTAACCTTCTTCACTACAAGGCATGTTCCATTAGGATAGAGATTTTTGCCTTTTAATTCACTGCTGTAGCCCCAGTCTGTAAGAAAGGTCAACATATGGAAGGAATGAATGAATGAATGAATGAATGTGTGTCTCATTTATTTTTTATTTCTTTATTTTTTAAGTTAATTTATTTTTGAGAGATAGAGTGTAAGTGGGGAGGGGCAGAGAGAGAAGAGAACAGAGGATCCAGAGTGGGCTTGTGGTTGGCTCAGCAGTGAGCCTGATGCGGGACTCGAACTCATAAACATTGAGATCATGACCTGAGCCAAATTCGAGCGCTCAACTGACTGAGCTACCTAGGCACCACTTATCTTTTATTTCTAATGCCTAACACGATAGCTGGCATATGGTGGGTGTCAAAGAAACATAGCTGAAAATGAATGAATTGTGCTATAAATCTGGAAAATTGGAAGAATGTGTGTTGGTGACTTAAACGTAGAATGCTCACTATTAGTTGTAGGTGCGTTTAACCTAGAGAAGATAGGGGTGAGTTGTAGTGATTCTCCTAAGTACCCCCACTTTGGAGCTTAAATGTTTTTTTAAATGGAGGTTATAAAATGGAAAGAAAAGAAGGTGAGAAGGGAGTTGGAGCCTTTTAGTTTTTTGCTCATTTACACAGAGAGGGATTTGAACCTGTAACATGGGATTGTCACCAATTTCCCCCTCTGCCAGTTTATAGAAGGGAAATATAAACTGAAACTTGTTAACATTTTTTTCCTTTGACTTTTTCTTTTACTTTTTTTTTTACTTTTTTTTTTTTTTTTTGAGAGAGAGAGCATGAAAACGGAGTGAGGGAGAGAGACAATTGTATGAGTGGCAGAAAGAAAGAGAGTGAGGGAAAGAGAGAGAGAGAGAAGCGGGCCTCACCTGAAGCAAGCCTCGAGCTCACCCTGTGTGGGACTCGGACGCAACAACCCTTAGATCATGACCTGAGCCAAAGTCACATGCTTCAACGACTGAGCCACCCAGACACCCAAGAACAGTATTTTTTCTAAATTCTTTTTCTATCTTGTAAGCATAGTTCAATTTCTACATACCTATTTAACCCACACAGTTTTTGTTAAATCACAACAGAGATAAAAAGAAATGAGTGGAAGCACGAGTGATTTCAGTGCTGATTGTGACTTTGCTGAAGCCAGAAACCTGATTTCATAATAATCAGAATCTGGCCCGATATTGGTGATTGTTTTGGTTAGATTTGAATTACTGAAATGTAGAAAGGTCTCTGTTCCAATATCAAAAGAACTCTCAATTTATAATTAAAAGAAAGAATGAGAAGGAAAAAAAAAAGGTAGGAAGGAAAGAGGTGAAGAAGGAAAGATGAAGGGAGGGAGAATGGGAGCAAAGAAGGAAGGAAAAATTGCAGTGATTTTGTAGTGAGATTTCACTCAGACATGAGGAAAGCGGTTCTGAAATGACGTTTATTTTATTTGTCTTGTGTCCAACAGCAGCATTTAACTTCTCTGGATATATTAGTGTGGATATACATGCACGCATACACATGGTATTTATGTAATAAATACGTCATTCAACACATAGTGAATAATAAAGAATTTTTAAAAACCCATAAACTTGTGACTTGAAAACTATATTGTTAAAAATAAGCTTCTCTGAACAGAATATTTGTCTTTAATATGGGAAGAGTAAGTTAGCTGATTTGCTGCAATAAGAATCCTGAAGCAATCATGATCCTTCTCTTGCAAAGTGCTGTTTCCTCCTCTGTGAGTCTCTCTCCTCCCTGTTAGGAAGGGGCTGCTAGGATAGGGGCTCTAAGGTCTTTGAGTCCTTTCTTGGTTAAGTGGCTGTGCTCTGATCTCAGCCTCCTACGGTCCTGATGTGTAAGGACTGACTTCATCTCTAGATATTTAGGGGAAAGAGCAGTTGGACACAGACTCTCTCCAAGGCTTTGCCTTGGCCACTCTGTCCACCTTGTAATCCTATCCCACTGGTTGGTCTCACCGGTCCCTTCCCCTGCTCATGACACTCTGCTGTTGGTCATATAATTCCCACCACCTGGCTTGTCTTTTGCCCCTTTTATCATCTACTAAGAACTGTTTCATCTTTCAAGACCCAGTTGAAAGTCTTATTTAGTCAGCAATAGGAATCTTGACTCCACTACTGTGTTACTTTGGCAAGTTGCTTAACCTCTGTGTGTCTCGTTTGTATAACATTGCCTGTCACAAAACAGGGCAAGGATGATTAACTGAGGTCATATGTGCTTACCACGTTCGTTATTATGACTATATTCTCAAAAACTTTGGTAGTCAGAAACCGTGAAATGCCACCATCTTTGCTAATATTGCTCTTCCTTTGTGTAAATACTTCATTAGCACACTGACTAAATTGTAATCACTGATAGACCTTCGGGTTTTCTACTCTTTTGTGGGCTGTATCAGCACAGATGTTTGCATTTTTCAAATGCTCAATTTTAGGCAAAATGAATATTGTTAAGGATAATCACAATCTAAAAATGTTGTAAATACAAATACAGAAAGTGTATAACTATTCAGAAAGGAGGAAATAGAGGATCTAAAGAATTCCAAAGAGGGGGCACCTAGGTGTCTCAGTTGGGCGTCTGTTTTTTTCAAGTTTATTTATTTACTTTTGAGGTGGGGGGTGTGGAGAGAGGGAGAGAGAGAGAGAGAATGAATGAATGAATGAATGAATGAATTGATGCACACATGAAGGGGGAGAGAAAGGGAGAGAGAGACAACCCCAAACAGGCTCCATGCTGTTGGCACAGAGCCCAACACGGGACTAGAACTCAAGAACGGCAACATCATGACCTGAGCCCAAATCAAGAGTTGGATGCTTAACCGACTGAGCCACCCAGGTGCCCCGGGCTTTTTTAAAGTTTACTTATATATTTTGATAGAGAGAGGGCATCTCTTCTCTCTAAAAAAAAAAATAATAAAATGAAAGGAATGTGTCCTATGCTCACTTTATTTTTTTACATACATTGGAGGAGACTGAAGACTATTGAAATGAGTTGTTGGCCTGACTTTATCATGTTCTTCTGCTACAAGATATTTTTATAGGCCGAGGAAAATACACTCACTACTAAACATTGAGCAAAGTTTGAACTATTGTATTGTAAGTACAGGTAGACAAGCATGCTATTCTAACTTCCTTTAGACTATTAATTGTACTCAAATAAATTACTTATTGTAACCAACAGTTCATATCAGTGAACAACATAATACTCAGTTTATTCCCTTAAACACTTTTAGAATAAACACTTTCGCTTTTCATACTTAATGTGAGTTTTGTGCTTAGAGGTTTATTTTTTTTTAACTATAACTGTATTACACTGAATTACTAATATAATATTAAGTGGAAAAATCTGCAGTCTGAAAAGCAGAATGCCGTGTGTGAGCCCTGGCAAGTATGATTTTACTTCCATAGCAACAAAGCACATGGTTAAAGGAAAGAGCACTGGGATTAGACCGCTTGACATTGCCCTTGTCAGTCACTCAGTATGCAATGTTAAGCAAGTTATCTTTTAAGTTCTCTGCAGCTCATTTTACTCCTGTAGATGGTACAGTCTGTCAAAGTTGCAATTTTTGTCTTTTTCGTTCAATATAGTATTCCTAATGTCTACAATAATATCCTACATATGTAATAGGCATTCAATAAATACGTCTGCAATGTGAATGCCTGCATTATCTGCCTATCAGGTGCTTTAAAGGTAGACCACTTCCCATAATTTCTGAGAAATGGGAAATGCTAGTTGTTACTGTCACTTATTCTGATTCTCATTGTTAGTTTCTATTTTTGTGGTTGAGGGTGAGAGAGGTTTAAAGGACAAGAAAATGTAAACTCTTTCAAGTAAGAGAGATGTTGTTTTGCAGAATGACTCTCCATTCTGATAAAGTGTGTTAGAATCTGGTGGTTAGTTCTATTTAGTAAAACAGAGAGGGGAGTAATAGATTTATGTTCTCCTCACTAATAAAGGTTTGAAGTGGCTTTAAACCTCTTTGATTCTTTTCCTGTTATACTTACTGTTTTGTTTTTTTTCCCCCTCCTTTCACAGAAAAATGGCCTTTGATTCGTTTACTTCTGATATTTGGGTTTATTCTGAATTTGAAGCTAGTAACTTAAGCCATTGGTGCTATGGCTTGGTTTTTCTCTTCCTTATTACTTCTCTACCTCTTCATGTTTTATATGCAATAACTATAGGTAATTAAAAGTAATGGCTAATGTGTAATTTATCTACCCCAAGTACATAAAACTGATTTGGAAGCTCAGAGCTTCCAATATGATCAGGGCTTAGGAACTTTATAATATAGTCAATGTTAATAGTAGCCAGACATATTTGTCATTTTTTTGAGAAATCTTTTTTTTTTTTTTTTTAAATAGAAAGGATCCTAGGAAAACAAACCAGAAACCAAAACCAAACAAGCCCCTAAAATCTCCCCCAAATAAACTTGTACATGTTGCTCCTTTGGGAATGGTCCTTATTCTTTGTTCTATATGCAAGATACATTGCTCTCAAAAAAATGTTTGTGCATTAGACTAATTTGCAAATGATCTTGGAGGTTGATAATCTCTTTTTGTCTCTTTCCTGACCTGCTAAGTACCTACCTACCTACTTTATCTATCTATCTATCCATCCACCCACCCACCCACCTACTTGTCATCTTTGTATGACAGATTTTATCTATGATAAATTTTAATATGATAATTTCAGTATTTTCCCCATTTCTTTCTTCTCTTCTTCCCTTCCTATTTTCTCCTTCTGTTCTCCTTTCCTTCTTCTCTCTTTTTTCCTTCTTTCTTTGTTCCTTCCCTCTCTCTTTCTCTTTTTCTTTTTCCTGTGTCACTTTTCTTGTAAGCTATTTAAAATT
Organism: Panthera onca; assembly: GCF_046562875.1. Classification (NCBI taxonomy): domain Eukaryota; kingdom Metazoa; phylum Chordata; class Mammalia; order Carnivora; family Felidae; genus Panthera; species Panthera onca. The sequence continues at coordinate 86,626,727 of NC_138340.1, read as the reverse complement.
TGTAAAGAGGAGCAAAGGACTATGAAAATAATTTCTGAATTCTGATTTGAAAATCAGATAGACTGTCCAGAACTCTGTCCACCTGCAGCCCTCCTTGACCCCCTCCAATTCCCCCTTTGCTCCAGAGTTAATCAAACATTCCTCTGGGTCCCATTCGACCTTGTACTTGTCTCTAGTGATGTGCTTAATGTACTTTATTTTATTAAATTTTTCTTATCTATTATTTGAGAATAGGAATTGAACATCTTTTCTCAATATTCCTTGCAGTGTATATTTGCCTCCTACCAAAGGTTCAATAAGTGGTTTTCACTTTTGACCTTTGGCATTTTTTTTTTTTTTTCAGTCCTTTTCACTTAAACTTTCAACTGCTGCCCAGTTCTTACTTCAATAAAGGGTTGTTTCTGCTCTTTTCTCATTCATATTTCATTAGGAATCTGTAAGATGTCTGCCTATAAATAAGAAATTGTATATAAATTATATATAGGTACAAATATCAGCAACTCAAGTGTCTAGTTATTTTGCAGGTTTATTTGATTTTACATTTCTGAATATCAAGAATAAATATTTCTTTTCACAGTTTTTTTAAGTCTGATTCTTTATATCATGAAAACGCAAATGAAAGCTCTAGTTTACATACAATGCAGCATTTAGTAGTTATGCCCAAGAGGGTGCTGTCATTGGCAAATATTCTTGTAAATGGATTTTACTTGCTGGATAATTTTTTTCAAGTCTTAGTTTTGATTACATTGAAATAATTTAAGAATGTGCAGAAAATACATTTTTGTTTGCTACTACATTGGAATAAAATACCCAAGGGATTAAATATTATTTTTAATCTTACAAATTTAAACGTATATTTTATTAGCTCTTTTTATTTGTCTGTATTTTTTTTTAATATGGATTCATTACTGTTATTTGAGCCCTTGTCTGATTTGAACATGTCTCTGTAGCCTTTAGCACAGATTCTGCTTCCTTTATATTCAGAACATACTTAGCATTTGTTCGTTGTGTTTGCGAGATGACCTTCATTTCCATTACTTCATTAAAATAGCACATGTCTGTATATAGGTAAAAATTTTACATGCAGACGCTGTTTCAAGGTAATTCAAGTGATATTGCCTGCCTGCCTTCCTTTCCTTTCTTTCTTTCTCTCTCTTTCTTTCTTTTTTTCTTTGTGTAGGTATGAGATTTTATCATATTCAAATCTTACAGGAATGAGCTGGAAGACAGATTACTTATAACCTCACATTTGTAAAACTCATGGTATTGATAATAAGATCAAATTGATACCATTTCCAGAATATTACTAAGAAAGGGAGAGTATTATCTTTCAAGGTAAAAGGCTAATATATTTGTTTCTTACCTTTGCTGTTTTCTAATGACTTACAGAGGCACTTGAATATTTAAATCCAAGGAGAAACATCTGTAAATAGAATTTGTGCATTGACATGAGACAGGATGCAATAATTCTCCTGTTTTCCCGAGCCAGTTATTGTTCATGTATTGTTTTATCTTCTCAATCATAATAATAAATTCATTCATTTAAAATTGATAGTGATTTAACCTGTCAACCCTCACAGGGGCATTTTAAAATAAAACAATATTTCAGGAAAGAAAAAGTTGTATAAAACAAGGAATGACTAATTGCAGGTGGGAAGGAAGTTGATTTTTCCAGCTCCCTTTAAATCCCATCATATAGGGGGCACCTGGGTTGCTCAATTGGTTAAGCGTTCGACTTCGGCTCCGGTCATGATCTCATGGTTGTGAGTTTTAGCCCCTCATCAGCCTTTTTGCTGACAGCTCAGACCCTGGAGCCTGCTTTGGGTTCTGTGTCTCCCTCTCTCTCTGCCCCTTCCCTGCTCGCTCTCTCTCTCTCTCTCTCTCTCTCTCAGAAATAAATAAATATTAAAAAAAATTAAATCCTGCCATGTAGGACCACCAACTTTATCTCTGCAAACAACCCCTGCTTTCTGTTTGGTTTGAATCTATGCAAAGAAGCAAAACATAAGGGGAAAAAGTCTGTTGTGTGAAAACAGTTAAGGTCTTTAAAGGCCAAATATAATATTTTTTGTGCTGTACATTCTCCTGGCTTTCCATAATATCGATTTCCCTTTTTGATGTCAATAATTAAAATTTCCCTGTGTTTTGAATTTGAGCAGGTTAATGTGGGTAAGCTGAGGCTTCTGAATTGGATGAGTGGGTAAAAAGTCAGGTGAGTCAGGGGGAGAAGTAGAGACAGGATTGCATAACTTGCCAGTCCTATTTAATCCACCGTTAGAAATTATGAGGAATTTCCTCCTGACACATGAAGCTTGCAGACTTCCTAATCATTTAATTATACACTTGCGTGGTGAATGTGTTGTCACATTCTAAAACCATCTTTGAATTCGCTTTTTTTTTTTTTTACCTTGGTAATCTGCTTTCTGAGAGTTTATACGGTCATATGAACTGTGAGTGATGCTCAATATTGACAAGTACAGAGCAAACAGCAGATGGTAAAATACTGACGGAGACATTTGTTAATGGGCCAGTTGTCTTGCTTAGAAGTACAGCTTTTTGGCAGTTCGCCCCCCCCCCCCCCCCACTTTTCTACACAGTGTACCTTGGAAGAAGGTCCTTTTATGTTTTTGTAGTGGGAAAAAAGAGTGAATGTCCTGACAGCATCAACCTTAAATAAAATCAGCCTTCGCATACAGAGGTACTGCACCATGTAAAAGAATACTTCTTTGAAAGCAATTGCTATGATTAACATTACAAAATTTATTTTAGTGTTATAACTGTTACTCTATTCATTGATTAACATTGGATACATACTTTTATACTTATGAGTGTGGGGGAGGTGCCATCCAATAACGGACGGAAAGCACCTCAAGGGAAAAAGGATGTCTTTCAAGTCGTTTGTGCAGGGGAGGTGGGGGTCAGGCTTCCCAAGACCTCTGGAACTGTACCTGTTCACGGTAACTGATGACTAAATACTTTTTTTTTTTTTTTTTTTAGAAGTAGTATTTTGCCTCTTTGCTATTCAGTTCTTTGCTAATTGGCTATTGCTTGTCGAAGATGTAGTTCTTAAGACCTGCTTTAAGGAATCCTAAAGAGTCTCTCAGTTCTCCACTCTACTTCAACTCTAGGTTTGTACACTTGCTTGAAAGCAGGGAGAATGAATATTCACCTTTCCCAACAGGGTTTTCTTTTACTCCAAGAGAATATGAAGGTTAGCACATAGGTAAGGACCAGTAACCTCACTTCTTGTTAAATGCAGGTTGAGACCTAAGAGAAGAATTGGTCTCTCCAGTCTTTCTTCTGCAGCTTCTTTCACTGACTTTGAGGACATTAAAATGTTTTACTGAGGGGCTCCTAGGTGGCTCAGTCGGTTAAGCCTCCCACTTTGGCTCTTGCGATTTTCTTGAGTTTGAGGCCTGCCTCCGGCTCTGTGCTGACAGCTCAGAGCCTGGAGCCTGCTTCAGATTCTCCTTCTCTCTCTGCCCCTCCCCTGCTCGCGCTCTTTGTTTCTCTCAAATATAAATAAGCATTAAAAGAAATTTAAAAGGAAAATGTTCTGCTGATTGTCATTCAGATGAGTCACACCCACCTAGCTCTCTCTGTAAACCTTGGCAGATTTCTGCAGCGTTAGTTCATCTTGATTTTGCTTGTCCTATCCTAACCCCTTAAGATCCCAGAGAAATTCCTGCTACCCCTCTGTTCTCTGAGATCCTGATGTCCATCTTTGAAAACTTAAATAACAATACAGAATAGCATGTGAGATATATTTAACTTATCTGCTTGCTTATACTATATACTATATACTTGTTTCTGTTTTACATATACTAGTTTTACATATACTACGTACATATACTAGTTTTTACATATACTAGTTTTACATATACTAGTTTCTGTAATTCCTCTAACAACCCAGTAATTTAGGTATTGCTACCTGTATTTTAAATCTGGGAACCAAGAACTAAAGTTTGTATGGTCCCACATCAGGTGAGAATGAGGCATCAAACCCAACTCTCAGCAAAGTGGACCAACTGCGTAATGAGAAGGTTGTGGGGGAGGGAGACTGGGAGATTGTTCTAGTAGAGACAATACCTTATATTACTGTGCATGTAAATGCAGCTTTATTCATGCAACAAATATTTAAAGATGGAGATGAAGTAAAGAATCAGGAAATCTTTATAAAAAAATCAGAGCATATATAATAAATAAGTGAAATTTGGAATTCATTTTTTTGTCCGATACACCTATTATGAGTATTCAGATCTCTAGTGTGCATTAAAATGTTTGGGGTACAAATGACTGCCAAAGTGATAGCTGTCTATAAAAGCAAATAGTCTATGGATTTAAAAATAATCTTTTGGGGCACCTGGGTGGCTCTGTCAGTTAAGCATTGCATTCTTGATTCCACACAGGTCATGATCTCACGGTTTGTGAAATCGAGGCCCGCGTCGGACTTCATGCTGGCAGCGCGGAGCCTACTTGGGATTCTCTCTCTCTCTGCCTTTCCCCCACTCTCTCAAAGTAAATAAATAAACATGAAAAAAAATCTTCCATTCTTGTTGTCTGATTTACCTTAAATTTTGTTTTCAATTGCATAATTTCTTACAATTCTTTTCTGGAGAACAAAGTTTAGATGATCAATTCTTAAGGCAAGATTATGAACATACTACCTTTAGAGTGAATTTATGTATTCTCCTCTTGTCTGCAAAAGGTGAACACTGTACAGAGCCTCATATTAATTTCAAGCCAGTCTTTCTTTGCTTTTTATGTTCCTGAGATGAAAATGCCACCCTGGGGAAGCAAGTGAGCCTCAAGTTTGGTGATCTTGGATGCCCCTAAATTTTGCTGACTGTTCTTTGCCTCCTCGCCTACGTCCTACTGCTGTTCTCTTGACTACCCTAGAACTGCCCAGAGCATCGATGCTCTGGCCTTCGCAGATCGTATGTGAGATGGCAAATATTCTAAAACATGAACGGCCAACTTGCATAGATTCTTGCGGTTTTGTGCATTTTGCTCTCACAACAGTGTACCGGTGGTTAGAACATCTGGAATTTATTTTCTAACCTGTTCTCTAGCCAGTCATACCTCCATGTCACCCCTGGTAAAGGAAGCCAAACCAAAACAACACCGTAGCCACCACCTTTGATTGTCAAATATAGTGAAATTTGTAGAATATTTTCTAATTCATGGAAGAAAAGTGAATTTATAAGGAGAAAGTCAGTACTTCTTCCCTATTTTCACGTATTTCTTTCTCTGCCAGTGGAAAGTCAGATGAGGAGATTAACTCTGATTTAAATTTGAACTGAGCAACCTTCACTGTATACATGAACAATTTATGTGATTCTAATGTATTTAGTTTTCTTTGCTACCTCGCATTTGCATCTAGCTGAAGAAGTAACAAAATTCTTACTGCTGTGGTCTCAGGTATTTTGAAATGGAAGATGTCTGAAATCTTGTAGGAAAGCTAGGTTTTTATTAGTTACCCCTCCTGGCCATCTCAGTGCCTCAGAGAATGAAGAGGCAATTTAGGATAGCAAAACCTGGTATTTTCATGGTAACGTTCATTGTTGGATCATCATATCGATATAACATAACTTCATAAATAAAATTTGCCACCCTTGGCACTTCCAAGCATGATAAAACATTTGCGAATTTGAAGAAGCATTAACTTTGGCAGTACAAAACAAGCTAACGATATTGCTTAAAAGCGTATGCTTTTGACTCAAATCTGAACTTCACTGATCCAGCAGTGATCTTCAGTTTCACGTGGAGAATAATATTAAACAAAGTACCCTTTTTAAAGTGGTGGTGGTGGGGATTGCAATAGCAAAGAATGCTTTAAATGTTGCAGTGTACAAATGCTACAGTTATTTCTAAGCTCTTTCGCAAATATTTATGTTTTCATTAGTATTATTTCTAATGGTTGTGTTGGAGGATTCTTTACCTTAATCCCCAGTGTTCATTGTCTCGCCACTTCGAAGAATGAAGGGGTGGACACGAAATGAGCAGCAGGCAAAAGTTTATTGGAGTATAAGATTAGAAAGGAATAATAGTATGAAAGCTCTCTTGACAGAAAGGGGACATTCACAAGTAATGCCTGCGGACTCTAGGCAAGGACCCTTGTTTTGTAAGGTTTGGGTCAGCGCCCCACTCTCTTTCCCCTTATTCCTTCTCAGGTTCTACCCTTATTGGCTTAATAGCTCTAGGTACTGGGCAGTCCATTCCTGATTGGCTCGTTTCCATTGCATGAGGAGTGGTCTATGGCCATACTTAGGTTTTTAGATACATTCCTGAGGGGAACCTGAGGCGGGGTAGGTTGTATCTGGTACATTCTTAAGAGGAACCTTACATCCGAAGGGTTTGCTGTGGTGAGACCCTCCCAGCATTGTTCCAAAACACATGTTTTCCCCACCCAGGGACCTCAGGTCCTAACCTTTCCCTCTCTATTTTATGCTGTCTTTCCCTATCATAGTTGTTTATAAAAAAATTGAACCCGGGAAGGACTACCAATATGGATTACTTCACTAACCGTCACAGTAACGGCATTTAATGATTTATAAAGGACATATGGCCATTGGAGATGGGTTTTTTTTTTCAGACAACTATCTTAAGTGCAATAATTAATAATTAAATATCACCACTATTCTTTAACCACATGATATATATTTAAATTGCTACTACTTTATACTGTATATGTTAAGTGTGTGTGTGTGTGTGTGTGTGTGTGTGTGTATGTATGTGTATGTGGAGGGTGCTAATCTAATTGCCTGAGATAGATATAATGATTTTTAATAGATTGTTAAAAGCCAAATTATCATAGTATATTTGTATAATGAAGTGATTAACAACAGATCAGGTACTTTGGCATATGGAGTCTTTCAGTGGGTGTGGGACTGTCTTCATACTTGGCATTGTATATTTCTGCTATTTCTCCCTTGGCTTCAAAAGGTTATGACTCTGTTAAAATGTAATTTGAAACAAGAACTAATTTCTTCCCTCAATCTCATGTGCACATGTATCTCTAACGTACTGTATATTTTGCACTTTCTAATGATGTGCAATTGCATTTGATATAAAAGTTTCCCAGAAGAATCAGTACAAAATAAGAATTGGGAATCTGGTTGATTAAAGTGGAAGGGTATTCAATACTAAAGTTTTCCTTTTTTTTTTTTTCCCTTGCTGAGTGTGCTTATGGTGGTGGTTATTGCTATTTGTACAAGCAAAAGCTGCCACTTACTTAATGATAGCTGATGGTCTCTAGGGACTTTGCAAAAGCTTCCAAGAAGGCACAGTGATTCCATGAACCCAAAATATTTGGAAATTACCTGGAAAAATTCTGGCTCAGTTGTTTCCAGATGCGTTTACAACTCTATTAATGCTAGGATGTAATTAATGCTATGTAGTGAAAAAGCAAACAAATACGATATCAAAAAGTATATCCAGCATAGGGGATACTTCTCTGTAGTGTTCCGAAAGTGTATTTGTAAGTGAATTCTTTGGAAAACAAATAGTATATTTTATCCTAACAAACAACATGTTCCCAGGTCTTTTTTTAAATCCCATTTAGCCCACATGTACCAGATAAATTAAAATAGAACAATTTCAACTCTGTCGTGAAGATCCAGGCTTTCACGCTCATTTATTCATTATGGGCATCAGTGAGAGACGTTTGTAGACATGAGGGGTGGAGGATAGAGGTGTGGGGGCAGAAGAAATATTTATAAAGAAGTCCCTTTCTCTAAAGATACTCTAATTCCTTCTGTAGTAAGTTACAATCCATTCCAATTTGAAATTCTGAGGTATCTTTCTTATTTCAGCAGTGGGAGTGGAGGCTCTCCAGCCTCTTTGGGTAGCCAGTAGCAGGGCTGGAAAGAGAAGGACAAGCGCAGCACAAGCTGAGCAAAATGTTATCTTATTCCGGAGGGAGCTTGCCATCCAGAAGGAAGGCAGAGAATCCTTAGACTCACTGTCTTGTGAAGTGGTGAAGTTTCTTAGGAGATGTTGCAACGAGGAGGAGGGAACTATTGGCAGGGAAGAAAGATTTGCACTGGGCCCAGGATTTTAGGAGGGGCTAAGAGTATGGGAGCATTTCAGTACATTAATGTGATTTATGCTCCATCTATGTGCATTAATTGATTCTTACATCATGCCCCATTTTCCCTTGTGTCTTGCATCAACATTCAGTTAAAAACAACTTCATCTTTGCTATTTTCAGCAGTGGAATTCACTTTCGGTTGGTTTCTGCCCTAACTTCCACTGATTTCAAATTATATGAAAAATATCTCTTCCTCAACCAGTTACTTTTGTCATTATGTACAAGGCAAACAAATAAGCTTTACATTCTTTTATCTTTAGCCTCTTAACGCTATGTTCATTTCGTATTGTGAAACCTAAATTCTAGGGTATTTTTTTTCTTTTTTTCTCCTCATTTTACTAGCAAGGATCTATTTTATTTTAATTTCAAAATATTTTACAACAAATTGTATTAGTCTGCTTGGGCTGCTATAACAAAATATGATAATAGACTGTGTGGCTTAAATAATAGACATTTATTTTTCATTGTGGTAGAGGTTGAGGAGTTCAAGATTAAGGTGCTTGGTTCCTGGTGAGAATCCTCTTCCCCAGGTTATCTGCCACGTTTTTACTGTGTCCTCACTGGGCAGAGAAAGAACATCTTTTCTTTTTATAAAGCCACTAATTCCATCATGGAGGCCCTACCCTCATAATCTCATCTGACTTTAGTTATCTCCTTATAGGTCCTATTTCCTGGTAAGTCACATTAGGGATAAGGGCTTCAACAAATGATTTGGGGGGGAGGGCGCAGAATTCAATCCAAAGCATTGAAATTAAATAAAAAAACAAACAAACAAAAACCCTGGAGCTTTTTCAATTGTTGCATTAATTATCTAGTATTTATGTCATGTGAAACTTGGTAAGTGAAGGATTTAATTATATAGCTGAAAAGGAACTGGTTTTTCTGTATTATTCCACCATTTCATATTTCCAGCACTCACTTGGCTATGCTTAGCACATATACACTTCCTATATACTTGCAGATTTTTCCAGAAGCTGCTTTTGGCTTGTTTAGTTTAATAAAAAATCATTTGGCTTTTCAAATATGTAAAATTTTGGTCACCTACATGCCTTAGTGTGAAGAGGTACTCTATAAATATTTATTAAGTGCAGTGTCAGAAATTTTAATTTGGGTAAAAAGAACTTTGAATGAGATAGGAATGTAGCATGTGTATATTAGTAAATAAGCATTAAGATCAAATAAACCTCGTTCAAATTAGATGGATTTAGGCCAAAGGGATGAAAGTCCCCTTGGAGATGGGTCCAGGGAGAGCAGAGCTTAGGGATAGATGTAAAACAATAGAAATAAACACAGTGCTTGGTCCTACTCTGAAAGCTTCAGCTCATTCTGCATTTCATTGAACTTTTCATACATATTTGCTACTGATTTATTTTGTGTATATGAATACCGAGCATACTGTCCATTTTTATTATAATTCCTGAGTACATTGTCTCTGTCCTTTGTTCAAATATTGTCATTCTTCCGTGATGCTTCTTTCCATCGTAACTATTAAAAATCCTCTTTCTTTTCAGTCTTTGCATTTGCTGCTCTATTTCTCCTTAGTGCATTCTCTTCCAAACAAGGGCTGGATATGAATAATTGAACGGCAAATAGTTTTCAGTTCAAAGTGGCAGTGGTACAGCTGGCAATCTTGTCTACTAACATCCTTGGGATGGAAAAGTGTAGTTTAGGGCCAATTTTTCTCTTTTGGAATAGATCAGTGGCCCAAAAATCTTGGTAAAAGAAGTTGAAACACAAGTTCTGTAAATTCGTCTAGTAGAGAAAAGTACCCAATGTGAATTATGATCTATTTTCTAATCAAGGCTGTATTCTAAATGGCAAATGTGTAAATATGCCTAGTGATTAATTTTACGACTTCTGTTGACTTTTAGGTTACTAGATATAGTATCAGAGTGAGTCCTCTTTCTACTACTGTGGAACTGAAGGTTTAGAAAAATCACAGTACTGTTTCAGTAGAAGCAATTGAACTTCTGAATCCCAAACTGTAGACAGGGAGAGAATTACATCATCTGTACTTCCCATGCTACCATTTTATGTTTTCCTGCAGAATTGTCTCTAAATATATTTATGCTTTGTTTTTAGAACAATAATAAATATGTATGAATGCCAGTCATATAATAGATTTTATACTCTTTCTGTATATCTAAACATGTCACTTGATTAGTGTTAAATGCTAATAATTCATCCAATCTTTTCAGAAGCATCATTTTAGGTCGTGTAACATTTATGGTATCACAAAGCGTATTATGGAGGAGGTGGTCCTCTTACACTTACTTAGACAACCAACGACAAATAGAAGGTCATTTTCTGATTTAAGGGGTCACTTTGCTTTCTTTTCTGGAGGGCCTCCATCCCGCCCACTGCCCCTCCCCTGACAGTTCTCTGAATAGTCTCAGTGAATGGGCCAGCACGCCTCTGTTGAGGCCTCAGCCACTCTTGGTGCAACACTTGAAAAGAGCAGGTGCGGGTCAGAAGTGAATGGGATAGCCCAGGATCACTGCTGTGAAACATGTTCAAGCAAGTCACAAACTAATCTTGGAATGACTTCAGACAAAGAAGACAAAAGAATACTTTAGGGTCTAAATCACCCACTTGACAGAGGAGGGCTCCAGGATCAGAAGCCAGGGTAAGGGCTGTTTGCTTCTGTGTTCCTTTTGCTTTAATTCTACTGAATTTTCATGGTGAAGGACCAAACTCTGGCTCCCAGAAAATCAGGAAATTTCCATAAATGTAAAAGAATTGCTATATACAGTTATTTACACATATGTCTGTTTTCTTACTAGAACTCTGTATGCGTATAACCCAGCTTCAACCTGAACTTCATTTCTATTACTGTGGGCTTCAAACTGTCTTTATTGAGGATGCATTCTTCAGGTTAGGATGCTGTATTTATCTCCTTGATGTATGGTTTTTAAAATAGTCTCATATGCAATATGGGCAAGTAAGTCTATTAGGAAAAACTGTACTTCTTTTGATATTATATTATACACTTATATTTTACACTTATAAGAACATAATAGGTAGAATTTAAAAACAATATGAGCTAAAGACAGGAAATGGCAAATGTAAGTACAAGACTAGAGTAGGTTAAACCCAAATATATAAACCACAGGATATTGCATTGTTAAAAAAAATTGGGTGTAGATTTCATTCTTGACTTTCCTAGAGGATAAAGTAAGAAGGGAAATAAATCTGTAAGAAAATTTGTATGTAGAAGTATATACTCATTTTAGAGGGCAGCTCAAATCCTTTACTTAGTTTACTTAGATCTGAAAAAATTTTTCTATGGGTTTTCAATATATGAGTTGTTGAAGGATTAATAACTAGAAGACTGGATTTTGTAAACTTCTTTCCATTGTAGTTGAGTGTTTAACAGCAAGGCGAAACTCAGGCAAAATAATTTTGTGGGTTTTTAAGATCATGTGGTCCAAGAATAACATAACTTTGATCCACGAATAAAATCGACTCCAGAGGAATGTTTTTCAACAGTCTTCAATTATTATTGTTTTTCTTCCTTAGGCTAATGATAAAAGCAGTCACAAATAACTTGAGAATATATTCTTTTAGGTCCCTGGGATCTCGATTGTCTTTTTTGCTTCTTAAAGACATATTTACATACAATAACAGTGAAAGAGTAGTTGGTAGGTTAGAAAGTTTGGTGAAAATTCAGTATATCTCATCAAAATGCTTATTCAACAGATACTTTTCCCTCCTACCTGCCATCTAACTCTCTATGAAAATGTGTTCTAAGAGACTATCTAGGGTTACAGTGGGATTTTATTTATGTAATACTTCCAGATTACTCCAATACACAAAAAATCAAATGATCAATTCTCCAAATTTATCCTTGAAACAACCAATAATCTTGAGATATTTTCTCTCTATATGGACTTTGATATAAACAAAGTTTTGACACAAAGTTGATATTATCTTAAAGCCATAAGCTGGAGTTGTAGACTTATTTGACTTTTTAATACCTTTACAATCAGTCACAACACTAATTTTCTATTTAAATTTTTTCAACTTCTTTGGAGGTGAGAAAATGTGAGATTTGAAATGAACCATGCTTTAATACCAAATAGAAACTTTCTGCTTCTTGGATAATGCAGAAATCCATTACAGTTCGAATAGAATGTAAATGTATGAATGTTGACAATTTCAATGTAATGGTGTAATGGGACAAAGGTGGGTTATGGGGGAGAGAAAGTGATGAAGGGATGGGAGGGCAAGGCACTTTTTTTTTTTTTTTTTTTTTTACTTTTCATACTTAAGAATGAGAAATATTGCCTAAAGCCTATGGATGGTCCAATAGATTCTTAAGGTACGATTTCATTCTTAAGATGAAAATAATAGAAAATTAAAAATAAAATTATAGCTGGGAAAAGTTGGAAGAAGGAGGAGAGAAAGACAGATGGATATATGGGGGGAAGATAGGAAGGTGGCACATGTGATTTACTTTCCATACATTTCACAGGGGTGAGTAGGCCCTTTTTACAGCTGCAGAATCAAGAAATGGAGGTGAAAACAAATTATTTCAAGAATGAACATGGCCAGACAGGAAATGTAAAGAGAAACTGGAAAAATTGGTTATACCTTCATGGAATAGAACTGGGCATGATATGACAGGAAATTTTACTTTTCTTTTTAGAACTTTCTACACCATGGATTACTTTTATATTTTTAAACAGGTAGTGAACACATTAAGTATAGTAAGTTTGAAATTTTAGGTAATTTTCTGAGTAGTCAGTAATACTTGAATATATCTGAGGACAGTACAAATATTTACATACACACATTTCCCTAAATGCTGTTTTTGGAGATGTTCAAATAAATGTAAATAAATTAGATATACATGATTATTTTTATAAGTGCATATAATTATAAGGGTAATCATGAAAGAATGTTTATATTTGTTAAAGTGCTTTACAAAATTTAAATTGTTAAAAATGTAGGTGCTTCTATTATTTATGAAGGTTGTCTTTGAAATGTTTTTCTGGGGAGAAGTAAATCTTTAATAGCTTCATGAGAAAAAGAAAAGTCTTATGAATTATGTTTCCATGAATTCTTTTGACCCATGCTCTGAAATTCATTATTCAGCAGACCAGGGGCTGGACCAGCAAATGTGTAATTTTAAGAGCATTTAGTTTATTATAACGCATGTGGTTGGGTTAACACATTGAGAAACTTTGGATAAAAAAGTAACTGGTACAGGTCACAAAAGAAAGAGTAGTACTTCCTTTCCAGTCCGTTCCCCGCCCCCTCCTCCCCCCCACCGCATCCTCATTTTAAGAAAAATACAGGTTAACAGGAACAAATATAAATCCTTTAAGTTTCAGTTTACATTCCTTAATAAGAGTTGCAAACTGGTTTGGATGCAGCCCCTGGGAATGACACACACACACACACACACACACACACACACACACACACACACACTCCCACTCCCACTCAAGAGCAACGGCAGCACTATAAGTTGACTGTAAGCAAAACTTGCCATCCCTACTGAGACCCAGAACTTAACCCTGGTCAGATGACAACTTGAATGTTGGATTCAGGTCTCAGCATCACAATTTTACGTAGTAAGTTTATTGACAAATTAGATTACTTTCAAGGAGACTAGGTTGCTAAAGTAGCAAGGAATCCTTTTCTAGGAAGAGTAATAATTTGATATTTTTATAAAGCCCAGAGAATTCTTGACAGAAGTAGACATGGAAGTATCAGAAATTTAGGGCTATGAGTGAAAATCGTGGGGAAGGATGGCTCGACTTAAAGCTGTTTCTTCTGTCAATTAAAAATATGAAAATAAAATGGAACTCTGAAGACAGTGAGCTTGTCATGACTCATAGTGTTCCATATAGCTATAACGATTGCTATTCATTGAGCACTTACGTGCTGAATACTCTTAAATCCTTTTAATCTGTTATTTTATTTTATTTATTTTATTCTCACAATATCTGAAAGAGAAAGGTACCGCTAAATAGCTTCATCTCCCAGGTGAGATGCGCTGAGGGGCTTTTTATGTTTTGTGTTTAATGTCAGCCACAGGTCTTAATGATTTTCTTTAATCTTCTGTGGATCCAACTTGACATGACTTTCTAGCAGTCGTGGTTGTAATGGTATAGAGTAGGAAGGCCAATTGTATTTCCCATCAGGTAGAAATCACAGCTGATCTTTCTAGGGATTAAAAAAAAATGCTTTGGTGTAATTTGACTCTGTAACAAAGAAAAATTTAAAATTCAGGAATTCCAGCCAAATGCTGCTCTTGTTTTTGGATTTTCAGAGGAATTGTATATACTGGTACATAATTCAGGGTATAAAATACTATTGTAGATGCTTCAGAAGTGATTGATAGCCTAATGCAGTGTTTTGGAGCTAATGGCTTAGCTGTAAATAATGTCTTGTGAATCTAAAAATTTTGGGGCCAGAATGCTCCTGTATTTGTGGAAACAACAAGAGCTAAAGCAAGACCAAAAGAGAAAGAGGAAGCTAGGTCCACGAAGGGAATTTGTCCTTTCTTCTCCATGCAAACTCTTAAAACTGGATGGAGTTTGAAAACATGAATAATATAGGCTGAGGTGCGATAATCCTGTGGCAAAAACAGAAAGTGCACGAGAGAGAGAGAAAGAGAGAGGGAAAGAGAAATCTTTTCCCTTATAGTATTCTTGCCTTTTGTGCCACAGTGACTCCTGTTGATGAGTATTCACGGGCCAATGAATATTTCAGGTACAGACCAATGAGGTTATAAATTCCTTCCTTTAGATAGGGGAGGGTAAGAAGGTGCGCTTCCATTTGGGAGGAAGGAGACAGGTGTTTTAAGTGATGGGCAGAAAGCAAAACCGTTTCCTCTCTTACAATCTTTATTGGATTTTTCAGCCTTCATTCTTGACAGTTTTCTCAAATTTCCTAACAGCCATACTGGTCATACCAACTCGGTAGACAAAATATAGGCTGCGACAAGCTGATGAGAAGAGCTGAATCCAACACATGGTCACAATTGTATTGATCTAATATAACAATCCTGTCCTAAATAGAAAAGAGAATCTAATACCTTCCAGAGCAACTTTGAAGCTTTAATCAATAACTGGAATGCTAGATTTTGGCAAAAGAAGAGGTGTTAGATTTTTAAAGTTGACTATATGACCCAGCTAAAAAACAATCAATTTTTATTAAGAATGGAACCTGGCAGTTTTGCACAATACATCCAGGATTTCCTTGACAAAATTTGAGTAATGGATTAGCTCCAGTGGAAATTAGGTAATTTCTTGTGACTTTAACATAATGCACAGAAGCTTCAATCAATAATACTTGCATTGGAGAACAGTTTTGAAGTAGGCAAACAGCACGTATAATAGTGTCATGTGTATATAATTATCTCAGCGTGCCAAAGGGTGGAAAACAAACTTCAAGTGGCAAGAGAATTAATAACCCTCCATTTCATTGTTAAGCATTTTATTCTAAACTTGCGTTGGTTTCCTGTTTTCCTCCATTGCCTAAGAGATTTTCTTATAACTATAAACTTGACATTGCTCAATACAACCTACTTTCATGAACAGTGAGCTGAAATGCTGTTGAAAGCCAAATATTTTACTTGTCAGCGTCTGAGAAGGCTAGTCGTGAGGAAAAATTTAATTGGGCTGGGTACTATATGGAAATTCCATGCATATATAGAATTGAGAGTGTAATCACATGAGCTCTTCTAAATTAGATATAGAGGTATATACTTGGAAAAGAAGTGTGGAACTGTTCTTTTCAGATGAGAAAAGTTTAACCATTGCTGACACTATTGAATTAATAAGATACCTGCTGCTTTGGAATATCCTGTACTCACTGTGAAAAGAATATACAGTTCATATTCAAAGGTTATATTTTCTATCTAGGCTGTTTTTCTTTGAAGAGAACATTAGCCTTGTGATAGGGAAGTAAACCAAGGAAAATATCTACTGAGAATCATGAGTGTTATGCTGGCATTGTCGTGTTCCCAGCTGTTTTATATGTATGATAACAATAGGGTGAACCCAAAGAGTGGTGCTGTGTGCATTAAAGCTTGTTTCATTTCTAGCATGTGAATGACAGGTATTTATTGAGCTGCTTAAGCCATCTTGCAAGATGGGAAATATCCATTAAAAGCTCCTAGTCATTTGAAAATACATTTTAAGAATTTAAAACCAAATTTGTTGATTTTTGGGATCCAACCAATTTTTTTTTTTTTTTTTAACCAACCTCCTAAGCTGGTGAATTGCACAAAACCAGCCAGACGTTTTTTTGTTTTTTGTTTGTTTTTTTTTTTTTTTTTTTTTTTGAGGGTAAACCCCACAGATTTCTTGTATTTCGTAAGAGGTCGAGTGCCCAGTGCCCTGAAGATCCTTTTTGTGACACCTAATTTCAGTACCCCCAGCTCTAGCTGACGGAATCGCAGTGACATGTGGTCTGTTGCACCAACGGGCAACCACTGAATGTGTTTGCAGTCATTAAGATTGCTTTTGGAGCCACAAGAGCCTGAGGCAATCGCCAGTAACTGATTTTCACCCCAGAGACCTCATAGACACACTGTTTGGGGCTGCAGGCAATTAAGAGAGTCTACAAGGAAATCAATAATATTTGGGGGACACAGTGTATATTTGCTAACCACTGTGCTAAATACACATATGTGTGTGTCCTGCTACAAAACCCTGCATCTTTATGGAGGAGAAAGTACACATGGGGAGCTTGTTAACCACTATGATACGAAATAACAAATACAGAATTGTAAGCAGTGTCGGAAGCACTACGTGATTAAGCAGTGTAGATAATATGTAGTCTGAAGAGGGGGAGGGGAGGCAATGGAACCGGGGCAAGTGGGAACATTTGCACAGGAAGAGGCTTGAGCAGGGCACACACTCCCACCCTTCCGTCCGTCTGTGCTCTTGTGATAGAGATGGCTGGAATTGCATTTAGGTATGTGCAGTTTCAATAGGAGAGATTTTATGATTTGGTAGGAAATCTTTGTCACTGAAAATGCCCAGGGACAATGCCTGACATTATCATTTCTAGCTTCTGAAAGGCAAGCAGCCACCAGTGTGTTTGTATTCTCTAGTGGCCTAAAATATGACTTAGGGTGATAGGGTATCAAGCAGGGGCTTTTATGTATTTCTGCAGGCCCTATGCATGATGAGATAGGACAGATAGAATAGTGGCAAACCTAAATGTCCGGTGTGTGGGTGTGTGTGTGTGCACGTGCAGCTTTGTGTGCATATATTAGGGGCATTCCGTTTGAAAGTTGTGTTCTTATATATTTTCTGCTCCTCATTTTTTTCTTTATATATCTCTCACCTCAGTAGGGAATTTGATGAGTTATTTGCAGAAATTCAGATCCAATATAATATTCTTTGGAATAAATCTCCTATATTGTGTCAATTTCATGCCCTTACTTTAGTTTGTTAAGGATTAGAAAACTGGAATGTGACTTCTAAATTGTAAATTGTACAATTTAGCTACATCCTTAACCCTTTATGGAGATTCCTTGTTTCCTACTTTTCAAATGCTTTTGTTGAAAGGGATTTTCATGAAGGTAAACTGAGTCATCAGTCGGCTGATACTATATACATACCCTGGAGGGCCATTAATCAAAGGACAGAAGAACATAATTGGGTTAACTTTCTGGATTCTCTGCCTTGTGTAATGAAGTGAGGAGAATTGCTTGGCACATTTCAGGATTTCTGAGCTTCCCCTAATGATGGCTATAGGCTGATTTAATCAACAAACCGTAGAGCTGCAGTAATTGTGAATCAGGTCCTTGTGACGAAACAAATGTTGCACAGTAAATTGCCAGAGGATACAATTCCCTGTTCTCTGCGTGTGTGGTTTTTGTGTTGTGTTTATTTTTGTTTTTGTTTTGGAAAATTTTTTTTATTGTACCCTGTTTTTACTAAAAGACATTCTTTTTAAAACAAGCATTCTTTTTATGACAAGCATTGCCATCTAGGAAATTCTTATGAAGCTGTTCCTAAATCTGAATTATGTTACCCTTCATTTAGTTTTATTTATTTTACCATCTATTTATTTGATCTTCTAGCACTGATTGCAGCCACCATAAATTCTCATTTGCAAAGATAGATGTAACAATGACAAAAACATGGATCAAAGCTTAGAAGGAGCACCTGTGTTTGCTGTGGGGTGTGTGCGCGCGTGTGTGAGTGTGTGTGTGTGTGAGATGTCTTGATCCATTTGTACATTTCTCTGGGGAATTTTCAGGCAATTAAGTCAACCAATTGCAAGTAGAGCCCTCTCTGTACATTCTGATTTGATAGGAGAATGGGTAATTCCTGTTAATGACTAGTACATCTGTTCAATTATATTGTTTTGTATTGATGGTTAATTACGTGTCAAGTTGTAGGAGGGGGAGACTGTGAAAGCATGATTCTCTTTTAAATGTCAGAGACTCTTCCTAAATTACCTGTCTTTTTAACATACACGGAACACTTTGACAGGCATTGTGTTCTTCTGACCTTAAAACATTTACCCTGTCTTGGAGAAGTGTAATGTTCCCTGGGAGGTGAGGTATATTGAACTGGTTTCCCTTGAATGTCACTCATGTCCAGTTTCGTGTGGAGTGACCCTTGTCAACCTTTAGCTGGCAACAGAAGGAGGGCTTCCCATGGGTAATACAATTTTTGTTAAGTAGCCTTTTCTTGGGAGGGTTTTCTTTAGAAAACATGGCTTTGAATGAAATTAAAGCTATATTGTTTAAAACTATAACTTGCTTTTTTCCTAGATGTATCTAGATATAAGCAAATGAAACACCATTTGTATATTTTTTTAAGTGATATGATCACACTGAACCTGTTTGCAAATTATAGAATAATGCATAGACTCATTCAGTAAAGAACCAGGAGTATTTATAAATCCAATGCTTGAAAACAGAACAGGAAAAGATTTGTAATAGAGAGGAGAGTGTCTGAGGAGCTAAGTATTCTTTACATTAGCTAGGGAGTTATGAATGCCACAGTATACAAGCCTTTTTAGCCAGCTCATATGTGTAATTTTCATTTTTATTGATGTCAATGGGTGGGTTGAGGCCAAAGATTATTACGTTTTACTTGACAACTCATGCTATGTCACAAGGCAGTACGATGTGTTTTAATAAAATTATGCATTATGTATGAGATCCTGTAACAATTAAAAAGGGGGAATTGACAGCACAGAAAATTAAGTTCTTAAAAATGAATCATAATGGTTGAGGCTTGCTTGAGTAGAAGACTGATCTTGTTTAATCACCTTGTCTATAAGCGTTTGGAGTGTTTTTGTGGACTGTGGTTTTCCTTAACAAAGGAAAAGGACATTAATGTTATATTCAAAAAAGCAATAAAGAGCTGTTGATCGTAGTGACTTGAATTAGAAACCTCTTTCCAAAAGAAAAGGGCTTATGTGGCTTATGGCAGTATTGTAGCAATCTGGCAATTCTAAAGTCTATTCATTTCTCAGTTTGGTATTGTTCTTGTTTGTGTTGGTTATCTGTCTTTTGTCTCTGGCTATACCTGAAGATAGTAAAATATAAAAATACCAAAAAAAAGCTGTAAGCCATTCTCTTTATTTTTGACACAGTGATACTCAGTTATCCATTGTTGTAGATTCTTTGCAGGACTTGCCCTTCCTAATTTTTATCAATATCTAAGATTTTATAAATACTTACTAAGATTCTTCTCTGCAAACTAAATTCTAAATTTAAATCAAATTATTCTCTTTTATGGTTTAGATAAGATCAGAAAAATAAAAATATGTTTTTTAACACATACTGCTATAATTTAATACAGAATGAGACTTTGCCCTATTAAATTTATTTCTATTTGTTGCACTAACCAGTTCTGGAAGTTATTTCTTAGAGAACTAATTCATGCATATCTTAGATGCAGTGAGAAGTCTCATACTAATTTCCAGAGGATTGACAAATTTTTTGAATAACGATTATGCCACAATTAGCCAATAATTTTGGAACTACAGTACTACAATGATGTCACACAATATCTTGAAGTGTGTAGCTTATTTCATCTTAGTATTTGCTATATTTTTATTTTGGACATTATTATGTTAGAAGTTATATGTTAATACTGTGATTGAGCACACTTTTTGTCTTATGAATTTATATTAAATATGATATATAAGCCAAATAAGTGTAGTTTTAGAGCTTCTTAATTTAATATATAAAATTAAAGATCAGTTGATTTTATTTTTCTAATACTAGAATGTTTATTAAATATGGAAAAGATACAGAGGGAAATTTAATAAAAGCATGAAAATGACAAACAGTTGCACATTTAAGGCCTGTAGTCTTGCAGTGAAATAGCACATTAGGCATCTTATAGAATTTCATTATATTGAAAGTTAATTTTCAAGTCTTATCTGGGGGCAGCTGGGTGGCTCAACTAGTTGGTTTAGTGTACGACTTCGGCTCAAGTCATGATTTCACAGTTCGTGAGTTTGAGCCCCGTGTCGGACTCTCTGTTATCAACACAGACCCCGTTTTGGATCCTCTGTCTCCCTCTCTCTTTGTCCTTCCCCTACTATTCGTTCTCTCTCTCTCTCTCAAAAAAAAAGTCTTATCTGGAATAAGTGATTTTTCAGTATAGTTTTATATAAAAGGCATAGTTATTCCAATGTAAATAACTGTCCTTTCTTGGAAAAACAAAGGATATAGATTAGGTATACATTTATTTATCAACCTTAAGTTTCTGTTCCTAATATTATAGATTTTTTAGAGCAACCAAAACAATGTGGTGAAGATTTAATACACTGCAGGCACTGCTCTCAGCACTCCATAGGTAAGATCTTTTTAAATCCTTACAAGAACCCTGTGAGTTATATACCATTACCAGTCTCATTTTTAAAATGATAGAGCAACTATCCTTCCTCATCTAGTAAACAGCCAAACTCACATTAAAACCCAGGGAAGTCTGACCAAGAGCCCATGAACTTAACACAGTTACTGTCATACTGCTGACTAGGAAGGAAATACTCCAACTCTTGTTCATTATTGATAGACCGTATCTGTCTAAGGAGAATTGTGAATTAGCCTTTAAGAGTTCTCTTATTATTACCTTATAATATATCATGTTGCAAGAGATTTAAACAGATAATATGTAGAAAATAAACTATAGAGGCCACTTCTTATGACTCCTCTCTCTGCTTTAACTACCTGTTCCACTGTTACCAGTGTGATTTGTGTCTTTCCAGTAAGGCTCACTGTTCATGTAACTTCTTGTGTGCCTGCTTATAGAGTAAAATATTTATTTATCTATAAGTACATATGGACAACTTTCTACTGTATGCCTTATTAAGACTTGCTTTTCCACTGAAGATCTTGAGATCTTTGCATTAATTATTTTGTTATTCCTTCATTTTCCACTCAGTCATTGAACTGTTGCGTACTCTATGGTATTGATGTATCTTCAGTTACTTAAGAGGTCCTTTTATGTTTAGGTTGATTTTATTTCCTGTTACTAATGTCCCAGTGAGCATCCTTGTATATATCACTTTGTGGCTATCTTGGAGTATTTCCTTGTGATAGATGACTAGAGAAGAATAGGGAATGGATGTTTTTCACATTCATAAAGATACCCTGATTTGCCTTCTCAAGAGTATATATCTCTATGTCTATCTCTGTCTCTATCTCTATCTCTATCTATCTAGTAAATTTAGCTATATGTCTCCCAGTGTTTTGTCAATCTTTTAAAATTTTTGTTATTCTCATGTGTAATAAAATATTTTGGTGTGTCTTGTTTAATTGGTTATCGATGAGGTCGGGTTTGTTTTTAATAGTTTTAATCTTTTTTTTTTTTTTTTCCTGATATTTTCTAGTCCTCTGCGTGTTACTCTATTTCATGGTTTACAACTTTTCATTAATAATTTGTAAAATTTCACACTGGAAATTAAACTGTGTGTTAGTTTAGTAGTTTTTCAGTTCATTGTCTTAGATTGTTCTGTAGGCAGTTATATTGTCTGCACATAATAAAGGTTCTCCCCCTGCCCCCTCCCCCCCGCCTTCCCTTCCAATATTTATGCCTCCTGTTTCTGTTCTTGTACTGTTCTTGTACTAGTAAATTCACTATGAGTTCTGTTAGAGCATTTTTGTACTAATGAGAATGGACATTTCTTCCTTTTGTTCTTTATTTAAGTAGAATGTCTTAAGTATTTCACTTTTAAGTATTTTTTCATGTATCTGGTAAATAATATTTATAAAGTTAAGAAAGTTTCTTTGTCTTTCTAACTTACTTATTTTTTAGCAATAATAAAAATTAAATATTCATAAAGACATGTTGGGGGTATTTATTGAAATAATCAGTCTATTTTCATTTTTAATCACTTAATTTGCTGGATTATATTACAGGTTGAAAATAAATTGAAAATAATCAGATAGTAACCATTAATTGTTTCTTCAGTATCTTCTAGGGATTGTTCCTAGTAGAATTTTTTGCCTTAAATAATTTTATTTTCCAACCTTGTAAGATGAAGAAATGGACACAGAAAGGTTATTTAGATTCTTTCGATCACAGTTAATAATGTCCACGTATTGGCATATCCTAATATTGCAATATCTGTTTCTCTCAGAATAAAAGTTCCTTGGTCATGGTGCATTTAAAAAAAAAAATTGTCTTGATTTGGTTAGTATTTTATATAGATTTTTTGCTTATGTCCATAGATGAGATTAGTTTTGAGTCTTTGGGGGGGGGTGTTTTGGTGATAGGATAACTTTTTGTATTTCTCAAAATGTAATTAATGTATACATATTAATTTATGCTCAGAAGAAACTTTAATGTTATTTCAAAAGATCTTGTGTTTATATTTGCTCTGAAACACTAATTGCAGAAAGTACTGGAGGCAGAGGACATGTTATTCAACAGTTAGTGAATTCTTCCTGTGTGTCAAACATTGATCATTCTCATTGTCACCATGATGCTGAAAGTTTAATGGAGACCTTGACAAACACATAGTTACTATGAAATACAATACCCTTTTGATATTATAAGTAAATTGTGCCATATCCTGGAGAGATATACTGAGAAGAAAATATTTTAAATTAGCTTTAGAGGATGAATGGACATTTTTTAGGTGGAAAATTTCAAGTAAGAGATATTTCCAGCAGAGAGAATACAGAGTGGAGAGCTTGTACCATAGGGGGAAACAAAACAAAACAAAACAAAAAAACAGTATGTGATGTTGTTAGAGACACCCCATACTCAAATTATTTCACATTTCTGGCTTTTTATACAAAATGATCCTAAGATGGACTCATTTAATTCTGGAGTAAGATTCATACAGGATCATTGTTATTTCCAGCAAAAGAAAATCTCAATAGAAGATGAGATTGAAAATACAGGAGATGCTAGTTCTTGGAAGCTTCTCATAAAACGGTGAAATGTAACTTACGTGATATACCTGGAAATTTCTGAACAGGGAGTAAAATGATAGGCTCTAGTTATTATGAGTAACATATTCCTAGGGCTTTAATTTTTGTTCTTGTTATTGTTTATTAATAGAGGGAGTGTGAGGCCCTTAGAAACTATCTAGAAAACTGAGGCTAGATTAAATCCTATGTAAAAGAAGTAAAATAACACATTTCTTGGAATTAATAGTCTCTAACAATTTAAAGTAAAATGGTACAATGAATTGCTTAAAATCTAAAAATGCAGAAAGAGAGATATTGTATTTGCACTGTAATTTCAGAATCTCCTTTTGACTTTGAATGGGAAATCAGCCATGGTATCATTTTTTTTTTTTTTCCTGCTTCCCAGAACTTAATGAGATTTAAAAAGTAATTTTAACAATTGGCAAAGCCACACAGGGTTAAGGAGTAACCTCTGTGTATTTCCCCAGAATTTGTGTAGCTGTTTTTCTCTGAAGAATGTCAATATTTACCTTAGGGTGCTGATACTTCAGCTTCTAGGGAACTACCTGTACAACCCCATGGGTTGAGTTTCTGCAAGTGATGGGGTGCGTTCCCATCATCAAAGCACATGCTGGCAGTTGAGGTCTAGGTAGCTGAGCGAATTGCTAGTGGTATGTAACCCTGGATCAAAGCTGGTAGCGGTGGACGGTGCCCAGAAATTGTTACTCTCTGATTTATTGCAGTTAGCGGTGCATTGGCTTCCTCTCTCTTGAATTTTCTAAGTTTTGCTATAGGTAATCAATGTTGTTGTTGTTTTTCTTATTCCAGAAGGACCTGAGACAATTTAATGGATGTTTTGTATGAAAACTCATAATTTGAAATGTAACTTTTTTTGCATGCAGCTTTAACAGAAATGTAATGGTCTCTATGTCAGTCAAGAATATTTTGCCCATTCTTTTCCATTCCATTCAAGAAAACAAACAAGTTACTGGAAATAAGACCATGCTTCTTCAATGGAAGCCTTGTTTACCATGCCTTATGCATAAATACAGGTATCTCATTTGACTGTTCTCTGTGCTCCCCCCAAAGAGTTGTTCCTTTATTTATTTAATTAATATTTTATTGGGCAACCATTTTATCCCAGGGCAAGGTTAAGTGCTTCTGGTTTCAGTTAAGAAAGACCTCCTCTTGTACTCTTTACAGTGTATTAGAGGAAAGAGACTGAATACAAGTAAATGATAATAATTGCACGGTTGTGAGTATCCTGAAGAATCCATAAAGGCCCAATGTGAAGGACAGGAGGCAGGACCAAATGATGGGTGGAGCTAGTGTGGTTAGGAGTGTGGTGTCAATTGTCCTGGGGCTTAAAGGGATGAGAAGAAATGAGAAGGCATGGAGGGAAAACATGGTAGGCAGAGGAAAGAGCAAGCAAGAACATGCTATTTACTGATGGTGTCAAATTCTGCAGAGAGTGGCAAGATCCAGATCCTAATCTCTTCTTACCCAAAATGTTAGTGAGTGCATGGGGCTGTATGTTAGAATGCACGTGACGATGAGTGATCTGTGAAAATGGTTGGGTCAGGAATTATTTCTTATTTGGGTTTATTTTCCCTCCATTGAGTCTGAGTGCTGACGTTTCTCCAGTTCATTAGCTGATGTATTAAGGAGTCAAGAAACCCCCAGTTAAGATTGTAGAGAACAACCAAGCACTTCTCCCTGTAGTAGCTTGATTACCCAGTTCTTGTGTCATGCAACACTTTCGACAGAAAATGACTTGTAGGCTCATGCAAATCAAATAATACACCACCAGTCCTTCTTTAAAGCCCTCCTTATTAGCTGCATAGAACTCCTAAAGAGAATGTGAAAGATGGCTGCCCAAGGTTTAGCAATAGCATATGCTATAGCTATTCAGTATTTAGTGGAGTGAAATAATTGAAATTGTGTCTTTTATGGAAATGTTTAAATATAAGAGTGGCTAAAATGTAGAGATGCACAAATATGAACTCCATTGCAGGGAGCCGCCCTAATGAGTGTGATAAACAAACCACCATTCATTTATTGATATGTTATTGATCTGCGTAGTGAAACCCAGTGTTATTCAACTTCCTTGTCCACACTGAAAAGATGTGTATTTTAACTGTAAAGATCAATGAACGTTATTTTTCCTAACAATAAATTAAACATAAAGTATTCTTCCAAATTAAAAAGTGTTGTAAGAGATTTGCCTTCTGAGTTCTGTGTGAAATAGACCAAAGCAACCATATGTTTCATCATGGTTGGATTAAAGGCTATATCATTTTAGTCTATAGGACTGTTAACTGCATATCCTAAAAGTTGCAGTGAATATTTGAACAATAATATATAGTGCATTGTCTAAAGTTTTTGGTGATGAGCCAATTGTTTTTTTCAAATGTGAAGTCAATTTTCATCTTTTTAAAAGAAATTTCACATTCATTTTTTACAATGTGCATTTATTTCTGATCTCTTTTTTTTTTCTATTCTCCTCCCTACTCCTCCCAGCTTCTATGTGTGCCTCTTCCTCATTCCATCTCTTGATTTCTTTCTTTCCCTTTGGGTCCATTGAATCTCTTTCAATTTCTTCAGTTTCATTTTCTTTCATTTAATCTTCTCTGCTACCAGGTAGCTGCGTTACAAATTCAGGGAGAGTTAGTTGGTTAATCAGGAACACGTTATTTCCCCTGGGCTTCCCAGCTCTGTTCACTCCTCTGGATTTCTCTAATGAAAAGGAAAGATATTGTGATGGGCATCATGGAGTCTCTTCCTTTAATTCTCTTGTCTGCCCATTCATTTCACAAACTGCCCCTTTGGTTAAATGAGAAGAGTAAACCTAGAGATCACAACCCCCCTTGGATGGAAATTAGAATACCTTTACCTGACAGAGGTGTTTTCTTCAGGTGGAGAGTATATACCCTGTACTTGAATTTATCCAAAGTGATTTCCATGGACTTTCTGAAAAATCTGGCAGGAGCAAACTGATTGAGAGATTCAGGAACACGGTTCTAATTTCCCCCCTTAGTTGTTGAGAGATAATTGACCTGTGTCACCGTAAATATTTAAGGCGTGCTCTGTGATGGTTTGATTTATATATATTGAGAAATGATTACTACAATAGGTTTAGCTAATATGTGTCCTGTCCTATAGATAAGAGAAAGAGAGAAGAAAGAAAAGGAGGGAAAAATTTTCTCTATGATGAGAACTCTTAGTATCTATTGTTCTAAAAATTTATCTAGATGCCATACAGCAGTGTTAGCTTTAATCATGGTGTATGTTATATCCCTTGTACTTAGTCATCTTATTACTGGAATTTTGTACCTTTTGGCCACCTTTCTCCAATTCCCCCTCCCCCTCAGCCTTTTCCTCTCATTCCCACAAGCCTGACCTCTTTTTCTGTGAGTTTGGTTTTTTTTTGTTGTTGTTGTTGTCATTTTTCTTGTTTTTAATGTCTGCATATAAGTGAGAACACACACTATCTGTCTTTCTCTGTCCAGCTTATTTTACATAGCATAATGTCTTCATGATCCATCCATGTTTTGCAAATAGCAGAACTTTTTCATTTTTTATGGCTGGATACTATTCCGTTTTATATATACACCACAACTTCTTTATCCATCCATTCATCCATGGAAAATTTGCTTGTTTTCCTAATGTTCGAATTTAAGCCATGGCATTTACTTTAAGAAATTACTTCTTTAACTTCAGTTGTCTTAAAGAAATAAGAAAACCAAATTAATTTCACATTGTAGTAGTATTTTGCATGACATGCTTTAGGATTTCAGAGGAAGGAATTATATAGAGAGTAGAGGTTTTTAAACTTTTTTTTTTAATTTTTAGAGAGATGGAGAGAGAGAGAGAGAGTGAGCTGGTACAAGCGGGGAGAGGTACAGAGGGAGAGGCAGAGCATCTCAAGCAAGCAATCTTCATGCTCAGGGTTCTGCATGGAACCTGACATGGGGCTCAATCCCACGACCCTGGGATCATAATCTCAACCAGAATCAAAAGTTGGGTGCTCAAGCGAGTGAGCATCCCAGACGCTCCTAGAGTAGAGGTCTTTAAACACCACTTCATAGCTACTTCTCTGCACCTGTTTGGGCTTTTAGACGCTCTCTTTGTAACCAGAGGTAGACAAGAAAGCGGAGACTCTTTTGATAAACAGTCCTTTTGATAAAGGTCCTCAATCACTTTATGAAATTCTTGGGATGCTTTTTTGATCCGTAATTCTGAAGTTACTTACTCTCTTGTTGGAATTTGCTGTATCCTTGCTCCAGTCCTGTTCTCTTCCCAGAGCTCTGCACTCTTTTAGCCCAGCCCCTTCGAGCCATTGTTCCTGTGGACTGCTTCTTTGATTCTTGGCTCCGGATTTGCTTTTGGACATTAGCTATTGGATCCTCCGTAGATAGGGAGTTGAAAGAACCTGGGTGGAGGGTTGATGCAGTTCACTCCTAAACCCCAAACTCAGGTCCTAGAACTTAGCCCTTGGTCAGAAAAATGTTTCTCTTAAACTTACATGCATGTTTATTAATCATTATTACCTCTTTTGCCCTTAGTTGCTGCTTGTTGCTTTTCTTTTAATAGCAGGGGGAAGATACAAATTTTCATTTTGCTCATTATATACATATATTTTTATTCACCCCTTTCATTCTGTTTACATCTAAGTATAAAGGCAAATAAAAATGACAGTCATATGGCCACAATCAAGACAGCTGTATCCATTTTTTTTTTTTTTTGGCTAGGCATTAGGAATTAGATGTCTGAAGATACTTTTAATTTTTTTTCTGAAGTTTTAATAATTTTAGTTGTAAATTACAAATCAATAATCACCATTAAAAACCATATAGAATATATATAAAACAAGATCTTATTTAATTTTTTTAATGTTTATTTTTGAGAGAGAGAGAGAGAAAGAGAGAGGATATGCAAGTGGGGGAGGGGGAGAGAGAGGGAGACACAGAATCTGAAGCAGGCTCCAGGTTCCGAGCTGTCAGCACAGAGCCAGATGTGGGGCTTGAACCCACAGACCACGAGATCATGACCTGAGTCAAAGTTGGACTCCGAACTGACTGAGCCACCTAGGTGCCCCAAAACTATATCTTATTTAGATGCTTGCCTAATAGTTTGTAAGATAGATATGACATAATTTCCTTTGTATCCAGAAGAACTTTCTAACTGTTTTGCCCCCAGACAACAAGGTTGTTAGTAAGGTGATGAATGCCTATCTTAGGAAGTATTTAGGAGCATCAGCATGATCATTTTTCATGGGTAATGTATACCAGCAGCTTCCATTAAATAGGAAACTGGACAGCAAGGCCAAGGTGTTTTCTTCTTCTGCGCTTTCTAGAACAGAAAATAATGTTTACGACCTGCATTAATTGGACACATAACTTCAGTTAGAGATTTAGTTGCAAGGTGTTCAAAGGTGATGTAAATTCCCATGAGGCTCCCGTTTCCCTGATGTGATCAAGAGATAGGAGAGATAATCTGGAGCTTGGGGATATCCACCGTGGAGAGCCGGAAAGACAGCTTGCCAGGTAGCAAGAGATGCTCCAGTGGGTTTTTTTCCCCCACTTTTATTACTACAGGTGACCTAAACAGATAGTGTGAATTCTAACGGGTTGCCTACATTCAAATCCTTTTGTATTTTCTGACCAGCAATAAGAGGAGTCCATTCAGCCTCTCTTATACAGAAGGGAACATTTGGAGAGAGACTGTATGGGCTGTCGAGCCTGTGGAAGACTGCTGAGTCACGTATGATTCATACATCTGGCTTTAGGAATCTTCAGACTTTTCACGTTACAATACAGGGGTGGTCCTTTTTAAAACTGCTTGTTGAAATCCACATTGGGATGTACTCTAAATGGAGCACCAGTAACAGTGACAGGATGGCTGTTAACAACAACAAAACAATGAGCATTCTGCAACAGTTCATTCTGAATGTTGATGTTTAATTCATGTTACTGGCTGCTTTGTGATTCTTGCGTCTTTCCTAAAGATGACGGGTTGCATGGACATGCCATCCTACCAAAGCACCATCCTTTCACTAGGGCTTGTGCCATGCTTCCCACTGTTTCTTGAATGACTGAATGAGATCCATTTTTAAGGCTTTCCTTCTAATTGCAGAAGAATTATTTCAAATGTGGAAGATATACACAACCACACTTTCTATAAGGACATCAACCATTGTGTTTTGAAGTGTTTACTTCATAGTTTATATAAATAATTTAAATACCAGAAATCATCATGTTATTTGTTCCTGAAAAGGGAAATATACCGAAGACTCATCGTTTTATTGCCTCTTTTTTGTTGCCAATAGCAAATCATCTGATATTAAGGATTCATTTCAAGTAGAAAAATAATATCTTTAGGGGATTTAAAAAGGTCTTCTAAGTAGTTGTACATACCTGAATCATGCTTCATAGCATTTTTTAAAATTTACTGACAGTGACCTAAAAGTTTCAATTGGTTTTAGCTCCATAAGGTGCTTTTTCTCCTTGATAATTTTTTCTAATTAGTTGCCTAGACTTTTTTTTTCATGTACAATACATAAAAGGTCATAATTTTATACTGTTGTTATTTAAACATCACCAACTATTACATAATTTGAAAAACATTCAAATAAAAATGTTTCAAATTGCGACCAAGAAACCAGAAATCGCTTCTTTTCCTCTATTACTCTGATACTTATATAGACCTTTTACTTATTGTTCCTATTCTTTGCTAGGAGTTATTTCCTAGTGCAAAAATTGTTAACTTTTTCGCCATTTGATAAGCATAAATTCGTTTCTAAATACAATTCTCATTGTTCATTTCGCTGCATTAATGGAGAACAACAATTTGGTTCAAACAACCAGTTTAGTTCTATGTTTATATTGAGCGAGTCAGGAAGGAGGGCTGGCTCTAATTCCTCCCCAAGAAGCAATCTTGTGCTTGGCACGCTTTGTGTGCTCAGACCGTCAGACGGGAGCACGAGGGCAGTGCATGTGTTGATCAGGCAAAGAGGGTCAAAGAGAACCACGTGTCTGTGGGGACAAAAAGGTTGAAAGCAATTAAATCGCAATATGATTCCTGAGCTGAAAAGATATTTACTATTTCCAATTTGATGGTTTCATTCCCATTTTCTAGAATCCCGTGCTTAATGCTAAAGACATAAAAATGCTGGTGATAGGCTACCCTTACAGTGTTCCTTTCTTTGGGTCTTCAGAAAGAGAGTTATTGTTTTTCTCATTTGCAAGTTAATACATTTGCATTGACAGCTTTTTGATTGTTAAATAAACTCTGTCCTGGAACAGCTGTCAGACAAATTACACTATGGGCTATCTTTAAAAGGAGTGCCCCATGAGTCAGTCTGGGCCCAGGCTTTTATATTCTTGCATTTGTTTGTGTATCTGAACCTGCATTGTGAGGACAATGAAGGCCAGCTGAAAGTCATATTTTCCATTCATATTTGAAGGATTTAATGTTGCTTTTGGAATATTTTATATTTAGAAACACATCAGGGCCGGCTCTACATCTAACCTGCTACTTGATGTCAAATCTGTGTGCATGTTGTGAATAATCGGAGAGTCATTGGCCTTGTACTTAACACTGACGCCACCATGCTGTGTTAACGAAAGCAGTGAATTTTGTTTTTTTCCCCCATAAAACAAATAGTGCTTGTTTATTTGATAATCTGAATGAGAACTTAAAAACTTAATGTGAGGAAAAATTGTAGCATTTCAGTAATCCTGTGCATGTTTCCACAAAGATCTTTTAAGGAAGAACATAATCTGGGTTTTCTCAATTATTCGAATCCTCATTTCCTAACTATAACTTTTCTTCTGCAATGTAAACAAAAGACTTCTGTCATTGCCATTTTCTCTCCTTACATCAGTGAAGCAGACTTAGAACCCAGGACTCTGACAGTCTGTAAAATAGAAGACACGAGACATTTGTAAATTCTGATGAGAGAAGAGTTGAGGACTCCTAGTGGGTGGTTTCATGATGGGAACCAAGCTGAATTTCAGGCCACCCTGTCGATTAGCATTTATTAGACAGTTTACTCTGTTGGCTTCTTAGGACACATTGCTTAATTTTACTAACTCTGTGATCTTGGGCAAATAAGTTAACCTCTTTATGGCTCAGTTTCCTTATCTGTAAAGAAAGACTCAACATAATACCTGCCTCGATAGATTTTTGTAAGAATTAGAGTATGTTTACATGACGTGTTTATTTATTTACTTTTATTTAAATTCATTTATTTATTTTGAGAGAGAGAGAGAGCAAACAGGGGAGGACAGAGGTGGGGGGTGAGAGAGAGAGAGAGGGAGAGAGAGAGAATCCCAAGCAGGCTTTATGCTGTCCGCACAAAGCCTGACATGGGGCTTGAACTCACGAACTGTGAGATTATGACATGGGCCGAAATCAAGAGTCAGATGCTTAACCGCCTGAGCCACCCAGGCTCCCTTACAGGATGTGTTTAGAACAGCTTCTCACACATAGGCGCTCAATAGATATTATCTGCTGTTGAGTGTCTACTGTATGCTTAGAACTCTGCCAGATAGTCTCCAAATGCAGAATTATCAGCTGTGGACTCTCCATTCACTGAACTTGAGTATTGCTGGAGAAAAATAATAGTCACATAATACATATACCAAAATGTATGACATTTTGTAGGACAGGCTATATATATCTTAAAAACTCAGAAAGAAAAATTTCTGAGTGTTTGAAGACTCAGATTGCCCACAAGTAGGATCCAAAGCATAGACTTGAAAGATGATTTTGCGGAGCTGCAGGGACTTTGGTAACTCCAGGAAACATGACTGAATAACATGACAAAACTGTGAAGCAGCGAAATTGGCTTGTCTGCAGGTATTGATCTATATAGGGAAGTGGATTGGCCATTTAGATCAGAATCCAAATATAATAAGCATTTCAGTATTTTATAATATCAAAGATGCTTTGAACACGCAGTTAATAATTCATAGGAGAAAGGAAATGAGATTTTTATCAGGGCATTCAATAATATTCACGTGCTTGAATTAGGCCAAAATAAATTTGGGGAACAATCTACAATGGCTAAAAAAAATACAGATAAACAATGAAAGGGAAGATCTTCAGTAAGATGAAAAGAGGTTTTGTCATGAGCACATAGAAATTCAGTTCATTTGTTTTATAAAAACCCCAGCAGCAGATTGTGTGGCCATGTGGGGCACCTCCACTGGCAGCAGGCTAGAGGGGATGATACTGCGGGTTGTAACTGGCCATGATGGGGAAGGATAGCAAACAAAGCTCTCGGGGCCTCAAGGGAGCAAACCCTCACACGAGAACCCTCCCCCTTCCAGCTAATCCATGGAACTACATTCATGTCCGCTCTAAAATGTATTGCCCATTTGTTCTCTTGGAAGCTGGAAGCAAATTGCTGGAGCTGAGGCAAAAACATATATGAGCTAAAGAGGCAATGAAAAAATGCTTGGATAAAACAAAGATCAATCCAAGATGGTGCGTAAAGGAGGTATGGTGAATCTTTGGTTTTTGAGAATTAGGAGTATGTGTGTTTGTAACACAGATTACACACACACACACACACACAGGAGCAGCAGAAGACCCACAGAAAGTGAAGGCAGAGGAACATGAACAGCTTAAAATTTGATTTTAGTGATAAAGCCTGGTTTTTTGTTTGTTTGTTTGTTTTTTTGGTTTTTTACTCTGCAGTATTTTACCTTTTCACTTTGATTAGCATGTTCGCATCCTTCCCTGCATTTCTTACAGGATTGACTCTAGATAAAAACGGAATACTTAAGCACTTCACAGATCTAAACAGCTTTCTAAAAACAGAGCAGCAGTGTTATTGAAAATGGTTTCAATTGAGAATAATTTCGGGAACTCACATTCCTGGCATAACACCCATCTCACAGACAATCCTAGATTTAATGTAGTTACCAAGCACTCTTTTTTACACCAAAAGAAAATTTAATTCTATAGTTATCTATGTTATCAGAAATGCCTGTTTAGCAAAATAGTGTGTCTAAGCTATCTACATCTTTGGCTTACTTATGTTATATTTATCCAACTGCAGGAACACTCTGGGTGGTTTATTACATAACAAAAAGCAGTGTGGCATTGGTGGGATATTTATAGCAAGTAGAACACTTTTGAAATATATGATCTTATTACTTCCAATTTATGAATAAGCTCTTTATATATATATATATATATATATATATCAACATAACTGAAATGGTCGGATTGTTAGATCTTGTGATATTTAAATTTTTCCCCAGGTCCACAGGATATAACTATGTCTCCTATTTCCTTGGGTTAAAAATAAAATTATTTATGGGGCACCTGAGTGGCTAGGTTGGTTGAGCATCTGACTTCAGCTCAGGTCGTGATCTTTCAGGTTCGTGAGTTCAGTCCCCACATCCAGCTTGCTCTGTCAGTCTGTCAGTGCAGAGCCAATCTCAGATCCTCTGTCCTTCTGTCTCTGCCTCTCTCTGCTTGCGCTTTCCCCAAAATAAATACATATATATTGAAAAAATTTTTTTTTAATTTTTTAAATTTATTTTTGAAAAGAGAGAGAGTGAGGGAGCTTCCGCACGCAAGCGGGGTAGGGGCAGAGAGAGAGACACACAGACTCTGAAGCAGGCTCCGGGCTCGGAGCTGTCAGTGCAGACCCCGACGTGGATTCAAACCTCTGAACCGCAAGATCATGACCTGAGCTGAAGTCAGATGCTTAACCGACTGAGTCACCCAGGTGCCCCTATAATTAATTCTTAAGAATAGTGGTATAGGCAGAGAATGCTTAGGACAAAAGCTTTAAATGTTTGGGGCGCCTGGGTGGCTCAGTCGGTTAAGCGTCCGACTTCGGCTCAAGTCACGATCTCACGTTCTGTGAGTTCGAGCCCCGTGTCGGGCTCTGGGCTGATGGCTCAGAGCCTGGAGCCTGCTTCCAGTTCTGTGTCTCCCCCTCTCTCTGCCCCTCTCCCATTCATGCTCTGTCTCTCTCTGTCTCAAAAATAAATAAACGTTAAAAAATAAATAAAAAGGGTGCAGACTTACTTTCACAGCCCCCTACCTTCCTCTGTGTGTCTCCTGTTCCTCTTCTGCTTTAGTCTCTATGCTAATTGCTAGTGGGGTAATTCAAGGAGGGTGTGGAAAGAAAGATGTCTATATTTTACTACCCTGTCCTTACTGATAGCAGGGGCTTCATGCACGTCTTTCTCTTTTCTAGAGGACTTACCAACTCAAATACAGCAAGGAAGGACAGTTAGTCTTGGTAGGACCCATTATAACATTTCTCAGCTATCACTTTAGCTCCATTGTTCCAACTAGTAAAGAGGTACATTCTCTCTGTAGCATTTAAAACAATTAAATAGATAACTATGCAGACTTGACTCTTTGTACTCAAGAATTACACTTTACAATAGATTAAACAGGGTGTAATTTGTGCTGTTCTGAATTTGATGTTCCTCAAGTGCATGCAAAATGAAATGGATTACTATATATATATATATATTTTTTTTTTTTTTTGAAAAAAGAGTTTCCTGAGCTGTGAGTTACTCTTTTGAAAGCTGTTTAATGGGCAAATCTGACCTCAAAGGGAACAGTGTTTATTGCATGGCAAGTATCTTTCTTTCAAATTTAGTGAAAATCTGAATTTTTTATATCTTTGCTTTAAAATGTTGGCTGTTTCTGTACAATAAAGTGAAGCACACGATATAAAAGATTAGCTTAATTATTCCATAAAATAATTGTTGAGAGATTTCACAGTGAATGCTCCAAATTAGCCCTAGTCTGCAGACATCGTTAAACAGTTGGAAACATAGACTGCTAGTTGACTCTGAGTTACTATAGGGGCAGAGAAGGATTACAAGATTTTTTTTCTCTCATCTGTGGCATTCATTATACACTTGAAAGATTTGGAATGATAAAATGTTCACTCTAGAAATTTAATAATCTCCTTATAATATTCAATCATATTTTGAAAATTTGCCACTTTTTCAAAAATGTGTGATTTTTCTAGATGCATGGGTCCTGCAGTTCATTTTTTTCTGATGTGGATTATGGAGAGAAGAAGAAGAAATTAGTAAACAAAGCGTTTTAATAAATATAACTGTGCTAAAAACAGACACATAGACCAATGGAATAGAATAGAAACTCCAGAACTAGACCCACAAACGTATGGCCAACTCATCTTTGACAAAGCAGGAAAGAACATCCAATGGAAAAAAGACAGTCTCTTTAACAAATGGTGCTGGGAGAACTGGACAGCAACATGCAGAAGGTTGAAACTAGACCACTTTCTCACACCATTCACAAAAATAAACTCAAAATGGGTAAAGGACCTGAATGTGAGACAGGAAACCATCAAAACCCTAGAGGAGAAAGCAGGAAAAGACCTCTCTGACCTCAGCTGCAGGAATTTCTTACTTGACACATCCCCAAAGGCAAGGGAATTAAAAGCAAAAATGAATTACTGGGACCTTATGAAGATAAAAATCTTCTGCACAGCAAAGGAAACAACCAACAAAACTAAAAGGCAACCAACAGAATGGGAAAAGATATTTGCAAATGACATATCGGACAAAGGGCTAGGATGCAAAATCTATAAAGAGCTCACCAAACTCCACACCCGAAAAACAAATAACCCAGTGAAGAAATGGGCAGAAAACATGAATAGACACTTCTCTAAAGAAGACATCCGGATGGCCAACAGGCACATGAAAAGATGTTCAACGTCGCTCCTTATCAGGGAAATACAAATCAAAACCACACTCAGATATTACCTCATGCCAGTCAGAGTGGCCAAAATGAACAAATCAGGAGACTATAGATGCTGGAGAGGATGTGGAGAAACGGGAACCCTCTTGCACTGTTGGTGGGAATGCAAATTGGTGCAGCCGCTCTGGAAAGCAGTGTGGAGGTTCCTCAGAAAATTAAAAATAGACCTACCCTATGACTCAGCAATAGCACTGCTAGGAATTTACCCAAGGGATACGGGAGTGCTGATGCATAGGGGCACTTGTACCCCAGTGTTTATAGCAGCACTCTCAACAATAGCCAAATTATGGAAAGAGCCTAAATGTCCATCAACTGATGAATGGATAAAGAAATTGTGGTTTATATACACAATGGAGTACTACATGGCAATGAGAAAGAATGAAATATGGCCCTTTGTAGCAATGTGGATGGAACTGGAGAGTGTGATGCTAAGTGAAATAAGCCATACAGAGAAAGACAGATACCATATATTTTCACTCTTATGTGGATCCTGAGAAACTTACAGAAACCCATGGAGGAGGGGAAGGAAAAAAAAAAAAAAAGAGGTTAGAGTGGGAGAGAGCCAAAGCATAAGAGACTCTTAAAAACTGAGAACAAACTGAGGGTTAATGGGGGGTGGGAGGGAGGGGAGGGTGGGTGATGGGTATTGAGGAGGGCACCTTTTGGGATGAGCACTGGGTGTTGTATGGAAACCAATTTGACAATAAATTTCATATATTGAAAAACAATAAATAAATAAATAAATAAATAAATAAATAAATAAATAAATAAATAAAAAAAACTGTGCTTTTTAAAAGCATAATAATGCAATGACATTTCATTTCAACATGTTTTTCTATGGGTTCTATAAATGCCTGTGTGCCTCCTGTATGTAGAGAACTATAATAAACATATTGAGGATTAAATGAGAATAAAAATGCATCCATCTAATCTTGAACGTGTACAGGGGAATAAGCACCAAGTACAATTAAAATGCTTTTGGAGCTGAGTGGACATAAGAGAAAATTTTTAGTTTGGAGGGTTGTGAAAGGTGATACTAGAGTATTTGTGGAATTTATCCCATCATAGTGGTGGTGGAGGATTAATTTCAGGGAGAGGTTATAGAGCAAAGCAGAACACAGAAAAGGACCACCACACGCATGGAAATGCGTAAGGCTGGTTGAAGTGAAAGGTCTTAGAAAGTAAGATGCTGGAAGGCTGGGTTGTGTAACTTTTCTCAACTGTAACTTTTCTCATCTTTGGAAAACAAACAACTAGTTTTTATTATAACTGAGTGAGAGACCGACTGTTCATCACTTTGGCATGGAGTTTGGCATTAAAATAAGGTTTTAATGCATTTAGCTATCAATTATGTGCTGGGAAGAAATGCCGAAAGGCTATTATTTAACAAAGGATTGGAGGAGGGATGTGATGAAAGAATTGGCATGGGTTGAGAAGATTATTGTTATTAAAACTCCCACAAGGAGAAGGAGTACAGGAGGGTTCGTACCATGGGGAGGAGAGATACTCAGTTCAGTTTTAGAGGTATTTTGAGAAAGGATGGTGGAAATCAAGTTGGAATGATCTAGCAAATGGTCATTAAGATATAACTGGAGCTCAGATGTTGGGCTTATATAGGTGAGGTGATAGTTGAAGTCATGAGGTGTTTTTTTGTTTTTAACACATATATTTTGGAGAGAGAGAGTGAGCTGGAGGGGGGAAGGAGGGAGGGAGGGAGAGCAATAGAAAGAGGGAGGGAGAGAGAGAGAAGGAAAGAATATGAAGCTGGCTCCACACTTAGTGTGGATCCGGACACAGGCTCATTCCCATCACCCGGGATCATGAACTGAGCCACAATCAAGAGTTAGTTGCTCGAGTGACTGAGCCACCCAGGTACTTCGAAGTCATAAGAGTTTGAAGCAGTATAAATCAAGAAAACAGAGAAAGGAGGAAAGGATCAAATACAGATGTTGAGAAACCAACAATATTTGATCTTAAGAGGATGAAAAGGAGTCAGACTATAATATAGATAGGGGCGCCTGAGTGGCTCAGTTGGTTAACCATCTGACTCTTGATTTTGGCTGAAGTCATGATCTTATGGTTCCTGAGTTTGAGGGGCAGGCTCTGTGCTGGTGGTGTGGAGCCTGCTTGGGAATGCCTCTCCCTTGGTATCTCTCTGACCCTCTCGGGCTCACTCTCTCTCTCAAAATAAATACACTTAAAAAAAAAGTTTATTTTTTTGAGAGAGAGAGAGAGAGAACACATATGAGTGGGTGAGGGGCAGACAGAGCAGGGGGACAGGATCTGAAGCAAGCTCTGTGCTGACAGCAGTGAGGCCGGTGTGGGGCTCGAACTCACGAACCATGAGATCGTGACCTGAGTTGAAGTTGGACACTCAACCAACTGAGCCACCCAGGTGCCCCCCCCCCCCCCCCAAAACGTTTTTAATAATACAGAAGGAAGAGTAGGAGATAGGGTCCTGGGAGTTAAAGGAACCATGGGTCAAGAGGACAGTGTAAAAATGGGAAATGGGGTAGCGAAGGGGTAGGAAATGTTCTGTTGCATGCGTACATTGACTACATTTCAGTTCTTGAGAGCTTCCTACGATTTCCTGCTGCAAACACCATCCATTGTTACTCTCCTGACTACCCATCCCGCTCAAAAGCTATCATAATAGTGAAGCCTCTGTTACCACTTGAGTCTCGAAGCCAGGGAGTTTCATTTCTAACGAGCCAAGCAGAGTAAGTGTGTTCCTGTTTGAAATCCATTGTGTTTTCTCACGGAAATAGTATAACTGTTACTTAATTTCTGTTGTATCCATATGATCAAATATGCATTGGTCAGAGATTGTAGCGTATATATATATATATATATATATACACACACACACACATATTCTGAAGAGAAAACTTTCAAACTATTAAACTTTCTGCGAGCAATCCCTTTTATTTTACGGTGATTTTAGGAATTTGTCCTGTAAAAATGCATATATTGTTTTAAGTGATGTCAAGCAGGGTATGCGTATTCGGGCCACTTCCTTTGTTTCATCTCCAAGCATGTTCTTTTAGAAGATTGTTAGGCTAAAAACTAACAAAAAATGAGAAAGGTTTGAAATTCGGCAGTGGCAGTATTTCCACATCTCCCGAGAAATAGTTTAATAGGATTTTTTATTTCATAGAAAAAAGATTTGGAAAAGAGACCTTGTTTATGAATATAATACTATAACACTTTAATGCGATTTTTGGTGTCTTCATTATTTAGAATGAGTAGCGATCCTGAAATTTTCAGGTCCTGCACTTCACTTTTCCTTATCCTTTCCTGCCTGCTGATACCTGCCCCATATTTATCTGAATGCCTTTTTTCTCTCCTCTTTCCCTCTCCAGTCAAGAGATAGTGAAGAAAGTCACACAGTTATGCTGATTACTACCAGAAAAAAAATGATGACCTTCAGTATAGGGCACATCTTTAAATACCCTCCAGCTAATGCTCTTTTTTAAACCACCAAGCTTTCTTTGCAAGCCTACCTTAATAGCCGCTGCTCATCTCTGAACAGGTGACTCTGTCTCTTTTATTACAAAGGAAATAGAGACCAGTAAGTGGAAATGTCTCAACTTTTTGATCAAGTTGTTCTGGTTGTTTCCATTTACCTAAAAGCTTTTACATTTTCCTTTCTATCTCCATGGAAGAGGTATCCTCCCTTTTAGCTGTGGATTGGGTGTCTCCTGTGTTATGCTTATTTATTCATTTAATCTCCAGTCTCATATTTGGCATACAAGGGGTGAGCAAGAAGAAGCCTGATCTAGAGTCCTCTGAAGGACCTTGTTCTGTCAACAAATTACATGTTCACTCTTGAATCTTCAGTGTTTCCTTCTGTACTTGCTGTTCTACATGGAAGCATGCTTCAATCTCTCATGTTAAAAAACAAAGATAAGTACTAACTCTTTGTACTTCATTCTTTACTAGGCTTCAATTTGTGTTTCTCTCATTCTCCTTACACATAAGGTGAGTAGACTTCTCCCACCTTATTTGATGACTCTATACCTACATCTACTCTGGAGACTTTTCCTGTCTGTGGGCTTTGTGAAAGTGTTGTTCTTGGATTTTCTTCTCTTTTGCTACTACTCAGATCCTCTGCCAGTTCTTTAAACATTATTTTCCAGAGTTCTAGTACTGTGTATTTCCTTCCTCCTTCCATACACTGTCCTTTGAGAGTCATACGTTGATTTACCTAATGTCCTTTACATACATCGTAAACATCAGATCTTTAGATTCGTATTAAACTTCAGACAACTCCAAACCTAGTACATTCAGTTGCCTACTGAATATCCCCACATGGATCTCCGCAAAACATATCTAATTGAACCAATAAAAACTCATCGGTGTCTCTCTAAATTGTTCCTTGTGTGCTTTCTCTATCAAAATGTCCTATTATTGTTTAATTGAAGAACTCCATGAATCATTCTAGAATTCTTTCTCCATTCACTGTCTATATCCAGTAGAACATGACATTCTGTTGTCCATACTTCAGAATTTTTGTTGAGAAAATTTCTTGTACTTGACCTCTCCTCCATTTTTCTGTCTCCTCTTACTGCTACTGGGCTGGTTGGAATCCCCATCATTTCTTATCTAGACCCTCCCTTCTCATTTTTCATTTTCCCTCAGAGCCACTGTCCACTTAGCTGTCTGAAAAATTACTTCATGATGTTTATAGATACTTAATTGCTCTTGTTACTCTCTAACTTCACGTTTTCCATCATCTCTCCATTATTTTGGGAAGTCATTCTGAATGCTTCAGAATGTTATTTAAGACACTTGGTCTGGACCATCTGTCTGCCTCAATCTTGTCCCTGCCATGCCTGCTCCCATTCTGTGTCTTGTGTCGAACGAGCCAGCTATTCAGACGACTTAGGCCATCTTTTATATTCCTTCTGCCTTCATTCTTATTTACGTGCTTTCTCAATTTTGTCAGATTCCACTCATCTTTCAAATCTCACTTCAAGTAGCTGTTGCTCCAGAAAGTCTTCTCCATCCATCTCCCTGCATTACTACTTGATAAACTTTAAGTGATTATCTCTTGGTCCTGAAATGTATCCCGCTGGTAGAATTCAGGACACACTACCCCCAAATATGATATGGAATATTTT
Organism: Panthera onca; assembly: GCF_046562875.1. Lineage (NCBI taxonomy): Eukaryota > Metazoa > Chordata > Mammalia > Carnivora > Felidae > Panthera > Panthera onca. The sequence continues at coordinate 86,585,380 of NC_138340.1, read as the reverse complement.
AAGCTGAAGGAGTTTGAGAAATGTCACATGCAAGGACTTCCTGACCTTCCCTTCCTATGAAAATTGCCTTCCCTAACCCCAGAGGAAAGGAGCATCCTTTATTTCTGAAGACAAGGGACAGAGAAAAGAATGTGAATGCATAGTCTTTGTTAAGTTCCCCCTAGTTTACTACACTTTGTTCATACTCTTTGCTCTATTATATCTTTCCATGACTTTCTAGTCTTTATCAGACTTAGCAGAAGCACACTCAGGTTTAACCCTTTCTTTGAGTCTTCATTTCCTTATGAAGGTTCCCGTGTCATGTAAAACGTGTATTAAATAAATATGTGTGCTTTCCCCTTCTAAACCTGTCTTTTGTTAACCTGCCTTCTATTGTCTAAGTTTATCTAACTTGACAACTTAGAAGGGTAGGGGTGCCTGGGCTGCTTAGTCAGTTGAGCATCCAACTCTTGATTTCGGTGCAGGTCATGATGCCAGGGTCATAGGATTGAGCTTGGATTATAAGGCATATATTTGTCATTTCTGCATCTGCAGTTTTTGATATCTCCAGCAGACGTGAGTTCTTGTTGAATGGATTAACAAAGAGCAAACAATGAATTCTTCCTTGTGGGCTGCTGTATTCATTTCTTATTACATGAAAAGGATATATCCTCTCTAATTGTCTCAAATTTCACGGTACCTTCTGGCGGTAGTAAAATAGAGCTTAGTGATTGTACGTATGTGCTTGACAATTTACTGAGAAAGAGAAAGTCCAAGAAAGAATCTGCAGGTATGAGTTTTGCCTTGTGTAATTTTTTCCCTTTTTTGATGAATGGGATCTTTGCTTATTTCTTAGTCATTATAATCTTCTAATTCCAGGTTGGAAAGGCATAGTACTCATGAATTTTAGAAAAACCAGGTAGCACCTCATATCTATGAAAAATAATCCTTGCTCCTATAAAGTGTTCTTGACAGCTTGTCATTGGGGGTGAGAAGACTGGATAGGTCCTCGATTACTTTCAGCCAAAACAGGTTAACCTCAATGAACACTGGCAGTGACAGTACACTCAGATGTCAAGTTAGAATGCACGTTTTGGATCACTTTAGCATAAATCAGAATTCAGGCGTGAGTTGTGGGTTTTTTGTTTCTGTTTTTGTTTTTTCACATATATCGTCTTTGTCTCTCAGTTGCCTAGCGAAATGGATATATAGCAATTCTTTTTTTTTTTTAATGTTTATTTCTGAGACAGAGACAGAGCACGAGTGGGGGAGGGACAGAGAGGGAGGGAGACACAGAATCAGAAGCAGGCTCCAGGCTCTGAGCCGTCAGCACAGAGCCCGACGTGGGGCTCGAACTCATAAACTGTGAGATCATGACCAGAGCTGAAGTCGGTCGCTCGACCGACTGAGCCACCCAGTAGCCCCGGGGATATATAATACTTCTATTTGTCAATGTTGAGAATTACATTTGGGAAAAGATGATTGATTGATTAATTTATAATGTCTATTTTATATTTGAGCGATAGAGACATAATGTGAGCAGGGAGGGGTAGACAGAGAGAGAGACTAACAATTTGAGGCAGGTTCTAGGCTCTGAGCTGCCGGCACAGAGCCCAACTCAGGGCTCGAACCTACGAACTGTGAGATCCTGACCTGAGCCTAAGACAGATGCTTAACCAACTGGGCCACCCAGGTGCCTTGGGAAGAGGTGACTTATTTACTTGGGGTTTTAGGACTTGTTGAGTAACTGTTTGGAGAATTGAAATAGTATGATGTGAATTAGAAAATGGTGTCAGTGGTCTTTGCGCCTGCCCATTCCCTACTGTAGGTTATTATTCTTAGTGTAGAAATGGAGCACAATTTATTTATCTAATAATGGTACATATCTAATAAACAGTATCTAATACAGTTATTTAATAATAGTAATAAGAATACTAATATTTATAGTGTTTTTCAAATGTATTATTGGGGAGGAAGAATTCACTCTGCCATTGAAGCTCTTTCTGGCTGAATTAAGAATCACCTTGACATGAGACACATTAATAGAAGAAAATCCAATTTAATAGCATACCTGTGGGGAATCCACACAGACACGGAAATTTCAAAGACATTGAAGCAACATGACGCTTGTATGAAGCTAAGGGGAGGAATGGAGTTTGAAGTTACAAAGGGGAGAAAGACCATTAGCAAGAAGGTAAAAGGAGATTATTCAAAAACAGAGGTTCCTATTATGTAGATATGTTTCTTAGGTAAGGAAGAATCTCTATACATAGCTGTCTTCCATATACAAGCAGACAGTTGAGGGGCTAAAGAGCTTTTCCTAAATCTACTGGAATTTGATTGCTTTTAATTTAAAATAATTTTCATGCTAAAGTGGTGCATCTTGGGTCCATCATGGTGGCCTGCCTTTGGCCGCTACAATATGCACCAGTTTATAAACAGCAGAAAGCACAGCATTACAATAATGTGGTTTGTAGCCTTCATTTTAGCGATTCTATAGCTTTCTTTCTATAACCTCCTCCCAGGTATTTATTTTTTGTTTCTTGATATTTATTTACCTTTGAAAATCATATTTGTATAGCATGGTTCAGTAGATATTCTTCCTTATTTTCATTTGTGTGCAAGTACCCCCAGCTTTTATGTATTAATTAGTTTGCCTCACATGTAAGTCAATTCTCTGTGTTTTTCTTTAAGGCATTTCATCCTTTTTTTGGCGACTTTCTGTTTTCCTTCTTACTCTTTAGCTTATCAGCTTATGTATGTATGTATGTATGTATGTATGTGTGTGTGTATGTACTTTTTGAGAGAGAAAGAGCGCCCACTCTAGCTGGGGAGAGAGAGAGATGGAGAGAGAGCAAAACTCAAGTTCCACACTCAGTGCAGAGCCCCCGTACGGGGCTCGATCCCACGACCGTGGGATCACGACCTGACCTTTCAGGTTGACCAGTTGAGAGTTGGATGCTCAACTGAGCCTTCAAGGCGGCCCTATCAGCTTTTTTTTTTTTTTTAAATGTTCTTCTATACCTCATTTAGATCCCTTTATTGCATTATGCTTTCTTCTCCCACATTTAATTTTTTATTCTGTTATATTTAAATTTATCTGACAAAAAGTTGGTAACATTATAGTTCTATTGTAATTCTTATCTATTCAAGGAAAAGACAAACGTGGTTAAATCTCATAATTGAACACTTATGAAATACACGGTTAATTTTTTTTAATGCTTTTTTATTTATTTTGAGAGAGATAGAGAGAAAGTGAGCGAGCATGAGCCCGGGAGGAGCAGAGAGAGAGAATCCCAAGCAGGCTCCTGCTGTCAGCACAGCCTGACATGGAGCTTGAACTCACAAACTGTGAGATCTTGACTTAAGCTGAATGAACTCAAGAGTCAGACGCTTAACTTACTGAGCCACCCAGGCGCCCACATAGTTAATTTTCAAAACAGCACTTTTCTAAACCACTCTTGGATATGGTCTCTTAAAGGTGGAAGAACATTTGATACTAATCAAATTTGAAGAAGTAGGATATGTGAGGAAAAGATAAATACAGATGTCATATATATGTAGACAGAAGTTCAAATTCAAATATATCATTTCTTATCATTCTTACTAGTGTTTTCTTATATTTGCATGGGCAGAAAAGAATACACATTTTATGTCTTTTTATAAATAAGGATGAATAAATGAAATATATGAAGGGATTACAGATTAAATTATATTGATTTGAAGGGGGAACATTGTGTGCTATTTGGTAATGTCTCTAATGCCAGGAAGAAATAAGACCATTGATTTAAGCTTTTCTAAAATGTCCTGATGTCCATAACTTGTATTTTAAGGTCTCCATTTCATTAATCTGAAGTATATACATGGAAAGGCTTTGAACTGAAATCTTCTCATCATAATTTTAATGCTCAACATGTTTCTTTCAAACTTAAGGCTTGATCCAGGAATTCCAAATTTAAAAGTCTGGCTTAGGAAATGAAATAGTTTTAAACTTTACTCAGTAAGGTATTTGCTGCTGTGTAATTTACAGTGGTTAAAACTGATGATACTCTATATTTTAACCAAAAAGGATGGTCAAATATATTATGGCATGTAGAGATAATGGAATATTAAGTGGCCATTAACATACAATGTTTATAAAATATTTATAATGGCATGAGGGAGTATTTGTCGTATGACCTAAGCAAACCAAGAGATACAAATTTTACATAATAGGCTTTCAACTATGTGAAAGAATTTTAAAAGACGAGAAGAGAGTATATCAAAATATTAACAGTGGTTATCCACTGTCTAATAGAATTATGAAAAATTTAAAAGAATTTATATTTTCGTACTTTTTTTTCAAATATTCTACCTGTAACACCTCCTTAGTATTATATTAAGAAGACTTACAAGCTAAAGGATGAAGTTTAGTTAAAGTAAAAAGAAATATTTTTTAATGTTTATTTATTTTTGAAGGGGCAAGAGAGCACGAACGGGGAGGAGCAGAGAGAGGGAGACTCAGAATCTGAAGCAGGCTCCAAGCTCTGAGCTGTTAACACAGAACGTGACGTGGGGCTCGAACTCACAAGTCGTGAGTGAGATCATGACCTGAGCCGAAGTCAGAGTCTTAATTGACTGAGCCACCGAGGCACCCCTAGTTAATTTTTTTTAAATGTACATTTATTTATATTGAAAGGGGAGAGTGGGAATGGTGGAGGAGAGAGAGAGAGGTAGAGAAAGAGAGAGAGAGAAAGAGACAGAGAAAGAGAAAAAGAGAAAGAAAGAAAGAAAGAAGAAAGAAAAAAATAAATCCCAAGAGAGAGAGAAAGAAAAAGACAGAAAGAAAGAAAAGAAAAGAAAAGAAAAGAAAAGAAAAAAGAGAAAAGAAAAGAAAGAAAATAAATAAGTAAATAAATCCCAAGCTACATGGGGCTTGATCTCATGACTATGAGATCATGACCTGAGCCAAAATCAAGAGTTGGGTGCTTAACCTGCTGAGCCACCCAGGTGCTCCATGTTTAGAATAATCTATTTAGTAACTACTAATATAATTTTCATAAAAATTAAGGAAATACCCTTATGTTGAACAAGACATCTGTGTCATTTGCTCTTTTATGTTTTGTGGGGTATCACCTTCCTCAGAAGTGGACCCTAAAGGTTCATTGGTTTTGTAATTTGAGAATGGGTTGGGAGGGTGGACATAGTAGGAACTTGGGGGGAGGGAGAGATTTCGAGGTGCTTTAATGAATTATGTATGGCACGAATATCGAATGTGTGTGGCTTGGCTTTGCCAGAGTTCTGATGGAACGTTCTCTTCTGGTTTCTGCAGTATCAAGTCATGGGTGGATAAGATGCAAGAAGACCTTGTTACACTGGCAAAAACAGCAAGTGGAGTCAATCAGCTTGTTGATGTGAGTACAAGTGCAAGACGTTTGTAAATCTTTGAATGCAGCTCTGTCTTCTAGGAAACTGCGTTTCTATATTACGAATAGGATGTGATTTTTCATGTGCATCGGGTAGTGAGATTCTGAGAAGGACCCTTGGTACCTGCTAGTTATTGTGAGCAAAGAATGTCATTCCCGGCAATTAATGTCGCGTTCTCACCATGCTTTACACTTTACACACAGCCTTACCTTAGATGAGTTCATGTGATGTGCAGACTCCCCTAAAACTCATAGTGGGGTTTCATGTGCCTGTTCTTCAGGGTATATTTTAGAATCTCTCACACCGTGGTGACTTTAAGTCCTTGATGGATTCTTTTGAATATCCTCAGTGGGAACACATGTTCTTTTTTTGAGGGTAGATATTATTTTTAAAAATGGCTGGAAAGTGTTTATAGCCATGTCTGGAGACTAGAGTGAGTCATTGAGATGGGTAATAAAGATTTTTGTGTAAGAGAAGGAGACACTATAAAATATGTTTTCTTCTTCTGATTTATGAAATGGCTATGAAAGTCACTCTAAAATGATTCTTGGAAGTGATAGGAACGTATAAATATTTGTATAGCATCTTATATAGATTGTTTTCCTTGGATAAGAGCATTTACATGTAATTCCCATGAGATTTAAAAAAAAATTAAATGTCATTTCTTTACAGTCTCACTACTTCAGTACTAGTGTAAGTAATGTAATATTTTGAAAGTACTTTTATCTTGTGTTCTTAGTGTTACAGTGAGACCTTTTGTTTTCCAACAATGTGAGGAGTTGGTGGGGTGAGATATAATATAAAAGCAAATATATGTATGATATATGAATATTTGTGATAAGAATATTTATATGTGAATATTCCTCCCAGGCAGAAACTAGAATATATGGTTACCTTATATATTGTTTGAATTTCATAAAGAAACCTACTAACAAATACTTTAAAAAGTTATTCTAGAATCTCTTTATAAACCAATTGGAAGTTTCAACATGCAAAAGTATCTTAAGAAACAAATATCTGTGAGAGGAGATAGGGAATACATTTGGAAATGAAAGTGTTTCCTTGTGAATAACAATTATTAAATTTAATTCTCATCAACACTTGTTAAGCACATAGTATGTCCCAGGCACCATTCAGGTGCCAACGATCGACAGAAATGCAGTTCCTCTCTTCAGAGGACTGACACTGTACTACTCAGAAATTTCCATTTTGTGGGCGCAAAGGTTCTGGAAAGCTACTTACTGGAAGGTGATGCTTGGGGTCTGCAATGATTCCTTATTGGACGATGTGTTAAAAAAATGAAATTGTGTCGGATAATAAGGCGAGCCTCTATGAAAGTGACAGTTTGTGGAATGAGAAAAAAGAAATGAGACTTGACAGATTCTGGTTAGAAGTTCTATGACTCTCTTTATTGGCAGTTTGAGATTAAGAATAAACTGCTCTCAGGAGCTGTCCTTCACTCCAGGGTTTCTCTAGCCTCAGAAACCACTTTCTTGGCTGACCTCACTTTTACTTTTGGTGTTGAGATGTAAACCCTTTTGCCGAATCTGCCTTTTGCAATGAATCATTAAAAAAACAAACAAACAAAAACCAAAAACAACTTACCTGATTTCCATTATGCTTTATCAAGCACAGGTTACTAAGAATACTGCAAATATTGATGAATGAATAAATGGCCTAGTCTGAATTTGGATAAAAAAATAGAGCGGACAGGAGGAAAGAAAATCCCCTTTAAGGTGTTTTGCTTATGAGACATATACCTAACTATGTGACAGAAAACAAAATACAAATAAAATAATTATATATTACAACAAGGGATGGGAGAGAGAGAGAATGCAGAATCTATTATTGGAAAAAAAAATTAAGTATTGGGGCTCATAAAGAGTGTTATTTTGCATAGATAAATGATTCCATATGCCCCTATCCTTTTGCCTAGAAAGAAAAGGTACTTGATGGGGGTTAAAGGGTTGCATTTCTTTTTGGCCATGGGAACTTAAAGCTCAGAGGAGTTGAAGGACACCAGACTTGAGAGTGAACTTTATTATTATTTTTTCAACGTATATTTATTTTTGAGAGTGAGAGAGTGCACGTGCGAGAGAGCAAGCGTGAGTCGGGGGAGGGGCAGAGAGCGAGAGGGAAATACAGATTCCAAAGCAGGCTCCAGGCTCTGAGCTGCCAGCACAGAGCCCAGCTCGGGGCTCGAAGTCACATACCGCGAGATCATGACCTGTGCCAAAGTCAGACGCTTAACCTGCTGAGCCACCCAGGTGCCCCGAGAGTGAACTTTATGCTGAGTTTGGGGATATTGGATGCACGGTGAGGATCAAAAGTTGAGTAGAGGAATTTAACAGGTTCCTAGGTTGATATTTAATATTGTGGAAATGGTGATTCTTCCCAAATTATTTAATGGATCTGTTTTTCCTGGCATCACAGGACACAACTAGCTTGTTACACGAAGGTTCAGAAGCAGCTACGATGAGGCAACATAGCTAAAAGAAGGCATCTTTCTAATTTTATAAAAATTGCTTTATGGCATCATTAAATACTAGCCCAGGAAGATTGATAATGATTAATACATTGTGTTAATGGAAGATGTACATTGTGTTACTTTGATACATTTATATATTGCAGTACGATTGTAATGTTATTTATCACCTTACATACACCTATAATACAGTATTATCTTCTGTTTTTAACAAGCCATATGCAGATTTTAGGATTTCTTCTTCTATGTTTTGAAAAATGCCTTTTGTATTTTGATGGGGATTATGACTTTGGGTAGTATAGCCGTTTTAAGTATATTAATTCTTCCGATCCATGAATAAAGGATGTTTTGTTTTTTTTTTATTTGTTTGTGTCTTCTTTGAAATCTTTGAGCAGTCCCATTTTAGGACTTTTAAAAACACACACACATAGACCTGTGAATTCCTGTAGCTGACAAGTAGAGAGAGGCTGATGATCATATATTAACTAATAGATAACATTAAAAAAATTAAGGTGGTCTAAGTATTCTGGAAACAAAGTTTTTAAGTTTGTAAAACATTCTTGAGCAACTTTTTTCTCACTTAATATGTTGATAAAATATTTCATGTACAAATATACTTAAATTTCAACCAGTATCTAAATTATCAGATATTCTGAATTAATGGGTTCTGTAAGAATGATAATTTGCTTTGTGAGGAAGTTTTTTAAAGATTAATCGATAAAAACAAACTACTGTTTGTTTTTCAATGAAAGACACTTTTAAGTCTGCAAAAAGTTGTTTTAAAAGAACACAGTTGGTTACGTGTCTGACTCAGGATTTCAGCTCAGGTCGTGATCTTGTGGTTCGTGTGTTTGAGTCCCGCATTGGGCTCTGCACTGGCAGTGTGGAGCTTTTGTGGGATTTTCTCTCTCGCTCCCTCTCTCTGCCCCTCCCCAGCTCTTTAAAAAAGTGAAAAAAAGAAAACAGAACTCTGCAAATAGGTCTGAGATCCTCAGTTGGTCCCCTGACCGACCCTGCTGTGTGGAAAGCAAATCACAATAATGTAAGCAAATCACAACCATCTGCGAGTTTTGTTGTCCTTTTGGACTATTTTTTTTTTTTTCCACCTCCCCCTTTTCCTTTAGGAATCCAAGACTTCCTTGGGGCCTCCTGTTCATTAAAAAAAATTGGACTGATGGTTCTCATTTACGTTTGTTTAAGTCTGTAGTAACTCCTTCGCCTCTAAGCAGAACATATTTGATATTAGGAAGCTGGTGTGAAGACGATGTTTTGAGAGAGGTGGAGTTTTTTCAAATAGGTCATTCCAAACAGGTCTCTTTTCCTGGTGAGGGTCGGGTGGGGCCGGGTCACCAGAGGAACTTAGACTGAGGCGAGGTGTGTGATCTTCAGGGGGTGCAGAATTGAAGGAGGCACTCTGGAGAGTTGGAAACTTGCACCATCCGCAGAGTGAGCGAGTAGCTCCTGGAATTTTGTGCCTGAGAGGACTTAAGTGCCTCAACCCTGGCGCCCAGGGACAGTAAAGGCCTAACTCCCTCTGTATCCCCGTGGCCAGAGGCAGAGACATTTCTAGCTTTCTGGACATCGCAAGAGGCCTCTGCTACATTTCCTTTTCTGTTCCTTTCCCATCCTACATATAATATGAGGCCTTTCTTATGGCTTTTTTGGATGATTTGTAAGCTTCCCAGACTCCTCTTGTATTTATCTCAGGTGCAGGGGTGATTCCTACAGTGTTAACAACGTACGCATTTTGAAATCTTCACCCACAATATCTGACACTTATCTTCTGTTTCAGTTCTAATGTTGTGTTGTATTTTCTGACAATGCAGGATGCTCTGGGAATCCAGTCTTTTTGTTAACAGACATTATTCTATCCCTTTAGCTTTGTAAGAGAGTTGACACAATGTGTGTCACCTTGTTTTAAGGCTTTCTTCTTACATGCAGATTCTGTCTGCATTTCTAACATGTTAGGTTAGAATATGCAAATGTTTTTAAGAAAATTGGTGAATTCCCCCCCCCCCCCCCCCCCCCCGGAATTGTACTTTTGGAGGTAAAATCATTCTGCATTGGTATCATCATAGAATTTTCTGGCTTTTGATTCACTATTGTGATTTCATAAATTAAGATTATATTAAAATCAATGCGTACATATTTCAATATGGTTTCAAAGATGTGACTATGAAGTGTGTCTAAATATTGAGCATTCAGTACTCTTAATTAAGTTAGTATTTACATAAATGTTTTAAGTGAATAATTTCATTAGTAACTCATGGTATTAATAGACTGATGCTTTTACTTTGACATTGTGGTCACGTCACTTATGTAAATAGAATATTCATTTTCTAGGTGGTGGAGAGCTTAATATATTAATTTATTTACAAAAGAAGATACTCTAGAGAAGAACATAATTAATCATGGGTGATTCTGACGAGGAATCAGCAAGATGCTGAGGCAACAGCAAGGGCTGGGGTTTTCTTTTCTACTCTGGGGAGAGCTGCTAAGTAGCTGGGTGGTATTAGATTTCCTGTTACCTGCTTGTCAAGCGAGATAGATCTTAACACTCTCTCTTCCTTGCAGAAATGTTATAGGGGAAAAAGGAAATAGGAAATGAAACGGGGAAGTCATCACAGATGCTACGAAAACGTTAAATGCTTATGTCATGTTAAAATGTAGCTTTATGTTTTAAAATGTTGCTTTATCTTCATATTACTTTACAAATGTAGCATAATTACTATTTTATAAGAGTAATACAATTAATTTTCAAATATAACCTTATTGGATATTGATATTAAGAAGCAGTTGTGAAGACTATATTTTGAAAGAGATAAAAAACAAAGAAGCAAACCCAGAATTACTGGTTTTATTTAGCATTGCCTTATTCTCTCAATGAGGAAATGTTGTAACTAAATCAATTACCATAATTACGTAGGCAACTTGAGATTGCAGTTATTTTAGGGGAAAAACCCACTTTTTTTTTTTTTCTCTCTAAGTAGCCAGAAGTCTATTTTGACTGCAGAGAGTACTATCAGTGGAGAGTATGGGTTCCCTGCACCCATCCACTGGAGGTTTTAAATTAAGAAGCTAATTTTTTTGAGCAGTGGTTAATTACATTCGTTTTTAAAGGTATGGAATAAACTCCAGGGCATTTCTAATGTGATGGTGACTTTCAGTATTTTATTAACTGGTTTTTAAATGAAGTACTATGGGTTCACAAACATGAATAGTAAAAGGCTCATAAAAGGGTGTTTTTTTTTTTTTTTTTCTTCTACTAATCTGTTCCATTATCAATTAGTACTTAACACCTGCTTACATTGTACTAGTACTTAAGGGATAAATGATTATTCGTTGTTTTTCCAAAGAGCAACCTAATGGTTGGGTAATACTGATTACAGAGGGAATGATAGAATGCCGCCTGTGCTCTCTTCTTGTCCGTGAGCAGCACAATGAAGATGGAGGCTAAGAACCCTTGCGTGATGTAGCCACGCGGCAGCTTCTCTAGCACGAAGATGAATGGCATAAAAGACCGTCATCTGCTACTGCACACTCTCAGGGTACAGCATACAGCTCCTCATTATTTACTTTTCCTGAAGACATTTCATGCCGTTATGTCTAGAGCCACGGTTCTCAGCCAGGAGCAGGAGACATTTGTCAGTGGTTGGAAACATTTGTGATGGTCACAACCGGAGGAGGGGGGTGCTCCTGGCATCTAGAGTCAAGAGGCCAAGGATGCTGCTATACATCCCACAATGCACAGGACACCATCTCACAACAAAGAGTCATCTGGTAAAATTGTCAGGAGCTCTCGGGGTGGAAAACGGCTCTAGGAGGACTGAAAAATTTGAGGCAAGAATCAATGTATGGAATTCTTTGTGTTAATATAAATTTGTGAAGTTGTCTATCAGCATTGATAGGTAGCAGTTTTGCTTTAGAAAAGCCATTTGTTAAGTAAAATGGTTAAGAGCAAATTAAACTGTGCTGCTTTTAAAAATTATTTTGTTGGCAGTAAGACGAATTTGGGTCATTTGGGGTTAGGGACATTAAGCAAGCAGCTCACTCAGCCTATGGTTAATTATTTTTTAATTTAGTTTTAATAGAATCTAGTATGATCTCTTGTACTTTTAATTGCTTATGAATTTGTTACTCAAAACACACACACAGTTCATATGTGGCTCCAGATATGCAAAGTGAAAGAGGCTAGGTTAATGTTATCTCTGGAATTAGCAAACAAAAAACCCAAGTAGGTGGCTTCTTATTATATGTATCTTAACGCTTTTCTTGTTTTAATTCTGAATACTCTTTTTTTAAAAAAATTCTGAATATTCTTTTTTTTAATGTTTATTTCTTTTTGAGAGAGAGAGAGAGAGAGAGCCCGAGCGATAGCGTGCATGCACGCACAAGTGGGGGAGGGGCAGAGAGCCGCTCGGAGAAATCCCAAGCAGGTACTGAGCTGTCAGCACATAGTCTGATGCAGGGTTCAATCTCATGAATGGTGAGATCATGACCTGAGCCAAAATCAGGAGTCAGATGCGTAACTGACTGAGCCACCTAGGCACCTCTAATTCTGAGCCTTCTTAAAGATAAACTTACTCTTTACCTTATGTATGAAATGTCTCCAACCTAAAATCTGAAGAAGTCTTGTTTTCTTTTTCTTTCTTTTCTTTTCTTTTCTTTTCTTTTCTTTTCTTTTCTTTTCTTTTCTTTTCTCTTCTTTTCTCTTTCTTTCTTTCTTTTCCTTCCTTCCTTCCTTCCTCTCTTTCTCTTTCTTTCTCTCTTTTTCTCTTTCTCTCTTTCTCTTTCTTTCGCTCAATTTAGTCTTTGTTATAGGTTAGTTTCTGTGTTCCAGGAATGAGCCCTTGTATTTAACCTTCTAGTTAAATATTATCGCCTGTTCTGATGTGTAGTTTGGAGAAAGCCCAGGCATATTTGTGCTTGTTACTTGTTCTGGTCCTTCTGCCATCTAATGCAAGCTGGAAAGTGTCACCATTAAATTCTCATTAATAGGAACTAGGGCAAGTAGAAAGATATACTGTGGAACATTCTCCAATTCTGATTTCATTCTTCCTAAATATTCTTCTTAAAGGTAATGTCTCATCTTAAATGTGATAGTGTCCCAGCTGAAAAGTTTATCATAGGGAAGGAGTAGGGAAAGTATTTTGAACTCTTGTGTTTGTTATTTGAATGCTGGTTTGGTATAATTATCATTAGAAAAATATGCACCATAAATTCAAGAACATGATCAATTGTTTTATTTTTTTAACGTTTATTCATTTTTGAGAGAGAGAGAGTGAGCGTGGTGGAGGGGAAGAGAGAGAGGGAGACACAGAATCCGAAGCAGGCTCCAGGCTCTGTCAGAGCTGTCAAACGCAGGGCCTGATGCGGGGCTTGAACTCATGAATGGAGAGATCATGACCTGAGCTGAAGTCAAGATGCTTAACCAACTGAGCCACCCAGGAGCCCCCAGACATGATCAATTATATATGTATATGTGCGTATATGTATATATGTATATAATTACATGAGCACATATGTGTGTGTGTGTGTGTGTGTGTGTGTTGAGGTTCATAGTAAGCAGGCCTATGTTATATTTTGAATTCTTGCTGTGTGCTAATTAACTTTACTAGAAGTTCTGAGCAATAGAGCTTGGAGTTGACCATATTCTATGGTATAAACCAGTACCCTGAGTTTTATAGCTTTCCTTGATAGTGTGTCTCATTTTGCCTTTCAGTCTGTATTTTCCAATAATTCCTTGTATCACACAGATTCTGATTTCTTTCCTCCCATATTAATATATATTTCCCTCAAAGTGTGGCTGTCATTGCATCTTTTTGACTACTATAATCCATGTGATTTTATTTTACTCTGAATTCTGACAGCACAATTTTCTCCCCCTCTTATGTGGAACACTAATAATCTTCACATTGATCATTACCTTGCTTTTGTGTAGTTAGTCTATTTTTAGGGTGTGATGACCATTTAGGTGTTGTCTGCCTGCCATCAGTAGATACGAGTACTGGCCATGTGCAGACCATGTTTTATGTGCTGGGGTGTACCAATGAACAAAATCTCTGTCCTCTTGAAATTTACATTCTGGTTAAAGGAAATATGAAATATATAACAAATGTGATGCTTAATAAACTATGAATGTTAGATGATGTTTGCAATTACTTGAAAGTAGCCAAAATGGACACTGGGTGTTGTATGTAAATGATGAATCGCTGAATTGTACCCCTGAAACCAACACTGCACTGTAGTTTAACTGACTAGAATTTAAATAACAATTTGGGAAAAAAAAAAAAAAAAAAGGTAGTCAAAAATCTTCAGCCATAAAAAAGTTCAAAGGTGGTAGCCTATCTCAGAAAGATAGGTTACAGGGGAAAGGAAACAAAATGCTATAATTTAAAGCGATTTTTACTAATTGTGTTAAACACAACTGACAGTGTACTAAAGAGTATTAAAGAGTGAGACATTTAAAAAAAAAACTTGACATTTATTTATGAGATTGCATCATTTACTGTTTTAATTAAAGAGTAGGTAGGGAGTGTTTGAAGAGATCAGGAGCTAATTAGTAAATATTGCATATTTTTTATGGCAACATTCATTTTTTTAACAGCTAATTTTTAACAGAGGAAGGTAGGGTTTCTAAATTTTTTCTTTGTTGTTGGTAAAATATATTCTAAGACAAATTCAGACCTAGTGTCACTAGTTACTCTTTACCTGACATGAAGGACTCTTGACATATCTGAACATCCCTTTCTATTGGCGCGCTTCTGTGATGATGTAACTTATGATAAATAAAAAGAAAGACTTTGTTATACTTGTGAATCATTGCAAAATTTCTTAAGGTAAGGGAACTTTGATCTTTGAAAGTGACCACGAAAGAACATTGTATCATTCTTTTTGTGCTAATACATCTTTTAGAAACAAGACATTCTTAGTTGCTAGGGAACAAGTAGTTCAAAAGCCCACAGAACACTTAATCAAGAAGAAAAAACCCATATAACCAAACCATCCCACATTGCAAAATTCAACTAAAAGCAAGTGAAATTGATTTTGTGAGTATCTAAAGCAGTTGAAGTGACAAGGCATCTCTTTTCCTACCTGCATTTGCCTTGAAGATGTTTGAATTTACTCCCCTTAGCCAGAAAAGGCAGTGAAATTAGAATGTTCGTGGGAGTCATGTCACAGTTTGTTTTCATCCCTCTCATTATTATGAGGTAGGATCATATTTATTCATCCAATTCATATATATTTTTGGACAATGTGTGCACATCTATTTTGGTATTTGTTAGCTTTTCTTTCTAGAATTTCTTCTCAGAATCCCATGTTATTGTGAAGGTCATTGTTGGAGTCCTGAGATAATTTCGTTATTTTGTAAAGTTGAACAGAAATTACCCATTTCTCAACAGAATGATTGAAATGAATGACATGAATCTAATGAGTAATGAAATGAAGGTGCAAAGTAGTAATTAATAATGTTAATCACAACCTTCAAAGCATGGGGTCTTTCTTAGCATTTTTATTTTTTGACAGAATGACTCACTTGGGACTTTATTATAGAATCACTATCCAGAGGCTGATTATTATTGTTACCTCTCAGCTGGAGCTCTTCACAACTAATTCATTGTTTTAGTTTTCTATTATTAGTGTGACACATTCCCCCAAACTTATTGACTTAAAGCACAAATTTATTATTTTACAACTTGTGGGTCAGAAGTCCTTCCCTTGGCTCATGGCCCCTTTCCAACGTCTTCAAATCTGGCGACATTGGAATGATTTCTTCTCATGCTGCGATCTCTCTGGTTTCCTGTGTACAGTCCCATCTTTCTCTTCCGTTTTCAAGGACCCTTGTGATTATATTGGACCCTCCAGAACAAACCAGGATAACCTCTTTCTTTTCCATTTAATTTAATGCATTAATTTATTTTCTAATGTTTATCTTTTATTTTAGAGAGAGTGTGAATGGGGGAGAGGGGCAGAAGGAGAGAGAGGAGAGAGAATCCGAAAGAGTCCCAAGTGGGCTCTACATTCAGTGTAGAGACTGATGTGGGGCTTGATCCCACCACCCTGGGATCGTGACTTAAGCCAAAATCAAGAGTCAGACACTCAACCGATTGAGCCATTACCATCTGCAAACATCATTCCCCTTTGCCATGTAACAGCACACATATATGTGTGGATACCTTTGGGGGGGGGGGGGGCTAGTGTTCCACCTACCATAGCCATCACTTGTGTCACTCTGTGGTATGTGCCTGTTGCTTTCCTTCCACTAGACTTTTCATTTCTGCTGTTTGTGCCTTTGATCGACCTAACTGTTGTCCTGTGGTGAGAGAATCTGATTGGTTCAGTATGTTGTCACTGCTTGTACAAATCTTTTGTACCTGTTTCCTCGCAGGCTATTGAGTCAGAAGTTAGCAGCTTCTAGATCTGATATGTTCTGATGTGATTGGCCAGGGGCCAAAGGCAAGGTCATACATTAGAATATTGTTACCCATTTGTCAGGAAATACCTACAACTCTTCTTTCATTAGGGACTGTCACAAGGAAAGCTTTTCTCAGAAGGATGGCTATGGGCATGGCAGAAATCTGGGTTGCTTATTCCGGACAAGTTCCATGGGAGGAAAGTTAATGTACAAGTACTAAGGGAAGGGGTGGTCAAAATTATACATACTTAAGATTTAATACGCAAGAATTTCTGTTTCCTTTTAGAGAACTTTTTAAGTTCTTTTAGAGGTGCCATTCTCTCTCCCAAAGGAAAAAGATTTAGTCCTGCCATTTTGAAGCTTTTGTTTAAACTGCCTTCCCATGATCTCTAATGTTCTTAACTTTACTCCTTGGCATCTGGGCACAAGGGGAAACCTGTGACAAGATGTGCAGTGGATGTGCTGTTTTCTGTTCTCTTGTTATAAATACTGAATATGGGTGCTACTAAGAACTTGGCCAGGCTCCTTAGCCTGCATAGGGCCCTCGAGTCTGGGTGCGTCGCACCGTCATTCTTCGGCTGGGATTCTGCTTCCCACTGTCTATCCCTCAATTTCTGCATTGGGGCTCCCTTGATCCTGCCCTGAGGCCATCTTCTAGCAGAGGGATTAATTCTTAGCTCCCTTTCTTATTCATTCCAACAGTCTTTCCTATTTCTCCACATCCTGCTGAAACCAAGGGACATCTCCGGTGTAGAGTGGCACTGCAGACTCACTTTGCCTAAACCTACCACGTTACCATTTTCCTTTCTACTACTCTGGGCAGTGGTTTGCTCCTTCACGATGTGAAATTGGGGACCCAAGCTGTCTCCACTCTGATAACTCCAAAGCCTGAATTTCAGTATTCTAACACGGTAGTTAATCCAATGTACTTTTTAAGTTTCTTAAAGTTAGTAAATGATAATGTATGTGAAACACCTCAGAGTGCTATAGAGTAGATGCCTAAAAATGATTGCTAATATAATATTCTAGGTCATCGCAAATCTGGAAACTTACCTCACTTTCAGTAAGCATCTCTGGGATATCTGTGTAGTAAGTCTTAAGATTTTTGAAACATTTCTGTATGTTCAGTGAGCAATTATATCATTGAGTGGTGTCACTTTTTAGATATTAGAGGTTATTTTTATTTTTATTATTATTTTCTTGTTCATTTTTGAGAGAGTGCACACAAGCAGGGCAAGGGCAGAGAGACAGGGAGAGAGAGAATCCCAAGCAGGCTCCAACCCTGGGAGCCAAAAGTGGACTTGAACCCACGAACTGTGAGATCATGACCTGAGCCGAAATCAAGTGCTTAACCTATTGAGCCACCCAGGTGCCAAGAGGTTATTTTTAAATGTACTCTCCTTCTAGAGATTATGTGGGAACTATGGATTTGGAGCAAAGACACTTAGAAGTTTCCAGTGAAAAAAAGGAAGGGAAACCATATTCTCTGTTGTCTCCAAATGTAATAGTGAATGCTCCTTAAACCCAGTTAATTAAGATTGTAAGAAAGCAAGAATGTACAGGTGGTACATTTTTCTGTTAAAATCTGTGGCAAGGATGGAAGTGAAAGAATTTGAACTATAGAAAAATTAAAGCGTATTAGTGTATCAGGAGGGAAAACATCCTGTCTAGGATTCTCTTTATTGTGATGTATTCTTTCTAGTAGAAGGAATGGAAGCCAGTGTCATACAGCATATGAGGAATTGACATATGATTTTAATGGACCTCTGTTGGGTGGCAAAACCCAAATTATTTATACTACGCTCTTTTGTTTTATTTATTTA
The DNA here is from genome assembly GCF_046562875.1 of Panthera onca. Taxonomy (NCBI): domain Eukaryota; kingdom Metazoa; phylum Chordata; class Mammalia; order Carnivora; family Felidae; genus Panthera; species Panthera onca. The sequence continues at coordinate 86,567,271 of NC_138340.1, read as the reverse complement.
GTTATTTATTTATTTATTTCCTGGAAAGAGCTTGGATAAAATGGTGAAACAGACCATTATTTTTTAGAAAAGATAAAAAGAACAGGAAGAAAAAAAGAAAAGATACTTAAGGTTCTGTTTTTTTTTTCTTAATTTTTTTTAACGTTTATTTATTTTTGAGAGACAGACAGAATGTGAGCAGGAGAGGAGCAGAGAGAGAAGGAGCCACAGAATCCGAAGCAGGCTCCAGGCTCTGAGCTGTCAGCACAGAGCCCGACACAGGGCTCGAACTCTTGAACCATGAGATCATGACCTGAGCCGAAGTCGGATGCTTAACCGACTAAGCCACCCAGGTTCCCCAAGGTTCTGTTTAAAAAAGAAAACAAAAGCAAAAAAAAACCCCAACTCTGTTAACATACTAAATATTGTAGAAATAGGGTTTTATTTAGTGGTGGGAAGAATTATAAATGTAGGTACTTTATAGCAATATATCATATAATCTTAAAAATCCACTGAACTCTTCTCCTCTGAAAACTTTTTGCTAAACATATACCAGGAGAGTTTTTGAGAGCCTTCGCAGTACCTCTAACAAAAACAACAAAGAATATTACATTCTTTAAGACCAGAAACAATGACTACTTCTTTTGGTGGAGCAGTTATATGGTCTTAATTCATTTTGATCACCAAGAAAACATTTCAAATGTGGTTTTATACATTAAAAAGTACAACAGGATATTTATATTGGGGCTGTAGACTTCAGCTTCCTTGACCTCATTTATTTAAAGTTTATTTGTAAGTTAGATACTGTCTTTTTCCCCCTAAGGATTTAAAAATTACTATAGAATCCATCTGAGAGAATATTGTGTATATTTGAGTGGATTTGTGTATACTTGAATTGAATTTTTACTTCTGATTCATAACCATTCATCCTTTAAAGAACCTATAAGATATCTGGCATATGTAAGTAGTGACTTAAGTGACATTGTGTGTGGTGCATACTGTGAAGTACAGATTGTGTATTTGGGACTAATCTCTCCCAACTCTGACTTCTGTTGCAGTCCCTGTACCATAGGAAGAAGGTCAGACTTCATACAGAAGCGAACACAATATTAATGGTACAAAGCACAACTGCCTTTCACGCCAATTAGCTTTATTGGTTTTACCGCAAAGAACTAAATGTCCTGGATCAATTACGGCGATGTTGAGGCTTACCTGTTTGTTTCCCAAATCAATTAATCTATTAAGGAGTTCGTGTTCCTGGATGTCATCTTAGGCTAAAATGAAAGAGAGAGGCTTAGGTTGGATGGAGTTGTTTGTGGACAACCTGGTCTGTAGAATAAGACTCAATAATATGCCCCTTAGCAAGAAAGTGTAAGCAATCCAGTAATATGCAGGAATTTCAAACAAAACTAAATATGGGGAATTTATAAGCGTAGACTACTGTGCCTTGAATATTTGGGACGAAAAACCTACAAGGTCAAAGTTCAAATGAGTATTAGGGGTTCCTGGGTGGTTTGGTCTGTTGAGCATCTGACTCTTGATTTCAGCTCAGGTCATGATCTCACGGTTTTGTGAATTCAAGCCCTGCATCGGGCTCCACGATGACAGTGTGAGGCCTGTTTAGGATTCTGTCTTTCTCCCTCTCTCTCTCTCTCTCAGAATAAACTTAAAAAAAACAAACAAAAAAAACCCAAAAAACTTCAAGTATTAGAAAAACCTCAGAGTTTAAGAAAAAAAGTTCAGGAGTTAAGGTTTCACTTAAATATTTTAAAACTATTAATTTTGAATCATTTAAAAAAAAAATAAAGGCTTCATGTAAAACTAATGTGTTCTGTAATAAATGTTAGCATATGCATCCGTGTATATTTGAAACCAGTATTTATCAGTGTCAACCGTGGTCAGCTTGGACCAGGCTATAGAACCTGTTGGTAGTATTGCAGAAAGCTGGAGTTCTGCCAGCAAAAGCAGGGTTGAACTGGTTCCTGCATGTGCCTGGTTTCACGTCTCATAAGACCGTAAAAACCTGCCAGGCCCTGGCTTTCAAAGATGGTTTAGTCATGCATGTGCAGCCCATCTGTTGGGCACATAAGGGATTTCCTCCTCGGCTAAGCCCAGCAGCCTCAAGCATGGCCGCTGTTTCTCCCTTCCCCCACCTTTCTCGAATTCTTTCTCTCCTGCCAGGAGTGCACAGGCTCTGCAAACCAGGTGCTTCTTATGCCACTCTAGGGAAATCCTTGCACAGACACTGATGGGAGGCAAAATTATAGTCTGCTGCTCCTGCCTAAGCTTACTTTTAGCATAGCTTGGTTCAGTGATCTAAACAAAACTGCAGGGATTGAGTTTGCTAATAAAAATTATTTGCACTAGTACAGTTCTAACCAAACTTTAACGTAGGCCTCAGTGATCTTCAACTCTTCTGTGTAATAAAGCTGTGTGTATTACCTGGATGAGCCTTAGCATGAGCTTCATGCTCTCTCAGTCTTCCTCTTCCTCCCTCTCCCTCTCTGACTCTCTCTTTGCATGAGCTTCAGCAGCATACAATTTGACCTCAACGGTTGTAGCCGTTGAGCAGCGGTAACAGTGGGAAGTCTCCTTCGAAAACTTCTTTCTTTCCCCTTCCTCTTACCTTTGCGCACTGTACACATCCTCCAAGTTTGACCTCCTGGGCTTCCCTTCCAGTGTTTTGCAGCAAGATTTAAAATAATGATGATGATGATCATCATCGTCATCCTCTTGGCAGTTAATACCAGGTTTTGAATTAGGGGAGGTACAATTTCAAGTCACAAAATTTCATACACGGATCATTGGGGTACAAGATCTCCTACCAGCTGTTAACATGACCTGCTGTTTTGGCAAACGCGTGGTCTGGCAGCAGATTTTTATTTACATAGATACTTTTGACACATCCAAACTCCAAAAAGATCAAAATGAAGAAAGAGTGGGTCTTTCTAATCGGTTGTTTATGGTTTACAATACATTCTGTGAACTTAAGAACCACATATGCAGTTATTAATTATCTTTTCCCTTCCGGCAGATTTATGAGAAGTATCAAGATTTGTATACTGTGGAACCAAATAATGCACGGCAGCTGGTGGAAATTGCAGCCAGGGATATTGAGAAACTTCTCAGCAACAGATCCAAAGCCCTGGTGGTGAGTTGAAATGGGCTCTGCTCATTTTATTTTTTTCCATTACTTGTTTATGTTTCATACTTTATTTTCTTCAGTATGCTTTCTTTACCTTGGATACTGTGTCCATGTAATATGTTCCTAAAAGGTGAGATATCATAGTTTCATTGTGAACCTTAATTCTAATTACTAGTTTATTTTTTAGAGGATTCTGTTACATAAGAACAGTATATTTAATTGGTCCAGACATCTCTTTATACATATGTAAGCTGTGATGCATAATAATAATGTTTAAATCTATTAGACAACATAAAAGCCACACATATTGCCAACACTCATAAAACCGCCTTTGTAGTATTCTCCTTTCTGATCACCCTCCCTCCTTGCCAGAGGTGGCCAGTGTACAAATATCTGATGACTCATTTCTTTTCTTTTTAAAAATAGATGTGCCTCACATAGATGTGTTGGGAAACAAGATGATTATTGGTTTGCTTGTTTTCCAGCTTTATTAAAACCACGTTGTGCTGTGTGTTGTCATTACCAACTTGCTGTCTTCCCTCAACATTATGTTTGTATGACTTATCTGGGTGTGTGCATGTAGCTTTCATTCACTCTTATTCACATTTAAATAGTATGAGCATATATCTCAGTTTGTTCATTTATTCTCTGTCGGTAAATTATTATTTGAATCATCTCCAGATGAGTGCTACTATGAATAGTGCTACTCAATTTTCTTGAACAAGTCTCCTGGTTCATACATGCAGGGATATCTGTAGGGTGTTATATACATGATAGTAAAATTGGTAGAGTGTAGAGTACTCATAAAGTCACTTTTACAAAAGTATGAAAATTGTTTTCCAAAATAGTTGTATCAATTTAGACATCTACTAGCTATATACAAATCTCCTTTGATCCATATTCTGGACAATAAAAGGTGATATCACATGTCTTTTTATTAAAAACAAAACAAAACAAAAACAAAAACAACTTTTTAAATGGTGATGTCACACCTCTTTTTATCAAAAAAACCTTTTTTTTGAGTTTTATTTATTTATTTTGAGAGAGAGAGAAAATGGGGGAGCAGCAGAGAGAGAGGGTGAGAAAGGGAATCCAAAACAAGCTCCACGCCTTCAGCATAGAGTCCGATGTTGGGCTTGAACTCATGAAACCCTGAGATCATTATCTGACTGAAACCAAAAGTCGGATGCTCAACCAACTGAACCATGCAGGTGCCCCAGATTGCTTAATTATAGACAATCAAATGGGTGTAAAAGGTACCTCTGGTTCTTATTAATGAGGCAGGCATTTTGTTTTATATTCATTCACCAGTTTTGTTTCTTCAGTGAAATATCTGTTCAGATCTTTTGTGTATTTTAATTCTTTAAATTAATTTGTAGGTTATATATTCTTGATAGTGACTCATTTAAGTTATATATAATACAAATATCTTTTTTTTAAGGAATTTTTTTTAATGTTTGTTTATTTTTGAGAGAGAGATTGAGACAGAGTGTGAGTTGGGGAAGAGCAGAGAGAGAGAGAGAGTGGCACAGAATCCAAAGTAGGCTCCAGGTTCTGAGCTGTCAGCACAGCACAGAGACCAACATGGGATTCAAACTCATGAGCTGTGAGATCATGACCTGAACCGAAGTCGGACACACTTAACCGACTGAGCCACTCAGCCTTCCGAAATATCTTTTTCTGACTTGCTTGGGACTTGTCTTTTCATTGTCCTTATGGTATATCTTGATAAAATAAGTTCTTAATTTTAGTGTAGTCAAAGTCATCTTTTTAACAAGTTATTCGTATTTTAGGGCATATATTTTAAGAAATCCTTCCCTATGCTGAGATTATAAACATTTGTTCTATATCCCATTCTAAAAAGTTCTTTCAGATTTATTTATTCCACCTACCAACTAATGTCAGTATATAATGTTCACTTGCCCTTGAAATTAACTGTTTTTTCTAACCAATTTTCTCAAGGCCATTTATTAGTTTGCATAACCCTAATGAGCTCCAGTCATCAAGCTAGATACCTGGTAAGCCAGTCCCTCACCATATTCTTTCTTCTTCATTAGGATCTGGAGTATTCTGGAAGCTTCCCATTTAATCGAAGTTTTAGATTCATCTTGTTATTATCCAAGAAAATCTTTAGTGGGATTTTGATTGCATTGACTCAGACCAAATTGGGAAGATAGATATCATTATGATATTTTGTCTTTTTATTTATAAATATGCTATTGTTTCCATTGAGCATGTTCTTATTCCATTCAATAGAGTTTTAAAATTTCTTTGTGAAGTTCCTATACGTCTTCTGTTAGATATAATGCTCGAGCTTATGTTTAGTTTCTCTTAGACTATAAATCACAGCAGTGTTACAAGTATTTGTCCCAGGACAATTCTGAATTTCCTGTTTACTTATCACTAACAATCAAGATCTTTAGTTTATTTTATATGTATGTTGGCACTCAGAAATTTTGCCTGTTTTTTTGGCACTTTTAAATCTTTGTTTCTTAAAATACCCAAGATACTGTTGTAATATAACAGGAGAGCTCTTTGGAATATTTGAAATGCCATATTGCCCGAAGTTGAAACATTTAATTTTTTAAGAAATAAATCAGTGAGTTATCCATGGTAAAATAAGCTTTCATTACTGGAAGATTAAAAGTGTTATTATCTTCCATTTGGGGTATGTGGATACCATTTTTAAGCATCATTTATACATGTAAATGTGTTTTCAATAAAAGTTTATTTAATAAAAATAAGATAGGTACTTTTTACTTGTGATTAATATTTACTCTCTGACAGCTGAAAATGATTCTAATTATCTTGATTTTTATCAGCTTACATTTTTCGTCCAAATGTAAGAAGCAGATAATCTGGATATCAAAGTCTCATGAAAAAAGGTCAGAGAATGAAATAGGATGTATCTTGCCTTAATTGGATTAAAATGGAGCCTATTGTGACTTTCTTTTTCTCATTCAGAATTGAAGTTCTAGACACCTGGTACATTATTTGAGTCCTGTGGGGATCAGTGACTATCCCAGGTGCGTGAATGGCAGAATCTAGAAATCACAATGGCTAATTAAATGTGGAATTAGTTCGATTTTATGCCAGAGAGAAAGAGTCATGTTTGTTTTCAAACTAAATTCTTTATTTAACTGTTTTGATTCCACAAAAACAGAAAACACATTATATCAAAGGGAAATGTTTTGCGACCAACTGAAAAACAGGTGCTACATTGTACTGGAAGTGAATGCAAGATGGCTTTATTAATTCTATTTTTGTGGTAGGCTTATAGTCAGGGAGACTTTTTGACTAAAAGAGCTTTCTTTAATTTATCTGGGTGGGTTGCCAATATAATTCCACATCTAAATACACTGGAAAAATAATGAATATACAAATTGGAAGGAGATGATAAAATTTAATACCAGTTAGACCTCATGAGTGCTTACTGGTGGCATTAATTCTTTCTCATAATAATACTTAGCTCTAGACATCATTATTAGTCTCATTTTTTCAATGAGAAAACAGGGTCTTTGAGAAATCCTCTAATTTGCTCAAGGAAATTTATCTAATAACTTACGTATGCCAGTGCCTCTTAAATTTTAATGAGCATTTACTTCACCTGTGACTCTTGTTAAAATGTACCTGTTTATTCAGGAGACCTGGCTGGAGATGCTACATTTCTAATGAGCTCTTAGGTGGTGCTAATGTTTCTGGTACAAGAACTATTCTTTGAGTTAGCTAGAATGTGAGAACATTCAAATTCATGTGTGTCTGACTTCAAGATCTGCATTCTTACCTAACACATAAGTATATCCTTTGTCCTGAAAAAAGTGTATAATCATAAAGCGGAAGAAATGAAGGCTAGGGAGTATGCTATAAATTACTGTTCATTCAGATTGACTAGGAATTGGATATTTAGTTGGTAGAATATTCTGGAAGGCTATGAATTTTTTTTAGTGACTTCTAGATCAATTAGCCATCTCCAGAAATTGACTCAACGAAGTAAAATAATACCGTATTGAAAAAAAAATTTCTTGGGGCGCCTGGGTGGCTCAGTTGGTTGGGCGTCTGACTTCGGCTCAGGTTATGATCTCGCGGCCCGTGAGTTCGAGCCCCGCATCGGGCTCTGGGCTGACAGCTCAGAGCCTGGAGCCTGTTTCGGATTCTGTGTCTCCCTCTCTCTCTGACCCTCCCCTGCTCATGCTCTGTCTCTCTCTGTCTCAAAAATCAATAAATGTTGAAAAAAAATTTTTTTTAAAAAGAGAAAAAAATTTCTTTTTTATTTGAATGTGAAAAGATTTTAAACTTTTATTCTTCTTCCGTATCAAGATTAGCAACATAAGGTGTCTTTGAGATTATGTTATAAATGTAAAATCTATGAAAAAAAAGTAAATTGAACTGTTTTTTTTCCTCACATATCTACTAAAGAAATTTCCTAACAGCTTATAGTTGATAATTTGGCATTTATTTTAAAGGAAATCGCAGCTGGAGTCCATCTTTCCTCCCTCCTTCCCTCCCTCCCTCCCTCCCTCCCTCCCTCCCTCCCTTCCTTCCTTCCTTCCTTCCTTTCTTTCTTTATTTATTTTAGTGAAATGATTAATTTTTAGTATCTGTGATAAAGTTTATTGTGCATACATGTACACAGATTTTATGTTTTTTTAACTTAGTTTCTAAATTCTGTTACAAACTGTTGATTTAAAACTGAATTACAACATATTTTATTCCTTTTTGTTTTTCTCACATTTGTTTATGTAAAACTCTGCACTACTTCTACCAGTATTTTCTTTTTCTCAGTTTCAGCATTGATTTTGACTTTTTAGTCACACTCATTTTAAGCTGTGGTCATTTTATCTGTTCCACCAACCAACCTTAGAGCTGAAAGAGAAACCAATATAAAAATTTTTAGTTGCTTTGGCCCTAAAACTATCTTTCTTATAGCAAAACAGACTTTTCCACTTAAAGAGTTGTTGGTTTTGGTTTGGTTTTATCTTAGTGACTGTAGAGAAACATGCATCTGATGATTGATATTCATGAGGCTCTTATAGAAATCCTATGAAGTAGGCATGTTCAACATCTACAATAAGTATTTTATAAATGAGGAAACTCAGACATGACCAGCGTTCTTGTTCAAGGCTTGTATAGATAAAATGAGGTGGTGGTGGAATTCAGTTTGAGGATACCTGACTACAGTTGGGTTTTTTTTTCCCCCCTCTCTAAACCCACACTGGTTATTTAAACCATTTTATTCCTAAGATTATCTACTACATGACTTTTTCTGACATTTGTTACATCTCTGTCTCAGAAAATGGCTGTGTGATGATTATCCTGCTAACATTATTGGATTATTCTTAAACAGTCTCCAATCAAAGAATGTTTACAAGTAACGCCCACCCCTCTCCACTCCCCCCCCCCCCAAAAACAAACCCAAACCACGCTGAATCATTTAACATTGTTATCAACATTTATTTTGGCCTAATCTAGGCCGAAAAATCTGCAACTGTACATGAATAGCCCATGGGAGAAAGCTCTTCAGCAAAATGATCCAACCTCCAGTGGTGCCTTCTGAAACATAGAGGTGAATGAAGTCAGTGGTTTCATGGTTCACCATCCTGCCCAGGCCAAGGACATCTGCTGAACCAATGAAGGTTTCCAGACATTTTGCTCAAAGCAAATAGGATTAAGGTTATAATAATTGAATTTCTGTAGTGACACTTTTCCAATTAGGGCATATCTTGTCTCCCTCTGGTGTCCTGGTAACTTTAATTAAAGCTACTTCCAATTTATTATAAAACTTTGAATACTGTAATATGCCCAGCTCTTCTTTCAACCTTGATACTGACTTTAAGATTAGATAATGAAAAGAACAAAATCACAAATGTTTTCAATGACTATTAAAGTAGGGTCTTTTTTTCTGGAAGGATGAGATCCTGGTTGTTTGATCAAATTTTTTTCATTTCTTTGAACTCACACTTCTGTCTCTTTCATGTTTCTCAGCAATGCCTCTAGGGTTTGCTGAAAATGCTGATTCCTGGCCTTTACCTTAAGAGAGTTTAACTTGGAAATACAGGAAGAAATATCAGAAAAATTGGTCCAAATTGATGGTAAAGAGATTCAGGAAGAAATGTGAAAATCTTCAGAGACTTGAAGAATAAAAAGTGTGTTGTATTTGGGTATTAGGAGTTATTAGTTTGTTTTTGTCATGACAGATTCATTAGAATGTATTGGAACGGAATAAAGACAACAGTTTTAAAAAGAGATTATGAAGTGAGAAATTGACAAGAAATTTGCATTTTCATGAAGTTTGGTAGGACAATGAAAGAGAAACATGGAGTACTATTAAAGACTTTGTGTTGCTTTTCTGTTTGTTTTTGAGAATGGAGGACGTAAAAACATGTTTATAGACAGAAGGGAAGGAATCTATGACATTTCAAAATAGGAAAAAAATGTGAATGTTGAAGGTTGATTCCAGAAAAGCAGGCACAGAGAAGATCAGAGTCATGCAATTTATCTTTGAAAAGATACTGGTATTTTTCACTTGAGACCAAAACGATATTAAATATGAATAGAGACTTTGCAAATAGAGAAAATCTGAAAGTCATACTGGATGACTACGTCTGTTGGTAAAGTAGAAGTTAATGTTTTATGCAAAGAATGAAGGGGCTGTGGAAGTCTTGAGGACCATACTAAAGATTTGGGGCATCAGAGTAAGAAAAAGTGAAAGGATTCTGCTGTGGGTAAGTTAAATGGCTGATAAATAAAACCAAGGGCTTTCCTAACATTGAGAAAGAACAGAAGGTATAAAATACCTTTGTATTCTAAAAATGAGGTCCTGGGGCGCCTGGGTGGCGCAGTCGGTTAAGCGTCCGACTTCAGCCAGGTCACGATCTCGCGGTCCGTGAGTTCGAGCCCCGCGTCAGGCTCTGGGCTGATGGCTCGGAGCCTGGAGCCTGTTTCCGATTCTGTGTCTCCCTCTCTCTCTGCCCCTCCCCCGTTCATGCTCTGTCTCTCTCTGTCCCAAAAATAAAAAAAAAAAAAAAAAAAAAAAAAAAAAAAAGTTGAAAAAAAAAATAAAAATGAGGTCCTAAGCTACATATGAATTTGAAAGAGCTCTCTGAAAGTGTGTGTGTGTGTGTGTGTGTGTGTGTGTGTGTGTGTGTGTGTGTGTGTTGACCATTAGTTCAAAATCTATCTTAAGGTTATAAATTTATCCAGATTGAGGAGAACAAGAGAACTAACTTTGGAAACATACACAATGTGCTGTTTCTGTGTTCCCAGCAGAAAAGTGTGCTTACTCTTCTCTTTAGTGTTAGTATAAATGTCTTTGAGAGGATTACTCAGATTGCTTATATACATCCCTTTGAATCTGAGTGGTAAAGGGACCTGGGAGTCTACTATTTGTCTTGCACAGTTGAGATGACTTGTATTTATTTGGATTTGATACATACTTCTGGATGCTAATAATGAAGCGCTGAGGCTCAGCACACCAGCTTGGTGGCTAAGCAATGAAAGGTGTCTTCATTAGGCACAAGCTTACACACACACGTTAAAGCAGAGGTGGGCATTATACGACAGAGCTGGTCTGTGACTCGATCCAATAGGGCTTCCTGCCAAGGCCAAAGCCAGTTTAACAGGAAAATGGTCGATGTAGGTTGAGGGATAGGGGTGTAAATGGCAGACAGAAGCGTGGCATTGCAGTTGTATGAACTGCGTTGCTGCAGACAATGCAGAAAGCACCCTAAGAGGGGAACAAGTCTGTGTTGAACATTTACAACTCCCAGAGAGGACCGACGCATAATTATAGTCAAGAAAGGGCCTTCCTTTGTTAGCTTCTCCTAGTGCTGTTGCTAAAATTAACACCTGTGAGCTGGTAAGCAGGGCGGGGGAGGAGTCCAGATGGAATCAGGAGGAATAGCTCAGAGAGTGGAAATAGAAATCTCCCACATTCCTTAACCTGAAAGTTTTTTTCATCCTGAACTAGTACCAAGCTGGTAACGGGATTACAAATTCATTTCATTTCATAATTAATTAATGACTTTATTTATAAATGGTCCCTTTTATTTTATTCTTAAATTTTATTTATTTAAATTCAAGTTAGTTAATATACAGTGCATTGTTGGTTTCAGAAGTAGAACCCAGTGATTCATCACTTCCGTATAACTCCTAGTGCTCATCCCAACAAGTACCCCCCTTTAAAAAAAAAAAAAAGTTTATTTGCTTATTTCAGTAGAGACAGAGTGAGCAGGGGAGGGGCAGAGTGAGAGAGATCCCAAGCAACCTCCACACTGTCAGTACACGGTCTGATGTGGGGCTTGAACTCATGAACCACGAGATCATGACTTGAGCTGAAACCAAGAGTGGGATGCTTAACCAACTGAGCCACCCAGGTGCCCCTCAACAAATCCCTCCTTATTGGTCATCACTCCTTTAGCCCATCTCCCCACCCACCTCCCCTCCAGCAACCCTCAGTTCTCTGTCTTTAAGAGGCTCTTATGGTTTGCCTCCCTCTCTGCTTTTATCTTATTTTTTTCTTCCCTTCCCTTATGTTCATCTGTTGTGTTTTTTAAATTCCATATGAGTGAAACCATATGATATTTGTCTTTCTCTGACTTATTTCACTTCGCATAATAATTCACTCGTTCCAGTCATGTTGTTGCCAGTGGCAAGATTTCATTGTTTTTGATCCCTGAGTAGCATACCACTATATGTATACATATATATACACACATATATGTATGTATATATACACACATGTGTGTGTGTATATATATACACACATGTGTGTGTGTGCATATATACACACACATACATAGACACACAAATACATTTTAACTTAAGCTTAGACTTTTAATTATTAACCTAGATAGCTGAGATTGTTTTTAGGTATCAAAGTCGTATATACAATGCTGAATGGAAAAGTTATGGAGTCTGTAAGGCTTAAAATTATGTTCAAACATGATTAATAGACAAGCCAACTAATGGGAGATTTAAACAGATTGCAGGTTTATTTTCTCTCATGTAAAAAGAAATCGGTATGTAGGTAGCTCAAGAGATTCCAGAAGTCCCATTCTGTTATTTCTGTGTCCATCTCATTTGGTAATCCCTGGTTGCAAGAGGGAATAAGAAATGTACCCTTAATGAAAATGTGTATACAGCCAGCTGGGATCTACATCAAGACCTTTTCAAGATTCAGTGTGTGTTTTAGGGAAAAATGTCTAGAGAACATTAATATTATTTTTTTATTTTTTCCATTTTATTTTAACGAGAGAGAGCGCATGAGCTAGGGACAGTGGCAGAGGGTGTGTGTGAGAGAGAGAGAGCGAGAGAGAGAGAGAATGAATCTTAAGCAAGCTCTACACTCAGTGTGGAGCCTGATGCGGGGCTCCATCCCATAATCCTGGGATCATGACCTGAACCAAAATCAAGAGTTGGATGCTCAACTGATGGAGCCAGATGTCCCAAGAAAATTCATTTTAAAGAAGAAGAGAAAAGAGAACAAAACATGGCTTTCATTTATGTATGTATGTTTGTATGTATGTATGTAGAGTCCTCCTCCTTCAATATAATGATGACATGCACAGTCAAATCAGCTTTCTCTAACAAGGCTTGGCACAATATGAGTGGTAGTAGATGAAACAAATGTCAAATCCATCTTCGGCTGAGGATTGGCAGAAGATATTCTATAAACATCAAGGTTACTTAAAAAGTAGTCAACAGTAGTTGCAATATTTGAGGTTATGAACTACAATACATAGGGTCTCGTAATGGTCAAGAATTATGGCTTCAAGAGAGTAGACATTTTCATGTGGATAAAGTGTAAGTTTATAGGGAATATCAGAGAAACGAGAAATTGTGGTAAATGATGGAAATGGGAGAAGTTGAGAATTGTAGTGATAACAAGGTTGAGGCATGTGTGAGTGAGCAGGGTACTTAGATGGAAAAGTGTGAAGGTTTTTAGAGTTTTAATAGTGATGAGCACATTGATAATTAGCACTTACTGAATGTCTGCTCTGGTCCATTCCCAACACTTTGGTAGGCACTTCCCATAAATTTCCAGCATAGTTTATATTCTGCAGAATTGGTAGAATTGTCTTCATTTTATAGATGAGAAAGTGAAAGTTTAGAGAATTTAAAATTTTTGTTTTAGGGGTGCCTGGATGGTCCAGTTGGTTAAGTAGCCGACTTCAGCTCAGGTCATGATCTCACGGTTAGTGAGTTTGAGCCACGTGTCAGGCTCTTTGCTGACCTCTTGGATCCTGGAACCTGCTTTGGATTCTTTGTTTCCCTCTCTCTGCCTCTACTCTGGTTGTGTGCACATGCTCTCTCATTCTTTCTCAAAAATAAATAAAGTTAGGGGCGCCTGGGTGGTGCAGTCGGTTAAGCGTCCGACTTCAGCCAGGTCACGATCTTGTGGTCCGTGAGTTCGAGCCCCGCATCAGGCTCTGGGCTGATGGCTCGGAGCCTGGAGCCTGTTTCCGATTCTGTGTCTCCCTCTCTCTCTGCCCCTCCCCCGTTCATGCTCTGTCTCTCTCTGTCCCAAAAATAAATAAAAAACGTTGAAAAAAAAATTAAAAAAAAAAAAATAAAGTTAAAAAAATTTGTTCAATATTACACAGCTGGCAAATAATTCAAACACACTTAAGTATATTTACAAAATGCTTGGTGCTTCCTGAAGGCCTCTTATTTTAAGAACTAATACAGTAACTCATTTAACCTTCATAGTGCATCAGCTGAAACTCAGAAAAATTAGTGGTTTGGGGGTACCTGACTGGCTCAGTTAAGTATCTGAACTCTTGATTTCAGCTCAGGTCTTAATCTGAGGGTTGTGAGTTCAAGCCCTGCATTGGGCTCCATGCTAGGTGTGAAGTCTACTTAAAAAATAAGTAAGTAAGTAAGTAAATAAATAAATAAATACGTGTCTTGACCAAGTCTTAAATAGAATGAGATGGGCTTGACTTCTTGTTTTTAGTTTATATAGCTTTTAGCTCTATGCACCATATTTTTCACCTATGTGACATCTCAGTAATCTTAGCCAAAGTATATTTCTGTGTCATTTTTCCAGTCAACTTAGATCTCTCTTTAAAAGTGACATTTTACCTTTAATGGGTCTCACGATACCTTCAGATTTCACTACAGTAAAGTTAGCATCTTCATATGTATATATATATATATTTTTGCCCTATAGCATCTAACACATACCTAAAGAATAATTTATCTACTAAATAAAATACAGACATACATAACCTGCAGAATGTCTTTCCAGTTAATGTATTTTCAATAGAATGACTCTTGAATTTTGAAATCCAATTTTCACAGAGTGGATAGATTTCTCAGTAAGATATTTTTGTTACTTGGTTTCTTTTTTGCTGATGCCTATAAGGCAACTGTTTATATTTACAGCCTCCAAACTCAATATTTTTAAAATAATGTGATATCTGGGAAGAGTCTTGATTTGCATTCCAAATGCAGTTAGTAGCACATCAGAATCCTGTGTAGATGTTTTGAAGAGAAGGCCAGGAGCCAACCGAGGAGAGGTGCGTGTTTTCTGTTGGCATTGACTGGCCAAGTAGGGCTGATTGTCTGTTAACAGTCTTATTTATCTTTTCATCAGGAAGCGGTGTTTCCAGCACTTCACACCCTAAGAGTTTCTTATATTTTTCAGTGCATTTTGGCACTTGATAAGTGCATTTGTACTGTTTTACTTACGTTTTAAAAAGTTGATTGGGGGCGTGGATTGATACAAATACGTTATGTATTGTTTTTTCATTCAGCGTAATAAATGATAGACCATCAGAATTTTCACTCCAAATAACAGATTTTTCTGAAGTAGATTCCTGGCTTCAATGGGTGATGTCTGTATTTCTTGATGCCATTTTTTAACGTGCCAAATGGAAATGCCTAGCTATGCCGCCACATTTCCTCTCTCAGATTACACTCTTTAGAAGCATCCTTATGGATTTTTAAATCTAATATAATTACAATGATAGGAATTTTGGGCTAAACAGTTGGGCTGGGAAACACTAAGTGCTGTGTTTCAGACCTCTTAAATTACACTAAGAGGGAAATAGATCCATATACCTGTAACTGTGCTGGTATTCTGTACCACACTCAGTGTTTTAATTTTTATTGTACGCTGCTCTCATTAATATATTATTTAAAGGGTAGCAGTGAAGTGTTTTGAGGCAGTACCTTCTGTCGTTAAGTGCTCAGTGCTAGAGAGTATTCTCTCCCTCCCTCTTTCAACGAAGTAGTGTCTGCGCTAAGTGACTATCTAAAAAGAGACACTTTTGAAAAAGAGGTAGTTGCTGAAAACACCTTTAAGATACAGAGCAACACTAATGACATACAGTGGACCTAATGTTTTAGTGGGAAAGGTGTTCAAACAAGGAAGGTTTTGGACAACAGATAGTCTCTTTGCAGTAAAAGAATGTCTTTGAAAATGTGATTTTCATAGTCTTCATTGACTTAATTCCATAGGATCTGAAAGTAACACTTAAAGTATCAGTAAGAGGGGTGCCTGGGTGGCTCAGTTGGCTAAGTGTCCGACTTCGGCTCAGGTCGTGATCTCATGGTTCAGGAGTTCGAGCTCCACGTCGGGCTCTCTGCTGTCAACGCAGAGCCCGCTTCAGATCCTCTGCTCTTCCCCTCTCCTTCTCCCCCCCACCAAAAATAAAAACTTAAAAAAATAAGGTATCAGTTAAAAACCTTACTCTACTGACAATTTGACCAAAGTAAATATGTGCTCTAATAACATAGTGCATGAAAAAAATCAGTGTGAAAGGGAGTGTTGGATATGTTGACTACATTTAAGAAATGGGAATATGATGCAAGAAGTGACCTGCAAAGCTCATATAGGTAGAATTCTAAGACTGCAATATTTATGGGCCCAGTGCAAAATGAACATGTGAGACCCTGCTTCGAAAGTGATTAAGAATTTTAAGATGGCAGCAGCAGAGCGATAAACCAGTTGTGGGGCCTATCTGACTGCACAGGTGGCACACTCCTGAGGCTGGCCAGCCCTTGCACACAGGTAATCCATTAGTGGCGGAACTGAATTGGGACGTGGGATTCGTCCTGTGCTGTTCCCATGATGATAGTCCTCGATCTTTTCCTGGTGACTTGGGAGTTGATGAAACCTCTGACGATTGTTAAAAGATAATCTCAAAGTGAGGCAAAAAAAAAAAAAAAAAAAAAAGAAAAACATTTTTCTTTCTACTTTTGTTTTACAAAATTGCAAACGCATCCCAGCAGCAAGATAGAAACCTCTGGTTTAAATGTGTTAGTATGGTGTTTTGTGTAAAAATCAATAGAAAACAGGCTAATCTAAGGCCACCCTCTTTGATTCATAAAATCTGTAGCTGGAACTTGTAGCATGCCATCCTTTTGGAGAGAATCTGATCAAGTAGTGTTTAGGGTAAGCACTGTTTTAGCCATGTATGGGTTGAACTTCCAGGGGGTGGTTTGATTCCTAAAAGTCTTTAGCTTTGTTTTTCTTAACCCAGTGATGTTTACTTCATGTTTTTACCCATTAACCCCTTTAGTATCCTACCACAAATTATATGAAATCTAAAACCTTCTTTGGTGAATTCATTTTCTAGCTTTTACTAACTCGCAGGTAGAAGCCCATTATAAGAGGGCTATCCCAGCTTTGTGTTTTTTGATACACAGGAGTTTTCTTGTGTTGTTTTTTTTTTTTTTTTTAAATCTATTCTCCATAATCTTTTTAGAGTTGATAAAATCAAGAACTAGATTTGCAACGATGAGCTGTGTCTTCCTTAAAATTCCCTGACATGGGGCGCCTGGGTGGCGCAGTCGGTTAAGCGTCCGACTTCAGCCAGGTCACGATCTCGCGGTCCGTGAGTTCGAGCCCCGCGTCAGGCTCTGGGCTGATGGCTCGGAGCCTGGAGCCTGTTTCCGATTCTGTGTCTCCCTCTCTCTCTCTGCCCCTCCCCCGTTCATGCTCTGTCTCTCTCTGTCCCCAAAATAAATAAAAAACGTTGAAAAAAAAATTCCCTGACACAATTTACCATTAGAATGATGGATAGCCCTATTAATATAAGTAAAGTGTCATGGAACCATAAATCTTGAAGGAATTTTGGGAATTCATTTTTCTGGCCTTTTCCTTTCAGGCAGGTTAATGTCTAAACCACCAAAGTGAAGGGAGGGTATTGTTTTTTTCTCAAATATTTTTAGTGATGAAACTGCCACAATTGTAATACTCGGTTATTGCCACTTAGCTTGATTTTCAAGAAATCATTTCTCACATCCACATCTTTGTCTAATCTAAAACTATTTTGTTTTCTGTTCTCTGTGTGCATTAAATTTCAGTGGCATTCTCCTGACAAGAATGTCTCATTTTGTGTTTGTGTGTGTGTGTTGCAGGGGTTGAGGGTGGTAAGGACCATCAACTCATCATAGCTTAGTGTTCTTAGCAACTAACAATGATTCTCACTTGCTGAGGAGTTCTTATTGCCAGGCATTGTGTTCAGTTTGATATATGTCAACAAATTTAAGCTGCAGAACAACCTTATGTGGCAGATACATTATTGTGCCTGAAGATTAGAGGTATTACCAAAACAAAACCAAAATCATCTAACTCAGAGTATCAAATGGAAGTGGTTTTAAACCCAGGTATCTCTGACTCTTTATTTTTAATTTTTTTTTTTAACGTGTATTTATTTTTGAGACAGAGAGAGACAGAGCATGAACAGGGGAGGGGCAGAGAGAGGGAGACACAGAATCTGAAACAGGCTCCAGGCTCTGAGCTGTCAGCACAGAGCCCGATGCGGGGCTTGAACTCACTGACCGCGAGATCATGACCTGAGCCGAAGTCGGCCGCTTAACCGACTGAGCCACCCAGGTGCCCCATTCTCTGACTCTTTAAGACCTATGCTTTTTTTTTTTTTTTTTAATTTTTAGAAAAAGGGAGAGCACAAGTGGGGAAGGGGCAGAGGGAGAGATGGGGGGGGGGGGAGAAGAGAGATTGAGAGAGAGAGAGAGAGAGAGAGAGAGAGAGAATCTTAAGTAGGTTCCATGTCCAAAAGCACAGCCTGACATGGAGTTTGATCCCATGACCTTGGGATCATGACCTGAACTGAAATCAAGAGTCGGACACTCAACTGATTGAACCACCCAGGTACCCCAAAGCCTATAGTTTTTAATATGCTAAGCTCTGTGGCCTAAGGACCCCTGAATTCTTTTCCTTCCCTATATATATATATATAGATGTGTTTTCTATTACTTTTTCATTCTGTCCTGTATTCTGGAAGTTATCAAATATTTATTCTTGGGCATCCGAGTGACTCAGTCGGTCAAGCATCTGACTTTGGATCAGGTCATGATCTCACACTTCGTGGGAGCCCGCATCGGGCTGTGTGCTGACAGCTCAGAGTCTGGAGCCTGCTTCATATTCTGTGTCTCCCTCTCTCTCTGCCCCTCCCCCACTTGTGCTCTGTCTCTTTCTGTCTCTCAAAAGTAAATGAGCGCTAAAATTATTATTTTTTTTAATATTTATTCTCCAACTTCCTTAAAACACAAAGGCCAGGATTAAATATGCTAATTTGTAAGGGAATACTCTGAAAAATCACAGTATAACTGCAAGTTAACCATTTTTCATTTGCATGTGATCCAGTTACAGCAAGAGCTGCTCTTTATTCTCTGTGGGTTGTACGGTAGGTGATATATATGTCAGATGATTCTGATGTGTTTTAAACTTACGTTGATAACTATAAGTACATCCTTGCTGTAAATAATTTAATCAATATAAAAATAGAGACTAAGATGAAAACAAAAATTCTCTTACGAGTCCTCTAGAGAAGACTACTTTTTTCTTTTTACAGTTTGGTAATTATCCGTGAAGGCTGTGTGTGTGTGTGTGTGTGTGTGTGTGTATGCGTGTATGAGCATGCATGTTCATGTGTGTTATTTACCAATATTTCATCGAGATGTTTATGTCACTGGAGACTAATAATGCATATGATCATTTTTAATAGCTTTGTAGTATTTTATTATATTAATATATTGTTTTATATATTAAAACAGTCTCCTGTCTCCTACTGAGAAACACTGTTTTTATAATTTTGATATAGGCAATGCTATTCACAGTACATCTTTACATATGGATATTTATTTTTATTTTATTAGAATTAAGTCATATAATTGGGATGGTTGAGTCAAAAACATGGGGCACTTACATTTTTGTATTAAGGAAATAGAAATCTTTAACATTTCTATTAATTTCTTCTTTCTCTTTTTTTACATTTGTTTTTAAACAGCAGGGCTTCCGATAGAGTCAGGTGGGAGTCACCAGGTTGCCTTTGGCCATTGTTGTAAGTTAAATATGGTTCTGTAAGCAGGACTTAATTTTAAACGATAGATATAGGCTTAATTATTATAATCATGTCAAAAACTCATACTGTTCTCTACAGATTAGTGCCTTTGTTGTTGGCAACATAATCAGTACAAAATTAACAGGGTAGCTGGAGCAAACATCTGTCTTCTAGATTTATTCAAACAAATATTCAGTATAAGAGTTTCAGTTACTGATGATACATACTAGCTCACATGCTCTATCTTGTGAGCATGTTCTGAGCCACAGGCAGCGTGCCGACATGCCACACCATGTATGAGCGATCCTGCTGCCAGCAGACCTTGTATTCTAGGGCATCGGACACCACCGAGGCTCTGTTAAGAGCCAAAACCAAGTTGTGTCTCGAGGCCGAGGCATTATTTACTCCTTCTGTGACTAATTCATTCACTTAGTCCCAGGATTCATTATTTCCCAATTGTAGCTGTTCCTATAAATGTTGGTCTGTTGTTGCCTGACAATCCAATCGCTTCTGATTGTTTGTACTGTCTTTTCTCAGAAAGTCTAGGTCAGCTGACTCAAAAGTCTAATAAGAAATAATAATGACTCATTTTCTACAAGAGAGTTTACAGAGAATTTATTGCCCTGTATATTACTGCCTCTGCCATTTGTTTCTTCTGCACGACGACATAATGCAACCTCTTAAAAAGGAAGAGAATTAAATAAATCATCTAGTATGATATTTATGTGCTCAGAATACTTCTTTGTTATGTGGATGTTCAATAGCCAGTTTTGCTTGTAGTTAATCATAATGAGTTTGACTCTTGAGTTTTCATTAAATGACTTTGCCCACATCAACTTTCCCCTTTTGAATGGGCTTTTTTTTAAACTTAGGAGATCAAAATACATTAATGGATTATATAGTTTCTCATGCCTTTATTTAGTAACCAAATTTTGATTCACTAAATATATCCATTGAGAAGAAATTAATCCCTGTCATTTCTCAGTAGAGAATGATGACTTTTGTAAGTTCAAATATTACAATGTTTTAAAAATAACAAATACATTATGTAATACCTTAAATAGGATAACAGTAATAACAATAATTTATTAAGTGCTTACTGTATACTAGGACCTGGGCTAAAAACTTTATTTGCATTTGTTTATTTTATCCTTATAACATACTTGCACAATTGGTATTAATATCTCTCTTTTGTGGACATATTTTGCCCAAGTATTTCAATCCAGATCCATTTAATTCCCAAGCTTTATAGCAGCTTTTCTCTTCATTCTGTCTTGACTTACTATGTGTCATATCCTCTGCTGAGTACTTTACATGTATTATTCCATTTAATAATTTCTTCTCTTTCTCTTCCATTCTCCTCCCCCTTTCACTACTCTTGTTTTCCTACTCCTTATCTCCTCCTCCTCCTCCTTATAGAATATGTTGAGCTGAGGAAGTATAGAACTGGAAACTTTGAAGTATCTTCAGAGGTCGTGTGGTTCTACTTTCGTATTTTTCTTTCCAAATAAGATTATTATGTTTTCTTTTATATAAGATGTGCTATACAAAAGAAGTGGTAATGGTTACTTATTTTAATTTTAATGACAGTGTGTGTAGGAGAGAAGGACTGAAAGATTCTTTCAGGAATGAGGAATGGAGGGAACAAGAGCGGATCTAGCTTTACCATTCCTGTAAGGCATTTAGTACTTTCATAAAAATGTGTGGGTGTCTGCTGATGCAGAGAGAGATCACAGAATCCTAAATCAGTTTATTAAGCTCAGTGTAATTATTTGCGCATATACGTGAAAATGAGCCATTTTAGAATATCTGCAAGCCACATACTGTCCTGGGACTTCTACGCCCATGAATGAATATATTCCAGAAGTAGTTTAGGGAAACTCTGGTCTAGATATTACACCATATACCGTTATGGTAAAAGATAAAACATAATCAGAATTGTTTTTGTTTCTAAACTTGTGCTTAAATATCATGCACATAATTACTCTCGTAACCAGTGAAACCGACTTTAATATTGATAGGTAGATAGATAGATAATAAGTAAATTTTTCTAGCTCCTAAAGCATTGGTTGGTCATAAGCAGAGATGCAGAGCTCAGTGGATCACTTGCAGTTCTAAACATAAGGTCTCCTTAAAGTCACCAACTTTTACTTACAGATAGTGAGAAACTGGATGTGAGGGAGATGTGGCTCTCATGTTTGTCACCCCACTGATCACCAGGGTTGGTATGGCTGATCTGGTTGGTTAGGTGGTGTGCCCTTCCTCCCTCACCATTCCTGAAGTTGCATGTTTGGCCAAAGAAGATGACCTTCCAAGAAAGAGGAGGGTCGATCTTCAGTCAGGGGTACCTGAGTAGTTGGGGTACCCGAGCTTCAGAGACTCATCCAGAAGAGGCATTGCATATGACAGTCTGCCTTTAAAGTAAGTAGTGAGAGATAGAGAGGAAAAAAAAAAAAAAAGAGGGAGAGAGAGGGAGAAAAGCAAGGCATGGTATATAACTAAAAGACAAGACCTCTTGGGGGCACCTGGGTAGCTCAGTTGGTTAAGCATCCAAGTCTTGATTTCAGCTCAGGTCATGATCTCATGGTTAGTGGGTTCGAGCCCCGCATCCATCTCTGTACTGAGCATGGAGCCTGCTTGGGATATTCTCTCTCTCTCTCTCTCCCTCTCTCCCTCTCCCTCTCCCTCTCCCTCTCTCCCTCTCCCCCTCTCCCCCTCTCCCCCTCTCCCCCTCTCCCCCTCTCCCCCTCTCCCCCTTCCCCCTCTCCCCCTTCCCCCTCTCCCCCTCTCCCTCTCCCTCTTTCCCTCTCTCCCTCTCCCCTTCCCCTGCTTGTGCATGCACTATGAGTGCAGTGTCTCTCTCAAAATAAATAAATAAACATTAAAAAGAAAGAAAAAAAAAAAAGACAAGACCTCTTACTCTGTTAAAGAGAGAAAGAGAGGCATGATGGGGGTGGGAAAGGTCAAACCTGGAGACCAGCTGAGTTTCTTTAGTAGAATACAAAGAACTTGCAACAACTCTCTTAGAATTTTTGTGCTTCATAAAAGTTATAGATGTCTAATGTACTCACTGTTACTCTTTTGCCCTCATATTGTTTACTGGAGCTTTATATTGAGAGTGATGTTATCTTTTGGGAATTTGGAGGGGGGAATAGCTCTCTCTTTAATTTCGATGATGTCAAATGTCTGCGAGTCTTCTGGCCAGGAAAATCAGGGCTGCTTAATGTTGCTGCACTTCCATGATCAAATTTCCCTTCACCAAATGGTAGTCTAGTCCTTAGCTGACATTTCACACCCATTGCCCCATCGCTGTTGGAAGCTAAATCAGCATATTCAGAAGCAGCAATTGGCATCTAATGCCTGCCCTGGAAAAAGTTACCATGTTTTAGTTACCGCAAAGATCCTCAGCTGCTCTCCCTGAAATATTTCAGACATGCTCAGTGATTGCACACAGCATTTCTCAGCTGCATAGAAGGTGCACTGAATAAATAGTGGAAGGAGGACAGCTTAAAGACTTAAAGGCAGTTCCTGTCAAGGCAGGCCATACTTTTCCTCTCAGCCGCACACACATGGGAATTATCCCTATGATCTGCCAGTGTTTTATTGCCACATAAGTAGGCGTCCATTACAGAGGGAGCCGGCAGGGTATGCATTGGTTGTGTTTGTGTGACAATAGTAATTTCCCGCTTCTCTATTTAGTGACAGTGTTTAAAAAGGAAAATAATGTGTACATTTTAGAGAAGCAGTGAACTCCAGAAGATTCTTGATAGCTTATATAAATGCCAGATCATATGTATGGTACAGCTAATGTTTAAAAGTTGGATAATATTAGGGCGCCTGGTTGACTCAGTCGGTTAAATGTCCAACTTTGGCTCAGGTCACAATCTGGTGGTTTGTGAGTTTGAGCCCCACATCAAGCTCTCTGCTGTCAGCACAGAGCCTACTTCAGATCCTCTGTCTCCTTCTCTTTCTCTCACTCTCTCTCTCTTTCAAAAAAGAATTTATAATATTTAGCTAACACTAACCAGTGAAGGGTGGGGTCTGCCCTGTGTACCCTCAGTGACACTGGTGTGTGCTTTTCTGATTCGCTTTGTGGTGTTACCTGTTCGAGTATTGCCAAATCAGTCACTTTGGTTCTTTCTTAATATTCAGATAACAAAACTATTCCAGTATATTTAGTTCTCCTTATCATTGAGGGGGGAAAAAAAAACCTTAAGGACATATCTCCTTGTAAGGAGATGGATTTTTCTCTCTATGATAAATTGGGGTGGTGAGAGAAGAATTATAGGAAGAACCAGCAATGCTGAAGATTTTGGATATTATTTTTTTCCCAGTTTTGATCAGAGACTAAATCGTTTGACTCATGTTTATAAAGACAGTAATGAGAAGAAATAATTGGAGTTACCGAGGACCTATATACTCAAACACAAATAAACAATACTCTGTGAGAGACAAAACATGAAACTTTCTGCCTTATCAATGATTAGAATAGTATGTTATATATGCTTAAAGCAGTTATTTTACATGGTGAAGTTAAATTATTATATAAAATAATTAAGACTACCTACTTTGATATCTATTTCCTTAGTAATGCTTAGTGATTCTGATATTGTCATTTGTTAAGTAAGATACACATTAGCTCTTTGATTTTTGCAAGTATCTTTTAGTTTTCCTGTACCTGTAATTCCTATACCACAAAGCAAACAATGTGTTTTTAAAACTGCTTCCCACCTGGTGGCGTTGATATAAATTTTTTTAAGTTAATATTATCCAATATTTGTAAAGCATCATCACTGATTAACTGCAACTTAGTAAGGGGAGTCTGGCTGTCTCAGTTGGTAGAACATGTGACTCTTGATCTCGGGGTCATGAATTCAAGACCCACATCGAATGTAGTGCTTACTTAAAACAAGAAAGAAAACAACTTATTAAGAAAAAGGATGAGAGAATAAGTTACATTTTAATTAACTGATATTTGTGGACACTGGTGGATTTATATATGAAATTAGCTATGTTGTGAAATGCAGTGATTGTATTATGTCTTGTTCAGGATTTCGTTTCTAGAGTGTTAATTTCCTCACCTTCTTCATGTCTTCAAGAGAGAATGACATTTTTTTTAAATTAAACTGGTGAATTCTTAAAAATTCACTTGTCCTTGTATAATTGTCTCACTTTATTTTATTTGTTTATTTTGCGTATCTTTATCTTCCCCTCTGCAACATTTTCAACCTTTTTTAGTGGTGTTCCTTTTAATATATATTGAGTTCCTAATTTTTTAATTTAATGTACCTTTTTTTAATTCAGAGAATCCAGTCGTTTCATATGTGGCTTATTGACTAAACAACACAATTTTATTCCTTGCATGTTACTGTTTATTGTTTTTGAAAGTCGCTGCCTCTTATTCTTTTCCTGTCCCCACCCCCACTTTGCTTAAAGCGTTTTTCTTTCTGTTTTCCCCATTGGTATTTGATTCGGAGGTTCTGTTATGCTTTTTGAATCCATGCATGGCTCCTTTCCCTTCCCTTGTTTTTTCAGTGACCCAAATAAGGTGTGCTGTTTCTTCACACTGATGCTGTTTTTTCCCTACTTTGGCTATCCTCCTCTGTCTTATTGGTGCAACTATAAAAGACAGATTTTTTCTTATTGGGATTTCCCTGATAGTGTGTGTATCTCTTCAGTTTCCCTTTCAAGGGTATTTTTTAAGCATTTAAATTTTACGTTCCCACCTAGTGCATCTTTCTCTCTGGGGCTCCAGCCTTGTTTCTCAGTACATTGTGGATTTAATCTCACTGTCTTCTATTCTCCATGCTTCAGATGAGATGGCTAAGGCCAGTCTGTTTTTTTCCTTTGAGTGCAGCATGTTCACTCTGTCTCAAAACTTGTAAGAGTTTTTCTTAGAGAAGTTTAAGAATTTTACCTGGGTATAATTCTGAGGGTCATTTCTGATCCAGCCATCTTATAATTCAGTGAGCCATTCTGATCTGGTGACTCAGGTCGTTTTCCAGCTCAAGTGCACTTCTTTATAGTATATGTTTAGTTATAGTGTTTATGTTTTTAAAAAAATATTTTTGGATTTGCATGGTAAGTGTGTTGCCTAGATCTCTTCTCCATGGATGATCAGCTTTTCCTTTATTTCCATTTCTCTCTGTTTTCTTTGCTTGGAACTTCCTGCACTTGAACTTTCAGGCTACTGGTTCAGATTTCCAGAAGGATTACGCCTCTTTTAAGTCATCAGCTTAATTTTTGTTCATGGAAACTCATAACTTTTTTTTATTTTACTCCTTGTGTTTAATTTTTTTTTTCATGAGTTCATCTTTCTCCTTCATATGTTCTGTTTCACTAAAGTATATTCTCATCACTTAAAAAAAATTTTATTTACATTTATTTATTTTTGAGAGATACAGAATGAGATAGAGCATAAGCGGAAGAGGGGCAGAGAGAGGAGACACAGAATCTGAAGCAGGCTCCAGGCTCCAGGCTCCAGGCTCCAGGCTCCAGGCTCCAGGCTCCAGGCTCCAGGCTCCAGGCTCCAAGCAAGCATTTAGCACAGAGCCTGATGTGGAGCTGGAACCCACGAACCATGAGATCATGACCTGAGCCAAAGTTGGACACTTACCCGACTGAGCCACCGAAGCACCCCTGATCATTTTAAATAATCTTCTCTCTGGACTTATAATTTTTATCTTTCCTGAGTTTATGGTCTGTTGATTGAAATATACCTAATGCAAGAATCCCACAGGGGTTGAAAGGCAAAGGGTTCTTTGGGCCCATGTTGTAATAGAGCTGTTCATCAGTTCTCTTATCTAGACTCTGCCAGCACATTCTCAGCCTCTAGAGCAAGGAAAACTTCACTCAACTTATTTCTTTGTTGTATTTCTTTTCAGGTTGTTTCTATTTTAAGAATAACTTTAAAATAATTGCAAACCTATACAAAAATTGCAAGATCAGGAAGAAAATGCACTTGTGTCATATTCACTCATATTTCCTTAAGGTGCTTACACACACACACACACACACACACACACACACACCCCCCAAGTTGCACAAATGATCCATCTTGGCTTTTTGAGGTCAAAGAATGTCACAGGGGACTGCATCCACACTTGGGATAAGTGTGATGGCAACATAGATGCTAAATTTTATCTTTTCCTAAATCTTCTACTTTTCCGTTTTCATGTGAGGTGTCTGTACAGCTTCCAGTAAGTGTTTTATCCCACTGGGGAAAAGACACTGTGTACCATTTTGTTTTCCTCTTGGATCTTGTTATAGGCTGTTTTGTGTCCTTCCTGGAACTCACTTGTTAGAGACCCAGTTGGAATGTGACTGTATCTGGCGATAGGATCTTTAAAGATGTAATTAAGTTAAAAGGTGATCATTGGGGTGGGCCCTCATCCAATATGACTGTTGTCCTTATAAGAAGAGGAGGTTAAGACACAGATGAGCGCGGAAGAAGGATCATCTGAAGCTACAAGGGAATATGGCAATCTATAAGTCGAGGAGAGAGGACTCTGAAGAAACCAACCCAGCTGACGATTTGAACTCAGTCTCCTAGCATCTAGAAAGTGAACACATAAATTTCTGTTGTTTAAGCCCATGGTCTGTGGTACTTTGTTATAGCAGCCCTAGCTTAAAGCAAATCTTAATAGATCCATTTACCCAGAGATAGCTGACTTTTATATCAGAAGGTGATACACTTAAAAATCCAGACCAAGAGAGAGAAAAAGCTATTTGTCATTTTTTTCCCCCACTGAGTGTTACCTGAGATAGAGTGGTGGAATGCAGGGCACTGAAGCCATTGTTATCACTTATATTTGCTTTGAGTCTCCATATTATAATGGGTGTAATGATGGATAAGTTTATCTCTTGCATTTCTCTACCATTATTACTGCTGCTAGGGCGATTGGACATTTGAGTCAGGAGAGAAGGCCTGCTGTTTAAAATTACTGTATAAAATAGATGATTATTTCTTAACCAAAGCCGAATGAAGTGAATTAAATAAGGTTTTAATATTTTTTTAAACGAGACAGTGCCATGCAGAAGTTTGAACCAAATATTTGTCTCTGGAGCTGGAAGATTGCCAAAAGCTAGCACACCTCCCTAATGTGAAATTTCCTTGCAATACTGCCTACATATCATTGATAGTCTGTACATTCATTTGGTATGCTGACTACGGGAACAACTAAGAAGACTGTTTTTGCCAGAGGTCTCATTATCTTGGTATTCAGAAGAGTTGGATGAAAACAATATTCTCTGGCTTTCTCACATTCTCTAATGACCCAGCACATACAGCTGACTGGGAGAGTAAATGCTTTCAGCATTTTGAACACAAGAATAATTCCTTTTGTGTCCTTAAAAGATTAATGAAGGCAAATATAACTTGATTTTTTTCTTTAATTTTTAATTAGTCTAAGATGGCAAATGTAACAAATAGAAGAAAAATGTGATCAAGCACACCAAAAGTATTTACCTGTCTGTACTGGCAACCTTTGATCCTCTTTGAGAGTCAGAAAGGAAATCAAACATTAAGATTGAAAATGTAATGGCTAAAATGTTATTTGTTCATCTGATTCTTTTAGAATGGCATGATTGTTTCATAAAAGCATGGGTATAAATAAAAATAGGTGAGAAGAACATATATTACTTAAAAGTATATTTAGGGGTGCCTGGGTGGCTTAGTCAGTTAAGTGTCCGACTTCGGCTCCTGTCATGATCTCACAGTTCATGGCTTTGAGCCCCACATTGGGCTCTGTGCTGAACACTTGCTCAGCCTGGGAACTTGATTCAGATTCTGTGTCTCCTTCTCTCTCTACCCCTCTTCCACTCGCACTCTGTCTCACTCTTTCAAAAAAAAATAAATGTAAAAAAAAACCCAGTATATTTAAACAATTGGTAGACAAAGGATACAGGAGTACTGATGCATAGGGGCACTTGTACCCCAATGTTTATAGCAGCACTCTCAACAATAGCCAAATTATGGAAAGAGCCTAAATGTCCATCAACTGATGAATGGATAAAGAAATTGTGGTTTATATATACAATGAAGTACTACATGGCAATGAGAAAGAATGAAATATGGCCCTTTGTAGCAACGTGGATGGAACTGGAGAGTGTGATGCTAAGTGAAATAAGCCATACAGAGAAAGACAGATACCATATGGTTTCACTCTTATGTGGATCCTGAGAAACTTAACAGAAACCCATGGGGGAAGGGAAGGAAAAAAAAAAAAAAAGAGGTTAGAGTGGGAGAGAGCCAAAGCATAAGAGACTCTTAAAAACTGAGAACAAACTGAGGGTTGATGGGGGATGGGAGGGAGGGGAGGGTGGCTGATGGGTATTGAGGAGGGCACCTTTTGGGATGAGCACTGGGTGTTGTATGGAAACCAATTTGACAATAAATTTCATATATTGAAAAAAAATAAACAATTGGTAGAAATCTTTGATACCATATATAATAGTTTGTTTTTAAATATAGTACTTATTTATTTTACAGTAATATGTATTTATTTGATTTATAAAATATACATGTTTGATGTAAGAAATAATGAGAATAAGAAAAACTTAAAATCTTATTATCTGGAGGTAGCCATGATTTATATTTTTCATGTATATCATTCTACTATATTTACTTTAAAAGTTAGGGTATACCAACATATTTTGAGTGCGTGTACATGCATGGATCAGACTCCTATAAATATTTCAAATTTATTATCTCAGTTAATCTTCATAATTATCATTTTAGAGAGAAGCTATCTGAAACTCAGATAAATATGTATACCAAAATCACAAGATAAATTAACGGTAGACTTGGGGCCATTTGAAACTGGTAACAACTGGTGCTTTGGATCTTAAAAATGATGTTGTATCATTTCCCTAACATATCACTATAGTTTGCAGATTTTGCTCTGTTACTGAGTATCCCTTTATAACATGTTTTTTTATGGTTATCTAAACTATCTTTTGAACATAACACAATTTACTTAACAGTCTCCTTTCAGTAGACAATTAGGTTTGACTTCTGTTTCTCTATGAGTAAGTAATGCTGGGTTACATCTTGTGCATAGTATTTGCCAAATTCTGGATGACTCCTGTGAGTAAATTGTGCAAATTAGATATCATAGAGCTGGGAGTGTGCATATTTTAGGTCTTTTGACTACGTATCCTCAAGTTGATCTCTCAAAGTTTGTGCCATTATTTGAGGGTACCTATTCACACTTTACCAGCATTCCAGATTATCATTTGAAAATCTATATCAGCTACATAAATGAAAATTTTATCATTACTTAAGATGTTTTTTTTTTTTTTTTTTAATGTTTGTTTTATCTTTGAGCAAGTGCAAGCAGGGGAGGGGTAGAGAGAGGGGGACAGAGGATCTGAAGCACACTCAGTGCTGACAGCAGCGAGCCTGATGTGGGGCTCGAAATGAGGAACCTTGAGATGGTGACCTGAGCCGTAGTCAGATGCTCAACCCACTGAGCCACCGAGGTGCCCCTAATTAAAATATCCTTTCTGATGTGGCATGAACTACCAAACCTTTGAAAATCTAGAGTTTTTAATGGCACAATTATGTGAAGATTTTGGTTTTCTATAGAGTTTATATGTTCATGGAACATTCTTTCTCTGGAAAGAAAATTTAAATATATTCTTATTGTAGAATACAGAAGTATTTTATATAGAAGTATCTAATTTATCAAACATAATGTACAGTTTAATGCAAAGATTCCTTATTTATTTAAAAACTTATTAGAAAAAGAATTAGGATATGAAATTATGAAAATTAGGTAAGTTTTTTTTTTTTTTTTTTTTTTTTCCAGTGGATATAAAAAGAAGCCCTATTAGGCTGTTCTTAGCATCTCTGTTTTTTCATTATGTATGCCTGGGACATCAAGTAATGCTTTGTAGTGCATATAAAATATTTGCATATTTAGATTAATTAAACTTAGAAAATATTCACCAAAGTAATCACATAAGGTCACTCCATTAGGATAACATAACTTCCTTTAGCTATTCACTTTCCTACCCTTGCAACTTCTGTGCAATAATAATGACATTGTAGTGTGTAAATTTAAATTGCAATGTTAAATTAGTTAAATTTGGGTGTTATTTATCAACTTCTACTTTTGTTGGTAAAATTTAAGTTTGGAAGCTGCCATCTATGTGCTCTTTTTTATAATCATTAATGTCAGTAATCCAGATAGTAGTTCCTTATGAAATATTTTTGTTCTGTTTTGAAAGAGAGATTATATGAATATAATGGATATTTTAAGTTTAGAAAGTATATGTTCATATCATAACATTTTAAATATTTTAATTTTAATTGATGAAGGCATATATAGAGATTAGATATGAATTATCACTATCCTGAATGCTCTCATTTTAGTCTTCTAAGTACTTTGACTTCAGAAGCCTTCCTTTGGTTGACTATCATAATTGCCCTCTGTAGAAAAAAAAAAGTTGCTAGTGATCATACTTAAGGAGATGGAAGTAATTAGCGCAAAAAAATTGCCTTTCCTGCACACTTAAGATAGCAAAATAAAGCAAAACACTGATGCTTTTTTGTAAATACACATTCTGGATAAAACTCTAGTTTTATATGAATTAGTGTTTTCAATTTTGTTTTATGTGGACATCTGTACGTGAAATCACTGAAGAGCTTTTGGAATTTCCATTTACTTCTATATAAAATATTATTCATTTAGAATAAAATCTGTATTTCTCTCAAGGCCTATCAGCTCTTGTCTGATCCATTTTATCTTTTCCTGTCTGACTTCATTTCATTCTTCTTGACCTCTCAAAATACTTCAGTTCTTGGGCCTTCTTATCCTCATTCTCATGTAAGAGTATTTGCATATTTTGTTTCCTCTCCCACCTCAGTGCTTTCTTTATCTCCATTCTTTAGATCTCAGTGTGAAGGTCCATTGATGAAAATAGCCATGTCTGAGTGTATTGTTTAAATCAGATATCCCATCCACAATTGTTTTTCTGAGTTACAGCTCCTATATTACCTTTAGAGCAATTACAACAAATTGACAATTATTGAAGCTTCTGTTTATTTATTTCATTGTCTCCCTAATCAATGTCCATAAAGGCCCATTTCAGTTTTTGTTCTTCGTTTATGTCTGCAGTGCCTCACATAGTGCCTGATTTACTGTGATCTTTTTAATAAATGTTTACTGAATGAGAAGTTGCTTACTGATTAAAATATACTTCTGTTTCCTTAGTGGTCTAACAGTCTTTTTTTTTTGTAATCCAGTTCATTTAGGTCTTTAGAAATGAATTTGAAACATGTTTATTTGATTGCTACTCATATAATAACAAAACTGAAAGTTTGGAAAAATACTGAGGACACTTTGAAATCATATACATGTATTCTCATGTTTTACATGAAACAATCTTGGCTCTTGTTTCTGAGAACACAAAAAAGACCAAAAAGTGACAAAGTAAATGAACCGACTTTAACATACCCCTTCAAAAACAACAACAACAACAACAACAACAACAACAACAACAAAACAAAAAACAACAACTAAGACTACTGATAATACTTTGGTATAAGATGAACTTTTATATTTTTCCTTTAGTGTTAATACCATGTCTATATGATAGAAATTATATTTTCTCAATTCACCAAGTTGGACAAAAATGATTTGGCATTTATTATTTTTACTTATTAATCAAATTGTGCCTACTTTAACTCACACCATTATAAAAACTGTTTGTGGGACCCTTCCTGTTAAATAAATTCCTTAATGTGATTGAACTATAAATATGAAATTTAAAATAAATAAAGGAGGGTTGCCTGGGTGGCTCAGTTGGTTGAGCATCCAACTTTGGCTTGGGTCAGGATCTCGTAGTTTGTGAGTTCGAGCCCTGCGTCGGGCTCTGTGCTGATAGCTCAGAGCCTGGAGCCTGTTTCAGATTCTGTGTCTCCCTCTCTCTGCCCCTTCCCCACTCATGCTCTGTCTCTGTCTCTCAAAATGAATAAAGGTTTAAAAAAATAAGTAAAATTAATAAAATAAAATAAATAAAGGAAACCAATTCATGAGTTCTAGTTTCCAAGTTTAGATAAGGACCAAAGATACTGTCATGTAGAAATTAAGAGTATTATAGAAATGAATGGAAAACTTGAATTTTGACAACACCTGAAATAGATAAGTAAGAGGGGGAACCAGTGGAATCTCAGAGGACTTTGTAATGTGACTCTGTATTATTATCTTTTAGTGGCAATTGTACTTACAGTCTTTAATATATATTAGTAAATACAGGACTGTAAACATGGGAGTATCTCTATGGAGATGTCTACATTGTCCTTGGATTCCCAGTTTATAAAAGATATTTATGTAATGTAGATCTTTAAAGCTACTACATATTACAGCATTTAAATAATTCATACTAAATGTTATTTAGTAATTCTAAGTAACATTTATGTTCTACAATAGCTGCAAATATTTCTTTGTATTGAATCGAAAGGTTTTTGAATAACATTTTCTAATTACTCATGCGTTTCATAAATTTTTAAATGCATTTAAGAAGAAAAGTTGTTTTTATTTTGTTTATTAAAACCTCAGTTAGACTCTATTTGAATCTAATTAAAACTACTCTTTGGCACTAAATTCTCTTTCTGATATATCCTTACAAAAGAGTAATTGGAAAAAATTATGATTGGGTCTCATTTGGTAATAAGGTTGTATATGGTGAATGAATATATAATAATTTTTAAGATTAGTTTTTACCCGTTGTGTTATATAGCAACATTCTTTATTACTGGCCTCCAGCACTTTAAATGTAATACATTCCTAAGAGGCGGTGCTATATAGAATGAGCTGAACAAAGCCATAAGTCACAGATATTAGTGAAGACCACAGCTAGATTAAAAAGGCTAAAGGTAACCTTGGGAATAAATGTAGCCACTCCATCTTAGCAATCTATATATATTTTTTAATAAGGCTGCTTCTTATTCTGTAATACACTAAAACTTCTCTATTTTTTAATTTCTTTGAAAATGAAAGTTGACCATGCTTGAGGTTTGCCAGTCTACCAAATTCTGTGTGTTCTTTCTATTCTACAGCTTTTTTCAATAAGATTACAGGAAATACACTTTTAATCAGATAAAGTTAAATCTACCACTTGTCAAAAGCAAGTGGTAGATTGTCCTTCAAACACACTTCCCCCCAAATTAAGGTAGGAGGGCATAGTATGTTTATTCAGTATTAGCTGTCCAGAGACTTTTATGTCACGTTGATTGTCAAGGTTGTTGTCATACTATTGAATGGAGTGATGCATGCAATACGATATTTTTAAGTGAATAAACATAGTATCCTAGATCCTGAAATATAAAACGATCTTTGCATATAATAGGCATTTTTCAACTACATGAAGAAATCCTTTTGCTGTCAAGTGTTAGAATTTTATTTAATGGTTATTAGACTATTAGCCAGGTACATAGATAATGGAGATACAAGAATTTAAATTCATATTTATGTACAATTAATCAGGATACTGTACAACACGTGAAACCATGAAGAACATACAGGGTACAATGATAACACATAGGAGAGAATAATTTACCTTGTTGGGGTTGGGATGGGGTCAGGGAATGCTATAGCTACATTTTAAGTCATTAGCTTCTGAAGTGAACAGGAGTTTGGCAGCTTTAAAAACAGACATGCTTGTAAAAATATGCAGTTAAGTCTCTTAGGCCTAAATTCTTCTAAGTTCATCAGAATCTTCCCTGCTACTCCGACAAGGTTTCTAATTATGTGTCTTCCTTTTTTGTTCTTTTAATTTATTTTTTAATATTTATTTTTGAGAGGAAGAGAGAGTGACAGGTTAGGGCCAGAGAGAGAGGGAAAAAAGAATCTGAAGCAGGCTCCAGGCTTGAACTGTCAGCACAGGGCCTCAAGGCGTGGGTGGGGCTCTAACCCAGGAACCTGAGTGGAAGTCAGAGGCTTAACTGACTCAGCTAGCCACCTGCCCCTAATTATGTGTCTTTCTGCTAATTAATTGTAGTTCAAAGCATCATCTCCTGTAACAGTTGTGGCTCTTAAGGCTGCAAACGTTTCACTGGACACATTGAGCAGACTGATTCAGATGTCACAAATCCTCTGAGATGTTAACCCCATTTTAAAAGGGTCACTTATTGAAACAGCTTTTCCTATTCAATATCTACATGTTAATATAGTAATTTTCCCCTACTCTTTAGTCCTTTCTGCTGTTATAAAGTTGTCCTCTGTTATAGCAAGAGTGACTCATTTACGTTCATACACTAAACAGTTTGTCCTGCTAAATTTTGAAACCACCCCTCCAAGTACAATGTCTGAGTCAGAGCATAGTGGAGACATAACTTTTTTTTTTTTTTTTCCTGGATGCGCATAGGAGTAGGCGGGGCAGGTACTCTAGTTACTGAGATTGAATGGTTGAATCTTTTCTCCTCTGATGTTTGTTACTTACTGTAAGAAGGACCATTTTACATTGACTTACAAGGTTTTTTTTTTGTTTTCCTTTCTAGAATATTTGAGGAAATGGGCAAATGGGATATTAGAAATACGTGTTTTCTTCCCAAATAATGATGCCTTGGATTTTACTTTCTTCCTTGAAGGATTTTGTGCAACTGATAATTAGATGGCATGTCTTCTGCCTGTTACCTGTTTACTTTAGCATGTAAAGATATTGATAACCATAGGTCTCTGTAAACTTGTTATCTTCAGTTGATATGTTTTGGACTGATTTCATTTTTTTCTTTGTGCTTTTGCTAATTAGATTTTTATAAAGTGAATATATCATCTTGTAAAAACAAAGTAAAATCATTTTAGCAATGTAAAAAGTAGGCAAAAATGTAAATTTAAAAAATCATCTCTAAATTTATTAGTGTAACCCCCTGATGAAGTTTCAGAAAGATAGAATGGATACTTTCTAGACTGTTAGATTAAATTTTGTTGTGCATGGCTGGTCTCCAGGGATACAGCCATTCTGCATCTGGGTGATCATCTGTTTTGTTACAAGGGATTCTACTGTAATTATTTAAGCATGCTAGATTCCCTCCTTCTGAAATAGGTTTTTAATGTCAGGAGGTAGTTAATGATACAACTTATTATTAACCTTTAGTCAGTCTTTTCATGTTTAAACATTTCTTTTTCCTAAGAATAAAATAACCTCATCTCAAAGTACAAAAAGTCATATTTTTGTTGCAGTAGAAAATCTAGTTACAGTAAAAATAAATGATGAGTCATGCCACCGTATAGAAACACCAAGTGTGAATAACTCTGAATTCCTCGATTCAAGAGAAAAAGACTTGGGATAAAGGTCTTTGAATTTTATATAATAAACACAAAGTATTTTATTATCAATTTTAAGTACTTTCTAATAGTAAGAAGTAAATTTCCTAGTATATTTAACCATATCAAAATATAGCTACCGCAGCTCACATTACTGTTAAACAAAATGATTTGAAAGTTCACTAGAGTTATGATTAAGCATGATGGTCTAAACAAGAGTGTTTATTTAGTTACTCCCCAAACTCCATTAAAGAAATATTAAGAATTGAGGCTTAAATCCGTGAAGATAAAGATTATAGAAGAGAGAAGATATTGCTAGATAAGGGATGCTAACAAAAGTTGAGAGCAGTGATCGTTGACTTAGAAGAACAAAAAGCTAAGTGCCTGCATTGGGATAATATATGATCAATATGTACTACATTGAGAAAGAATCCCATTTGTGCATCAGAGCTCTGCAAGAGTTTAGAAATTAGAGCCACAAGGTGACTTTGAAAGGTTGAGTTCATTGTAGGACTGAAGACAAAGACTGGTTGAGAGTGTTTGGAAGAAGTTCCATTCCCAATCTCATCTTCACTGATCTCAGCCTTTGTTTGAACTCAGGGAGCTCTGGACTCAAAGAAACCAGGAGATGAGAAATGTGTCATCATTCCAAAAGAGGTATCATCAACCTGAAGAGGAAAACCCAAAGAGTTAAATGA
The DNA here is from genome assembly GCF_046562875.1 of Panthera onca. Classification (NCBI taxonomy): domain Eukaryota; kingdom Metazoa; phylum Chordata; class Mammalia; order Carnivora; family Felidae; genus Panthera; species Panthera onca. Next base: position 86,530,865 of record NC_138340.1, on the reverse strand, counting down.
AGTCTTTACCATAATTAGAGAGATGTTTGGAGATTTTTAATTTCTGTAGATAGTGGCCCAAGAGGTGAGTCTTACAGAGACTTACATTTTGGGATTCACTAACAAAATGGCCAGGTCACCAACTGATCACCCTTTGATAAAGCCCACATATCAGAAAGGAAGTCTGCATAAAGAACTTCTAATCAGCATTTCAATGCCTTACTCTTAAATAAGGAAAGACAAAGATTATGGGTATTTGAAGAAAGTTTTGAACATAATGAGAAACTCACAATGACAAACTGGATAAAAAGAAGACAAGGACAGAACAGAGGCAACAGAGACAGTTCAGGAAGCAGAGGAAAAGTTTTTAAAAACTATAAAGAAATCTTTAGTTAAGAGATTTTATATTTGTAAAATAAGATTAGAGTGCTATATATAATTCAGAGAACATATAACAATTGATAAGGGAAATAAAAACACTAAGTAGAGGGAAGGAAGATAAAGTTGAGAGCACTTTCCTAGGGAAAGAAACACAAAGGAGTGAAAGACAAAGTATGGACGTATGTGGTTTTTATTATATATTTTAATATACATCATGAATTCACATTCATATAGTCATATAAGTATTTACATATATATCAATTATATATATAATGTATAATTTCCTGTAATTAAATGACATGAAACCCAGATTGATAGGAATCACTAAGTTTGAAATCTAAGAAAGAAAAGACATTGACAAGAGGTTTAAGAATGTTAGAAGATATTACAGCTCTGGGGAGAGAAATAAAGGACAGTACACTGGAGTAAAAGTCAAAGGCATTATACTTGTAAAGAATAATGCTGGAAGTTAAAAACAGTGGGAGATGCTTTCAAAATTCTGAGGAATGGTAATTTTTAAACTACATTATATATCCAAGTCAAACTATCAATTAAGTATGAGGTAGGGCAAGTAAATTCTCAGCAAATTGTTCTCCCATGCACTCTTTCTCAGGAAACTACTGGTAGGAGGACTCCAGCAAAATGAGAAGGGAAGTAATAAAAAGGAATATAGTACTGTATATGAATTCAACAAAACAAAACAAAAACACAGCATTGAAAATTGAAAAGATAAGGAAATTACTAGATGTCAACAGAGTGGCAGGACAGGAATCAATTAGTCCAAACAGGTGCAGAATGATGGAGGGGTCTGGAGTGATACCTCCCAGGAAAGCACAAAGCAGATAAATTGTTCATTGTGTTGACCAATGGGATTGGCCATTTCTTTTAAGAACCTGGCAATGTATAACTCCAGGGAAATCAAAAGGCTGTAAAAGAAAGAAAATGTTACCATGGTACACTGAATGGCTTAGCTATGACTAATATTTACATTGCCATCTTAGTATATCCACTCTGAATACTGAAGTATCTAAAAGTTGTGACTATCTATGATGGAAGAATTGAAGGAGGGAAAAAGTGTTTATGTGTGTGTGTAGTGGGGAAGGGGGAGTAACATAAGAAAACTAAATAGTTTTCACTGAAGACATTCTATGGATATTATCTAAATTTTAAAAATATAGCAGTTTTAGCATGTTATATTTAAAAATAAAGTTATATAACAAAAGAGGGTTAATACGATTGAATGAATATGACTGAATTTGATTTCAAAAATGATTGGCTCTGGGAATCTGCTGGGAGCGGAAAAGGGTGTGGCAGAATTTTTAAATATAATGCTTTCTTTTATTCTTACATGACTTGAAATCCTGATTGACTTTTAAATTAAGCATCTATCTGTGCTATTTAGGAAAAGTAAAAATTAATTAACAATAACATACTGTATGCAGTTTCTGTTTGGAAATATACTACATTTATATTGCTTATATAAAATTACGTATTAACTCGACTTAGTTTGGACTCTTGCTTCTTTTCTATGTGCCTGTTTTTATTCAGTATAATATTGCTGAAAGGTATATCTGTTTTCTTCTTGAATTCTCTATTTTTGCATTGAATAAGACTGAAATAGCAACAGATCGTCCTTCTATGCCTCGCGCATGTCACTGTTTGAGGCATCCTTTTGATCCTTCCTGTGTTATGTTGGCCTCTCTCCTTAGTCTTTCTTTCACAGACACTACTTCAGTCCAGAAGAGTACTCTCATCTGGAATATAGTGACAACTTTTGAAATGATACTTCAACTACTAGTTTCTTTCGTCTTCAATTTGTTCTACAGTGCTTCCAGGTTAAACTTCAGAAGTTACAGCAGTGATGCAAGTTCTTCTTTCAGGGAATGAAAAAGAGTTAAAGGACAGATGTGGCAAAGTCTTTTCAGTGGATAATAATTGTCTTGAGGAAAGCATATTACGTCAGTATCCTGGTGACAGTGATAAGGTGGATTTACTCGATAGTGTTTACTCATCACTGGTCTATATCAGCCACTCTACTAGCTACTGGAGTTCTAAATATTAGAAAGATAATGCCTGGGGCACCTGGGTATCTCAGCTGGTTGAGTGTCTGGCTCTTGATTTTGGCTCAGGTCATGTTCCCAGGGTCGGGGATCGAACCCTGCATTAGATTCTGCACTTGATGTGGAGCCTGCTTAAGATATTCTCTCTCTCTCTCTCTCTCTCTCTCTCTCTCTCTCTCTCTCTCTCTCTCTCCCCCTCTCTCTCTCCCCCTCTCTCTCTCCCCCTCTCTCTCTCCCCCTCTCTCTCTCACCCCCCCCGCCTCCCTCCCTCTGCCCCTCTTTCCTGCTCACACTCTATTTCTATCTAAAAAGAAAAAAAAGACAACCACTTCCCTTTTAAGTCACATTCATTGAAATGCTGTCAGTGTTAGTGTTTTCATAGAGAAGACTGGAATTTCAGTTGGCTTGGGCCAATAGCTGGCCAAGTATTTGTCAAAAGACAGTCAGGATCAGTGAACTATATTGCGACCATGGTAGGTTACACTGTGTGGTTCTTTCCCCTCTAAATCTTTACTCACTGAGAATAATATTTACTATTTCTTAAAATGTTTAGTGTTTGTTTTTAAACAGAGACTTTTCTTTGTCATATTTCGAAGTTAGAGATTAATTATATAGCTGGTTTACATTCTTTGGAATGCTCAGCCCCTTTTCCCTGTGTCCATTTCTCTTCCTCTTGTTACTTACCTTTTGATTCTGGGCCTCTGCACACTCCTGTCCACAGACAATTGCAACTTCAAAATGAATAATTCATATGGTTCATTGTATAATGAATTGGCATATCTGAGAGTAAATATGCTACCTTGTGTTCATGCAGGAAGCCTTTTGTTCTTTTGCAAGAGAAGAAAAAAATATGTGAGGTGTCAGAAGATGTTTGTGCTAAATTATGTATATGTTGGGCATTTGATTCTTACAGTCATGCTAGGGGGTATATTTAAATGTAGGGCTATATGTAACTAGGTTTTATTATACTTTTTTGCAGTGGATAAATTCAAATATCGTTTCATCTCTCAACAAATAGTGTTCATCTTCTTGAGAAAGGACAAATAGATAACTACTTCACTTGTATCCCATCAAGATATACAACTGTGTGGAACTAAATATTTGCACTATGTGGTCATAGTGCCTTTCTGATAGGTAGTGGCTGTTAACGGGCTGGCTGCATGACTGTGATTTATTATTTAACTATGGGCTGTGTTCACTTCAGCAGGGAGCCCTTCTTCCTGCAGCTCCTTTGAGATCTCTGACTGTCATCGCACTTTGCACAGTGGCTTGGACATCATTCTCAGTTGCGATCCCTCTGAACTCCTCCAAAAGGATTCATTTTCATAACCTCAATGGAACACACAGAGAATTCATGCCTAAGCTTATTGACTCTCTGATATCCAGTGTGTTCATAGGAGCATAAAACCATAGGCAGCTGTTCTTTTGGGTCCCAGTTGTCAGGTGGGAAATTATGAAGAGCTACATGCTGCTCTAAATAATTAAAATTAATACCAGAAGAAAACCTGCTCAATTAGCATCAGATTCCTTACAGATATGGAATATTAAACTAGTGTCTGAATGAGACAAGTGTGCATTTGTGAGATACAAATATTTAAGTAGGAATAATTTTTAATCTGCCTAGACTACTTAACAAAATATATCAATTCAGTGATTCTTAATAAAGAGGCTAAGTATTTGTGTGTGTGTGTGTGTGTATTTATTAGGTAGGGAATCCAAAGAAGCCAGCTTTCGACATGAGCGCTCCTTCTGTCTTTTGCCTAGGATCCTTAACCCCAAAGCAGTCCTGCCTCCCCTCAATTTCCTTTCAATTGTTGATAGGATAACTTTTGGAGGACAGAGATGGGACCAGAGGGAGCCAGGAAAAAATAACATCTTTAATAGAAATATTGAATAACAAAAACAAGTTCTAATCTTGGAATGAATGTCAGGAAGACAACTGTGAGAATGTTTACTCTATGGCCCTTGAAGACCTATATATAAAATACTTGGGAAGATTGTACCTCAAGCATTCCTGATATTCCATACAGCAGACAGACAGCGTTAGCAAGCACCCAGCATCCACTGCTCTGCTCTACATAAGAGCAGAGAAAAGCATAACAGTGTGAAAGGCTGTAACCAAGGTAAGAGTAAGAATATAAACAAGTTCTATTATTAGTCCTCGTGACTCTCAGAGCTTTATCCCTTTATATTTATGGCATGAGAAAGCCATAGTTTGTTTTCTCGGTATTTTTTAAATATCCACATCATTTTTTTAAAGGCTTGTCAGATATAGCTTGCCAAATACATGACATTTGAATCGTTAAGGAATCATATTATGATATCCCAGATCTGAAAGTAGAAAGTGCATTTTAATGCTATCTTTTGAGAATTTGGGTCAGCTCTCCTGGGAGTTCTGCATTTGATATTCATTTCCTCTCTCAGCTGCATTTTTTTCTTTTCATTGAAAAGATGGTGCAGTGAAGCATATAGGACAGATGTTGTGTATGAGAAGGAAAACTGAAAACAAACAAAACTATGCAGTGGGATGCGATTGGGTGGAGATGTCATAGAATTCAATATGGCTTTTTCTCCAGAACATTCCAACCAAGTATAGCATCCATTCTTGAGGCTGCCTTACTGCTAAACTGCCTGGCTAAATATGACTTAAATTAGTAAGAAATATTTTATAAAAATAAACAAGGGACACACTGAGGAAAAGGAGAAGGAAAATGTCTAGGCTAGCTCTCCCGTGTGTTAATTGATTTGTATGTCAGTAACCAGACAGTTGGTGTTGAAGTCACTTTCTGGAAATCCTTGAAAAAGAAAAGAAAATACACTGGTGCTAATTGTGACTGCCCTGAGCTGAAGGCCTATTTTATTAAAATAAGAGCGTTCAAAGGAGAGTGATAATAAATTGTAAATGAACTGTAAATTAGATCATCTGATGATTAAAAAAGAAATCGCTCTTTTAATCTATAGGTGCTTGTTAAATGATACAGGAGGCAGAGAGCCCCTGCCTGTCTTTTCTATGCCCTGGACCTGCTGTGCTTTTGAAACCTATAGATAAGTCAGATATGTTCCTAGCAGCTCATGGAGACCATTTCATCTTTATAAATGGGGGTAAAAATAAGGAAAAAATAAGAACCCACACACACTTAAAAAGGCAACGAGACAAAGTAACTTGGGCTAAGGAAGTAAAAACCCATCAGGGGAAGTTTTTTTTTTAATAAAACATTTTTATTTTTGCTTCCTTCTTTCTTATCAGAATAAACTAAAGCTTTTTAAGGCCAGATGAGGTACTGAGACATGATCTAATCTGCCTTCCCCCGACCAGCCTGTGCTACATCAATAATCAGAGTCAGTGACTCAGAATATGAGAGTAGGGAAACTTGGGGAAGAGAGCGAAACTAGAAAATTAAAGACTTTGAAGAAATCAATCTGTAATGTTGCATTTTAATGTTTTAGATTTTAAAAAGCTATAGAATTCTTACCTCTCTCTCTCTCTCTCTCTCTATTCATAAAGCTCTACTGAACCTTGTGTCCATTTCAGTGAGGGCTTTTTGTTTTTTTTCTGGATAGACAACTTATGTGTGGGTATATGTTCAAATACTTGAGGATAAAAATTTCCTGTGAGTAGTTAAAAATCCATTGCTTCTTCAGAAGTGTAAGGAGAAGATGGGGCGCTCAGCCGGCTCAGTTGGTAGAGCATGCAACTCATTCTCAGGGTCGTGAGTTCAAGCCTCACGTTGGGTGTGGAGCCTACTTAAAAAAATTGAATGAAAAACAAGTCTAACAAGAGAAGGGATAGAGGGAGTGGCAGAGGAAAGAAGCATGGCAACAGCATAGACAGGGGATGATAGAAAGGGCAGAGATTTCTGAGAGATGCCATCCACCGTGTCCCACAAAGGAGTGTTTCCCCATCATCGGGGTCTGTCTCCCGCAACAAGCTTCACAGTGCTGTCTGGATGACAGATAGATGTTCATGGAAGCTATTGACAGGCACAAAATTGCTATGTAGGTAGATAAGGGAGAGAAGGAGAAAGGGAAAAATTTGGAAGTGTCTGTGGCCTGGTGGGCAGAGATGGAAGGAGACAGAAAAGACAAAGGAGGAGAAACACAGCGATTGGATAATCTGTGACAGCACTCTCATATTTCAAGAAGTTCTTGGACTCTGTCTGTGCCTTTGTCATCGTCGATCTATAAACATCAGACCTAATTATTCAGATATATACTCCTAACTGTGTTTGGTCGACTGTGCCTATCTACCGTATGTAATGCAATCCATCACCAAGTGGGAGAGACACTTCATAACCTATATTCTTCATTGAGAGTCCTGTGAGCTCTAGTCTCTAATTCTTCACTGTGTTATAGCCAAAATGATTAGAGGACCTTTATGTTTCCTTTTGCCCAGGAAAGTTCCAATTTTGTTTGTTGTCCCTTGTATTTATATATTTAGCACCCCCTTTTACTCTCCAAATGGTTCCATTTTGAGAAAATGTTAGACGGTCCGTTTATCAAAGTGGATCCAGCCAATGTGTTCCAAGCCACAGGTGTCATAATATGTCTCTTTAGTCCTGTCTCTGAGACCTTTTATCACTCCTACCCAGTAGCTAAGGTTTCTTATAACAGTTATTTGGTTCATTTAAGAGGTAGAGTTTACAAACCTTTAAAGTCCCTTATGTGTTACAAGTAAATCAGGAAATAACTACTTCAAGGGTAGCTACTGTATACTGTGACCCTTTGCAATCTTGAAGTATACCTGGCTGCACCCGCAAGAGTATTCAAGGTTGGGCTGTGTAGGAATTTGGGGAGTGATTGAGGGAAAAGACATGACCGTGAGAGGCAGTCACATGCAACAAGCTTAATTGGGCAGCGCGTGGACAGGGTTGCGTGAGAGGGCAATTCCCTCACAACAGGTGACTATGCACAAGCTTATGGCACAGAGGCCACCATCCTGAAGGGGAGGAGGGTGTGGTAGTGCCTGGTGGAGAGGGCCAGCAGGCTGGGGCTTCCCTGTCTAGGTGGTGTTGCTTAAGTACTGCAGGGCATCCTGGGTCAGAGAGCTGTGAATGGTAGCAGTATCTTTGGGGCTCCATGGCCCAGGGCTTTCTGTGACTCATACGTGTGGGGTGTGCAGGAGTATGTGAAGGAGGCAGCTGCTCAGTGGTTAAACATCCCTTTGGGCTATTTTTAGGACAGTTGGTTTGTAACATTTGAGATTGGTGCTGGTGGGCTTTTGAGTGACTAGGACTCAGCCTGCTGAGAAGAGATAGCCTAGGAGTCCATTACCAGGGTCATCCTTGGCTTCTTTACGTAACAAGCTGATCCTTGCATCTTCTCAGACCCCAGTGAATGAAGGACAGGACCATTCTGGGTCCCAAGGGTGCCTGGGTGGCTCAGTTGGTTAAGTGTCCCACTTTACAATTTTATGGATTCAAGCCCCACCCCAGGCTCCGTGCTCAAAGTGCAGAGTCGGCTTGGGATTCTCTCTCCCTCTTTCTCTGGCCCTCCTTCACTTGTGCTTTCTTACTTTCTCAAAATAAATAAATAAACCTAAAAAATAAACAAAGACAATTCAACTTGTATGCTATATTACCCTCACAGTGAGAGGGAAAGTAGCAAATACCCGGACAAACCAGTGGCTTTTTATTCATCAGTTAAGGCTTTAAGACAGTTTTCCAAACATAGAGCAGTGAGGCCACCCCTGCTGCGTCTCCGACTCCTTGCCATCGTGTAATCGTAGTCTCGTCCTCTTTCCTCGCACAACTCTGAACTGTGTCCAGGCGGACGTTTCCACTGCAGCATGGCGCACAACGGGATCACGTTAATTTGTAGTCGTTTATGATGCCGATTTCATTAATATTTATTCTTACACTGTACTCAGCTTCTGAGCAAGCTTAATAGGTTTATAACATCATAGGATTCTCTCAGGTCTGTCGCCAAGATGAATATGATGGTATAGATAATATGGCAAATATTAACTTTTCTCCGTTCTTAATAAAGGATGCTCTCCTTGACTGTTTTCAAGGACATGGAGGCTAGAATAGAGTCTAAAATTATGAACTCTGTATCAACATTTATGAGCCTGAGCCCACAAGACAAGGAAAACTTTGGTTCTTTTTTAGAAAGCTAGGTTTATTCAGTTTGTCCAAGGATCCACATTAATTAAGTACCTTGGGTCTTCTCTATAGCACAGCCCCAGGCACCTGCTAGTGGCTGGGTGCTTAGGTCCGGCCAAGACCGGTAGCCTACTGCTAACTGTAGTAATAATAGTCCTTTGCATGAGTCCATTGTTTCACTCTTGTAAAATAACCTGCCGTGGGGCCCCCCGGGTGGCTCAGTCGATTAAGCATCCGACTCTTGATTTCAGCTTAGGTCACAATCTCACTATTCATGAGTTCAAACCCCTCATATTGGGCTCTGCACTGACAGAGCAGAGCCTGCTTGGGATCCTCTCTCTCTCAATCTTGCCCCTCCCCCACTTGCATGTTCCCATTCTCTCTCTCAAAATAAATTAATTACTTAAAACAAACAAACAAACCCTCCGTGAGTGCCATTGCCCTTCCTGCAAACTTCCTCACATGTGCCTCTCCTCCCTCTCACATTCACCCCTACCTGTAATTGGACAATGTACTCAGCTACAGGCACTCTGCCTCAACTCTCGAGTAATGCAAGCTTCTGTCTCACTTTCCTTTTTCCTTTGACTTCCAGGCATCATCATCCTTACTTAACTCACTTAAAAATATTCTGCATTTTTTCATTCACTTTTTTTCTATTAAAATTTTGGGAAATTCCAAGATAGAAGCAAGTAATTTCTAATTTCTTACCTGAAGATGACCGCTGTTAACGTTTGGCTACATTCCTTCTCATCACCATGGGTACTGCCCCAGGAGAGGGGAGAAAGAGAATAAGATATGTAGGAGAGTTAAAGATTGAGAAAAATAAAGACAAGGAGAGAGTTCAAGGTAGGAGCTACCAGAGCTGAATGTAAGTTAAGGGAGACAGAATACACACACTTGAGTGTTTTATGTAATACTGTAGTTACTATTTGGCAGGTTTCTTTCTCCCTTAGAACTATACTGTAAGGATTTCATATTTTTTCTGGAATATCTAAGATCCCTCTCATGCCAGATTGATGTAATAGGAGGTATTTATTACATTTTGATGTTCTTTTCATACTTTATCCTAAAAACCACTGTAGTAAATATGTTTGAAGATAAAGGTTTATCTGTTTCCTAGAATTATAGTAGTTATGTTGTGAATACTTGGTATTCTTCTAGAGTATTTTAAATGCATACATTCTGTATGAAAGCAAGCCTTTGATGCATGTTGCTAAACTGGCCTCCGATATACTTTGCTTAGATTCACTACCATGTTCCTACTTTCCCAACCCTTAACTCCTATTATCTACATTTCTTTTGAAATTTTTTTTTCTGATTTTCAGTTAAAAAAATAAAAAATGATACTTTACTGTGTCCTGTGTTGGTGACCAGTGTGACTGAATGATTTTGTATTTTGTTGTTCTTGTTGTTAGTTGGCTTTTTGTTTTTTCAGTAAATTTCCTGTTTCTGTCTTTTGCCAAATTTTATTTCATGGGTTTATTTTTTGTAACTTATTTGTATGAGCTTTTACATATTAGGATTTCACGCTGCTTTATCATTCCTTTAAAACTCGTTAGCTGAGTGTCGGTTCTGATGAGCACGGAGGACTGTGTCTGCTGTAGCTTAAACGGGCTCCGTGCTTGGACAGCTGTGCACACCCAGTCATGATGTTCACGTTGACTACAACTTGCCTCTGCCTTTCCTTTTTTAATTTGCGTAGTTATCCATCTTTTTCTTTATAGTTTCTGTCTTCACTGTTTTGTTTAGGAAAAAGTCTCACATTATTCCTTTTCTTTATTTTATTGTTTTTGTAAACTGCCCCCCCCCCCCCCTTTTTCTCTATTCATTTAACCTCTTAATCCATTTGAAACGATTTTGGCACATGCAGTGAAGTGAGCACCTTACCTTTTTTTTTTTTTTTTTTTCTTTCTAGCCCAATAGTTAACTAATGATTCCAACATCATGTCTCCACTTATTAAAGAATTTATCATAAAACTGCAATTGAAATGACACCTCTGTTTCTAGATTTTCAGTTCAATTCCATTAATCTGTTTTTATATTACTGTGCTAGTAACATGCATTGATGTTTTTTTTCCCCCTGTATTATGCAATTTAATATCTGAGAGTCAAAATAACCTTGTTTATTTTTTAAAAATGAATATTCTTCATAGTGATTGTGGGTATAGTTTTATCGGCATCTTTCCATTATCCTATCCCTCAAAAATATATAACTTTAATCCCCGATTCTATAGAATCTTGCTTCCCATATTCACAGATATTGTTCTTAAAATTCTCTAATGTCTTCATGCCTAAATCCAATTGCTTGTTAGCCAGTCTACCAGTGTCAATGACATTTTATTGTATATTATAATACTTGAATAAATAACTATTCTCTCTTTGTAAATTTTAACCTTTTCCAAAATCATAGGCTCTTTCGATGCTGGCTCCTTCCTGGCTTATCTTTTTTATTCACCTTGCCCTCTCCTTGTATAGAGTAAACCTTACATGTTCCTCTTCTATCATTAGGAGGGACCTTTGGGGGCAGGTAGCTTTGAAAATGTATCATGAAACATTAAACAGTTTGAGGGAGGTCATGCTGAATTCTGGAGTACAGACTGGAAAATATTGATATACTATTTAGTTTTTGAAATGATATTTTTTAACTTCAATTCTTTTCTAGCAGCAGATGGACTGGTACTCTTCAGGGCAGGTCTAATATGGTCGAAACACAATTGTAGGAAAAAGATTTCTGTAATACTTGGTAAGAAGTGTGAGATACAAAAATCTATGTCTTGTTTCAGATGTTTAAGGTTCTCTTATAAAGTGAAAGATACTTGAAAAATTCTGAAAGTACAATCACCATTGCCATGGCACTTAGTTTCTTAGGGTCTTTCACTGGAGGAATTGCAATGTTTCCATTTTTTCAATGTTTATTTATTTTTGAGAGGGAGGGAGAGAGCAAGTAGGGGAGGGGCAGAGAGAGGGAGACAGGATCTGAAGCAGGCTCCAGGCTCCCAGCTGTCAGTGCAGAGCTGGACGTGGACCTCAAACCCACAAACTGTGAGATCGTGACCTGAGTCGAAGTCTGACACTTAACTGTCTGAGCTGCCCAGGCGCCCTGCAGTGTTTACATTTATGATATTTTACAGAAAGTTCCATGGTGTCCCTGTGTTGCTCTGCCTCCCCTACGATACACATGTAGAATAGATTGCATCCAAAGAGAGCATATCAGAAGTAGTGTAAGAAATGTGTTTTCACTTCAAAATCCATTTTTTAATTTTTTTTTTTTTTGGGATAACGTTTATTAATTTTTGAGAGAGAGAGGGAGAACGTGAGTGAGCTGGGGAGGGGCAGAGAGAGAGGGAGACACAGAATCTGAAGCAGACTCTAAGCTCTGAGCTATCAACATGGAGCCCAACACAGGGCTTGAACCCACAAACTGTGAGATCATGACCTGAGCTGACATCAGAGGCTTACCTGACTGAGCCACCCAGGCGCCCCTCTTTGAAATCCATTTTATTGAGTTGGATATCCTTATAGAATACCCTCTGTGAGTTTTCTCCCATCTTACAATTTTATTTATGCTGTACCTTCTTTAATAAAATGGAATTATGGGGGCACCTGGGTGGTTCATTCGGTTAAGCGGCTGACTTCAGCTCAGGTCATGATCTCGCTGTTTGTGAGTTCGAGCCCTGCGTCAGGCTCTGTGCTGACAGCTCGGATCCTGGAGCCTGTTTCTGATTCTGTGTCTACCTCTCTATCTGCTCCTCCCTTGCTTGCACTCCGTTTCTCAAAAATGAATAAATATTAAGACAAATTTTTAAAAAATGGAATCATGATTTTTTTTGTTGGCAGTATGGGAATTAGTTGTAAGTGTCAGAAAATGAGATAATCAGTTGGGCTATCTCTATTGAAAGAAGCAGATATACCCTCCTACTAGGTCCTGCCTTCCTCATAAGTCCCACTAACCTTTCTGCCTTTGACTCTTACCTGTTTTACAAGGGTTACCCAGGATGCATCAGTTTCAGTTCCTACACAGATTTTCTACATGAGTCTTGGTATTCTTTCTTGGTTCAGTCTCCACCTTCCCCAGATCAGTCAGTAAATCTAAACATAATTGTGACAACAGATTAGATTGAGCTTTGGTATATGGCATTTGCTTGCTTAGTTTTCTTGATATTTACAATATTATGAAAGATCTTATAGATTACTCTCAGAAAAAGAAAATCACTGTAAGTTATTTCAGTAGTTATGACTTTACATTCATAGGAGGTAATGCCATTTTAAGATGGGATTATGAGAAATGTAAGTAAACATTTTGCCATATATGTACATTTAATGTATATTGATATTGTATTTGTCATGTTGATATAAAATCTAAATAAAAATAGCATATCTCATTATAAAATATTCACTGTATACTTACAGTCTTTTAATTATCCCTGCTTTCTTTGTAATAATATTTATATAAACAAAACGAAAGGCACATCACAAAGTTTAAAGATTTTGGGGGTCGTGTTGCTTGGTTATCTATGTGAAGTTTAACTCTATATAATTGAGAATGTTCACTAAGGAATGACAACTAGTAGATAATTGTTCATGTGAAAGGAGTTATGTCTCCACATTCTCTTACATGATAGATATTGTGACTGTCTCTTCGACATCTGGTCCACCCATCTCATGTAACTTCCATTTTGTTTGGATGATGCTGACCAGTTGGTCACACATACTGTCTCTTGAAATGGTGATTGGTTCTTGTAATACCCTAGGGCTCAGTTAATTAACACATGACCTTCCATTCTCTAGAAGGACCGATTTAGGTGATTTCTTCTTCAGTAGTTGTATGAGGAGGGGAAACCTCTTTACCCGCTTATCTGGAACTTGGCTCTCCTAAGACCAAGGCCTTTGGATCATAGGACGCTTGATTTCTTGATGATGATGCTGAGGTGTCCAGTCAGCAAACACTGAATTACACCTTACCTCTATACTTCCCTGTTCCATCATCAAATAAACCCTTTACTGATCTTGTCAGTTTGAGTTGAGTTTCCAGTTATTTGCAGATGAAAGAAACCTGATTTATATGCTCAGTGCCGTGGATATAGTTCTGACCTGGATTCCAAATTAGGAACCTAAATTCTTGTCTTAGCTTTTCCATTTACTTGCAGTTTGACCTGAGACAAAGAAGTTACTTTTACTTAGAGAGGAGTAGAATGAGGTGACATAAAATGCTCCTTGTAGGTCTAAAACTCTAGAATCTTGTGATCCTAAATTGGGTTCCAAATTAAAAGCAGGGGTAAACAAAAAACAATATGTGTTTTTTGTTTGAGGAAGATCATTAACTTGTTCCAGAGCTAGACTCATCCTCCAGGAACCTGTGGCAAAATACAGACCTTGAGAGTCGGATGACAGGTTTGTGCAGTCTTTGGGATACATTAAGGTGATGCACATCAAAGTTTCATCTGGGTAGACATTACCATGAGCAAATAATGCCACGGAATTTCCTTATTAACTATGTGAGCCTTTAGTTTTGTTTCTCTGAGGTCTTTTATTTCTAAGATTCTGAAAATTATAATTTCTCTGTTGCACACACATACACAATATACAGTTTTTACATTCTCAGTAATGCCTTGATATAGAAACTTGCCAAAACCTAACAATCAAAAATATTATTAGAAGTAGTATTTGTTTTCATTTATGGTTCATGATAAATTACATTTATATTTATTTATATTATATTTATATTTATATTATATTTATATTTATATTTAAAAAAATACATATATATACACTTAAGTTTATGTATTTATTTTAAGAGAGAGGGAGTGTGCCCGTGTGCACATGAGCAGAGGAGGGGCAGAGAGAAGGAGAGAGAATCCCAAGCTGTCAGCTGGGAGCTGTTAGCACAGAGCCTGACTTAGGGCTTGATCTCACTAACTGTGAATTCATGACTGAGCTGAAATCCAGAGTTGGACGCTTAACTTACTGAGCCACCCAGGTGGCCATAAACCAGTATATTTTTAATTGCTGTCTGTTTTTGATTCACAAGATTTATTTCAATAAATGAATGCCAGATTTTGTGTTTTTTAAATCACTATGACTTTTTTTTCATATTGCTTAAAAATGAAAGCATGAAGGGGCTCCGTCGGTTAAGCATCAGACTTTGGCTCGGGTCATGATCTCGCGGTCCGTGAGTTCGAGCCCTATGTCGGGCTCTGTGCTGACAGCTCAGAGCCTGGAGCCTGTTTCGGATTCTGTGTCTGCTTCTCTCTGTCCCTCCCCCACTCGCACTCTGTCTCTCTGTCTCTCTGTCTCTCTCTTAAAAAATAAACATTAAAAAAAAAGTGAAGACGTGAAAAGTGTCATGGCTATTACAATTTTTGTTTGTTTTTTTTAAGGACACGCAAGTATGATTTACCTTTGATCATTGAAACTGTGAGCAAAGACAAGATTGCATGAAAATTACTGGAACTAAATTTAGTCTTGTCAGAAGATACAATCTTATAACCTTTTAGTTTTTGTGTTTTTTTTTTTTTATATAACTATAAAGCTGCAAGATACCGCTAGTAAGCATTTTATATAATAACTATTTGGCAAAACTTAATTTATTCCCAGGTCTTAACAACAGGTCATTGTTTCAGAGACAACACTTAATGATGAGAACCCCACAGTCCAGGGTGATAGCAGGTATGTCCCACGTTGGGCAAGAAGAGGAGATTGAATGTCAGTTAAGGAATTAGTTTAGGTTCCATCTCATACACACTTATTTGCATTCAGGTAGGAATAAACTTGGAGAAGAGGTCTTCATCTCTGTGTGATTTCCAAGATTTAGAAGCCTTAACATTCAGTGATGAGGAAACATCTCAGAGGGACCATTATTGGCCTGTTATTTTGGCTTCTAAGAAATAAAGACTCTTTGGTGGATAACCAAATTCTGTATATGGCCTCTTACTTTACAAAATATGCATTTTCTTAAAGCTTGTATTGGCACCTTTTCTGCAGTGGCTGCTCCATTGGCAGTCTCTTGCTAGAAAATGGGTAAATTGCATCCTAGAATGGAAAAGAGGAGCAGAAAGGTTCCTGTGCTCACGTATTTCTCTAGAACATACTTGGTTCTGTTTATTATTGCTCTTTGAAAATGCAAGTACTCCCTGGAACAGATAAACTGCTCAGTCACAAGAGAACCACCTTAACAAGGTGGATTCTGTTTTTTTCATTGGCTGACAAAAAACAGAATGAAATTTTCAGGCGAACGGAAGGAAACTTTGGAGCTGAGTTTTCTGCAGAGCTTCTCTGACTAGAAATGTTGGGCTAGGTGGCTAAGGGTAGGAGTACAAAGAGCTAGAAAATAAGTCAGTTTGTTTTGCCTAGATTCCTGGAAACCTTTGAATCCATGAAGAACCAATGTATATCTTCTACTGATCCTTACACAGGAGTGTCTGTGGTGGCCAGGTAGAGTGCTTAAGGTTGCCTCTTAAGTCCTAATGCCCTTTACCCCCTCCAGTGCCATTAAGTGTTAATTTAAATTTTGGAATCCACTTTAAATGTGTGGATTAAATGGCAATCTTGTAGTTTATCATTAATTTTTTTTTAAATATTTGTTTATTTTTTACAGAGTGAGAGAGAGAGAGACATGGGGGAGGGACAGAGAGAGGGAGAGAGAATCCTAAGTAGGCTCCATGCTGCCCATGGAGCCCAAAGCAGGGCTCAACCCCATGACCCTGAGATCATGACCTGAGAGGAAATCAAGAATCAGATGCTCAACCGACTGAGCCACCCAAGTGCTCCTCATTAATTTTTATCTGACTTGTTTACACCAAAGAAATAAGAGTATTCATGAAACAGCATGACAAATTTTTACCAAAGTTCCATTTTTGAATCTTGCTTTGAAGATTTTTGAAATTTTTGAATCATCCAAAGATGGTAATTTCTTTTGTCAGGAAGATGTCTAATTTTGTTTGTTGATGCCACTGTATTGCTGTTTAAAATATAAACTTCCTTCTGTCATAAAAATCATATTAACATGATAATGGGTTGGCATGTGTAGGTCATCTGGTTTGTATGTGATACATTATTACAAGTTGTATGTATGAAAGTTAATGTACACATTAAGGGGGAAAGAACTGTATCAGAGAGCTAAAAGTTATAAAAACTTCTAGTTATTCTTTATTATGACACAATCTTAATTTTGTTTTTCAATATATGTGTGTGTATGTCTCTGTGTAAACACACACAAACCATTTCACGGAGATGTATGTATAACCAGTTGAGGTTAGAGATTGGCTGGTTTTGGGGATCACATTTCTATCATTGTCCCAACTCTTAATGTAAACATACTTATGTTTACATCCTTAGTATCAGTAATTTTACTTTTCTAATTTACAGAGGTTATATAAGACTGAAAAGGACGAAATGCAATTAAATGTTCCAATACAGAATTATACTGACACTGCTGCTATACGGATAAATGTGAAAACTATGTCCAATAAAACCATTGGCTGTTAGGTAGTAGTGAGTTGAATCAGCTCTAAATGGTCAAACAGGAGTTGATGTTAAAAATAAAGAAGGGAGGGTGCCTGGCTGTCTCATCTGGAAGAATATGTGCCTCTTGATTTTGGGGTTGTGAGTTCAAGCCCCACCTTGGACATAGAGCTTAATTAATTAAAAAATAAAAGGGTGTCAATGTGTAACCTATCCAAGTATGCTTTACTCAGAAGTTGTCCTAGTTAAGGTTTTTTACACTTCCAAATAACAAAGGCATGCCTATTTAAACAGCAGACATATTTATTGGAAGAGTATCTTGGGTGATTCATAGAAGTGAAAAAATTGCATACAGAGCCGGACTAGAGAGGACCCGCTTGCCATGAGCCCTGCGCATTGGCATCGTGGCTTATACAGCTCCCATTAGCACTCGTCACCTGGAGCTGCTGTTGATACCCCCAAAACTGGATGTTGCTGCTACAGTCAGGATGGGTCTGTCACTGTCCCTCCTTCTCTAGGTCACTAACTTCTCACTCAAAATCCAGGACATGTCCCTCTTATTGGCTGAGTCCAAGTAGTCGGCCATGTTCCAGAGGCAAACAAGGCAAGCATAACAAGCTTTTGATTTCTAACATCAGATCTGGGTGTGGCCACTACTTCTCGACAGACTTCATATCTTGAAAAAGTCACCAAAGAAATGTTACAATAACCAGAAACAAATAAGTAAAAACTGAGACAAATGTCCACTATAAAGTTGAGTTAATTGCGCTATAAGTCCCTCTTGAGGATGGTATCTCTAAACACTCCTCTCTTCAAATAACTTGACACTTCAGGATTACCTGATTACTCTAATCAGCCGACTCAATTCAGGTTGAGACTATGATAAAGTAGAACTGCTTGTCTGATTGTTACATCTGTGAAGAAATGGGAACAGTTAAACAGTTAATTGGTGTAGATGTAAATGAGATGATGTGAGTGGAGACCTTGGGATGGCAGATCTTCTACAGTGGGATAATTGTAATAAAGGACAGTTCAAAGCCTCTTATGGTCTGCTCAATTTGCTCGTTAAAAATCTATTATGCTTCAACAGAAAATCACTAGTTACACTGTCTGTCAAAGGGCAAATATAACGTCTTCTACAAACAATTATTTAGTGCTTACTGTGTGCATGCGACTGCACTGTTGTTTACAAGGTACACACTTTGATGTCAGAGTCCTGTTGCTCTTTGGCTTCTGGTACACATCGCCTTTAATCAGGTTGGCAGGATGAAGTGTTGCCTGTGGAAAGTAATTACGGGTTTTCAGGGGAAATGACAGTGTAGAGCCAGCTAGATGGTTGTTGTCACGCTGAAGGGTGTATGAAACACATACACCAACTATGGGCTCTCTGTCATGAGACCCCTTCCAGAGATAATGACAGAGCTGCTTTCCGGACTGATAGAATCAGAGAACAACCTGATGGGGGTGCTGCCTTCACCTTGGGTGAATTACCGTGCTGTCTATTCAAGAAGATCAGAGAAGTTAAAAAGAAAATATTAAATAATGGGCAAGCACTGCTGGATACGTGCTCTGAGATGCATTTAAATGTAAAGAAGTGTTGTAAAAGTGGGAGTGGTATTGAAATTTTGATTACTTGGGAGAACAGTTCGGAGGTGGTATTGATTCCGATTCTTTTCAGGGAACTACATGGCCGAGCCAAGGATCTTGCTGTAGATCCTGAGTAAATGTTGATGTCTAATTGTAGTAATAAATTTACACTGTGATTTCATTGGCAGTTCGGAGAATAGTGCTTGATGGAAAAAAGCTGTGCATTGTGCAGCAATGTGTA
The DNA here is from genome assembly GCF_046562875.1 of Panthera onca. NCBI lineage: Eukaryota > Metazoa > Chordata > Mammalia > Carnivora > Felidae > Panthera > Panthera onca. Next base: position 86,512,056 of record NC_138340.1, on the reverse strand, counting down.
CATTTCATATCACACAATGCTCGCATCTGAGATGGGTTCATGAGCAAGGGTTTTCATTCAGTATATTTTTATTGTCACATGCTTTTAGATTAATTGTCCTTGTGTACAATTTTACTTGGCCTGTTTTTACTGTTCCCTTACATTAAATCATCTTTATAGATGCATGGAACAAAATGTATTGGCTGTTCCTCATTCAGTCATTCAGAAGTACATTCATTTGACTTTTATTAATCGAGTGCCTAATATATATCAGACATTGATTTAGGGATTAGAACCAACAAACAAGAAATAATCACCTCCCACCACGAGCTTGTATTCTAGGACTCTGTGAGCATGGGAGTATATATTTATTTATTTAATTTTTTAATTGAAATTAATAATAAATTTTATTTAAAATTTTTAACATTTATTTATTATTTTTGAGAAGCAGAAAGAGACAGAGCACGAGGAGGGGAGGCACAGAGAGAGAGGAAGACACAGCAGCAGGCTCCAGGCTCTGAGCTGTCAGCACAGAGCCCAATGCGGGGCTTGAACCCATGAACTGTGAGGTCATGACCTGAGCCGAAGTCGGATGCTTAACCGGCTGAGCTACCCAGGCGCCCCAGCATGGAAGTTATTGCATTAATCTGAGCCCCTGCACATCATAGGCAGTGTTGGTGAAGTGTTCTCCACTTTGCTTGACCCTATGTCATGGGTTAGTAAGGATAACCCAGCAGTGACACATCAGTGCATGAGGAAGCAGAACTCATTAGAAATGAAGAAGAAAAAACTGGAGGGCAATACCTATGAGCTGAGAAGGGGTGGAGTGGGAGGAAGAATAGGTAATAGTTAACATTAGATGAGGCATTTATTCCAGCACTCATTCATTCAGGAAACATTTCTTGAATATTTGCTATTTGGTAGACATTTTTCCAGGGATGAGACATGTAGCAGTTACCCGGACAGATAAATTTCCTGTTGTAAATGTAATTCCTGTTGTATAAGTTAAGGGAGATACACAATAAACCAAAAGAATATTTAAAAAGAGATTTTGTAAAGCATGCTCCAAGGATTGGTAACTGGAGGATCATAATTCTTAATCTGTTGCCTGGGCAGGCTGCTTTGAATGTGATGGTTAATAAAGATTCTCTAAACTGAAGAGGAAAACGTGGCGGAGGAAGCAGCCATGTGCAGGTGGGGAGGTGCCGCGCCGGGCAGAGGGAGTGGTTGGCGCAAAGGCCCTAAAGCCCAGGGAGGTTTTTGTGTCCCAGGATCAGAAGGGCCCATATGACTGGAGCTTAATGAGCACGTGCGGGAGTGTCTGAGAAGAGTTCAGAGAGGGAGCCAGGTTCAGATGGCATATGGTCTTCTAGAAGAGCGTCCGCAATATGTGGCAATGACTGTTTATTTTCCTCACTAGAAAAATTGCTTTCTCAATATTAAGAAGATAAGTAGAAGAAGTAAGGAAGATACAGTTGACTTTGATCAACACAGGGGTTTAAGGGCGCTGACCCCCCTAAACACATAGTCCAAATTCCTCATGTACCTTGTGACTACCTAAAAATTTAAGTATTAATAGCTTACTGTTAACTGGTAGGAGGCCTTATTGATAACATAAACAGTTGATTGACACATATTTTGTGTATTACATGTATTAGGTATTACCTGTATTAGGTAACATAATCTTAAAGTAAGCTCTGGAAAATAAAATGTTATTAAAAAATCATAAGAAAAAATACACTTACAGTAATGTACTATAAACAATCCATGCATAAGTGGACCCACACTGTTCAAACTCATATTGTTTAAGCTGTATACTCTTAATTCTTCACTCGGGTATAAATAACATTGAGGTGCTTTTATTTCTCTTTCTGCCCATATCCACTTACATGCACATGCATGGAGGCACAAACACATGCAGGTACACATGCAACTTTTTATTAAATTGAAGTTATACTCTTTATATGTTTTTTTTTTTTTTTAATGTTTATTTCTGAGAGAGAGAGGGAGAGGCAGAGTGCAAGCGGTGGAGGGACAGAAAAAGAGGGAAACACAGAATCTGAAGCAGGCTCCAGACTCCGACCTCTCAGCATAGAGCCCGACACAGGGCTCCAACCCATGAACCATGAGATCATGACCTGCACTGAAGTCAGATGCATAACTGACTCAGCCACCCAGGCTGGTTTTAAAATCAGTGTTTAAAATCAGTTTGGGCGCTTATTGTGTTGAGAATGTTTGTCAAGGTCATCAAATGTAATGATACATAAAACGGTCTTACATAATACATAAAATATTACAATATCATGTAACAATAAATAATATATAAAATATAATTTTAACGGCTATATGGATATATGAAGATCTGTGGCTCATTTCTAAAAGCTCCAATTTTTTAGTATCACAAATATGAATTCCATAAACATTTTTATATAAAAACCTTTGATTTCCTTCACAGAGATTGCTAAGGTGGAGCCATATCAGAAGTCATTATTATGTGGATACAGCTTGCCAAAATTTCCATCTGAAATTGTAAGCAGTGTATGAGTGTCTTCATCTTTACTTCCTTTGTCACACTGGTTATTATTATTTCTTAAATATCTGAGATGGTAGATGACAGACAGCATCTCATTTTATCTTTCTTTGTGGTTTTGTTTAGGACACAAAGTCAGTTTTCTTTACTATGATGTCACTGTTATAGCTACCTATATCTGCATAGTACATGACCCAAAACATAGTGGTTTAAAACAACGAACATTTGTCATAGTTTCCATGAGTCCAGAATTTAGGAGTTGCTTATGTGGGTAAAGATGATGTCTTAACATGGGTAAGGTCATCTGATGTCTTGACTGGAGGTGGAGGGTCTGCTTTCAAGGTGTGTTGATTCCCTGGCTACTGCAGGAGGTATCATTGCCTTATCACACGGGTTTCTCTACATCCTGCTTGCCTGTCATAGCTGTCTAGCCCCACTGTGAACAATCCACGAGAGCATGAGGACGAATTCACAGTATCTTTTATGAACTCATCTCTTCAATTGCACACTGTGTCTTCTATGCAGTTTGTTAGCAATGAATCACTAAGTCGGGCCTTGCACTTGAAGCAAGGAAGATCAGAGAATTTGTAGACATAGTTGAAAGCCACAGAATACTTTTTACCAGTGTCTTCCTGGCATATTAATAGGGCACTGAGCATGTTGGTACAGCTCTTCTTGCTATTGGACAACTCATGTACCACCTCACTATCGAGAGTACAAAAGTTACTCAGTCGGCGCTTGTTTACATGTTTGTCATCTGATCCAACTACCTTGCTTCCAACATTGTTGTTTTTTTTAAATTTTGGAATGCTCCAGCTTTGCTTGTAATCATGTTTTATAGGATAACCTGTTTTTTAGAAGTTTATATTGAGGGAAAAAGTTGTCATAGATTCTGTTTCATAAATTGGTAATTGTGGATTTCTGCTTAAATGAGCTTTGACTTCTATAAATCTGCAATTTTTTTGTGTGTATGGACCATTTGTATTGTTTACCATTTATTGTCTAGGATTGTAAATACTATTTATTTCAAATGAGGTAGATTCAGGATACAAGAAAACACTGATTAGAGTATTACATTTTAGTTAGTGTTTTCCTTGGTTCCAGCCATTACACTTGAATCCTTTTATCTTTTTGGCTCTCATCACCAACTGTCTTTCTAAAAGTTCAGTTTCTTTCAACTTCCAAACAGGGATAATAAAAGAAACTTATCCACAGGTAGTTGTGGTGCTTAAGGGAAAGAATGTTATGTATTCAAAGCTATGACATGTTAGTTACTGCTTTGTTAGTGGTGGTGGTAGTCATGATAATCTGAGGACAAAAATCAGCAATTTGAAAATTAGCAAGCTTGCGTGAAGTTTGGCCCACTGGAACAGGTTCACTTATGGATGGTAAAAGGTGTATCAATTTATAATTACTAATTTCCATTGTAATAGAATAAATATATTTTATGGTGTAAAGAATGGATATGTAGTGAGAAACAATCAAGATCATTTATTCAGTTACTGCCTTATAGGGGAGAAACAAGTAAAAATAAATGGCTCCAGCTTTTGAGATTGAATGTATGAATTGTGGTATTTTGAGTAATAAGGGGAAACTCTAGAGGACAGCTATATTCTAGAGAAATCAGTGGCTTTGCTTTCCTACATGATGAATCTGAGCTGATGGTTGGCTCTCTGGTAGCTGCCTAATGGCAAGTGAAGTTGGAGGAAGGGTAGCAGATACGTAGTTTTATAGAGGTGACAGTTGACATAAAAAAGCAAGAGCAGAGGATGCAAGTGGAGAATGGAGCCAGAGTCTCATGGGACTGGTGACGTCAACATGACATCCACTGCAGCAAGGGAAGGACTTTGTAGTTGGTCAGATGGGGATGCGGTTCAAGAAAGATGCTTATGGAGAAAATACAATGGAGTTTGAAGTCATGAGTATTAGAGCAGTGAGAGGCCATAATGAAATAAGTCAAACAGTGAGTGAGAGCTAAAGAAGTAGTTAAAGGGAGTTTATTTATGGTAACATTAAGAGAGTTTGTAGTTCAAATTAACCAGAGTGGCCAAGTTTTTTAAAAAGATTCGCAATGCTCATTGTTAGCCATTGTGTAGAACATCTGGAACTTAAATTGGACATTGGACATGGGGATGCCCATTTTTACAGCTACCACTTTGGAAAATTCTTTGGTAGTATCTAACCCTATGATCCAGTGGTTCTTAGAATATACCTAAGAGAAATGAGTGCAATTGTCTACCAAAAATCATGTAGAATTATTCACAGTGGCTTATAGCTGTAAACAACTCAAATGTACTTTGACAAAAGACTGGATAAATAAACTGTGTCACGTTCGTAGACTGGAATATTGCACAGCAAAAAAACAAAAACAAAAAACAAAAGAAAACCCCAAAATACTGCTACATGCAACAATAGTTATAAATTTCACAGAGTGAAGAGCCAAAGAAGTCAGACAGAAAAGCGTACTTACTATATAAGTCAATATACATGAAGTTCAAGAACAGGCAAAACTAACATGTGCTAACAGAAGTTGGAATAGCGGTTATCCCGAGTGTGGGTTGCTGAGGAGGGAGGTAGCTACTCACTCAAATGAGAATGAAGACACAGGAATAAAGTCTAAAACAGCAAAATCAATAAATAACAGGACAAGTCAGAAATAGCTGAGGAAAGAAGAGCTATGGACTTAATCACCTAAAGCCAATGATGGATCTGTAATTCAAGATATGGAAACCAGAGAGGAAGAATAACAAGATAGAACTATGTATCAATGTAAGAGTCTCTCTTGTCTGTGTTTTTATTCTTTGAAGTCACAGTTTAAGACTTGACATGGGGGACACCTGGGCGGCTCAGTCGGTTAAGTGTCCAACTTTGGCTCAGGTCATGATCTTATGGTCCAAGAGTTGGAGCCCCACATTGGGCTCTGTCCTGACAGCTCAGAGCCTGGAACGCGCTTCAGATTCTATGTCCCTCCTCTCTCTGTCCCTCCCCTGCTTACTCTGTCTTGCTCTGTCTCTCAAAAATAAATATGGAAAAAAAAAAAAAAAAAGACTGGACATGGGGGACACCTGGGTGGCTCAGTCAGTGAACCGTCCAACTCTTGATTTCGGCTCAGGTCATGATCTTACGGTTTATGGGTTCGAGCCCTGCATTGGGCTCTGGTCTGACAGTGCAGAGCCTCCTTGGGATTCTTTCTCTCCCTGCTCCCTATCAAAATAGATAAATGAACTTTAAAAAAAAAAGAAAGAAAGAAAGACTTGACATGGGGAGGAGGGGAGAATATAAATGAAGAGCTTGATCCTTTCTTGCCACTTTCTTCCTAGTATCTGTGTGCTGTCATTAGCTCAGAAAATTTTTACTGAGTATCTCTTATGTTGCAGACATTGAGATAGGGGTGAAGGATATGCTGCATTTGAAAGATGATGTCTTTACCTTAAAGAACTTATAGTCAGGCAGTGAGGATTGTCAGACAAAGAGTTTTAAGAGATGTACAAGTACCATGGAAGCGTATGGAAGAGTTCCTGACTCCTGAGGTGAATAGAAAGCATGGGGGGATTTCAGGTAGTGCACAATGCAGTTATGACTCATAAGGAAAATGGGGACATACAAGACTAGGGAGGTAAGTAGAGACCAGGTAATAAACGGACTCGTATAACATGTGCCCTGAGAAGCCTGCACTCTTGAGAGTGGACACATTTGGGTTTGAATTTTATGACTTGTCTGTAAAATGGGGAAAATGGCGTCTGTCCATTTTGCAGGGTTGTGAGAATTAAAAACGTAAAGCCCCGCTGGTTGTTATTTTAGTGAGGGTAGCTCTGTCATGGCCGCGGGGCTCTTAGAGGTATTAAAGAAGGAGGATAAGAAGTGGATTTATTGTAAATTCACACTGGCAGCTTTACTGGGGTCTGGGCTAGAGGACTGCACAATCGGATTTGGAAGGCCAGTGTGAAGATTGCTGCAGAAATCCTGGAAAATGAAAACAGTCTGAAGGGCATATGCGGGAGAAGGTGACAGATGAAACAGGAGAGACTACAGGGCGTACTGAGCCACTGCATGTGAACATTGAGCGACATGAAGGTATTTAGGTTTCTGGTTTGGATAATCAGATGGCCTCTGGCCTTTTTCACTAAGGACCAGTGTGCAAGGGGAGCATCAGGCTTCTCTTGTGAACGGCTTATGCTTCTTGGCAATTGTCCATGCCATGTAAGCTTGTGCTCCGTTGCCCGCCAAAGGAACCACCGTCCCCTCTCGGTGTCCTCTTGCTATCCTCTCTTATAGATCGGGACTCTGGATTAAAGCCGCCTGGACATGCTTTTTTGTCTTTTCCCTCTCTTAAGGTATTTAAAAGGCTCCTCAGATTTCCTGTCTTAGTAAGGATTTCTTGTCATCGTGTTCTATTCACCATCCTTAATTTTATTGTCTTATTTTTTGTCTCAGGTATCTCTCCATTTCTCTTTCTATTCCCATTTTCTCTAAAGCTCATCTTTGCTTTTCATCTGTTTAATCATTACGCCAGGCACCTTGCCTCATGTGGCCAAACTACTTTCTCAGCCTTTGGCCAGCCATGATCCTTATGACTCTAGTAATTAACTCTCTTCTTTTTGGGGGTGTCTAGTGTGTATTGAATAAAAGGAAGGGAAGAGAAATAAGAATAGATAGTGTGTGATTGGAGGGAGAGTGAATAACTGGGTTGCACCAGCATATTTTTGTATTAAATAAATAAATCCCAAACAGTGTGTCTCCATTTTGTTTTAAAAATTTTTTTAATGTTTATTCATTTTTGAGAGATAGAGACAGAGTGAGAGTGGGGGAGGGGCAGAGAAAGAGGGAGACACAGAATCTGAAGCAGGCTCCAGGCTCTGAGCTGTCAGCACAGGGCCTGGCGTGGGGCTTGAACCCACGAACTGTGAGATCATGACCTGAGCCGAAGTCGGATGCTTAACTGAATGAGCCACCCAGGCGCCCCTCCAGTTTGTTTTATATCAAGGTCACTGTTTGTTTCATCTGTTTTTGTAAAAGAACCTTTAGAAGTTAATTTCATATTTATGATATTATATGAACATTTTCAATTGAAATACTATTTATAGAGATAAAAATATCTGAAACATTAAATCTTAGCCACTATTATGGAATTTTTTTAAAAGACAAATTTTAATTTTGGTGCAGTTATAATACCACTGTATTTCCTTTGGTGAGTTTTAATCTTTCCATACTCTGTATATTTCACTAACTTTAAAAAAAAATATTAAAAACAAAACTTTACACCAAAAATAGATTTTTCCTCTGCCTATAAAAAATATTTAAGTGACTGATTTCACCAAAAATAGTAAAGTCATTCTTTTCTATTTAATTTTTTTAATGTCTATTTATTTTTGAGTGAGAGAGACAGACCATGAGTGGAAGAGGGGCAGAGAGAGAGAGAGAGGGAGACACAGAATCTGGAGCAGGCTCCAGGCTCTGAGCGGTCAGCACAGAGCTCCATGTGGGGCTCGAACCCACGAACCACGAGATCATGACCTGAGCCGAAGTCGGATGCTTAACCGAATGAGCCACCCAGGCGCCCCAATAGTAAAATAATTCTTAACGAATTGTCGATTTTTGTTGTCCAAATAAGACTGCTTATAGAATCTATAGATTTATAGAGGTTGGCTTTAAAACCTTTCATTTCTTCAATTCAGCAAGGTAATCATTTATTGATATTGTATGTATTTGTATATGTATATTGTATATCATGTATTATATTGTATATATAAGTGCGACATGTTGGTTACACAAAAAATTCTATTTTTGTACCTGTAGTCAAGGAATGTAGGGCTAATGGGAGAAACAGACAAGTATCCGATAACATTCTACCTTAATACTATATTATAAGTTTAGGTTCTGTAATCAAATGTCTTGAGGTGAGTAGTTACTAAGCAAATTATTCTGAACTGTTTTCCTGTTTGGATTCAATATCACTTGATGCTGTGATGTAAACAGTTGTGACACTTAAGGACTATCATGAATATCGATATTAAAGTCAGACTTTAAACAAATCAATAAGCAAAAATTAGCAATCCAATGAAAAGCTAGCAAAGTATGAGAAAACACACACACATACACACACACACACACACACATACACACACACACACACACACACCAATAAACATATGAAAATGCTTATCCTCTTCCTAGAGAAATGTAGATAGAAACATCGGTGTAGCCTTTTTTAGCAAATATATATACACTGAAAAACAAATTTTGTTGTTGTTTATAAAGGATTTTGGGGGAGGCTTTTGACATTTGCCTTGAAACTATTTGAATCTAAATTAATTTGTCAATTTATGGAGGCTAGATTCTGTGTCCATTCCTTGGGATATTCCAGGTGCTGAATTTGGTAGATGAAAATGTATTTCAGTAGTAGTTTGTACTGGGATTGAAATGTAGATAGAGAACAAATCAAATACTTTCTGGATTCAGCCTTTTTTTAAAGAGTAATACAGTTCTTCTTATGGTTTATCTGGACAACAAAAAAGGTCACACACATTTTTGTTAAGAATTAGTCAAAGAGCTTTTCCACCAGTAGACAGTGATAGAAGGCTTTTAAGCATTGACCTGCCTTATTTGGGGTTCCGTAAGATACTATTTATGAGTTGATTTCTACAGCTGTTACAATTTATTTTACAAGTAAGTGATAGTAAATGTATAACCATCTTCACAAATGCTCTTCTGAACTCACTTAAGAGTATTTGGAGAAGCATATACTTATTGAATTCTGTAGAAGCCCAAGCGTATTCCAACAGTCTGAGACCTATGAAGGGCTCTGTCCAGGGATAACCAGTAGCTCCTGCACTTATAAATCTTAAATCAAAACCTGGATTTCAAATAGACAAAGGAGATGTACCTTATTATTATCTGAAGACCAGGCAATTTTTCTTTCATTTTTCAAATTGGCTTATTGAATAGAAATGCTTTTGTGGTTTTTTCAAGGTAATTGAATGGCTCCTGTAAGACTGTCTCTCTGTGTTATAAAAAATAATGTATTAGATGCACACAAAGAAATAAATCATCTTGTAGATCAAATAGATGATTTAATGAGGTAAAATATATTTCCGTCTATATTCCATCCAAATAAATTACATATATTTTCACTGTTTTATCGTCCTGTAGATGGAGTTGGAATCACTAAAAATAGCTAACCAAAAAATATAGTTATAAGATTCTGTATTGCCTCTCACTTCTCAGAATCAAATCCTGGATAAGGGAGAAAGAAAATAAAGAAGAGAATGATTGAAAAATCAAAAGTTTAGTGTATAAGGAAATGGAAAATGGGCTGCAAATAATGGCAGGTGGTTGAAGAATAAGGTATAATTTTAAGATAAATTTATCCTTGAGACAGCAACATTATACGTTTACATAGAACACAATAGACTTAACTAAAACTTTCATAAGGGTTTGCAGTAAAAGGCAGATATTCAGAAAAGGAACTCAGAGCAGATTAAATAAACTTCTGAATATATGTCCGTGAGTCCCCAAAATAAGCCAAAAGGACCTATCGCAAATGGGATTTGGGGATTTCTTGAATGAAATCCAAATGCATTGGGTTTTTTTTTGTTAAATAGAGGAACAAAACTATATAGACACCAAAATAAGAAAGAAAAGAAAAGAAAGGAAAAAAAAAACCCCTATTAGTATGCATGAGTTAGATGTGGCCCTGGAGATCTTAGATCAAAATATGATCAGGTTTGCATTGCTTTAGGAAATTGTAAGGCAATATTTAGAAAAAAAGTATACAGTGAAATTTAGCATTTCAATTTGAGAATAGCGCTTTGGTTCTAATGAGCAGATGCTCAACTGTGTATTGAGAGACCTGATGCAATTAAAAGATGTTTTTAGGTGGGAGGAGATCATTCAGCCATGTATCGCCTGTCAGCTCTGCCTTGGCCAGCTTTCCTTGTGACAGATGCAATTAGTTTTTCCTAAGTCTATTCAGCCAGCCACAAATTTGGCTATGGTCTCTTCAACAATAACTTATAAGACCTGGGTTTGGAAGAACACTTGCGTGTCTCTTTTTTAATATAGCAGAGATCAGATGTGTCAGTGCAGTGATATGAACATGCTTGATAATGGGATGAATCACACTGACTTTTCAGGAAAGAAGATAGAGACTGAAATTGGAAACAGGACACATCTAGTTGGGAGAATCTGCTTTAATATAGGTATATATTTTGATTTGTGAGTATATATATGTGATAAAGAGAGATACAGCTTTTTAAAATAAGGACAAGAATTCTTCTTTTTGAAGTAAATGGTTCCATCATTCAATGGTGTATCTTGGATGACATTTTATTTTTAACAATCATAGACGAGGAAGCAGGTGCACCTTGAGTAAGAAAGTAGAGCTTAGAGACGCTGTCATTTACTGGAGGCAAAATTTGATTCAACTGATATGCTTTCCCTTGTCCATTCTTTTCCTTTTCTTTCTTCATTTCTCTTCAGGTCAGAGGCTGGCAGCATAATTAAAATTTGAATTATTTATGAAGAGCCATTAAAGTGGGTGGCTTGCAGATTAGTCAAAGACAGCAGAGCTGACACTAAGCTGCATTTCTTTTACTCTATCACAATAAATGATACCTTGACGACATGCCTTGAAAATAAGCATATGACATTGAAGCTTTTACAAGAAAAATATATAAAACATTGTGACCATTTAAACTGAAGCAAACACAGTGTGTATCCATAATCATTATCATGTGCAAAAACGGGTCTTTGTGTGTGCGTATATACATAAAAGATCTTTCTCTGCCAATAATTCATTAATATTGAATAGAAATATAATTACCAAGGGGAACAGTTTTTTTGTAGATATATAAAGATATGACTAGAACTATAAATATACACACAAGGGTATCATTAAGTGCGCATTTTATATTTGGACAGGGACATTGAAACAGTTCAGAAACATCTGTCACCAGCGTGACGTGTTGAGAAGCAAAGAAATGGAAATGGGTGTCTGTTTTCTCAAAAGCATTAGGATCTGTAAACATAAACATCATTTTTTTTAAATCTGCCAATTAGAATGCGTTTATGAGCCTAATGCAATTTTTGAAAACAGTGAGAGCCTACCTAATAATGTTAAACTAGAATATTCTCCAAATTAACAGAGAGGAAAAAAACCCCACAAAACATATGATGTTTCTAAACAGCCTCATCCTATTCTTGGGGGGGGGGGTGGGAAGCATATTGTGATGCGTTTCATTTTGCATAGTGATTGAGGCAAACCTCTTTATTTTGCTTACTGTACCTGTGACTTTATTCATACTATTTAGAGGAAAATCAAACATACCTTTGCTTTCCTAGCTTTTTTCTTCCACTCCATGAAAAAATGGCCCCCAATGATGGATAACAATTCTAATTCCATTACAATTGAAAAAATATTAAATCTATCCATACCTTTATTTTCATTTTTAATATATTTCTTTTAAGATGTCCCTAAGTAGAATATATATTAATGTTCCATTGAAATAATCACTTGTGTGTAATATTTATTCAGTTACATTCATTTCTAATTTCAGAATTCATTCTCTGGATATAGGGTCAATCTTACGAGGTTTTTGTTGTTGCGCTTGTTTTTAATGAGAAAAGTGGTTTTTGTTTGTTATGTTTGTTTTTGAAGGAGTAGCAGTGTTTGTTATTTTTTATTTTTTAATTTGTTTTTCATGTTTATTCATTTTTGAAAGAGAGAGAGAGAGAGAGAAAGAGAGAATGAGAGAGAGAGAATGAGCAGGGAAGGGGCAGAGAGAGAGAAGAGGGAGACACAGAATCCTAAAGAGTCTCCAGGCTCTGAGCTGTCAGCACAGTTCGGGTTAAAGTTTCCTCGGTTTGTCTGGACCCAAATGACTGAAGCATGATGTTTTTTCCCCCCAGCATGTTGATATATCTATATCTATATCTATATCTATATCTATATCTATATCTATATCTATATCTATATCTATATCTATATCTATATCTCTATATCTATATCTATACCTGTACCTGTATCTATATATCTATCTATATCTCTATTAAACAGTAACATATCTCCCTTTCTTCTTGTCTTCTCTCTCATGCGTGACTGAATCTCCTCCAGCAGTTTTACATGTAGGTCTGTGTATGTTGCATGATAAAATAATAACAATAGGAAAAATAATGATAAATATAATAAACTTAATGCTTCTTGTTACTTGTTAGCATGGGAACATCACATGCTTTGTCTTTTCCAGAAAAAAAAAAAAAAAAAAAGCACAGATTGGTCAGCTTCCTCATTAGCATTTGAAATTGGCATTCATCGCCAAATAAGTCATTCACAGGGAAAGATTAATCCATTCTAACATTTGAATGCCAAGGTCATTGAAAGAAAAGTACTAGGGCGCCTGAGTCGCTCAGTTGGCTAAGCCTCTGACTTCAGCTCAGGTGATGTTCTGACGGTTCCTGGGTTCCAGCTCCGCTTCCAGCTCTGCGCTGAGCTCTGCATTGACAGCTCAGAGCCTGGAACCTGCTGCGGATTCTGTGTCTCCTTCTTTCTCTGCCCCTCCCCCACTCATGCCCTGTCTCTCCCTACCTCCGTTTCTCTGTCTCTCTCTCAAAAATAAATCCATATTTAGAAAAATTAAAAGAAAGAAAGAAAGAAAGAAAGATACCAGTAAGATCCTGGGCTTTACCAACACCAAAAAGCATTTACCCCATTTTTTCCACTTAGAATGAAAATATTATCTCTATTTCTAACATTCCCTTTTCTCCATTTAATGCTTATAACCTCTGCCATACAGTGGCTTATATTTGATTGGAAATGATGAAGTAGAGTACTGTCCTTACATAGAGGTGGAGCTACTACCTTCGTGATAATCTGGAGTACTTAGTGTTCTTTCTGTCCAATTCATATCCCGTCATTGATGGGGATAAGTGATATGACACTTCATTGATGGAGACCTGCCATGACATTTCATCAGCCTAAGGGAGGCTTATTAAAATGCAAATACATAAAAGGGATACATAGTAGATTGGCTTCAGTCACTCTTGACCTTGTGAGAAAAAAAACGGAAAGAGTGTCAGAGAAATCTGGAGATAATAAGTTTCTTTGAGCGCTACCTATACATGCTGCTAAGAAAACAAAGGTTATGGCACAGCGTAGGACTTACCAAAGTGTGTACCCCGTCACCCAAGGTATGAGAGGCATTCCCGAAAAAGTGGGCCATGATCCAATACATTTTGGGTATACTTTATAATCTATCTCTCTCCTCATAGATCTCACTAACTCTTGAATATTTAAAAGACATGGTAAGGTTTTTATTTAGGAAGTCTAAGTTTCTTTACACTAATGTTTTATGTATATTCTAATAATAATATATATGTATGTATAACATATCATTATAGTACTATTTGAATATTATATATGTGTATGCATGCATAAGATAGATTGTGTACATATGTATGTGTGTGTATATATATACATATATATATATATGTATATATGTATATATATGTATGTGTGTGTGTGTGTGTGTATCCTCAGACACACTTTCGTACAATTTGAAAGCTACTGGGGTAGGTGTAGAGAACCTGTTAAAAACAGCATGGAGCCTGCTTCAGATCCTCTGACCCCCTCACTGTCTGTGCCCCTTCCCTGCTCATGATCTCTCTCTCAAAAATAAATAATAAACATTAAAAAAAAAAAAAGCCTAGAACAAAATCTACTTCTATCAAACCAAGCAACTTTGAGAAAATTAACCTTTCTGAAGCCCAGTTCTTCACCTGTCAACTGGTACAAATAATTTCTCCTCACGTGACTGTATTGAGGATAGAAAGCCATAATATATTCAGAACTCTTAGAGAAGTTCCATCATATAGTCATTTGATAATAAAAAAGTTGAGATAATTGTATCTTTACAGTCCTGTTTTGCCTATTTCAAATATTTGCTTAGGATTAAGCTTTTGTAATTGGGTCTTGCTTGAATTATTTGCATATTGTTTCATGGGCACAGCATTACTCCTCAAGGAAGCCTTTTGTTTCCTGTAGCAAATGTTTGTTGTTTTTGCCTTCTTGACATTATTTTCACTTCTTGTGGAAAAAGTACTTGTATTCCATGTGATCGTGGTGGGATTGTAATATGTTGATGTTGATGACAGTATCATTAATAGTGACCATAAATGACATTTGCTGAGTGTCAGGTACCATTCTAAGTACTTTATATATATTAACTCATTTAACCCTTACACCAACCCATAACATCCATACTGTATGTTTAATTTTTTTTTTTTTTAACGTTTATTATTATTATTACTATTTTTTTTTTTTTTTAAATTTTTTTCAACGTTTTTTAATTTATTTTTGGGGCAGAGAGAGACAGAGCATGAACGGGGGAGGGGCAGAGAGAGAGGGAGACACAGAATCGGAAACAGGCTACAGGCTCCGAGCCATCAGCCCAGAGCCTGACGCGGGGCTCGAACTCACGGACCGCGAGATCGTGACCTGGCTGAAGTCAGACGCTTAACCGACTGCGCCACCCAGGCGCCCCTTAACGTTTATTTTTGAGACAGAGAGAGACAGAGCAGGAACGGGGGAGGGTCAGAGAGAGAGGAGACACAGAATCTGAAACAGGCTCCAGGCTCTGAGCAGTCAGCACAGAGCCCGACGCGGGGCTCGAACCCACATACCGCGAGATTGTGACCTGAGCCGAAGTCGGACGCTTAACTGACTGAGCCACCCCAGGCGTCCCCCATACTATATGTTAATGACAACATCATTAATATTGACCACAAATGTCACTTGATGAGTGTCAGGTACTATTCTAGGTACTTTATTTATTATTTGTTTATTATTAATTCATTTAATCCTTACACCAACCCATAACATACCTACTATAATCATCTCAGTTTTATAGACCATCCCACCCAAAACAACAACGGCAACAATAACAACAATGGCAACAAATGGAACAGAGAGAGGTCAAGAAATTAGCTCCAGGTTACACAGCTACTAAGTGGTTGAGTTACTAGTCAGACTCAAGCAACAGGATTCCAGAGTCTGGGCTCTTTAACCATTGCACATACAAAGAAGGGCCCTCATGAAGGGCCTTATTTCTCCCTTCCACCTGGGTGAGCATATGACTGCAGGCAAACCTAATTTCTCAGTTCTTTAGCATTCTAATATCAGTGTTCCTGAATGGTTATGATTAATTAAGGTTTTCTGTCAACTTTATAACCTGTTTAGCATTTAGGACTGAAAGTAGTATGTACTTAATTGAGAAAGACTAATTAAAAAAAATTTTTTTTAATGTTTATTTTTGAAAGAGAGAGAGAGACAGAGTGTGAGTGGGGGAGGAGCAGAGAGAGAGGGAGACACAGAATCCAAAGCAGGCTCCACGCTCTGAGCTGTTAGCACAGAGCCCAACTCAGGGCTCGAACCCACAAATTGTGACCTGAGCTGAAGTCGGACGCTTAACCAACTTAGCCACCCAGGTGCCCCAAGAAAGACTAATTTTATCTCTTACGTTGTGAAATGTTTCTAAAATACTCTAAAATATAAGGGGTATCTGGGTGGCTCAGCCAGTTAAGCATTCAACTCTTGATTTCAGCTGAGGTCATGATCTCTAGGTTTGGTTTGTGAGTTCGAGCCCCACATTGGGCTGTGCAATGGCAGTGTGGATCCTACTTGGGATTCTCCCTCTCCCTCTCTCTCTCTGCCCCTGCCAAACTTACGCTCTCTCTGTCAAAATAAATAATTAACTTAAAAAAATCCTCTAAAATATTTATTCAAGTGCTATTCATTAGCCGTTTGACAATCAAACCATGTATATACAGAGAGCTTTTTGAAATCTCCAAATTTGTAAAAAGCATTTGCCATTTCTGTCCCTGATTGTTCCCATTGATAAAGGAGGGAACTTAATGCCCACCTCACAAGATTTGGAGCCTATGGTAGTAAGTGGCAGAAGGGGCCTTTAAGTTCACATTTAATTTCAGGCTTGTGGTCATAATAACTCAAATATGCATCACAGAAATATCACAGAGAGGTTCATATCATGGCTTTAGATCGCTTACAAATAGTCTAAACACTAAATATGATGTGAATATTAGACATACAGAAGTACACTGGAATATCTATAATTTTAACTGAAATTAAAAAAATACATTTTTCATTTTAACCTTACCACCACCTAAATGATTTGGATTGAGACCTTACACAATGGTCCTTTCATGGATAGAAGGTGACGCTTAATTCCAAAAGAGCTTATAATACTCTGAGGGTATCTTTCTGTCTGTGTTTCTATCTATCTATATATCCATCCATCCATCATTATCATCTACTGATTATCCATTTCTACCCCAGTATTTATTTAGGAATAAATATTGGGTTTTATTTTCTTAAATAATTACAGTTTTCTTCAAATAAGTAGAAACCACACTTTTAAAAGTATTGGCTTATGTATTCCTCTGTTAAGTCACATGAGTGGTTATTGAGTGAAATCACACAGCGGTGTGATTAATATTTAAATACCTTCAGAGGAGCTTTCTTGGTAATATATTTCATCTTGTCATCCTAAACTGTTTCAAGTGACACTCCAGGTTTTAAACTAGAAATTCATGTTTTTTCAGAACACTAGTGATTATGAATTATGGGCCTTAGTTCTGTAAATGCTGATGACTCAGAAAAGTTTATCTAAGACTGGAGGGCTCAAATGGTATACTTGTCAGAAATGTTCAAAAGTAGAAATTTCTTGGGCCGCTTGGGTGGCTCAGTTGGTTGAGCAACCAATTCTTGATTTGGACTCACGTCATGATCCCGGGGTGGTGGGATCAAGCCATGCATCGGGCTCTGTGCCAAGTGTGGAACCTGCTTAAAATTCTGTCTGTCTGTCTGTCTGTCTGTCTCTCTCTCAAAAAAAAAAATAAATAAATAAAATAAATAATTTATTAAGGCCAGCACCGTACACCATTGTTTTCCATTGAGCTGGATAGTCTTCTATGTTTTTAGATTAACCAAAGAACTCTGTCCTTGGCTAAAACTCACAGAAGTGTTATCTCCCCCTTTTTCTATAGCGAGAAGGAGTAAGCAAGAACAGCACTGCAGGACTATAACTGCTTAAGGAAATGGGGAATAAAAAGGCACTCTGATTATATATGTTTTGGAATGGAGAATGTTCTATTTACTTTACCTATAAGAGTGATAGCCAGGATTCCTTCCCTTTTCAGGTCTATATCATCAAACTTTATCTGTGTCCACTTGAACGTCTTCCTCTTCAGTCCCAGAGAAAATGTCTGTCCCTCTGCTAGAAGCTAATGGCTTTACCTGTTTGCAAAACCATTTACCTTCCGTCTCTTTCAATATTGGGGTCTCCCTTCACCAACAATCTCTGTTCCTTATTTTATTATCTCTGTCTTCTATTTTGCCAGCTCCTGCCTCAAAGCTTGTAAGTTCATGCATGTGTTCATCTCTCCCATCTTTCTGAGATAAAGCTACAAACACAAATAGTCGTCATGCTTATGTTTTCTCTAGCTCACGTGTGTCTTCTCTACTTTATGGCCAAACTTTTACCAGAGCTCCCCAGATTTTCAAATTTCATGGACTAGTATATTTTTCTTAATGTGCCAACTAGTCTAAATAGTCTAATAGTGTAACAAACCTAATAACTTTTTAAAAGGGAGGTTATTACACATTATATAGAGAAAAAAGACATATTTATGGTTATTCTGTTTTGACTACCTGTTTTGGGGTTTATTAGTCCTAGAGTGTAGCATTCTTACTCTCATTAATCCCTTCATGTCTTTATTGTGATCTCGTTGTTGTAACTCAGCGCCTGTATTCATATTTTAGGCATCACCACATTGGCTTTAAATCAAAATAGGGAGTGTGATTTAATTCAGTGGATTGAGTTGCCAGTTGTAAATGGAAATTATCCCAAGATGCATATGCATTTTCCCTGAAAATAGATGACTGGCACCGAGTGTGTGTTTTTAGTGTCAAGCCAGGGGTAATGTATATGATTGGTGGTAAAATATAGACTGCTGTAGGCTTGGGGCCAGAATCCTGTCTCGTATTCTGTGCCAGTCCCTTCGAGGAGCGGAGCTCACTAGAGCTGATTTGCTCAACTGAAATGCCTTATGTAAGATACCATACTGAGTATCATAGAAGGAGGGAAAGATAAACTGTTTTCTTGAGTGAAACTCACAGAAGCTCCCTTCCTCCCTCCCTCCCTTCTTTCCTTCCTTCCTTCCTTTCTCCCTCCATCTCTTTATTTCTTCCTTCCTCCCTCGCTCCCTCCCTTTGTTTCTCCCTCCCTCCCTTCCTTCCTTCCTTCCTTCCTTCCTTCCTTCCTTCCTTCCTTCCTTCCTAATGAAAAGTTTAAAATTTGACACAAATACAAATAACAAAGACAATATATAATACTCTGGTTAGTTTGGGGAGCAAAACAGAATACTTCGAAATTATAATCATTTAGGTTAGATTTGTTACTACTACCTTCATTGTTGACATTATTCCTAATGAATCCTTAGCACATATTGTAGGTAAGGAATTTAAAGTTTTGAAAGTTGTGATGTGTACATTATTTCCGGTGAGGCTAAGGTAATCCGAGTATGTACTGAATCAAGCCTTTTCTTATGAAATGTATCTTATTTAAAAAGCTCTTCAAATTTTAAATAACTTAAAGGTTCAGGTTATTTCAGTTCTATTATTTTCTCAAAATAATACTATTGTAGTATCTTCTGATGAATGAGTTAATTAAAGGTTTTCATCTATGATTAAGTTATAAGTTAGGTTATAAAAGACTCATTTTCTAAATAGGACAGGAAATTCATTTTGAAAATTCAAATACACTTTAAAAGCAGTTCTTATAATTCTACATCACTAATCTTTATTGTCTCCTTGACATCTATGCTATATGTGTAAAATACCAGTGTGTCTATATTTTCCTGTACCCATAAATACATACAATGATAGCATGTTCTACATATTACTCTATGAGTTACTCATAGAATTACTCCTATGGTCCAACTTAATGTGATTGTTAGCAAAATGTATTAGAAAACACAGTGAGTTGTACAAGGAAAGGATAAATTTATATTTTTATAAATTATTTTCATAAGTTGGAAGCCTAGAGTTGAAACATCCCACAGCAACTTGGAAAGAAAATCAAACTCTGATGGTCAAATTAAAAAAAAAAAAAGTTTATGTATATTGAGAGAGAAAGAAAGAGAGAGCTAGAAAGAGTGAGAGAGAGCAGGGGAGGGCCAGAGAGAGAGGGAGAGAGAATCCCAAACAGGCTCCGTGTTGTCAGCCCAGAGCCTAATGCAGGGCTCAGATTCATGAATTGTGAGATCATGACCTGAGCTGAAACCAAGAGTTTTTTTAATTTTTTTTTTAACGTTTATTGATTTTTGAGACAGAGAGAGACAGAGCATGAACAGGGGTGGGTCAGAGAGAGAGAGGGAGACACAGAATATGAAACAGGCTCCAGGCTCTGAGCTGTCAGCACAGAGCGTGATGCGGGGCTCGAACCCACGAACTGCGAGATCATGACCTGAGCCGAAGTCGGACGCTTAACTGACTGAGCCACCCAGGTGCCCCAACCAAGAGTCAGATTCTTAACTGACTAAGCCACCCAGACACCCCTGTGATGGTCAAATTTGAATTGATATGCACGGGCACATATACACATTGGAACGCTGGAGTATGAGTTTTAGTAATCTAGAATGAATGCTTCAGTAATTTGACTAAATGGATTCACTTACTTAAAGGATGAAAGTACTAAGCTGAAGGGCAGTTGGTTACTTAGTTTAAGTGAACAAGGGAGATCATAGAGAAAACCTTTGGCAGTGATTAAATATTACCTCCAGAGGGAGACATTTAGCTGTTGATCTTTGATCTTTAGGAACAATTGGAGAGACTGTCCTTGAGATGCATCATCATTCCCTTCTACTCATTCCTTTTAACTATGTAATTCTTTTAAGGCATCTTATTCTGATCACATGCTCTAAAGCTATCATTTGGCTTTTTGAGAAGTTTTGCCTGCAGGGAGAAAATGTGTAGGTTATTCCAACTACAGTAATCCAGAAAGTGGTATTTCTTATATCTCATGAACTCAGTTAGTTATGAACTGGTCAATATTTCATTACTGAAATATTTATCAAGAGCCACTAATGGGATCAGCTTTGTTATGTGCCCTGGGATAAACCTGTGAACAAATAGGCCAATTGCTTGTTCTCAGAAAGCTTATATTCTGGAGTGGTGATACAGACAAGATACACTGACACTGAGAAAAGTACAGTAAAAGACATGACCATGTGATATTACACAGAATAAACAGCGAGAGGGAAAGAACTACTCTGAGGTATGGAGTCAATCAGTAGGTGATATTTGAACTCAGAACAAAAGGCTAAACATATGTTTAGCAAGTGAAGGAGAATGGTTTTCCAAGCAGAGAAAATCAAATATTCTGACCAGATTAGAGCTTTAGTGTATAAAGAAGGCTAATAGGATACAATGAGGCTGGAGAGGTAGGGAGAGGCCAGATTAAGTAGAACTTTATAAATCAATGAGTTTGGATTTTTTCTAAATGCAGTAAGTAGGTAAGTTTTATATCCATACTTAAGAGATAGATCTACTTCAAGGGCACTAATGAAACCAAGATTCTAAATCTCTAAAGGTGAGAATTTGACTCTGGAATGTGGTAAATTTAAATACAGTAATGAACTGTACCCTATGAGGTCTTCTGAGAGACCAGTTTTTCTCACCCTGAGCCTGTACATTTCTTCTGTTTATGCTAGCAAAGACATGAATGATGGCATAACATTTATACAGGATCAACACTGTTACATAAAAATGTCATACTTCTGGTAATTATTGTTACAAAACATATGACTGACCCCATATGACTCAGAATGTTATGCTTATTTGGGCAGAGAGAGACCACTCAAAGCCTAATGGGAAATGATGCTGTTTTCCTATAGGTCAGAAACACATTCTTTCCTCCCACCACTAGGAGTCTCTACCAAAAAGGCACATGAAGAATTAAGACTAGGAGAAATGGGGCTACACAAATGAAAATTTGAAGAAAAGTGAACCAGTGAAAGATATCTGAAAAGAAGCAACTGTTATGACTTTCTTTTTCCACTATTTTATATATATATATTTATATATATATGTATATATATATAAATATATATATATACATATATATGTGTGTGTATATATATTTATATAAATATATATATGTGTGTGTATATATATATATATATATATATATATATATATGATACTAAAATTTTTTCCTCTTAAGCATTTCTTATGAAAATACAAAATGTCCAAGGAACTTATGCTGGATGTTAATTCGTTTTGTTTGTTTGATATTCATTTTGGAAGGATAGAATAATAATTAACCAAATTAAATTGCAGAAATAGAATAAGGTGAGAAGAGAGAAAGATGTGATGTTTTTAAGCCCTTCACGATACGTAATCCACTTTTTAGTAGCCCCCTATTCAGTATGTGGCAGAGCAAAAATATAATTTGTATTTTCCTTATTAAAGGTAAAATAAAGATTAGATGAATAATCTGTTGGTGGTATCAGCTTTTGATATTAGGGTTTTTTTTTTTTTAATTTTTTTAATGTGTATTTATTTTTGAGAGAGGGAGAGTGAACGAGTGAATGGCAGAGAGAGGGAGACACAGAATCGGAAGCAGGCTCCAGGCTCTGGGCTGTCAGCACAGAGCCCAACATGGGGCTTGAACTCTTGAACCTTGAGATCATGACTTGAGCTGAAGTCAGGCACTTAACCAACTGGGCCACCCAGGTGCCCTGATATTAGTTTTTTTTTTTTTTTTTTTTTTTTTTTAAGTCAGAATAGATACACTCCCCAAGCACAGAGTCAGGGGGGAGGTGAAGGTATTCATTAAACTCAGTTGTCAAGGAAGAAAAGAGGTTCCCCCCCCCCAAAAAAAACCCCTGCCACTTAAAAAGTATTTTGACCCTATGTTTCTTAGCCATATGGGAATATACTAAATTCATGCTTTAGTAGCTACAAGGAATCTTTTAGAAAAACCTTGCAAATTTCTGGGGCATCTGGGTGGCTCAGTAGATTTAGTGTCTGACTCTTGATTTTGGCTCAGGTCCTGATCTCATGGTTTGTGAGTTCGAGCCCTGCGTTGGGCTCTGTGCTGGTAGCTCAGAACCTGTTTGGGATTCATTCTCTCTCCCTCCCTCTCTCTGCCTCTCCTCTGCTTGCCCTATCTTTAAATAAATAAATAAATGAAATGAAATGAAATGAAATGAAATGAAATGAAAAATAAAAACCTTTCAAATTCCTGGAGAATAAACCTTAAGTGTACTTTATTTGTAATGTAAAAATCATATGCTAAAAATACATTGTACAGGACCCTGAGATTTATCAAATAAAAAATAACAGAAGGATTTAATATATGACATTTATGTATATTTATTTTGTATCCCAGTATCATACATCTTACCAGATTCTTCTTGGTTGTCCTAAGATATTTACCAGTATCTTTCAGTTTTCTTTGTAGAATGAAATCATTTTCCATAGCCAATAATTGTTATTGTTATGTCCTTAACTAATGTTCTTGGATTTTATACTATACATAAAATATAGCAATACTGTGCTTACACAGTTCCTTACTCTCTTTGTGGATTCCCCTTTTAAGGAAATTTAAGAAGTGCCACTTGGCTCTGCCATCATCACTACCTCAGTCCACGCCTTTAACATTTCTGACCTGTTTTTGCAACTGTCCCCTTGCTTTAGATTCTGACTGCCCTTTGATTTGATTGATTTTCCACACTACCGCCAGCCATCTTTTTTACATTGAAAACTTATTCATTTCTCTACCCCAGATTCCTTACTCTTTTCTCATTCCCTTCTGGATGTAACTCAGATGATTTTGAAAGCCGAACAGAGCCTGCATTCTGGCATGAGCCCCATTTCCCTGGCCATTTCCTCCTGTCTCTGAAGCCACTCACCTGGCCATTCTCTGAATGCCCACACGCTGTGTTCTGACCTTGCAACACCACGCGTTTGGTTCTTCACCTGGTTAATTTCTCACGCTGAGGAGTGGGCTTTCTCCACAAAACCTTCCTAGATTTGAGTCTCCCTTCTCTCCCTCCCAGCTCACCCTCTCCACCTACCACAGTATGTATCTGGGTTAAGTGCCGCTTCTTTTGCTGAAACAGCTTCGTTCTTACCACATTGCAGTGACATTTTTAGCGCTGTGATGTCCCCTATATGGTGACTGCTTGGGTCCAGGAACCCCGTGTGTCCGTTGATTTGTACAGTGGGGACTCAGTACATGTATATTTAATGAATGATCAAATACATGCTTAATTAAGAGAGAAAGTGTGGCAAGTGTAGCTGTGAGAAGGCCAGGTAGCCCTGCCAGTTCTCAAGTCCTGGCTCCCTTACTTATCAGCTGTTACTAATAGGCAAGTTACTTAACCTGTCTGTGCTTTACTTTCCTGATTGAAAAAATGATTGTTCCAAGAATAACGACCTCAGACCATGGCTGTAAGAACTACCTAAAACAGCAAAATGCTTTGCATATCATTAGCATTCAGAGGAATGTTTTGTGTGCGTGCTTGTGTGTGTGTGTGTGTCTTAATGTTTATTTATTAACAGAGAGATAGACTGCCAAGGAGGGGCAGAGAGAGAGGGGGTCAGAGAATCCTCTGTGTTATTAGCACAGAGCCCGATGTGGGGCTGGAACTCACAAACCGTGAGATCATGGCCTGAGCCGAAGTCAGACGCTTAACCACCTGAGCCACCCAGCACCCCAGTGCTCAGAGGAATGGTATCTCATTATTATTGCAAAGGAGAGAAGCTGATTAAAATCACAGTATGTAGTATCTTTATTCGGTCTCTCCTGAAGCATATTCACGTACTCATTTTCAATTACAAGTAAGAGCAGAGTAAAACATATTTGGAAAACAGTCATTATTGTAGTATCTAATAAGTAAAATATAGTAAGTGACATAAAGAACTTGATAGTCTTGTATTTTGAAAGGCACACAAATTCAGGTAGTAAAAAGTACATGAATCAGAGACATAAAGTGATTTTGCTAGACTTTTTACTCTCACGTGTACTTCGTAGTTCTACAACTGATAACTGTTCATTGACAAAAAAAAATGTTAATGTTCATTAACAAGAAAAATGTTTGTGCTTAGGAAACTAGGCGTTTAGCAGCAGGCATGTCCAGGTTTGCATTCCGTCTCCCACACCTTCCAAGTTGTATAACCACTAATGGGCCTGTGGATATTTCCTAATTAACCTGGGAGTTATTTTAATAAACCTAACATGTGGCCTATAAAAAGCTGAAAAAGTGTTTTTAATGTATGATTCTGAAAATAAAAAGAGGGCAGAGCAGCACCAAATCACTTACATAGCCTAGAAA
This sequence comes from Panthera onca, assembly GCF_046562875.1. Classification (NCBI taxonomy): domain Eukaryota; kingdom Metazoa; phylum Chordata; class Mammalia; order Carnivora; family Felidae; genus Panthera; species Panthera onca. The sequence continues at coordinate 86,487,134 of NC_138340.1, read as the reverse complement.
GGAAATGGAAGAATGAATTCAGGCTCAATCGAGTGCTTTATAGGGATCTAATTGCAATGTCACAGTGATAATATATTGTACTTTTTTAGATTATTTCATATATGTCCATATGTATTTAATTTGAGGTATAATTCGTGTACAATGAAATAGATAAATTTCATGTGAAACTGAATGAGTTTTGACAGATGTTTACAGCAGTGTAACCCAGACTCGTGCGAGGATATAGACAGTTTTCCAGTATGCCAATCCTATGTGCCCCCTCTCCTGATTATTCTTAGTGAAAGATTTAAAATCTCATTGTTTTCTGATATCACAACAGCAACTATTTTAGGTGCTAGTACACTGACCATTATTATATAAACCCTTTAAAGATGTGGAAATTCTGTGGATGGCACAAGCCGGTGGTGTTTCTGGCTATGTTTAATATTGTTCAGGAACTTCTTATTGCCTCATGGCATTGAGAGATGGGAGATATGGAAGAATATGAGAGATCAACATTCTTTATTACATCCCATGCCTTAATGAAAATTTTTGAATTCTGTATATGTGCTGCCAAAGCGAGCGCCGAAGATTTTTGAATTCAAAGGGAGATAACTGACTTGTTATGTTTCTTAGGACTTCTCCTTATTGTTCCTGTCTCAAGACATAGATAAATATGTGTAGCAGACTTTCTTAACATTTAAAAATATCTGGGAAAATGATGGTTAAAAATTATATAAATCGAGTCCTGAGATATTCTTGTGGTAAAGTGGGAAGTGAGTTTTGATTGCCATGATAGTCTTGGGAAAAAAAAAATGATAGTGCTGGAAATCAAAATTTCAAATGATAGGTATTGGAAATTATCAGTGAACCATAGATCTTTTTAAGAAGACAAGAATATGCAAAGAAGCCAATACTTAATTTCCTAGAAGAATGCTGTGTACTGAAAACAGAATGCTGAATATGAAATTAAGTTAAAATGTCTTATTGTAGTGTTAGAAATTGATATTTATGCAAATGTTAGATCTGTGACACATTAACTCATTGTTTAAGCAAGAACAGTTAACGTTTAGACTCATTCTGTAATAGTGATCACCCTCTAACTGTGGGGCCCTAACAATTACTTTGTCCTAAGTTACATGATAAGGTAAAGAGGAGAATAATCTTTAGGATATATCAGTAGGCAATGGTAAGTCTTATTTATATGGTATTTAAGAAACAAATTACCTGCCCCTTATGAGCGTTCATTTGTATAGGCCCAGCTCTGACTTCTCTTTTTCTCTCCTCATGTAATATTTTCCCTAAAGATTATTTATTTATTTTGAGAGAGAGAGAGAGGCAGAGAGAGAAAATCCTAAGCAGGATTCACACTGTCAGCACAGAGCCCAGTGTGGGGCTTGCACCCATAAACTGTGAGATCATGACCTGAGCTGAAACCAAGAGTCAGGTACTCAACTGGCTGGGCCACCCAGGCACCTCTCCACATATTTTCAAGCTTCATTATTACAGGAAAAGTGTAGAGATTGTTTTGCTGGTTGCCTACTCACTACTCATTCCATACTTACCCCCTTCTCAAAGCTCCCCTACCATACTAATCATAAAATTTAGGTTGGATTGATGCTAGGTCCAGCTGCATGAGTGGGTTCTGATGGTTTGGAACCAACTTACTTCAGGATTGGAGATAAAATCTGCCAAAACCAATCAGCACAGGATTCCTGCTTGATTATAGAGTTAAGTTCAGGAATATTGTTTGATAATTAGGAGCATGTTACCCTTACTCTTCCACAGGCTAAAAGCAAGGATGATTTCAGCTCTCTTTCTAGCCATTGTGCAACCATGAAGTTGGCAAAGCTGAAGATGACGTGCTAAATATAACACCAGCACATGAAGTTGGTCAGAGCCAAGGACATGTCTTTTCTTTCTTTAACACGGCAAAATCCATCTTTCATGATCTGGCTCTTGCACACCTTTTCAGCCTCATCTCCAATCTATTCCCTGCTGTACTCTTAACCCAGCTGTGTGTTCCTGTGAAGAATTCCCAGATTGTCCCATGCTCTAATTTCTCCCAAATTCTTTTTTCTCCTGTAAGTCCTTATGTAGAATCCTTTAATCATGCTGCTTGAGTGCCTGTCTACCATATATTATTTATGATTCAAGCCTAGGGTAACTGTCTGCTATCGTTTAAATGTTAGTGAGCTCCCAAAATTTATATGTTGAAACTTTAAAAAAAATTTTTTTTAATGTTTTTATTTATTTTTGAGACAGAGAGAGACAGAGCATGAGCAGGGGAGGGGCAGAGATGGAGGGAGACACAGAATCCAAAGCAGGCTCCAGGCTCTGAGCTGTCAGCACAGAGCCCGATGTGGGGCTCGAACTCCCGGACTGTGAGATCATGCCCTGAGCTGAAGTCGGACGCCCAACCGACTGAGCCACCCAGGCGCCCCATGTTGAAACTTAAACCTAATGACTCATGTGATGGTATCAGAAGGTGAGATGGGGTGGTGATGACATCATGAAGATGTAGCCCTTGATCAGTGTTCTTACAAAAGAGGCCCAAGAGAGCTCTCTTGTTTCTTCTGCATATAAAGTTACAGTGAAAAGATGTCCCTAGACAACCTCACAAGAAACAGAGGTTGCCAGGCACCACAGTCTTCGATGTCTCAGCCTCTATAACCATAAGAGATAAGGTGTTTTTTTTTTAATGTTTGTTTATGTTAGAGAGAGAGAGAGCGTGCGCGCGCACACGCGCATGCGCAAGTTGGGGAGGGGCAGAGAGAGAGGGAGACAGAATCCCAAGTAGGCTCCAGGTTCTCAGCTGTCAGCACAGGGCGCGACGTTGGACTTCAACCCACAAATCATGAGATCATGACTTGAGCTGAAGTTGGACTCTCAACCAACTGAGCCATCCAGGCGTCCTTAAAGGTTTGTTTTAAAAAAAGAATTTTTTTTAACGTTTATTCATCTTTGAGAGACAGAGACAGAGCGTGAGCAGGGAAGGGGCAGAGAGAGGGAGGTACAGAATTGGAGGCAGGCTCCAGGCTCCGAGCTGTCAGGACAGAGCCCGACGCGGGGCTTGAACTCACCAACCGTGAGATCATGGCCTGAGCCGAAGTCGGATGCTCAACTGACTGAGCCACCCAGGTGCCCCAAGGTTTGTTTTTTATAAGGCACCCAGTTTATGGTATTTTTGTTATAGCAACCAGAATGGACTAAGACACTGTCTCTTTGAAGTATTTCTTCTATCTTTTACCCCTGTGGCATCTACTGATTACGGCGTTCCTCCTCTGTGCTTCCGTGACACCTTAGAAAGTGGAAAGCCTCTATATTTAATTTTAAGTGAGGATTTTTGGCCTCTCTCTCAAGAGAGCAACCTTAGTATCAATGTTTTTTCATTATTGTGTTCAAGGAACCACCCTTTCTCCTTGCTAGTACTATAGCAGATTTTTTTTAAGTTTTATTTATTTATTTTGAGAGAGAGATTGCAAGTCGAGGATGGGTGGAGAGACAGAGGGGGAGAGAGAGAATCCCAAGCAGGCTCCACACTGTCAGCACAGAGCCTGATGTGGGGCTTGAGCTCACAAGCTGTAAGATCACGAACTGGGCCAAAACCAATAGCTGGTCATTTAACCGGCTGAGGCACCCAGGTCCCCCACTATAGCAGAGTTTTGGTAGACTGTACCAATACTATTTTTCATAACTGAGTTGGGCAACATTTTGATATTGTGCTCATTTTATGAAACTGATCCAAATAATCATGTTTCAAATGGCATCAAGTGCAAGAAAAATATTACTACCTTGGGTTCACCGTGTCACCTTTGATTTTTGGAAAATGAATCACTTGGTTATTTGAAGTGTTAGCCTGTAAATAGGAAAACATAGATTCTGATCTTCCCTCTTACATTTTCACAATTATGAAAATCCTCTTTTAAATGATTGTGAGAACAAAGTGTTTGGGAAAACAAGTAGCACCAGTCAAATCTGGTCTTAGCTGGGTTTAGTTCCTGTGTGAGCCAGAGAGCTTCCTTGTTTTCTCAGGTCATCAGAAGTGCCCTTGTCCCTGGTTATCAGTCTTCCAAAAGGAAGGCCATTAGAAAAGAGAACTCTCATGGGCAGTGTGTATGGATCCTTGGAAATCTGCCAACAACTTAGGAAAAACAGCCAAAGTGAATGCCTGACTCCTAAGTGGACGTCACTAACCTACTGCACGAAGTACTTCATCACTTATTTCAGTGTGGTTATTATTATTAATACACATGTCATGACCTGTGGCATCTTAGAATCTACAAGAGAGCCTGTGTGACATCTACAGACATTCTTTGCTTGGCCTGCTCAGCATTTTAAAGCGTTAGCTTGGGTGCATTATAAGCTGCTTGGTGTCCGTTGTGTATACCAGGGTCTTTTTACACACTTGTGTTACTGTCTACTTTCATTTCCTGTAAAATAGGAAGTTTGTTGTTTGAAGAGCTTAGGTCTCATCTCTCTCTGTCTCCCACTGTCTGTATAGTTGAATGTATGTATGTATCTGTGCATGTGTGTGTGTGTGTATGTATTTCATAGAGTTCAGATTTGTTCTTTGTACATTCCCTTTCCAAAGTTCAGGATTACTGAATAATGAATGTAGGATGTTAAAACATTAATTAAATTTGTCCCAGGGAAATCTAACAAATTAGATGAAAACAGTCATGGAGGTTCTCTACTTACAGTTAATAATTAAAAAATATATGTTTTTTTCTATCTGATGCCATCAAATCAAGTGAGCCTGTTTCCGTGACCGAGCACCAACATAACTGACACAGGAGTGAATATGTTGCACGGCCGAGCTCAGGGGGCTCTGTGGGGAGCAGCTGGTCCCTCCACTTTTACTTGAAGAGTTATACACTCAAATTGGCTTGAAAATTCTTAGTGTACTTTAATTCCAAATTAGTTAGTTGCTGAAATGTTATTTCATTTGGGGATTGCTCCAAATCCCCATTTTAAAAATCTCCAAGAGATCTACAAGAAGAGAAGGTAAGCTAACATGGTCAGCAGACCTAAACTCCAGCTTGTATTCTGTCCAGTACGTTGTGGCTTCCTGTCTTTTCAAAGCTGGTAATTCTGGTGGACAAGCAGTGGTCCAAGGCAACTGGAAGAAGACCCTAGTGTGGGAGCCTTCTCTTCAGTTATGGGGAAGGGAGGGTAAGTGAAGTTTGCTGATAAACAAAACTGATAGCATTGAGCCAAAAGGGCACCGGAATTCTATCTCACTGTCCCATAAGTATGTGTGTCTCTATCACCAGCCAAAGATGGTTTTCCCTTTTCATAAAGATCAGAGCTATCTGAATATTCCCCAAAATAAGTTTAAACACTTTTACAGAACAACGTCCAGCTGGAGAAACTTGTACAGGTAATTTCAACTGTTCTGTCAGCTAAAAATCTCTTCTCTCAGCCCTCCTGCCCCCATCCAACATTCTACACACACACACACACACACACACACACACACACACACACACACACGGCTTAAAGAAGGAACTTTATCCTATGCTTATAATTTCTAAAATAAAATTCTTCTCATACAGTGCTAAAAAATGTTCTGTGATGTTTCTTAGATGTTTTGGTATAAATAAGAGTGTTTTGGTTCATTAAAAATTGTGTATGTTTATGGTATCACTCTTTTTTTTTTAATGTTTATTTATTTTTGAGAGAGAGAGAGAGAGCAAGTGCAAGCAGGGAAGGGGCAGAGAGAGAGGGAGACACAGAATCCAAAGCAGGCTCCAGGCTCTGAGCTGTCAGCACAGAACTGGATGTGGGGCTCGAACCCACAAACTGAGATCATGACCTGAGCAAAAGTCAGATGTTTAACCGACTGAGCCAGTCAGGCGCCCTGGTACCACTCTTTATGACCTGAAAATACATTCACATTCTGCCACAATGTGAGCAGAAGAGTTACACGGTATATTTTTAAAGTGACAAAATATTTGTAAATTAAGTGTATAAATTAATAGCTCTGTATATGCATAAAATGTGAAAGTGTTTATATGTTTAATGCATACTTTAAGATAATGAGTGGTCTGTAGAGTATTTGCTCATTTTGCTTATTTGTATTTACTAGTTTTTTTCTTTTTCTTTTTTTAAATGTTTATTTATTGTAGAGAGAAACAGAGTGCGAGCCAGGGGAGGGGCGGAGAGAGAGAGGCAGACACAGAATCCGAAGCAGGCTGCAGGCTCTGAGCTGTCAGAACAGAGCCTGATGTGGGGCTCGAACTCACAAACCCTGAGATCATGACCCGAGCCAAAGTTGGATCCTTAACTTACTGAGCTACCCATGCACCCCACTAGTTTTTTTCTATAATGAACATGAAACACTTATAAAATACATGAATACATTAAGGTGTTTTGTTTTGTTTTGTTTTGTTTTAAAATATAGTGATTGATGAGGGTTCCCAGATACAGAAGCTTAGTGCTCTGAAGGGCTATTATTACTAGGATAACCTGAAATAGGTTTGCCCTGAATGCAATGGGTTCAATATACACAGACAGTATAAACACCTGACCTTTTAATAAGGTGAGGCCACAAGTGTATATACAGGTGTGTAGAACACATCTATAACATTAAATCAAATGCTTATAAACTATCAAAGAAAATATGTTCAAATATTAACATATAGTTTCTGCTATGCTAAAGAGTGAAGTTATCAGGACTTTTATAAGAAACCATGAGCATGTGTTTCATTCTCTAATGTTGCTAATTTCTCATAAGTGAAAAAGGCAATTTGATCACCTTTTGTTTAAATGAATTTTACATAACTAACAAGGGTTTTCTAAACTCGTGTGTGTGCGTGTGTGTGTGTGTGTGTGTGTGTGTGTTTGGGTTTAGCTGATAAAGAATTTTTAACATGTCAAATTACTGAATATTTAAGAATGCTTATCCTTTAGCAAGATTTGGGGTTCCATTATTTATAAAACAAGTATCTTCACCCAATTTTACTACATACAGTTATTCTATTACTGGGCTTTTCCTCCAAACCAAAGAAACACCAAACCACAAAGTTCTGTTCTCCTTGAAAGCCTTTAGAGGTGAATTTCAGTTGTACAGTGGAGACTTTTGCATGAATAGAGAATTATCCAGAGATTTATTTGAGATAAAAACAATCATGCATCATTGCAGGGCTGAGCAAGCTGTAAGCCCAAAGAGATTCAGAGAATTTTGCCTCAACTCTGACTACTGTGATTTGAGTAAGACCATAATCATTGATACTATGAAACATTCATGTTCCGTGGCCCGCGTGAGGTTTGCCATGGAATTGCTGCCCGGGCAACACATTTCATTTCTTTCTTGCATTGCGCGCCGCTCCCTACATTTGAGTGGACGTGCTGGAGGATGCTTCATGCTTTCTTAGAAAATCAGCTTTGAGCCGTTGCTACATTTTCAATTTTATTACACTTTTCCCAAGTGTGAGAGGCAGTAATGATCAAAGATTTTTTTCACATGTATAATTCATATGATTTTGATGGAAAGCACATTGTAATTGTCTGTTGTAGAACATGGTGAAAATTGTACAATTAAAATAATCCTGGTAATTGTGTTTATGTGCGTTACAGTTGGAAAGCTGGGACTGTTAAGGAAAGATTTTGGAAATAGATTTTTCAGAGGCTTTGGTGTTTTGATCTTTGAGCTACTCTTCAACACAGACCTCTAGGGTATACTTTATCAAGCCATCAATTTATGCACTTTACTGACGATGAATTTGTGGGACACTTGTGGTCTGCATTTATGACCATGCAGCCACACCCTTCACAACTTTTAAGGTACTCCTGAAATACTGCTTTGCCTCCTCTCGTTTAGCACTTCATCTAATGTAAGAAATATGTTATCTATCTCCAGATAAAATTGTGTTTGTGCGTTAATATTTTCTGTTGCCTTGCATTGCATTTTCTTTATTTATTTCTGAGATTTCTTTATATTACTCTGGTGCTTCAGTTTAGCTTTATGTGTTGGCCCCCAGATTCTCCAAAAATTTTTCAATAAATTTTTAAGACCCATTTGAAATAAGCTGATGTCTAAATAAACTTTGAAGAAAAAAAAACAGAGAGGTCTTATATAAAGGAATAGGTGTAACTTGATAAGAATCAGGCTTCAGTTTTAACACACACACACACACACACACACACACACACACACACACACACTTTTAAAGTCCGTGTACTACAAAAACATTAAATTAATAAGACGACTGGTGACATGCCCTGCTCCTGCCACCCATGTGCACATGTGACATTGTGTAGTAAATTACTCATGAATGGCATGGGGAAATATAATGAAAGCTACTCACAATGTACTTATGAAGTCAAATAAGATAACATGTGTTACTTGTAAAAATTTAAATATACTACACATGGAGGAAATTTGCAAGAGTGGGCACTACATCCAGAATTCCTGGAGCACCTGGGTGGCTCAGTTAAGAGTGGCTCAGGTCATGATCTTATGGTTCACAAGTTCAAGCCCCACATTGGGCTCTGCACTGACAGCACATAGCCTCCTTGGGATTCTCTCTCTCCCTCTCTCTGCCCCTCCCCCACTCACTCTCTCTGTCTTTCTCAAAATAAATAAATTTTAAAAAATTAAAAAAAATCCAAAGTATTGAAGAACTTTACTTGTATTGGCAATAATTTTCCTTCATGTGACCTTGTTTTTCTGTCGCTATTACCTTTCTTTAATCATGAGCATTCTGTGTTTTATTTCTGGCTTTGTTCCTTATTTAATTTCATTTTCCTTTCATTTTACCTGATGTGAAGACATTTGGCCATGCTATTATTTTACTTGCACGTGGGCTGGAAGCACATCTCTTAGAATTTCTTCTCTGATTTAGTTTAACCTAAGTTAGGGCTGTTGGTCTACTGTGGAAAAGTAAAACTGTACACATGGAATATGCACATAAAATGTCTGTGAAGACCATTTGGAAATGCAATTATGATTAACAGTTACAGTAGATTTCTTTGTTTCTCAAGCTCACTTTCTCCCTTTTGTCTTAGGGGATTAGAGAAACCTCTGATAAATAAAAGGATTTGTATGTAAGGTTTGGATACCTCATCCCTTAGTTTCATGAAGGATTTGAATTTAAAGCTGATTAAAATCCTAATAAATGAATATACACAGGAAATATTTATCCATTGAGATAAAAATGGCATTTTTAATAACAAGAATGAACTTTGTGAGATATTTTCCCTGGTGAAGCTCAATGCCTTTGAAAAATAATAAAACCCACAAATTATCTCATTAATGTGCATATTAATTAATGAATAAAAACTCTATTCCCTCTCATTTTAAGATACAAATCAAGGTGAAATATGAAAGGCTTTATACCTCTAAATTAGTCTGTGGAAAAAATAGTGAGCTCAGCCTAGAAAATTCTTGAAAGTCTTTGGTCTTTATTCCCTTTATGAAGCCAGTATGGGATTTCTGGTCACCTTTGAAAATGGAAATTTTGACATTTAAATGCAAGAACTAGGAACCATACTTTTAAAAATTCACAAGCTGGAGCTTAATGTAAATAATTCTATGATTTGGCATCTGGGTTGTATAGAATAAAGGTTAAAGATCTGCGATTTGGTGTCTAACTCTGTGTGTTTGTGTCTGGGCTGAACCAGGTGGTGCTGTGTGAGCATGTGTGGGTCACGTGGCCTCGAGTGCCTCAGCCTCTGACCTCTGATGCAGAGCATGACACCTTGCTCATGGGTTTATTGTGAGGATTAAAAGAGATATACAAAGAGATACATACAGTGTATAAAACACCGTATTGCTTGGCAACTGGTTGTTATTCAGTAAGGGCTATTTCAATTATAAATTGATAATAATTCCTGGCAATAAAATGAAAATGTTTGGGTCGCTGATATGTTCCAGTTGGAAATGTTTCCTCATTGCAGCAAAAGATTTGAACCAACGGTATGTCTAATATGTATATTTGAAAACCTCTGAAAAATATTGACAAGGTATGAAGTATACTGCAGAATTGACTTTTAAATGATTTTATAGTGAAAACCAGCCAGGTTTCTTCTTTCTTCTCTCCTTTGGAAAGGTGTATTATAAATAAAACTTTTTTTTTAGTGGTGCTTGTGGAAGGTGGGATGGTGGAGGGTATATTGAAACAAAATGGAGGGAATCAGTTCAGTTTCCCATGCCATGTTTAAAGGCTTGTGTTTTTTTTTTTTTTGTTTGTTTTTTCTTTTAATTTTTTATTTATTTTTTGAGAGTGAGATAGAGAGCAAGCTGGGGAGGGGCAGAGAGAGAAATCCCAAGCTGACAGCACAGAGCTTGACGTGGGGCTTGAACTCACCAATGGTGAGATCATGACCTGAGCCAAAAACAAGAGTCAGACACTTAACTGACTAAGGCACCCAGGTGCCCCTAAAAGGTTGGTTTTATAATTAAAAAAAAAAAAAAAAAAAGACCAGAACAGCACAGTTTAAAATATTTTGGTACACAATTTAAATAGATATTGATATCACACTTATCTATTTAACATATACCAAAATATTTTAGTATCATAACTTTCCGGAGTTGAATATCCAAGTTTTAAATAATTTAAAGATTTACTTGAAAATTTAACTTGTGGTTTTAAAACAAGATTGACTTTTATAGTACAAGAAACTGTTTCCTAACTTTGATACTACATGATTTTAAGGCACGCTCTTAATTTTAATAAAATGTGAATGAAATACAGTTTCATTACTTTTGCAAAGTATTTTTTTTTCTTTTGCAATAAAGTCAATATGAGCCCGACTCAACACTGATTTGGAACATGTGGATGTATATAATACAAAATAAATCAAGAAAAAAAGATCAACACAGTGAGTCCATTTGAAGAAGGAAAATTTTTTGTTTTATATAATGAAAATCCCTCACGTGTTATTTGATTTATTGAATAGGATCTTTTGCATTTGACAGAGGCATGTTCTTTCAGTGATTACTGCTATACATGACTTAATACTAGCTAATATATGAGCAAAAAAAGTCGACTTTATTTAAAAAGATACAACACAAAAAAAATCTTCCTAGGATAAATGAGTGTAAATTACTTAAAATCCACAAATAAAATTCTTTGTCTAACAATAAAATGAAGTAGTTGCAGTGAAGTTGAATATGAAACAAATAAGATGTTTAGTCTAACATGAGAATTGCTTGTAGTATCATGGCCACTGTTAACTGTGTTTTAAATTTCTTTAGTTTTACATCTTAGAATATTGTCTGCTGAAGATAATAATGTCTCAGATAGGTTAGATAATTGATTAAAACATTTTGCATTACTGTTTGGGTGTATAGTGTATTACATGCTATTCTATACTATTAATCCATTATTATTCATTCTTGGCAGTGAAATTTTCGTTTAACCTTGGTTTAAGGATATTCAATTTCACATAATGTCAATTAATCCCTAATCTAGGTCGTGCACTATACTAGCCGTTTTCACTTTTTTTCCCCTTATTCAAGCCTCATAGTAACCTTTTGATGACAGCTTTATCTTCTTTATGAAGATACAAGAATTGAGGGTTTTTGGAGAATTATTTTAGAAACAATATTATTTTGATGCCTAAAATCACTTGAGGAGGTGTCCTCATAATTCTGCTCTTACAGCCCAGGAAATTATATTTTCTCCTGTACCAGGGTTTTCAATACAACAATACTATGAATAGTGAGGCACTTTTCCTCCTAGAGGAATTAAAGAGAATAGCATTTATTTATGCTGATAGCTGGCTGTTATATTTAAATTCATACTGTTGATGTAACCATATTTGCACCAAACCTAGAAATTAATTCCACATATGTGTGCGTGGGCCCAGCTTTAACCCTTCTGACCTTGTCTCCCCCTCCCTTCCCTTCCTTCTATTGTTGGCACAGTGCATGCAAAGGCACACAGACACACACATTTATTCTTCCTCTCAGTCTCTCTTTAGTATTCTAGAATGATTAAGAGATTCAGATATGAAAGATGAGATGGTGATGGTACAAGTAGATCTCCTGGGACTCCTTTTGTCATGAATCCCCCAATTGATCCAACAAAGGAAGTATTCCCAGGATGTTTGAAATTGCTTTGTGGGGCTCTGGCTTTTCTTTAGCTGCCTGACCTTAAAGCGGGTCTGACCTTAAGCAGCTCCCTGGAGCTCCTGAAGTTCCTGAATTGGTGCAAAATGTAGTCCCGGTCAGCACTTCTTCACAGTGGGCAGAGCAACGCACAGAAAAGAGAAGAGTAATTAGGTCAGAATGTTGAAACACAAAGACATAGTTTTATCTTTTATAAGTAAGAATCTGTTAGTCTAAACCATTAATAAAGCTTATAAAGATGTCTGCTTCATAATCAGGTTAATAACTACTGAGAAAATCTGAAATGTTCATTTCAGTATATGTGTGAGTTATGTCAGTCCTAGTCCTACCATTACATCTTGTGGAATTATTATCCTGAGACCGAAGTATAGCTGTTTTAAGGCCTGATTTGGATCCTTCAGTTTGCGTACTCTTTTTTTTTTTTTTTTTTTAAGTTTTTAATGTTTATTTATTTTTGAGACAGAGAGAGACAGAGCATGAACAGGGGAGGGTCAGAGAGAGAGGGAGACACAGAATCGGAAGCAGGCTCCAGGCTCTGAGCTGTCAGCACAGAGCCCGACGCGGGGCTCGAACTCACAGACCGTGAGATCATGACCTGAGCTGAAGTCGGACGTTTAACTGACTGAGCCACCCAGGCGCTCCCATCTTGCGTACTCTTAATTCAGCTCTATTCTTGAGGCATTTCAATACCTACACCTCAAAACCATCTTTTATTTATTTGTGCGTCTGTTTGTTTGTTTATTTATTTATATTTTAGACAGAGAAAGAGAGCATGAGCAGGGGAGAGGGGCAGAGGAAGAGGAGAAAGAAAGAAAGCATCTCAAGCAGCCTCTACTCTCAATGCAGAGCCCATCACATTTACCATCCCCCCCCCCCTTTTTTTTAAGGAAAAAGCTTTGTACTACATAAATGCACACCAAAGAGAATAATATATTTACTAGAAGAAATATCAGATAACAGTTATTTTTAGCTGCTACTGGTATCATTATTAATGAAAAGAAACTTGGAAGAAACAGGGAGGCATAACTGTAGCAGTGGAGTTTTTGGAGCAAGGAACTGGGTCTGCTGAATATTTCAAATTATTGGTTCATTGAATCATGATTGAGTGGAGCTAAAATTTTATTTCTCGTATGGTGCCTTCATGTGGGCTCGATCTCTTAAAAGGACATATTCTAAATTTATCACATTAGGCCCACATATAGCTTTTTTTTGACTGTTATTTTCATTTAGAGGCAAAAAGATCTAGCTTTCTACTAGCAGCATCCTCTTTAATGTTTTTTTGTTTTCCTGACACAATAGTATTTTTAAATTCACATTGTGTTTCTCTTAAATTAGTTCAGAGAAAAGGGGAAAAAGTGATGGGTGTAACTGAAATACTATTATAAAACTAAAAATAGTTATTACTAGAGCATCTCTTGGATTGCTCTTTCCTTTCTATCAGTTAAATATATTGACTTCCAACATATTATAAGGAACTTCCTAAGAATCTATTACTTAGTAATATTTTATTTATCTCAAAATGTCCATTTCCTAATACATCATTTGACAGAGATGTTGTTTGCCCATCTATCATGTGTCAAATATTATTATAATGAGTTTTGAGAATAAGATGAATGAATTCAATTGCCGTGTTTGACTTCAAGCGGCATCTAGTGTATCAACAAAGATCTGTCAGAGCCTACTACATGTTTGATATTATTTAATGTTTCAGTTCAACAAGCATTTAAGGAATGTCTGTGGTATAGCAGACATAGTGATGGCACTGAAAATACAAAAGTATCTACGTCAAGATTCCTCTTGTCAAAGAACCCATAGACTCTTCTGGCAAACAGACATGTGAGTCTGTGGTTAATATTGGCTATGACTGTTAGAATTGTGTGGATGGTTCTGACAAGCACAGGAGTGATTACTTGTCCTGGGCCAGCAGTAAGAATAGTACTGTTACTGCCTGACCTAGGGAATGATGAATGAAAAACATGTTTGGAAACAAAATATAATTTGGTGGAAATAGGGAAACTCTATAGAAGAAAGAATTATTCTTTCCTGTGTCTTTGTCTTTTTGGTAGCAACAAGAATGCCACATTAAAGAATTTGGGACTTTCCCCAAAATGGCAGGCAGCAACAGAGAATTCAGTGGATCACACTGATTTTTAAAAATATAGATCCTGGGAGTATAAACTGGGGAGGCTAAGTCCAGAGGCCAGATCACTTCTTATTAACAAGAACTTCCACTATTAAGGATCCATGGCCACTGGCTGTTTGTTGACAGTTGGCAGGTTGTTTGTTCCACAAAATTCTTTACCTGTAATTTTCTGGGATCTTAGAATATAAGGAGACCATAAAATAGATCTCTCCCATGGGCATTTCCTGTTAGGCAAGTGTAAAAATAATTTATAGTCACCCTCACTGTGGTTGTTAGAGAAGATCTTTAGCTATATTGGACTTACTGAAGACACTTCCTCAATTTGTTTGTGTGTGTATATATATATATGTATTTTTTTTTTCAATTAAATCAAACTTAATACAGAGCTCCATTAGTTTATATCTAATGGATGTCTCAAAATTATGTGTCGTAATCTTAGTTATCAACAGATTATAGAAGAGAGGCTATGGGAAAAAATGAAATATGTGCAAAAGCCTAGAAGCCTTGAACCATTGGAGGTGCCTCGTGTACATCATAGGATAGCTACAGACAGACTGGATGACACATCCCTACATGTGCCACCATGTTCCAAATGAGTATGTTATTTTCTGACAAATGAAAAAGAAAATCATTTCAAGGAATTACTGATTTTATAGCAGGTTTTGTTATTTATTCTCCTAATCCACAGTTATCTAGAGCTGTACAATGGGGCAGACTCCAAAATATTTAGATGATCAAAAAAAGTTTGCGAAGATTGTGCAAATCACCCAGAAGAGGCACTAATGCATTCATACCTGGCTGTTAGTTATATGTTCATAGACTCCTATGGTGTTAGCTAGTTCCTGGCCTGTAGTACATGTAAGTTTTGGAGATTTCAGACTCTTAGGCACTTTCAAGTCCATTTTCAGGGCAGTTTCAAGTCATTGAGGCCAAGTGTGCTTTGCATCTCATTTTGTTGCTAACATCTTTAGTTTCTGGGTAAGCCTCCAGTTGTACCAGTTGCCTTGCATTCAGAAAATAATCCCATTAGGAGATCAAAATGTTCATGTGAGTTTAATGATTGGTCATGATTTGCTTGTAAAATAACAAAGAGTTACATGAGTAAGCTTTGAGACAACCTATTTATACCAGATAATTCCAGTAGAAAAAAACTAACAAAAGATAGATAACTTGAAAAGTTGTTTTTAGGGCTTAGAACATATTCTTTTTTCTGTTTCTGAGTTTTTTGTGTAATTTATGCAAGTGTTGGATAAGTAAGTAACCAGCTATTAGAAATTGTCACTTTAAAATATGTTCACTGTAAGCACAGTGTCATAGAGTTAGTGCGATAATTTTTATTTCTACTGTGGTTAGTATATGATATACGTGGGCCATTAAAATAAAGAACATTTTTATTTATACTTGCACTAGCATACCCAGGGAGAAATGTAAGTGGATACAACCATTGCTGAGGAAACAGATTTCCTTTAGCAAGTTGTTGCTAATGGAATTATTCATTAATTTATTTCCCTCTTCAATGTAAAAATTTAAATTTTAGAATAAAAGTCACCTTTAGTAGATGGTAAATTAGTTTTATGGCATGAAACTGCCGTAAGTGAGGAAATATTGTTAAGAACATATCAGTCAAATAGAACTCATAAATAGTAAGGGTTTTCTTCTATTTGTGTTGGATCATCAAGTTAGATACTTTTAGAAAAAAGCCTAATGTAAGAAACACTACTAAAAAGCAAGGGACAAAACTTCTAATAGCATTGTTTGATTTCCTCATTCTAATTTAAATCAGTGAAGAAAATGCTTACTCTAAGTCAATTTTTTTCTGATACACAATTGGTTAGTATAGAGTAAATTATGAATGTCACATTTAATTTAAAACTAAAGAGAGAAATAGCATCATAGAGAATGTGCTCTTTTGTGAATGTCAAGTGCAACTTGTTGAAGGTCTTTTGAAAAACAAGTAGGAAAGACTGTGCATTAGTTATGCATGCCTAGAGCACCTACTAGTTTGGAATACAGATGCTGAGTACACTATTGATTAGTACTGTTTTTAATGCAGGTTGGCTCTTGGAATCACATTGTTTCTGTTTTCCATTTGAGGATAATGAGCCTGTGCTACAGAATGGATACAAAGCCTCTTAAATTCTGTGTAGAAAATAACATTCTTGCCTGGAAACTTGGTTTTCATTTTCCATAATTCGAGATTTACCTGGGAACTTGTTAGGAGTTTCTAGAGAAGGTTTTCCTCTCTCATGTGTGTGTGTGTGTGTGTGTGTGTGTGTGTGTGTGTGTGTGTGTGTTTCTTCTTAAATACTGGTTCCCCTTAACAAACAGGTATCTTTTGTTACCATGGTGCCACACGAATGAGAATGTTGCCAAATGTTGTTAGCCCTCTCCTTTCTGTTCACTTCTACACCTTTCATTTAGGTTTTTGGGACGGTTAATAGTGTTAATCCCTGTAAGGCTCTTACTCAGCTCGCGATATACTCCCAGTCATCAGTAGGATACGTGGAGAGTATATTTCCATGGCATAGATGAGAAGTGTGAGGCATGGAAATATCGGTAATTGGTACAGAGACATCATTGGGCCTCCTCAATAGTGACATTTTAGGAATACCCCCAGGCCAATCTTGTCCCCTATCTGTGGCCCATTGACTTGTTATAATACTCCTGCTCCAGACTCAAATATCCACCCACCAAAGGGGTTTGGCAGTATTCCCTGACATTTTAGGAAGAACCTAGAAAAATTAAATTCAGACAATATGAAATCATGAGAATGAAGATAAAAGTTTACAGTTAGAACAGTCATCAATAGATCTTCTATCAATATTCTTTTTTTAAGAAAAAAAAATTTAATGTTTATTTATTTTGAGAGAGGGAGGGGGAAGGGGCAGAGAGGGAGAGAAAATCCCAAGCAGGCTCCATGCTGCCAGCCCAGAGCCCAACACAGGGCTCCATCTCATGAACCATGAGTTCATGACCTGAGCCGAAACCAAGAGTGGGATGCTTAACCGGCTGAGTCACCCAGGCACCTGGATCTTCTATCAATGTTGTTAAGATGACTAATTTTTAGTTATTCCAGCTGTTGTTGTCATTGTTGTCATCGTCATCACCACCATCAACACCTCACTTACCTGGTATAACAAAATTTAAAGTATGATAATAGAATGGGTTACTGGCCTTTAAAGAATCATTTGATATAGCAAATTCGTAATGTAGCCAGTGCTGCAGGAGAAGCTTCCTCCTCTCCAATGAAAGTCCATTTGCCCTTGGTGTGTCAGATGACATTTTCTCAGGCACTAACTAAAAGATTACAAAATAATTGGTTTACTTCCACTTTACACTAGCACTGGTTCAGAATGTTTCTTTAAGGGGATCAGCATTATTATAACGTTTTTATCTGCAGAGGGAATAGGTGATTTTGCTGGTTGTACCATAGGGAATATTTGAGCAAAAGGTTTAGTTGCTTTGTATAGTTTGCCATTCTACCTGGTTTGTGAGTCATTTAATTAAAAGATAAAGGAACAGAATTAAAACATACCCTTGTAAGTAATCTTTCAGTTTGCTTCTTTAGCCTGGTGACCGTGCCCTGGTAATTTTACTCGTTTTCATTTCACCTCCGGTCACTGAGTTAGATACTGAGTAGAGATTATTTGCCAAGTTGTGACTTCTGGCACTTGAGCCATTACAGCTTTATTAGTAACTCTTATAAACCATCATAGCTAATACTCATTCTGTTTAAAGTGAAGATCTGAGTCCAGAAGGTATAGGTAAATGCCAGTTTTGGAAAGAGAAGTAGGAAAAATTTTCTGTCTTCAAGTGCATAACATATATGGGACAAATCAAGGTAATTCATACTCCCTTCACTTTCAAAAATCATATTTTTATGTTAATAGATGTTTTCTTATGTTCACTAGTTAATTTTCATGAAGTGATTGATTCCATTTTCAGTTTTCTCTGCTAGGTGGGTTGTCTAAAATATTCAAAGATAGTTATGGCCCCCTGGTGGTCAAATAATGCAAAATTCCCAAGACTGAAGAATAATTATCTTTTTCTAAAATGATATTGTTGGAAATTCTAAGCCTATGATTTCAAAAATCTCAAAATAGTCTAATATGTAACAAAAACATCAGCTGGTTGAAGATAATGTACGGTCAAATATCTAATTTTTTATGTAAGTAGATAAATGATCAGGCTTATGTAAATAAAACATTTGAAATCATCACATTCCCTACTCCCACCTCTATGACAGTTTAGATGTGTTATAATAAGCAGGTAAAAAAAAGTATGTCTCATATGATGCTTAATTTGTTAACTAAATATCACTTCATGTATAAAACCTATTAAGATAGTATAAGATTTGAACTAGCGTATATGACATATATGCTTTTGGTAATTAAATCCTAACATTTTTATTAAAGTAATTATCTAGTTTCTCATTATCCTATTTTACTCTTCATTGGGAAAAAACATCTTGAGCCATTTCAGAGAAAATAAACATTAATGAAAGTAAATTTTTGAAGGTTTTTTTTTTTTTCTCCTATGTTCAGTATATGTTTGATGTTTTACCTAGAGATTAAAACAGTTGATGTCAGGAAGTATGTATCTTTGTGCATATTTCAATGTATTGTAAGTGGAACAAGCAATTGTTGTCATCACAGTTGTGATAAGGCCTTAAATTTATTTCTACTGAAAAAAAAATACTGATGTGGAGAGTTGACGTCCTACTTTTTAGAAACAACTTTATATACATAGAAAAAAATAATCCAGATTTGGGCCAATTTCTCTTTAAAATAGCATGCAAAAGTTATATAAGATTGTTTGATGTATAAACCTTTCTACTTAAAATATGAAAACAGATGGTAGTGAACTAAGCAGAAATAAATCATGTTATGCAAATATAACTACTCTCTCTGAGTTGTTTTAGTGAAACATTCTTTTTGGTTTTGATATGGTTGTATGAGTGGAGAGGAAAAAAGGGTCTTATAATGTATATATAGTATGTGCCAGTGATCGACATTCAAAATCTGTCTCGATCAGTGCCAATTTGATATTACTATTTTCATCGGGTTCACTTTACTTGATCTCATGGGATAAACTTGTCTCTTCAGTGAAGAAATAGAAGAGGTAGCAGAAATTAAGTGAGTGCTTCAATAAAGGTCACAACAAATTTATCAGAGCTTTGCTAGATTTAAAAAACATCTGTGAAGGCAAAACTAATCTCTGGTGTTAAAGGTTGGAGCACAGGGACATTTGTGGAATGCTAGTAATTTCTGGTTTTTAGATCTAAGTGCATCATATGAGTACTTGTACCTCGTTAAAATCATGATTTATACACTTTTCTGTATGGATACTATTTTCAACAGTAAGTTAAACTAGGAGAAAAGTTGTGAACACCTGTATAAAATTATGGAATTGGTCATGTTATGAAAATACTGATATGTCAGTGTTAAGATGTTCTTTGAAACATACTCATACACATAATTCACTCTAAGATGCCTTAGAGTTAATTATTTCACCTAAAATAAATTTTACAAAGTGTTTTTTCCCCTATAATTAGCTCAAAGTCAGGAAAGAGAAAGTTGTCTTCTATACGATCACTTAAATGCTCATATGCCATAGACGTTAGCTCACTGATTTTTCATGTTTCAACACTTCTGCTGAAAAAGAAGTCCTGAAGCATCTTTGTAATTGGTTTATTAATTCTTTTCTTGTGTATTTGGGCTGCTGTAGTAGAAACAACGTGGTCTATGCATTACCCTGAATTTTGTAAAAATAGAAGTAGTTACTATATACTTTTCAGCCTTAAATTAGATGACACATGAGAAAGTCTGTAGCATAAGGTATGGCACATGATGTGTTTTTAGTAAAAGTTAGGTTTTTTTTTTTTTTTTTTCTTTTTTTCTTTTTCCTCCATGGAGATCTTACCTCAGTCTGCTGTTGGAAATGGATGGATTTTCAGTCTTGTTGGCAACACAAAGAAGTGAACATTTGTTACTTTGAAATATGCACCATTTTATGAGAGCATTAGCCAGATGAAAAAGCTTTATGTTGTAGATGTCATTTATCAATGTGATGTGAGTATGGGCTAACTGACAATGGTATCCTAATTTCGTCTGCTACTTTGTTTTACATTTTAATTCTGTCACTATTAAATTTGTAAAACTGTCCAAATTATTTTGGAGACAGTAAATGTGTTCATTCCGTTTGGCCTCATACTCCCGTTGCTGGGCATGTATCCTCAAGAAATAATTTATAAAGTAGAAAAAAGTCTGCAAGGTCACAAACATGGAATAGGAAAAGATTGTGGTCTAAAGGTCACGCAGTGGTGGAATAGTTAGAAGTCAAATGTATCCACTGGGTAGAGTATTATATAATTTAAAACCAAATAATTTGAAATGTTTATTTCAGTGTATATAGTGTTGTTCCATGGGGTAAAAACTTAAAAAGATCGTGCATATCTTGATTACATTATTTATGAAAATTATATAATTGAACAATGACTTTATAAGAATTAGGAAAATTAGTTCATATTTCTGAACTACAATGGTGGAATTTGGGGCAATAATGTTCCTTTAGAGTTATAATTATTTTCTTATGTTTGGAATAAGGTGAGGTGGAGAGAGGGTACAGAATAAAAGAGAGCAGTTGCTTTTTAATTAGACCAAGAACATTTTTCTTGACATGCTGATTTCTATTTATTGTACAATGTGATTTGTGTGTGTGTGTGTGGCAGTATATTAAAATCTTAAAAAATTGAGTTGTTTACCATGGAGTTCTGTCTCTGTTTTGTTCTCTCCAAAGCAGATCACTGAACTTTTACCTAAACTTGTCTTAGGAAATGTAAAGGTAGATGCAAATTATTTTACCAGCGCAGGTCATGGAGCTGCTACTATGAATAATGCTGTGATCTCCGGAAACTCTCTGGTTTGGAGGCTAATCTGTGTCTTGCTTTCATCCCTTGCTGTGCTCAACTCTGGGTGTAAGCACATTAGAACAGAATCTCTCTTCATCTGGCCTGAGGGTTGGAGGGCACCTCTGTGAATACATAGGTGAGCGCTCTGTGTAAGAAGACTGAGTAAAATGTAAACATTTACTTTCCTTCCTTTTTTAGTTCAGGCTCTCTCCAGCCTCCCACGGAGGGGCACGGCTTGTCTGCGGGTTCTTAGCGCTGTGCTCTGGGGCCAGAAGCTCACACAACTAAGGAAGAGCTTGGAAGGCAGATGTAATGAATTTTATCAAGTAACCTACCAGCTCATTAAAAAAACATTTCAAGGGGAACATTAGCTGACATGGCTTTTTGAGGATTCATTTATTCCACATTCAGCCAGAGCCTCCTATGTACCTGAGGTACAGATACAGGGGATATGAAGATGAATCTGACCTGCTCCCTGCCTCAAGCCGTTTATATAAGTGAGAAGTTTGTCCTGCTTAATTTTAACTTCCCTAAAATGCAAGCAGCTTCTTTCTCTTTTTACACTACATAAAAAGGAAGCCAAGGATGCTTTTATTACACTGGTATTCTCAGATGTATATATATTTCCAGTAGATGTAAATCACATTTCACATAGCCTATTATTTCTAGAAGTAAAACTGGCATAATATCTGTGGCATTTTTTCCCCTTAGTAAAAAAAAAAAAAAAAAATAGGACTTTAATTTTTGAGTTTATTCATTTATTTTGAGAGAGAAAGAGTGAGAGCGAGCAAGCATGAGTTGGGGAGGGGCAGAGAGCAAGGGGGAGAGAGAGAATTCCAAGCAGGCTTTGCAATGCCAGCATGGAGCCTGATGCAGGACTTGAGATCATGAACCATGAGATCATGACCTGAGCTGAAATCAAGGGTCTGACGTTGACTGAGCCACCCAGGCGCTCCCCAGAAATGTGACTCTTAAAAGTAACAACAGCATGCTAGAAAATGCAAGGTTGGAGCTGTGCCTATTTGGACAGTAAATTCTTTCCTTTAGTGGAGCACCAGTGCGTGACTCCCATGATATTTTGTTTTATTATTATTACAGAGTAATTTCTGTATCTATCAAAGTGGTGCATGTGCATACAGTATAATCCAGCAGTTCCCCTACTAGATGCATTCCTGGCAGAAATAGGTAAATTGCCAAAAGACATGCATTAGAATGTTCCTTCTAGCAGCATTATTTTTAATAGCTCCAAACTGAAAATGACCCATTGTCCATTGGTAGCAAAATGGAAACATAAATTGTGGTACATTTATTACACCGGAATATGGTACATGCGTTGTAAGGCAATATCGCGTGGCAGTGAGAACAGGCAGTACTAAGGAAAACTGAAACACGACATAGAAGGAAGCTAGACACCAAATATAGACGCTGTTCTCTGATTCCATATCAGTAAAACACAAAGCAGGCCAAACTACTTTATGGTATTAACAGCATAGAGGTTGCTCTTTTTGGGGGAGACTGTAGTGCTGGAAGAGAGCAAAAGAGAGTGTTGGGGGGGGGGGGGTTGCTGCTAGATACAGAAGTTTCTTCACTTGGGTGCTGGTTACACAGGTATGTGTAGTTTGTGAAAATTCACTCATTTTGACACTTCCGTACTTTTCTTTAAGTTATACTTCAACACACAGTTTAAAAATTAACAAAGTAAGGGACTAGTTGGAGAAAGGTAACAGAAAATGGAGCTGTATTCCTAACATTCATGTTCCTCATCTATTATACTGTTTGTGGAAATAGATGAAGATCATATCAACAACAACAACAAAAACAGAGGCTGTTGATTCAGAGCTTTCTATAGCAGCCACCAGCCCTTGAATTTGGCAGGGCTCAAAGGTGAGGAGGGGAGCGGGAAAGCAATAGAGGGAGACCCATGGAAGGCTTCAGTTGTGCTGTGATTGGAGGGTGTTGGCATGGGAAGCTGGAGGTGGGCTGGCAAGCAGCGGGGCATCTTATGTGATTGGTTTGGGGAGCAGAGTTGGCTTTCTTTGGTTTGTTCTGAGTTAGAAGCCACCTCTCCCCCCCCCCCCCCAAAAAAAAAAAAATAAGTGGGGCGGGGTTAGCAGTCTTTGACCAGATTCTGTTAGTTCTGGGCAAGTTGCTGCACATTTATGGTTTGGGTTTCCACGTTGGTTGCTTCTGAAGTTGTGGGTCAGAGTTCTGTTTTCATACAGTCTGAGCATTGTCTGTTTGGATATTCGGTGTCCTCACAGAAAGCACCATTGGACGTGGAGTCATTAGGGCGTAAGGAAAGTGCTGTGCTCTGTCAGAGCCTCATATTTGGTATACGTTGGACCTAAGCCTTGATGGCTTGTTATTTTGGGGGCTAGACTTGTGATCTGTCAGTTTTCCCAAAAGTAATAGGCTATGAGAAAATACCTACTAACTTAATCTAAGCCCATACCTCCTAAACTGATCTAAGAGATTTATAATGAAAAGACAATTTATTTATATGAAGTGGCAGGCGTATCTTGTTCAACAGCTGGACATTCCCTCTCTTGATGGTGAATTTGTTCAGAAATAGCCATTAAATGCTATTAAAATAACAAACAAACATACAAAAACCTTGAGTCTCTGTGACCATATATTTGGAGTAGTGGTTCTTAATCGGACTGAACATTCTACATGGCACTGTCCCTACCAGCAGAGATAGAATCCATTGTAATAGATAGGGTGGGGAGCCCAGGCACTCCTATTTTTTTTTTTTTTTTTAAAGATCCCTTGTGATTTCAATATATGGTTAATGTTGAAATCCACTGGTTTAGGACAAAAGTTGTAAAATGAATATATTTATAAAGTTTTAACAGTGTGATTGTTCCCGGTGTTATATGAAGTATTTTACATAACACTATCTTATTAAATTATTGACAGCATCCTGAAAGGGAATTGCTATTGCCATCTTGCTCTTAAGGATGAGGAAACAAGCTCAGAGGAATTAAATAACCTGCTTAGAGCAATTTAATAATTTGCCTAAAGTTACACAAGTACAGGTACATGAATCCTTATTTACAGAGACCGAAACCGAGTTAAAGTGAAGTCAGGCCATATGTAGCCTTTTTTAAAAAAACCATTTAGTATGAATATTTAAGCAGTTCACTGTGTTTGATTACCAGGTGCTGGAAATATTAACATAATATACAGAATATTCATTGTGGTTCCTTACTAAAGTTTAAAAAAGAGCAGGGGGTGCCACCTGGGGGGCTTAGTTAAATGTAGACTTCGGCTCAGGTCATGATCTCACAGTTTGTGAGTTCAAGCCCTGGATCCGGCTTTCTCCTGTCAGCACAGAGCCCACTTCGGATCCTCTGTCCCCATCTGTCTCTCTCCCTCTCCCCTGCTCTTGTGCTGGCTCTCTCTGTCTCAAAAAATAAATAAACATTTGAAAAAAAAGAGGAAATTCTAAACTATCCGGCCTCAAGATTTTAGATGAAGGTTTATGGACCCGGAATAAGTAGCAGAACAGAAGTAAGTCGAATGAAATCCAGAGGACTCACTCTTTTTTTTTTTTTTTTTTTAATGTTTATTTGTTTTTGAGAGAGAGAGAGCTAGAGCATAAACAGGGGAGGAACAGAGAGAGAGGGAGATACAGAATCCGAAGCAGGCTCCAGGCTCTGAGCTGTCAGCACAGAGCCCGACGCGGGGCTCGAACTCACAAACCGTGAGATCATGACCTGAGCCGAAGTCAGACGCTTAACTGACTGAGCCACCCAGGCGCCCCCAGAGGACTCACTCTTAACCACCAGGCTACACTGCTTTCTTGTGATAGTTTTGTGAAGCTGCTCTAATTGAGTGAATTTTCCTTCTTCGTTCTGAGACCATGTTTATCACAAGAACTCAAACTAGTCTATCATGGATGCATCTGTTTTCAGGCTTGGAAGAGATTTTAGTAGCTTGCTAAACCATTCACTAACCTGATACTTTACTTCATCTTCTTAGGGCTCCAAACCCTTCCTGGAGCCCTGTCCAGAATCAATAGCAAACTGTCAACTTTGTCATTTATACAATGTATTTTCTTTTCCTTTCAGAAGATCAGTTGCACTTGTATATCTCCGCTCTTAAAGGCGTTTTGCTGTTTTCTGTGAGTCATCTAAGACCGTGGCAAGAGTTTCAGCAGACTAATTTTCAATTCCTCCCATCCTGCGCCGTGTTCTTTTAGGCCGAAAAGACAAAGTTGAACAGCATTTTACTAACTTGTCACATTTTTACTTGCTAAAAAAAAAAAAAAAAAAAAAAAAGAGTTGTATAAAAACACGCTATTTGGAGTTTAACTGAGGAGTACAGAATAACCAGCTGAGATACTTTCCAGGGAATTAAGCCGCTGCGTCCTGTATTTCTTCTTCCTTTAGGATATCAATTGCTTTTTTTAGTCTATGGGTCTGTTCTAATTTCTAATATAATGGATGATTGAATGAGCTCCTTCCTCATCTGTACTCGGGAAGCCTACTCTGTTGGCCCTGTAGTTCAATTGCTTTTTAATCGATCCTCTCAAGAGCCAATATGCTAGCCCGGTGACAGAGTGTCTCAGAGCCTGCATACCTGCCTGAGAAGTTAAATCAGTTCTTCCCTATCAACAAAAAAGAATGGGCAGTAGGAATAGCCTACATCCCAGAAAGGAGATCTAGGTAATACTTGCTGACCTCATCTAAAATGCAGTTCAGTCTCTCTCTTGAAGGGCTGCTGTGAGGACAAATGAGAAAATGAAATGCCTAGCAGAGTGTGAGTCAGCCCTCAATAAATGACGCAACTGTGGTCATGTTGGTGATAGTGTTTTGAGCTATTAGTATCTCTGTGAGTCAATGAGAATCAATGTATCTTCGGTTTAAGAAAGTTACTTGGCCATAAATGAGACTATTATTCACCTGTGCTTTGCAAAAGACTAGAAAGAACTGACTGCCTAGTAAGCTAACTAAATTAACTCCTAGGACACATTAAAGAAGTAATAATTTCATATTTGGTATTAAAACAACATTAAAGTAGAATTATGTTGGGTGTCCTAACATATATTTGACATTTTAGAATTGGTTTTATTTTGATTGATGAATAAATAATAATTTTTATAGCGTGCGGTTTCTTTACAGACTTTAGTCCTACCCAAAGTCTGCATTTGCATAGAAAGCCTTAATCAGTATGCATAGGTGCTCAATTAAACAGCCATTCTGAAATGCCTTTATGTGAAAAGAAATAATAAAATAGCCAAATGGTCATAAATAGCCATTTTAGAAATGCCTTCATGTTAAAAGAAAATAAAGATCAGAAGGAACACGTCTGTTTACTAAACACATTAATAAAGCCAGCAGTTTAAAAGCTGTCCTCTTGATAGAGGAGGGGTTGACATTCTTTTATGTAGGATGGCTTTTTCCCCCAAGGAAAGGTTTGATTGCATGTCTTATAATGCTCTTCCATATGTATATATGTATATGTGTCCATATAAAATACACAAATATCAAATACCAAGTATTTTGTCACAATTATACTGAATAGTATTTAATTTAATAATATTTAAACACCTATTAAGTCATGGATTCCCTTGAAAAATTGGCATGAGATATGAAAATTTTCACAGAAAAGTTGATACATAAGTCCATATGCAAAATTTCGCAAAATGATTTTTAGAAATTGATGGAACCTCTGAATCTAATTCTGATAGGTGTCTTATGATTTTCAGGCAGCATTGTTCTTCAGTGAACTTGAGTTAAGGGAGATCTAAGCAATTTGTTTAATTTTCAGTGAGCTTACTGAAGTTCAGTGTAGATAAGCCACTTGGTTACTTTTTTCAGGGAGTAAAAAAAAAAAAAAAAATCTTAATTCCTTGGTATTTTCTTCCCTTATTTCCTAGCTGGGTCCATAGTGATTTAATTCCATAATCAGCAGAGACTGTAGCATGGGTTATATGTTATATACATCCTTCTTCTGCTAGTAATTCTTACTGTTCCTTGCATTATTTCTGTCAATTTATTTTCCACGTTTAACCCATTTTCTCAACAAAGTGACAAGGCCACTGAGACAAAGAATAATGTATAAATGAGAAAACAGAAAAAAAAAAAAAAAGCTAAGAGAGAACGGGAACAATTTTGGTGTAATTCTAACTATGAATTTTTATCATGATTCTTAGTAGTTGATGTAGTCTTACACTGGACAGTTTTATCAAGCATAAATTTTGTGTCTCATTAGGGATCCAAGTTTGTTTTCCAACAGTGGGATATTCCAGCTCAGTTTTGCATTTCATATCCAAATAGAAGCGTAAATTTCATCTGTCATTGCACATTTTAGTTTGCTAAGGGGAAGACCCCGATGGCTTGTGGAGAGAAATGTGGCCTGGGGACAAGTAAACAGCCACTATGTGATTGATGAACAGGGGCAGTTCACACAGTTTCTGTTAAGACAAGGAGCTATGTTTCCTCAGACCTATATGAACTATCAAGTGTGGGCTGACTGAGAAATCAGTCCTGTCTTATTTCTTAGCCTTCCTAACATGACAGGAAAAAATGCTCTTCAAATTGTAACAAATCATTTGACACATAGTAACAGTAGCTCAAAATGATTTTACGAACCCTACCAGAAAATGAATGTTGTGAGGAGACCAGAGTGTTTTTGCTGTGAAGTTCCTTTTGGAAATTAGTGTGTGATTCAGATAAGTCCCTGGAACCGGAATTCTGGAATTCAAAACCAGACTCTGTTATTTACTACGTTCCTTTGGGTAACTTACATAACTGTCTGAATTCACCTCAGCTTTTTCAACCGCCAAACGGGGACAATGATTATACCTGTATTTTACGTTTTGCATGAGGACCAAATTAGTTAATTTGGTGCCTGTGTATAGTAAATAAGCACTCAGTTAATAAAAGATGTTCTTATTTTCAAATTTAAAGTAATGACAAATGTTTTTCCATGATTTTACACTTCTGCTGCATTGCTACCTAGGAATTTTAGAAATTATTACAATATGCATTTTATGCAGCAAATGTTTTTGAAGGTTCACTATATACCAGGCACTGCTCCAGGTCCTGGGCAAATCACAAGGAAGGAAAAGGCGATGGGCGGCGCCGAGAGAGAATGCTAATGTGGACTGATAAAGGAATGTTTGAGTGGACAATTGAAGTGAAGTATGAGAAATGAACAGATGAGCACCCCAGGCAGTAGATTTTCAGCTATAGCAAGGCTTCAAAGCCAGAGTGTGCTTGGCATGTTCAAGGAGCCACTAGGAGGCAAGAGGTAGGAATATCAGATTGAGAGATGAGATCGGTGGATGGGGTGGTGCCTGTTGTGTCTGCCTTACCAGGCGGAGGGAAGGGAAACCATTGGAAGGAGCCGCAGAGTGACGTGCCTGATTTATATTGTAGGAAGCCTCACTGTGGCTACTGTGTGGAGAATGTGGGGCATGCATGGAATCAGGCTCTATTGCAGTGGTTTAAGTTAGAAATGATGGTGTTTTGGGCTAGTTTGATAGCGAGTGAGGGTGTAAAAAAAGACCTGATTATATATTAAATACCTACCATGAGCCAGGTGCCCTACATATATGTTGTCTAATCCACTGCCTAATCTAATCTAATGCCTGTCTAATCTAATGCCCTAAAAGGGAAATATATTGCCATTTAGTTATTAATTTTTTTTTTTTTTAATTTTTGAGAGAGAGAGAGAGAGAGAGAGAGAGCATGTGAGTGCCTGCTCGCTTGCAAGTAGGGGAGGGGCAGACAGAGAGGGAGATTGAGCATCTGAAGCAGGCTCAGCACTGTCCTTACAGCGGCTGATTCCGGGCTTAAACTCACAAACCATGAGAGCATGACCTGAACCAAAGTCAGACCCTAAACCAACTGAGCCACCCAGGCATCCTGGAAATATTATTGCCATTTAGAGGTATGATTTGCCCAAGGTCATGCCACTGAAGTGGAAATATAGCATGATCCTCTTTCTATAGCTGAAAGTGAAAGAGAAAAAGGAAAAATTACAAGAACAGCACATCAATCACTATCTGGTAAGTTTAAGCTATCTTTTTTGCACACATTCTATAAATTTAACCCCCGTAGGTACCCCGAGGGAAAAAGTTGTAAGGGTAATAGATTGAGGGCAATCTACAAGAGGTTGTAAGCAGGTTTTGGAGAGGTTTGTTTGTTCTTTTTTTTCCCTCCCTCCCCTTCTATACTTCATTTTGTCCCTCTGCTGAGGTTTTGGAGTTTTTAATGTTTTGAGATCCAATGAAATGAAAATATAAAACTTATTTTAGAACAAGCTGAATGGTAAATTAGCATTTTAAGATAAAGCACTAGAAGCAAATAATAAACCAAAAAGTTAAAAAAAAAAAACAGTCCTGAAATAACTTTTATCTTTTAATTGGGTGTTTGCTTATTGTATAAATAATCATTACAATTATCTAGTATGTGGCAGGTACTATATTAGACACTTGGGATAAGCAATAAATAAGACGTGATACCTGCCCTCAAGAGTTTACCTGTATAATAAATGATAATAGCTCATATTAAAGGAAAAGATTAAGTGTTCTTTTGTAAGTTAGAAAGTGGTAAGTAAGTGGTTATGTGTCTTGAGGATGACAGTGAAGTCTTCAGAGAGGAGAACTCATTTGTGATAGATCATTGCTTCTGTTACAGTTGGAGATGGTCGAAAAGTTCAGTTGACCATGGAGTAAAAGTCTTCATTCTTCAGTACTGAAATCCATATAAATGCAGTCACAAATACATCTGACTGCTGTTACAGATATATATGTGACCTATCTGTAGTCTTGGATAGCTCTCTCTGGCCACCCATTTTGCAACCTGCCCTGGATCATATTAGTTTCTGGTCATTATTCTCTTAGATATCCCTTCTGAGAAGTCCCACTCCTGACTGTTGTCTGAATCCCTGCCATGTGGCAGTAACTCTCATGGGCCCTTCCACTCTCTGTTGTCTTTTATTTGAACTGCATCTTTGAGTTGCTGCTTTCGATTTTGCAGGCAATTGGTCTGTTCTTCCCTCATCCTCCTTCAGAGTCCTCATTTTGCTGACTTTTTAATCACTCTTGTAACACCTAAAGAAATGGGTCTTAACTTTTGAGTGGAGGTTGGGATTCCTCACAAAATGGTAAAAACCCTTGACATTATACATAGATTAAAAGGAGCCTCTAATTTTCATTTTTATTGATTCTGGCAGGTTGTTCATCAGCTAAAACTTCTCAACTTTGAGACTACATAATTTTTCTGTATATCAAAATCATGGTTATTTACTTTAAAAGTGCATTATATAAAATATCCTATGACTTGTCTTGAAGCCATTTTGATATACCATTGGAATTTTTGGTAAACTAATATTTTTGTAACAGGGAACTGATTTAACAACAGTTAAGCGCTTCGGTCAGAGGTTGGAAATCAAAGGCAGTATGTTAGCTCTGATTGGATCCTTGAGAATATTCAATCCTAAAGCATAATATTTATTTGATATGTGTATAATGTGTTGCTGTTTTAGAAGTTGTTTATATTAAGACACTGAAATACATTGGTTCTCAAAGCATGGTCCAGAGGTACCTAGAAGTCTCCAAAACCCTTTGAGAGGGTCTGCAAGGTATAAATCATGCACAGGTAAAGGCTACATTCCACGTGCAACACTGACCAAAAGGATTTAATGTAAAAGACAAAATGAAAAGTTCATTGGTAGGGTTTCAGATTCCACAATGCACTAATCGTTAAGAAACTAAGAAATGTCTACTTGTTCAGTTTTAGCGTAGTTATCACAAAAGATTATCTGCCATTATCAATAAAGGCTTTTCAAATATTCCTTTGTTTTCAGATTACATACCTTTGCCATTCTCATTGTTTTCTTTTAAAAACTAGTTATTTTTCATTACAAGTATACCATTAAATTATGTGATGAAATTGTTTTTATTGAATGAATCGATAATGATTTAAAATTTCTCAGTTTAAGTTCAATTATGGTAAATGTTAATAGCTATAACCCATATACACAAAAACTTTTTGAGTTCTTGATAATTTTTAAGAATCTAGAGAGGTCGCGAGACCAAATCATTTGAAAAGTAATTGGTATAAACAATTGTTGTCTGTGACATAAAGATGTGCATTGACTTCAACAATACAAAATAAGATCCATTTAAAACAGGCAGCTAATTTTTTATAGTAGAATTACGTTGATATTTGAATACAAAATCTGTATCTTCTTGAGTTTTAAAGGTAATTAGTGTCATTCTATTGATTTCTATCAGTCCTGTAATACTAAGTTCTCAAAAGTATTTTCCTTTCAGACTCTTCCTTGTAGCGATCAGACAACAAATATCTAGAACTGTGTGTAGTTTTTAACAAATATTCAGTCAATTTTGCTATTTTCCAAGTTAGAAAAGATCTATAAAATAATTTGGTGAAGTATGCTATATTGTAATATGATTGTCAACAAAAAAAAGCTATCAATTGCTAAATTGGAAACATTTGACCTATAATACCTTCATCCATAGGATTATAGACCGTACAGGTCTCAGTCTTATAAGACTGCCCTCCTGAAGCACTTGTCCGTTTTAGATATTTGTTAGGCAACTACCTCACACAGTTGTAAGTTGCTTAGGTTATACCGTTGTCATTTTATAAATGAACACATTTTAAAAACACCTCTTTGATGAATGCTTACAATTAACAATTAATGATTCGTGTCACAGAAAGAAGTTGTCCTGAAATGGAGGATTCCGTGAAAACCGTTGAGGCAAAACTTAGCTCCCCATGCTCCTTTCTCATATCCATAAGCTGATTTCTTTATGTTGGTCATATAGAAATTTTTATTTATTATTATTATTATTATTATTATTATTTTCATTTATTTATTTATTTATTTATTTATTTATTTATTTATTTATTTATTTATTTATTTATTTATTTTAAAGCAGTCAGGAGTACCTGGATGGCTCGGTCAGTTAAGTGTTTGACTTCAGCTTAGGTCATGATCTCATGGTCTGTGAGTTTGGTCCCTGCGGCGGCTTCTGTGCTGGCAGCTCAGAGCCTGGACCCTGCTTCAGGTTCTGTGTCTCCCTCTCTGTCTGCCTCTTACCCATTCGCACTCTGTCTGTCTGTCTCTCTCTCTCAAAAAAATAAATAAAAACATGAAAAAAAAACAGTCAAAAATATGTACTGTTGCGATTTTAATCAGCTCATGGCATAATGTAAACCACTTCAACTGCTCGAAATTTCTTGAGAAAAATAGATCCCTCTCTACCAGAAGGCATTGTACGTATGAGACCAAGCTGGACGTGTGTTATGACTGTTACTCAGCTGCTGCAGAGAAAATGAAATTAATACGTGTTGTCTCTGTTGATGTTGGTGGTGATGACAGCAGCAGTGACAAAGAAGGAACTGGGTAAGTTTTGAGTGGGAAAGATTAGTGATATTTTTGCTCCTGAAACTATTCTGAATTTTAATAGCTTTAAAACTTACTTTTTTTCTTTTCTTCTATTTGAAATTAATGAGATGGACATATGGTCACTCTCATGATAAAAGTACTGTTTTTGTGTGTGTCTGTGTGTAAAACCTCACCGTAACTCTCCAGATTTTGCTTGCAGAAGTAATATAATAGCTGCTATAAAACTATTGCAATTGCATCTATACCTGAAATGGAATTTCCTGACTGTTTAATTTTTCTAAATATTTTGTTACTTGAAGTTGGAAATGTATCTAATTTATTTGAACCTGGCCATGAAAGTTCTTTATGTCAAAGACATAGTCTTTTCCCTGATATTTAAAAAACAAAACAAGAAATCAAGATATAAGAGACATAAATGTAACATGAAGTACAAATCTTGATTTCTACTTGTGGTTAGCCACCTGCTTTAGATCTTACAGCTCCAGAATGCTGTCACCTTGTGTGTGTTACTTGCTAGTAATTCAAAGTATATTGTTTAAAGGAGTCAGAAAGGAGGTGGTTGAGAGGAATAAATTAAAAATCACTCACAAGCTAGGCCAGTCAGATGGGTGATAGGAATGAACGAATGTGAGTTTCTATCGTTAATAGAGAATGTCAGACATGAAGAGAAAGGAAATTGCATTTTGTACAGGAAGTGGCTATAAGCTAATTCTCTTCTTGTGTGGCATAAAAAAGGATATCATGCAATGCAACTTAAAATGTCTTCAATACTATCTTTGTAGAAAGTACAATAGTTGTTGAATTCCTCAGAATTCTCTTTATCTCTCTTTCTTCCCTCTCTCCTTTCTTCCCTCCCCTTTCTTTCGCCCTTCTCTCTCTCCCCCATCCCCTTTTCCTTCTCCTCACCCCTTCCTCCTTCCTTCCTCCCTCAAGTATTTCAACTATCTATACGTTTAGTGATAGTCATTTAGGTTTGTAGCCAGTTTGAAGAGGAAGTGTTTTGAGTCCATAGCTATTTGGTTTTGTTTTGGTTTTTGTTCATTAGATGTATTTACTAGTTTTTTAGTTGCCTACTTAAGGATGTTTTTAGCTATTTGGGACATCGTCTCCTTTTGTTTACTTTTGGATTCATTGTACTCTCCTTACTTGATTTTGCCAGAATTCTGGTCTTTGCATAGCTGAAATATTTGACAAAAGTTAAAATTGTTCTTAGGAATAAATTGTCTTATTGTGAGGCTTTAAGTTCCAGAATGTTTCATAGAAGGATGAATAAATCAGTAGTTTAATTTTTGGAAAGGAAAGTTCTGAATATTTACAATGAAATATCTCATGAATATGTAGCAAACACAATTGATTTTGATAAAGTGCTTCATAGTCTACTGTTATTAGTCTGCCTAAAAAATTTGCTTTGTGTGCTGAGAAAATTAATGTAAGGAATATGTGGAAACAAAAGAGGTGAGGATGTCAGGAGAATACAGGGACGAAAGAGAAGCTATCTATTACTTTCAAAATATTCTAGTAGAACAAATTGAATACAGCAGTGCTTTGCAAAGACTTGCATGTGTCGAAGACAAGAAATGGTCTGCTGATCTCTGATTTGGTGGACTTTCACTGCGGTTTCCTTCTGACCTTTCTATTGGATTATTCTAGACCTGGGAACATCTCCTCAGATTGGTCCTGGGCTGCCATACCGTTTGTGAAAAATTACACAGCACTCATTTGAGATGCTTTTCAAAATGTACGTGGCTATTTCCAAGTCTCTCTATGTGGTATGGTTAAATATATTTGAGGCTATATAACTCTGTAGCATAGAAAGTTTTACTTTTGAAGTCCACAATGTGATGCTCTTCATGTTGAGGACACTATATACTAAAGAATCAAGAACCATAGTTTTGTAATTATGGCCAAGAAACCTGTGATAAAGTGAAAAGTGAAAAAGTAGTCTTAATTATTAGGCGGAAGAATCTCAATTTGAGGCAAAATGGCTTTTGACTAGTTTTTTTTAAAGTTTATTTATTTTGGGGTGTGGGTGCAGGGGCAGAGAGAGAAGGAGAAAGAGAGAGGATCCTAAGTGACTATAAGGGAAAGATGCTAAAATTTCAATAGTGTTAATCAAAAAAATATTTTAAGGTGAAGGAAATTTTTAATATTAGTGCTTTAAGAAAATAATTACTGTCCAAGAGATTTTGGCATAAAAGAAGAACTCATGGCAGAGAAGTAATATAATGTAATTAAAAGACGATGGCATTGGATTTTAAAGTAGTATTAATCAATTAAAATTATTTTAAATGCTTCCTATATAGGACATACTGAATAAATGAAAAGATTTAACAGTAATTTTTAAAATAGTTATAAAATATCATTCATGAATTACAGCAGGCATTAAATATATTTTATATTGTATAATATCATTTATTGCTAAAACATTCTGAGAAACTAGTATTTCTTTTCACGGAATGTGAAATGTTAAGTGCTAAGCCTCAGATTTTTGATGTATTTGGAACAAAATTAGATGATCCCCTGCTTGCTACTATGATTCTAATATACAGTTAACTGTTTTTTATACAAGCTTCTTTTAAAGTAATTGTTCTTTGGAATGCTGACTTAAGTGAAAATTTTTTCTGTTGTTTCCCTGAAAGGAAGAGAATGTTGATGAAGCGGGAATTGTGTATTCTGTTTGTTAGGGTGGCCCGTGAGGTGATGTGGTTGGCAAAGAATTTCGGGAAGAGTACCGCGACAAGCAGGACAGAGATTATTGACTCTCCAAGGGAGGAGAGGGGCCAGACATCAACAGAGATGTCGACTCCCAGCTTTTGTTCAGTAGGGCCTTTTAAGGTTTGTTGGTAAGGATGTGAGAGGATTGTAGTTGCACCATGGGGGATGTGGGGAGGGGGTCGGCTCCTGGCCAGGTACAGCAGGAGACGGCAGCTTTCTCAAGGGGCTCTGTCTGCGGCTCATCTGGGATGTGAATTGTGGTCAGGCTATAGAAAAATATGTTTTGTAGTTGCCGTCTATTTTCTGAGAATAAGGGGCACTATCACCTAAAAAGACAGAGTTAGGGCCAAGTACGGACACTTGTGAGTTTTGTTTGTAAGCTTGGCTGGGGGGCATGGTGCTTTGAATAATAGATTCCTTTTACTGTTGTTTAAATTGCTTTATAACAGTTAAACCCTTTGGAAGGTTATAGATGCTTTTTAGCTTACTGGGCAATTATTATTATTATTATTATTATTATTGTTATTATTTTTGTTGTTCAAAGTTGATTTATATTTTGAGGGGGGTAGGGAGAGAAGCATACGCAGGCTCCAAGCCGCCAGTGCAGACCCTGATGCAGGGCTCGAATCCACAAGCCATGAGATCATGATCTGATCTGAAACCAAGAGTCAACGCTTATCTGACTGAGCCATCCAGTTGCCCCTTTAATATTTTTAAGTAATCTCTACACTCAGTGTGAGCCTCGAACCCACAACTCTGAGATCAAGAGTCACACGCTCTACCAACTGAGCCAGCCAGGTGCCCCTAGCTTACTAGATTATTGTTAAGACATTAAAGAGTTAATTGACTTTCTTTATATTTAACTTGCTATGAAGAGTAATTCTGATGTATTGTGAACAGAAACCACTGTATATACAAGGGATTTGCTGCAATCCTTTATGCTGTTTTTCATTTTATTTTTTTTTTAATGTTTATTTATTTTTGAGACAGCACAAGGAGGGGAGGGTCAGAGGGGGGGACAGAGGATTCAAAGAGGGCTCTGTGCTGAAAGGAGTGAGCTCAACATGGAGCTTGAACCCACGAACCACGAGATCATGACCTGAACCAGACTGAGCCACCCAGATGCTCCTGTGCTGCTTTTCATTTTAAATGGATGTCACCTATGCCCGTTATTAAAAATTTTTTTTTTAATGTTTATTTATTTTTGAGACAGAGAGAGACAGAGCATGAACGGGGGAGGGTCAGAGAGAGAGGGAGACACAGAATCTGAAACAGGCTCCAGGCTCTGAGCCATCAGCACAGAGCCCGACACGGGGCTCGAACTCACGGACCGTGAGATCATGACCTGAGCCGAAGTCGGACGCTTAACCGACTGAGCCACCCAGGCGCCCCTGTGCCCGTTATTATACTGAGATTTCTTTCAAGTAATCTCTGTCTCCAACATAGGCCTCAAACTCATGACCCTGAGTGAGATCAATAGTCACATGCTCTTCTGACTGAGCCAGTCAGGTGTCCCTCGTTTTTATAAATTATGGAATATTTTGCCTGACTTCTGATGATATAGTTTCATTCCAGGCTTCCTTAACTTTCAGATTGGGCCCTATGTGTTCTCTTGCCCCATTTAACCCCCCACTTAGAGCCCCCCTTCGGGGACTGAAGTTCTTATTCTCCAGGCTGCCAAGAGAATTGACAGTTGATGGCACACAGCCCACGAAAGCCACCTTGCCCAAGTCTAATCATCTCCCAGGAAAAAATCTGTATAACTGGGTAATAAGGGGGGTAAATACAGCATCAAAGAGGCATCTATCCATTGAACCTTGAGAACATTATCTCACCACTGATCTGGTGGTAACAGATCAAGAAAGGCTTTCTCAGAGAAGATACAATAGTTTCCCTTTCAAATGTAAGGAAGAGAAGAAGAAACCAGCAGGCTATGCCAGGTACACAGAACAGCATAGGCCATTTGGAAGTTAAAAAAAAAAAAAAAAATCAAAAACATGGGTCATGTACAGAACTGCCAGAAATTCAGCATGATGAATCAGCAGGTACAATTAGAGAATGACAAAAGATAAGGAGAGAACAGTAGGCCATGGCGAGATAATTAAAAATCTTATTTGTCAACATAGCGAAAGTATACTTGACCTATAAGCAGGAAAGTGACATGATTAAATTTTAGATGGGTAAGTTTTAGGTGTATATTTTTCTGTAGTTTTAATTGTGAACAGGTTTTGTCTTTGGTTTTGGTTTTTAATGAGTTTGGATTTCATATCTACCAAGTGGTTTGAAGTGAAGGAGTGTAGTTTTATAGAAGTACAACAAGCTGAGGACGGAGAGATATTTCTTCTGTATTATTTGGAGGTATAAATTTACCCCTAGATATGTGAGCCATATGCATAAACCTAAGGGATTCAACAGTCTGTCAGTCTTTTTTTTTTTTTTTTTTTTTTTAACGTTTATTTATTTTTGAGACAGAGAGAGACAGAGCATGAACGGGGGAGGGTCAGAGAGAGGGAGACACAGAATCCGAAACAGGCTCCAGGCTCTGAGCTGTCAGCACAGGGCCCGACGCGGGGCTCGAACTCACGGACCGTGAGATCATGACCTGAGCCGAAGTCGGATGCTTAACCGACTGAGCCACCCAGGCACCCCAACAGTCTGTCAGTCTTAAAGGGACTGGCTCCTTAAGAGTGGCTTTCTTTGAGTTTGTGTGTGTAAATATATATTTTTTAAAAAGCTATTTGCAGTTTTCTAAGGCACTGTTTGTCTTTTAGTAATGGTCTAGATAAGAACTAGGATAGTCGGCTGACTGGCTCAGTCAGTAGAGCATGCACATTTGGGTCTTGGGGTCATGAGTTCAAGCTTCACGTTGGTCATGGAGCTTACTTTAAAAAAAGGAAGAAAGAAAGAAAGGAAGGAAGGAAAGAAGAAAGAAAGAAAGAAAGAAAGAAAGAAAGAAAGAAAGAAAGAAAGAAAGAAATACACTTGTACCCAGACTTACATGTTTTAAGTCCCAGCTCTGCCACATACTTGTTCTGAGACCTTAAATCTACCAAAAGAATAGCTGTGTTTTATTCATGGGACATGTCAGGTCAGAATGTTTCAGTTCCATGTGACATAAACCAAACTCATGTTTCAAAAAAAGGAAGGAAGGAAGAAAGAAAAAGAATGGAATATATTGGCACGATAACTTTGAATTGTGCCAATCCCAAATCCAGAGGCCCTAATGGATCCAAGAGTTCCAGTGATGTCATCAGAACCTTGGCTCTGCTTTAATCTGTGAAGGCTTCGTTCCTGGGCAGACTTCCCCCATGTTGGACAAAAGATGGCACCCAGCAACTCTAGGCATATGTTCTCCAAATTTAGCAATTCTGAAAAAAGTACCAAGTGCCTCTCATCTAATAGTACACTATAAGTGCTGGACTGAGTCTTACCATCTCTCCTTGTAGGATTTTCAGATAAAATTCAAATATATTTGAATTTCAAATAAGCAGTGAATCATTAAAAAAAAATGTGACCTAAACATTGCATGGAACGTAGTTACGCTAAGAAATGATTTGTATATCTGAAATTCATGTTGAACCGGTTACCCTGCATTTTTATTTGCTAGTGATAGCGACCTTTCTTGGGGATCTTGTCTTTTCCTGAACCCATCACTTTGGTCAGAATGGTGGAGTGTCCACTTGGCCTGGTTACAACCCTTATTAGCTAACCCCCTCCCCCCTCCCCCAAACAAAGCAAATGGATTGAGAAAGGGGGAGAAGTAGCCCCACAACAAATGTTGAGGTGCTGTTATCAAAGAAGAGATGCTGTGCCGGGAGAAAACAGAAGCATATAGACAAAAATGTTTTATAAAAATGGTATCTACTAGAACTTCTGTGAATATTGCATCATATGGATAATTCTTTGGAAGCTCTTTGCACAATGCCTGGCACATAGAACGCTCAGTAAATGTTTTCTACTCTACATACTGTTACTGTTCTACTAATTCTATCACATAAGTAATGGCTCCGTTCATTAAGCGAACAGGTATTTTAGTAATTCTATGTTATTTCTCAATTTTCATGTCTTCAGATCTTAATAGGAATAAAGGGAACAATAGGAGAATGATGAGGTAATTCTGTTAAACATTTTTGTGCATTAGGCTTTTCTATTTCCCTAAATGGAATTTTTCCTAGGAACAGGAGAAATTACTAGCTCCAAGGGAATGGACATTTTAAGTCCCCAGATAATTTATACTGGGCTGGCTATAGTTCTGCAGAAATCCATGTTTGTAACCACAGAGGCTGGCTGTCTCTCTTCTATCCAGGGTCTCAGCCATATTCCCTGTAACCTCTGCACAGACCCATCCAAGAATCTAAACTCTCTCCAATGCCTAGTCCCTCTGACCCCTTACTACCGAAGTCAGAGGTGAAGGTTAAAAATTATTGCTTCTCTAGTTCTATAGACCAGGAGAGACATTCTCAACTTCCACCCTAACACAAAGGAGGTCTCATCTTCCAGATTGTTCAAGAGACCTGAAAATTCGATGTCATTACTATTTTTCCAGAGCTATTTATTCCTTTTATGATGACTTCGACCAGTATGTCTATAATCTTCTGATGTCAACCAGTCCTCCTAGACAATCCGCACAGTAGATAAAATGAATAGTAGATAAAAGATGTTACTCAGGAAAGCCTTATCAAACTAAACCTAATATTAGAGAAAAACCAGCATTGTAAAGGTGCTCAAATCACTGTTTGAGGAGGAACAGTAAAAGACTCTCTAATCATTCCAACTGACCAAATTGATTTGCTTTCCATGAAGAATGTAGTTTAAAGAATTATTCTCCTCATTTATCATTTTCTCCAGTGTTCCTTTTGTTCAGAAAAGCAAAGATAAAATTGACTTAAGATTGCAGTCATTTAATTAATTTATTTATTTTTATAGAAACCTCAAGGAAGAATCGTTGTACTGATGTTTAGCTTTGTCTGTTAAAGATCAAACTGGAAGTAAAAAGACCCTTAACGAGGATCTGACTGGAACCACATTAGGGAGGCATATTTATACCTTAACTGTCTATTCTGAGTGCATGCAGGAGGCCAGCCAAGAAGATCTCCTGAAGTGCTTTGCAGCTCTCTTTTCTCTTTAAAAAGGAATTTAAATTTATCTTTTTGAAGTAGGTTGGTAAATATCTGAAGTTTAGACAACAGTTATTGGCTTAACCTAATATTCTTTTAATCAACAAATCCTCTCAGTCCTACCAATATCTTTTCCCCAATCTATAATAATTAAATACTTACACAAGTGGAAATTAGTCCACTTCTTTGAAAATTAACAATAAACAGATACATACATATATGCATACATACATACATTATTTAGAAAATTAATTCCATCATACTCTGATATTTAGGCTTTTTAAATCCAATATTGTGGCAAAATAACTCTTCATTTATGTAGAAAAGGAAACCTATGTGCGGCACAGTCATTATTTTGACTGTATGCCATTTCTTTCAGTATAATTCTATGAAAGATTAAATATGTGCTGTTTGACCAAGTGCCTCACATTATATATTGAGAAGGTGCATTATTAGTACCTAAAACTGGGGATAAGGGAATAATGTCCATTTCTTCTGTGCTTTGGATGTGACTGACATTGTACTTAGCATATGCCAAATATTAGCTCATTTAACTCTTGTGTTCATGGTGATGACCATTGCTACCAATGGAAAAGCACACCACATTTTCTTTTTTTAGGTTAGGGAAGCCTTGGAGATGTCGGTATTCTAAGGAGAAAATGTCTGTAGATGGGTAGACTAAGAGAAGACAAACAAAAATAATCAAAGGGAGGCTGCTGAGCACAGGTGAAGAGAGATGAGTCTTCCAAATTAAGGAAAAGTTTCCTCTAAGATGGAGGAAGGGGTGGGGTTGTAGCAAACGTTGATGAATTAAGAGGCAAACAGTAATGTGAGTTCGGTTGACTATGAGAATGTATCATTGTAGTTGGGACAGCTACTGCATAGCTAATAAACAACAAATTTATTTTTCACAGTTCTGAAGGCTGGAAGTCTGAGATTGGGATGCCCGCATGGTAGGGTTCTTGTAAGAGCTCTTTTCCAGGTTGCCGACAGCAGACTTCTGTTTTCCTTAACAAAGTGGAAAATAAGCAAGAGAGTTCTCGGGGGTTTGGAAGAGCAGTAATCCCATTCATGATGGTTCCACCTTCATGAACTAATTACCTCCCAAAGGCCCCAAGTCAAATACCATTGTATTGGGGATTAGGATTTTAAAATGAATTTTGGGGAGACACAAACATTCAGGCAATATATATATATTTATAAATATATATATAGTGATCCAAGACTGAGAAATTCTCAGAAAGCTGGGGCAGAAAGGCAAGGGAAATTTCCATGCTGAACACTAGTCTCATTAACTATTTGGTTTATCATATACAGAACAGTTGTATGTACTAGCATTGTGTAAGGCATTAAGGGGTCATGAAGGAATAGAAGAATTAGTCTCTGCTCTGAGAAGCTCACAGTCCCATTGAGAAGACAAAGCATACAGGCAAAGGCATAATGCAAGGAAATTAGTGGTTAGTATTACAGTGAATGCTAGAGACGATTAACATGCTTGGAGATCAGAGTAATGTCAGGGAAATATTAATTTCACTAATGTTCTTTAAAGCTGAGATGCCATCGAATGTAGGACATAGGATAATATTGCATTAAAAAAATGTCTATAAACTATGACTGTCATCCATCGTAAGCCCCATGCAAATTATATAGGTGTTAACATGAGCAAAAAATGTATCTCTCCAAGGCAGTAGATAGAGTAGGTGAGGAATACTTCAAATAAAATTAGAGGTAAAGCTTCAAACTACTGAAAATCTGGTATAATTTTAAAGAGAACTGTTTTTAACTTATGTTAACGAAACAATAACCCCATTACTAATTATCTTCTTGATTCATTTATATGACAATATTTGTACAGTGTGTGCTATTTTCTAGGCAGGGTTCTTGTTGATCATAATTTTATTTATATTAGCACCTGTGAAAAAATTGATTTTATATTTAAGTTGAGAGATTTTGACTAAGTTAATGACTGTTGGTCTCAGAAGAATTCTGGCACATAAGGCCATTTGCTTTATAGTTGGAAGCTCTTTTTAATTTTTTTTAAATGCAAACATTAACATGATTTAACATTCACACTTACATGGAGGATGTTTTTAGATTGTGTTGTAAATGTTGGTCTGAAAGTACCAAAAATATACTTTAGTTTGTTAATTTTTAGAAACAAAGAGGCGAGCTGTTTTTTTGGTTCACGGTGCAAAAATGTGGCACGGGCTATATAGAGAGCAATTTGGCAACAGTAGAACATTTCACAGTCTCCATTATTTCAGAAACAATGCCTGTTTTTGTTTCTTTGGCTGTAAGAAAGAATTAGAGATAGAACCTTACCTGGCGCGTATACAGAAATGAGCTCATTAGTGTTGGAATATCTTCTTATAACTGTTGGGAACAAGGAAAGAAAAACCAATCTGTTTGTTCCCTATTTCATATTCATGAAGCCGCTCCAGAGGCAGTTTGATTGACATCATTGGTATATGTTGTCTGCTTTCTTTAGATCCAGCCCGGGGTTTTGGTTCACCTATCACTCACTTCCACTTTGTTACCAAGGTCTATTGTGGCACTCTAAATTGTGTTGTGATGAATTGCCCACTTGGGAATTTTTAGGACATCTTAATCCCAGTATGACAGAAATCCCTTCAATAAATAATCTACCAACCCCTGTGCCAAATGCAAGTGGATCCGTGGACATAGATTTATGACAGCTTTCACGAATGAAAAGCAGCGCTAGGGAGAGTTTGCTGGCGTCCTGAGAATCTGTGAATGGTCTCTATTTCCCAGTTTAATTTTCCCCAGATATATTTGGTTGAAATGTGCTCTACAGGATTTTCTTTAAAGCCCCGTGTGTGTGCGCATACGTATGTGTGTTTGAATTTGCAGTGACTTCGTTGATAAGACTTTGTAAAGCAATTCGTGAAAATCATTTTTAAGTTGGGCTTTTTCTCGATACATGTAAGCTGATACAATTG
Source organism: Panthera onca (assembly GCF_046562875.1). Taxonomy (NCBI): domain Eukaryota; kingdom Metazoa; phylum Chordata; class Mammalia; order Carnivora; family Felidae; genus Panthera; species Panthera onca. The sequence goes on along the minus strand of NC_138340.1, from coordinate 86,443,840 downwards.
GATAATCATAATGGGTTGTGAAAATTCTGATTAAGTGCTTGACAATGATTTCAAAGTCATTTTTAGTCATCTTTTGAAAATCACATTTGAAGAAAGCAACTTGAGATGAGTGAATGACTAATAGCTTTAAAAGCTGGAGGATAAGACTGGGTCACTCATTTTAAGAGATTGTTTTTTTCTTCAAAAAAAGTATTTTTGACTGGAAAAAATATGAGAAATTACCTGTGTTAACCTAATTATAATTATATATCTGAAGCTCAGCTCTTTGCATAGAACTTGTATAATACAAAACTAGCAAAAAGTAAGTGCGATAGCTTGAATAATTACCCATAATATTTCTACTGTAAATTTTGTTGGTTTTTGATAAATTATTTATGATATTAAGCCATTAATGTTCTGAAATGAATGCTTATGTCAAATAATAGAATCTACGGGCGCCTGGGTGGCTCAGTCCGTTAATCGACTCTTGATTTCGGCTCAGGTCATGATCTCCTGTTTCCCGAGTTCGAGCCCCATATCAGGCTCTGCTCTGACAGGAGGGAAGTTGCTTGGCCTTCTCTCTCTCCTCTCTCTCTCTGCCCCTGCCCGGCTTGTGTTTCTCTGTCTGTTTCAAAATAAATAAACTTAAAGAAAAAAGAATAGAATCTACGTACTATCCTTCATATATATACATATATATCTTATTAAACATTTAAAAAGTAAGAAGCAATTTTAGGGAACAAATCCGAAATTGAGTCTTCTTTTTAACAATTCTTGCATTATAACATTTAGACTGAGTTCTGTCACTCTATTATAGAAGCACTTTTCCTTCTGTAAAGTGACAGCTACCTTTTCTCACCCTTAAGGTATATGGTACAAGTTCACTGCAAGTTGATGTGACATGTTGCTATTTGCCATTAACAATTTGACAGCTTTATAAGCTTTTTATGAGGCCAAAAGTTTTCTTCAGTAATGAAGAAAAGAGAAGGTTTGTATTTATGTATACACTTGTTTCCGTGGCAATCCACTATGTGTGTTTTTTTGTATATATTTGGAAAAACACTAGGGGAAAAAAAAAAAAAACCATGGACTGGAAAAGTCTGTAGTTTCCTAAATCCATAGTAGTCAATTAAAACCAGGATATTGTTGTTGTTCTCAGTTAAAAAAGACTAGATTTTTCAGAACAACCCCTAAAGAGGTTATTAAATTCCTGCTAAGTACCAGCTTCTTTTCCTTTGACACTGGAGCTACCAGCAGGTGACTGGAGCCTCATTAAGGCTGTAACACAGGGTCAAGGATTAGAATTGCTTCTGGCTTGGATATCTGAAAGAAATCAGAGACTTTAAAATTAGTACACTTGTGTTCAAATTAGACAGTACTACATAATTAAAAAAAAAAAAAATCTCAAATTGTCCCTAATTAACCATGAAAAGTACAACACAGGATAACTGTTAAATGGAGCAAAGTGTTATAATTTGGGGAGACGTTTGTACAAGGCTTTTTTATTGCCACTATCTCATTTGATCCATATGATGGTTTTGTGAGGCTTGAGGGCAACTGTTATTAAACTCCCATCACAGAAAAAGAAACTGAAGCACAGAGAGAGCAGTAATTTGCCTAAGATCACACAGCTACTAGGATAAGATCAGGTTTACCCAGTTCCATCAGCTCCTTTAGAGCCTTTTGATCATGTTCTCAACCAGGAACTGGTATAACACCCCTCTGGTCACCATCCCTTACCCCCTTTCCCACCAAGAGAATTTTTAAATTGTGTAAGGTATTTTGCTTGTTAACAGGCTAGCTAGGGATAGTTTACAGCAGAATTTTTCTGCTCCCAAATCCGGTAATTTGTCTTGGAGAAGCATTCACAATCCCTATGCAACCAGGAAAGGGGGTTCTTACCATTTTATATGCATGTTTAAATTCCACTTAGTACATTGGTTCCTCTTTTCATTTTTATCAAAATTATAAGATTATAAGGTTAAAAAATGCTTATCCTCTAAAGAGTGAGGAGAACCAGTAAAATAATGAATAATTATAACTCCTCAGTCCCGTTTTGGCTTTCAGCTATAACATAGGCACGTAAAAACATACCTGTGTTTTCCATATACTTAGTGTACTTTGTTCAGCTGTTATATTCCATGTTAGTAATGTCACTATTGGAGCAATCATTTTTAACCCTCTTTTAAATTTGGGACCCTGCTGTCATACCAAATCATCAAACGCACGGTTAACTCCTGATATTCTGAGACCAAGGGGAAAGGTAAGAGGCCTCAGGCTTTGCCAGAAGAAACGGCAGCAAACATTCTTTTTTTGCAATTAAATTTGCATCTTTTTGCATATATTTAATATTTGAATTGAAAGCTGCTAACTCTTTTGTTTCCTAAGTACCCAATTTGGCTCATGGAATGTTAAGAGTAGTGGTAGTGTTGCCATTGACAAGAAATAAAAATAACATATACATTTTGCTACTTACGAGAATGATCACAATTAAATAAATGTTTGATTTCATGGTTATTGGAGACTTAGCTCTTGTACTTTCTCATTCATAAAAGAAGATAAGGAGATAGGTAAATTTATAACAGTTTTTTTCCTGCGTAAAAGCATAATCTTTGAATAAAGTATATGTATATATATGATGTATATATATGTAGATATATACTTAGCTGCCATAAATAACAAGAAGATTTATGGCCTATGTGAAATCAATTGATTCCCACAGGGTTTGTAAATATGCTTCCAAAAATAATAAAGATTTAATTCGTAAGTTGAAAAAAGAACTTCACATTATATTTTATTAAATACATATTTTAAAGTTACAATTAATAGAAGTACCATATACCTCAGAAACAAATTATCCTTTAGACATTAATGCAAAACCTCCATTCTTTGTGCTTATATTTTTTAACTTTTATTTAGCTGATTTTTTTTCATAAAGAATTACTATCTATCAACATAAGAAAAAAGTTTAGAAACTCCATATATAGTAAGATTGAAATTGCTGGAGGGAATCAATGGAACTTGATTGAGTCTTTTCACGGGAACTATTTCAGAGTGTGCCGTAGCTCTAAGGTTTCTTTCGTTAAGCTTTTTAATGCTTCAAAGCACCAACCATGACAAATGATATGGGTTGAGTTTATATTTGTGTAGATCTGTTTTTAAAAACACTTTTCATAGGGAAGTCTATTATTTGAAGTGACATATAATGTATAAATAGTCGTGACTATCTATGTTCTTCTAGTAACTAATTATCATTGGTTGTAGTCATTTTTTACCTGAAAAATTAGTGGATATTTCTTACCAAGTCTTTCCATACAGTTACTCCCTTATTTTATCCCTGTCATCTCCCAACAGTGGAAAGTCCTAGTACGCTCTCGTAGTTACTGTTGAAGCCTGAAATTATTTTGTCCTAGTTATTGCTGCGATTGTATATAGAGAGTATACTTCCCAGAAATTAATATCAGAATCTCACAAAGGGATTTTATCGTGACCAGCCTTAAAGGATAAATTACTTAGTCGGGGGCCTACAATAGCAGAGAGATTGATGTAAATTAACATATGAGTGAAAAAAACAAACAATGTACAATAATAGCAAGAGGTTAAAAAACCTGCATGCTGTAGAAAAGATTTATTAGTCTATACAAGTTGGTTTTGATCCACTATTGGATACCTGCTACAGTAAATTATGAAGAGTTTTATTGCAACAGTATTTCCCCCACACAGGCAAAGAGATCACTCAGTTGGAACAGCTAAACTGTTTGCAGCTAAAGCTCGCTGTAGCTGAGGGATGGGTGCGCCTGGCCACCTAAAGTCCACAGAAGGGAGGTGGATAAAGCACCATCATTGTCCGATCAATCGATGTCATGTTTGGTAATCTGGCAGTATTTGCTAAGTAATCTTTCTGAGTCTATAATACTGGTCAAATCATCAGACACATATTGTTTGAAGTATCTTTGTGATACACATTCTGTAGTGATGAAAAGATGTGATTAGAATTAACCCCAAAAAAGCGAAATATATACAGCACAAGTTCACTGAAATTCTCTCTGAGATTTTAGCATCATTAACGGACACACCTCTTTCTTCCTATCATTTAGCCTTTTCTCACACCCTCACCTTGTCCTCTGTCATTCTCAACACACAGGTGGACATGGTCGATAGCACTCTTACACAGTGGAGGTAAGCCCTGTCATGTTTCTACTCGGTCACAAGCACCTCTTTCAGTGTCTCGTGTTTACTCGTCCCTCATATGCATTTGCTGAGTGAATGAACAGGGGACACTATATGTGAATGGAGCCACCTATTTTTAGAGATAAATAATTAATAAACATATACCCTTTGAGATTCTTATGAAACTATGTTTTGTTAAGAAACCTTTGTAAAGTGCATAAATCTGTTTCCATGCTTAGCTTACATGCACGAGTACACAGACAGGCACCATCATTCCCCTGTAGCAGGTTTTCTGGTCTTAAAACCTACATAACTCATTGTCTATTTTATTGGATATTTGGCTTCAGTTACGTAAGCTAAACAACTTCACATTCCTAAATACTCACTAGTTTTATATAAATCATTCATCCAGTAATGGCCTTTTGGATATTCAGTATTCACACTGATCATTTCATTGTTTTTCAGGATCATTATATTAAAAAGTATGGAATAGTATCGTTAGGGTGTATTCACGAATAAGCAGCATTTTATGACACAATAGGTAAAATGTTGAAGGATCAACATCAAGGCATTAAAGAAACATTCATCAAGAAACACACAGAAAATTATATGGTGTGAATTCAAAGCCATGCAAATAATGGACAAAAATCATGTTCTTTGTTCATCACGGAGAAGATAGGAATAAGGCTAAACTCAACCGTTGTGTTTATTCTTTTTCAAAATATAAATATTCTTTTTAAATAAAAGCATATGCCATCTATTTAAAGAAAAGTAGGGCAATATGGAAGGTTTTGGGATAAAAATAGATGTAATTATTTTAACATCCAAAGGTATATCCTTATTAATGTTGTTGATTCATCAATATATGAATATTTTATGAATATCTATATGAATGTTTATTTATATCTGGTAGGTTAAAATATTTACACCTTTCTTTTTGTTAAATAACACATAATATAAATTCTAGTTGGGTCTATAGGAAAAGAAGTTTATACAAACATTGGTAATTTTTATACCTTATTTTGCTTTATTGTCTTTTTTTTTTTTATTAGTCTCAGTTTACAATTTAGTGATTCTTCAGTTCCATACAACATCCAGTGTTCTGATAACAAGTGCACTCCTTAATCCCCATCACCTAATTAGCCCATCCCCTCACTACCTCCCTTCTGGTAGGTCTCACAAACAAACCATGAGATCATGACTAAGCCAAAGTCGGATGCTTAAGTGACTGAACCACCCAAGCACCCCTGCATTTTGGTACTTCTATTAAGACAGAGGCAAGGGAAATCCAAGCTCTTCCTTGTGAGTATGAAGAAATGAGAAGAAATGATCTTGATCCCAATTCAAGGCATTAAGTAAACCTCCTCGCAAAGCCTATGAAAATTGTGTCTCATTAGTTTTGAATAAAAGGGAAGATCAAAAACTGTTTCTCTGGGGCAGCAGAGGATTAAACTTTTGTTAGGTTTCCTTTCTAAAATCCATTTTCTTTCCTGGATGGCAATCCAGAGAGCAAGGGAATGTGCCTTTTTTTTTTTTTTTTTTATAATATATTTTCAGTCCCAAATGTCTTTTTGATTGAACTGAATGCAAATAGAAGGAACCAGCTCCTTTTCCCAGTCTCATACCAAGCTAGATCATAACACAGAATTGTTCAAAGTTCTACGTAACACCACTGCCTGGTTCCCACTCTCTAGACTTTCTGATTTCACTGGTCTGGGATCCACCTATGGTATCAAGACATTTGGTACTCCCAGGTATTTCTAATGAGCAGTGGCACTTGGGAGCCACTGTCTTAGAGCCTTCTCATTAGTAGTGCTACATGTGTTCGTTTTGTGGGTGGAAATGCTGACGCCCAGGGGGAGGAAAGGACTTGACCAGGTTCACACAGAGTATTTCTGGCAGAGCCAAGGTTAGCTGTAGTATTCTTGTACCCCACTGACATACCCCTCCTATCCTGCTTCTCTAGGTAATTAACCTCCCTGGGTTTTGGTTTTCTCATTTGTAAAATGGGGGTCTTACTGGTACCTACTGGTGGAGTGGTTGTGCTGGTCCCAAAAGATCAGGCCTCTGAAGTGCTTAGCATGGTGCTTGATTTACAGCATGTAATATCCACTTGTTGATGCTTTGTACCGGGGGGCAGGGAAATGAATGAGATGCCCAAAGGGCAGTGAGCTCACTAAGGACAGTGACTGGGATTCCTCCCTCTGTACTTGGCTTTCGGTCCAGACTCTGATGTTTAGCTAAAGTTTTTTTCAATATGTGAGAGAAAAGGGCTTTCCCTTTATTACAAATATATATATTTATATATTTATTTTTATATCTTATTACATATTTACATATATATCTGTACAATTTATTACATACTATATATAAAATTCCCCATAGACCTTAGTGACATTAAGATAACAAGCTAAGTTACAATGTAGCTGGAATCACACGGTAGTAGGTAGATAGATTTTTAAAGAACTATCAGAAGGATAAAAGAGGTAACTTCATGTTCTTCTTAAATCTTAGTTTTGTGCATATTATGTTAAAAGTAATTAAAATTGAATGTTTCGTTCTTCTGAAAAATGGTTTCTAACTTGTCTGTCTCATGTCGATGTCACATCCGTGTTAACAACAGGATTTGTGAAGAATGACCAGGTCTGACAAAGCCATTAGGTTTCTTAAGTGCTTGGAACATACCACAGTGCATCAAAAGTGATTTTACCACACAATAAAAGGAACACTTTTAGATCATTATTCTGCCTCATATATTTGTAAATTATATGCCTTTAAAGTCAAGTCTTTGCAGAATGCCCTACATTTATATTGTGATTTATGGTTTACAGAGTTGTAGCACATATGTGATTTTAAACATTCTAATATCCTTGAATTATAAAAATCAGCTTATTTTATAATGTATTCTGAAGCCCCTAAAATATCAGATATATTAGGAAACCATGGATAAGGTAAAAATTTAAGTATCCCATTTCTATTCATCTAATGGATTACCTTTACACTTTAGATATTCTCTTTGAGCATCCCCAATTATTGTACCCTGCCACACCATGTTTTTCACTAATAATCTTTAATAAAGATTAATCTTTATGTAAATTTTAATCTCTAACGAAGCAACTTTTTTTCTGTGCTGTAATAACCAAATCATGTATATGGTAGCTAAATACTTCAAGTAGCCACCAGTTTTCATTGATTTGTTTTTATGCAATACTTTGCCTTTCTTCAACTCACATAAGAAAAGGATCTTTTCCTCGAAAAATTATCAAAGAATATACAATCTATGTTACTTATCCCTATATGATGCCTTCACTAACTTCTCCAAAGAAAGTATTATTTCAAAACTGTACTAGTTTCTTCCCACTCTGCCTGTCCTTCTTTACTTGGAAACAACTGACCTCTGCTCATTCAGAGATCCAATAGAGGATGTCAGGTGGGAACCTCCTCAATTTCTCTGCCCATCCTGTTCTCATTAGCAACCGTCTTCATCCATCTCCTTTGTTTCTGACTCAGGTAAATTGGACACTACTTTGTTCAAGTCCAACAATCTTCTCTTGTTATTTGGATGTCTTTCCCCACTTTTCAATGACTTTGCTCCCCTCCATCAGCCACTCCTGTTTTCTCTTGCTCTTTCTTTAAGGCAAACAAATCTACAAATAGACCAACTAATGAGGCACTCACACACACACACACACACACACACACACACACTATCATTAGGTCATATAGGCCCAATTCTCAATTCTACTTCCTTTCTCTTTTCTCTTTCTTTCTTTCTTTCTTTCTTTTCTTTCTTTCTAAATTCCAGTTACCATACGGTGTAATATTAGTTTCAGGTGTACAATTTAATTCCTTTCTGCTTCTTGAATCTGTTTCCCATCACCATTCCTAATGTCCCTGGTGGAATGGGGGATCTCGCAATTGTATTCCTTTTGTATTAGTGCTGTAACTATTCAATAGGAATCCCTATGTCTGTTCTATCTTTCCAGCATCCATCATAGAGTGTTTCAGGGGCCTTTATGATAAAACCCAAACTTCATAGCATATTAAACTTCTTGTTAACAAGAGACTGTTCCTGTCTGGAAGTTTTGGCTAGGCCCCAAGCAGAGGATTGTGAGTGCCAAGCATCCCTATTCTAAAGAGAGATATTAGACTGTGTGTGTACGATTTGCAGAATAACTCCCCAATGTAGTTTTAACTTTTGCTAATCTCACACCTTGAGGCTAGTTAATAAAAAGCAAAGAGGATCCCACTAGGAGTCAAGATGTCCCAACTGAAAGTGCTAGGCTATTGGATGGATAGGTTCACTGGCTAGCTGGGTAAGGAGTCACCATTTCTAGGTGACTGCATTTAGAAATCTCCAGTGAGAGAATTAACGTGGAGCTGCTAAGGCTTCCCAGGTAGTAGAGTTAGCACAGGATTCCTTCACACCCACTGACAGTGGATTGTAACCTTTGCAACCAAGGAAGATCCTTTGTGCCATTATCTCTCCTTCCCCTGTGCCAACTAATAAAGGTTGTAGCAGGTTGGAGAGGGAAGGTATAAAGCCTGATAAAAAACAGTGTGAGTTATTCTGCAAGTTTCCATGCCTGAGTCAAGACAATCCACAAGGAAAAGGATTGAAAAGTTCGATTGACAGAGATTTCATTAAGCCAGAGGTTTGTTTGTTTTCTTTTTTCTTTTCCTTTTTCTTTTCTTTTCTTTTCTTTTCTTTTCTTTTCTTTTCTTTTCTTTTCTCTTTTCTTTTCTTTTTTCTCTTTCTCTTTCTCTTTCTCTTTCTCTTTTTCTTTTTCTTTTTCTTTCTCCCTCCCTCCCTCCCTCTCCTTCGCTCGCTCTTTCTTTCTTTCTTTCTTTCTTTCTTTCTTTCTTTCCAGAAAGTGATGAGAAAATTATAAAATGTGGAAGAGATAACATTCCTGGGTCAGGGAAAGGAGATGGGACATTGCAAGGAAGAAAGGCAGCTACTTGCACCTACAGTGTCCTACAGACTTATTAAAAAAAGAAAATCCATTTCTGGTAACAAGCAAGATCTTTTAAAATTTCTTCTCTTTTTATCTAGCTTCATCTTTAATCACCAGCCCTCCAATCCTAAGCTCTATGCCTTATCAAAATCCTTTGAACAGCCTTCATCACCTTCCTGACTAGACTGACTTCTATTTGATCTTAAGACGCAGTTCAGGGGCGCCTGGGTGGCGCAGTCGGTTAAGCGTCCGACTTCAGCCAGGTCATGATCTCGCGGTCCGTGAGTTCGAGCCCCGCGTCAGGCTCTGGGCTGATGGCTCGGAGCCTGGAGCCTGTTTCCAATTCTGTGTTTCCCTCTCTCTCTGCCCCTCCCCCGTTCATGCTCTGTCTCTCTCTGTCCCAAAAATAAATAAAAAAAAAAAAAGACGCAGTTCAGGAATCATGTTCCCAATGGAGCTTCCCATAATGTCACACCCCACCCCATTTTCCATTACATGTTCCCTTGTATGTTCTTACGGCACCCCATTCACTTCCATCCAATCACCTATCAACCTGGTGCCCTTATTTATCTTTCTTACAAGACTATGTGAATCCCGTTTGTAGCTGCATCCCTGACCCGGGTTGCAGTTTCTTTAATAGACTCAAATAATTTTATAAATGAAAATTAATTGATAATGCATGTTATCATTAAACTGAGATATACAGATGTGAAAAAAACTACTTTGAGGGTAGTTAACTAGTGGGAAATTTTTAAAAAATTGCAGATAAAATACTTTATGCAAGAGGTGGAATTCAGATTGTTGCCTGTGTCTATTTTGATTACCTTCATTTGACTACTTGGAAGCTGTCTCTTGAGCAGGTGCTGTCTCTGTCTCTCTCTCACTGTATCCTTGTGCTGCAGAGATGTAAAAGTACCATACTGCTCACCCTTAGTCCATCAAGTATTTTCACTCTCTTATCTCATTATAGAATACACTTGAGAGTTCCTTTTCATTAGAGATGTTGCTTTCCTTCCTTACAGATTTTACTGTCTTTCTACTCTCTCTTCTCCCAGATCTGATCCTTGCCAAACGTTGTTACTGACGCTATTTCCCCACATCTGCAAATATTCTCAGAAATAATACTTCATTAAGACATAATAAATACAAATAAAAATGCGATGTGGTTTTGTTTGCTCTCTTTTCTCATTAAGATTTCTAATGTGTCTGCTTTGACTTTAGCTTACTGGCTATAATTGATTAAAACAAAAAGAACAAAAGAACGATTTAGGGAAAAATGAGTGTGAGAGCCACCGTGTAAATACCTCAGCCCTTGTATGGTACTTTCATATGCATACATACCCATCCATACAAATCACTGAGGGAAGAAAATGTTCAGTTTTTGCTGTTCCAGCCTAGGAACCTATTTTTCCTAACCCTGAATGAACTTACAGGGGCTTACCGTTATTAGTGATTTGGGCGCAGAACATAATGAAGTTTGTCATCTTGAAGGACTGAGTTGAGACAATTACAGGAGCTCTCTTGCCATGACATGACTACCAGAACCACTTCTGGCAGGCTGTCTCAGCTGGAGGTCGTTCACAGGAACCAATGCCCAGCTTTACTGGGCAGCTCCCGAGAGAACAGTCTGGATTCTTCCAGTGTGTGGTGCCAACTCATGTGGAGATATGGAGGGCTTTTAGCAGCTACTTGAAATCTTAATAGGTTGATAAGTTTGAGAAATTTAACAGAAACTTCCTCATTTAAGGGGATTTGCTACAAAACAATGTAATCTTCTGATTTTGATGCCAAAATTGTTTTAGTCAGATTACAGTCTACTCTGAAAGCAGTATACAGATACAATATTTTTTAAAACACTGTAAAGTAAATAAAATATCCCTAATAGATAAAGGGAATATTTTGAAAGCATTTATAAATGTTATTAGATTTCGTTTGGGACCACCAAATGGATTTTCAGGTTATAGAGCAGCTAATCAAAGATATAGTTAAAACATATCAAGTGTCGTATCTAGCTACTTTGCCTTTAAAAAAAAAAAATATATATATATATATTTAATATTTTTAGGTTTATTTATTTATTTAGGTGGCGGGGGGAGGGAGGGAGGCAGAGAATCCAAAGCAGGCTCTGTGCTGACAGCAGAGAGCCCACAGCAGAGCTCGAACTTGTGAACCGTGAGATTATGAACTGAGCTGAAGTCAGACACTTAACTGACTAAGCCACCCAGGTGCCTCCTAACTAGCTTGTTAAATACATTTGCTTTTAATAATACACTGCCTTCAAGTTTTGGGTGGAATTCAGGGAAGGATTAAAACCTCAAGCATTTGAAGTTTCCAAAACATTGCCACAATTTAGAAAACTATGAAATTCAGTGCATTAACTTTGCTATACTTACTTCAATGTTGCATGAACTTCTAAAGATTGAGACATGCTCAGACATGCAGGTTTTGCTTAGATTGATTTTTTAATACACTACATAAATGAGACGTTTATCTTGTGCATGATAAATCTTTTTAGACTTAAAAATACCCCCACAAACTCACACATCTCAGAAGATTTGGCAAACTACAACGAAAGCAATTATTGTTAATTCCAAAGACCGCTAAAATATCCCAGATATTTGTCAGTTTGCCCAGGATCATTTTGGACACACATGGTAGAAGAGGTTAATTTTCTATTGTCATATGGCCACTAGTCATCCAAAAAGACCCCAGATAATGTTTTAATGTGTACTGTTTTAAGTTACTTCAGAAATATTTCCAGCTGTGTCTAATGTTAATAGTCTTTAAGCATTTCTTTTGAATGTTTGACCTTGTTTACCATTCTGGATTGTGAAGGGTTCAAGGCCATGTAAAACGTATTTTTCTACACATATCTAGCTGTAAAGCCCTAGATTATGTATTTGTACATCCTTTGAGATCAGCATGTTGCTCACCAGTATAGTTTGGCAGAAAAAAGCATCAGATAAAGGGAATTAGGAATTAGAACAGATGGAAGCTGCTTAGAGTTTAACTGATGATTTGAAGGTGACCTTGATAAAACAACTTTTTGTTGTTTTAAGGAAATTATGACTGAAATATTAATGTTTTCTGTGTAGGCCAGGGTTATTTGCGACTGTATAAGAAAGTAATACTTCCTGGAACCAATTTCTAAAGTATCCAGACAGATATATGGTGTGTGTTATGCGTGCATAGTATTTAAGGCAGATGTTATAATAAATTTAAAAAAAATGAATTACTGCTCCAGTTATTAACATTTGAAAATCTCCGTAGAAAATATAGAAACAATGGAGAGTATTGAATAGAGAGCATAGGAAAATCTACTAGATCGTTAACTCTCAGCCAAAGGGAATGGATTTAATACTTAACCGCATTATTTTTATTAGTTTGTAATTTTTTGTAATTTTTACCTCTATTATTATTATTATTATTACTACTATTATTATCCGAAATGTAATTGCATGTGCATTATGAAACCGACTCCGAAGTATTTTAAATGTTTGCTCTTGTTTTCCTGTACTGGTTTTATTGATCCTTCTGCCTAACAAATATGTTTCTCAAGGATTGGCCTTGATTCTCCTTGCCATTCTCTTTCAATGATCACATTTAAAATTTCCAGACGTAAGAAGATGACTATCAAGTCAATAACTTAGGTGTTTTTGAGCTCCAGTTCCCCATCCACTAACATTGAAATCTCTACCCAGATTCCCAGCTGCTATATGCACCTCAAAATCCAAAGCTGAACATTTAATGTTTCCCTCAAAAAGCCCGGTCTCAGTATTTTTGTGTTTTTACAAAATAGCAATGTAATTTTTGTATTGAACTGTGCTCTGCTTCCACAAATGTAGTCTCTTTCTTACGTGCCTGTGGCCTCAAATAAACTAAACACATTTCTTCGATTTCCCAAAGTGATCATGAGCGTCATACTAAAGATTTCAGGGAAAAGTTAGGAAAGGGATTTAAATCTGTTACAAAAATAACACTAAACTGAGAATTAAGCTTCCCAGTTATTTAAAAAGTCTTTTTGACTATCCCAAATTATGTAATTGTCACTGTTCTCATTCCGTCTATTCTCCGTTACATAGCACACCTTGAAGTGCCTTTTTTTCTTCCCTTCCTCACACCCTGTAGAACTGCCTCTTTGGTAATCACATTTTCCCTTAATGAACAGTGATTCCATGTGCCTAAGTTTGATTCCCAAGCTGGTAAACATAAACCCAGCTAGAAGCACAGCTGAATATAGTGGACGTCTATTTCACAGGATTTAGTCTCCTTAGAAGGAGTTCGTTATTTGCAGGAATAATTTTCTGCAATGCCAGCTCTCTTTTCTCTGCTTCGTCCCTATGCAGTCCCCACATTCCGTTTAGACTGAGAAATTGAAATCACGTCTTTATCTCTCTTTTCTGTGGGCCACACACCACCCAGACCTTCATTTCTGAATTGTTTCTCCATCTTTAGAGATTCACTTTATTTTTCACTTTATTTAGTTCTTGTTTTTTTTTAATTTTTTTTAAACGTTTATTTATTTTTGAGACAGAGAGAGAAACAGAGCATGAATGAGGTAGGGTCAGAGAGAGAGAGAGGGAGACACAGAACCGGAAACAGGCTCCAGGCTCTGAGCTGTCAGCACAGAGCCCAACGCAGGGCTTGAACTCACAGAATGTGAGATCATGACCTGAGCCAAAGTCGGACGCTCAACCGACTCAGCCACCCAGGTGCCCCCGTTGAGTTCTTGTTTTAATTAGCTAGGTGACCTTGGGTGAGTTCTAAAAAGGGTTTCTAGGGGCACCTGGGTGGCTCAGTCGGTTGAGCGACCGACTTCGGCTCAGGTCATGATCTCACAGTTCGTAAGTTCAAGCCCTGTGTCAGGCTCTGTGCTGACAGCTCAGAGCCTGGAGCCTGCTTCTGATTCTGTGTCTCCTTCTCTCTCTCTGCCCCTCCCCTACTCATGCTCTGTCTCTCTCTGTCTCAGAAATAAACATTAAAAAAAAATAAAATAGGATTTCTATACCTTGAATACAGTGATAATAATTCCTGTTGATAGGGTTATTGTGAAATTACCTAGCACGATGCTTGGCACTCAGTACTTCATGGTTAAATGGCATATTTCCCTTATTTTCTTCTTTGGAATCCCCTTGAATATTCAGTGACTTTAGGACACTGCATTAGTCATCCTCTTTTTTAAGTTTTCTTCTCTGTTTCTCTACATTAAGTTGTAAAATTCTTCAGGGCAGGAGCTGTATCTTGGTGCTTAAAGAGGTTAGTGGAGAGATACAGTCAAGAGTGTAACCTTTTTTTCCGGGTTTCCTGGGTGGCTCAATTGGTTAGGCATCCATGACTTTTGGTTTCGGCTCATGATGGCTCTGGCCATGATCACAAGGTTGCTGGGATCCAGCCCCACATTGGGCTCCACACTGACAGCACAGAGCCTGTTTGGGATTTTCTCTCTTCTTCTCCCTCTGGCCTTCCCATGCTCACACTCTCTCTCTTTTAAAATAAATAAGCTTTAAAAAATGAGTCAAATATTTTTTCAAATGCATACATTTCAGAAAGTATGACTTTAAGAAGTTACCTGAAGTAATAAGTGTATACAGCCAATGAGATTATAGTGACATTTGGTGATGGTGACTACACTTGCCGTGTTGAGCTCTAAGTCATATATTGAATCGTTGAATCATTATGTTGTATATCTGAAACTAATGTTGCATTGCATGTTATATATCAATTAAAAGCTAGCACCTAAAAACATGTTTAAAAAAAATATGTTACTCATAGTACCCATAGTATGTGGTGAGATTTTTGTTTAGGGGCCTGGGGCTTAAACTCTCAGTACGTTGTGATGATCTTTCTTTGAATTTTTAAGATGAATGTGAGTCCTAATTGAGAGAAAAACATTTCTAAGCTGGTATATTACAGCTTGTTCCTTTGAAATATATCCATTAATACTGTAATTCAGTTTTTCCATTTTCTTTACTTTTCTTTGTTCCTGTCTTTTGATTTGCTGCTTTCAAATACCCATTTGTGCTTGAAGTTTATTATACATACACGCACGCACACACATACACGCACATAGGCACACACACACACACACACACACACACACACACACACGTCTCCTTAATAAGAGAAGAAAAAATTATTTGGGTGTTTTCATGTTGTGACTTTGACTTTTTTTATGTATAACTTTTTCTTTGATTAAAAAAATACAAAATACTTTTTATATTCAAAGTTTTGCCAGATAGAAGGTGGAATTGAGTGGAAGGAAAAACCAAAGGTTTTATATATTCAAAGCAACTTGCCTGTGTTCTTTGAGTTTGTAGGTGGTGATTAGGTTTTCAGATTTAGAGAAGTGTGAGACAACCTAATTAAACACCTTTTTGCTGAAGAGCAGCTCGATAAATCCAGATTGCTTTAGAACCTCTCAAAGCTTTTATCAGAAAGCTAATATTGGAAAGTCTTTTACACTAATAGCTTTTGGAAAATTATTTCCCAGACTGAAAATAAATTATAAAAATACTTAAATAAATATACATGGGAGAATCCTCCATTGAATAGATGCAAAAATATGTCTTAAAAGTTAAAATATACTGTCTATAAGGGTGCTAGTACATATTTTCTAATAATGATTGAGACAAATTAATAATTTTATGACCCCTTAGATCTCAGATTTCCCTTTACAAATTCTTAATAATTGTATATTAATGGGATCATATAGAGATCAGGAAGAAGAAAGAAAAGATCATTATAGATCATAGATTTGTTGAGGCTGTACATAAAGCCTTCATCTTAATGAGCATAGTGTTTATTCTTGCCCTCATTACCATTGTACTTACTAAATGTGAATTATTTATGCAATGTGATGTAAATGCAATGGGATACATTTTGTCATTTCATAGTATCACTCCATAGCACGCCTTCCTTCCTAACAAAAATATTTTGGGGTTGCCCTTGCTGACTTTTCACTGCCCCAAAAGACTGGTCCTTTATATTATCTATTTTGTCATTATGCAAAGTGAGACTCTGTGATGTCAAAGGTCCCTTCTCTAATTTTTAACAGCATATGATTTTATGACTTGATTTTTTTTTTTCATAATGCCTGGAGAAAATGGTGGTGGATTTAAGGTGATTGGGAAAATTCCTTTATTTTCAATTGAAAACATGGGGCACTTGGGTGGCTCAGTTGGTTAAGTGTCCGACTTCGGCTCAGGTCATGATCTCACAGTTTGTGGGTTCAAGCCCCATGTTGGGCTCTGTGCTGATAGCTCAGAGCCTGGAGCCTGCTTCAGATTCTGTGTCTCCCTGTCTCTCTGCCCCTTCCCCCACTCACACACACACACACACACACACACAGTCTCTCTCTCTCTCTCTCTCTCTCTCTCTCTCTCCCTCTCTCCCTGTCTCTTTCACAAAATAAATAAACATTAGAAAAATTAAAAAGAAAAAGGAAAATATTAAACAAAAAAAAACAAACAGTCCATAGCCCTATCAGAGACTGTTTTAAAAGGACGGTATTAGGGTTTGAGGAGACCCTGAGATTGCACTTAGGAAAGTAGAGAGTGTGTCGGTGGGGTAAACAAATCCACACACTATTGGGTTGATTAAATTTATCTTTCTGAAAACTGATTATCTGGTGGTCTTGTATATTACAGATGAGATTGGAGGGAAGTTAATGAAGCTGAATCCTCATTAGGTGGCCATGCTTTCCTGCATGTTTGATTGAGAGCAGAGGATTGCTACTGTCTTTTAGTAATTCATCTCCTTTGTGCCATACAACAATTTTTTTTTTATTTAAAACAATTTATTCACAGTTAATGCAATTATGGATATGAAGCAATTAAACACTGACTTACATTCAGGATAAAGAAAAACTAATTGGTAAACTAAGTTCTTCATGCATAGAACAACAGCAGTACAATCTTGCTGTGGAGATGATTCTGTGGATGTGAATAACAATATCTCGGCTTCTAACATGGTTACTTTCAGTTGCAAAATTTTGTTTCTCTGCATCTACAAAAGCATTCCCTAAAGAGTCCCCAGAATGGCAATATCCCATGATCGGACACTATACTGTTTGATCGCAAACTCAAGAGGGGATTTTTTTTTTTTTTTTCCCCTAGGCAAGGTACGGTTAGCTAATTATTTCAAATGATAAATTCATTCTAAGTTGCTTATCTTTGAAGTATATCTGTAATAAAGTCTGTGACTACTATTGTTCCACTTATTTAGTGTAGACTTTTAATTCACCCACGATTTTAAAAATTGTTTAAATTCTCCCTAAAGCAAAACTTATGTCTGTCCCTCGGGGTAGCCCTAATGCAGCTACTACTCTTTATTTGTGTATGTATTTCCAGCAGCTGACCTGAGAGAAGCTCGATAAAACTCCATGAATGAAAGTTAAGTTTGGCTACAGAAGGCTTTTTTGCATGAGTTCTCCCTCCTGTATGCTTTTCTGTAAGAATCAAGTTAGGTTCTGTATTCTTCCATTACTCTCCAGGATCCGCTGCTTGGAACCTTTAAGCACATAGGCAGTAATCCGATGACACCTCTTATTCAAAAATAATCCTTTGGTTCTCCTTTGCTTTTAAATCTTTGTGACATTTCCTGTTTTCTGGTATCCATCCTTCTATCTAAAACTGGTATAAATTAATCTGTACTAATTCCATGCCGAGGAAACTCGTGGTGATTCTTCCCAAGGATATTTCAACTTAAAAGCACTTTTGGAATGGGTAGTGTATGTCTGGGCCAACCTAGTGCGTCTTGGATGGAGAAAATTTTGTGCTCTCTTGGCCCAGCAGGGGAGAATTTAGGCACAAATACAGCCCGCCGTATCTTTCTGGAGTTCCATTCAAGAGTCTCTTTACTCTGCTTAACTGTTAAATAACCTCATTAATATTTGGCTTATATATTAAATAAAAGACCAGACCTCTGTAGGCCCGATATTTCTTTGATAGTGGTGAAATCGGTGGATTCCTAAAAACCTAATTTTCTTTTTTTTTTTCTTTTTTTTTTAATTTTTTTTTTTTTTTAACGTTTATTTATTTTTGAGACAGAGAGAGACAGAGCATGAACGGGGGAGGGGCAGAGAGAGACAGAGACACAGAACTGGAAGCAGGCTCCAGGCTCTGAGCCATCAGCCCAGAGCCTGAGGCGGGGCTCGAACTCACGGTCCGTGAGATTGTGACCTGAGCTGAAGTCGGACGCTCAACCGACTGAGCCACCCAGGCGCCCCAAAACCTAATTTTCTTTACTGTTATTAAGAAAGTAGATCCTATAACACATTCCTACCAGTGATACTTTTCAACAGCATATTATCTTATTTGCTGAGACAAATTTGTGCTGTATCAATTTATTTGGCATTCAATAAGCCAAACAATATGCCTTAAATATGAACACCATATTTTGTTTTCTCTGTTTTACCCACCAGATAACATTTTCTTCCTCTCTGCTAAATTCCTATTTTGCTTCCTTCCTTCTTTACAAGTCCATCTAATCAAAACTAATATTCTCTGAGTATACTTCTCTTCTGTTTTATACTTTTTTCCTTTTGGCATTTGCTCCTGTTAGATGATAATATTCGATGATCTGGGCATGCAATTTAGTTTACAGGTATCACAGCATTCTACAAAGCTCCTCAAATCAAGTTTTACTCATAGAAAGTATGTGATCATAGCAAATACTTTGCTATGTTTGATTGACTAATTCGATTTTATTTTTTTTATTTATTTTTTTTTTTTGACTAATTCGATTTTAATTTGTTGATGGCTCTAAGCTATTTCCTCAGACATCTTTACTGTTGCCATTTTTGTTTCTTATTATGTTTACCTATATATGTATAGGTTATTTTTGACCTTCTCTGATGAAGGTCTCTGATGACCTTCTCTCATGAAATGATTCTCATCTATACGTATTGCTGGTTTCATGAAATCTTTTTTGAGATTTAATTTTTAAGTAATCTCTATACACAGTGTGGGGCTTGAACTCATGACTCTGAGGTCCGTAGTCACATGCTCTACCTATTGAGCCAGCCAGGCGCCCCATGGGTGTGATAATAACCTATCTCTGCTAATAAACTTCTGAACCTACTGTGGGTTGCGAACACCTCAGTATTACCAGTGACAGGAAGTACCCTGCACCCTTCATTTTGCTTTGCTCTTAATGTACATCAAAGTTACACTGCTTTGTGCTTTTAGTCTCTTACAGAGATTTTGGTGAAATGATTTTTAGTATTTGTTTTCCAGAGTCATGGGGGTCTGGGATAAAATCAGTTAGAGGCTTCATTCAGCATTAACCTTTTCCTCCTTTCCCAAATAAAGCCTTCCCTTCTTACAGCAAATGTGTTTTTGTCTATTTTCCCTTTCTTTAGGGTAAATTATATTCCTGAAAACTCCGAAGTATTTTGGGTAATAAATTCTGCAGAAACATCACATCTGCCCATACGAATGTTGCCAGGGTGCATACAGTTTATGTATCCAAACTAAATACAGTCCTTCCCTTTCCCTTACCTTCTTAATCATAGGTATCATAGACCTTTCTGGAAGGATTAAGAGCCAGTAGAGTTTCAGAGGAGAAAATCCTACCTCCAGAGTATTTTTTATTTGTTTTGATCTGATTCTTTGTTCCACTGTTGATAGTCATTTTTACTGACAGCCACTTTTGAGTTCTCAGGGTGGATAATGTTTTCTAATTTTTAGCTACACAGCTTTATCTTATTTGGCCTGTTTTCCTAGCCTGTGAATGCTACAGCAAGGCAGTGGAGTGCAGGGAATGGGGGGAGAAAAATAAAATCAGATGTAAAAGGATGCTACTAATTTAGAAAATGAACAAAAAAAAAAATCAAGTGCTTAATTGTTTGTTTAATACATAATCTGATTTAGGGGCGCTTGGATGGCTCACTGGCTTAAGCGACCGACTTCAGCTCAGGTCATGATCTCTGGGTTAGTGAGTTCAAGCCCTGCTTCTGGCTGGTTGTCTGCTGTCTTCATGGAGCCTGTTTGGGATCCTCCCTCTCCCCCTCTCTTGGCCTCTCCCCGTCACTCATGCTCTCTCTCAAAAATAACCTTTTAAAAGAATATATATCTGTTCTCTCCACTGTATAGGGATTCAGAAGAAAATAATTACTCATTGTTTATAGTATATCTTCTGTGAAGACAAACTATGTTGAGAGCAAGTTGTAAAACTTCTTTCATCCGGTGGGATAAGGGCAGGGACTCTGGAAAAGGTCTATTCAAATGCCTGCTCCTCACCACTTTGCCATGCCCTTTATAGGAATTATCCCATCTATCTTTCTTACAAACTTACTACTATCACTAGCTTCATTTACAGATGAGTGGACAGACTTTAGAGAGTTAGACCTACATTTCTGGCTCTCTGAAGTCTGTTTACTCTTCGATAAGACGAACGTTTACCCAGTTTGTAGGAAAGAAATGGGATAATTTCTCTAAGTTCCTTGGCAAAGAGTAAGTATTGAAAAGATGTCATCCCTTACTGTTATTTAGATCTCATTATAATGGTCAACTGAAATCTCACCTGTAAAAGAAAGTTAATAAATTGTAAAAAGTGACATACATTTTAATCATCATTATTCTTAATAGCATATCATGGGCAATGTGTAATGAATATACAATTTTAATTTTTGTTAGGAAAAAAAAAGACTTTTGAACTTTCCACTTGAGAGTCAAGGGTTTAAAATTTTGTCACTTCTTGGAAGTTCCTATCTATGAAGTATGAACAGAAAGTTATGAAATAATAGTGTGCAAATTATTAAGAGGATTTTGATAATGTCAGTTACTGGAAGCTTTTTACTGAGATCATTAAAGACCCATTTGAGAGGGGTGCCTGGGTGGTTCAGTCACTTAAGTGACTGACTCTTGGTTTCAGCTCAGGTCACGATCTCACGTTTCAGGGGTTCAAGCCCAGCATCGGGCTCTGTACTGACAGTGCAGAGACTGCTTGGGATTCTCTCTCTTCTGCTCTCTCTGTCCCTCTCACACTCACTCTTGCTGTCTCTCTCTCAACCACCCCCCCCCCAAAAAAAAACCCAAAAGAAAACAAACAAAAACTCGAGAATATGGAGAAGTAATAACAGTATTCCTCAAGTTAAAGCGAAAGCTAAGGAAGTATTGGATATTTTACAGCAAGTCAAAAAGCACATTCTCTAGAAAAGGAGGAATCAGGAATGGCATTATTGTTTTCAAATTTGCAGTGGGTGATGTTTGATATTTAATAAGCTAATAAATTTTATATTTTACCAATTTGATTCACTGATTTACACATCATAGTGATTTTCCAAGTCTTAGGAGGAAAAATTATACAAGTCAGGAGGGAACACACAGTACACACCTTTATTCACCACAGAGTGTGCTACATTCACTCCCAATGTATTAACAAAAATGGGCGGGGGGGAGAGTATTTCCATAGCAACATTAGCAAAACAGAAAATTTGCCTACTAAGATCACATTTTTTAACCCCACCCACTCACCAAATTGAAAGCCTGTGAGAATTAATTAAGCTCAAAGGTAAATTATTTAAAAAAGAAAATAAATTAAGATAACATGGCAAGAATGATCAATTATTTACAACCGAAGTGTCGCCAGAGGTAAAGGCAATGCATCTCCTTTGATATAATAAGATTCAAAGGGAGGGTTAGTGGGAGGAAGAGATCTGGAGAGGGCACATCACTGTGGTAAAATTAAAAGGATGGAAGGTAGCTGAAGCCGATATAATCTGACAGGATCTTGGGTCACTGCAGTGTTGTGGACCATAGTGATTTACACCTGTTTGATTATAACCTTCAGTATCATAAAGGAACTTCTTATTCCCTTCTTGATTCAGAATAGCTCATGTTGAGGGGCACCTGGATGGCTCAGTCCTTTAAGCATCTGACTCTTGGTTTCGGCTCATGTCATGCTCTCATGGTTCATGGGATTGAGCCTCGTGTTGGGCTCTACACTGACAGTGTGGAGCCTGGTCGGGATTCTCTCTCTCCCTCTCCTGCTCATCTCTCTCTCTCTCTCTCTCTCTCTCTCTCTCTCTCTTTCTCTCTCTCTCTTTCTCTCTCTCTCTTTCTCTCTCTCTCTGTCTCTCTCTCTCTCTCTCAAAATAAATAAACATTAAAAAAAATAGCCAATGTTGACTAAGATGTCACTGCTGTGTTTGCTTGGCAAAATCATGAAATCCTTAAGCAATTCTGTGAGATGGGTATTATTATCTCTTGTTTTACAGATGAAGGACAGAAGAGCAGAGAAATTAAATAATTTGTGCCTTACTTTAAAAAATCAATACATGTTTTATGGCTTCCTGAATTCTTTTTAAACAAGCCTCGCACACGATTTTAACTAAAAATGAAAACTGACTTCAGAATTATATTCAGAATAGCTGAGGGAGCACTTTATGTAATATTTTGAGTTATCATGTAACATTAAGATGTTATCTCATTTACTGGTCATTGAAATGTATGCGTAGTATACGCACGGCCTTCATTAATTATCTGTTTAAAGAGTAGTGCAGGGGCAGTGCGGCGTAGTGGATGTCTGTCTTTGAGTTGACTTGAAAAGTTCATAAATCCATCTGTTTCAAAACTCTTAAATTATGGGAAGGAAAATACAGTGGTAAACACATTAGGGATTATCAAATGTTGAAACATAAATGATATATGCAAAAGGAAATGATACTTTACTAAGAGGATAAACCTTTTAAATTAGTTTCCACTATAGGATAGCAAAATAAATTTGGTAAACTTCTTCATCTGCCCTTTCTACTAATCTTTTTTTTCTCACTTTGTTGTTACATATATGAACTTCTATGTATGTGTATATGAAACTAATGGCAAATTATAAATGTACGTGGTTTTTTTTGTTGTATGTATTTATATATGCTCTTGTCTCTTGTTATGGCCTTTGAAGAGCTGAACCTTTATGTTCCCCTTCTGTTCTTTCTTAAAAAGAAAAAAACAAAAAAAGTAGAAATAAAGTACCAAAAAATAAATTTCAAAGGTACTTTTCATCTGTTACCCATTTTTTATTACATCAGTTTGCATCATATTCAACTAAATTGTGTTTTTGCCATTTTCATAAACTGATGTAATCCATGTGAACTTTGATACATTTTTAGATTTAAAGGCAGGCAGAGCCTCACACGAAGTACCCGACAGTGAAAAGCGGCCTTTCCAGATCTTTTTCTTTCATTTATTTATTTATTTATTTTTTTAAGTAATCTCTCCACCCAACATGGGGCTCAAACTCACAGCCATGAGATCAAAAGTTGCATGCTCCACCAACTGAGCTGGACTGGTGCCCCCCTTTTCCTTCTTTTTAAAGTGGTTGTGTTCTTTATCAGTTCTTTCATATTATCTGACTCCTACAAAGATTTGAGTATTTTCTTATAGATATAGTAATTTTCCTCTTTCTACCTTGTGTAAACTTTTGTGCTTGAGGCTTTATTTGGCAATCACCATATTAAAAACAAAATAAAACCCTGTAACCTACACAAGATTCTGTAAATTTAATTAGTGGGCTCCCAAGAACTAAGAAGGTTTGAGCCCACATAGTATCCTGTATCCAAGAACGGGGTGGTGGGAGGAAGAAAGGAATTATAAAGACTATAAATACAAAGTAGTGTGTTTCAATGATACTTTTCAGAGAAGAAATATAAAAAGAGAAGATAAAATTTTGTAAGTTGTAAAGTCCAATTTTATTAATGCCAATTCATTATTTTTTAGGGCATTTTCTTGAGGATTCAGTAACAGTTTTAGAGTTTCTGTATGCATTTAATATTGCATTTGCAACATAGTATGCATTCTTTTTACAAATTTTGTCAAAAAGGCAAATATTTTTCCCGTTATTATTTTAGCTGTTTTGAAATTAACACTAATTGTCTCCAAGTTAAGAAGCTATGATAGTCAGTAGCAGTAAAACTCTAAATCACGATTAACCTTCTGAGTTGTTATGTATCCAGGTAGGGACTTCACCCTCACATACTCATCTCCAGTATGTCTGACTCCCCAGGTTTATTTGGTCAAAAAAGGGGCTTTAGAACAAATAGTTTGTTGTTTTATTTCCCACAGCTGTAAGAGCTTGCTATTAAGATAATACAAACTTCTGTTTGAACAATACTATGAATTTTCATTTTAGAGCAGTGCTTCTCAAACTTTAGTGTACATTAGAATCACCAGGAGAAACATTAAAAAAAAAAAAAACTGAGGATAGAATAAATAGGACATCAGTTAAATGGTGGTGAGAGTTGGAAGGAATGGAGATAGGTCAATGAACATATTTATGGAAGCCTACTCATCCTGATGTGGTGGGTGAAGAAATGAGATTTTTAACCTTTTTGTAAGCTAACAAGCTATCTGACCACAATTTCAGAGATTCAGAAGACTCCTTGAGTCAGTCACAATGGCCTTGATGATACCCAGCACAACAGACAGCATGGGCTCCATGTTCATATGAGTTACTCCTGGCACTCAAGTCCAGTGGAGGCCATGCTGAGTAGCCCAAGTGGGCACTGCATATACTATGATTTGTCACACCTGAGGAACCCTGACTTAGGAAACCCCAATTGTTTAAAAGGGACCCTACCAGAAAACCTCCCTAACTTTTGCCCTACAGGATTATTTTTATTTTACTGTGAAAAAATATCTCTGTTTTCCACCCTGCAGGGAATTATTCCCTCTGTCTTCCAAGGCTGTTTGCTATACATTCTAGAAAAGATGCTCTAAAGCAGAGGCTCGCCTTTCCTCTGTTCATGTGACACGAAAGACCTATGGAGAATTGTCTTCAACATGGTGATTGGAAGAAGGACAAGTTCAGAGGAACAGTCATAGCAGTTCTGATGTTTCTAGTCTCCACAAAATTATGCCCTGTTGATGACTTTCTTTATTCTGGATTTTTCCCCCAGAGGCAGTATTTAATAGTAGTAATAATGTAGTAATGTAATATTTCTTGGTGATAACAATTTCAACATTTTCAGCTTATTAACATTATAATTTCAGTCACTTCTTAGTACCTCAGTTTTTAATACATCGTAGCTTCCATTTGTTGATGACTTTACAATGATCCTTATAATACAACATGATGTATGCACTACTAAAGTCCTTCTTTTATTGTTTAAAAAAATGAGGTGAAAAGGTGTTATTTGACTTACTATTAGTCACATGCCTACCAAATGGTAGAGCTATTTTCACTATATTGTTCTCTTTTATTGTTGTAAGTACTGAAAAATATTTGCTACATGTGCAATTGTGGGGTCATGTAAGGGTATGAAATGACCAAGTTAGGATGCCTTCCTTAGATTTGGTATTTGATATATTTGTAGGCAATTTGTTGGTAGCAAAGTGATTGAAAGCCTTGGGAATTAGTATGATGTATTCGACAGAATTCAGTTCTCAACTGAGGATATGTTCGTATTACCTAAGTATATGATTTCCTTATGTAAAAGTTTGATGTTGTAGCTTAACTATGTAGGACTCTGGAGCAGGCTATCAGCAGAAATAGGCCTACCCTAGTTTTAGAAACTGTCTTGTTGCTGTTTTTCTTTCCTCTTGAGCACTGGTCAAATTCTCTTCCTTCTCCACACTAATTCTTTCTTGGGTTTCTGAATCTGCACTGGTGCTCAACATTTAGAGACTAAAGCAACGGATTATAGATTAATTCTAGAATTCCAGAGTGGAATCACATCGATTACTCTGGATCCTTGGTACATCCACAGCCAAATTTTACTAGTATTTTTAAGGATTAGGTGACAGTGAATTAATTCAGGAAGTTTTGAGAATTGCATAATGATTGTATTAGTCTAGTAAGATGCTTGTCATGTAGGAAGACAGCTTTTGTGGCCTCTCAAAGTATCATGATAATGAATGATGATAATTTAGCGAATCTTGTTATAAATATTGATGCAACTGGGATAAAACCTTGAAAATACTTGGAAATGATTTTTCCCACATTTTCAACACACATTTAATTGAGTGCCTGCCCTTGCTACACATTGTGTGGGATATTGGAGGTGTATAGATGTGAAATAACCGCCTCCTCTACCTAATGAACTCACATTTAGTGGTTTGTTGAGAGAAAGAGAAAGGGAGACAGAGAGAGAGGGAAGAGAGAAGTGAGTATAGTTTTGTGTGGCACTAATTAAAGGCAGTGGGTTACTTTTATTGATTTCCATTAAATTATGCCTCTATTTAGAATACCATTTCTCCAAGAGTAATTAAATTCCTATGTCTAATATAGCTTAAGTGTTACCCTCTAGAAGAGGATTTGCAAGATTTAGTCCCAGGAAAGGTGTATTGTATTAAACGTGTAGATTTCTAGGAATGACACCATGTCTGTAAATCAGAATCTTTTGGGAAGTCTCTGTGGCTCAGTCGACTGCACCTCTGACTTTGGCTCAGGTCATGATCTCACAGTTGATGGGTTCGAACCTGTGTCAGGCTCTGTGCTGACAACTCGGAACCTGGAGCCTGCTTCGGATTCTGTGTTTCCCTCTCTCTCTGTCCCTTCCCACTCATACTCTGTCTCTCTCTGTTTCTCAAAAATATATAAACATTAAAGAAAAATAAAGAAAAAAGAAATCAGAATGTTTGGATGGTGCTGGGTTATGTGGGTTTGTATGAGATATGTTGAACAAGGTTTTCTGGTGATTCTTGCAGGTGTCAAGGTGTATAGCTGATAGAGAAATTAATTCAGTCAAACAGTCTTTTATTTTAAGGGGTTCCTAGCTGACTCAGTTGCTGGAGCATGTGACTCTTGACCTCAGGGTTATGAGGCCAAGCCCCACACTGGGCATGGAACCTACTTAAAAAAATGTTTTCTTAAATCTTTTATTGTTTGGTGCTTGTAGAGCACCCCCCCCCCCATAAAAAAGGTAATATAATCACCAGTTGTATATTATTTATTTTCATTACTACTAAAAGGAGTTTTGCTGTTCTTATAGGATGATATCTCTTTTACCTTGGCTTCTGTATTCCAAGAGTCTGCCAATTTGTTTGGAGCTAATTGTATCTCTGAAGATTAGACTTGAAGCTTTGTAGTTAATTTCAAAAGCATTTCTTGAATACGGCAGATCCAGGCTGAAATCTATACAACATGATCCAGAAGCCATGTTCCAAAAGATTTTTTCACTGGACCATTAACAGAAGAATAAATGCTGATTCTTTATTCCAGACTAGCTTGATTTCAACAGCTTTTATTTATATGTTTTTGCATATATTATACTCCCCAAAGCTTGCACTAGAAAGAAAAACAGTGTTTGTATTATCAGATTTTTATTTCACATAGCTTGGAATCAAATCAATTGTAATAAAATGATAAGCTATGAAAAAGAATTAACATGTAGCCTTACTTGCATCTTATATGGTATAAGATTTATATGTGATTTGGCTTAATATAATCACAGATTAATGTTTTACTATTAATTTTAATCTTCATTTATGTCATGATTCCACTATTTACAGGAATGTTAAAATATTTGAACAGATATAAATAATAAGACTCCATACTTTATTCCACTTGGTCAGTTTATTTATGAATAGTTTTAATTAAAATATATGTTATATATTATGTCGCCTGTTCTGTTTCTCTCAATAAACAATAGTCAAGATGGCAAACTCCTTTTTTTCTCCTCAGTAAACTCAAATAGATGAACTTGTGCTAAGTTATTTTATCAGAGTCTGTTGGAATTTTTCAAATCACTAGAATATATTTTTCTACATTAAAATAGGATTTTATTAAAAATATATCTTTTGTGTCTTGGAATCAATTTGGGATTGCTCTGCTAGAAAAACAAAAGTGAATTTGAAAAAAAGATAATGATTATAATTATGTGCTCATGTTTCATGTCATTAAACAAAAGCAGAAAGTCTGCAGAAGCGTATTTTAAGCAAGCATAAGTAAAACATAAAAACAGCATTTAGTTATCTTTGTAAGCATGGGCTTAGTAACCCATAGTTCTATAGTGAGAGGGAATCGACATGTATTTGGATATGTTGTTTTGCTTAAGTATTGATTTAGCTTCTTTCAAACTGCATGAAAAATGCCTGCACAGAACGAATGATGATCTCTTGATGGAGAGAAGAAATAAGTGTGTTCTAATGATGAAGATACATTAAATGCATAGAGATGTGGTGCTAAAAAGTGGCCTTAGAAATAGGTCCGGCTTTGTTTACCTGAGAGTTCTTTTCTAGGCATTATCTTTACTTTCCAAAACCTTCAGCAAACCATTTCTCAAAACTCATTGACATTAAATTCTCATTTTCTTTTCTTTCGTTTTTTTTGAACTTTATCTATTTATTTTGCAAGACAGAACAAGCGGCGGAGGGGAGACAGAAAGGGGAGAGGGAGAATCCCAAGCAGGTTCTGCATTGTCAGTGTGGAGGTTGATGTGGGGCTCAAACCACGAACCTTGAGATCATGACCAGAGCTGAAACCAGGAGTCTGATGCTTAACCAGCTGAGGCACCCAGACACCCCAGATTCTCATTTTCAGTGTAAACCATCACTTGCAAGGATGGTGGTTTCTCCTTAGACATATCATCGCCACCCCCCTTGAAGCAGGTGGAGTTTCTCTTTGGCATTCATCCTGTATGCAACCTATCAGTTAGAAAGAAGAATCAACAGGGTCAACATCAGATAACATTCACATTGTTAAACAAAATACACTCCAAACCATACCAAAGGATACAGACCAATTCATTACAGGGATTGCTCTGAGTAGGGAAATTGATCAAGGGAGGTGAAGAAGGAGAATTTCAAGGTTACTTGTAATATTTTATTTTGTATATTAAAGGTTTTAAAGCAAACATAAAAAAAGATAAAGGTGAATTCTGAGTAATGGATTTCAGACTATTTTTTCTATGCTTTTCAGTATTTTTAATCTCCCCCCAGATCACAAAAATAAAAAGACATGGCTAAAAAGTGTCAATGGCTAGCAGTACTCTCTTTAGAATCTTTTCTCTTCTTGGAGCACCTGGGTGCCTCACTCTGTTAAGTGTCCGACTTTGGCTCAGGTCATGATCTCTTGGTGCTTGAGTTCTAGCCCCACATAGGCTCTGTGCTCCTGGACCCTGCCTCAGATTCTATGTCTCCCTCTCTCTCTGCCCCTCTCTCGCTCACACCCTGTCTGTCTCTCAAAAATAAACATTAAAAATAATTTAAGAAAAGATTCTTTCATCTTCTTTAATTTTGAGATATTTCCATTTTTGATAAAAGCAGTACTTTTAAAATTTTGTTCTCTGTGTGGCACAATTTCACTGAAATAAAATTAGCAAAACATGTATATTGTAACCATTAGAAAATCATCTGTCAATCACTGATCACATGATGTGTTTGTGTGTATTGTCTGTGTATGTGGGTGCTAGTTTTTATATGGTACATGGATGTATATAAATACCCTTTAGAAGCAGGGATTATGTCCTATATTTTTATTCACTCAACACTTTTATATAGCAAGTATTTAGTAAATATTTATTGAGTAAAAGTAAACTCTCTATATGTGTTATCCTAGATTTTTTCCCTCCCAGTCTGGATGTGTATTTACCTAGAGATCACAGTTATCAAGTGTTGAAAAATGCCAAATTTATCTCATCCCGGTTGACATGTTGGAATTTTGTAACTTTTTAATCTCAAATCCCAGTTTCCAGCCTGCCTTCTTCAGTCAACAGATCTTTTTCATAGTACCATTGTTTCTTTATAGAAATGTTTTAAATAATATGTAAGTATAACAGATGTGATTTTAAAAACATATAAAGCAATTTCTCTATACATTAAGATTTTCATAGTAATATCTTTGTTCACCAGGATATAGTAAGTTGCTCAAAGACTTCGATAGAATTCTGCTGGGCATATATATTTATATGAATTTTTTAAAGTTTATTTATTTTGAGAGAGAGAAAGAGAGAAAGAGCAGGGGAGGGGCAGAGAGAGAGGGAGAGTGGGAATCCCAAGCAGGCTCTGCCCCGTCAGCATGGAACCTGATGCGAGGCTCAATCTCAGGAAAAGTGAGATCATGACATGAAGCAAAATCAAAGAGTTAGATGCTTACCTGACTGAGCCATCCAGGTGCTTCTATATTTATATGAATTTAAATAAAAATTGCTTATGCATTGTTTTATGTGCACTAGAAAAAACCACTGTGCATTATTTGCCATTATTTGCTTATAGTTTTGGAAAGAGAAGAATATTTTTACCTTTTACATGAAACAGTATTAGATTTGGAAGTAAGGTGTTGTCTACTTGAGGTCTTCCCTACTTCCTGTCAGCATAAGAAATGCTAAGGAAATGTCACACCTCACTATCTTTTTTTCAGTATTTCACAAAATAAGGTGAGAAAGCAGAACACTAATGATCTGCTCTCTTTTCTCATTCTTTTTATGGTAAAAATAAAATAAAATAAAACTGAGCTCATTTTATTACTTACTGTATTAAGTCACTATATTCCCTGAATTGCTTTTGGACCACCATGTGGTGGCAAGAGACTTTATGTAGGGCAAAATACAGTGCACATTATGAATCGTTAAGGTGCTTACATTGATTTCAGTCATGTATGTACATGTTGAAGTGGTCATCAGTGATTATAGTTGTAAAATAGCCTAGTCTATGAAGTCATGTTTGTAAGATTCAAATAGCAAACCCCACTGAGTTTATTAGCATACAAATAAGCAGAAAATATAAAGGTAGGTATTTATCTTCAATGCTACAAAATGTTAACTGAATTTCCTAAAATCCCGTAGTTAGCAAATAGCACCAGAATTTGAAATCCGATCTGTTTGATTGAAAAGTGTGTGTCCATCATAATATTATACCTCCAAAGTAATTGTTTGTACCTGTACACTTCTCTTCAAAACATAAAAGTCTGTTCAGTCGCCTAAGTCAGGTATTTTCAGAAGGTATTGTTAGACCATTCAAATGATTACCCTGATTCTTTTGATATGTTAAGAACATTTGATGAAGATAGGCAAAACTCATTAGAGTAATAAAAAGTTGTCAACATAGGCATAACACAATAAATGGCTAATCCTTATTGGGTGTTAACTATTTGTACATTAATTACATAACATGCATATTTTACTTGAATTCGTCCATTGTGTATATCTGTTACCTCTTTATTAGAAAGAAAAATGTTGACATTCTCTAGCCAAAGACATTGTTTTGATTTAGAGATGTTTCTTGAATGAGGTTTCTAAGTCAATTCTTTATATTAACATGAGTATCAACATTATTGGGGTCTAACTGAACTGTCATGATCCCTGAAGGTTTGCTTTCAAAGCTATTAAAGAAAATTCTTTGCAATCAAATATTTCAGAAAACTTACATTTTTCCTCTGCAATTAACATACAGTCTAGGAAGCATATTATATACAGGTTAGGAAAATAGTTTCCAAGAGAAAATGTATTCAGGTATTGTTAAGGAAAATGATAGAATTATTTCAGTGTATACTGTATAATTATATTGCTCTTATTAGACTTTCATATCACCTGATAGAATTCAATGCTAGTGGAAGAGATAAGGATATGACAAAAAAGTGAAGGTTGAGAATGAAG
This sequence comes from Panthera onca, assembly GCF_046562875.1. Classification (NCBI taxonomy): domain Eukaryota; kingdom Metazoa; phylum Chordata; class Mammalia; order Carnivora; family Felidae; genus Panthera; species Panthera onca. The sequence goes on along the minus strand of NC_138340.1, from coordinate 86,412,205 downwards.
AGGCCTTCAAGGGAGCTGATCTTTCTTTAATCTGATAAACCTCTCCCATTCTCTATTTCTGTTTCTTTCTTTCTCTTTCTTTCTTTCTTTCTTTCTTTCTTTCTTTCTTTCTTTCTTTCTTTCCCTTCCTTCCTTCCTTCCTTCCTTCCTTCCTTCCTTCCTTCCTTCCTTCCTCCTTTTTTTTGTTTTTTCTCCTTACAGATCAGTGCATATCAAAGTCTTTTTCTCTGACAAAGACTATTCTCTCAGGATCTGAGGGCAAGACCTATGTAAAGATAGCCTCCCAGCTGATATATGATGGTGCTGTTTGTGTTTTTAGTCTTTAGCAATTTCTAAACGTTTGCTGGGAAATTTTCCATTAGCCTGAAATATTTTTCTACCAGTGTTTCTGGTTTTGGTACTGCCATGTCTTCATATGTTTTCTAAAAGACTGAGGATGTTAACATTTTTGATGAGTTTAATGGAGACTAAAAATTGGTTTTGTGATATGAGCGTAAGCTTCTGAGTCAGAAAGCTTAGGTCCACGTCCATTTTGTTAAGCTTGTGAGTGCTCAAAATAGTCTTGAAATGATTTTCTGTTTTAAATGCTCAAATCAATAGGTAGGTAGGGATGTGTATATTATTAATACATCTATGACGTTGTATATATACTTATTCTCATACACATGTGAATTTTCATATACACATAGGCTGTTTTAGTTTTTTTTGTTTTTGTTTTTTTTTTAATGTTTATTTGTTTTTGAGCGACAGGGAGGGAAGAGTGTGACCAGGGTAGGGGCAGAGAGAGAGGGAGACAAAGAATGTGAAGCAGGGCTCCAGGCTCTAAGCTGTCAACACAGAGCCCGATGCAGGGCTTGAACTCACCAACCCCGAGGTCATGACCTGAGCCAAAGTCAGAGTTTCACCTATTGAGCCACCCAGGCGCCCCTGCTGTTTCATTTATAATAAAGCCATTTAATGAATTTGTCTGGTTTATCTTAATAAGGGCAGAATTCAGTTCCAGTTTTCTCTCAGAGGAACTTGTGCCAAGTTGGGTCTTTTGTATCTGTACTTGGTTCAATTTTAATGTTTAATACTATCTTAAACTGTACTGTAAATTAAATGAGAAAAAAATACACGTTTTTTATTCTGAATTAAGTTATTATTACAGGATATACTTATATAGCCAATTATGATTACTATAGCCATAACTATAGTTATACACTGAGCAAATATTCACATTTTATTAGGTAGGAATTTTATCAGTCTTAACACAATTTACCTTATGGCATTTAACAGTAGATAATTGGCTTGAAAAGTAAAAATGTCACTAGAATGGAAGTTAATTAAGGACTTGAAATGTCCAAAAGACATGTCAGTTTTCTAGAAGTCGTGGCTAGCTGGTCTTTTGCCACAGGAAAGAGCACCATCAGCAGCTGTTTCTATTAGTTCCTAATACAGACTTCTTAAGTGTAAAGTTCAGTCGAATGTTTTATCACAAATTTTACTAGATAAAACAGATTTCATTAAGTTTTAATGAACAAAGAAGTTAACAGACGTGCCTTTCATGATGATGCATTTATAGATTTCTGAGCTGGGCATATAAAACTTAGCAACTTTCAAGCTTCAAACCAACCTCTAAAATACACATTTTTTTTCTTGTACATAACTATCTATCTTTAGGTTTCTACAGCCATTTCAAAGTCTTGCAGTAAATGGCGTTACTTCATAAAATTAGTGTTTAAAAATTATATGTATAATTTTTATTATGTATATATTGTATATATATAATATATATAATAATCAGAAATAAAGGTGATTTGAACTCTCCTCCTGGGAGAATTGTCTTTTAGAAGTTTGTTGCCCTTATTCATCTCTCTTTCACTTTTTTTTAAAAATAACTAGCTGTGATGATTAATGTCATTATGGCTTGTTAAACATGGATTATGTTCATATTGTAAGCTATGTGATTCTGGATCGGATCAGTTAAGTTGTACTTCGTTATGCTTTCCAGGGTCGATAACAGCATGGTAGTTAGAGTGGAGCTTTGAAAAGCATGTCTGGCCCTGAGGGTGAATGTCCCCGAGTGTGTTCTTTGTGGGACATCTTCCTCGTGTGTGTTGTGCAAGGAAAAATTTTAACATCCTTCTCCAAGACATAAAGACATTGAAAAGTTCTAATATTTCTTCATTGAAAAAATTATTTAACTTATTTATGTTTTATCCAATATTTTTGTTTAAATTCACAAAATGCTTGGGGCGCCTGGGTGGCTCAGTTGGTTAAGCGTCTGACTTTGGCCCAGATCATAATCTCGCGGTTCTTGAGTTCGAGACCCGTGTCAGACTCTCTGCTTACAGCTTGGGGCCTGGATCCTGCTTTAGATTCTGTGTCTCCCTCTCTCTCTGCCCCTTCCCCACTCGTGTTTGTTCTCTGTCTCTGTCTTTCAAAAATAAATAAACATTAAAAAAATTTAAAAACAAAATGCTTAAGTTTATCATTTGTCCTATACATAGGAACATTTAGTTGTTCTTGTATTGCCTGTTAAAAATAAAGGAAGACTTGTATTCTGAATTCTGTCAAGAATATGCTTCTTGTTTATTTTCTCATTTTGTCTTTTATCTTCCCATCCTAAAGTTTCCCTACAAAGAAGTTGCTCCCATCTCTATTTACTTTGCCATTTTATCCACTTTTTGCTACATTTTCACACTGAATTTGACTTTTCAGCAGTATTGCAGTGCAATATTACTGAAATGTATACACTTTTTCCTTGATTTTTGCTTTGTTGAGCTTTTTCTTTTTGTTACGGATAGAAAACCTTCGGTTACTCTTCCTCGTCTAATTTCTAACATTTACTAGCTCTTCTTCTAATCCATGTTTTCCTAGTGGCTGATAGACTGAAACCATTGGCCTTTTAAGCACACTGGAGAGTTTTCTTTTAAATTCGATTTAGGAATTCTTAGTTTATAAGATCTCCCATCCGGCAGTATTTTATAGCCCTCAGTAATCCCTCCTTAAAAGTTCAGAAAGTGAACAGATTATGGTTTTGAATAACTGAGAATTGAAGTCAGTAGTAATATAAAAACTGGCATAAATGTATGTTTCCGTTATATAGTGTAGTCTGGACTTTCTTTGGAAGAGTACTCATTGAAGCATAGTTCATAATGAAAGATCAGAAACCACTGATCTTGAACCACTAATCCACTACGAGACTTATACTTTTCTAAAACCTGATTATTCCTGTCCTTAAAAATGAGTTCAGGGGCGCCTGGGTGGCTCAGTCGGTTAAGCGTCCGACTTCAGCTCAGGTCACGATCTCACGGTCCGTGAGTTCGAGCCCCGCGTCAGGCTCTGGGCTGATGGCTCGGAGCCTGGAGCCTGCTTCCGATTCTGTGTCTCCCTTTCTCTCTCTGCCCCTCCCCCGTTCATGCTCTCTCTCTGTCCCAAAAATAAATAAACGTTAAAAAAAATGAGTTTAATATTTATATTTATTGTATTTACTGGTAATCTCTTCCTATTTCTGCCACTGTCTTCTAGCTGTTGGAGGCAGGCCACAGGTGAACTCAACGTTAAGTTATCTTTTCAAAGAGACAGCATAAAAATGAAATCATAATTAACCCTCAAAGTTAGATAGCTAACATTTACATTGCTTACTGCCTGGCAGGCACCTTTCGAAGCACTTTACATGTAGTAACTCATTTAATCCTTTCAACAGCCCATGAGGCCAGCTTTGGCATTATTCACCTGAGAAACCAGAAGAGATATAACGTTTCCCAGGTTTGCCCAGCTAGAATGCAGCAAGGTTGGTGTTTAAGCCTCGGCAGTCAGCTTTCAGATCTGTGTTCTTCATCGCTAAATGTCACTGTCTCTTGTAAAATCTTATCACATGGAAAGCATAATAGTAACACTGAGAAATACAAAGAGAAAAATCTGAAAACTATTAGAGAAAGAAAAAAATAGAATTTATCTATAAAATGTCATTAGCAGACTGACAACAGACTTGTTATCTCCAGCTGAACTTTTAACAGAGTAACATTTTAAAAGTGCTAAAGTAAAAGTCAGACTAGAATTCTCTAACTATGCTAACATACAAGAGCGAATGTGAAATCAGGCCATTTTCAGATGTGCAGATTCTGATAGTTTGGTACTCACAGGTTATCTCTGAAAGAAGAAGAATGTATTTCCTCAGAAGGAAACTATTATATTTTTATGGCTTTTTGTAAAAACAAAAACAAAAACAGAAAAACCTTAATATGCTATTAAGAAGGTGCCTAGTTATAGTAGTTGGTACATATTTATTGATCTCTCAATGTCATTTCCTTTCTATTTATAGAGAAATACATGCTATCAAGGTATTTACTAAAGAGAGGGTGCTACCAAGATGAATATACTCTACTCTTTGAAGATTTTTCTAAAACTGAAATGTTAGTCATTGAAAGAAAGCACTCAGGGTGCCCGTATCCTCTGCTGCTGCAGAGCTAATAAGCAACGGTATTCAAGAATAGTAGGTTATTCCATGGGGGAGGGGAAGGAAAAAAAAAAAAAAAAAAGAGGTTAGAGTGGGAGAGAGCCAAAGCATAAGAGACTGTTAAAAACTGAGAACAAACTGAGGGTTGATGGGGGGTGGGAGGGAGGGCAGGGTGGGTGATGGGTATTGAGGAGGGCACCTTTTGGGATGAGCACTGGGTGTTGTATGGAAACCAATTTGACAGTAAATTTCATATATTAAAAAATAAAAAAAAATAAAAAAAAAGAATAGTAGGTTATTTATATTACTTAAGAGTTAATACACACATAGCAACTTTAGTTGATTAGATTACTGATTGAGGAGTTATGCATTGGAAATAAGGAGTTTCTCTTGCTTTTTGCGTCCTTATAATTGATTTGAAAACCTCAGCACTGTGTGTATTCACAAGTGTGTATTCATGTGATCATTCAAATTCTAAGATACAATGTTTCCTTTTCAGCGCTTGGCTTTGGAAGCAGAGAAGGTTCAAGCAGCCCACCAGTGGAGAGAGGATTTTGCGGTAAGGATCCTTTTTAACCACTTAAGTAGTAACTTTTTGTGTTTGATTGTTATGATTACATCAAGATTTTTGAGTGATAGAATCTTAAGATGATATGAGACCAAAACACAGCCACATTTTGTTTCTTTAAAAAATTTGCTTTTGGGACGCCTGGGTGGCTCAGTCAGTTAAGCGTCCGACTTTGGCTCAGGTCATGATCTTGCGGTCCGTGGGTTCAAGCCCCGCGTCGGGCTCTGTGCTGACAGCTCAGAGCCTGGAGCCTGTTTCAGATTCTGTGTCTCCCTCTTTCTCTGACCCTCCCCTGTTCATGCTTTCTCTCTGTCTCAAAAATAAATAAATGTTAAAAAAAAATTAAAAAAAAATTGCTTTTGGGTAATCAGGGCCATTAAGTTAGTCATGATGTTCTTGCTTATGTTCCATATTAAAACAAGTCTTTGGAAATGTTCTCCTATAATCAAAGTTATTTATAAAATTAATGATATTAAAAGAGAATTACATTATAATGTCTGAATCATATTTATAGATATGAATATACTAGTTGGCAAACAAGATGCATTTTAACAACTTTGAGTGTGTGAGAATGATATGCATATTACAGTCACCTTGGTGGTGGGCAGTGTGATTGAAGTGAGAATGAATGAATTAAACTTTCTAAAATTTAATTGGTTCCACTTTGGCTAGATGCAATCTTTCTTTTACTGTGGTCTACTTTCAGAAGTTCCAGTTGATATTAGCTTTTCTATATATGTTTTTGATGAACTTTTGCTAATTATACAGATAGCAGAAATTTTCCTTGTAATCAGTTTTGTCTGCTTATTTACCTTTCATCTGTATTTCCTTCTCTTCATGTGTTCATCCATCCTTTCATCGTCTTTTTTTCTATCTCTGTATCTGTGTATCTATCCGTATATCTATTAATACATCTATGAATGGATTCAGTATTTCAACTTACCTCATCTTATCTATTGATCTATCTATCTTGTTATAGCCAGGGGTACAGTGAAAAAGTTTGCCCTTAATAGTTAAAATATTTATCTTACATATTTGAATTATTTCATTTGTAGTGAAAATCTCTATAGTTTCTGATCATAGAAAAATTCCATGTAACTAATTTTGGGCATGTTTAAAATAGGGTATGGGTGACAGCTTTATTGTATGATTAAATTGGTTTTGAATGTTGTAAATAAAAGTCTCAAATTTGAAGGGAAGAAAGTTGTGCTTCAGAGAACACAAAATTGAGGTTTGTGTCATGTAGATACAGGCTTAGTCCATAATCATTTGTCATAGCTAAGTTAACAAAGATCAATTCATCATCCATAATATATAAAGGAAAAAAATGGTGATTAAGTTAGAAACATAAGTTTGAGTATTGAGGGCAGATTTTAAGCTTATCCAATGAAGGGCTTTACAACGTTGTTAGTTTCTTTTAGATGAAAGGACAACAAGGTTGAATTTTTTGTTGTTGTTTCTCAGATAGACAAAAAGCAGCCACACTAATTTGCCCCCAAAGACATCTGTTTGGTTAGTTAATATTAAATGGAAATTGTTCTTTTCCTCCCAACTCAGCGGTGGTATAGGAAAAGAAATGCAAAGGCATAACAGGTATAGAGCAAGACCATGTATTCTGCTTAGAGTTGGTATGGTACAACTGGTGTTGTCTTGGTTTAAATTCTGAGTTAGTTTTAATTCTGAGAACTCAAAAAAACATTAAGTTCACACGGATCAGCTTTTGTAATATATTCCCTTGCTGTTCGTAAACTTTTCTTTGCATGAAAGGAATTTGGTAATCTTTCTCAGTCATCTATTAGTTATATGTCTTTTTTAGCTTCCGAGGGAGAAATGATGTGGTAAAGAATAAACTGGCAAGCAGGGATGTAGTAATGCCTTTATTATCATTGGTGTTGTTTTATTTAACTATTATGTTCTCGCTTTCGGGTTGTAAGAGATTCTTGCCCAGATATATTGCAAACTCCTTGATATCATAAAATCATTAACACTAAATCAACATTTGGGCAATGCTGTAATTCTCCTTGCAGAAGTAATGGGAGCCATTGTAGAGGAACCAAGAAACTCTCGATGTGTGTTAACCGTTATCATATTTTTCTGAATCCTAGCCATCATCCCTTGTAAGGCACCCAATCATTTATATATCGCTAAGGAAAGGAAAAAAAGAAGCCAATTAAATTATGATGCGTAAGCAATGTGAAGATGTGTTCTTATCTGTCAGATGTTAAAATGTGAAAAAATTTACCTTGAAATGTCATCGCTGTCGTCTCCTTTCTCAGTGCCTGTCCCCAAACAGTGGCACTGCTAGCGCAAGTCATGCAAGAGGACGAATCGGTCCCACAATGACACAGAAGCCATTACTAAATTGTACACAGTTAAATAGAAAATAAGTGGTTTTCTCAGTGAGTGTTAGGAGTTCTTGGCAAATAGTGACCACCGTGTAAGAGAATTCTTGAACAAATTCTGTTCTTAATTTCCCCCTAGATTACCTCACAATTTATTTAGGCCCTATGAACATATTGATTGACAGAAAAAGAGATTGTTAAAAGGAAAACAGGTAAGTCCTAGAGCTCTGTCAACTAATTTCCTGAGTACCCTTCTTGAAGGACCGTCAACAATGTTCACAGAATATGTGTTGGTCATAGTTTGTACCCTGAGAATGGATATTTTCCATATCTTACCAGGCCAGCCATACCCGGTCTTTACAGTAGTCCTTCCTATTTCAAGAGCCCTTTGAAATGCCGTAAGTTATTTTATGTTTGAAAAATAGAATGTGAATTCAGATGGCCTAATCTTCAGATTCAAATATTGCAAAAATGAGACACACTTTTTTTCTTTTTCTTTTTTTTTTTTCTGGAAAATCAGATGATACTTCAATTCCTATATGTACCACGGTTAGACAAATCATTCCAAGCCACAGACAAATCAGATTTAATCATCAACATTAAATTTCCCCTTATTTTAGGAGAGCACACAAAATAATTGCAAATTTTATAAGTACTTTAACCAAACATTTAAAAATGTTTAGTTTGGAGCTAAATGCTACTGTATTCCAAAATGTCCTCTTTTTAAATTTTATAATCCTTTCATCTCTTAAGATAGAAAACTATTTGCATCGGTGCGATAGTTCTTTAATGCCACCCTTTAATAATTTAACACTGGGATGATTTAGAAGGCAGAAATGATTTCATAAAAGTACATTAACATTTCAAAAAGATACAATATTCTGATTCTTCCCTCAAGTATTAGTAGGCAAATTTCATTAATATTACTTAGGCAAAATGTTGATTAACACTTCCTACTCTTTAATGTAGAGAAATCTCAGGAACAACAAGAACAAAAGGCAAAGCACTGAAATGCTGGCAACAAGGAAAGGCTCGTGTAATTCACACTCTCCCTTGGCGCCACTCAGTTCCCAATTGAATGTACAATTGCGGTAACAAAGGGCATACACTCTAAATGGATGAAGATTTATGCGGTCATGCATTTACAAGTTCAAACCAATATTTGTAAATAAGCTGTATCTACCAGCTGCCTTTCGGGTCTCCATGCAACTTACGGGTGTTAAAGGTGATATTTCATGTCACTTATGATGGACAGATTATTAAGGGCAGGTGGGAGAAGCAAAAAGAGAGCTTAGACAAGGAATTGTTCTGCATGAAATAATTGCTGTTATTTCTACCAAACAGATCTTTTCCAATTGCATTTGAAATCTCATTTGATTACATTGCAATGGTTGGTTAACTTAAGCAATTTTGTTTCCAACTAAGCCTGCAATATTAATTGTACTTACACATGTATAAACATAAGGGGTGCCTAATTTGTATTTTAATAAGTAGGATCTTTATGTATGGCTTATTAGCATCAGCGTGTTACTGCGCAGACTGAGTACAGACGGCTCGAAATTGGCCAGTAAATAAAACATTTGAGGAGCCTTTTTTTAGCTTCAGCTTTACAGAGAAGCTAAATTAGAAGGTGAAATTTTTTTTCTAGTGAAGTTGAACGTTATTGAGTGTCAATCACGCTAACTTGGTTCTCCTAATTTAGAGTTATTTTTATGTATTTTTAAAAAAGTCACTTTGCTCAAATTGTAATTTGAAATGTTGCTTTTAAAGTTTTGTGTTTATAGGAGTTAAATTAATAGGCACTGGCCTTATGTATTTAATTATTTCATCTATCTTACTCATTTCATGGAAATCATCAGTTCTGTTGACTGAGGCACAAACAATTATCAGTTTGTGAACTGTGAAAACATACTATATTTATTTTGGTTACCTCGTATAAAGATAAACACTGTTCTAAGTTATACAGTGGTATAGGTTCTAGATATGAAAGAACTGACTTTTTAGGGATAAAAATTGGGGGAGGGCATTCTATATTAATAAATTAATGAAGGAGTTTAGTAGATTACCAAAACGATTTTAGACTCTGACTGGATTTAGTCTTTTTTTTAGTTTCTACCTTTGCTTGAATTGCCCTTTTGGGAGCAAGAGGTTGCCTATTTTAGTATGTTTTTGCTACATGTCTTTCAATTTTTTACTACTGTTTTCTTTTAAGAGTGTTGTCAATCTCTTCTCCTTATGAAGATAGATCAAAAGGAGCCACAATACAAAACTGATTTCTCCCCAAATTCCAGGCAACCAATTTATAGCAAAGAGGTATATTTATGGTACTTACTCTTTTTGTGTCTGCATACATATGAATGTCCATAGTTAGAGCATTATAGTAAGCAAAGTTGAAATAATAACCATGGGCTTTAAATTGTTAGTTATTCTGGGTGATACTCCTTAGCTATTGTTTTTACACTGAAAAATAGAAGCTAAATATTTATATATCAATTACCTATATAATAACATTGGTTTCATATTTAATAATTTTAAATAGTTACTAATAATTTTCCTAACTTTCTAATTATTTCTGTTAAAGCAAGGCTCATATGACAGTACATGACAATACAATTGAACCCTCTAAAGTAAGACATCATGATAATATGTTTGGGACATTGTAAACTTAGGTCTAAATAGGACTGTGTAAATGTTTCTCTTTCATTTCTGTCCCCCTCTCTGGAAGGGAGGGAGAAGTTGCAAAGGACAGCTATCACTGACTTAGGAAATGAGGAGATGGATTGTGGATCTCTGTATTTTCAAGACCAGTCTGCTGCCTTAGTATCCTAACCTTGAACTGATGGAAACATTGCTAAATTATTGGGAGATTCCTGGAATGGTGCCCGTGTTCTAAAGATTCTAGCCATCCACAGCACCCAGAATCATCCTCGTTGCCCTTTAAGCTAGAGTTGATTACTGGTGCCCACTTGTAGCTGTCAAAAGAGAGCTGTCTTAAACTTAGCTATTTCGTTAACCTCTCTATAAGCTTGGTTGCATTTTATTAAAAATTTTGGACACCAGTTAATTACATTAAGGTGGGGTTTACTGTATTAATTTTTATAAAATGTATTTCTTTTACTTATATAAAAGAAATAAAAAGATGAAGAAAAATGTATAAGCCTTACAGATCACTGCAACTTACACATAACGCATAGTCTGCAAAGGTTTGGCCTGTAACCTTCTGTCCATTTTTTTCCCCCTTATTTAAAAAGTTTCAGTGACTCTCCGTTTAGCATAAATGGCAGACCAGGCCCTTCATGGTCTGCTACCATCTTACTTTTCCTAAATTTTCTATTGCACCATCTCCGCAGCAGCTGTTGTCATCCTGAAATTCTAAAACCGAAACAAGAGTGAAACTTGACGTTTCTGTAAGGCGATGTTCTTTGCTTCATCTTCAGACTTTTTAAAAACTGCTGTGCTGCCTCCCTGTGAAGATAGTTTTGCTAACAGTACAAAGGAAAGAAGGTTGATGCCGAAGATACAAATAGAATAATTTCTGACATTTTAGAAGCCCTCCATTCCAACATTTAAAAAATGTTTTATTTATTTATTTTGAGAGAGAGAGCAAGCGCATGAGGAAGGGGCAGAGAAAGAAAGACAGAGGATCCTAAGCATGCTCCATGCTTTCAGCTCAGAGTCTTGCTCAGGGCTTGAACTCATGGACCAAACTGTGAGATCACGACCTGAGCCAAAATCAAGAGCTGGACACTTTACTGAGGGAGCCACCCAGGAGCCCCCATCTTCAGACTTTTTGATGATGTCTGCCTAGGCATCTGCTCTTTCCAATTTCCTCTCGGTTTTGATCCCCTAATCTTGGATTTGTTGTCTGTTTTCTGTAGGCCCCTTATACCCAGTATATGTTCCTATTCAAATATGTACTCATTGTGTAATTTTCCTTTTTCTACTCTCTTTCACCACTGAAATGCAAACTTTCTGGAGATAAGAACTATGGCTGATGCGTTGCTAAGAAAATTGTAGTCTGGTATACAATGCATAACCCACAGTAGCCTATATGTAATTTTTTAAATTAAAAGTTACCTAGTTGTGGTTTTGAGATATCTATTTTTACTATAAACGTTATGGTCAGTTGTACTGGAGATATAGTGAAAAATTTATTTGAACAGCAGTTTTTATGTCTGAGTATATTTGTCCAGAGCCGTGGCATGGTTATAGAACACTGGGCTTGAAATTATGCAAATCTGTTTCGAATTTTGTCTTTGCCACTAACTGGCAATACAATTTTCTGAAAATAACAGCCTTTTGAATATCAGTTTATGTAAAAATGCTTGCTTCTGTAGTCTCTACCAGCATAATTATTTCTGTTAGTTGCTCAATAATAGTCTCTCTATGCTCCTATGAACCCTATCTCTCTACCAAGGAAAATGTTTTCTAGAAACCTCATGACCTGTCCATGTGTTCACCAAGTAGGTTGACAAAAGTCCCTGGATGGCTATTCACGTAGGCCAGAGAGCGTCTCCTAACTCCCATTGCTGCTGTTTTCTGCTTGCCATCATTGCCCCCGTGGAAGAATACAGTTCTGCTCAGCTTGCTGTCACCTGGTGCATCCCAGGCTGTCAGAGTGTGTCCTATGTAGACACAGAGTGAATGGTTCTATTCCCAACCATAGAGGTTTTTAAAAATATTTTAGTTAGTTAATATACAGTGCAATATTGGTTTCAAAAGTAGACTTCAGTGATTCATCACTTACATATAACACCCAGTGCTCATCACAGGTGCCCTCCTTTATACCCATCATCCATCTAGCCCATCACCCCAATCACCTAACCTCCTTCAACCCCCAGTTTGTTATCTATCATTAGGAATCTCTTGTGGTTTGTATCTCTTTTCTTTCCACCCCCCCTTCCCATATGTTCGTCTGTTTTGTTTCTGAAATTCCACATATGAATAAAATCATGTATTTGTCTTTGTCTGAATAACTTATTTCGCTTAGCATAATACATTCTAGCTCCATCCATGTTGTTGCAAATGGCAAGATTTCATTCTGTTTGATGGCTGAGTAATATTCCATTGTGTGTGTGTGTGTATATATATATGTGTGTGTGTATATATATATATGTATATACATATATATATATACCATATCTTCTTTATCCATTCATCAGTCGGTGGACACTTGGGCTCTTTCCACAGTTTGTTGTTGATAATGCTGCTATAAACATTAGGGTGCATGGACCTCTTTGAACCTGTATTTTTGTATCCTTTGGGTAAATACCTAACAGTATAATTGCTGGATCATATGGTAGTTCTATTTTTAATTTTTTGACGAACCTCCACACCGTTTTCCAGAGTGGCTGCACCAGTTTGCATTCTTACCAGCAGTGCAAAAGTGTTCCTCTTTCTCTGCATCATCGCCGGCATCTGTTGTTTCTTGTATTCTTCATTTTAGCTATTCTGACAGGTGTGAAGTGGTGTCTCATTACTGTTTTGATTTGTATTTCCCTGATGATGAGTGATTTTGAGCATCTTTTCATGTGTCTGTTAGCCATCTGGATGTCTTCTTTGGAAAAAGTGTCTATTCACGTCTTCTGGCCATTTATTCGCTGGATTATTTGTTTTTGGGTGTTGAGTTTGATTAGTTCTTTATTTTTTTATATAATTTTTTTAATGTTTATTATTTATTTTTGAGATAGAGGGAGAGACAGAGTACAAGTGGGAAAGAGGCAGAGAGAGAGAGAGAGAGACACTGAATCCAAAGCGGACTCCAGGCACTGAGCTGTCAGCACAGAACCCTGATGTGGGGGCTCGAACCCACTAACTGTGAGATCGTGACCTGAGCACAAGTCAGACGCTTAACTGACTGAGCCATACAGGCGCCCAGTTCTTTATAGATTTTAGATACTAACCCTTTATCCGATGTGTCATTTGTAAATACCTTCTTTCATTCCGTAGACTGCCTTTTAGTGTTGTTGATTTTTTCCTTTGCTGTGCAGAAGCTTTTTATCTTGATGAAGTCCCAATAGTTCATGTTTGCTTTCGTTTCCCTTGCCTTCAGCAACATGTCTAGTAAGAAGTTGCTTCGACTGAGGTCAAAGACATTGGTGCCTGTGTTCTCCTCTAGGATTTTGATGGTTTCCTGTCTCACATTTAGGTGTGTCATCCATTTTGAGTTTATTTTTGTGTTAGGTGTAAGAAAGTGGTCCGGTTTAATTCTGCACGTTGCCGTCCAGTTTTCTAACACCATTTGTTGAAGAGACTTTTTTCCATTGGATATTCTTTCATGCTTGTTGAAGATGAGTTGTTCACATGATTGGGGGCGTAGAGGGGTTTCTAAAACCTAGGTAAATAATATTTGAATGCGCCATTTGAAAAAAGTAGAAGCTAATGCAAAACTCCATTAAATCAAATATCAAATTCTTAAAGTTTATTGCAATAAGAATAGAACATGATATCTACCCTCTTCACAAAGTTTATGTGTACAATACAGTGTTGCTGACTAGGTATGATGTTGTCTGGCAGATCTTTAGCTCTTATATACCTTGCTTGACTGAAACTATATGCCTGTTGATTAATAACTTGCCAATTCTCCCTCCCTTCAACCCGTGGTAACCACCATTTCAGTCTTCGATTTTATTAATTTGCCTATTTTAGATACCTCATGTGAGTGGAATCATACAGTACTTGTCTTTGTGTGCCCGGCTTATTTCACTCGGCATAATGTTCTCAAGGTTCATCCATGTTTCCGTGTAGCAGAATTTCCTACGTTTTAAGGGCTAAATTATATTATGTGTGCTATTTTCACTACCTGCTCTTGTAGATGTGTTCATCTCTTGATGGACTTTTGGATTATTTCCACATCTTAGCTATCATGGGACTGTTAGTATCTCTGAGATCCTGATTTTAATTCTATTGGATATATACTCACAAGTGGGACTGCTTGTGTATCATATGTAGTTCTAATTTTATTTGTTTATTTTTTTGAGTAATCTTGATAGTGTTTTGTTTAGTGGCTGCACCATTTTGCATTCCCACCAAGAGTGTGCAAGGATTCGTTTCTCCGTCTTCGACAATATTGTTGTCTAATAGCTACAGACTCAAACATAAGATCTGACACTGTAAGACTCCTAGACTAAAAGCTTCATGACATTGTTTTTGGCAGTGATTTCATGGATAAGACACCAAAAGCCCAGGCAACAAAAACAAAGTGGGACTTCACAAAAGGAAAAAAAGCTGAATAACAAAGGGAACAATCAGTACAGTGAAAGGTAACCTGCAGAGAAAATTTTTGCAAACCATGTATCTGGTAAGGGGTTAATCTTGAAAACACATATGGAGGGGCGCCTGGGTGGCTCAGTCGGTTAAGCGTCCGACTTCGGCTCAGGTCACGATCTCATGTTCCGTGAGTTTGAGCCCCGCGTCGGGCTCTGGGCTGATGGCTCAGAGCCTGGAGTCTGCTTCCGGTTCTGTGTCTCCCTCTCTCTCTGCCCCTCCCCCGTTCATGCTCTGTCTCTCTCTGTCTCAAAATAAATAAACGTTAACAAAACAAAACAAAACAAAAAAAGAAAACACATATGGAACTCATACAAGCCAACAACAAAAATAGCATCCCTACAGGTTTTTAATCACCAGGGCTCTGAAGCTGGTTCTCATAGTCCCTGTATCATAAAGTTCCTGAAGTAAAGAGTTCATTCATGGTTTATTTAATACTTCTCTCAATGGGGGCATAAACACCTTTCTTTAGGAGTCTTTGAGGAGACTGTTTTCTTATCATATCCTCCTCTTCCTCAGTGTCCCTTTGAACTCTCTTCCATGTATTTTTCCTTTAGGAAACAACCTGTTGACCTCCAGCAAATGAATGTGTGAAAACAGATTCCTAAACCTTTTTTCAACTCTCTATCTATATTGTCATAGTTCAAGTTCAGCGTGGAGGACTCCACTGCTGTATACATTCATATCTCCAAAAACGTGTTTGAAATTAAATGAGATAGTTTATGTAAATATGCGTAGCACTTTGGAAGGTCTTCAAAAATGATCATTTTAATAGAGCAGGCACTACCTCCTTCTAGATGCATTTCTTCCAAAGAGTTGGCCTATTCCTTTTTAGTGGTTAAGTGCAGCTAGTTACAACTTGAGAAGGAAAATGTGCATTGTCCACAAGACGCAGCAGATGAATACTGACTGAACTGACTTAAATTCTACTTAACTTACATTTCATTTATGGAGTAAGACTGCATTCGCATAGAATGACTACATTTGGAAGTGAGTAGAGGGCATGAGGGTATCAAATTAAGTCTTTAATTATTTTTGATGTTTGTCTTTATCTGTGTATGAAGTTCTGGTGTGCTTGCTACCTAAAACAGCTCTGGTGCACCTTTCTATATTTAAAAAAAAATGTATTTGAAGGGAACGTTAGGGGATATAGACACTAATACATGTATTTATTTACTGCAGATCCTTGTGGACTGGGGCCCTGGGGCAATAACTCCCTTCCCAGAGATAATTTTTATCTTAAGAATAACATCAGATGCTGGAATAATTTCAATTTAGTGGGGTTAGAGTTATGTTAATTACTTTGCTCACGTTACTATGGCAAAGAGAATGCTTCAGGAATTGAAGAATCGGCCTAGAGAGCATTCTTTCTAAAGGGTTACCACCGTGGTGAAACTTGGAACTTTAAAATAAAGAACCTAAATTTGAGGAACAGGCAATTTATGTAGGTCATGGAGTTCTGTCACTAATAGGATACATTTGGATTTGGGGGGCTGCCTGGGATAGCTGACCATGAGGACTTCGGGTTTAGTGAACTGGTTTAGCGGGAGGGATATTATGTGTCCAGAATATAAGAAAGCTGCTGAAACAGGGTTTTGGCTAATGTTGAGAGTGTGTATTTATTGCACCCATAAGCTTAGTTTAAAAAAAAAAAAAAAAAAGAGTCTGTAAGTAGATAGAAGAAAGTTTTGAGATATCCCTGATTTAAAGCTGACAGGTTAAAAAAAAATGGAAAGAAACCTAGAAAATATTCATCTACAAGTTTCAACAATTATGTAGCTAGACTTTAGCCCTGGATTTGAATACATATAAGAAAAATGCTATGGGACTTTAGGGGAATGACCAACTTGCCCCATCCGTGCAAAATGGCCAGTTTCTTGGAAGCTTATGCCTTTTGTTATCTTCTAACTTTCCAAAGCAGCCTGTCAACAGATTTATTCCTCATGCTATCCTCTCTCTAATTAATCAAGACTTTCTTTTTTCCTTTTACTTTCTCATCAGTATACAAACTTGTTTTGGTATCTTCTGTCATTAAATCAGTCTATCTATCTTGCCTCTTTGAGCTTCACCATACTTCTTTGCTATCTTATACTGCTAAATTCAAAGGAAATGTACATCCGCACACTCTCTCCATTTTCACCTTTGCCCGCTGGCCAGCCCAGTCCAGTCTGAGTGCACACTGCATCTGTGTCGCAACTGTTTTGTAGTTTGCATTTACCTCCATGTCATCGAATCTAATGGGCATATTCTGTGGATCTTTATAATTGGTCTGTTGATATCATTTTAATGGACCACCTCCAAGTTCCCCTTTCTTCAAACACTTTATTGGTTTTTAGGAAACCCCACTTAGCCGATTTTCCTGTTTTCTCACTATCCGTTCCTTATCAGTTTCCTTTTTAGTACTTGTTTCTTTACAGTGGCTCTAATCTTGTCTAAATTTAGGGCTGTCATAGCCCTCTTGTCTTTACTGCCCATGCTTTGTCCCAGGACACCCCATCCATTTCATTGTATTTAAATATAATTCCACACAGGTCTCTTTTCTGAGCTCTAGGCTCATTTATCTAACTGACCACTTGTTTCCATTAATAGTTATCTTGCCTGCTTGTCACGAACATGCTCAGATGAACTGTTGTTTCCGTTACTTTCTCCCCTAGTATTCTGCTCATCTGTTGATTTTCCCATCTCAAATAATGTCAACTTCTCCCAAGTTAATTTAGTCAAAATGAAAGAGTAATCCTTAATTTCTTTCTCTGCCATAACCCCTTATATAATCCGTGTGTAAATTCTGTCAATTTCAAATACATCATGCAACTATTTATTTCTCTTCATCTCCATTACCACCGTCTGTGTCCAATCTCCCACCCCAGCCTGTAGACAGATAATCTTGAAATTGTTAATCAAATTATGAATCAAAGAGTCTACCTACTGCCCTGTAGCATCCACAAATTTGGTTTATATACATAGTTAAGTAAGATTTTATATTGTCAATTAAACAGAAGAGAATAATCATGAGGCTTTAATCAACAGTTTTATAAGCAAGTGGAAGACCCAGCTTTGTATATCCTTCTGGCACAAATGTTTTGCGAATCAAGTAAGATGAAGGAGTTTAAAATCTTTAAACCAATAAGACAACCAAATAGGAGAACACAGTAGTGTAGGTGACACAAACCTGAATTTAGAAAGCAATGTGTTGCTTTTCTCAAACTGCCCATGAAAGGTATGCCTATATGGTAGCAGCAGTATTAAAATCAAGGCAGCACAAGTGAAAACAAGTTTAAAAAAAAAAAAGTCCAAAATGTTACTGTTAAATTACGTTATGATTAATGGCACAAAAAAATGTGAAGTTTTATATGAATTCAGGTTTAAAATAACAGTTACAAATGCCTTTTTCTGCTTCATCAGAAGACATACTGTGATCTAAGTAATAGAGCTTGTAATTGCTGAATGTTATAGGAAATTAGTTATCATGGAATTGTAGTATTGTGTGTTACGGGATATATTACATGTTAATTAAATTATTAGATTCCAAAAACTATAAAATTGCTGCATTGCAAGAATTGCTTTACTTTGTGATAGTGCTTCACCACTGTGGGGGAAATTCTCCTGGGGATCTTTTAAGAACCACCTGGAAGTTGTTTTTCAAAGTCTTCCCTAATGTCCTCCCCAGAGAGTTCTCAGTGACTTCGTATGGGGGTGAAGCTAAGACACAGAATCCATCTCCAGAGAGCAGTGTAACTGATGGGGTGTAACCTATCTATCATGTGTATTAAGACTGAAGAAAGCTTGGCACCCACTTTCTGGAGGACTTACTAATTATCACAATAAAAACAGTCAGTCTGAATGCAGTTCTAAAGCTTAGAAACAAGGGATTGAGCGGTAAATAGATTTGAATATCAGAAAGAAAATTATAATAAGAAATTGGATGCTCAAAACAATCTAGTTGGGTTTAGTTATTACCTAAACAGCAATAGTGACAATAATCAGGCTTGCTCAGTCACTCTCCTTCTGAAAGAGTAATACCTTAATTGCTTTTACAAGAATATTTCAGTATCATGACTTTAAAAATCCAAGTGATATATAGGTCACTACAAAAGAAAAATTAAAATCTCTCTTAAATACTAGATATATTCTTTGTTTACATTTAGTGGGCATGATGATGTTCAATTTATCTGTTTATCTCTTTTTTTTCACATATTTTTTCATGACATAACCCGGAAAAAAAAAAATCACAGTTCTCTGATTTGAACAGAATGTACGAATTTGTGATAGGAGAGTGCATTCTACCATGAATATATCAACATGTTAATATTTCTCTCACTTTCTTCATACATCCCCAAACTTATAAGATTATTATTTTTATCTAAGACTTATGCTCTAAAACCATAATTCCCACACTATTTAATCCTCATTCTATATTTTGGTGGCTTAAATGGTGTCATCGGAACTTCTACCATAGCTCCTCTATACAGACCTTATTCATTTGTGTTTTTAATTCATAGTTTGATTCAATGGATTTTTTTGATCAAGTAGTTCAACAAAGAAAAGCCATAGGATGCTCTAATCCCCGAGTTCTTGCACGATTGAAAATTCCTGAGATTTCATTTTGGATTTGAAAGCAACTTTGGCTATATATGCTCCCCCCACCCCCCTCAAAATTTGAAACAATTTTCATTGTTCTGTCATTGATACAAGTGGCTCTAAAGAAGTCTCAAGCCAGTCTGATTCTAGGGCCTGGACCCATCCTGAATTGACTCGCTTTTTTTTGCTGTTTCCCTAATACGTTCTTCAATATTGAGGTTGAACTAGGAATGATACATCTTACTGTTCGTTGTTTGGTGTCTTTGTATTCCGGTTTTAATTTTGTTTCAGAAATGTGAACTTTCAACATCTTTTTGAATATTTTTGTATAGTTTTTTTTTTTTAATGCTCTTTTCATCAGGAATATCACTTAATATAAATGGGACCACCTTTTCTGTTTTCTATAATTGGTATTTGATATAATCTTTTTAAAGCATCCTTTTTTTTTTTTTTTCTTCCATTTGGCATGATTTCCTGAAGCCTGTCTGGAATGATGGTCTTTTCATATGCATCTGTGCCTTCCTTGTTTTCATGTAGCTGTCTTCTCTAAATAATCTGTTTTGCATCTCCCCCTTTTCTGTCTGTTCTGCAGCTCCTTTGCCAGTTTATAAATAATCTCATCTTTAAAAACTCTTTTATCTTTTATTTTCTTTCATTATTTTCCTGACACTCTCCCTCTCTGCCCCTTATTTTAAAGAATAGGTCTATAATTTCTCTGAGACTGTGAGGAACCATGGTTTTAATTCTTCATTTTGTTTTAGTTTCGCTATCTTTCATTAGTTTTCCTTTCTTCCCTCACCTTTCCAAAGAAATGGCTGTGCATGGATTCCTGAATCTTGATTTGATGGAAGATGATGTGGGAAAATTAAAAAGAGAGAATCCCAAGGTAGTTTAGGGCTTCCACTAAGGTGAATAGTCTCATTGGCCTTCCAAAATAGGTTCTATACTTTGCATATTTCCAAACTGTTTTTAAGCTTCAGGACGTCTATGAGACTTATGATTAAAAACAAATAAGTCATGGCTTTTCTTATGGTGATATGATGATTGCCATTTCTCTTTCCTACGAGGATTTATTTCCTTTCACATTCTACAGCTAGCATTTATTAGGTAAAAAATAGAAAACATTAGGTAGTATTAAAATTAATTGCATTTTCAAAGCCAAAATAGGGAATGTCCAACACAAGTGTTCCTGCAAAAATATATCTGATTATTGCCTAGATATCAGCTTGATATTATTATAAGGTCTACTTTTAAACAAATTATTAGAACATGGTGAAGGAAATAAAATAAAATGTAAACCAGTGCTTTCTGTAAAGCAGAAAATAAATCACTTGATATTTAAACAGCCCTCTAAAGGGGGTACCATTTGCACATGAAAAGTATTGATTCAGGGTGTGCTTCGGACTCCAATTCATTCAACAGAATATTTGGTTATCTACTTTAATATTAAGTCTAAAATTATTTCTGGACCATTAAGTCAAAAATTATTACAGTTAAAAGGGACATACTCTGATAAATAGGATTGCCAACCAAGATGCCAAAAAGAGTTTCATTATTTCATATAGTGTGATTTTTGGCTATTTATTTAATCCTTAAACTGCAGTTTCTTCATCAACAAAATGGGAATAATATTTTGATACTTAATTGAAATAATGCATGGAAGCCTTCACACAGGTCTTTGTGAAGTGGAATCAAGCTTCAATAAAGGAAATATAGGGGCACCTGGGTGGCTTAGTCTGTTGTGTCTGACCCTGGATTTTGGCTCAGGTCCTGATCTCTTGGTTCATGGGATCAAGCCCTGCATTGGGCTCTGCACTGTCATTGAAGAGCCTGCTTGGGATGTTCTCTCTCCCTCTCTTTCTGCCCCTTCCCCACTAATGCATATGTGCTCACATTCTCTCTATTTCTCTATCTCTCTCAAAAAACTTTTTTTTTTAAATAAAAAGTATAAATGATGTCACATTATTAAGAAATTGATGACATTCATTGTTGCCTAAACGAGTATAACTGAAATTTTATTAGCAATCAAATTTAGTCTCCCCCCCCCCCCCACCCTTCTCATGTTCTTCCTGCTTGCTTCCAGGTAGAATCTGCAAAGTATACAACAACCCACTGTCAGCAAAAACATATATATAATCATTACATTCATTGAGATTGATTTTGCTTACAAATGTGCTGTTTCCCCTTTGAAACATATTTTTAAAGATTTCCAAAAAAAAAAAAAAAAAAAAAAAAAAAAAACTGTGAAATGTTAAAAAACACAAGCACAGTACAGAATCAAAATACTGATTTTGATAAATTATATTCTTGCTTTGAGTAGAAACCCACACATGTATATTTTAGCATAGCTATTTTAAACCATTAAAATGTCCTGAAAGCATTTCTGTGCTGTTTGTATTTGCATCAATGTTGGAATCCCATTGTCTTACAGCTCACAAACGGTAAAATCTAATCAATTTTAAAATTTCAGACTTTTATTTGAAAATCTTAAGTATTTTATGTTTTCATGTTCTGAGCGTTTCTGGTTTTATAAATAAAGAGTATTAGTTACACTCGAGAGAGAACAAATTATAGAATCCAAGTTATAATAAATCTAAAATGTGTGTTTGATGGTTCAACTACTAAATTCTTTTTTCATAATCCTTATGCTGAGTAAAAATGACCAAATGATATATTCAAGATGACTATAGCCTATTTCTTTGGCTAAAAGGGAAATGAAACCATCTGACAGAAAATATCAATGTCTCTGTTATTTTAATAGCATAGATGTTAATCCTTAGGCTCCCCAGATGTTTCTCTAGCTTTTATAGGGTTTTCTTTGAAATTTTTGTTATCCCATTTTCATTGACAAATAATTGACATGCATCATTGTATAAGTTTAACACATACAGCATGGTAATTTACATATATTGTGAAATGATTGCTATAGTAGGTTCAGCTGACATCTGTCTTCTCATGTAATTACAGTAAAAGAAAGATATAATAATAAAGGAAAAAAATTTCCGAGTGATGACAAGCGTTAGGGTTTACTCCCAGCAGTTTTCTTCTGTACCTTACAGCTGTGTTCGCTATCGTCCTCATGTTGTACATTACGTTCCTTCTGCTTATTTGTCTTATAACTGGAAGTAGGTAGCTTTTGACCATCTTCCTCCAATTCCCCTTTCCCTCACCCCCTGTCTCTAGTAACACGGCAAGTCTGATCTCCTTTTCCATTAGTTTTTGTTTCTGTTTTTAGAAGTTTCCACATATAAGTGAGATCATACAGTATTTGTCTTTCTCTGACTTACTTCACTTGGCATTATGTCTTCAGGGTCTATCCATGTTGTCACAAATGTTAGAATTTCCTCATTTTTATGGCCGAATAATATTCCATTGAACATGTTTGCCACAGCTTCTTTATCCATGTATCCATGGACAAACACTGATGTATCCATGCGTTGGGTACTATACATAATGCTGCTGTGAACATGGGGGTACAGATTCCTTTTTGAATTAGTGTTTTCATTTCCTTTGGATATATTTCCAGAAGTGTAATTGCTGGATTGTGCAATAGCTCTATTTTTAATTTTTTGAGGATCCTTCATAATGTTCTCCACACTGGCTGTACCAACTTTTAATCCTACCAGTGGTGCACAAAGGTTCCCTTTTCTCCATAACCATATCAGTGTTTGTTTGTTTGGTCTTTTTAGTGATGGCTATTCCAACAGACATGAGGTGATACCTTGCTGTGGTTTTAATTTGGATTTTCCTAATGATTAGTGATGTTGAGTATCTTTTCATTTTCCTGTTGACCTTTCATATATCATATTTGGAGATCAGATCCTTTGCCCATTTTTAAATTTGGTTCTGTGTGTGTGTGTGTGTGTGTGTGTGTGTGTGTGTGTGTGTTTCATTGTTGTTTTGCTATTGACTTCTATGAATTCTTTATATATTTTGGATATTAACCCCTTATCAGATAGATGATTTGCAAATATTTTTGTTCTCATTCCTTAGGTTGTCTTTTCACTTTGTTGGTCATTTTGTTTGTTTTGGTTTTGTTTTCTTTCATCATGCAAGAAATTTTTAGTTCACTGTAGTACCAGTTGACCCATGCCAAGGAAGTTTGTTCCTATGTATTCTTCAAGGAGTTTCATGATTTTGGGTCTTACGTTAAGTTTTTAGTCTATTTCAAGTTACTTTTTGTAAGTGGTATCAGATAAAGGTCCAGTTTCATTCATTTACATGTGACTATCCAATTATCGCAGCAGCATTTATTGAAGACACTGTCTTTTCTCCATCCAGTATCTTGGCTCCCTGGTCACATATGAGTTGACCATATATGCTTGGGTTTATTTCTG
The DNA here is from genome assembly GCF_046562875.1 of Panthera onca. NCBI lineage: Eukaryota > Metazoa > Chordata > Mammalia > Carnivora > Felidae > Panthera > Panthera onca. The sequence continues at coordinate 86,388,670 of NC_138340.1, read as the reverse complement.
AATTTTTATTTCTCATTTTGTTCTCTTGGTCTGTTTTTTCTTTATGCCAGTACCGTGCTGTCTTGATGGGTTAGGCTTTACTATTGGGTAGCTTGAAGTCAGAAATTGTGATGCCATCTGCCTTCTTCTTCTTTCTCAGAATTTTGTTGGTTATCTGGGGTCTTTTGTGGTTCCATGTAAATTTTAGGAATGTTTTTTCAACTTCTGTAAAAAATGCAGTTGGAATCTTGATAGGGATTACATTGAATCTGTAAATGGCTTTCAGTAGTATTGCTGTTTTAACAATATTAGTTTTGCAATCCATGAACACAAGATACCTTACCATTACTTATGTTTTTGATTTTTCATCAATGTCTTGTAGTTTTCAGCATAGAGATCTTTCACCTCCATAATTCAATTTATTCTTATATGTTTTATTGTTTTGATATTGTTGTAAGTGGAATCAGTGTATTTCTTTTTCAGAAATTTTGTTTTTGGTGCATAGAAAAGCTAATGATTCTTGTATGTTAATTTTCATCCTGCAATTTTATTGAATTCGTTGACTAGATCTAGCAATGTTTTGGTTGAGTGGTTAGAATTTTCTATATATAAAATCATGTTGTCTACAAATAGAGAGTTTTACTTTTTCCTTTCTAATTGTGATACCTTTCATTTCTTTTTCTTGCCTGATGGCCCTAGTTAGGAGTTCTGGTACTATGTTAAATAGGAGTGGTGAGAACTGGCACGTTTGTCTTATACATGAACTTTCCCTGAAATTCTGGTTCATGAAATTATCTTTTGTTTTTAATGTTTACTTATTTATTTCGAGAGAGAGAGAGAGAGAGAGGTAGATAAGCGGGGAGGGATAGAGAGAGAGAATCACAAGCAGGCTCCATGTTGTCATTGCAGAGCCTGACGTTTGGGGTTCCATCCCATGAACAGTGAGATCATGACTTGAGCCAAAATCCATTGTCGTATCCTTAACCGACTGAACCACCCAGGTGCCCCACTGAAATCATCTTTTTGATCTGATAACCTAGATTTTAATATCAAAGGTTTCTTTTTTTCTTGCAAGCTTTTAATTCTATATTCTGATGCATAATTAGTTATTAGTTTGTGGCTGCAAGTGACAATGGAAGAAAACATGAATAATTTTAATCCAAAAATGGATGTTCACATTGAATGCCATTTTTATCAGACTCTCTATTTTCTTTTTTTTTTTTTTTCTTTTTTTTTTTTTTTTTAATAATTATTTTTTTTTTTTCAACGTTTTTTTATTTATTTTTGGGACAGAGAGAGACAGAGCATGAACGGGGGAGGGGCAGAGAGAGGGAGACACAGAATCGGGAACAGGCGCCAGGCTCCGAGCCATCAGCCCAGAGCCTGACGCGGGGCTCGAACTCATGGACCGCGAGATCGTGACCTGGCTGAAGTCGGACGCTTAACCGACTGCGCCACCCAGGCGCCCCAGACTCTCTATTTTCTTATCTGAATGTATGTGGAACAAACACCAACAGAATGTTGTGGAACTTTAGAACATCTGGTTCTCTGGCATGGGGGCTTTGTTTGACCTACTTGCTGTTGTTCCTTTTCTTAGTACTCTCAAATGTCAAGGGTATTTCATTGAAGATTATAAACTGTCTTGATTCATGCTTTGTGACTCTCAGAAAGAAACATCAATGACAAGAGAACCCAAGGTCTAACTATAAAAGCCCTGCTTGGTTATGTTGAAAGCTTTGTGAATTTAGAACGAAGACGGGCGGTTGTACCATAATTCATAGCTCTGCCTGAGAGTGCCAAGAAAGCTCTATCTTCCAACTGCTTTAAAGTTCTTCAGGTGATGTAAAATTCAAGGTTACTGTTGAGCAAATTAAATTCATCAAAACACTTTGATTTCAAAGGGTATCAAACTTCTATTGCATGGTTTGAAAGGTAGTCGATATAATCACATTAATGCTAGTCAACTTGGTATTGTGGAAACTATAAAATTTAAGAAATTTTCATGGTAGGTTATAGAATTTTACAAAAACCTTTGAGGAAGAAAGTCCAAGCATATTTTTGTGAAAAAGAGAAATCTACTTGGCTTACCATTTCTATTCCCCTTCTAGCCCACTTCAAAAAAAAAAAAAAAGTAGATGTAAATGATTAATAGTGATTAATAATTTTGCTTATGGAGATTTTATATATGAACTTGTTACTTGAGATTGTGCATATGAGCAGCTCCTTTTTGGGGGAGAAAATGAGAGTTTATTTACTATTATACTAAAATTATAGTTCTTTCTCAATTATTTATATACTTTTAAAGAGGTGCAGTTAATGTAAGAGAAGAGATATCATTCTTTTAAAAGTAGGGTAGCAATATATTATGTGGGATTATAGAGTGTAGGTCGATTACATAGAAAAATCAGAGCTGATTTCTGAGTTGCTTGCGGATGGATTTTCCAGCTTCTCCCTTTGAAGAAACTGATGTATGTCAGGAGTTTAACTTTAACTGCTCCCAAGCTTCCTGCAGGTTTGTTTGTGCAGAGCAGTTTGGTTACAAAGGGTTTCCTGCTGCGATACCTGATACCAAAAGTACATAGAAAGCAAAAGAAGTCCACAAAACAGGTAATTAAATAGGCATTATCTGTGCTGTCACCACAATTAAAAGCAAGGTTTATTGAGTTATAGCAGAAGTGTGGACAATTAAGTTGACTGCGTAGTGCGGCAACATTTTTTGTGTAAATTTATTTTTTTTAAGTCACTCCATTACATATTTTGCAATTACATTTTGGTGTGTGTTTAATATTTTATTTTATTATTTTTAAAATTTTTAAACGTTTATTCAGTTTTGAGAGACAGAGAGCATGAGTGGGGAAGGAACAGAGAGACAGGGAGACAGAGGATATGAAGCAGGCTCCAGGCTCCAAGCCGTCAGCACAGAGTCCGATGCGGGGCTCGAACTTGTGAACCGAGAGATCATGACCTGAGCCGAAGACAGATGCTTAATCTATTGAGCCACCCAGTTGCCCCTTATATATTAAATCCTACATATTAACACCAAATCTTTAAAGATTTAAAAATTCATTTGTAGTTCTAAACCTGGTTTTTTGTAAAGCCTCTGTGCCTGTTTTATTCACATTACAAACGTTTTTGTTTTCTTTTTTTGTTTGTTTTTTTGTTTTTGTTTTTTAGTAAGTTGAATGTTCAAAGAATTAGATGAGATGGTAAATAAAATATTACTAATACATGAATTTTGACATTATCTAAGCAAATATGCCATGCTCAATATATTCCTATCCAAAGATGATAGTATTTTGCCAACACACTTGACTGTGTTTCCCTCATCCTTGAGCTATTTTGGCTGCCCTCTAGGGAAATATACAGTAGCAAAACAGTATTTTCTGACACCCTTTTCTCAGCAGATGAAACCTTGTCTTCCTTATGTACCCTTACACCCCGTGATTGTCATTGTTCCTTTTATGTCAATTGCATTACACTTGGGCTTGCTGGCAATAAACAGGGAGATTTAAAGAAGCACAGAGATCAATTCAGAGAAAGTTTTAGCTTCAATGAGCTGATTTTCTTTCACTAATGGCAGAAAATAGCATTTTAGAAGCCAACCAGGAGGGAATATTGTTATTTAGAAATTGAGATTTAAGACTTAGTATTCCGATGCTAAGGATGCTTGTGTTGTTCATCGTTAAATTTAATATATTTACAAATACATAGTATACTAGTCTGATATTATTAAATGAAAAGAGGACATTCGTTGCTCTAAAGGAAATTATACGAGCTTTCAAGTTAGATAGATCTAGATTCAAATCGTATTTTGCTACTCAGAAACTTTGAGAAATTGGCTTTTCTTCCTGAACCTCTGTTTCCTTACCTGTAGATTATAATAATATACATCTTGATAATTGAGAGTATTACATGAGATAGTATAGTTTTGTATGCTAAATTATTAATAAATGGACAGTGTTATCATTATTGTTGTTTATACCTTGTTTTACAAATACAGCTCTACAAAGATCAACCAGCATTTATTTTTGAATCCTATTCTTTACCTCATCAAGTTCAGTGCAAGCCTTTTTTAGTATTCATGAGAGCATGCATATATGTTTCATGTGCTGTATTCTCTCTGGGAAGAAAAAGGAGTGCTGGTAATCTTAGGTCCTCTTTTTCCTGTGTGCACGTACAAAGCTCATACGTTACTTAAAATGTTTCACTTGAAGTTTTGTGTGGGTAAGGATTAAAAACAACTTAAAGAACGATATTAGATTGTTTTCTATTGTCTTTGTATATAAGCGTATAATACTTTGTATACAGGTGTATGGAGACAGAGGTGGTGGGGAGACTATTTGGCGCCCCTCCTCCTTCTGAATTTTAGAAAACTATTGTTGCTGCAATATTTATTTTAACTAGCCTGTTGAATAGGTGTTTTGTAGTTTGCTCTAAGAATGGAATCATATACCTTAGAACAATAATGCTTAAAGGACATTGGTGGCTGGAGAGAGGAATTTAGAAAAATCTCCATCAGAGCAATTCATATATAACTTTCTTGATATCCGTACACCCAATCCAGGTATGAGTCAATGACTAGTCAATTAAATATCAATAAGTGGTCATACAGACATCGATAAAACTGTTGTTACAATTTTTAAGGCATCCGAATTTGTGAAAGTGGTATTTTATCACAAATAAATTTGTATTATATATGTAGAGAGCTGATGGTCTATTATGTCCTTTTGCATAATTTGCCATTTTTAGATGCTACTATGGATCCAAGAGTCATTTAAATTAAGTTTGGAGAAAAATAGTGAAATGATCAAGCTTCAATTGTGTGATTGAGCTATTATTTTATACTTAGGAAAATTGGAGATTAAGTCTGCAATGACTAAACTAACTTTTAGGGAAATAAAATCTTGAAAATACGTATTTTTTAATTATATGTAATTTATCACTGATTTTTTCAGTCTACTTTGTTTTGTTTATACATGACCGGTTTGCCTTCAGTTTAGAAATTGTGTCTATAGTTTTTATTGCAGATAGTCTTGCGTCCTTTTCATGAGTTCCTGAGGAAGCTAGACTTTTGATCATCTCAACAAAACAACTGGTGGCAACAGGAACAACGTTACTTAAGTGTCACTTAAAATTCTTAATTTGTGGGTTTTAGCGAGGTGTCAGCATTTTGTGTGCCTTTGACATCAGGAATGACCTCTGTCTGGGAAGGTTGTACCTTTTAACCTAGTTGTGGAGTTAGAAGAATCACATCATGTAAGGTTTGAACTGAAGTGTGTAACTACCTGACTGTTCAGGTCATGGCTATCAACGTAGGTGATCTGCCGGATGGTAGGTACGACAGCCAGTTTTCTCTTTTGTGACTTTCCTCAAACAATCGGTAAATAACACACTGCTAGATTATAGATGCAATCATTTTGATGATACCCTCGCATATTTCAAAATGATAATTAAATAAACAATGCAAGATAATTCTATATGCAAAATTAGAAATACCATTGAAGCATACAATGCATTTGACTAAAGATTTATTCCAACTTTGCAAAACAAATACTCCGTGGCCTTTCTAGGAGGCCTAAAGGCTAGAGCAGTTTGTAATTTTTATGTCAGTCCTTTGAGATCATTGTTTCAGATTAATTTCAAAGCTAGTGTTCAATGGTACAGTATCTTCCTCCCTTCCAAATTATACCTGCAACACTAGTGAATTTTAAAATTGTTGGAAATACAATAAAGTGGAAATAATATAAAATATATTTCATTGATATGATAGTATCTTACAAATTAAGGTTACTAGATTTAGGACATAATATACTCAATTACATTTGAGTTTCAGATAAACAACAAATATGTCTTTTGTATAAGTTGGAAACATACTTTTTACTGAGAAAAATTCACTATTCAAAATTCATATTTAATTTGGTGTCCTCTATTTTATCTTGTGGCGCTATAAATACTAACATTTTCTAAAGCTCATAATAAAAATCCTTAGCTCAAACTTTCCTCAACTTTCTATATTTATTAAGATATGATTTCTTTTTCTGAGCAATCTTAAGTGATTTGCAAACAATATTAGGTCAGTTGCATTATTGTGATTTTTGTATGACTTGCTGAATGGAAAGGACGTTATGTATATTACCATTTATTAGCTTTGATCATTTTTAGGTTTCTCATGTACTGTGTTGCATATAGTTTGAAAATTTTACCTTTAACATGTAAAATAAAAATGACAATTTCACTAGCTCGCCTTTTAATTTACTCATTTTTCTTGGGTGTGTCTAGAGCCGCTTAATTTTTACTCAACAAATAACCCATGTTAGTGGCCAAAGTATACCACAGATGGGAGGAAAAAACACAGCCTTCCAATTTTGTAGAGAGGAAATTGTGTCTGTGAAGGTTAATTGGCTGCTAATACCCTCTCTTCCCACTTCTCACCTGGATATTGACTTTGAAATTTCTTGATTCTTTAAATGTAGAATATTTTCATACTGATTTTCTTATGCACTAGGAAATAAGTCAACATGATCAAAAGAGGAGTATGTTGATGTGTTCCTTTGTTCAGTAACACATCTGGAAGCGTAGTTTAAAATGTAGACAACTCTATAATTGGTTTGACTTCTCTGCAGGATTTTTGCTTTCCACTGAAGTGACACCAGCCTCTGGTGATTGAAATAACTTCATTTAGGCAAGTTCTTTAGCTGATCAATCTTCCTTTGTCCTCAATTTCCTGTTTAAAACTATGTGTATGTCATTACTTACACTTAGGCAAGGTAAATGGCTTTTATTTTAATTTTTGGAAAATTTCATTTGATATTTCAACTTTCTCTTATTCTGTTCTTTTTGTAAAATTGTATCACCGAAACAAATATTTTCTGGATACTTAAATCATGGCCTTGGTTACAATTGTATAAAACCATCTAAATGTAATTTGAATACTAGAAAATAATATTAATTTTATATATCTGTATTCAAAATTTGCAAAATTCTTTCAGTTAAATTATAACATTAAGTTATCACTGCAACCGTTTGAAGTTTTTTGCCCAGTTGATAAATTAGAACACAAACAACTTTGGATAGATTAATTTGTTTGCCACAAGAAACTAATAATTGAACCAAGGAATAGAATTCAGATTTTTTAAAAATTGTCATTTGTATTACATCATGTTGCCGCTGCTTGGTACAACTCTGTCTATAATATTTTGAAAAAAATCTTTAATACTCTTAAGAACAAAGGTTATATTTTCTTTAAAACTTACACATTATAAAAATTAAAACGAATAATGTTTAAAAGTATGCCTTAGGACTAAAGCTTGGTCCACAGAATTTTCTTACTCTGTTTCTCTTTTTTAAAAATTCGGGACAGCAGATGAAATGCAGTATACAACGTTACAAGGAGTGTTTTGAGAGTCTTATGGATTCCTTGAGAATCTTTTGGATTCTGGCTTTCATACATTAACACTTAACAATTATGCATGTTTTAATTAGAGGCAAGTTATATCTGAGTGAACAGTTAGAATTTAAAAAAGCTCTTTGAAATACAACTTAATTAAATACAGTTACTAAAACTAGGCTAATGAAGTATAGGCTACTAGGAATTTGTTTCCAAAGCAATTATGTATTATTCAGATGGAATGGAGGGCTTCTAAAATGCCAGAAATTCTTCTATTTATGGCTTCTGCATCAGCCTTCTTTCCATTGTAGTGTTAGCAAAACTATTTTCACAGAGTGGTAGTACAGCATGAAACGGTAGTCTATCCCCTAGAAAAAACTGATTTCTCCTTTGGTTAAATACAAATGAATGGCATGTCGTTACATGAATGAAAGGTAGCAGCGGTTGATCTACCTGATTGTCCTACATGATTAGGACAGCTAATTCCTACAATAATGAAGAGATTGCCACATTGTTATCTGGTAGGATTAATGGGGTTGATTTTTTTCATATTACGTCTTAAAGGGGTTCATTTAAGCCATTTTGTGGATAGTTCCATTTCAACATGTCCATCCTCAGAAAAACAGTTTCTATTTTTCAGGGATAAATGAATGTACTTTGACCTGATCTTTTAAGATATAAAGAAAAATGATGATGTAGAACTTCTTACGCTTGTACATGTTTTTACAGAAATATGTCAGAGGAATGGCAGGTGAATAAAGAAGAATAAGTTTTGCCTTTGTTTTTCAGAATTGAAAGATATCTCTTTAGATCTGTTGAGTGTTCACATGAGAAGAGAAAGTAATCAAAGATTCTCTGAAAGAAATAGATGAACACGGCTACTGTGTCTTCTTGGGTGATCTAAAGCAAAACACTTAGAGGAAACATCAAAATATATAGGTAGAATGATTATAGAGACCATATTTATCAACTGACTCATCATTTTGTAGTTGAGGAACCAAAGCCCAAAAAGTCACACTGCTAACTAGTCAGTGCTTAAAGCCATGTTTTGATTTAGCCAAGGGCTCAGTAAATAATTCAACAATACTCTTCATGTGCCTATGATAGATGTTGATTCCCTGCCCACATCTCCTCAGCCCACATACACACTCCTATAGTTTTCTACTCAAGCATCTGCAAATCTTTGCTTGCTCCCCCCACCCCCTCAGTGGGAACAGAAATTCGCAGAAATGAAAGCCTTCAAGCAGTGACCATTGGTGTGGGTGAATACTACCCTTGAGAAACAGCAGTTCTGAGAAGAAGTGAGCCGCGCTTGCCTACCTGCTCTTTAACACACCTCCTATTGAATTCATTTGTTTCCATGTCTCCTTTCTCCACTCTCCCGTTAGTGTGTCCTGGGATCACCTCTCACATGGATGATCTGTGCTTAAATCTTAAGCAAGTGTCTGCTTCTGGGGAACCAAACTAAAGGTAGTGGTAGAAACTTGTTCTCAAAGACCTTGTCTGTAGAGGATAAAGACGATTAAACTGGTAACTCAACAGCTCTGTGAGGAAGGCAGGTTTGTTCAGTAGTCCCTGTAACGTAACTTTTGATGGACCTCCAACGAGACATTGAGGACAAAGATGATCAAGATACTGTCTCTCGCCATACAGGGCTCAGACGAGTGAACACAATATAGTGTGTTAAGTACAAGGATTGAGGAAGGGGGTTTAGCTGATCTTTGCATCATTAATTCCACACAACAAACCAGTGAGGTACTTACCTAATGTTTTTCTCTCTGATATATAGAGGAGGAAAATATCAGGTCCTATGAGAGGTACCTAAACTTTGATTTGAAGTGGGAACGTTAGAAAAGTTTTCCACAACATAAAAAGGTTCATGAGCATCCACAAGGCATGAAAAGGCTTTATTCCAAAATCCTGAATAGGAAAGGTGGCATTTTCCCCTCTGCTCTAGAATTTCTCCCAAACACCTTTTCTTTCTCACTGTGTTTTCTACCTGTAAGAGGAGCCAGATCACACGTAGTTTTCTCTTAGCTCTCCCTTTGCTCTTCCACCCGCACTCAAGAAAATCTCAGCAACTATTTCCTCATGGGAAGGAACATCCCTTATTCCATATGCTAAGTTGTAACTCTAGCTTATTGTTTAGAATTTCTAGTTTTGTTGTTGTATATAGAGTTATCTGTTTTTTTAAAATGTAGAAATCTCCTCTCTGCTTTAATAAGGTGGGCTTTTAAGACTATTGCCAGATAGAACTTAAATCTAATAAAATATCCAGGCTGAACAATGATGTATTAGCCCAAATTGTCACCTTATGATGGAAACCAATTGTCTCAATAGTGGGGGTTGGGATGGAGAGGAGGAGGGGAAAGGAAACCAACAAGCAAACTACCATGATATAAGGTTGATTAAGTTTTTTATCAATTTATTATTTTCGAGACGATCATATCTATCATATATTCAGAGAATTTTCTAGCATTTAATGATGTAATACACGTAAATGCCATTCATATAATGGACACATATAAAAATCTCTTCTCCTCCTTCTTTCTGATACTATTATAGCCCCTTAAGTCCAATGAAAGATAAATTGATTTAATTTACCACCTTAATATTCTTTGAAGCTCTGATTTTTGCCAGATTATTTTATACTCCCTAATTCATTGGCCCTAGTGTGAGTCTTTATATTTTGTGTTAGTATGATAATTTTCTGAAGTTGATAATGATTAATTTGAAAAGGCTGTGCTAGTATTACAATTGGATAAAATTAACACGATTCTATTACTAGGACATCATATACTGTTATGATGAAGAACTGTTAACTTTGATCATGAGTCAAGAAAATCTGTGGGCTGTCAAAGTCAATAGGAAGAAACATAGAAAACAAAATATGTTAGTGGATTAAATTTTAATGTTTGAGATGATTATACCCAAAGCTACATTAGAGTTATAGATTAAAGGAGATTAAAACAAGTTCCTCAGCATCATGGATGTGTTTGTACAATTCTAGGCTGAATTTCCTGGGAGGTTTGGTAGCTGAAGAAAATAATATATTTATCTTCAGATATTCTACTTTGGCTTTTCTTCTACAGTTTAAATAATATATTTATCAATATCATTTGGAGCACTAAAAACACCTTATAGGCAGATTCTTAGTAAAGTTTATCAAATGAAGAAATAAACTGCTACAGCTCTTACTGTTTAATAGGAATTGATCTTTGAAGTTCAACAACCAAGAAACTCTAAAATCACAGTCCAATTGGAATTCCTCTTTGATTTCCTATAGAGTGAAAGTGGTCTCTAGTTTACTTCAAACTTTTTTAGAGCTATGTACTTTTTCTCTACCCTGATGCGATGTATGGGTGCACACGTGTATGTTTGTGTGTATTTTGCTGTTATTTTTAGTCTAGAATTTCTAGTAGTTCCTTCTAGGCTTATGTTACTCATTTATTCATTTATCTGCCCATTCAATAGTAGTTCATACAACATTGCAGTCCTTGTACAAGCACTGAGTAGGCACATCATAGAATGCTGTTTCTACTCAATCAAAACAATTTTATCCCTCCTTTTTTTCAACTTAGTTTTTGATTTCTTTTATGTAGAACTGGTGAACATTTCCTTTGGTGAATATTATATATATTTTTTTTCTCATGAAGGATGATATTTCCAGTTTTGTCACCAGCCTCATAGTGTGGCTTGGGGTTGGAGTATTTGAGCATCTTTGTAGTTCGGTAATTAAACATAGTGAGGACACCTGGGTCTAGTATCTTTTGTTGTAAAGTCTCTTCTTAGATGACTTTGACTCATTGATTGGTTAATGTGCTGGGGCAGTTATTAAGGAATACTCCAGTTTGCTAGCAACATAATGGCAACTTAAAAAAAAACCACAACTATAATATTACAAATATATAATAGCAATTGCCCAACGAATATATGTAAAATGTGTTTGTGAAAAGTAGCAGAGGTAAGTTTTAAAAGGCCAACGTTATTCTCCAGGTCTTTCTTCTTCCATTAGGTTAAAGAAATTAGTATTAAATTAAGTTCACATTTTAGGGGCACCTGTGTGGCTCGGTTGGTTAAATGTCTGACTCTTGCCTTGGGCTCAGGTCATCATCTCACAGTTCGTGGGTTCGAGCATTGGGCTCTGTGCTGACAGTATGAAGCCTGCTTGAGATTCTCTCTCTCCCTCTTTCTCTGCTCCTGCCCCACTCGTGCCCCCCCCAAATAAATAAACTTAAAAAAAATTAAATTCATATTTTAAAACAGATTGTAAGGCAACATTGAAAGAAGAGACAAGATGAGTGTGTCTCAAGGATTATTAGATACTCTTTTTATTATTAGATGAACTTCATAGGGTATCTATGGAATTCGATGTCTCTAAAAAGTTGATTATTATATATTCATGATAACAGTACATGAGAGGGGTTAATACTTGACTGGGCATTAAGAACATCTGTTTTAGATTCAATTCAACTGCTGTTCCTCTTAGCTTTCAAATACGCAAATTAAGATAGACAATACCTTACTACTTTATTTTTTTTAAGTTTATTTATTTATTTTGAGATAGAAAATGTGAGCTGGGGAGAGGCAAAAAGAGAAGAAGAGAGAGAATCCCAAGGTTGATGGCACAGAGCCTGATGCGGGTTTCCAACCCCCGAACCATGAAATCATAACCTGAATTGAAACCAAGAGTCAGCATTTAACCAACTGGGCCAACCAGGTGTCCCTTTACTAGTTTATTTTTCACAACCAGTCTCAAAAAAGCACATGTATTTAGATTTCTAGCCTGAGGCTAGGCATGCATATAAATCTCAGTATATATTTCTTCCTATGAATGAATGCTGAGAGCAAGAGAAAGAATAGATGATTGGTAGTTTTCTATGATAATCTTTGAAACCATCTTAGCAATATCAATCTTCTTTAATAGAAGGTGTTATATTCAAACATATAATAAATATCTGTATAGTTATTTCATTTTTTATTATGCCACTAATTTTTTAAAGTTTCTTTGTTTTGAGAGAGCGAGAGAGCGCACTCGTGAGCAGGGTGGGGGCAAAGAGAGACTAAGAGAGAGAATCCAGCTATCAGCGCGGAGCCTGATGTGGGGCTGACGTCATGGAGCCTGGCACAGGCTCATGAAACGTGAGGTACATCCGACATCAGGAGTCAGACACTTAACCGACTGAGCCACTAATGCAACTAATTTCTAAAGGCTGATGAGAAGCTGATGTAAAGAAATTGATAGAAATCATCTTAAAAAGTTTAGCTACTTGCTGAATATACTAATAAAATATTAAGTTGGCAATAACAGATTTTTTTTTTACCTTTAGTGTATCAGAACTATTAGAAAAATACAAATTTTTTTTTATATGTGAGCTAAGAAAATTGTGATTTTTTTTTGGCCTCTTTGATTTTTTTCTTCTGCTAGAATTTTAAATTTTAGAAAAGAGAAGAAGCTTTATGCCAGAATACATCTGAGTTTTTATACCACACATCTTTTTTGCAAACCACCTGAATGTGAATAAAGAGAAAATGGACACACAGAAAGGGAAAGGGATGAGGAAGGAATGGGTCTTCACGGATGCAGGAGGAGTTGGCATCTGGGACACAGAGAGTGGAATTAGGCCTAGAACAGTTATGTTCCCATAATGCCACCAAAAGAAATTGACGTTCTGGCAAATAGTATTGACTGTTAGTGACAGGAAATTAGGATGAAAAAAGGAAAAAAAAAACACTGTAGGGAGTGTGATGTTTGTATCAGTACTATCAGTTGTAAGATTTAGAAACACATTCTAACTAGCATAAGAAAAAAAATAATAAATTCTGTAATTGAGAGCTAGTAGAAGTAGCCTCTGTCACACCACGATTCATTAAACCTTTCAGTTTTTGCAACCATAGCTACTCCTGAAATCTTCCTAAGAAGGGAGTAGGGAAATGAGATAATATCATTGGATAGATTTAGGCACCTGTTAGTTTCTGTGGTCAGAGAAGTAGTGTAGTGTAATTTGCTAGCCAACTGAATCACGTGGTTGGAAGAAACAGTTTTCCAAAGAAAGTATGGTTTCTGAGTTGGAAACAAAGAAACAAAGCAGATCCGCATGTTTACTAGTTGTTAAAGCATGAGAACCACTGACTTACTCTATGTGAGGGCTGTTCATGTAATTTTCTCCAGCAAGATGCCACAGTGTGGCTGTTAGGATAGATGCATAAACTTTTGGTTTAATTCAAAGTTGACGTTTCTCCAGTCAGGAGTGTGTGAGGACAAAGGCGTAAGGTCCTTTTTATTATGTCTTGTCATATGATGTGAATGTGGGTTTATCACATGTCTTGAGTCCAGTAAGCTGGTACCACCAATCTCCTGATGCAACTCTGATCTCCGTCTTTATTTTTCCTTTTTATTTTCATCAACAACATGCTTATGTGTTCAAACCTCAAACGAATATAATGACACACAAATACTTTTTTTTTTTTTTTTCACAAAAACCACTGTCTTTAATATACGGCTTTAACCACTTTCAACTCTTGTTGGAGATATTTGCTCACATTAACCCCCAACACACGCACACATGCATGCACACGCCATCACACATACACACATAGGTTCCTAAGTTCTTTTATTCACACAGTGCCACAGTGTGGATTATCACATCCCACGTACCATGGTTGACTTGAGCACAGTCAACGGCAGTGGCATGTGTGTTTACCAGGTCAGATTGTGATAAAGATATATTGATCAGAAACATAAATTATAACTGATTTGGGCTAAACAGTATGGATCTTGGTTGGCAGGAACCATTAACACAATTCATTTATAACAAGAGTATCCTTAATAGTCATCTGATTGACTTCAGTTTTGGAACTGAAGAGTGATAAATACTAAGACTGCGATTTTCTTGAGAAGCAACTTTAGCAGACAGTATGGTTGCTCAGAATATGTCAGGCTGTGGATCAAGTGCAGAGTCAAGTGTACAGCCAAGAAAAGAGAATTGGTAAATAGGACAGGAAGTTAATCTCTATTTGAATTTTCAATGTGTCATATATTTCAGATGTTGGTTATAAAATCTCAATTTTCAGTTCCAATATTTAAATCTTTTCGCTGGCACCATCTTCCATGTGGAAGCTTTGTATTTATGCTTCCGATTTTTAACATAAATTCATTCTATTCATCAGAGGCCAACTTTTATAGGAAAGTGGCATGCAAGGGACTGTCACTTGCAATATACACGTTGAAGATGGAATGGTCTATTTTGTCCAGATTTAATTTTGACTCCCAGTAGACAAAGGGATACTGAAGTAATTTATCTCTCAACTTGCTAGGGGATGTTTTCAATTTCAGTAAGCAGCAGCAGTATATTAGCATGGAACATTTGGGTAAATTTGTTTCAAGGAGATAATAAATAACTAAACTACTTGGTTAAAAATCAGAAACAAAACAATTTGTTCTTGTCATCTGGTGGTGCTTAAATGATGGAAAATAGCTCTCTAAAGGTTTAGCTAATCTGTGAATCTAGTTTGAGGCTGTTGCTGGCTTTATCTTATCACACTGCATGTAATACCCTAAAATCCACTAAGAATCTTTGTATTTTAATACAAATACCTTCCAAGATGATGTTAATAGTCTGCATGAAAACATCTAGCCAGAAAGATAATGGAGAAACCAGATGACCCAATTTTGCATTCTGTGCCTGTGATAATTAGCTGGTATGCCATACTTTTACAATATTAAAAGATACTGGTACAACTATATATTTTTTGGAGGAGGGACCGAGGGAATTTTGAGTGACAGGATAGGTAAATGAGTCAGAAACACACCCACACACCCACACATACATGCTTGAATCGATTGTAAACAGAGGAGGAATGTTTTAACTATCTGAAGTTCTTAACTCTCCTATTTTGAAACCTGCGAACGTTTTGGTTTGGATGCTCATGGCATTCAATGATAGTAAGAGATATTCCTCATTTATAGCAGATGAGAGGAAGTGTCTCAGCACCTCAGTCTCTTGCCACATAGGAGTCAGGAGGGCCAGAATTTGCTTCCTACGGCCACGATATGGAGAGTCTTCACTTTCATTTCTCCAACACGGTACAGAGTTAAGGTTGCCAAAGTACTGTTGAACGAGTGAGGTGTGGCTCCCTCTGTTGGTTGGGAGACCCCAAAAATCTGCTGTACAAAGTCGAAGTAGGATTGAGGCAGGGGACAGCTGATTGATCAGCTAAAGGAAGAAGGAATCCAGCTGATACTTCCTTTTTATTAATTCTGACCCCCTCATTATAAAAACATTTAACTATTTTTATACAATTACGCCTCCTAATTTTCTTTTAGTACCGAGTTAACCTTAACCAAAATTTATTCCTATCGAAGAACAGCGGAACACAAAATTTGGGCTGGTTTAGCGTGACTTGTCCTTTATTCCTAAGAATTGTCTTTTATCCCAATCCCTTTAAGACTGATCTGATTTCAGCCTGATTTAGTGTAACATAGCTACACACATCTTATATATTTTCACGTAGCAGAAGAGATAGCTATAAATGAATCTGATAGGAAAAAGAATTATGACTCCACCAGATTAGGATTTGCCTCTAGCTTATATTTAAAATGATTCCTGAGCCATTCTGAAACTCTAAACAAAAGCCACGGTAAAGCAGATCACTGTAATTTTCTCTAAGAAGGCATGAAGAACTGAGAGTGGAAAAAAATGTTTATGTATGGTTGTACAAATTAAATGTTCTGTGAATGTTTGCTGCTTATTTTAGTATCATAGTGCCACATAAGTTGTGCTGGTTGAAAAATTTAATGCAGTTACAGTTTCCCCAAATCCTGATACCCTACACAGATTTATGCTTACTAAAGTGGATCAGTTGAGCTTTTCTGTTAGGTAAAATAAGGGAATAATGGAATATGCTTGCTATCAATTCAAAGCTTAGGATTTGGGTAAGTGTATTTATAAAAAGAAATGCATCTAAGCCAAAAGCTGTATCACATATGTTAGTGAAGAAGAAATTTTGTTGTAAGGCAGGGGGTGTAATCAGGTGCACATTCCATTAAGGTCTTGTTCTCTTACTAAATCACGACAAATGTCTAAGAACACATTTGATTAAGTACTTAAAGTTTTGTTGTTTTTCTATTAAAAAGTCACACTTTGGTTTCCTTTTCATGTATTTATTTTTTTAAGTTTATTTATTTATTTGGAAAGAGAGAGAGAGAGGTTGGGAGGGGCAGAAAGAGAGGGAGAGAGAGAGACAATCCCAAGCAGGCTCTGCACTGTCAGCCCAGAGCTCAACCCAGAGCTGGAACCCAAGAATGGTGAGTTTATGACCTCAGCTGAAACCAAGAGTCAGATGCTTAACCAACTGAGCCACCCAGGTGCTCCTCCTTTGCATTTATATTTTGACCCTGTAAGAAATGAACATTGTATAAAAGACCATTTTAAAAGTAGGGTCAGAAAATACCCAGTTACAATGAGAATGGTTGTTGTATGTGCAGTATTATTTTATGACTAAGGTTTTTCTTTTCAGTTTACTGAATACAAGAAATCATTTTTGGGGATCTCATATCTTCTGAGTCTAGAAAGCCTTGTGCAGATACATAAAATTTTAAAAAAAGCTTTGCAATACACATTTTCAATAAGTTTTAGAAGCAAAATAGAGTTTCTAAACGAAAAGTAATAGGATTTTATATAAGATACAGTATCATAACAAAAGGAAAAACATTTGGAAATTCTCAAATAAACTTAGATTTTCTTCACTTGAAATTTGATGTAATTTCACCTTGTTTTCTACATTTCAATTTTGTAAATATAAGTAAGGAGTTGGCAGAAATAAAGTCTAAAATGAAGATAAACTTACTCAATATTTTATCTTTGGATGGAATCCACATTTCAGGTTGAAAATTGTCTCTGAAGTATAAATTATAGAGTTTGCAAGAAGGATCAATAAACTCGTAATTAGATCTGGGACTTGGGTGGATTCAAAAGATTCTCTTATGTTGTGTATGTGATGAATTCTGATTTTGTATTTTAACTTTGTTACAGAATTTATGCTGTAAGAAATGCTTCAGAAATTAGAACTTTTATGCATGTTAAGATTCTTTAGCTACTTAAATCTTTCTAGAAGAATTAAAGGGTAATTTTTAAAGTTCTGTTAATTGTAAATGAAATAAATTCAAACTCATGGCTTCATTCACTATTATAAATTATATGTTCTATCATTTATTAATATAGTCTTTGGTTTGTTTCATCTTCAGAGAGATCTTATTTTTTTTTTTTTTAACTGTATTCAATCTTTTTTTGGGGTAAGAGAGGTGGAGAGAGACAGAATCTCAAAAAGGCTCTGCACTGCCAGCGCGGAGCCCAACACAGGGCTCAGACTCATGAACCTTGAAATCATGACCTGAGCTGAAACCAAGGATCAGGTGCTTAACTGACTGAGCCACCCAGGTGTCCCAGAGAGATGTCTTTTATAGAACTAAGGCGCTCTTGATATATTTCTCAAACCAAAAAAAGGAGGCAGATTTTGCTCTAAATAAATTTGAGAAACAAAACAAGATGTGTTTTACTCTTGGAGATTTAGAACGTGCATTCATATACAGAGACTCTGAAGTCAAAAAGAGATGACTTTAATTAACTTTATTATTTATTCTAACGTCATAGGACCATAGAACATCTTGGAGATGGGGTGGGGTGAAGGGGTATATATTTTAAGAAGCACTAATTTATTGAATTTTTGACTAACTTCCTTTGTTTTTAAATGTGCATCGTTTTTCTTTTTTTTTTTTTTCCTAAAGTTTATTTATTTTGAGGGCGACAGAGACACTGTGAGTAGGGGAGGGACAGAGAGAGAGAGGGAGACAGAGAATCCGAAGCAGGCTCTTTGCTGTCAGCCCAATGTGGGGCTTGAACTCACAAAACCATGAGATCATGACCTGAGCTAAAATCAAGAGTGGGATGTTTGACTGAGCCACCCAAGCACCCCTTATTGTGTTTTCTTGTAATACAATTTTAGAGTATCCATGTTTTAAATGTTAAAGAGACACAGAAAAATGTGTTTTTACATAGTGCTCAGGTTACTACTGAAGACATATGGAAGATGGATTTTTATCTTCAATCAGTTCAGGAGAAGAAAGGAAAAGGAAATCAGTATAAATGGATTATTCTGACATTGTATAGAACTAGTCTTGAAGCCTCAAGGAATGAAACTTTTAAATTCCTTGACAATCATTTTGTTCATTTTTTTTTCCTTCCCATTTTCACTCTGTGATGCAATTTATGTCCATAATTTATAGTTATGGCATATTTCAGCATTATTGACAGCTGGCAGAAATGGGTGTATACATTTATTCTTCAAGAGTCAGTGCTGACCCACCACTTTGGTACAATAGCAAAGTGTTAGTTTGTTAGATAATCTCATTGCTTTGCCTGTCTAAGTATTTTTTTTTAATTATTTATTTTTGAGAGAGAGAGAGAGTGAGAAAGAGGGAGGGAGGGAGGGAGGGAGGAGGGGCAGAAAGAGAAGGAGACACAGAATTGGAAGCAGGCTCCAGGCTCTGAGCTGTCAAGCCCAAAGCCTGATGTGGGGCTCAAACTTGCAAACCACGAGATCATGACCTGAGCCAAAGCTCCACGCTTAACTGACTTAGCCACCCAGGTGCCCCTGCTTTTGCTATCTGAATTCAATTATTCTTGATCCTTTTTCTGAACCTCATGAAGAAATTTCTGCCAATATTGAGCAGATGTGCTTTTCTTCTATCATTTCAACATGTGATATATGTATTTTTTAAAAGTCATGGTGTCAGCAAAGTATTAAGCCATATTCTTACATTTTTTTCTTGAATTATTCTCTATAATTTCATGATTTATGGGTGTGTGTGGGTGTATATATAACTTTTTTGCTTTATGAATTCTTCATTTTTTCTTGACAAATGGTTCTGACACCTCTACTGAGATACTTCATCCTCAATGCAAGATGTACTATTAAATATCACTGATATAGTATTTTAATATGTTTTTCAAAATATTGGCTAATCTTTATGCATCTTTGTGCAGTGTATTGTGAAAAGAATTCCATGAGGGGTTTATTATTTAAAATATGCACAAAATGTATTCAGAACTTGATCCAGTATATTTTTACATTTTTACTGAAATCAGTAAAGCACTCTTCTTTTCTTTTCTTTTTTTTTTTATAGAGCAATGAAGTTGTCTACTACAATGCAAAGGATGATCTTGATGTGAGTATTGGAAGTTTTACATTATATTCCAAGGTAAACTGAATTATGCTTGGATGACTGGCTTTACAGTACAAGCTGACCTAGCACGTTGAGTTTTTCAGAAAACGATCTATAGCATAAACGGAACTACTGGTGTGACCCAATGAGGTAATGATGAGTTGTAGTGCTTACGTCATCTCTAACAAATTATCGTTGGCATCTTCCTAGGTAGAAAAGCTATGTGTTTCTCTGGATCTGAGCTCTCACTGCACCCTGTCCAGACCTCAGCCCACAGCACTGACTGTGATACTCTACATCCCGTAGCGGTATGGAAGACAGAGGTTGGATCCCATCCATCTCTGTAAGCCTGGCGCTTATTACCAGGGTTACTAGGCAGGTCTCCTCTGACCTGAACTGCCCTTACCAGGGGGGCCACTTATTTCACATACAATGTGAATGACCTCCTGGAAGCTGTACAACAACTGGCCTTACCTGGCCAATCTTTTAAGCATAGTAGGTGTTCAGGAAGCCTTTTTAAATAAATGACTGTAATGTACATAGTCCAATGATTTTCAAACATGGATTATTTTAGCACAAATAAGTTACTTCTAACTTATGATTATGGTGAAAGCATTTGCAAAATAGCCAACAATTCGATCCTTAAACTCATTTAAATTCTCATATATTTGAGAAATATCTCTATACTCTTAACATATTTATCCAACAATGTGCATTGAGGGCTTCTTATATTTTCAGTATTCTTCTGAGAGCTTAGGATATGTATCCGTGAACAAGTCAAACAAATGTCAAATAACTGTTATTTGTTCTTCACACTCTTTTTATCTGACTCAAAAAATGCATTTCTATGCTTTTATTTAGAATTGTCTTCCAGAAAATAATTTAAAAACAAACACACACATAATAGATATGGTTTGTCTGAGATGCCACACGCCTTTTCAGGTTGTAGGACCAACTGAACTGCTCAACAGCATGGTTTATTGAACACTCTGAAGAAAGTGGACTGTTTTCTCCATTTAATAAATGAAGAACTTGGAGTGTTTTAAAAAGTGTTTTCTTTTTACTAGACATAGGTGCTTTGCCAGTGCTAACTATCCTCTTATGGTAAATATATATAATTATGATTTCACATGTGTGTATATATATATATATATATATATATATATATATATATATATATGAAATACATATTTATATATGTGTATGATGTCATTTTAGTTAGGTAGGAGGTATATTAAGGACAAACCGATGGCTCATACAAAACATTTTAATAGTTAATTGTTTGGTATCCAAGTGAGCATTATTTTTGTACATTTTATCTCACTGTTGGGATTAGTATTTGATATTTAAAAATTATGCAGTCATTAAAATATATATGCAAAATCCTTATCTTTCCTGGTAGGAAGTTAGAGCTACTACAGCACTAGTTACAGTTTTTTAAAACACTTAGTTTGTAAAAGTGTAACAAAGATTTCATAAAAAGTAAAGCCAATGGATTAACATGCTGGATCCAACCTGCCGGTCAACAAAGATGATCCTGTTACTGATGAGCATAAGCTGAATGTTACCTAAAGATGATACTGATACTGCAAATATGTTTTTCTTTCCTCTAAACCAATTAAATAAGTCATATTTTTGATGTCAGGTAAAATAGTTTTATTTAAGTCAGGTTTTCTTATTATTTAGAAAGTTATATTTTTTTTATTTAAAGTTTTTTTTTCTAACGTTTATTTATTTTTGAGACAGAGAGAGACAGAGCATGAACGGGGGAGGGGCAGAGAGAGAGGGAGACACAGAATCTGAAACAGGCTCCAGGCTCTGAGCTGTCGGCACAGAGCCCGACGCGGGGCTCGAAGTCACGGACAGCAAGATCGTGACCTGAGCTGAAGTCGGACGCTTAACTGACTGAGCCACCCAGGCGCCCCGAAAGTTATATTTTTATTTTGTATAGTAAAAGCGAGTTTTCTTTGTTCAAGATTTTAACAATCATGTGCACAAATGTAGATACAACTGGGGCTCCTGGGTGGCTCAGTCAGTTAAGCATCTGACTTTGGCGCAGGTCATGATCTTGCAGTTCATGAGTTTGTGCCTTGCGTTGGGCTCTGTGCCGACAGCTTGGAGCCTGGAGCCTGCTTCGGATTCTGTGTCTCCCTCTCTCTCTCTGTTCCTCCCCCTCTTGCACTCTGTCTCTCTCAAAAATAAATAAAAAGGATTTTAGAAAATAAAAAAAACCAAACAAATGTAGATACAACTTTTTAGTAAGTACCATCCCAGTTAATGTTAAGTTGCCCCACTGAATAGTGCAATAGTATAATTCATAGTCTGCTTTCACTATGCTGCTAAGTTAGCAATGTGTCCATGATTAGTGGAACAGAGTACATGGGTTGTGTACTTGTAATACTTGAGCTGTGCTCCGTGCTTAGGTTTACATAATTTGCCTGCACAGATGTTTATTCATATATTAAAATAAAACTCCATGTAAGAAAGACAAGGATTAATACAAGTGAACCTATTGAACTTGTCATGTTTTTTGCCTTCTCCCATCTCAAAGAGTCTATACTGTTACCATAGGTTATAAATGTATCTATAAAAAAGATGCATTCTCTTTCTTGAACCAAGAGATGAGCTTTAGCAAGTTAAATCAAGACTCTCTAAACAGCAAAATATCAACTTGCAAATTTAAAACTTAAAAAAAAAATGATGCTCAGAAAAATATTAAAATGATGCTCAGAATTTCGAGAAACTATTTTCACTTCTTTATATATAAATAATGACAGTGCCAGAATAATTTGCAAAGAAAATTGTATAGGAGAAAGAGGGCTGAAACAGGAATCAGAGGGTTTGATTCACACTCCATTCCACCCCTAAAATTGTACTCACCCATACAGCTTTAAAATATATTAAAACTTCAACTATTTGCCTCTTGGGTAAGACATGCTACAGGTGATTAGGTGGTCCACAAATTTCATTACTGTTCAGAGTATTCCTGGAATACTGGCCACAGGGTCAAGTTTGCTAGAATTGTACTATTTCATGTAAATTTTTTGAAAATTTATTAAGAACTGTGGTAATTTCAAGTTTGCTAGAATTGTACTATTTCATGTAAATTTTTTGAAAATTTATTAAGAACTGTAGGATAATTTCATTTTATACTTCACTAAAACTTTTTATTGGGGAATTTCAAAGTGCCTTAGATATGAGAATATTATCACTCTTGTAAACGCTTAGACACTGAATAAAATGAACCACATTTAATGATTAGTGTATTGGTTTGGCTATTCTAGAGAGACCTAAAGTAAAAGTGGCTACAGGAAGACAAAAGTTCATTCTCTCATGTGAACATCTGGAGGTAAGGCCTAATGTGTCAGGTCTCAGTCTTCCAGGCCCCCAGGTCCTTTTCTCAAGTTTTCTTCTCTCTTCAGTTCAGTGTAGCTTTTCCATGTTGTGATCCAAGCCTGCTGCTTCAATATACATACAGTGATTTTCGCCTTCTAGATAACAGAAAGGAGGCAAGTGTCGATAGAGGACATGCCCTTTGCCTTTAAGGGTATGTTTGGAAATTGTACACATCGCTTTTATTTGTATCTGATGTCCACAGCTTAGGGACTAGCCTGGCCGAGTTGAATCAGGATGTAGAATAGAATCCTCCCCCAACATAGGCACGCACCCAAACAAAATATGGGGTTCTATTACTAAAGAGAGAGTAGAGAGAACACTAATCGGGAAATAATTAGCAGCTTATGAACATACCTTCAGTTTGCTCATCTTGACGAATTGAAGTTAATTCCAAAATTCCACTCACTTATCTGAGTGACTTCTATCACTTAAAGATAGTCAAAGTCTCCAACTTGGAACTGAGGAGAAAATTCTTTTTACAGTTAAAATGAATATAAAGTGATATGCTGTACTATTTTTTAGTCCTCCCGCATGCATGCGTTTTGATCACCACAATCAAATTGTTTTCTGTAAGGGAAATACTCATTATCTTACAGTGAAAGAAGTTAAGAAATGTAAGCAAATGTTGCACTTTGATATTCCACTTACGCTTTTTAGTAGTTACACATTTTTTTTGAAGATTTGTGCTGATCTGTTGAAATTGGATGGTATAATTTACAAACCTTACCAAAAGTTTTGCAAATGTAGGTGGATTTAATTGACTCTGATACTCACAACTTTATACAAACAGTGCTTGATATTTTATATATCAAATGTTCACAAATCATAATGCCATCTCATTGTTTTGGTTCGAATTGGCTCACCATCCCTGTTCTTTGTCCTGGTTTTTTTTATCTACTGATTTAATTGTGTGTAGTATTTTTATTGCTCAAACTCAGAGAGCCACATTCATTATTAAAATCTGGTGATTGGAAATTGTAGAATGTGAGTTTTATCATCACACATCAGCTAATATCTAATGAACAAAGGAACTAATTAGAATAGTAAATATTGAGACGTTATCCATTAAATAAATTTGTCCTCATTTATTTGAATGGTAACACAAATGTTTGAAAGCTAAATAGAGTTTCTCTTTTAAATGTTCTGCCTCCTGAAGGAGACTAAAGAATTCTAAATTCTGAGCCTGTGGTTATTATTTTTAACTTTTCCTCCGGTTCTGCGTTAGTGGGAGAGGATTTATTTTTCTGTCACCGTGCCTAGTGGGATGGTGGTCATTTTCTCCATTTTATACCGCTCACATCCATCATTTCGTTTCCATGCCCATGACAATGATATGATTTTAGACATTTTTCTCAAACATTTAAGAGCTATTAAAATGGTTTTACATTTTATATTATGCTTCTAAATTATCCATATCCCTTTAATAATATTACACATTATTAATATATAAATATTTCTAAAATATTGCATCCCTAATTCTCTGCTCATTGTCGAGATATTCACATCAGTTATTATTGCCTTTGGTATTTAAGACACTCATGAAACTTTAAGTTTTTTTTTTTTTTTAAATGTTTATTTATTTTGAGAGAGAGCATGTGTGGGGGAGAGGCCAGAAAGAGGGAGAGAGAATCCTTAGCAAGCTCTGCATTGTCAGCACTGAACCCAAAGCAGGGCTCAGTCCCACAAACCATGAGATTATGATCTGAGCTAACATCAAGAGTCTGACACTTAACCAACCGAGCCACCCAGGTACCCCACCACAGATGAAGCTTTACTAGTTCTTTCCTAAGCTGTTATGAATTTTGTGAAGAATTGTGGGCACTTTCCTCTTGGAGGCACAACCCGTCTTTATAAATTATTCCCTTGGTGTCTCTCCATAGAGTGTAACTTCCTGGAGGCCAGCTCTTGTACTCACAGCAGGTGACAGAGCTCTTACAGTAACCAGCACATAGTAATCACTCAGTGAGGGATTTTTCTGAACAAGTCGGTGAATCAAAGTTCTAAAAGAATCTTCACTTGACACAAATACGAACTGGATGAAGAATACCAGAGTCATAATTATATACAGTAAAACCTTGGTTTGTGAGCATAATTCGTTCTGGAAACATACCTGTAACCCAAAGCACTTGTATATCAAAGCGGATTTCAAGAACCATTGGCTCAGTTACAATCATGTAACGTTCGGTGTCACATACTACTCGTATGGCAAGACATCACTAGTATCTCAAGTTAAAATTTACTAGAAATGTTTGATCGCCTTGCAGATCACTCGCACAACAGGTCACTTGCAGTCCAAGGTTTTACTGCATCTCCTATTTCTATGCTCCATACTTCATGTCATGTTTAAGGATGCCCTTTCACCACCACCCCGGGTTTCAGCCAAGACCTGTGTGAGTCTCTGTGATGTGAAGGACTGGAATTGAAAGTCTCTGAAGAAAACACTTGCCCTTCACAAATGCATACTGTTGACCAGAAACCATAGCATACGTTCTATGTCATTATTTGTTTTTAAGTTACAACTGTGACAGAAGCCAGAGCAAATGCTTGGAAAGAAATCTGTACCATTTTACTGTTTCCTAATCCTGAGACGAGAAAGGTCTTTCTTCATTTATTTTTTTTTTTTTTTATTTTTGGGACAGAGAGAGACAGAGCATGAACGGGGGAGGGGCAGAGAGAGAGGGAGACACAGAATCAGAAACAGGCTCCAGGCTCCGAGCCATCAGCCCAGAGCCCGACGCGGGGCTCGAACTCACGGACCGCGCGAGATCGTGACCTGGCTGAAGTCGGACGCTTAACCGACTGCGCCACCCAGGCGCCCCAAGGTCTTTCTTCATTTAAAACCAGTCAAATAGAAACCAGGCAGTGGAGGAATAATATGAAAAGATCAAGAACAGTACAGTAGAAATACTGTAGGGTTAAAAATCCAGAGGACATTTTTCCTCTGAGATATTTCAGATACTTCATAGAAGAAAAACATTAAATGTATGCTTAATGTCTCCAAAGAAAGAACCAGTGAACTGTGACCAATAGACTGACATAAAATTTTCAGAATCAAAACTGCTAAAATAAAAATTCCATTGGAAGAAATAACAGATTTGACAATGCAAGTTATCCAACAATGATTCACAGAGGAAGCAGGCAACACTCCCAGAATGTCAAAAAGGTTAGAAAATTATGGAAGGAAAAATAACACATGGAAGACAGTATGCAGAGATGTAAATCCTAAGTCATGTGTTCCAATAGATCAAGTCAAAGCATATGCATTAGAGACAATAAAAAAAGGTTTAATGGAAGCAAGTATTCAGGTATGCAAAGAGATCTGTATGTAATTGTAGACTTGAAAGGCTACAGTGTTTCTTTCGTTAGAGGAGAGAATATATTAACATTAGCTAGGACACTGGACCCAGGAATATTTTTTAGCAAAGATTTTTAAAGGATTTAGGCAAGATTTTCAGAAGTCAAGAACTTTTATACTGAAAACTGGCACAGGGATATTCAAGAGAAGATTTCTAGTAGGCATTGAAGTATTTAGTTGGCCTGGAATACTTTTATGCTTAGCTTATGAATAGACTTTGAAAACAAGTGTCCAAAATTTCCCCAGCCAAGTGTGAAGCTACAGGTGTCACAAAGCAAGATTCACCTACGGGTATGTTTCGGTATGCTGGCACAATGTTAAAATCAAAGAGAGTCTGAATATTTTGGGGTGTGATACATTCTCCAGTTTGCCACAGTCCCACTTCCCCCTGTTGTTTAACTCCCAGCCTGCTTTACCTATGTATGCAACATAAAAAATAAAATAAAAATGTACAGGGTAGAATCCTTAGCGTACCAATATATATGGGAAGGTGCAGGCAGCGTTTGAGAGTATAGAATATGAGTAGCTGGAAATGAAGGAGTAGCTTTCAAAAGATACACAAAACATACAAAGAAAGCCATCAATTGAGTATATCTGGGATTCAAGATTAAATTGGAAATCTCCTGTTTCCTGTTATTCTTCCATGTTTATTATTCTGGTCTATCACCACTTAGGATTTGAATACATAGAATGATATATTCAAGTGTAGTCTATTGATTTTGTTTATTATAATGATGATACATGGCCTCAGTTAAAGGGAAAATAAGCATTCAAAGGTGATCAAGTATTCCTTTGGAATACAACCTTTCAAGTGGCTACATCTGAATTGGTCAGTTTGTGGGGAGCTATTGTGTTATAAGCTTTTCTTTTCTTTTCTTTTTTAAATGTTTATTTAATTTTGAGAGAGAGACAGAGTGTGAGCAGGGGAGGATGAGAGAAAGAGGGAGACACAGAATCTGAAGCAGGCTCCAGGCTCTGAGCTGTCAGCACAGAGCCCGACGCGGGGCTCGAACTCACGAACTGTGAGATCATGACCTGAGCTGAAGTCGGACACTTAACCAAATGAGCCACTCAGGCGCCCCAAGCTTGTCAAGTACTGTGATATGAAACAATTCCTCACAGGCATTTTATACTTTCTATACTCCTTTACTTTGATCAGTGGTATTTATATTCATTGGTGGGCTTAAAAATAAATACTTAGTGTCAGCCAGATTTAGCTAAAGCAGTAGCTGAAGTAAAGGGGAAAATTAACGTCCCTTCAGATTGTGTAGTAGATAAAAAATTATGACTATAGTTGTTTAAACAAATTTTCCAATTGAAACTTAAAATTGCTGGTGTAACTGGGCTAAATTAAATTATTTGGTAAGCCACAGTTCCATGGAAGAATGTAAGGCACATAGCCTTCCTTGAAATTTAAGACAGTCATTCCTGTATCCAGTGTGCTACTTAATGTTAACATATCCTCTCCTCTAACTACCTGATGACGATATCCTACAATTTTTCTAATCAGATACTAAGTATTCTTTAAAAGCCAACTCAAGTACTACTTTCTCTTGAAGACTTCCTTGCTTTTTCTAGGAAGCAAATGGTATTTCCTTCCTGTGTATGTTCTAAACAAGTTGTTACTCATAATCTGGTTTTATACCTTACCCTATAGCATTTGTATACAGGGACAGTATTTTCTAATTAAACTTTTAGTAACTTGAGGTAAGGATCTTATTTAGTTTCTCTCTAGCAATAGTAATAATTTGGAGTAATTGTTGAGATAATGCATGTTTCTGTAGGTGTTTATGTGTTTCGATACTCCTATTACTTGCATAGCATTTGTAAGGACATGTTTACTTTTTAAAGTGCTGCTCTATTTGCATAGTAGTTGAGAAATCTCCCGCAAGCATGGCAGAAGTGAAAATGTTTGTTTTGTGTCAAGGTTGGTGGAAACAAGTTAAGAGGGGAATGGCAAAGCTGGCCTTGACTGTGGACATTGTTTTCTCATCCTCTCTCATCCACCCCTTCCTCTCTTGGTCCCTGAAACAGTCATGAGGACTAAGAGTAATGTCAGCACAATGTAGTTTCCCCCATGTGGAAAACTGATTCACAATGGGAATGAATAGTGGAGTTAGAGTATTTGTTTGCAGTTACTACAAGTGCCATAAGAATCATGATTTTTGGTTCCACGTCTGGGCAGATCTGATATGCTAAGTGCCTGTGAATCTCCGTGAAACGTGAAATCAGGCTTACTGTATTTACTCTCTCAGACTAAAGTTCTGTCTGATTCTGCATATAATTAGGAGAAATAATAGTTTTTGAATTTCATTTCCAAAGAGGTGATAGCATTAAAATGGGTATTTTTTCGATGTGGGATTGTTTTTTAACTTTTTACCAGGAACAGAAAAATAAATACATAGAAGACAGAATAGTATAATACCTCCATAATCATTATCATCTATTATTTGCTTAACTATTTTATGGTAAATTAGAGATATGACATTTCACTCCAAGGTACTTCGTTTGCAACTGCTTTCTCCCCTTTTCATGATGACAAAGGACACATGTATAATCACTGTACACACTGATGCACAGAGGAGATAGTAGAGTGTGGTAGGTAAGAGGTTGTATCCTGGAGTGCCACTTCTTGGATTTGAATCCCAGCTCTGCCAATTTCTACCTGGGTGGTATTGGCGGTCATATCATCTCTCTGTGTTTCACTCTCTTGGCCTGTAAAATAAAGGTAATAGAATATCTACTTCACCCAGTTACTGTGAAAGTTAGTTAACACATACAAAGCATGTAGAATTTTCCCGTCTTAGAGTAGGCAATCCAGGAATGCTAATGAGTAGGATTTTTAAAAACTAATAATTATTAATATGATTGTAATAAAGTCAAGGTTTATTTGAAATGATTGTAGCTCTAAGTGGAGCCTGTTTGTATGTATGTATTTGTTCACTAGTATTTGTGTAAAATATGTAAGACAGTGCACAAGAAAATAAAATTCAGAATAGAATCTTAAAAAAAACATTTATTTATTTTTTTGGAGAGCGAGAGAGAGAGAGAGAGAGAGAGAGAGAGAGAGAGAGCATGCTTCTGCATGCAAGTAGGGGAGGGGCAGAGGGAGAAGGAGGAAAAAATCTTATGCACACTCCATGCTCACCAGAGAGCCCTGTGCGGGGTTTGATCTCACAATGCTGACATCATGACCTGAGCTGAAGTCAAGAGTCAGAAGCTTAACTGACTGGGTCACCCAGGTACCCCTCAAAAAACCTTTAAAAAATGTGAACACAGTGCAGAAATTTGTCTTCATCTCATTGTAGGTTTGTTACAACTAGATTTGAAAGGAAAATTAAATGTCAAAAATATTTTTTACAAGGCTACAAATGCAACAATTTTTTAGGAAATTTCACATTCATGTTCTCCTTACATTTGAAATTTATTGAGGTTCTTAGTTTAGGTTTTAGAGACATCTGTCCCAACAAATTCTTAAATTCCCTGAAGGTTAGTGCAGCAGATTCCCCGGAAGGCTTGAGTTGTACCAGCAAGCTGCAATTTTCTTAATTCCCAGAGCAAGTAAAAAGAAGGCAGATCATTACAAACCCTTATTAACCTAATTCCAAGATCTATGTTTTTGACTAAAGTCCAAATGAAGTAAGTTCAAACCAAAATTCCCAGTTCGACAAATTGAGTTGATTTGTTTGCTACATTTCATTGTATTGATCATGTTAAAAATCTGACCTGTCTGCGACATTTGTCTAGTCTCCTGAGTTCCCTTGCATATTTATGTTGCTATTTATTTTCTTAGAATCTTGTCTCCATTAAAATTAATTCCAACAGAATGTCCTATCTAAATGTCATTTTAAAAGTCCAGTCTTGCATGATTTTATTTTATTGTAGACAGATAAATGTGATTCTAGAATGAGCTAGTAGAGGTATGCATTAAACAGCAAGGAAATCTATTCTGATTATTAAAGAAAGAATCAAAGTCTAGGTTTCTTTTCTAACCTTTTTTACACTATCTTGTAATATGCAGCCTTTATATGGGGCTCTGTAAATGAATGACATCAAATCCTCAAATAGGTGATGGCATAGAAATAGAATATTAATTACCTCTGTATAGTTATTGGTTTGATCAGAATTGCCATTTTTGTGTGTGAATCTAAAATAAATGGTTTAAATATTTTGGATGCTATATGTTGGATTATAAAAATACTCAAATATATATACATATTCTTTTTTTTAACTTTTTAATGTTTATTTTATTTTTGAGAGAGAGCGACAGAGCATGAGCAGGGGAGGGGCAGAGAGAGGGGGAGACACAGGATCCAAACTCAGCACAGGCTCTGAGCTCTCAGCACAGAGCCTGATACGGGGCTTGAACTCATGAACCATGAGATCATGACCTGAGCCCAAGTTGGTGCTTAACCCTCTGAGCCACCCAGTGGCTTATTCTATATGTTTATTCTATACTAGGCACTAAATGCTTTATATACAATGTATCATTTAAAGTTCACATTAGTCCATGGTGGCACATACTATTATTGTAATGATTTTTAGTTAAGACAAATACAGTTTAATGAGCTTAAGACCCTTGCCCTGTGTCAAACACATGGTATCTGATCATGCGCAGAATTGAATGTCACGCCGTTGGTATGATCCATAGCAAGACCCGTGAGTCACTGTGCTGTGTCATCCTGCCTGTACCCTGGGCACCTGGAAGGGATAGAAGTCCTGTGATGCAGCTGTTAAAAGTCAAGATTTAAGGCTAAAATTTTTTGAGAGTTTTGATTTAAAATTTTAATTTATTGTGGCTATTCATTATTTTGCCCATATTTAATCTGACAATTGTTAAACTCTGGTGATTTGCAGTAGGTAAAATAAAGCCTCTATGATTGAAAAGATAGGTAGACTTAGCATCCTAAATCTTTACTGATCTGATCCATGATCCCCAGTGATATTTATCTCGGATACCTTAAAAGTATGCATGCACCACTGAGTGAAATATAGCCACATTAAGATTCATTGGGGAAAAAAACGTGAACCTGGTAAAAATGTAGATTAGATTAGGTTCCATTTCTTGTAAGGATTCTGCCTTTTGGTTTTTGAAGCTTTCAAATTTTTTTTTGCATCTCTTTTGACAGTTTTCTAATGCTTTGTGCTGGTGTGCATATGCTCCTTTTGCAAGGATAGTTTAAACATCGCTTCTCAGTTTTCATGGAGTAGTGGCATGTATAACTCTTTCAGATTCCATATCCAGTCCTTTCTTTTCAGAAGCATTGCATGGTGCATTTGTTTAGAACTCAATGATATTCATTGAGTTTGGAAAATTCACTGGCATGATGTGGGTGTTTTATAGTTACCCAGCATAAAACATAGTGATCTTCATATGTAAGATACCATTTCATAATCTCTTAGAAGAGAAAAATACCCTATCAGCCTTTTCCCCAATTTGTTATTTTTATATCTAAATATATATATTTTTTAAGATAAAACACTTTATTTAAATATATACATACATATACAGTAGTATTTATTACATGCCTTTCTAATTCTGGTGATTTGAAAATTTCATATTACACATGGCATTTAAAGCAGCCCCAACACTTCTTGTGATCACACTTACCTGGATTGGGATTCTAATAGCTCTCATTCTTCCTTGTGCCAGGTCCTGGGACAGGTGGTTTACATGCATTCATCCTTCATGCAAACTAAAAATGCATCAGTCTTGTTTTGAGGATGTTTTCAGATTTATATTTTAACTTTTTTTGAATGTTTCAGTAATTTTCATCAGCAAGCAACCTCAATGCATTTTATTTAAGGAATGTCTAGTTTTGCATTTAAAATGTAATTGCGGTGGGGGGGGGGCACCTGGGTGGATCAGTCTGTCGAGCATCCTACTCCTAGTTTCCACTCGAGTCATGATGTCACAGTTCGTGAGTTTGAGCCCCGCATCGGGCTGGTGGTGCAGAGCCCGCTTGGGATTCTCTCGCTCTCCCTCTTTGCCCTTTCTTTACTCTCTCTCTCTCTCTGTTTCTCTCAAAATAAATAAAAACTTTAAAAAGTGTGTTTAAAATGTAATTTGAGGGCACCTGTGTGGCTTAGTAAATTAAGCATCAGACTTTGGCTCAGATCATTTCATGGTTCATGAGTTCCGGCCCTGCATCTGGCTCCATGCTGCCAGCACACTGGAGCGTTCTCTCTCCACCCGCCCCCCTCAAATAAATAAAATAAACTTCTAAAATGTCATGTAATAAGCAAGTTATTGCAGTGATCGATAACCCTTTTTGAGTTCATTCAGTTCACTTTTATGTGTTTCATTTCTCATTCATATTTGCTTTTGACTCGCTGTCCTAGTTACAAAATGTATATACATAGATAGTCCCACACTGGGCTGTGCACTGATGGTGTGAAGTCAGCTTAGGATTCTCTCCATCTTCCTCTCTCTGTCCCTCCCCGACTTGTCTTTTCTCTTTGTCGCAAAATAAATAAACTTAAAAAAAAAAGAAAGAACTAGAATTGTTTCTTTAGTGTTCTCTTGATGACTAATATTACCAATTTGCTTTTGATTTTAACTTCATAACATTCTTTATTAATGTATTGAATAAATTACCCCTGAAGAATTAATGCTATCGTCTTTCTGCACAGTAGAGCGAAGGAATTGTGACTTTTTAACTACCTGGAGAAATCTTTTGAATTCCTTTAAAAAAAATCTCTTATTTCTTCATCAAACGTAGTATGAAAAGCTAAAGTCATATGTTTCTGCAAGGACAATATGGCTGTTTATTCAATTCATAATTTAAAATTTTTATTCTTTTTGTTGTTAGGATTCAGTAAAACAAAGTTACAGTATTAAATTGAAGTCTCTACTGTGTAATTCAGCGTCTGTCCTCCAACTCCCACTTCCTTTCTAATACTAGGCATCCCCTCAGTACTTCCCTGAATCATATCATCTTCAAGGAAAAAATAGCAATGTAAACCAATTAACTTAGGAGACGCAACAGTGTTCTTACAGCCACTGTAACTGGATTCATTATTTAATATTCAGCCTGACCTTACAACCTGACCACAGCAATTAAGTCTGGATGAGGCTCGGCACCTTTTCTCTCTATTCATTATTCATTAATTGGGCATGCTCAGCTGGCAGCTGCTCTGCCGAATCTCCAGTTCTAATTGCTGCAAATGATTGACCAAAAAGGAGGCTTTCCTCTGAAGGGTCAGAACAGGTAACCAGCCTTAACTAATGCAGCACCCCAGAAGGCTTAGATTCCAGGGGTGAGCTAGTGGTCACATAGACTTTTCAGATGTAGTGACCAAGAGAGTCTATTTTAAATATAATATATGAATGGTCGTTATTTATGTTGAATGATGATGCCATGCCTAAAGGCGTGTATCCAAGATTTTATCAGAGAGTGGGATTACCAGTGAAACTTAAAAAAAAAAAAAAAAAAAAAAAAATCTGAAATCCGTAACGGCTACATTGTCAAAGTTGCAGATCCCTGGTGTAAATAATATCTATGATATAGTTGTGAAAAAGAAGAGGATGTGTTTAGAGGCAGAAATTTTAAAATACATACTGGAGAACTATACACCAGGCTATAGTCTCTAGGTATTAAAAATTTGTTGGGGCGCCTGGGTGGCTCAGTCGGTTAAGCATCCGACTTTGGCTCAGGTCATGATCTCGCGGTCCGTGAGTTTGAGCCCCGCGTCGGGCTCTGTGCTGACCGATCAGAGCCTGGAGCCTGTTTCAGATTCTGTGTCTCCCTCTCTCTCTGCCCCTCCCCCGTTCATGCTCTTTCTCTCTCTGTCTCAAAAATAAATAAACGTTAAAAAAAAAAATTAAAAAAAATTGTATCATCACACCAAACACCATTCATTTAACTGTTTCTTTTCATTAGTGAGATAGAAATACCAATCGGGGTACTTCTGTAGAAAGTTTCTATAGAGAGTCTCAGTAAACCATTCTTACTATGAACTAACTTTGTCACAGTGTTGTTGAACACAAAACATAACTGAGAGCAGGGGGAATTAAACCCGGCCACACTATGACTGTGAACGAAGTTTCTGGTTGAGAATGTTCAGTTGAATTGTGACAAAGTGGTTCATGTAGTTTCTACTGCAGTTTAGGTAAACTGTATACACTTTTAATTTCTGAGCATTTTGCTATCAGTAGAATTTTTAAAGTTTTCAGTTACTAACAAAATATTAAAAATAGATATTTTAGTATATGAGTACATTTGAGATATGTTAAATATTCAAGAGCCTCCTAGACTTACCATTTTGACTTTCCAAATTAATTTTGTTGATATGTGCTGCTTGTAAAATTGAATGGCCTACCCATCCAACATTTGCCTGTACTTTGGTCTCTGAGTGATCTAATCTATTATTCAATAACTGAAATTGTATTGAGATGACTAGTATGACAAACATACTTCTCATGTTTCACTTATGTGTTCTAATAAATGCATTCGAATTCCTTTAGAATAGACCTGGTTAGTTTCTTGTACACATTTATATGGGGTGGTCTGGAGAATTTGGGAGGAAAAATACTGGAAAGAGAAATGCTTATTTTTTTCTCTTGTGTGTTCTGTTAAACAAGGAAATCTTAATTCCGGGGGGGAAAATTTGTTTGAAATTTTTCATTAACACATTAAACAATACATGTTAAGTAGCTTTTCTCCAGATTGCTTTCCTCAGTCACTTTTTTTGTGTCTAAAATTTGCTGTATTTTCCATTATACCATATAATGCCATTATATATCAAGATAGGCAAAGACATAGCTTATGATGGGATCATCATAAGTTACAGTGATATCATAACTTTAGGGAAATAAATGAGTTGTGTTTAGAAATTAATATTCTTATGAAATTATTTGAGTTTATGGAAACCATAAAGGGGAGAACCACAGAGAGCAGCCATATTATTTTTTTCTTGATGTACTTAGCAACTGTGCATTAAAACTCGTCCAGGTACATGATTATACAAGTTGAAAAGTACATGATTTTTTTTTGAGAACTACATATTGTTTTAAAATTATCCCGAAAAGCTCTGTGTATGGTGATTTTAACATGCGAGGATCTCCATAAAGTGTATTTAAAATTTATTATTTTTAAGTGTGAGAGGATTCAGAAGAAATATAAGCAACTTTTACTTTAGTAAGATAATCATATAATGCTTAGTAGCACTCTACAAAGGACTTAAAACAAAAATTAATGTTCTGTTTTATTACAAATGCAGTGCATGTTCATTGTATTGTTAGAAAACAAGAGAACAGAAACATGGATATAGTCATATTGCATAACTACAAAACCACTGAAGTGCTTTTAACATTTACTATGTACTCATCCATTCATTTCTCCCTCTACCTCTCTTTCTCTCAAAATAATAGACCTTTTCTCCCTTTTTTCTTAACATTTACTTTTTAAGTGTAAAATCATCTTTAAACGTACACTGTTTATATGTGTATTCCCAATGTAATTACTCTCTTATATTACTTAACAATATAAAATTGTATCTGTGACAGTTATTATCACATTTTGCTATTGTTGATCACTGAACTTATTTGTAGTTTAGATACTAAATGACATTTCTATGAACATTAATATCAATAAATCCTCTCCTCCAGTCTGCCAACAGATATGTCTCAAATGACTGAATGAAATACTTGCACACATATATTCCCAGCCCTAATTCACACAGGTAGTTCATTATCCATCTGTCTATTATCTATCATCTGGTCCTTCTACTCTTCATATATTTCTAGTAAAACTCGCTAGAAATAGATGTAAATGAAATTTCTGGGAAAGATAGGCTTATGAAAAATCATGTGTTATTTTCAAAAACTATAGAAATGGGACTATAATTTTTTCAGGTCTGAAAATAACTGTAGTTTCTTTAGCTTGAAGGATCTGAATTTAAGATAGAGAATATTAGAATCAGCTGAGAGATTCTTTCAAAGGACATCCTCCTCATGTAATCAACATCTTTATTGGTGGGGCCTGAGTTTCCCCAAGGTGATTCTGATGTGCCCAATGAAATTAGCACAACACCTGTAGCCCAACATCACTTATTTAGAAGTCAGAAAACTGAAGGCCAAGGGATGGTGAGTGGCTCAAGTCCAAGAGGTTATTAATGCAAGCGGAATAGAGCCGAATCTCTAGGCCACCATGGTTCCCAATAGGCTTTTCAATGGCATTTTGTAAGTATGTTCTTTGTAAGTGGTATTATATGGAAAAAAATCTCAGGGTTGCATACATTTGGGAACGCTGGGTTAATCTCTGGAGTGAGGCCTCTCTCAAGAGTCTTTAATGATGTGCCAGTGAGGTTAGTACTCTCTTACTGGAACAACATTTCCCTAACTTAAGTCCGCATGGCACTGACCCCTAGAGTATCTTGAGGGATTAGTGTCTTTCGAAATGTCTTCTGACAAGTATTACTCCCCTACTACCATTTCCATTCCTCTCATGAAACTGTGTTCTACATGGAGGGTAAAAAAATAGGTGTTTGTTAATATGCTTGTTACTAATCAACCCTAAGTTTTTCATGAGTAGGTTCCAAATAAAAATGCCTAATTGCAACTGTTGATATTTTAAGCAGGGGAGCCCCAATTTTAGCAAGTAACAGAATCACCTGGAGGGTTTGTTACCCTGAAGATTGCTCAGCCCCTCCCTGGCTCATTACGTCTGGGGTGGGGCCCGAGAGCACACATTTTGAAAAATTTCAGCGGCTATTGCTGCTGCTTCTCCAAGGACCATACTCTGAGAAACCATTGCTTTAAAATAAATGTTGAGATTTCTCAGAATATTTTCAGGGGAGAAAAATAGCCATGTCATTTTTTCGCTGGTGTCCTCTTTACCTTCATCCTCTTATTGAAAATCATTTGTTTTAATGTGCCCCCTTTCACAAGTCAGTAGCTCTCAGGAGCCGACAATGGAGTGTGAATTTTCACATGTGTTAAAATCCATGGTTGAATCTAAGGCCAAATCTCAGTTATCCTTTTCATTCTTTATAACCATTGCAATGAAGGCTGGTATGTTAGGTTCAGAATTCGCTTTGCTCTATGGTTTCTATTTTCCTTATGTTTCTTCTCTCTCCTTTCGTCATTCTACACATACCTACCCTTCTTGTAAAAAAGGGTATGATCAATGATTCCTGTATGAAAGTATTTTGCCAATTTTTAGACTTGAAGCACTTCTCTTATTTTTTTATATTCCGTTTGCTTATGGGGTAGTTATTAATCATGGCTTTTGCGTAAATAAAAACAGTGATGAGTTCCCAAATATTTTTGTCAATGACAGATTTCTGTAAAATCCATCAGAATACTCCATCACAGTATTCACATGTGCACTTACACGTACATACATAGTCATAACTAAAACACAAGTTTCACAACATAGTTCTTCATCGTAATATATAGAGTGTACTTGTATATATAGTTTAAACGCTTCCCTTAA
Organism: Panthera onca; assembly: GCF_046562875.1. Lineage (NCBI taxonomy): Eukaryota > Metazoa > Chordata > Mammalia > Carnivora > Felidae > Panthera > Panthera onca. The sequence goes on along the minus strand of NC_138340.1, from coordinate 86,350,892 downwards.
AAAAATGGTTTGTTGTAAAGTTGGTCCTAACCAACTTGAACGTTCATTTTAAAAATATTTTGGTTTATAGTACTTGTGAAATTGATTTCATTACCTAATGATAGATTGGACTGGGAGCTTTGGGCCCCAATTTTTTTAAAGACCGTATTGTTCATATGTATGTCTAAATATTTCCGGTGTTGAGAAAAAAAATTACACCTGTGTTTGTTAAAGTATCTCATACTAATGTGTTATTTGGTCATGTACATGTTCAGACCCGGATGGAAAGTTTGATACAGTTAGTTCTTTCTAAACCTGCTGACTTGATGTTGTTGGTACTTTCTACCAGGCTTCTTAGGGAATTTTCTGGTCATCCAATTAAGTCTTTCGTTGATTCTTTGCATCACTGCAGTGTGCAGCCAAAAAGAATCAAATGTGATTTGTTTTCATTTTGAGGAGATTACCTTTGGAATACGGAATACAGACTCTACTACTGAGTTGAAAATAGAAGTCCGAACTTAATTTAAAACCAGGGAAGAGTCTAAAACACCTATATTTGACCTGGAAAAAAAAAAATCTAACGCAATTAACAAAAACAGCAACAAAAAATGTTAGAGAGATACATTTTGGATAAATGAGTGAAATTCTCATTTTCCTGCCAGGGGAGGGCAATAAGGTAATTCAGTATCAAAAGCCTAGTTTGAGTAGAGAGAAAATTAATCTTCAAACTTAAATTTCTATGGGTTTTTCTTGCATCATTATCGATTGAACTTTACCTCCTACCTCAGGAGACAAAATGGTTGTAGTTAGGATTTAATTGTGCTTAGTTATAACAGATCTTTTCTAGTATACTTTATTTTTAAAACAAAAATTGATTGAACTGGAAAACCTGCAAAAATAAGGGAACATGATATAAAAGAATCCTTCATTGCTCCCTTTTTTGCAGATGTTTACCATAAGTTGTCAAACCAAGAATTACCCTCAACTGCATGATATAAATTTAGTAGCATAGACCGTGAACTATATATCAGTGGGTAATTTTAATTCAGTTATATTTAAAGGAATTTATCCTGTTCTGTAAATGCACATTTTAATACATACTGCATGTGAAAAAGCCCTCATCCCCTCAGGATGATCCTGAGTGACTCCAACATTGAGGAAATGAGAGAAGTTATATTTTAATGTGAATAATATAAAGATAAAGCTAATGTTAATACCTGAGTATAATTTGTGTGTCTCATGTCAGCATGGTACTATGTTTTACTTACTTTTGCAACGTTTTTTTCCAGCTGGATTCTTTTTATTGTGATGTATTTGACATATAACATATCAGTTTCAGCTGTACAACATAATTATTTGTATTTGTATTGCAAAATGAGTACAACATTAAGTCTGTGAGTTAGATGTCATCATCGTACTCTATTTTGAAATATTCCTGTAGATGTCTTTTTTTGGAAGATGATACTTTTGGCAAATGAAGACCTGAATGTGAGAGTATTTGTTATCTTAAGTTTAATATTCTTTTTATTGTCTATCTTTTCTGGTATAGCCTGAAAAAAATGAGAGTGAGCCAGGCAGCCAAAGGATAAAACCTGTTTTTATTGACGATGCTAATTTTGGACGACAGATATCCTATCAACATGCAGCGGTCCATATCCCCACTGACATCTATGAGGGCTGTAAGTAAAAGAACTTGAACAACTCTTGGAATACCATGCTCTTGTCTGTCCTTTGTATCTCCTGTTTGGGGGAGAAAAGGAACAAATTTTGTTGAGATGTCATTGAAGAGTCCGTGGTAAACTCTCTGTGAAAGAAGAAATGGGGTGTCCATTAGCAGTTTACGTTCAGAGAGCTGCACTATGTGAATATTTGTAGGAGAGTATGCATCCAGTGGGCATGTCCTTCTGCTTTGGTTGAATAGGTCATTGTGCCTTCCCAGGGGCCATGAAAACTGAAAACTAATAAATTTATTTTCTTAAAAATACAAACTATATAGCACAAATGTGCACAAATACAAATATACCTAGACAAACTGTAAAGGGAGATAGTGATACATTTTAGACCTGCCACTTCTCATCACATCATGTGTGTGTGTGTGTGTGTGTGTGTGTGTGTGTGTGTGTGTGTGTCTGTCTCCCTTACCCTAGGATATAGGTAAAAAATATCTCCCTCTCAGTACATGGTGGGCTCAAGATGAAACGAAATGCTAGGGAAAGACTAATGATAATAGAGAACCGGGAAATGGAAGACTTGCTTGAGAAGGCTTCCCCGAGAGAAAGGAAGGGCAGTAAGTTGCTTAGGAAAACACAGGGTAGGACGCTTGTACCCTGTATTAACAAGGGCAGAGCCTGAGTGAGAATGCTGACTACAAATCCTGCAAGTACAATCTGTATCTCTGAGGACCACCCATGACCCAGAAGGCGGGGCCTTTGTTCACTCCTAGTTCTGTTCCTCCATGTTCACCATTCTCTAACCAGTTTGTATTCTGCCTTCCCACATAAGTAAGTAGTAAGAAGAAAGGACCATTTGAGATTTTTAAAGCTGTGTTTCTTCTATTACCCTTTATTACAGAGGCTATAGACTGAATTGGGTATCCAGAACTCTCTGGGTTCCGACCAGATGGCCTAGTTCAAAGCTAAATTTTTGCAGTTTTTGGTTTTTTTTCCTTTGTAAATCCTTTAAATTTCAGGGCATTTTCTCACCTGTAAAATAGGGTAAAATGACTAAACTGATTTGAGGATAAAGTAAGTTCATACACTTGTTTTCATAATAGTGCCAACCTAGTAGTATAGTAAGTGATATGTAAATGTTTCTTGTTACTGTTTATTACAATTCAAGTTTATTTAAGCAGAGCGAATTAAGTACAGGGATTAATAATATAAGTTATAATTTATACTTTGGATTTCCTGTGAGATTATTGTTTAAAAGGGCATTTTAAATGCATGTAAGGTTCTTTTTGTAACATAAATTTCAACTTGATCAGATTATTCACTCTGTTTGTTTTTAATTTTTAAAGTACATATTGTTCCTATCAGTTGTTTGAAGATATTAAATGTATGACTTCTCTCTATTGATCATAGAAACAGAATTGTCTAGGTAGTTTCTGTTGTTACATGAGAATTAAACATAATCAGACTCCCTTACAATCCAGCACTATTAATTCTAAGTCCTTTTAGAAATTACCTGGGATTTAGGTTCACATACTTTTTTTTTAACTTCAACCATTATGTACTTTGTAAAAATAGTTTTCTAACTGTGTGCTTTTTAAAAGAAATATCTTGATCTTTGCAACTGTATTTTTATTTATTTATTTATTTATTTATTTATTTATTTATTTATTTTTATGTTTTACTGTATTTTTGAGAGGTGGGGAGGAGCAGAGAGAGAGAGACACAGAATGCAAAGCAGGCTCCAGGCTCTGAGCTGTCAGCATGGAGCCCGATGTGGGGCTCGAACTCACAAACCCTGAGATCTTGATCCGAGTCAAAGTCGGACACTTAACCGACTGAGCCACCCAGGTGCCCCATGACTGTATTTTGTAACTATTACAACTATTTAGACAGTATTTAGCTATATGATTGTGTTTCCCTTTTTTAAAAAATTACTTCATCTACCTTATTTCAAATTTTTTATCACCTATTGTTTGTTGGGTATGCCAACAAAATAATCTTACTTTAAGATTATATCTTTCTATTGAATTCATATTAGAAGAACACACTGGCTGGATATAGAACTTTTGAGTCACAATATTTTTCTGTCAGTTGTCTGTGGATATCATGGCACTGGTTTTTCTGACCTGTATTACTGTGTTGAAGAAACTTGAGGCCAACTTGAGTGTTTTCAGTTTGGTAGAAAGCTTTCATGATTGTGTTTCTATTTTGTTGTCTCCTATTTGGGGATTGCCTTCCTTATTCCTGAAAATCATTATCCATACCAAGAAGATACTCAAAGTCAGTGATTTTGTTTTTAATAATCTTTGTAACACTTTAAAATATGTATTAAATGAAAAACTTGCATGTGAAAGAAATTAACGCAAACACTACTATGACTGAAACAAATATGACATGAATAGAACCCTGCCTACTTAATTCCTTTTGGTCTTGAAGGGAAAGTCTTCTTTTTGTCCAGTTTCAGTAGTCAAGAGGGATTCTCTGAGCAAGTTCATAGATTGCTGCCATTCCCAAAGGAAAGAAAAATAAGGTTAACAGCATTGTGGTTTTAATCTCATGTGGATCTAGCAGTTTGGGGAAGTGGGATGCGTGTTTTGGGGAACTTTGCCTCACTCCTGATTCTATCCACTTCCCCCACGTTTGGTATGGTAGCCAGAGCCACTGGTCTGTTGCACAGCTCTTTGCAGTACATGGGCACCCTGGGCTAGTATAAGCTGGGAAGAGGAGGGCTTGAGCATACTTACTGATGTGCATGGCACAGGAGATGCCTCTATATGGCCTGGAACTTACTTCCTGCTCTGGATGACGCATGAGATACCATTTCAGATCCAGTATGGCATAGACTCACTATACGCCACTGAGTACTCAGTGGCTTTCTCATCCCATTTGCCATCCCTTCATATATAGAAAATGAGGCTCTTCATACTTTCTCCCACTTATATTCCTATGAAACAGTCCATTTTTTTCCACTCTGTAGAAAACTTCCTTGCAGTTCAGATTGTCTAATAGGGATTATTGAGAAATCCTCAAATTGTTCATTAAATACTCAAGGAAAGATATTTGTACTTTATACATTTTTAAAACAGTTTTTTTCCCCTCTAAAAATCGTATGCCATGGTGGCAAATTTTAATAAAGCATACTTATTTAACATACAAAATGGAAGCCGCCAGCACTCACACCTCTTGTAGCCAATCATAATTAACAGTTTGGGGCCATAGTCCTATTGAATACCTTGAAATGAAGAAACAAATCATCCAAATGAGATTTTCCACATTCCTTTTCAACTTGCTTTTTCTTCAACTTAGAGACTCTTGTTATACTATTAGAAGGCTGAAGATAAGAGAAAGCTTTCTCTTCAGGAGATTACCCAGAAAAATAAAGACAAAGTCACTTTCCTTAGTTTTTCAATGAGGTGATCTTTAAGAAATACGTGAAAAATATTTTTATCATTTTTCCATAGATAATTAGCACCTAATTCACCTGGCTAGTAAATTACCTTATGCATGCATTTTGTGAACAGGGGTCCAAGGACTCCACAGTTGCGTTGGCCTGGTTAAATACTAACAACCTATTTTTTGTTTGTTTGTTTTTTTGAGTTTAGTAGTTGGTTGATTCCATGCTTCCCTTTTAAAATGTATTCTCTAATTTATTTACTATAACTTTGTTAATTTTGAAGAAGGGGACCCTGAAGCACTCTTGAATGAAAGGTCATATTATTAAGAATGGGATCAGACTTCAAATAAAGTCTAATTCCAATCTTTATATTTTTAACTACTATGATAAATGAAATTCCTGATATTTTACTTTTGAGTTAATTTTAACTTTGTTACTTTGGGAGTAAGAATTGGGAGACAGAATTGTCCATTGGAGTTAAGATAATACGCTTTGCATGATAATCTTTACTTTCTTACTCTTCTATTTGAAATTTTGTTTTGTTTTGTTTTAGTTAAAGTCACGTAGTTTAAGTCTTCATCTCTTATATGCTGGAACAGACATGAAAAATGACACAAAGATTAACCATAATTTTTTTAAGAATATCGTGACATGGTACACCGTTTTTTGTTTTGTTTTTAGTATTCTACAAAAGAGGTTATAATTTTATTCATGTTTTCCTTTCCCATTTAGAATGAACTATTTGTACACATCTGTAGAAGATTATTTTAATTAGTCTCAGGGAATAAAACATACTTTGATTTTGAAAATAAGATAAAATATTTAAATAGGTGTTTTCAGAAATCCTAAGACCTATTTTGGAATATGTCATAATTAAAAAAAAAAAAAAAAAAAAAAAAAAGAAGCTCTGTCTTGCATTATTTGGTTAGTCTCATTTATCTTAATATTGGCTTCTCCTCCTTTGCTGAAATCTCATCAGGAAGACGCTGACCTTGCCTGGCCTGTAGTCTTTTAAAATTCATATCCCATGTTATGAACTGTGTGAGTAAATGACACAGGAGTAAAATCAGAAATGTCAACAAGATCTTGAAAATTTAATAATTACTGGGACTCTTCATGCAGCTCATCAGAACCTATCAGATTCACAGGATTGTTCTAGGTTTCTGAATTTAATAAATGTGAAAGCTTACTTTAATTGAAGGCTTAGCTGAAGGAAACAGCCACTTCTTTTACTAAGACAGTTGTGTGACTATATTCTCATAAGGAATCTTCTGTTCTAATTTCTCAAAGGCAATTACTTTTTAAAGTCCCAGGAATTGAAATGTGATTATCTTTGCTCATTGATATATTTAAAGTTTTAGAGTGGTACATTTAATTAGAACCATATCTGAAAGTGTTCACTTTTGAGAATTTCACTGGTTGGTACTTAGATTTTAGAGGGCATTGAAACCATACTTGATTTTCAGATCTAATTTATCTGTTGGGCTGGTAAAAACACAAACATAGAAACTAGGAAAAGAAGGACTATTTAGACAATGTGGTTTTAATCACAAAAATTTATTATTTTTTTAAATCATTTTAGATGCAAGTATAGGGAATGTCTTCATAGGATGCTCGATAGTCATTTATCAATAGAAATTCATATTTATTTATAAAATTATTACGGTTCTAAAAGACTATCCAATAACAGGGAACATAGTAACCGCCAAGATGCATAACATTTTCAGGCACTACATACTTTTGTCCTAATCTTACGTTGTCATGTAAGCAAAGAAATTACTTCCATTTTAGGAATTGAAAAATAAAGTTTTACCACTAAGGAGTATCCATTTTGATAAAAGAAGACACAATTTTAAGGAATTGTGTTGCCTTTTAAAGTCTCCTATGCGTTACTAATTATACTTGCTTTAAATTGAACTGCTTATAATGACTAATACTGGCATTGTAATGTATCTTTTTTAAAATATTGACAGAGAGTGAGTGAGTGAGTGAGTGTGTGTTTGTGTGTGTTGGGGAAGGGCAGAGAGAGAGAGAATCTCAAGCAGGCTCCCCACTATCAGTGCAGAGCCGGATGCAGGGCTCGAACTCATGAACTGTTAGATCATGACCTGTGCCGAAATCAAGAGTTGGACATTTAACTGACTGAGTGACACACGCTCCCCTGCAATTTATCTTGATGTTGATTTCTTTTATCTTTCAAAATATAGTTGCAGTATCTCAAATGATGCCAATATAAACATTGGAGGAAAAAGGTATCCTCCCTTTGCTGATAATTGTAGAACTAGCTTTTCACAATCTCTTATAAATCTTGACAACTAATCTCTGCCAAATATGGAGATTATGTAATTATAGAATGCTGATTAATAGTTTACATTGAATAGTTTACATTGTTTTAAACTCTTTTATAGATTTAGAAAGTTAATATTTTAATAGATTGGCATCCTCGGAATAAATAAGGCTGTCTGACTTCACAGCTCTGAGGGTTGTAAAGATGATGCATCCCACAACCCAAAAATATTCATAGAAAAATGACTCTAATACTGTAATATAATATAAAATAAGAAAGAAAATACAAAACAAAAAGAAAGATAAATTAACCTGCACTTACTTTGAAAACCTTCGTGGCTGGTGTGAGGGAAACAAAAGAGAGGAGGCTTGTTGGAAAGTTGTAGGACGACTTACACTATAATGGAATCACTGCTATGTTTTGGCTCAATGGAATCTTTTTCTGCATGGGGGCCACTGTATATGCTCACATGGATGGTGATTACAGTAGGGTATTAATGAACTCTTGTCATATACTGTATTCAATGTAACTGGCAATAAGGCAGCAGAGGAAAAGGTCTCTTATCTGTAGTCAGCCTGACCTAGAATGAAGCGAAACATTCATAAGCTTATTTTGGTATGGAAAAGCCAAGTGCTGTCTGTAGGTGCTTTGAAGTGACAAAAAATACATTAGGGTCAGTTGTGGGCACCTTCCAATGTTGTAAAACATCACTGATTTCTGCCACACCCCCACAGCCTGAACATGAGAGATGATCACCCACAATCCTGCAGTGAGAGAGAGAGAGAGAGAGAGAGAGAGAGAGAGAGAGAGAGAATCAGTTGTGATCATATGACGTTTGGCAAGACATTGCCGTATTGCATTGATACATTGCAAGACATCACTCTTTCATCAAGTTAAAATTTATTATACACGTTTGTTCATCTTGCAGAATACTCACAGAACAAGATACTCTCAATCCAAGTTTTTACTTTATAATAAAGTTTACTTATTTGTTTTGAAAGAGAAGGAGAGAGTGAGCTGGGGAGGGGCACAGAGAGAGGGGGGGAGAGAGAGAGAATTATAAGCAGGCTCCACACTATCAGTGCAGAGCCTGATGTGGGGCTTGAACTCACTAACTGCAAGATCATGACCTCAGCCAAAATTGAGTCAGACACTTAAATGAATGAGCCATCCAGGCACCCCTATAACAAAGTATTATAAAGTGTAAGAAAATGGATGGTGGTGACCCACATGGAGTCAGTGGTAGGCTAATTATAGAATAAATTGGAAACCTATTCAAGTTTCTGGCCAAAGATAATACTTCAGGCTGTATCCTTTCTATAAAACTTTTGAGGAATAAATGCTTGGAAGTTTAAAAAAGGTTACTAGAACACATTAATATATGAAAAGAGTATTAAACCATGTGACTGCTTATACAAAATAAAAATTGCACAAAAAAGAAGTAAAAAAAAAAAAAAGATAATAGTACAGTCTCATGAATAATTTTACATTCAAAAGAAAACATTTACCAAGTAGTGATGAAGAATAATGCATGATGACAAAATACATGGCTTAGATGTCTGATAGTGTTATATAATATATCAATTGATGCATATTAAGCATTCCATAAAGTCTTAGGCCTTTATTTATCTATCTGTCTATTTATTTATTTATTTACAATTTTGAAAGAGTGCGAATGGGGGAGAGATAATGAGGGGACAGAAGATCCGAAGCGCTGTGCTGACAGCAGTGAGCCCAACTTGGGGCTCACACTCACAAATGGTGAGATCACAACCTGAGCCAAAGTTGGATGCTCGACCACCTGAAACACCCAGGTGCCCCTTAGGCCTATTTTTATTAAAATGTAATCAAAATACCACTGCCAGCACCAAAAATTCTCCACATACTAGACATGGAAGTTATTTTCATAATTTTCCGAAACCTATCAACTGGAAGGTCATAGCAGACGTCAGTATATTATTAGTCTCTTTTAAGTTAAGAATAATGTAGGAATGGATGCCTGTCATCTTGGCTGCTATGTACAACATGACATTGGAGAGTGCACTCACCTCAGTAAGACAAGATTGGAGATAAGCTATAAATACTGGAAGTATACAGTCAAAATTGTGTAAGAATTTTAAGGGAAGGAACTTAAAAGCTTTTGAGGAAATGAAGTCTTATTTTAGTAAGAAGGCTACTTATAGATAATAGTAAGTCATTTCTTGATTATTAGCAATAATAAGAAAATATTATGAGAACTCTATCATAGTCCATATAAGACCATTAAAAATTTTAGATTATATCTGAAATCTAGACAATGAACATGAGAATATTTTTCAGCATATTTTTTCCAAAAAGAATGTACTTTGTATTAACATCCCATTATTTTTTCCAAGCTCATAATTTTTTTAGTGATTATTGTAATTGACTCAGATTTTATACGATTGGTGATTTTGATGATTATTCTCATTTAATCTAATTATTTTATATTAGTAGAAAAAATAGTTTGGGGGTGCCTGGGTGGCTCAGTTAAGCATCCGATTTTGGCTCAGGTCATTATCTCAGGGTTCATGAGTTTGAGCCCTGCATCAGGCTCTGTGCTGACAGCTTAGAGCCTGGAGCCTGCTACAGATTCTGTGTCTCCTGTCTGCCCCTCACCTATTTATGCGCGCTCGTTCTCGCTGTCTTTCTCAATAAATAAATAAATAAGCATTAAAATCATTAAAAAATGGTCTTAACCTTCAAATACCAGAATTCTAAACACTATGTGTAATCATGGGTAAGTGTAAAGTAAGCATTCATTTCACTGAGCTTCAGTTGTGATTCATGGACAAGAATACAGAGACTAAGAGAAGTGGATGCCTACCATTGAATTACTTGTTCAAATTCTTCATCTCAAAACAAAATAATATACTTCACTTGGTTATGGTGGGAATTATATGTGGCAAATAATGTTAGGAGTCTGTCAAATAGGAAATGCTTCCATATTCCTATGTTTAATATCCCAAAAGAGCAAAGTAATACAAAGCTGAATACAAAGGTATCATTTTTTTAGGGATTCAAATTATTAACATATGTTATCACTCTAAAGTATATCAGATTTAAGTTTTTATGATTAAAAATAATTTTAAGTTAATGTTTTAACTGTTAGAATCAATAATCACATATTAGAGATCAAAACAAGCTTTCAATTAATTAGTCTAAATTTTGTAGGATGGTAACTCATTCTTGTTAAAATTTCTGGTTAGTCTACCATGACCTGACTTGAGAGCATCCATATTGACCGTCCCCACCAAGATGAGATTTCTCAATGCACCCTAGTGCTCTGGTGATTAAGGACTGTAGAGAAATTACCATCACTTCTAATCTGTTGGGTTTTTTTTTCAGAGTTACTGCTTCAGAGGTGGTATTTATCACAAATTTAAATTTGTGTAAAGATAAAATAATACAGAATGTTTTTAGCAGTAATACGTGGTTTATTTTATGTTTTGTTTTAGCTAATTCATAAATATACATAATAATGTGTATATTAACGTAAAATGTATTTTTTCCTGCAATTCTGGAGGTTGCATCATTCCATACTCCAGAGTTGTGTGTTGAAAGACTACAAAAGTAAATGTTTTGAAAGAGCGGTCAGTAAAATGTTACTATGGTCATAATATAAATAAGTAGCTTTTGTTCCTTCTAAAATGTTCTTTCTCAGTCATGGAATCAGAAATCTGATAAGGATACCCCTAAAAAATATATTTCATTTTGTAACAAAGAAAACATCCATTGTAAAAAAGAAAAAAAAAAAAAAGATTAGCTTAGATAATTAGCCTTGGTCCTCATTAGGAGTAGAGCTTTGAAATCGTAAGTACTCCTTAAAAAAGACTTTTTGGGAAAAGTTTTCAATTAGCAATAATCGCGCCTCGGATAAACCTCATTGGCTACGATACTGCCACTGCGCAAAGCTTAAAAAAAGACTTTTTGAGGACATGCCTGAAGTACAAAATGTAGATTTCAGGATAGGGTAATTTGATCATATTTAATAAGTATGTCATAAGGAGACTCAGTTCCTTTCAGGTAGAGTTTGTACTCTATTGCCCTTTTCTCATGGTGTTTCTGAAATACATGTCTTTCATAGATAGTGATATAGTATTCAGTTTTCTGTTGGCAAAATGTAAATCACAGGTAAACCCAAAGGCCAAGCCTATAGTATTCTGATCGTACAAATACTAATCCTGTCACTCATTTAAGACTGTGGAGTAACAAAACAATTAGTAATAACAGTTACAGATTTTTTAAATTGCTATGGACTAAATTGTGTTACCCCAAAATTCATACGTTGATATCCTAACCCCCAACATGACTGTATATCAGATAGGGTCTGGTAGGAGGTAATGAAGGTAAGATGAGCCTTTTCCAGAGGGTGGGGCTCTAATCTTAGAGGATTGGTAGCCTTAGAAGAAGAGGTTCTTACATGCACACACAGGGAAAAGGTCATGTGAGGACATAAGAGAAGGTAGCTGTTTACAAGCTTGGAAACAATCCTTTCACAAGAAATCAAAAAGTCTATCACCTTGATCTTGGATTTCCCAGCCTCCAAAACTGTGAGACAATAAATTTCTCATTTAAGCCACCCAGCGGATGGTATTTTGTTATGGCCATCAGGGCTGACTTGAACACAAATTTATTTGCCAAGAAAAAACTGTGATTGTCTGAAACTCAGCATTTAAAAGAATAAATAAAACAAGCTACTCAGGGCTTAAAAGAATAAAAGAGATGCCATGAAAAAGTTAAGTTGGATATTTCACACTTTGTACTGAAATATAACGATTTAGAAATATTTGGCTGCTATATTTGGATTTACAGGGCCCCCCTTTTTTTCATTTTAATTCAGAATCGTGATTTCTGTACTTTCCCTTGAAACACTTATGCTCTGGAAACCAATTAATGTTCACCGAACTCCATAGAAAAATAGGCTTGATTGGAAAGACAATGAATTTGCAATTCTAAGCATCTCTAGCAACAATTAGATTGATCATGGCAAATTCCCTAAGTTATTTAGTGGATATGCAGGCTTTGTAGATATAAAGGTTGAAATTTATGGTTACTGAAGTGTGGTTTTGCTTGCTTTTTGTTTTGTCACATTTAAAAGAGAATATTGTAACAACCTGATTGTCTAGTCATTTGATCATGGTCCCCAGTGTCCAAGATGGTGCTGACAAATTGCTTTGTTTTTGTTTTTGTTTTTATCAGTCTGTGAAGATAATATTCTGCGCACACTACAAATGGATTAAATTTTGAACACTCTGTTCTTGGTTCAATTTGCAAAGCATCTCAGCCCCTTTATTGAACCTGAGGGATATTTTAACCCATAATGATATTTGGAATTTTAAAGTTCCTAGATCTCATTAAAAATAAAGTTGTAAATTAGCTCTCGAGATAACTTCTATTGCAAGGTTCACTCACTTCTTTAATATAAACCTATATAATAGTGGTTGTGTCCATATTACCTACCGTGTTATTGACAACTACTCATTATTTCCAGCAGAATTTTTCTGGCATGTTCTAAACAAAACTTAAGTAGTTTTACCCACTAGTTTCCATTTTATATGACTATATAATATCAGTGTCTCACGAGTGTATATTTTATTTAATTTACTTAATCTCTTTATTCAGAAAATTTTGTATGAATGACAAGTGGGCACAATACTTCAGATAAGATGTATAACTCACTTTGTTCTGTATGAATAATTTCATTGTACAAGTGTAACATGTAGTTTGTTGTGAAAATCTAACTTTATTTTGTTAGCCTTCTACCCTTTTTCAGTGAATGACTGTGGATAAAGGTGACTTTCCTGGTGACTTTATAATAATAAAGTGGCCTTGGTCACTTTAGGTCATAAACAGGTTTAAAACTTTCAATTCAGAAATGTAAATGTGTTTTCTCCCCTAATAGTCGAAATTCCGAATTTGACTTAGCATTTACTAACTCTTCTTCCTTACCCTAGATTACAGCTAATGAAAGCCTACCCTAGAAAAGGGGCTGAGAGGGTAGGGCATTTTCCAGCAGCTCTCTGAATTTAACATCCACTAGGTACAAACAAGGAAGGGAAGGGAAAGAAGAAGATGCTTGTTTCTGGCCTGGGTGGCTTAGGGCAGGGCTGGATAGATAATGGGTCTTGTAGATAATTTAAACTGACTCTGTTTTGGGAAGACATTTTATGGGTTATTGAGACATTTCTTCCTGGGTTCCTTTGACTCTGTAGACACACCTCTTTTATACAATGAGAAAACTTAGAGCTAGTTGCTTCCATAACCCTGAGAAGCATTTTAGATTTGCCTCCCCAGAATCACCTAAGGTACTGTAGGAGAATCCTACATACTTCATGCATGCCAGTCTTAGCAGATGTTACCAAGTCAGTCACAGTTTGGGCATACAGTGTTGGATAGTTCATAATGTTGTAGCGTATGTCTCTTGTACTGTATTTCATTACAAATTTTTTCTCCCGTTGGTATGTATTTGGCCAAATGAAAATCCTGTGGTTCTTAGGAGCTATATGAATAATGTTCTCTAAGTTCTCTCTGAGTACTTAGAAAATCGTTTAAAAATTTTTTTTGTCAACAAACATGGTTAATTTTGATACCGAATTAATGTATCCCATCCAATAAGGCTGGCACCCATGTTTAGATCACGTAAATCCCAGCACTCAGTCTAGCGTGCATGTACCTCACTAAGGAATATCCTAGATTTTCCCATAACTTATTTCAGAGCTGGTGTTTATTTCTCAGTGTCCTTTTTTAAGGGAGAGATATTATACAACATATTTGTTAAATGTCCTTAATTTGTATTTGTTTTTTTCACATTTTATTGTGATCTCTGTTAAAATAATGTGAATTTTTTGTTTATTAATGAACAGAATATCCAGGAGTTTGTGAAGTATTGTAAAGTGTACAATTATTGCTCCCCTTTTGCTTACTGTTTAGTGGGAACTACAAATAAAAATTCACTGTCTCTTTGTTTCTAAAAAGAAATTTGAGAAGCAACATAGAAGGAAGGCATGAAAAGATGTGGATACAATTCAGTTCCTCTGTAAATTTGATAGCTGGAAATCAGAAGTACTTGGCTAGCTTTTTATGATGGGTATAACCAGTGACAGGCCATTCAAAGGTTGAAGAAGAGAGATAATGAAATCTTAAATTAGAAAAGCTTTCCAAACAGACTGACAGTAGTGTTCACGGCAAATGAAAAAGGGATTGACAATTGGAGAGAAAATGGAGGTCTGGAATTTGAGATGAGAATTTTTTAATCATCTGGCATTTTGCTTCATGTATAAAATCTTAGCAGATTTCTCCCTAGATATAAAAAGGCATTTAAAAGATCTTTCTAAAATCCTATTAAAAAAGAAAGATTTTGAATGGATTAAAGATTCCAAGACTCTTTTGTCTCCAGATACAAAGATGATATTTTAAAAGTTAAGGGGCTATGAGCAACACAAGAATTGAGATTGGATTTAGTCAATACTTACTGTCAGTAGAGCAAACCAAGTCATAAACAATTTTAATTTAATGAATAATATATGAAACTTTTAGAAAAATATTCCTTAAGGTATATAGCATTGTAAAGGAAGTAGCAAAGTTCTTGCTATTTGGTTTATTCCCGTGTACGAGTTGTTTTTATTTTGTTTCTTGTGAATCATAGTAACTGGAAACTGAGAAGTTCCTTATTAGCTCCCATGGACACTTGGGGTCCTTTGTCGCATATTCTCCCAGTCTGGAACACAACTGAAGAAATATTTCATTACTACCCTTTCAGCCTATGAAGACCATTTGTTTCTCTACTTTGTTTATAATCACTGCCTATCGTTTGGAAATTAACAGCAGTGATTAGGTCAGGGGGGATATAGAACTTATGACCTTCCCCCGCCTCTCCCCCCCCCCCCCCCCCACTGCCAGGAGATTTACACAAAGATTTACACAGGAAGGCTTTATTATGAAAGAAGCTAATTTTGTATCTTTAATACTTGAAATGACTTGTCTATTGAATTTTTATGTTTTGTAAATCAGAGGGCATACTTGACCCATAGAAGAACAACCCCTTTCCAGAATCATCTAATTTTTTGACTTTTTTTTTCTTATCCGCTCCACCCTAAAGCGAAGAAACAAATGACAAGAAAATCTAGTGTTTAAATAATTTTTTAGTACATGTACGCCACCTTTTTCCATTTCTAATAGAAAGGTTAATGGAAGAAATCTTTTATTCTCTGTGTTTTTGTCATTTATTATTTGAAGTTTTTGTATTCTCAAATTTAAAATAACATCTTTCTTCTATAAAAACGTTTTCTCCTTTCTTTCTAAATGTAAACAACTTTTATGCAATAATTTTGCATATATATTAGTTATTTCTGGTATTTGGATCTTAAAATTCCTTTTTGTATTTAGCTTGAATTCAAGTTTTCTAGTCTAGGGAATAAAATACAATTACCATATTAAAAAACAGCCAAATTTTTCCATCACACTTATTTCTAAAGGATTTATAGCTGTTTGAAAAATAATTCCTGAAAGGGCCAAAATGTTTGTCATCAACTTAAAATATTATTCAGGATAAGGATCTTTAAAAATGTTTGAGAAATAGAAGCTTTTGTCAAGTATCTGATTGATAAAATTGAATGACAGCCCTCTATAATTTTAAAGACCATTCAGGTATTAGGTATATAATCATCTTATTGCAGAATGCTATTTATTTCAATTGTAGTGAAGTCACTGCTCATACTCACTTGTATTTTACTCTATTACAGTCTGTTTTATAAACCAAGTCCTACTGTTAAAATCATATAAGTCTAAATTTATTGTGTAGTATTTATTCTCATGAAAAATTTTGAAAGATTTCCAAAGTAGAAAAATTGAGGAAGAAATCCTCTAGTGGTGGAGTATGGGCCTTTGACAGAGATGGAAGATGATAGCAAAAAGAAAAAATTAAGAGGTAGGAAATGTTTAAAATTATGAGAGGAAAAGGACAATAGTCTAGTGAATGTTCAAATAAGCCATCTTTAAACACAAATATAATAAACTTGGCATTTGTGAGAATATTATAAAGCATATCATAGTACTTACCTCAAAGGACTGTTAAGAGAATGAAAAGAGAGCATATAAAATAAGTAGATCATTGTTAGATGATTTGTTAAAACAAAATCTATCTTGGGGCGCCTGGATGGCTCCATCACTTAAATTTCTGGTTCTTGTTTTTGGCTCAAGTCATGATCTCACAGTTGGTTAGATCAAGTGCTCTGACAGCATGGTGCCTGTTTGGGATTCTCTCTCCCTAACTCTCTGTCCCTCCCCCACTCATGCACAGGGTGCCTGTCTCCCTCTCTCTCTTTCACTCTCTCTCAAAATAAATAAGCTCAAGAAAACTATCCTGCTATATCAGCAGCCCTCATTTTCCTAGGAAAACAGGTATATATTATTTTAACCTTAATCTAATGGAAATACCATCACCAATAGAAGTTTTCAACATGGTATTGAGCACATATACACATCCTCTTTTTCAATCATTTTTTGAGTTAAAAGAAATCACTGTTTTAATATTTAAGAAAACAATCAATTGTAGAATTATTCTAATATCAGTGAACTAAGAATTCATCGATTAGTTTCTTTTTATAGCTCTTTGGTCAAAGTTATTACAGTATTGTGAGTAGCTTGTGAACATGAACTTCAACAAATTTCGAGATAGGTTTTAGTATTTTAATGAGTAGATTGTGAGCTGAAACTTTGAAAGTACATTTTCTTTGAAGAACATTGTTTTTTTTTGTTTTTTTTCTTTTCAAATTATGTAATTTCTTCAGGAATAGAATTTAGTGATTCATCACTTACATGTAACACCCAGTGCTCATCCCAACCAGTGTCCTTCTTAATGCCCCTCACCCCTTCAGCACTTCCCCACACCTAGCACCCCACCAGCAACCCTCATTTTTTTCCTCTGTATTGAAGAGTCTCTCATGGTTTGTCTCCCTCTATGTGAAGAATGTTGTTTTATTTATTTTCAATATGAAATTTATTGTCACATTGGTTTCCACACGACACCCAGTGCTCATCCCAACAGATGCCCTCCTCAATGCCCATCACCCACTTTCCCCTCCCACCCATCCCCCATCAACCCTCAGTTTATTCTCAGTTTTTTTTTTTTTTTTTTTTTTTTATTATTCTCAGTTTTTAAGAGTCTCTTATGGTTTGGCTCCCTCCCTCTCTCTCTTTTTTTTTTTTTTTTTTTTCCTTCCCCTACCCCATGGTCTTGTGGTTTATTTACACAATGGAATACTATTTGGCAATGAGAAAGAATGAAATATGGCCTTTTGTAGCAACGTGGATGGAACTGGAGAGTGTTATGCTAAGTGAAATAAGTGATACAGAGAAAGACAGATACCATATGTTTTCACTCTTATGTGGATCCTGAGAAACTTAACAGAAGAACATTGCTTTTAATTTGCAGTCTCCTTTTATGTAATAAATGATATATTCCAGAGTTCTGCAGGTTTCAATCTTTGAAGTTCAGTTGAGTTTACTAAACATACAATGATAAACAAAATATTTTGCTACCATAAGCCAATTCTAACGGAATGCGTAGAATTAACAATACATATCTCGGGATTGAGGTATATTTTACTCATAGGGTGTTAAATAGTTTCTATCTTTTCTCACTAACATTTATTTATTGTCTTTTTGATACTTGACATTCTGATTAGTGTGAGGTGATACCTTATTGTGGTTTTGATTTGAATTTCCCTGATGAGTAGCGATGTTGAACATCTTTTCATGGCTCTGTTGGCCATCTGCATGTCTTGTTTGGAAAAATGGCTATTTAGGTCTTCTGCATTTTAACTGGATTCTTTCTTTCTTTCTTTCTTTCTTTCTTTCTTTCTTTCTGATGTTATTGGGTGGTATGAGTTCTTTAAGTGTTTGGATATTATTTTCAAATATGATTTTCAAATAAGTTCTTGCATTCAGTAAAATGATGATTTCCTTCACGGTTCAGAAGCTTTTTAGTTTGATGTAGTCCTGTTTGTTTCTGCTTTTGTTGCTCTTGCCTTTGGAGTCAGATCCAAAAAATTGTTGCTGAGACCAATATCAAGCAGCTCACCGCCTGTGTATTCTTTTAGGAGTTTCATTAATTGAAATTTTACATTCAGGTCTTTAATTCATATTTTGAGTTAGTTTTTGTGTATTGTGTAAGATACTGGTTGTTTTATTCTTTTTGCATATAGCTATCTAGTATTTCCAACAGTATTTGCTTAAGAGCGATTCATTCCCCACTGTAAAATTTTACCTCCTTTACCATAAATTAATTGACCATATATGCTTGAGTTTATTGCTGGGCTCCCTCTTCTGTTCCATTAATCTTTGTGTATTTTTTTATGCACAAGCTTTTGTTTTTAAACACAAATTGTTGACATTGTCACATTTAGGAATAGCAGATAAAAGGGGAAGAAAGTGGGAGATTGATACTTTAATAGAATAAATATAAGAGAATTTCAGTTGAATCAAAGAAATGAAAAGCCTTTCCTTCAGATTGATTTGGAAGGCCAGAGAAACTAACAAATAATATAAAAGATTCTGGCTTCCATCAGTTTGATATGGAACACAAAGTGACAAGAAAGTATAGGCTTCTTTTAAAAAACATGAATAAGATTAATATCATAGAAAATACATTTCAGTAAGCCATCAGTGTCTATATCAGAATGGTAACTGTGTGTTTAAGATCAAATGGAGTTTATTACTTCTTAACCTGCGCCTAATTTGGGGTTTTATGAAATGGAAATTTAAAAAGTATTGATCCGTTTGTTACCTCCTGATAGGAAGTTTTACTGAAAGGTTGATTGAAATTTGGCTTTTTTGGAACAAAAATGTAATATGTTTCTAAGTAATTAAATCCCGCCACTCTTGCCTTCTGAGGAATAAGGGTGGTTGGCGTTCATGCATTCACAGCTGATGCAGATTTACATCATTTCTGGAAGTCAAAGGTTGTGAGTGAATTGCGGAAGAGAGCCACACAGTGATGGTGAGAAGAGCATGTTCGGCAATTTGAAGCGTCATTATAATACATGTACGACTCCTGTGGTAGAACTTGATGGTCGTACAAGCCCGTGTAATCATCAAGCCTCAGTCTCCTGAGGCTCAGTAAGTGTAAAGGCACAATAGATTACCTCATCATTCCAAGGGAGACAGAAGGGAAATTGCTTCTTCTCCCAGTGCACAGCGAGTCTTAGTTGAAGTGTTATACATACAAGAGGTGCAGCCATTGTATCCCTGCGTACTTGATTTAAGTGAATAACTATTTTTAAAAGCAACATTTAAAAAAAAAACTGGGTTAGAAGATAATAGGTTTTTATTGGTTTCAGTATCTTTACATTATCTCTTGATGGACTGTGAGGCATTCATTGATATGTCGAATTTGTATTTGGTGCATTTATTTAATGCAGATGTGAAAATCATACTTGAAAGGCACATTTTGCTTTTTTGGTAAATGAAAACAAGAGAGAATAAAGCCTTCTGCCCACTGATTATTTTAATGGGGAAAGATGTTCTTGTTTATCAGAGTTAGGTCCACGTTGTTTCCTTTTGGGAGTCTCTCTTTGCGAAGTAAAGCTTCTTTGATACTTAAGGACCAATAGAGCTTCTTGATGTCAATAACTAACTTCATTCAAACTGATGGTCTCATTGTTATTGAAACAGTGACTCCCCAATCTGATTCTTCCATGTAGATATCATAGCTAAGGTACAGATTCATTTCTCTATTTGCCTCCTGAATAACCCTTTTTAATGGTATCTCACAGGCACTGCCCCCCATTATGCTTAAAATTGAATGCATCATGCTTGTCCCCAAATATACCCCCTGACTTAATATTCATATCTTTGTAAATAGTGATATTTGGGCCCAAGACAGAAAGCCAGGACTCCTTTTTACCCTTTTCCCATCATGTCACTTTGATCTGCAGATTATTTCTCCTAATCATCTTTTAAATCTCCTTACAATTCCCCAGGTCCACCACTTTTTGTTTTTATTTATTTTTATTTTCATTTTTTGCTTTAGTCTATTGTTACTCCTCACTGGCTTGATGATACTAGCTTTCTATCTTATCTTCTCCATTTTCATCTGTCTTGCTTCCAATGCACAGTCTTCATAATAGCTTCTGAGGGAAGTATTAAGTGCCAATATGTTTATTTTGCACTTCAGCTTATAGGTCTCTATAATTCTCAGAATAAATATATTTTGTTGTTAGTGTTCTGGATCATCCTAGCAGTGTGTCCCTAATCCTATTCCTGCCACTGTTGTCCCACATGCCTCTTTCATTCAACCATTTTGAATAACATCCACCGCCTGGAATGCCTTTTTAAAAAAGAAAATAAAACAAAAACAAAAACAGACAAGACTTCTGTGTCCTTCACAGGGTATTCCCTGAATCAGCCACCCAGCCTTCCTACCACCTCTCCATTCCTCTTTTAAATCTTGTGTGCCACTTGGGGTGCCTGGGTGGCTCAGTCGTTTAAGCAACAGGTCATGATCTCACAGTTCATGGGTTTTAGCCCTGTGTCGGGCTCTGTGCTGACAGCTCATGGCCTGGATCCTGCTTCAGATTCTGTGTCTTCCCCTCTATCTGCCCCTGCCCTGCTCGTCCTCTGTCTCTCTCTCTCAAAACAAATAGAAAAAAAAAAAATCTGTGTGCCACCTGCTCCAGGAACTCTTGAGTGACCACCACACCCTCCTCTGAGTCTCTAAACATATACTTAGCTTCATAGGCAAGTTGGCTGTTGCTAGAGTCTGTGATGCAGAAGCAAATTTTGATCTAAGATGCTTTGATTTGTCTCTCTGTCTTCTCTATCAGATTTAGAGCAACTGGAGAAGAATTTTCACAATTTTTTTTTATTTTAATTCCAAAAGCCTAGTCAAGGTTTATTAATAAATGTTTTTTGAATGATTGAATACAGTGCTGGAATTAGACCTTCCCCTCTCTAGGATTTCATTTATTACAATAAAAGTGCCCAAATCATTTTTAATCTGTCATATATTCCTTTGTGCCTTATGTAATTGTTTGGATATTTTAGTGTTACAGGAAACTGTGAGTTTTTCTCCTTGAAACATCGTACTAGATCATAAAGCCATTCTATTGCCATCTGAATTTCCAACTTGTCAGTATCATTAGTATCTATTGTTTTCATAGAATGCTTTATGGAGAGTTCTTTGTCTTTCATGTCTCAGCTTAAAATATTTCTTCAGACCGAATATTACTCAAAGCCTGATGTAAAGTAGCCACCTACTCCGTCTCTATGACATCCCCGTTTTAATTATTTAAAGAGCACTAAACAACACTGATAGGTTATTACTTATTCAGGTTTACTGTGTGTCACTTCCCCTAGGATGTTAGAAGGCCTGACTGGATGACCCTGTAGCTCTGAAGAAAGTGTTGGCTAACTATAACCCACTGCCCTACTACTTATTTTTGTAAATAAAGTTATATCTATTTTTCTATTTTTATTTGAGTCTAGTTGACACGCAATATTAAATTAGTTTCAGGTGTACAACATAATGATTTGACCAGTTTATACATCGTTAGGTTCACTCTAGTGTACCTAACACTCTTCCATACCTCACTGTTATAATTTCATTGACTGTATTCATCATGCTGTGTTTTTTTATTCCCGTGACTTATTCATTCCATAATTGGGAGCTTATATCTCCCTCTGCCCTTCATCCAATTTTCCGAGTCCCCCTCTCCCTCCCTTCTGGGAGCCATTGGTTTGTTCTCTGTATTTATAAGTCTGATTACGTTTTTTGTTTATTGATTTATTTTTAGGTACTATTTTGGAGTGAAATCATAGGGTATTTGTCCTTCTCAGTCTGAATTAATTCATTTAGCATAATATCCTTTAGGTCCATCCATGTTGTCTCCAGTGACAAGATTGCATCCTTTTTTTTTTATAACTGTATAATACTCTATTATGTGTGTGTGTGTGTGTGTGTGTTTGTGTGTGTGTGTGTGTACCACATCTTATTTATCCATTTGTCTACTGGTGGACACTTAGGTTTTTTCCATATCTTGGCTACTATAAGTAATGCTGCAATAAACATGAGTGCATGTATCTTTTTGAATTAGTGTTACTAATTTTTTAAGGTAAATATCCAAAAGTGGAATTATTGGATCATATGGATTTCTATTTTTAATTTTTTGAGGGGTCTCCTATTGTTTTCTGTAGTCCCTATAGCAATTTAACATTCCTATCAACGGATACAATGCTTCCTTTCCTCCACATCTTCTTCAAAACTTGTTATTTCTTATCTTTTTTTAATTTTAGCCTTTTAAATTAAGTTTTATTGGAACACAGTCACATCCATTTGTTAATGTGTTGGCTCTGATTGCTTTTTCCCACAGTTTGAATGTGAGTAGTTGTGACAGAGACCGTGTAGGTCATAGACCTAAAAATATTTCCTATCTGGTCCTTCAGGAAGAAAATTTGCCAGCTTCTGCCCATGAGCTTCACTTAGTGCCTGACGCAGAATAGGATTTCACTAAGTGTTTGTTAGATGTGTTTGATAGAAAATCAGGTGATTAAGAAATGGAGCAGAAAAATTGGTAGATACTTAATAGAAACCTTCTTAGAAATATTGGTTGATTTAAAGGGCTTCCTAAAAACTGGGCTATGGTGTGATATTGGCTCTTCAAATCATCTATGTTAAAAGCAGTTGATCGATTACAGAACTTGAAGTGAAGCCAAAAAGAGGACCAGAATGATTGGACTCCTCCAGTTCAGATGATGATACCATTCACCTACCACTTGGGGTTAAAGGGAGAAAAAGGAATCATTGGATCATTTGTACCTGCTCAGAATGTAGCCTAATGAAGGATGAACTGAAATTGTTTTACCCTTTACTGAAAATTACCTCTAACTTAAAAAGGTGACCTAACACATGAGAATCACACATATTTGTTTACTGTTTCATTTATTTCTATTTTTGAGTAAACATGTTAGTCATTATTGGTCCCTGAATGCCTATTATGCATTAAACATAGCATCATTTTCATTTTCCTAACAACCCTAGATATCCTAGGTGTGGTTTTCTCCAGCCTCTACCTGCAAAACTGTAAATGTGCATTAAACACAAAATGGTCCCATCCTATTGGGACCACTGTATTCTAGGTATTGGAGGAAAAATAAATAACGTACAGTCTACCCTAGTAATGGACAGTATAATAGGCATGAAAATGAACAAAGATAGTGAAATGTGGGAAGCATGTGATAGAGGTCTATAGAAAAAGCTATAGGAGAGTGGGGAGATACACATTCTGCTAAATGAGAAGAAGGTGGGGTGGGAAAATCAATAAAGAGAAGGTGATGCTCTCTGTGTTAAGAGAAAAGGAAGAAGGTTGATGAGTGGCCATGGTAGATAAAGTCCTGAGAGAGAAGACAGTATGTGCAGTAACATGGGAGGGAGGCATCGGCACTGTTTCCTCTGAGAAAGGAACAACTCTCAATATAGCTTGGGCTTATGGCACATAGAAAAGCAATCAAAGGGGAAGTTGGGCGGCCTGGAAGAAGACCATCTAAGACCAGCTTTTATGGAGAACAGCTGAAGACTTTTCATTAGGGCGGGCATTTGCCAAGTAGAACACCGTGGCAACATTGGGAAGAATGGGTTAAAGTGAGCTAAAATTGGAAGCAGGGAGACTATTTGAAAGCTATTGCTAAAGTCCTAAGTGGGTATAGTCATAGAGTCAGAGAAGTTAAGAAATACCTAAAAGTTAGCACCAACAAGACCTGGTCATTTACTATCTTCGAATTCCATTTATCAGCTCAAAAACCTGTAAGCCATTTCTAATAGTTTATGTGCAAATTATTTGTTTTGATTAGGTGTTGAATCGTTTATATTTCATAGCTATGTCAGAATAACTTGTGGTTCTTCCCCAACTGGACTTTGATAAATTTAAACCCTTGTGGGATATTAAGCTATAAATGAAAACTTAAAACACATGACTTATTAAGATAGAAAAATAATTATTTATTTTTAAATTTTTTTTAACATTTATTTATTTTTGAGAGACAGAGAGAGACAGAGCATGAATGGGGGAGGGTCAGAGAGGAGACACAGAAACTGAAACAGGCTCCAGGCTCTGAGCTGTCAGCACAGAGCCTGATGTGGGGCTCGAACTCCCGGACTGCGAGATCATGACCTGAGCTGAAGTCGGCCGCTTAACCGACTGAGCCACCCAGGTGCCCCAATAATTATTTATTATTAAATTGTTTGCTGAGTAACACAGCAGCCAGGGCTGATAACTATGAATTTCATGTGTCAATAAGTATATCACGTACCTTAAAATCTGAAGCAATCATGCTCAGTACGTTGTAAGCATCTTGAAAGCTGGCAGTTGATGTATTTCATAAATGTCTGTTTGTATAAATAACAAAATACATACTACATGCTCTGTATGTATGCGCATAGGCACAATTCTCTATTCATGAGCAACCACAGACCCAAGGGTGTTAATCTCATGTCTTTAAAATGATCTTAGATTTCATTCACAACTGTGTAAGTAACAATCTAGCTTAGTGTCTTAGATATGTTTCGTTTTGTTTTATTTTCACTGTGAAGCAGTGCATGGTGTTTAAACCAAGGGATTTCTCCATTATAGCCAGCCAGTACTGCTTACTACGTTTCAGTGCATCTGATCTTTCCACCTTAAAATCACCAGGCAGCTTCTTTGTTCTAAAACTGGTTGACCCAAACCCTGAGGTACCAGGCAGCATGTGCCTCATTGACGGTATCACCCTATTCCCTAGGAACCTTGTTATCCTTCTTCTTCAACCGTATCTTGTTATTTCAGCTTCGATACTTTTTGATCCTTCTTAGTGAATTCAGCAGTCCAGATTTACATGGTAGACATTAAATTGTGTATGCAGTTAGACAGTCTAAGAGCAAAGGCCACGGAATTCCCATGTCTCATTTGGTCTGTAATTCTCAGCCGGAGTTTCCTTTCAGCTTTAACAGAACTGTGTATTCATAACTCCATACATACATGTGCATTTTTGCCTCTGGTGCGTATATTAGGTCTTTCATATTTTATTCTACCAGAATTCTAGTGTGTCTGGGCTATATTCAGCGCTGCATTCACCAATGTGGTTTGATTTCGGGACCACTGGGAATATCCCATTGTAAAAATTACCTCCTCACCAAAATCACATGGCACACTGAATTATATCATTAGATTTATGTTTTGTTTTTTTTTTTTCAGTTTGTATTCTCTTCTAATAATGCCAGTGGTTTTGGAAAAGTTAACACTGGTTTCTTCATGAGACTTTACAACAGGAAAGTGAAGTAGTGTCTTTGGCCATTCATTTGGGGTCGAGGTAAGAGAAAACGTGCCTTTAGGAAAGGGGAAAATATCAGGTTTTAATTCCTTATCTAGCATCTTACAGCTCCATCAGAATTGTTCCATCAAGATAGTTCTTAAAAAATATCTTTTGCATGCTGGATATTAAGAGCTAAATAAGATAATACTAATGATAAGGGCTGGTAATATTTATTGTGCAGTTACTAGGTGACAAACAGTGTTCTAAGTGCATGTAATCTTCAACACAGCTCCATGAGGCAGATGTGCTGATTATCCACATTGTACACGTGAGGAAGATGAGGTTTGCAAGAGGGGGAAACACTTTCCCAAGGTCAGGTAGTTTCTTCTGGCATCACAACATCAGGCCTATGAGTGGGAAGGCAGTCAGCAGGAATAGCCTGTGCCTACACTACCTTCATTTGTATACTCGATTCATAAATGGGAGTTTCAAGTGAAAGGGTACCACCAGGAACATAATCTATTATATGCATTAAAAAAAAAAAAAAAACAACTCAGTGTGAGGTCTTGTAGATTTGCTCTAAATTGCATTTTAATTCTCACATGGCTTCCAACTCCACTTGAATGGCCTCGGTTTATTTTTATTTTTTGTAAAACTCCCATACTTTGTTTCACTTTTAAAAGTTGAAATAAAAGATGTTTAGAGCGTTTTTAGTTATTTTCATGTGTTCAAAATTTAATAGGCTCTGTGCTTCCTGAAAGATAATACTAATATATAGAAACAAATATTTAACTTTTTTTTTTTTTTTTGCAATTTAAATTACAAATAGTTTAGTTTTTGATAAAAATACCTTTGGTGAAGTAATACCAATGAAAGCAAGTGGAATGTCTTCTTCAGGTAATTACTCTGAAGTTCCTGGTTTCTATTTACAAATTAATGCAGTGTTTCCAAAATTAAAATTAAAATATTTCAACCAAATGATTCAAATGAAGAGTATCTCATCATTCGAGAGTTTCTTAATAAATTAGAAGGAAGGTGGCTTCATTATGGAATCAACTGAATTACAGTCTAATTGCTGTATGTAAAAGAAATGTTGCTGTTCAAATAAAAGAAAATAACTGATAAGACTAAAATAATAAGCTGAGCTGTAAAAGAAAGCTTTCATCTGTGCAAAGCAGCTAAAAGACATATGCACCATACAAGTTGTGTGTTTTTATTTTTGTTGATGTTTGTTTATTTTTGAGAGAGAGCACAAGCAGGGAGGGGCAGGGAGAGGGAGACACAGAATCTGAAGTAGGCTGTCAGCACAGACCCCAATGCGGGGCTCCAACCCACAAACTGTGAGGTCATGACCTGAGCCAAAGTCAGACACTTAAATGACTGAGCCTCCCAGGCGCCCCACACCATAGAAGGTTTTAAACAGCTAAGGAGAGGATTGTAATCTTAGCCGTTTTTGACTGATTGCCTTTTACTCATAAACTTAATTGACAATCACATCAATCCTGCAGATTATCTAAGGATCCTTACTGCATTTGTGTGTTGTTTTGTTGTTGTTGTTGTTGTTGTTGTTGTTGTTGTTGTTTTAGATGAAAACAACAGAAGCATAAGGGGCTAAATGATTAGTTATAAGTAGCACGTTGTGCCAGCGATACAGGCTCTTGGCTACCAAAGATACTAATGGTTTATTTGGTTTCGATAATATTAGAAAAAAAAAGTTAAAATGCTTGAATGATGAAACAAAGTTTTTACCTTGTTTCCTCTACTTAGGATATTTCTTCAGCAAAATCCCTGGGTGCTTGCAAGAAAAATCTTACAAGTAATCACTGTTTTATTGAAAGTGACATTAAAATCCTTCAATTAATAAACATGACATTAGATCCTAGGGTCTTCCATTTTCCTTGCATTATTCTTATTTTGTCTAATGATCAGGTGGATTCTTCTGAGCTCCATCTAGGCCCGCCACAATGTGCAGATTTCATTAAAGGACTCCAACTGTGTTCTGGGCATTAGCCACGTGCTCAATCTATGGGAAACTAAAGAGAGGGAGCACGGCCAGAAATCTCAGTAATAGGGGCGTTAGAGAACTGACAAGGACAAGGGCCTTTTAATATTTGTACCAAACACATGGTGTTCGGAGTAAGGCTTATCTCTTCATCAGGGTCTACGTGTGCCATAGAGCCTTCTGTTGACCCATCCACAGTGGGAGATGGATTCTGGTGCCTGAGACGTGCTTAGAGAGAGGAGATTTGGTCTTCCAATCTCCCTGTACCTTATTAATCTTTCGTTTACACTGGGATTAGATGAGATTCCATTAGCCCAATCCACTGAAAAGATTCATTCATTTTAATATTTATGCACCCTGTCTAGTCCTTAAAGTGGATTCTTTTTGTGTGTGTGCTTAATTGGGTCAGTGGGTTTCTTATTAACATTTTTCTTTTTAGAGATGAAGTTGATGAATAAAATTAGTGACACCGGCTCAGCTCATCTATTAAATATAACTTGTAATGACTACTTTATGCACTACAGGATAAAATGAACAAATGTGACAGAGATACAATGAGTTTAGAATCACATAGTAAGTGTTGAATCATTAAGAGAAAAACAAAGCAAAACTGTAATTGGCTGTGAATGTATAAACACAGGAGGTGGGAAAGGATGATATTTAATGGCATTAAAAGGTAACTTTAAAATCCTCACTTCTTAAAGTGTGAGAATCAGACGTTACTTAGAATTTCTGAGACTAAAATGAAAACTTGTCCAACTCAAAGGGTCTCAAAATGTAGCCCAAAGTATTAACTTGATATCATGAAATACTATTTTTAAATTACCTTACCTCTCAACTTCGAAGACATTTTGTTTTGGCTTTTTGTTGACACCGTTCATCGTGAATATTGCTTTTTACATAGTGCATTGAATGTGTTGTGTTTATAGTTGTACTTGAGCAAGATTTCTAACCCTGGGTGGTGGTGTCATTTCGGGCTGGGTAGTTCTTTGTGCTGGGGTTATCTTGTGTGTGGTAGGAAATAAGCAGCCTCCCTGGCCTCTCCCTACTGCCTGCTGGTAGCCTCCCACATGTCACAACAATCAAAATGTCTCTAAGCGTAACTGAATATTCCTTGGGGAGGAGTATCACTCTGGATTGAGAAATACTGTGCTACAGAGGCATAGTTGTTTTTGTAATTTGTTCCGCATTTGAAATTGTAGATAATCAGAGCTCCACATATAATGAAAGCTTAGAAATCAATTGCTCAGAAACCATAAATTTTAGAATCTAACACAATGGAATGCTGTCTTTACAGCTCTCACTGTATTTTTTTGTCAAATTTAATACCTTTTCTGGGTTTTTCTTTTTTCTTTTTGTCATTTAAAAAGAAAATAATATTAGTATCTCACTCAAGGTGTCATTTTAAAAGTTAAATGACATGGTGCATAGAAAATGGTTAACACACCTGCTGTCACGCAGTAAAGGCTTAATAAATATTATTCACTTGGCAGTAGTTTAAATAAAAATGCCAATTTTATCTAAATGCCAGGCTATAATAGATCAGTTTTATTAAATGGAAATAGTATATTAAACATTTTGGCCAATTCTCTAGTTTAACTTATTTAACTGTAACATATCAAGCACTATTAAAAATAATTTTAGTATCTAGTTTGTTTCACTGCTTTAATAGCTACAGGTCTTATCAAAGACTTGTCAGAACTATCGTGTGTTATGTAAAACACATTTTTGCTACAGACTTATCAAAATTGTTTTATATTTGGAATAAATCATAACTGTTATGTTTTTATTTTGATAGCTTCTCTCTGCTTCATTTGGAAGATGTGGTTGACATTTATGGGCATTGTAAATAACCTTAAGGTTTTCCAATAGTCACGTAGTGCCTTCCAAGCACAGTGAGGCCCTGAACCCTGAGTAAATCAAGAAAATGTACTCAAATTGAAAAGGGAGCAATAGTGCAACACTTTGTGGGTTGAAATTGGCAGAGGAAAATGGCATTCAGAACTTGTCAATGACTCTGTAATCCATGTCATAAATAAGATGTAGATTTACCTCGTGTATCTTGGAAGAATTAGCAGGAAATGTAAGGTACTTCTTTTGTGCTGTTAGAAATTAGAGTTTTCTTTGTTCCGCCGAGAAGCCAGATTGAACAATAGGATATTCTACAAGAGAGAATTGCTGAACCCCAAGGCCGTGTTTTGAAAACTAAGTATAAGAAGAACAGAGATGTGTATTCTCAGCGTTCTGATTCAATTAGCAGGGAAATTCTGTCTTACCTTTCAGAGTAGAGGCCCCTGAGTCAAGGTTTGCTTTTCCAGCATTCACTGCTTCTAACAGCTTAGCCTTGCACATTATAAAAGACTTATTTTTTTGCAAAATCTAATATTCTAAAAGATAAAAATCTTCATTTCTGAAAAACAGACTTAGAATGAGGACTGATTTTACTCTTCAAGCAGCCATAAGACACTTAGTTAAGTTCCTTGGAAGGAGGATGAAGTTATGTTTGGCTAAGAAATATTTGGAGTTCTTTTAAAAAGATAATTTGTTATGAAATTCTTATATGAAACTTTTTTTTTTTTTTGGCTGCCAATTCATGTCTGTATTTCTGCAATTAAAATAAAAGTCTTTGCATTTTTATTTCTTGCCCTGGACATTCAAATAAAGATTATGACCTACAGAAAAGTAATTGCTTTTAAACGTCTTTGTAATATATAGTCACAAACCGAAACTGAAAGTCTGTTGAATTTTAGTGAGTCAGAATACCACAGTTACTTTTTGAGTATTGAGTCTTTCTGAGAATGAACAGTACACTTTCATATTCTTATTAAACAGTATTACTTGCTGAAAATGATATTCTGAAGAATTCGGACTCATTTTTTTCTTCATCATGGAAGGTTTAGATTTTGATAATGTGAAATGAAAAATCGAATAGTAACTTTTATGTTGTTGATTGCACTAGGCTTTCTACCCAGTGGTAGCCAGAAGAATTATTTAAAAACATCTTCCTAAATAACATCTACTTATAAATTTAAATAAGAGAAAGAAAAAAACATTGTGTATGTAATTATAATGGAGGTAGCAGGGAGAAGATAAAAGATTCAGGAGATGACATAAACTTGTTTTAGCATGGCCAATATCCTGCATTAGTTTCATTCTATCATCTGCAGATTACCCAGTTATTTCAGTATTGTTTATCCTGAATTACGCCAATAGTGTAGAAATGGAGACATGTTAGACACCTTAGTAATTCTGGAGAAGCTGTTGAATTTTACAAGTTTAAGCAGATCACTAGGAAACCAAAATAAGATATGTTTCTTAGTCAAATGTAATACTGTGAATCAGAAAAATATAGCCAAATAACCAAGAAAGATCTAAAATACCATTCATACTTTTTTGTTTGCTTTGATGGTTTACATATTTTTTTTTTTTACATTTTAACGTGTTCAATATAGTTAAAAAAATTAATTCCTAGTGCAACAGTTGATTTACTTTGTGATTTTGGTGTTTTGAGGCATTTGAACACTATAATTGAACGAGTGTCTCTCTAACGTTTTCTGATTAAAGACTAGAGATCCATACTCTCTCCATAGTATAAAAATCCCTTGAAGTAGAACTGTTGGATTAAAGACCAAGTGAATTTTGATAGACAGCTATAGCCAAACTCTTAATCTAAAGAGGTTGCACTAACTTTTCAATCCCATGACAGATCCTTTGAATTTTGGTTTCTTGCTGTGGTCGTTCAAGTATAGTTAATGAGTAATAGAATAATGATTGCACTCAAAAATCTTTATAAATGTACAAGGGCAAATGGAAGCATCTGTATCTTTAACTGGTATAAAACCTTGCACATGTGATAGGTATACAGTACCATTTCTGTCATATGAATGAAATTTAAAATCAGTTCGAACACCTATTATACAGAGTTTTGCTGTACTTAGCTTATTTGCAAATGCACAAGTTTTGAGAAAAATATTTAGAAATCTGCCTCAGTAATATCTTACCTGAAAAAGAATTTTCAGGTATATAAACAACAAATCTTAAGACCTATACCATAATAAGAATATTTCAGAGCTTGACTTTTCCCGTAAATACATAGAAGTGTAATTCACAATCAGCATATCAAAGCCTGGTACTTAGTAGTTGTTGTCAAATAAAACTAAGAAAAAAATTAGCAGCCTTAAAAAAAATAAAACTTTATTAAAAATAATAATTAGATATCACTTGCTTAATGGGAATTAAAGAGTCAAGGAAATTGAAGAGATAAGTTAGAATAGATTGGCAATTAATGAAGTGTATCTGGATCATAAATAAACATGATTATTTGTTCAGTAGAATATTACTGTAAAACTCATGAATGTTTAAAGAAAAGTACAATGTTCCTCTTTTTCTGTGCTGTTTTGTATATAACTATAAATATTCATGAATAGTATTAGTTCAGGTTATCTATGTGAATATAAATTTTTATATAACAGGCCACTTAATGTTCATTGGATCATGCTTTTGAATATGAATTCACCAGTATCTCACATGCACTATGGATCAGACCCAGCTCATGAATATTCACACACACAACTGATCTTTCTGCAAGTAATCACATCCATAAAGATGGAAATCTTGTTAGTTCTCAATAATGAGAAATGCATTAGGATGCTGGTCCCAGAACAATTTCACAATACCCTTGTTTTCATTTTTTTTTTTTTGTAAATGATAAACTTTAAAATATAAACACAGATGCTGTGCATCTTTCTAAATAGAAGCTTTTTTTTTTTCTTTTACCTTTACAAAATACCAGGCATGATTTAACCGTGACTGCATTTGCTTCCTTTATTTGCTGTGGTCACAGGGAAGAATAAGAGTTAAGCATTATCTCCAGTCCTTATCCCAAACTCATTTCCATTGTTTAGGCTTGGCTATAGATTCTCAAGTGCACGGTGGTGCAGTCTCCTGATCTGCTAGGGCCGTGGTACATATTTTACACATAAAGGAGGGGGAGGGGGATATGAGATGATGTATGTCATCTTTTTCTGTAAAGGGAACGTAATATTCAAAGCTAATTACATGTTTAATATGTTAGACATGAGATACTATGATCATGGAGGCCCATAATTATAAGTTATATGCTAAATCTCACATTATAATTATCTTTCATTATATGAGTGGCATATGTTTTAAAAGTTTTTTTTTAGTCTTTATTTATTTTTGAGAGAGAGAGATAGCATGTGAGCAGGGGAGGAGCAGAGAGAGAGTGAGACACAGAATGCGAAGCAGGCTCCAGGTTCTGAGCTGTCAGCACAGAACCCAATGCGGGACTCGAACTCATGAACCATGAGATCATGACCTGAGCCGAAGTCGGATGCTTAACCGACTGAGCCACCCAGGCACCCCAAATGGCATATGTTTTTAATACCTATCCAAGATCAGTCCGTAGTTATAAGTAAGAATCAAGATCTATGGCCTGGCCCTTATTAGCAACATCCTCTGATATTTAATTGAAGTAACCAGAAAAAAAGAATTATTGTTCATACAGGTAGTAGTAAAGCATCAGGTACTCCCTATTTCTAACACTGATGTATTGTCAAGTCCCTGAATGAATGTTTTTCTTTGTCAGAATCTATACGTTTGTTGCTATGGTATAAATACAGTTAATAAACTATGCTAAATGACCAACATCTTTTCTTTTCAATTTTAGTAACAGATCAAATTATGTTCGTTTATTATGGAGATTCATCAAGGATTGAGGGGAGGGTGGCGATCAAACTGTGCCCTTATGTGTTGTGTAGATTTCTTCAGAGCTGCTTCCAGGGGAGGAATGCCTTCCACCCCTTCTCTTCCAGGAGAGCTGCTCTGGCCTGCTTTATACATCACAGTGGTTCTCAACAGGGAGCAGTTTTGTTTGTATTCTGTTCTGACAGTGTCTGGAAGCCTGTTGCTTATCACCACTGGGGGTGTGGGCTGGGTGATACTGGCATCTACTGGGTAGAGGTCATAGGTGCTGCTAAACACCGGGCAAAGCACAGAATAGCTCCCCCAGCAAAGAATTACCAAGCCCCAAATGTCAATATGGCCTCCGTCATACAAAAGTTTGTTGCAGGAAATCATTCCATGTCTAAACTTGTTGGTAGCCACTGGATTAGAGTACTTTTAGAGGTAAAGTGATGAAAATATGTAGCATTATTTTGCAAATAAATGAAGACAGACTCAATTATTATAGATATGCCTTTTTCTTTTTGTTTCTCTTAGCAACAATCGTGCTAAATGAACTCAACTGGACAAGTGCCTTAGATGAAGTTTTCAAAAAAAATCGAGAAGAAGATCCTTCGTTGTTGTGGCAGGTGTTTGGCAGTGCCACAGGCCTGGCCCGATATTATCCAGGTAAGTGCTCAATGACTCAGGAGACATCAAATAAAATTGTAAGCACCAGACTTAATATTTCTTGAGAACACTCTGTTACCTTTAACAGTATTGTAAGAAAAAGATACCACCCTACTTTTATAAGGAAAGAGTGTTCTTCCTTGCATGGCTCTGTATCTACCCAAACCACTCTAAACCACAACACCTTAGGAAGAGCTGGAGCAGTTGGTACCCGGCCTCAGACCAGGCTGCAGTGACACCGTGAGCAGGGTCTGTGGACCTGGAACAAGAGGTTATCATGAATCCTGTAATAATTCTGGGATTCGGGTCCATCCCTCAGCATGGGCAGGGTGTTGAATTCCATGAGAGAATGGAATAGAATTTTTAGAAACTAATGAAATATTTCTTTCCAGATTTCAAGTCTGTGTTTTGTTTTCTTTTGTTTAGTGTTTCATTTGTTTTTTAGAGAGAGAGTGTGTGTGTGGGTGTGAGAGCACGAACAGGGAGAGGGGCAGAGAGAGGGGGAGACAGAGGATCCAAAGCAGGCTCTGTGCTGACAGGCTGACAGCAGCAAGCCCAGTGTAGGGCTCGAACTCAGAAACCATGAGATCGTGACCTGAGCTGAAGTCGGACGCTCAAACCATTGAGCCACCCAGGCACCCCTCAAGTTTGTGTTTTTATATGAGAAGTGTTGATGCTTTGCTATAATAAGTGAGTATGGATTTGTTAAAATGAGTATGACAGGAAAGAAAATGAAATTTCAAAGAAAATAGAACTACTCTAAGTGTCAAGTTGGAATACTTTTGAAGGTGTCTTAGTGATGACATATATTCAATGAAGATCAATATAGTTTACACATTAAAATGAATAAACTTTTTTTAATATCCTTTATTCTTACAAAGGCCGGTGAGGAGAAATAAACCTTTAACAAAAAGGAAAAGTTGATGACTAGTATAGATCTTGGGAACCTATTGAAAAGACTTTATTTATTTATTTATTTATTTATTTATTTATTTATTTTTTACGTTTATTTATTTTTGAGACAGAGAGAGACAGAGCATGAACGGGGGAGGGTCAGAGAGAGAGGGAGACACAGAATCTGAAACAGGCTCCAGGCTCTGAGCTGTCAGCACAGAGCCCGATGCGGGACTCGAACTCACGGACTGCGAGATCATGACCTGAGCCGAAGTCGGTCGCCCAACCGACTGAGCCACCCAGGCGCCCCGAAAAGACTTTAAATGAAATGTCTGTTGGTATTTTTAACTTTGCTGTTTAGAACAAGCTGAGAAGCACAAAATGCATTGTCTATCTCAACGTCATGGCCTGTCGTGGAATACATACTAGATAATTTGGCTTCAAACAATTGCAGTATATAGAGGACTTCTTCTTGAGACTTGAGTTTTCTAAATATCTTTAACAAATAGAATTATTCATAATAAAAGTTACCACAGTGAGAAGGGTGTGAAATAGAAATGAGCTAATCTCTAGCTTTGTGTGGCAATAACAACGAATAAAAGTATGTAGGCATCTTCAGACTGAATAGCACTCAAATTATGTGGTAGACATAGAACTTCTGCATGAATGAACATGGCAGATGGTAAGCTCGGTGATAGTTATTTCTTTTGTAGAAACCCAATGGACGAGGAGAGTCCTTGTTCTTTTTTCAAAGTTGAAGAAAATCATGAGTTAATAAAATGATATTAATATCTATGTAGTATTACCCCACAGGTTGTTAGAATAGAATTGTCTTGTTGCAGAAATGTTCAGTTTAATACAACCCGTCCTAATGCTCTTGAGTTAATTACTCATACATTAAATATCATGCATCAGTAGATTAGAAATTTTAGTATATAAGATCATAAAAATAAAGCAGCACTACTCATAAGCATACTAAGCCTGGTATAATAAACCTTAAAGTTATAACAGTTCTTACAAAACATTTTAAGTATTATTTTGAAATACAGTAGTGAGATACCTGATGACCTATTCAGTAATACATAAAAATAAGAACACATTTATCGTATAGCTTTTAAAATGTATTGCCTCATTACAAAATTCCATATATGAGCAATGGAGAGAAAGGTGGGAAAAGAGAGAAAATGAGCGTAATAATGGAAAACCAAGAGCCTGGTACCAGAGGAAAATTGATGATACTGAGAAGGAAAAAAGAGACAAAGCTTCTAAGAGAAATAGGAAGGGGAACTGGCCGGGGGCGGGGGGGGGGGGGGGCGCGGGGGGGCGGAGAGAGAGAATGCATAAGAAAGGAGAGAGAAAACCTAGGATCCAGAGGAGGAAGAGGGAAAAATATGTTGTGTTATGAGCACTTGTCAAAGATGGCTCTTTTTGTAGTAGTGGCTAACCTTTAACTTTACTAATTATCTTCTACATTCATTCATTTTATTATTTTTTTCAAGTTTAAAAAAATGTTTTAAATATTTATTTTTGAGAGAGCGAGAGACAGAGTGTGAGCGGGCAAGGGGCGGAGAGAAAGGGAGACGCAGAATCTGAAGCAGGCTCCGGGCTCTGAGCTGTCAGCACAGAGCCTGACACGGGGCTTGAACTCACAGACTGGGAGATCATGACCTGAGGCAAAGTCAGTCACTCAACCCACTGAGTCACCTAAGCACCTCTACATTCTTTCATTTTAAATGTAATCCAGGATAATAGCTTTAATTTTTTCTTACCCCTATTCAAACATTTTTAAATGTGTTGACATCTGTTTGCTTTACCTTGGAAAATATTTTTGAATATTTAGCTGAATCCTTGTGATTTCCCCCTATAATAATAGTTGTGGAAGCAATCCCCAGATCCCTTGCAGCACTTGGTTTCAAGCAAAGTTTGCCAGACAAGTTGGTTCACTCAGTGACTGATGGATTGAATTCATTTACCTGTTAGAGGAGGTTATTTTTTTTTTTAATTTTTTAATGTTTATTTTTGAGAGAGAGAGGGAGAGAGACAGAGCACGAGTGGGGTAGGAGCAAAAAGGGAGACACAAAATCCGAAACAGGCTCAGGCTCTGAGCTGTCAGCACAGAGCCCAATGTGGGGCTCAAACTCACAAACCATGAGATCGTGACCTGAGCCGAAGCCGGATGGCTCAACCGACTAAGCTACCCAGGCACCCCGTTAGAGGAGGTTATTTAAAATCGCTTTGTTGCCTACTATGAAATACACTTGACCTAACTGAAACTTTTGTGACTCTGTTCCTAAGTTCTTTTTATTTTCTTTTTTATTATCTGTTGGCATACAAAAAGCCATACACACACAATGGGTACATCTTGATGAGTCTGGAGATAAGTATACACCTCTGATATCGTCACTGTAATCAATATTATAAACCTATCCATCATCTCCAGAAGTCCCCCCCCCCTTATTTATTATTACAGTTTTTGTGATAAGAGGGTTGGCAAATTTTTAAGTGTATAACATAGTATTTTTAACTATAGATGTTATGCTGTACAGAAGATCTCTAGGATTTATTCATTTTAAATAACTGAAACTTTTAATACCTCCCCTTTGCCACTTGCCCCAGCCCCTGGCAACCACCATTCTGCTCTCCTTCTACAGCTTTACTCTTTTCGATTCCTCGTGTAAGAGTATCATCTAGTATTGGTCTTTCTGCGTCTGCCTTATTTCACTTAGTTTAATGTCCTCCAGGTTCATATGTGTTGTCACAACTGGCAGAATTCCTCCTTTTCTTTTTTTAAAGCCTGAATGACGTTTTTTAAATATTAGTTGTATAATAGAACCAAGTCTCTGTTATCAAGCACATTAAGACACTATTTTTTAAAAATGTTTATTTATTTATTTTGAGAGAGAGAGAGAGAGAGAGCATGTGCGTATGCACGTCCACAAGCCTGTGTGAGGGCGGGGGGGGGGGGGGGTGGCTGGGGAGGGACAGAAAGACAATCCAGGCTGTCAACAGAGCCTGATACGGGACTCAAGAGATCATGATGTGAGCCAAAATCAAGACTCAAAAGCTTAACTCACTGAGCCACCCAGGTGCCCCAAGACAATATTATAACTTAAAAGCAACCTAACGTATTTCGGTTGATGCTGACATGTTTTCAACACATTTAACGCTTTTTTCTGAGTGTAAAGACTATTTCTAAGTGAAGTGATTTTAAAAATTTCTTATTAAACCATCCTTTTTTCTCTGATTTTAGCTCTTACCATTTTGAAACAGGCCTGGGTAATGTAGAGTGGCTCATCCTGATGAGTGTCTGTTAAAGTAAAGGTCAAAATAGCCTTTTATATTGTTCATTATCTTACTATGAATGGAAATAGAATATATGTTACTTTTACTTAATTGGATTCTTATATAACAAGACTTGTACCTCAGACTTACATCTCCCTAGTAGCTGTGAGATACTGATTGGATCTTCTAAATGTTCTCAGCCTTTATCATCAAATCTGAAAAATATGAACACCGACTCCTCATTTTATTCCCTGAAGGTTGTTGTCAATGAGATAATAAACTGTAAAGTACTTTGGAAGTACAAAACAGTAGGCATTTTCATGAGATTGAATATCAGTTAGAATAATTTGCCTAAATTCATTTTTCTCTTCATGTGAGAAATTGAAGGACATGATTGAGATTACAGTGAGTTGACAAGGAAGGTGAAATAGAAATATGGAAGGCGTTGTAAACAAATGACTAAGCAAAAGTATCTCGCAGTAACCTCACGTGGTGGAATTGGTCTGAAAATGAAGGTTTAGCCTATGACCTTAGTTAAGTCACTTCTCAGTAGGGTTTCCAGGTAAAATAAAAATTGCCCAGTTAATTTTGAACTTCGTATAAACAACAAAGAATTTTTTAGTATAGGTGTGCAATATTTGGGAAGTATTTGCACTAGAAACGTATCTGATCTTTATTGAAACTCAGATTTAACTGGGTGTCCTATATTTTTTTTAACTAAATCCATCAACCCTCTGTCTCGGGCTTCGAGTCTCTACACTGGTAAGATGAAAAAATCAGCTTCCACGCTATGTTGCAGAACTGTGAGGATCAGACAAGATCTATTTCATATGTATATATTTAGCTCTTTTTCAAATGTTTATTTATCTTGGGGAGAGAGAGAGAGAGCAATTGCGAGCAGGGGAGGGGCAGAGAGAGAGGGACACACAGAATCCCCAGCAGGGTCCAGGCTCCGAGCTGTCAGCAAGGAGCCAGACGTGGGGCCCAAATTCACAAGCCGTGAGGTCATGACCTGAGCCAAAGTCAGACGCTTAACTGACTGAGCCACCTAGGCACCCTTTCCTATATTAATCTAAGTGTGGGAATTTTATATTTGTAAAAAAAATGTGTCAACTATCTTTTTTTACAAATTTTTGCCACAATTATTGGAAATAATGTGTTATTATAATAGTAATTGAAAATAAAGCAATTATTGAAAATAATTCAGATACTAGGATCCTCTGATTCACAATAGAGTCTAAAAAAATTCTCTTGTTCAGTATTAAGATGTAGTTTAGAGCAGAGCTACTTGGTGTGAGAGGGTTAAGCAAGTACATTCTACCAGTAGCCAGGGAATAACACTTCTATCACTTGATGTGGTGGTCACCTTTGCAAAACACCCACAGACTTCAGCAAAAAGACAGGAGCACAATAAAGTATAAATGTAGAATTGTTAAAAGAGGAAAATAATTAAGTATGCTTTTTAGCAAATTGCCTACATATAGGAGAAAGTCAGTGATGGTCAGCTAGTCTCATTAGTCCTACTCATCAGGTTATTTAAATGACATGGAAAAACTACTGGCTCCAAATAAGGAACTTTCTAGAGCTGGCATAATATAAAGGCACCTCTGTAGTTCTGAAAAGTAGTTTGGTTAGTAGTTAGTGGAGGGTTGAACTCGGACATCTGTCCTTGAACTGAACATCCATAAATTCTGTTTTCTAATTTGGTTGATGTGTATGGAAATAAACTAAGACTGATTCTGTGTATCTTTTTTCTTCTCTTCCTTCTCCTACTCTCACTCCTCCACCCCCTCCCTTCCTCCTCTTTCATGTCTCCAACGGAGAAGGTAGATAAGCTGTGTAATCATATGAGGAGCACTATACTAGGTGAATCTCTCTCACTCCATTTGTGTGAAAAGTGCCATCAGCCTCGTTGTGTACTTTGGCTAAGTCATGTTATGTCTCTGAGCCTATTTCTTCACCAGTTACTTGGGATGGTTGAAGGTGATTTCCAGTGCAGACACTAACATTATCTCCTTATCTGTTGAGGCCTTTGGCATTTGCTAAGTCCACAGTCTTTGTTCTGTGGGGTAAAAAGAGTGACTTGACCTAGTCGTACAACTAGCTTCTTGGCATAGCTGAAGCCACCCATGTCTAGTGACATCTTCACTGAGTATGTGCTCACTGGCAAATCAGCTTAATTCATGAGTGCTTTCCTTTAAAAGTTCTTAATTGATTTGGATAAATTAACTTTAAAGCTAATAAACTGCTTTCAAGAGCTTTCAACGTTGTGAATTTTTACCCATCATAAAAACGTAGGTACAAATTATTCATTTACCTGTTAATATCTCCTGAAATTGTTCTAATTCCTGATGTAAGTGGGATTGTAATTAGGAGTTAGTGGCTCACTGAAATGCCAATGGAGGCAATACTTACTCTTTTTTTTTTTTTTTAAGATAATTCGTTGTATTTGCAAAAAAAAAAAAAAAAAAAAAAAGAGAGAGAAACTAAAAATCTACTCATTTGGGGGCGCCTGAGTGGCTCAGTCAGTCGGGCATCTGACTTTGGCTCAGGTCATGATTTTGCAGTTCACAAGTTCGAGCCCCGCATCCGGCTCTGTGCTGACAGCTCAGAGCCTGGAACCTGCTTCAGATTCTTTCTCTCCCTCTCTGTCTGCTCCTTCCCCCGCTCATGCTCTCTCTGTCTCTCTCTCTCAGAAATAAATGAACATTAAAAATTTTTTTTTTTTAAAAATCCACTCATTTTCATATGACATTTTCTTAATGTCTTATTAAACACATGTTCTTTCTCTTCCCTCCATCATTTGTTCACAGCAAAACCATGGAATTACAGTAATGGGACCTATTATAGGTTCAGTTCGTGTTAAATATACCTCTGGGAGAAGACTCATTGTTGTTATATCTGCATAGATTTTTGCCAGAATGTAATGCAAAAGAACTTGTATATGAAGTATATGGATAGTCAGTTGTCCCTGCGTTGCTTACTACTTTGAGAAAAATAGCTCAAAAATATTTTAAGCATCAAATACCAGCTGACAGTGTAGTCCAAATAATACTTGTTTTCTTTTTGGTTAATTGTGAAGGTGGCATTTGATAGGTTTCTGGCCAATTTGAGGAAAATGGGATAGCATTGGAGCCTTGACATTTATAGTATTTATAGAAGTCCTCCTTTCCGTGAGCAATTATCTTTTTCAAAAATGCCTATTTTTTTTTTTACTTTTTTACTTTGATATTTGTGAATGGATGTAGGGTTTAACTAAATGTATTATGTTTGCTGATGACTATATAAACAAACTTTAAATGTTTATTTATTTTTGACAGAGCGCACCCGCGTGTGCACAAGTGGGGGGCGGGGCAGAGAGAGAGAGGGAGACACAGAATCTGAATGCGACTCCAGGCTGATGGCTCAGAGCCTGACGAGGGACTGGAGCCCATGAACCAGGAGAACATGACCTGAACTGAGGTCAGATGCTTAACCGACTGAGCTACCCAGGCACCTCTGTATAAACAAATTTTAAATGGAAGTGACTACACTATTTTTTTTTTTTCATGCTAATAGTTATTAAAATCCAGTGTATGAGGAATATAACCAACTACAAAAAAAATTTGATTTTACACTATGGAAGTTTTTTTTTTACTTAAATCAGAGAGTATCAGTTGTATAGATGGGGGCTGATAGGGAAGCTTCACAAATAAGGGGTCCACATTCCTGCTTTAATTCTCTGTCATCGGAATATGGCCTCAGCCTCAGGCCCACCAGTGTTAATTGTGCTTTTTTTTAAGGGACAATGTTTAATGTTTTCTTTCTTCCTTTTTTTCTTTCTTTCTTTCTTTCTTTCTTTCTTTCTTTCTTTCTTTCTTTCTTTCTTTTTTTTTTTTTAGAGAGAGCCCCCAAGCAGGCTCCACATTGTCAGCACAGAGGTCCCATGCAGGGCTCAAACTCACATACTGTGTGATCATGACCTGAGACAAAATCAAGAGTTGGACACTTAACTGACTGAGCCACCCAGGTGCCCCCTCCCTCTTTTTAGTTGTACTTGCTGGACTTTACATAGAACCTTTCCCCTTCTGGGACGTTGGCCAGAATTCATTGGTCTCAAGGATACACTTACCTTCAATATGGTCATGTAGGCAGCTAAAAAGCAGAAGCTGTACAAGGTAAGAAAGGAAAAGGTACTGGGGACAAAAACATTTCTGATGTGGTTACTCTTTGCAAATGTGTGTTTTAAAAGACTGAGTTGTTTCTGATCTGTAGGAAGTTTTAATTCAACTAGGAAGTCAAAATTTATACATCTTGAAATTTCGATTACAATACAAATCATTAAATGATTAAATGCCAAATAAATTAGAGCAGCTGTAACAATAGATTGCCTGTAGGAGTTCAGAAAAAGACAAGGTAATTATTGACTAGAGTTATGGACTAGGTTTGAACGTAGTATGAACTACGTACTGAAAAATCAAGTTGAAGAAGACAAGGCAAAGGCTAATTAGAAGGAAAAAAGACACAAAGTGAAAAACAAGGAAATGAACAAGTGTTGTCAGAGGCTAGCAAGCCTAGTTAATCTAATAGTTTGTCACAGAAGAAGAATGATATTAAATCAAAAGGTTTATTAATGGCAAATTATGTGGCCCTGAATGTCAGAATAGTTTGTCTAGGATTTAATGTGTGGGAAAATAGCAGAGACATTGTGAGCAGTGGAATGCTATAGGTAAAGCAGTGTTTATTCTGATTGGAAAGAGAAACACTTAGTTTTTTGTGGTGAGAACATTGAAGATGCAGTTTCTTAGTGACTTCCAAGTATATAATATTATTATCTATAATCACCATTCTGTACATTAGATCCCCAGAATTTCTTCATCTTCTTATTGGAAATTTGACCCTTTGACCAACATCTCCCCATTTTTCCTGCCACTCCCCCCTCCCAAGACTCTGGCAATTCTCTCTGTGAGCTTGGCTTCTTCACATATAAATGAGATCATATAGTATTTGTCTTTCTTTGTATGAATTTTTTCACTTAGCATAACACCATCATACAAGTGTATCAAAATACCACATTGTTGTCTCTGAATTATATGTCAATAAAAAAGAATAAATGAGTTTAGTGGTGAACATAAGGTGTAAGTTGACTATAATTTTTAGTTTGAGTGGAGGTGAGAACGTTGGCACAGGGTGCTGAAATAAAATACCACAAGTATTTTTATTTGGGGAGTACAGTGGTAAGTTTGATTTAGAACTGTAAAATACAGGTGCACACACACACAAATATTGTGAAATTCTTGGGGCACCTAGGTGGCTTAGTCTTTTAAGGGTCTAACTCTTGATTTCAGCTCAGGTCATGATCTCAGTTTCATGAGATCGAGGCCTGTGTCCTTGCTGACAGCTAACAGCTCAGAGCCTGCTTTGGATTCTCTCTCTCTCTCTCTCTCTCTCTCTCTCTCTCTCTCTGCTCCTCTCCTGCTCATGCTGCCTGCTCTCTCTCAAAATGAATAAAAATAAACTTAAGAAAAATACTATTTTGAAATTCTCAAATGACCCCCATTTATAGAGATGATTCAGTAGCCTTATTTTTGTTGCCTTTTGTACAACCTCATCTCGTAACTAAAACTGTCTTATTTTTCACAGATACGGGTTGTAATACTTTTTCGCTTTGTAATCACCTATGGATCCAGTCATGCTTAAATTCATTAAGTGATTTGTTTTATTGTTGACAGGAAAGAGTGGTTAAATAAGATGCTAATATGAAAATGGAGACTGATTGGATGTGGACAACACTACATATGGAATGTGTGAATAAGTATTGCTAAAAAGCTTCAGTTCTTTTTAACTTCTAAAAGATCTCTCTCATTCTGTTCCTTTTTCTTTTAAATTCCTATACCTTATGCCTTCCATTTTCATACACATAGAAACATCTTTGCTACGTAATTCATTTTATGTTCACTCTATTTTATTGAGAAAAATTAACATATTTGTCAAAAATTCACATACTTTTTTAAGCACTTCTCTTAGGTGTACCAAATTAAAAAAAAAAAAAAAGCTTAAAATACATCACCAACATTAAGATTTTTGATTTACATAAACAGGCAACTTGTTCTTGTAGAATCGTGATTTATTTTTTTATTTTATAAATATATCAATATGACCCAATTGGATTTGTTAAGCTTACAAAATGGGAAACTTTTTCTCCATCCAAGTTCACATTTTTCTGTATGTAGTACATATCTGAAATCATTTTCCAGTAACTCCTGATGTTTTTCTCGATAGAGCTTACTGTTTTCGAGCGAATTTCTGAGCTATAGCTAATAACTACTGTTGGGACAGCTAAATGATTAAGTCTTTGTGTACC
The DNA here is from genome assembly GCF_046562875.1 of Panthera onca. Lineage (NCBI taxonomy): Eukaryota > Metazoa > Chordata > Mammalia > Carnivora > Felidae > Panthera > Panthera onca. The sequence continues at coordinate 86,306,366 of NC_138340.1, read as the reverse complement.
ATTTACTTTCTTGAATATTCCACTTCCACCTCTTAATTTGTCCTTGCTCTCTGCTGCTCCTGCTGACAAATAGTCCTTTATGTTAAATGAAAATGTTTTATGTAGGTTACCTGGCATCTGTAGAATTACCAGCAAAAATCACTTTGTAATGAGTGCTTTTATTTTTAAAACTACAGTGACTTATCCTTGGCTATAATACATTGTATCTGTATGTGAGCTGACGCTGGCTGTCTCTAAGTGAGAGAAATGTCCTGGGCATATTGCCGTGGTGACATCAAAGGCACACTGAAGCCAAAATAGTGATACCATCTGAACGTCAAGTCTCATTGCTCAGAAACTAAATTAAAATCCTAAACTGTTTCATTAATGAATCAATACAGTCAAATATGGGTTGGAAGGGGAAAACGTGGTGAGAACAAGCAAGAGTCCTGTTTCTGAAGAAATAAGGTATCCTAAGAATTCACATACTAAAAACAGTGGATTTTGCTCTGGAGGACCTCACAGGTGAGAGAGAAAGTTACAAACATGTTAAATTAAAATGCATTGCAAAGAGATAGCTGATAAATTTTTGAACAAGTTATCTGGATCATTCAAAGACGCTAACCCAATCTCCGGGTCCAGTTTTACTTACGACGCAGTTGAGTCTTGATCATGCACTGTTTGGTTGCCCTTTTTTCTCCTTTTGTGTGTTTAATTTTTATTTTAGTTTCTACAGTCTACCTCTTCATTCTCTTTGGGCTTTGATGCTAGAACTTCATCTCTGGTCATGTGCGTCTTATCAATCATTTAAAACAGAATATAAGCACCGCCTTTCACATGAAGGCTTTCCCAAAAGCCATCTTTCTTTACTTTGTTCTCTCAGAGAACTTGGTTTTTGTCTATATTATAACAGCTATTAAATTTTGTCTTACTTCGGAATTTATTTTGCATGTGTTTTAAAAGGTATTGCGGTGCCAGTAATAGAGGTGGCTGTGTGGGTAGGTGTCTACTCCCCACATCACCCAACACAGAGCCTTGTGTATCATGAATAGTATTTGTGAAATTAAGCTGGATAAACAGGTTGAGAGGACAGGTACTAGGACTGAAAAACAAGAGTCAGAATAGAATTTAAGAGACTTTAGTTTCTAAATAAAATGAAACAAAGACAAAAGACAGATGGAAAGTGCCAGAAGCATAGTGTTGCAATTATCCAGGCCCCTGCCTGTACACCTTTCTCACCCTACTGTCTTAACCTAAGCCAGTGTTCTATAAAGGGTTTCTGGGGTGACCTCACATAGTCAGTTTTTAGATTCCCAGCAAATTTTATTGACAGCAGCCTGCATCATTGGGGAGGGAGTAGGATGGGGAAATGGTATGACATTTCGAGCTGTAGTCCTAGGAATGTGTTTGTAAGCAGTTAAAATCTAAGCACATCATAAAATAATCTATTTTATTTTTTAAAAGAGATTGTTTATTCTTTTTTTTTTTTTTTTTTTTTATTAGAGAATGAGAGCAGGGAGAGGTGGGGAGAGAGAGAGAGAGAGAGAGAGAGAGAGAGAGAGAGAGAATCTCAAGTAGGCTCCACGCTGAGCTCAATCCCATGACCCTTGGGATCATGATCTGAACTGAAATCACAAGTCAAACACTCAACCAACTGAGCCACCCAGGCACCTCTATAATAATCTATTTTAAAAATCCCTCTATAATAAGCACGTCCAGGGACTCAGTGATACTGTTTTTCTGATATCCACAGTGGATTGCTTATTACATGCCAACTCAATTCTAAGTGTGGGTGTGTGTGTATCATTGAATCTTAACTCTAACCCTTGGAAGTGGGAAATAGGAATTATTCTCATTTTATTGACAACAGGTTAAGTACTTTAGCCAGTGAAAAATCTAGGTAGACTAGCTCCGAAACTCATTTGTGAAGTTCTACATTAGGCTGTTTCCAATCAGCCAAGGCTATTTTAAAGAGAAGAGAAGAGGATGAACTCTTCCTCTGAGTGTTGACTCAATTGGAGTGATTACTTTCTGGTCTTACTTTCTGCCTGTCCTTCCCCGTGGTGGCTCTTTGCCATAAAGCTTCAGTCATTCAGCATTTGAAAACTTTATCTGGGCATGACCACTGACTGGGGACCAGTCACTTTTCAAAAACATGTGTACCCCAAAATACAGCATTAATACATGAATGATAAAACCAAAATTAACTGGTTTCTAGTAATATAAATATTATAAAGCTATAAGCAGTGTCCCCAAAGGCAAAATGATGCTCTCCTAAGAAGATAGAGGAATGTAAGAAAAAACAGTGCAAGTTTCAAACACTCTATGAAGCTTTTACTTCCCATATGTTCTCCAGGCTTTAAAACTTGACTCAGGTCTGGGGCACCTGGGTGGCTCATTCAGTTCACCGTCTGCACTGTCAGCACGGAGGATGCTTGGGAATCAATCAGTACCTCTCTCTCTCTCCCTATCTCTCTAAATAAATAAATCAATAAATACTCTCAAAAATAAAACAAAAACTTGACTCAGGTCTGTGTAACCAGGAAAAGTTCTAACCAGTCACATGATTGATTCAGTTACTTAAACAATGGCTAACATGACAGAGATTATACTTATTTGTCTCAGGTAAAACTCTTACCCAATAGGTAGATTAGTTGGTTAAGTTACCCTAACCAACCCTAGGGGTCCGTGAGGTCTTCAGCAACTGTGGTTCCATCTGTGTGCCGTTCCTTCAGTTATTGTCCTCATCTGTATGACCCAAACTGGACCAACAGGACCGTAGTGACGGTTCAGATGAAAAAGGGAAAATTTAGTGGAAGACAAACAGCGTGACCAAAACGTTGTACATCAATCACTGCTCACATGCTGTTGAATTTCATCACGTGGCCCCATTGTGGCAATAGAGACTGAGAAATACAGTCTCTAGTAGGTAATCACCTAAAACTTAGGGGGTACTGTTACTAGGAGGATGGAGAAAAAAAAAGTGTCATAACGTCCTGTCACAGGCTGTTCCTCGGGTAATCCGAGTATCTGTGCACTCACTTTTTTCCCACACATAGCACGCACTCACCATCTTTGTGTAGAACATGATCCAGTCCCACCCAACAAGTTAGTAAATCCAGATAAAAATCCACGATCTCTGATAATGTGCAGTTCTCTCCATCACGTGGATGTGACTTTTCCTAATTTAACTGTCATACAGCAGAATACCAGTTACTTTCTCTGCCCTATTGCCATTATTACCCACGTTTCTTAAATGTAACAATACTGTCTCCTGGATGACCAGAATAAAAATTGCCATTTGAAGAAAGATTGAAAATACAGAGCACTCACGGCTCTGTGGTATGTATGTATTACAGTTCCTCAAGTAAGAAACAAAGATTGCTTACTCTTGGATAAAGAGAAATTTTTGGTTAGCTCAGCTGCTTGCTCCTGGTAGTATTCTGTGGGAGGAACCCTTCTGTCTATAACCATCTCTGCCACATCTGAAGAAGGATGTGCCTGGGGCTAAACAGCTTTCCTATCTTGTTTACGCAGCAGGTTTAGAGCCCCAAAATCACTTTTCAGCTTCACAACAGTGACCACATTTGTGCTGACTGGGCTTGTGATTTCCTTGGTAACAAAAACAACCTCAAAAACAACATGGAATTGTTTTCTACTCACTTTATTCTGGTGAGTTTCTTGTACAAGCAATCCCAGTTCTAAGGTTTAGTCTGGAAATTGTTCTTAAGTCCAACATCTTTTATGTATTTACGGGGTTCTGAATTTAGCCCTTCCTCCTGTGTCTCATTTTAAAGGTGGCTTACTTGAAACATTGCTGAAAACAGAAAATTTGATGTTACTCCTGATTTAGTCGTCCATCTGTACCAAAGGCCAAGGCTGCCAGCCACCTACCAGAGTTAGGTACCTGCGTTGCATTGTGAAATTTTGCTTTTGGAAATGGGTGCCTACCCAGAGAGTCTACTTGTCAGACCTCCTCTGTATCTATGCGGCACCAGCAGTACATGAGTGAAAGTCACAGCCTGAGATTGTGACTTGAGCATGCCTTCTCCACGCTTCCTAAGTGACTTGGAAACCAAGTGCTCAAGAAGGCAAAAGCATCCCCAGCTATAGGTCATTGAATACCATCTTGAAGTGGAATCTCTGCCTCTGAGGCTAGTAATATTTTACTTAGACTGTTCTGTGAGTGGAAATAAACTGTGCCGATAAGCAGAAGATTTGAAATGTTCATTGAGTTATTTTGTGTTACCGTAACTGAGAGAGAATCCTCTTTCCATGTTTTGGGTATTTCCTAGATTATAAGTTTTACTGGAGAGCAGAGCACGTCTCATAACTCAGAATCTGGAAAGGCCAGCTATTTGCCTTTCTAGATTCTCTGGCATCTCTGTGTGGGTCAGTAACCCTCACTCTGCTAATGAGACTCATCCTGGATTTTGATGTGAGAGCCATGATATGAATTAGGGAATGTTGAGATTCCTTCTAAGACGGTAGTATTTGGGCAGCAACATTCAGATTCTTGGAAATTTTGCGAGCTACACAGCTCCCTCTTGGTGAATTAATTCTGGCTTAAAAACAGTCCAAATTTGTTACCATGGTTTACAAGTTAGAGCCATTGCGAGTAATCCATAAAAGGTGATTAAGGCAAGCTTAAAATAATGATCCACATAATACCGACTAGATCCGGCCAGTAGGACCAGGGTGGGTTTAAAGGTATTTTTGAGTATGTGAAGTTTACTTTTTTCTTTTCATGTGATCGAAAATGTGACATCTGTTAGAATTGGAAAAATGCATTTGAACTTGTTAATTGGAAATGCAATTAGCTATCATTTGAAATGGTGTATCTACCAAGAGAATTAGCCCTCAATTCATCATTATGGGCTATATTATTTCCTAGCAGCTGAAATGAAAAAACCACACTCTCATATTATTTTTGGAGTATATTAACTAGAAACTGGCTCTACTTTCTCAGGAATATTTCTCTAAGACTTATTTCAGTATTCTGAGTAATTGTACACTTAAATACCTTTTAAAATCAGTGATTCAGTAACCAGCATAGCACACTCTAAATATCATGTGAAATGGAATTGTAGTCTAGTAGATTTGTCAAAGACATCCCCTAGTTCATTTTTGATTGGAGAAAACATTCTCATAAGTGGCTATTAACACCATTAATGATGACATTCAGGAAAATGTCCCCTTTTTGGACTCGACTCCTTTCTCCTGTCTTCCCAAAATTTTAGTGGAAAGCAAGAGAGACATCTAAAATGAATACCATTGTGCTTTTTACAGGGACTTTAGAAGCTCCAATTTCCTCTCAAAACAGGTGGCTTTCATTATGCATCATTAAGAAACTGATTATTTCCGGGAATTTCAGTATATGGTTATTATCCTTTTTACTATTTGACCTTCCATAATTCTAAGCCTCTATAAATAATGTACCACTTAAATGCCACAATGGATTTTACGACGAATTAATTAGTAATATCACAGAACAAAGTACGATGTTTAATTTTACCATAATATAAATATCCTAATTTGGTATAATAAAGGGTTATTTCCTAATAGTAAATATCTCAGAAGACTTGTAAGAGAATACTATTAATATTTTTAAATATAGACCATATTAAAATTTAATGGGCTGGCTCATACTGTAAATTGCAAACCTTTTATCTGTCTTTGAAGAAAAATCTCAATTTTATGGAGCATTGTACTACATATCACAGTTAATTTCAATTAGCAGTTACAGTGAAAGCAGAAATTCTAGATGTCATCGGCAAAGAATTCAGAAGTCGAAGCTATACCTGACTTTCAAATACTGTTTCATTAAGTCACTTATCAAATTCATTATTTAACCACTTCCAACTCATGGTGGTTGTTGTGGCCTTTTCTCACTTCTGTTTTCTCACCCAATCATTTGTAACAGTCTGAATTCAATCAGGAGAGAGAAAACAGTATTTTGAATGGGAAAGTTAGGTGTTTTTTTTTTTTTTTAAGTTATTTATTTATTTATTTTTTTAAGAATTGTTACTTATAACAGGGATTGGAGTCATAGGGGATTAGCTAGAAGTAGAGATTACTCTGAATAATACAGGAATACCAGGTATAGCATTACTTAATGTAATATGTAAGAACAACTACCCCTAGATTTGAGATAGAGAGTCCAAGGAAGCAACCTCAGTCTCAGATGCCTCTGGACCGAGATCCAGATCTCCTTATAGAAGACATAGTCACCGCCCACCAAATGACCGAAAAGTTGCTACAGTGTCACGCTGGAATGGTTTGCTGGTAATTCACCCTGTGTGGTTCTAAATGTGTCATCGAAGGCACTCCACTACAGAAATCGTCAGGGGGTGCTGCTGGCCATTTGTTTGCTGGAGAACATGCAGGAGCCAGAAATCAGGAGAGCTTCATGGGTCCCAAGAGCCTTTGAGGAAACAAATCAGCAGCAGGAAGCAAAATCCCCTTTCTCATTGAGTGTCTCTCTTTCATCTTCTGCTGACAAAGCTTAAAATTGAGTTCATTGATAAAAGAAAAATATTTAAAGAGCCCAGATCCGGTTTTATAGAGTAAGATAAATGGGTGAATTTAAATCTGAGAGGCAATAAATGTATAACCAGCACAGCATTGTACTGAAAGGATATCATTCATTTAAATTTGTAGTTACCACGATGACCCTCAGCTTGGGGAGTCACATATTATAGAGGAATACTTGAAAATGAACTGGCATGTCTCCCAGCATGCTTATTGCTTTATTCCAGTGCTACCACAAAAAGAAAAACAAAGTGAAATGTGATCTCAGTGGCTTTAAGTTTTTGCAAGTGCAGATTGCAGGAATGAAAGTAAACTTATCATTTCAGTTGCATTGACTACATTGTAAATGGTTGTTAGAGTAGTGCTATATTTAAACTGACTGATAGAAGTCATTTTTTAATATAGTCGCCCAGGAGAAAGAAATTTCTTAGTCAAGGAGAGACTCAGAAGTATGTTTTTTTGTTTTTTTTTGTTTGTCTTGTTTTGTTTTTTTGACATATCCTGATTGGCCATATTATCTTGTTTGGCTAATAAACCTGATTCACAGTCAAGTCTGTCATAATTTCCATAGTTTTAAATAAAGATGAGGGCAAAATAGATTCGAGGACATAAGTCATGTACAATAGAAATTTTCATAAGAGTCATGTGTTCAAGGAGAGGACCTCTTCAGCATAAAATTGTCATCTGATTTATTAGCGTTTATTATTCTCCATTAGGTCTAAGTTGTGTGTGTGTGTAAAGCATTTAAGTTTAATTAAAGTATAGACTTAGAGTGAGTGTAAATTAATTATATGTAAAAAAATCAATGCAGTTAGACAATGTTTCTTTTTCTTCTGACAGCTGCAAAATGGTAAAGTCTCCGAAACTAACAGAAGATTCTTGAATTTTACCTGAATCAATCAAATAAATTTAAGGAAAATAGTTTTTCATGGATTTATTTTAATTCTCATTTAACCTTTTAATTATAATCTCAAACATTCTGGCCATTATCAAATATGTGAGTAATAAGGTTAAAAATTTATGCTCTTGGGGTGCCTGGGTGGCTCAGTTGGTTAAGTGTCTGACTTCAATCCAGGTCATGATCTTGTGAGTTCGAACTCCGTGTTGGGCTCTGTGCTGACAGCTCAGAGCCTGGAACCTTCAGATTTTGTGTCTCCCCCTATCTCTGCCTCTGTCCCGCTCATGTTCGCTGACTCTCTCTCTCTCTCTCTCTCTCAAAAATAAAATAAACATCAAAAAATATATTTAAAAAATTATGCTATTATATAAATAACAATCCAGGAAAAACAACTATCTTTTATAGATCAAGATAGTATAGCATTGAATGAAAATATAAAGATCAAATAATTGAAAGTACAGTTCCATCTGTGGCAAATAATTTTTCTTTTAAGGTAAATTTTTGTGTTAGTAGAGGAGAAATAAAATGTATAACCTCTGGACACATGGTAAACATGTAAGTTACATCCAGGAAATCCCTTTGTCTACAAGTTATTTATGAAATAATGTGAAAAAGGAAAATTGACATGTTAACTTTAATATTGCTGTGTTGTTTTCCATTTTAAAAAAGACTAAGGGCATAAGGATTGTATCTCTCATTTTAACATTGCTCGTAACATTTAAGAGTGGACAGTGTGAAAGGTGTTTTGCGACTTTTCAAAATATCTTTTAGATGATAGCTAATATTTTGATTTAATTTTTCTATTTTTAATTTAATTTCTCTCCTTTAGCTTCTCCATGGGTTGATAACAGTAGAACTCCAAACAAGATTGATCTTTATGATGTACGCAGAAGACCATGGTAAGGATTTTTTAGGTAGTCATGGAAAGATGACCTAGACAAAAGAAGGTTACACTTGTTGCATGTGAAAAAGTTGAATCTTTCAATTTTAAAATGAATAAATATTGTCTAATTGTTTTACAGAGCTCTGGTGTATTTTTTTTTTCTCTTCTAATAAGTAAATACAGTGAAAGCTCAATGAAGATGAGTTCAAATGAGCAACAATAATGAAAAGTGTTTAAATGATTTCAAATGGACTAGTTTTAAGTTTTACATTCAATGTCGTCTCTAAATCTCTTTTAGCTGGTGGGGATTTTCTATTGAAAAACACTCAGCTTACTTGGAGTAGAGCTCTAACGAAGTGTCTAGATAGAGTAGAAGGTAGATTGCCTCTGGCAGTGAACTAATGAGAACTGGTCCCAAGGTAAAAGCTGCCCCTAGTTATGGTCACACACCTCAGGTTTCATTTTCACAAAAGGAAGCCTTTTTTGTTCCTCACTAAAGCAACTCATTCTCCTAACGTGTATCTCAAAAAATACCCAATAACTCATAATTGCATTCCCTGGGAAACAACTATTAAACTTGTGCATTTTATTTCTGTTTTTTAAAAGTGTTATTTAATGTGTGGACATATCTTTTTTTGTGAGTTCACATTTTATACAATATATTGCATCATAATCTACTCTTTCATATCAATACCTATAAGTGCTTACACATAAGAGACATGCTTAACATTGTTAAAAATCCTCTATTATTGGTTATTTAGATTATTGCTAACTTCTTTCTAGCATTTAAACAAATTCCAAGATGCACAATGGTTGATTCAAAGAAATTCATTTAAGACTTTAAAAATGTCCTGTTAAACATCCCAGTAGCAATTTACATGAAAGCCCACCATTTGTAATAGTACCAGATATTATCATTAATCCATATAATATTCCTGTTAATATTTCTCCAGGTGTGGTGGCTGTGGATCTATGGGTTGTTGAAGGGAAGCCGAGACTATGACATCACATAGAGTGGGTTCAGGAACCTGTTGTTTTGTGGGGAGACGTAGAAGCAAGGTGCCAACCTGAAAAGGCAGACAATATCCTGTTTTCTCATCTTCCCATGAGAAGCATGCCAGGACTATTTAAAATGCTAGACATGAATTAGAGTTGCCTTTCTTTGGAATATCCTGGCAGACCTGCTCCCTTTACCTTCTTGCAGAGAAACAGACTGGAGTACATGTTATAAACTGTTTCATGAACACACAGGTTTGAATGTTGGATGTTCTCTGAAAATGAATTGGCAGGTTTTTCAGCAGGCTTCTGAGAAGTTACATTTAGTCATGGGCATAGAGAGGCCTTAGAGGTAACTAAAAAGTTGAGTTCAGGTTCAGCTGTTCCTATTTGGTAAGTCAGGTCCCCTTCTCCCTCCTCATCATTCTGGGGCCAGACAGCATAATCTTTGGACATCATCTGCCTGCAGTTAAGTTAATTCCTCTGCAGTCACTGAACTCTTTGAATAGATCTTTCCTAGACTTGCTTTAATACGCAGACCTTGTGAATTTGTAGGGCTCAGGTTCATTGTGAGAATCAGCATTTGGAACTAGGTCTCCAGGTGATTCTTAGACACTGTAAAATTTGAGAACCACCACTTGAAATTCTTGGTAATGGTATTATATGTTGCTCTGTCTTGAATTACTTTGTATTTATTTTCTGTTGATAGTTGCTTCTTTTGTATTCCTAGAACACTTAGCTATTTCTGTGTTTATTTTTTGCATTGAAAATAAGATGTAACCTTATTCCTTAGAGTGAGTTTTCAAACTCATGGCCAACAAAATGGAATTTAGGAGGCATAGATACATAGATGTTTTTCACATCCAAGAGTTTATTTCTTTTGTTTCTGATATTAGAATACATCACTTTATCTTTTGTTCTGTCTGTAAAACATACTTTAAATATTATGCTTCTGACATCTCTATTATGTTAAATATAGCTTTTATAAAGTCGACATTGTAGAATTGTGAACGGAAGCACATTGTCTACTCAGATAGAATGGAAGTAGGGCCTTGCTTGGAAACCAGCACAACTAAGAAATCAGTAAATATTAAATCAAAGCATATTAATATTTAATATTTTTCAAGAGAAGAAAATATTCCTATGGTATTTGTTTCAGGTACATCCAAGGAGCTGCGTCACCTAAAGACATGCTTATTCTGGTTGATGTGTAAGTAGTGAAACATTTTATATTTATATACTGAAAATATAGGGAGGATCTGTAGATAACAGTAGCATGTTGGTACTGAGAAATGGGTTGGGTCAAAAAAATGATGAAGAACAATTAGGATGACTTTTATATCCAGACAAAGAAGCCACATTAAGACAGTAACAAAATAAATATTCTCCTATTGAAAATAGGGAGCATCTATATTGGAATTGAAAATTATGGCATAGTCCTCAAGCCTGAGCTTTTTGAAAAATTATTCATTTGCTTCCAATTTTTTGTGTTGTATCTTAAAAAGTTTTAAAGTATGTGGTTGCTAAAACTTAGCAGTTCCTGCTACACACATACACACACACACACACACACACACACACACACACACACACAATAGAACCATTTAGTTGACACTTAGTCATTAATAATTCAAATAACTTGTAGGGATTTGGACACAAAATAGATAAATATTAAATGTATTAAGCACCAATACTGTGACTTTTTCAAGGGGAATGCTTATATACAGGAAAGAATTCCAGGAGTGTTTATATTGATCATTTTATTTATTTTTTTCACTGCTTCAAGTTAAGGGCTTTGTGTGTGTAATCTTCTAATAAGGTTTAAGATAAAATTGTGGAACGTTGAAAATTTTTATTGTTTTTAAGTTTATTTATTTTGAAGTGGAGCGGGGGGAGCAGAGAAAGCCGGAGAGAGAGAACCCCAAGAGAATCCACACTGACAGCATGGAGCCTGTCACAGGGCTTGAACCCATGAACTGTGAAATTGTGGACTGAGCGGAAACCAAGAGTTGGATGCTTAACCAACTGAGCCACTTAGGTGCCCCAAATATTTAGTTTTTAAGGGCAATGCCAAGAAATTAAAAACATGAGGTATAAAATGCTTTTTTTCCTTGAGTAAAAGTTGTATCTTCTTATGTTCTTTGCCACACTGGAAAAAAAAAAGAATCCAAGGTTTTGTAGGCATCTAAATGCATATTACAAGCTAGTATCAACATTTTAAAACCATTTTAAAAAATGATCTGAAGTAAACAAGTTAAAACCCTATCACCTATCCTGAGAAAGAGAAGGTAAAATGAATTTAGTAAATGTAACTAACATGTCAATTCTCATTTCATTTCTTATGATATATTTAAATCAGAACTTATTTTAATTAAATTATTATGCAGTTTATATCATATGCTAATCCTGATATTCTTCCTAAGTATAAATCTAAATGCTAATTAAATATATTTTAATCTTATTGGATATTTGATAATCTTCAGAAATAATTTTTCATATTAAAATCTTTAGAACCTACATGCATATCCCAAAATTAAAAATACATATGAAGTTGAAATACCATTTTTAAGGACTATTTCAACAGACAGGTATGGAAGGTCTCCTGTATATAATGTGATAATATAGAGACAAATATGATGAAGGTGTCTCTCAAAGATACTTCAAGTGTATTAGTGAGACTAAACCCTATTCCCAAGTAACTAAAATAATTGTAGAAAGTAATAGATACAAAGTCTGACACAGCACTAGAAGTCCATAGGAAAGAACACTTTGATTTAAAGTGTCAGGGAAGACTTCATTGTGGAGATAAAATTAGAATGTTCAGAGCTAAGATTTCATAAGGTAGGCATCGGAGAGGAGAGGAAAGAGAATGGAATTTCTAGTAAAACAATTGACATGAGCAAAGTGGCCTAGGTGAGAACATCTGGGGGAACTCTTTTGAGCAGATGGAAGAAAGAGAGAAAGATTGTGAAAGTTTTTGAATGCAGGGCTACATGACTGTTGAGTAGTTACTAGTTAACTATGAGCTATTAACAGTATTAGGTAGAGGTATATTGCCAGAATTGCATGGGGAGAAGAGACTAAGCTGAATAGAGTGGCTGTTATCCAAGCTCAGGGGCTTCTGGTAAGAAACACTTGAGGCTGAGTGGAGAGAAGATGGAGAGGAAGCCACTTCCATGGCAACTGTGAAGTGGAATGAAAAAGGAGGGTTGAGAGAGAGGAGGAAATTGGATGACTGAAATGCAGCCTGGTTGGTACCAAGAACATTAATAGGAAAAAAGTATGTCTGGGTGTAATTTGCCTTTTTGAACATAGAATCTGTAGTTGTTTAATAAACAGCCGGAGGTCTAAAAGTGGGGAAAACCAGGGCTCTAGACATGTAGAGGTAAGAGTTAGTTGCCTAGAGATGAGTCTTACAATTAGATGAGATCACCTAGAATCATAGAATGTGTACTGACAAGAAAAATAAAGATGAAACCCCTTCTAACTTGGATAACAGAGCTGGTAGTATGTTTTTCCTGAATAAGTAAATGTTCTATGAGTATCTCTTGTTTCCTAAAATTGTCCCTGGACGTACAATTTTTAGCATTGTAGTTAGAAACATATATGTTCTGATGCTGACGGGAAAGAAAGACAAAATTTTTTAATAATTTATTTCTACTCTATCAAAAAGGTGACTTTCATTAGTACGAATTTTTAAAGGCAAAATAATTTAAATATTATATAGGTGACCTAGAGTTAGTGCAAAAGTCTCCTTTCCTCGGGATGTCTGGTATTGCTTCAATATGTGGTCATTAACACGCACACACCCATTTCTTTGTAGGAGTGGAAGTGTTAGTGGGTTGACACTTAAATTGATCCGCACATCTGTCTCCGAAATGTTGGAAACCCTCTCAGATGACGATTTCGTGAATGTAGCTTCAGTAAGTATAAGATGACTGCATTTTTGCTGAACTAATTCTGCAATTTCTATCTTCCCCTGGTTTTAAATACTTCATAGTGTTTTATCATTGATAGGCTGAGATATTTCTGATCTATATTTTAGCACCATCTTATGAGCTGTCCTATCTTGTTACTAATTCTCCTGTATTTTCATGCCAAAGTCAAATGTCTAAAGCTTTCCCCATGAGTGAAGTAACTGAAGTAATATGAAGAAAAAAACACTACAGTCATTCTCGTTCACTCACAGGAGCTGAAACAGGTGACATGAAATGAACCCCTGTATCCACTGATATCAATGTAACTCTAATAAGTAGTAACTTGATAGTATAATTACATAGCAATTTTCTATCCATTTTAATACTCATTTTTCACACTGGACACATCCATAATGTATTATGCTTTTTTTTAATTGAAGTAAAATTAAGATACAATGTTATATTAGTTTCAAGTATACAACGTATTGATTCAACAGTTCTATACATTACTCAGTGCTCATCATGATAAGTATAATCACCATCTGTCACAATGTTATTCCAATATTGTTGCCTATATTCTCTATACTCTACTTTCAATCTCTGTGAACTATTTATTTTATAATTGGAAGTTTGTACCTTTCAATCCACTTTATTTTACCCATTGCCCCCAACCACCTCCCTTTTGGCAAGTCATGTTTGTTCTTTGTATTTAAGAGTCTGGTTTTTGTCTGCTTGTTCATTTGTTTTGTTTTTTAGATTCTACATATAAGTGAAATCATACAGTATTTGTTCTTTCCCATTTGACATTTCTTTTAGTATGATACCTTCTAGGTCGTCACAAATGTCAAGACTTCATTATTTCTTTTATGACTGAGTCATATTCCATTGTGTGTGTGTTAACTCATGTTTTCTTTATACATTTATCTTTTGGGTTATATTCATGTCTTGGCTATTTTAATACTGCAGTAAACATAGGGGTGCATGTATCTTTTTGAATTGTGTTTTGTTTCCTTTGGGTTACCTAGTAGTAGAATTACTGGATCATATAGTATTTCTATTTTTATTTATTTTTTTTTTTTTGAGGAATGTCCATGTTGTTTTCCACAGTGGCTGCATCAATTCATATTCCTACCAATAGTGCATGAAGGTTTCTTTTTCTCCCCATCCTAACCACCCCTTGGAATTTCTTGTCTTTTTGATGCTAGCCATTTTGACAGGTCTAAGGCAATATCTTTTTGTGGGTTTGATATGCATTCCCTGATGATTAGTAGTGTTGAGCAACTTTTCATGTGTCTATTGGCCATTTCTATGTCTTTGGAAAAATATATTCAGGTCCTCTCCCCATTATTTAATTGGGTTATTTAGTATTTTGTGGGTTTTTTTTGGGGGGGGGGGAAGTTTTGAGTTGCACAAGTTCTGTATTTTGGATATTAACCCCTTATTGGATATGTCATTTGCAAATATATTCTCCCATTCAATAGGTTGTTTTTTTCGTTGTGTTGATGGTTTCCTTTGTTGTGCAAAAGCTTTGCACTTTAATGTAGTTCTAATAGTTTATTTTTGCTTTCCTTTGCCTGAGGAGATCTATCTAGAAAAATCTTGCTAAAGCCAATATCAAAGAGATTACTGCCTATATTTTTTTCTAGGAGTTGTGTTATTTCAGATCTCACTTTAAGGTTTTTAATCCATTTTGAGTTTCTTTTTGTGTATGGTTAAGAAAGTGGTCCAGTTTCATTCTTTTGCTCACAGCTGTCCAGTTTTTCCAGCACCATTTGTTGAAGACTCTTTTTCCCATTGTATATTCTTGCCTCTATTGTCGTTGATTAATTGCCCATATAAGTGTGGGGTTATTTTTGGGTTCTCTGTTTTGTTCCTTTGATCTGTGTGTCTGTTTTTGTGACAGTACCATACTGTTGTGATTATTGCAACGTTTAGTCCATCTTGAAATCTTGGATTGTGGCATTCCTAGCTTTCTTGCTCAAGATTGCTCTGGCTCAAGTTCTTGCTCAAGATTGCTCTGGCTATTTGGGGTCTTTTGTGGTTCCATACAAATTTTAGTGTTATTTTGTTCCAGTTAGGTGGAAAATGTCACTGGTAATATGTTATATAATAATGTATTAACAATTATGTGTGTTACATTTTCAAAGTATTATTTATTAACATGAGAACCAATGTGCTTTTTAAAAGTGTCACTTCCCAAGAACTATATTAGAGCTTCCTACTCATAGCTAGAGAGTGCTGAACTCTGAGGCAAATAAAATAGGACAAAATGAGTGTTACCATGTCACATTTTAATTAATAGAATTTAGGCAAGAAATTTCATGACTGTTTACTGGTGGATAGAATTTTACATTTGAAGTGGGTATATTCATAGAGACAGAACTGAGGGATTTGTGGTCAGATCATTTTGTATTGAACATAGAAGAACAGATCTGTCTCTGAAACTCCTTGGGAGGGAGAAGTTAAAGCAGCTCCTTTGACTGGACGGGCATCCCTGGGGGGCGGGGGGGGGGTGCGAGGAAGTAGTCAGGGAAGCAGGTATAATCCCCTTGTTAACTAGAGCTCCAGGTAATTGGAGATATTTCATAGATTATATATTCCCCATAGGCAAGAACTCTGAAAACCTCTTTTTGAGACTTCTTTTCATCTGGGCCACATGTGTGTCTCCGGTGCAGTAAGGTACAACCTGGTCTTTTAGTTGCCCAGGGCTGCCATAACTGAATACCACACCCTGGGGAGCTCACATGTATTTTCTCATGATTCTGTAGGCTGGAACTCCAAGATCAAGGTGCTGGCAGGGTCAGTGTCTCCTGATGCGTCCTTCCTTGGCTGCCAGATGGCTGCTGTATTGCTGTTTATATAGATGGTCATCCCTGTAGATGTAGCCCCGGGTGTGTCCTCTTATTATTACATGGACAGCAGTCATAGTAGATTATGTCCTCATCCTAAGTCCCCTGCTTCCACACAGCCCACACTCCAGTGGGGAGAAACAAAGGGACGTGGTGGATTTCGGACAACGGCAAGTTCCCTGAAAGTGGGTGATGGGACACCAAGCAGAGCGGGTGCTGCTTCTGTTGGGGCAGAAAGAACTGGGCTCTGCGAGGAGGCAAGCTTTGGGCTGAGGCCCGAGGAGGAGGCTGTCTGAAACACTCTAAGGGAAGACCATTCTGGCCGGAGGGAACAGCCAGTGCAGAGGGCCTGAAGAGGGGAGCCCGGCTGTGCATCTGAGGGGCAGAAAGGAGCTGGTGGGATTGGAGCACGTGAGCCTGGGAGAGGCTGGAAGGTGAGGTGGGGGAGATAGGCCTGGACCCCCAGTGCCTGGAAGGGCCACAGAACAAGTTTGTATCCTAGCACAAGCAAGGTGGATGCTACAGCTTTTGAAGGGTTTTCTTGACTCTAGTTATGACTGGTGTACAGCCAGTTATTAGTGGAGTCTTTGTTGCCACACGGCTGGTGAGTGACTTAATTCTGCAATCCCATTCTGCGGATCTGCTTCCTAAGACCACTGCTAGTATCAGTTTAGATTGGGTTTCCCCACAAAGAGTCCCTGAGACAAGGATTCAAGGACAAATGGTTTATTTTAGAAAATGACTCTAGGAAATGCTTAGAGAAATGTGAAAAGCCAGAGAGAGAGAGAGAGAGAGAGAGAGAGAGAGAGAGAGAACTAACAAATGATGGATTTTCAAATACATTACCACTCTGAGTGATACAGTTTAATCCTCCATACAATTCTGAGAATTGGCACAGATTACATGAATCAGAGTTACCCTTCTATGGGGAAAATGTGCTGGAGTATTTATAGTTAACAATTGCTCACGAGGAACGTTAATACCCTGATGTTCCCAGGCCAACATGTACGCACGCAGAGATTGTAGAAATCTCAGCCAGTTAAATTTGGGTTGGCACGCATGGAAATACGGATGGGACACCAACAGCATCTGCCTTAGCTAGAAACTAAACAATGCTATTATTAAATATGCTTTAAAAGGATTTCTGATTAAACAGAAGAAATGGCTTTGAATGAATTTTTTTGGTGTTCACCATTTAGCTAGCAAGTAATGATTCTTTTTAAAAATTATTTTAATGTTTATTTAGAGACAGAGCATGAGCAGGGGAGGGGCAGAGAGAGGGAGACACAGAATCTGAAGCAGGCTCCAAGCTGTCAACACAGAGCCCGATGCAGGTCTCAAACCCATGAACTGTGAGATCATGACCTGAGCCTAAGTCGGAGGCTTAACCGACTGAGCTACCCAGGCAGCCCTGAATTTTTCTTAATAAAATCACTTAGATGGGATTGACATTGGGATTCTTAATGCCTGACAAGTCTTAAAGATCATTGCTTTTCTTAATAATATTATGGCTCTTAAACATGTATTGCTTTAAAGAACATTGTTAACTACTTAAAAAACATAATTGTAAGATATTTCCCTGTGGTTTCTGTGAGCCTGGTCAGCAGACTTTATTGGTTCATTGACAGTTCTTGGTAAATCCTTACTTGTGCATCCTCACTTAATGTACCTTGAATTGTGTAAGCTAAATGCCTGTTGGCAAATGGAATATGTTGCTTGTGGAAAGAACCGGGAGTGTGTTTGATCTGGAAATAATGTATCTCAATATGTCAAGTTAAAAATTATGAAAATACTCAGTTACATATTCACAAATAGGGAAGAGGAAGGACATTGGGAAATGCTCAACCTGTGCAAATTGTGAGGCAAATAATGCAGGAAGATATTTGAAAGATGAAACCATCATGATTTCCCCCTCTACTTCCAGGGAAAATTATTACTGGTCTCAGCTGCTGTATATTGGCTTGTTTAGTGTAGATTAGTTAGTTAAATTTACTTTCCTTGTTTATGGCCCTCATTTGCCATAGAGATATTTTTGTCAACTGTGAATTTTTTTTACTAACTATATACTTTTGCTTAATTTTATTATTTCAGAAAAATCATGAGTACATTTTCATGATTGAAAAGTCACTCAATGTTTTTAAGTGAGCTTATTATTCCCACCATAGATGTGCCCTTCAGAAAATCAGTATGAACAAGATCTAAGGTAGATATGTGTTCATTGTTGATCTTATTTATGTATTAACCTTCAAGTAATCACAAGTCATCAGGTGGTTTTTTAAACACTGCTTATGTGGCAGGAACTGTTCTATGTGTTTTCCAAGATAACTCATTCAGTCTTCACAACTGCCTTGTGAGGTCGATACTGTTACCATCCTTAAGTTTATAGATAAAGAATCAGAGTTCTAGTAACTTTTCTAAGGGAGAAGGCAGGATTGGAGCACAGCCATCTTCATTTATGAGTCTTGAGAAGAATATAAAATATATTTACTAATTTTTTGTGAAATCTGATGTATTTATTTTATTTTTTAATATAATGTATTGTCGAAGTGGCTAATACACAGTGTGTAAAGTGTGCTCTTGGTTTTTGGGGTAGATTCTTGTGGTTCTTCGCTTGCATGCAACACCCAGTGCTCATCCCAACAGGTGCCCTCCTCAATGCCCATCACCCATTTTCCCCTCTCCCTCACCCCCCCTTCCAAAATCTATAAAGGACTTAGCAAACTCAACACCTGAAATCTGATATACTTAAATAAAACTCCAAAATATTGGAATTGTTAGAAATTCTAAGATAGAAATATGATTAGATTGTAAAAGCAAAGAGAAAACCCTTTTAAATCTGAATGTATTTTTTTTTTCTCTTTAGGAGATTAGCATTTATTTATTTATTTATTTATTTTTTCAATATATGAAATTTATTGTCAAATTGGTTTCCATACAACACCCAGTGCTCATCCCAAAAGGTGCCCTCCTCAATACCCATCACCCACCCTCCCCTCCCTCCCACCCCCCATCAACCCTCAGTTTGTTCTCAGTGTTTAAGAGTCTCTTATGCTTTGGCTCTCTCCCACTCTAACCTCTTTTTTTTTTTTTTTCCTTCCCCTCCTCCATGGGTTTCTGTTAAGTTTCTCAGGATCCACATAAGAGTGAAAACATATGGTATCTGTCTTTGTCTGTATGGCTTATTTCACTTAGCATCACACTCTCCAGTTCCATCCACGTTGCTACAAAAGGCCATATTCCGTTCTTTCTCACTGCCACGTAGTACTCCATTGTGTATATAAACCACAATTTCTTTATCCATTCATCAGTTGATGGACATTTAGGCTCTTTCCATAATTTGGCTATTGTTGAGAGTGCTGTTATAAACATTGGGGTACAAGTGCCCCTATGCATCAGTACTCCTGTATCCCTTGGGTAAATTCCTAGCAGTGCTATTGCTGAATGTATTTTTAAAGAAGACTGTTATTTATGTTCTGGTGGAGAAGTTCTTTCAGTAATTTTTTCCATATTTTGGCTTGAAAAAGCACATATGAGTTAGATTAATCTTATAATTGCAAATGAATACTTAAACACTATGTCTGGGTTATACATTTGGCCTAGGTAGTATAATTTTTTATATATTTATTTACCTCCTTTATCATGTGTCTTGCTCCTATGCTCTTATTCATGTTTATATAATATTTAAAATCAACCACATTAACTTCATAATTTCAAAAATTCATCAGTTTTATTGGTTAGCATGCTATATTTGGGGTTATAAAATGCCTGAAATGGATACATTTAAAGGTAATTGATTATGATGCAACATTTTGGTAAGAGAAAAACAAACTTATGTTTTGTCCTTAACCAGGCCTTTCTCATTAAATAAAAAATTAATAATTTAATGATATGGCAATTCTAAGGAAAAAGCTCTTCAAAATCTAATATGCTGGTGTGTGTGTATGTGTGTGTGTTCACATGTGCATATACAGGTGTGCATGTATTTTCTTTCTTTTTTTTTCCTCTGAAACTAAATGTCTAGGAAAGAAACAATGTCACTTTTAGTGTTTATAACTTCAGGGAAGCATTATAATAAGGTGCTGAGAAAACCTGGTAGTGATTGTGCAGTAAATTTTGACAATAATTTTTCCACAACCCTCACGCAGTTTTCTTCATCCTCATACCAAAGATCACGTGAGTCATCCAGAGTGTTAGGATGCAATCGATAGGAACACTTGACAAAATTGCTTAGACCCACCGTACAGAAAAACAGCATCTCATTTTTAGGTTTATATTTCTAAGTCTCTTAATATTTTGTAAAGAACAGTAATTGTTATGCTTAAGTCATGCACATGTAAGATGTCAGAACTACATCCCAAATGTCATGTCCTAGGGAGTTCTTTGTTATCTCCAGGGCGATTTTGTTGTCTCCAGGGCATTGTTGGTTGCAGAAAGGAAGCCTGCTGTTGGGCAAAGCTTATGCAGGCATCACAGGACTGTTTTCCTACTAATCTGGTTACATGCTTTGATGGAAGAAAGTGGTAGATGATAGGAGCAACAATTCAATCACAGCATGTTCTGATTTACAGACATCATTTCAACTGTTGACACAATGAGGGGAGTTTGTTTATGAAACTGAGGGAGTTTGACATTTCAAGAGTAAAATACTGCAAGCCAGTGGAAGATGACAAGGAAATGTGTGCTGATTATGAACAGTGTGTGAAAAGTTAACAACGGAAGAAAATGGCCATGCGTTTCAATAAGATCACATCTTGTTGCTTAAGAATTAGATGCAAATGTTCTGGTGACATTAAGCATTTTTCAGTCTCTTTTTTTCTTGGAAGTTTTTCTAATATGTGGTCATTATAAAGTGCAGTCTTTGGGGGGGCCTGTGTGGCTCAGTAGATTAAGCGTCTGACTTCAGCTCAGGTTCGTGAGTTCAAGCCCTGTGTCAGGCTCTGTGCTGACAACTCAGAGCCTGGAGTTTGCTTTGGATTCTGTGTCTGCCTCTCTCTCTCTGCCCCTTCTCCATTCATGCTCTGTCACTCTCTCTTTCAAAAATAATTAAATATTTTTAAAAAATTAAAAAGTGTAGCCTTTAATACTCATGAAAAAGAAATAATCAAAATACGCTTCCTTATAGTATCTCTGATATTGAAGTAAGCTCTGCGCTTTGTCTGGATAGTAGGCACTAAACAGTGATTCTGGAAATGACAGTGTCCAAATGCAAGTGCAGAATGAGGACTAAGGAGCCACAGTCATCATAGCAGGAGGCTGGACAGGGATGATCACAGCGTCATGCTGGTGGCATTAGCAAGACTCTCTGGTTAAGTGATCTGCTTCCCACTCTCCACAGATGACTCTGCCTCTTAGATGGCGCTGGTAGAATTGTATAGAAACGATGTACCACCTTTGAGGCTGACTCATTAGCTTGCAAATAGGATAAAATTTCAGGTACTTCCCAGTTTTTGACTTGACAGTCTAACACCAACTAATGTCACACAAGAGGTTTGTTTAAATACGAGATTGCACTGTATCTTCAAGAAAGACATGGCTTGGATTGTTTTAAATTTGAGTTTTCCTTCTAAAATATGCCTCGTGTGTTCCTAGACAAGGGCATGGTTTTCGTAGCTTAGAACTTTGCTACTCTGCCTGTAATAATGAGCACATTTGTAAGTTGTTGCACTACTTAAATTTAAAAGTGAGTTTTTTCATCCTTACAAAACAGGCCCTCTTTTTGCCAGAGCACAAATAAAGTGACAGATATTTGGTGTGCCAGTGCATTTTTGTGAGCCATGAAGTCTAGAACAGAAATTTCATTTCATGTCTTATAAAATAGTCATCATCTAGATTTCAAGATATTTTTATGTCGATTCAGCTCTCTTTTATGTCAATGACCAAGAATTTTGTAGCTTTATGCCCTTGCCACGTAAGGAGGGGCCCATGACTGAAAAGCAGAGCAGCCCCTGACAGCTGGTTAGAAATGTGGACTCTCAGGCACCACACTTCAGGGTCAGAATGTTCATTTAGCAAAGCCTGTCCAGTGAGTCCTAGGCCATGAGGAAATCAGGAAGTCAAGGTACTGGAGGGAGGTACATTTAGCAAAGTCCAACAGGCATCTGTCTGGAGCTTGTTGTAACTTATAATGCTTATTGCTGATTTAGATTTTAAGATCTTGGTTAATTCACAGCATTATTAGTACTATGGATGTTTATGAATATTTTTATATTGTAGCCATTTGCTTTATGGAGGGGAGTATTAAGACAGGATGAGTAGAGTTAGATTTATTAAAAGAACCCTAGTTCTCTCTTTTTATATGCTATTTTTTTTAAGGTAAAGATGGGTGCTTTATAAACTTAACTCTATTTAAAAGATACATAAAGAAATTATGGAAGACTGTTTGAGAAGACTATCAAATAAAGGACAAATTTAGAGTTTATAATAACAGGGCACGTAATCAAGGTTATTTAGTTTAAAAAAAAAAAGATTGCCAGAGGATAAATTAATTGCTTTGCATGTATAAGGAAAGTTTATAAGAAGGTGTTGACAAGCATTATAAATATTTTTTCCATTAATTACATGTTGCACTAAAGACAGTTTTTGGTACTTAGAAATTAGTTTCATTTGCAGTTTTAGAAATGACAGTGTGATACTTAAGGTGAGGCTGAAGGAGAACTTTTCTTTTGAACTAATTTATTGTTTTTAATAATATAAAAGTTACAACTTATTTTCTGGGACTTGAAGGACTAGGAAATGAGTCCATGCGCCATAGGCATGTAAGGACTTGGTAAGATTATTCAGAATCCAAGTATTCATTTAATCATGACAATAGGTCAAGAGAGTGACTAGGGCTGACCTGAGCTGTAACTTTAGCCAAATTGCTCACAGTTATTTAAGCTCTCGTATTTGTTCCTAATTACTTAGTAGGCATAAATTCAGCAGAAATCAAAATATAAATTGATATTACATTACAGTACTGACTTGTAGAATGCATCGACTTTAACCTTAATTTGTGAATAACAGAATCCCCTTTCAGCACATTGCTAAGGTTCTAGAAAACATTTTGAGAATCTTGATGTCTATGGTAGAACTTGAAAACATGAACTAGACATGAAAGTCTTTTTGTCATTTGTTCCATTGAAAAGGACTTTGACATAAAGTGACTGTTTGCATGTTAAATTCTCTTATAAATATCAAATACTATTATTTTCCTTTTTCCATAATTAATTCCTCTTTCTAACATTTTGTCCAAAGATTATACACTTTGAAAATGTAGTATCCCAAAATTTTTTTCATTCCTCATGTTCTCTCTCCTTTTGAACCTGATGCTCTGTTGGTAGGTATCTTCTTTATTTACTTTTTTTCATTAGTTTATACCCTAATCATGCTCAAGTTTTTCAAATATTTGTTATATTGAAATATATTTTATTTTGTTTTTTTTAATTTTTTTTTTAACGTTTATTTTTGAGACAGAGAGAGACAGAGCATGAACGGGGGAGGGTCAGAGAGAGGGAGACACAGAATCTGAAACAGGCTCCAGGCTCTGAGCTGTCAGCACAGAGCCCGATGCGGGGCTAGAACTCACGGACTGCGAGATCATGACCTGAGCCGAAGTCGGCCGTTTAACCGACTGAGCCACCCAGGCGCCCCTGAAATATATTTTAAAATATATGTATATTTATATGTTTGATTTCAGTGGAACAGAGTTAGGTTGAATATAATTTCTTCAAGTCATGCTGGTAACTATTTGTTGGTTCCAAATGCTGTTTCCTGTTTAAAAGAACTTGGTGGTGATGTTACTAACCTTACTTAAAAAAAATAGATCTCTTCTTTCTGTTAAGTGCATATCTTATTGGTATGCACAGATTAGAAATTGCTTCTGATTTACCCTGAGTCTTGATGCTTCTGAGTCTAGATAGATGCGTGCTTCTTTTCATTCAAGTGCTTCCGTAATAGAGTGGACCTCCTTGACTACCAAATCTCCAGTGTCATTCCAGGTTTGGTTATACTATCTCTTTAATCATTGTCGGTCACTTGACTTCACTTTCTTTTTCTTCGTAGCATTTTTCTCCACCTGATACATATATATATATATATATATATATATATATATATATATATATATATATGTTTGTTGTTTATTTTCTATACCCCTGCACTCCCACCTCCCCACCAATGGATGCTTTTTTTTTTTTTTTTTTTTGACTATAGAGACACTGTCTGTTTTACTGAAATGTTACTGTATATAGAAAAATGCAGAGGCGCCTGGGTGGCTCAGTTGGTTGAGTGTCCGATTTCAGCTCAGATCATGATCTCATAGCTCGTGAGTTCAAGCCCCGTGTCGGGCTCTGTGCTGACAGCTTGGAGCCTGGACCCTGCTTCGGATTCTGTGTCTCCTTCTCTCTCTGCCCTTAACCCACTCTCATTCTGTCTCTGTCTCTCTCAAAAATAAGCATTAAAAATTTTTTTTTGAAGAAGAAAAAAACGCACCTGCTTCGGATTCTGTGTCTCCTTCTCTCTCTGCCCTTAACCCACTCTCATTCTGTCTCTGTCTCTCTCAAAAATAAGCATTAAAAATTTTTTTTTGAAAAAGAAAAAAGTGCAAGGCACATAGTGGTGCTTTTTCAATTGAGTCTATTTCTTGGTTAGTCATAACAGTGGAGGGGGGAGTCTTACATAGTTGTCAGAATTTTATAATAAATTTCAATCACTGATTAAATAGGTTTGTGTTCTTAAGTGATTAGAGTCATCCTTACTTATTTTATCTGACTCTAGCATCTCTTCTCTGTAAATACTTTAGATATGTATATCATTCTCTGAGTTTTTCAGGCAAATCCAGCCAAACTCACAATTGATCTTTTTTTCAACTAGGAAAGATGTTCCAAGTAATCAGCTTCAGGTACCATACAAACATTTAGCATATTGGTCAACTCTGCATCATAATGTTGGTAAAGAGGAAAAAATCAGAGTAGATATGATCATTTTGTCATTTCATTAAAGTTTCATCCTTGGGAGCTGGCTTTCAAATTTCCACAGGGCTATGAAAAAAACTTGTGATAGAAATAATACTGATATGCTTGTTACATCTTAAGACTGATAATGAGAAAGTTGCCCATATTTCTAGCTGGACAAGTGCTGTGGAATCAGGATTGCACAGTGGTTGACAAAATGATGGTTGAGAAAGAAAACATTAATATCAAGTAGAGATGAGCCAGGGAGCTAAATACAAATACTCTCAATTTTTTGAAACTCCAAATGCATATAACTAGAGCTGTTTAAGGGTTTTGTATATGATAATATGAATAGAATATATTAAAAATGATACTGGGGCTTATTCAGAAATTCACTCAATATTTCAACAAAAAGTCAACAGACTGAATTTTTAGCACATCGTGATTCACGTTAATTGAAATATTTGTTTAAAAGTAAAAATGCTTATCAAAAGTTTAGATGGCCCATGTTTTATAATTATAGGCAAACATAAATTTTGTGTCAATAATGTCAATATCTTCACTATTTTATTAATGTGACTTTCTTTGGACATTTACAGAATTCATTACTCCTTTTATTCTTCTAATAGTTAAAACGATCTTATCTAAATGATAAGATTTTAGAAATTGGGGGCCTTTCCAGTTGATGTGCTAAAGCTCCCCCCTCCAGAAAGAAGGAATTTATAGCTCCAAGGAGATAATTGAAACAGCTGTCTATGGACATTGATACTTTGTAGAGGCAGGACTTGGATTAGACCTGACTTTGTTAAATTGGATTGAAAAGTAGAACTTTTTTTAATCAATTTTTTTTATCCAACAGGCCAAGGAAACCATAAACCAGCAGCCAGTGTTGGGCAACAACCATGTCATTTTGAGGACTAGAGTGTTGAAGTTCCATAGTGCTATTAACAAAGATATTTATAGCATCTCTAACTTGCAAGGGTGACCTCCCCTTCTGGTTTTCCCTGGACAGGGATTAATAATAGAAATTAGAATCCTATTCACAATGTTTGCAAAAATTATGAATTACCTAGAAATACTTTGAATAATATATGTTGGATCTGCACTGTAGAAAAGAGAAAAGAATATGAGGTATAAGTAGAAGAGTTGAAATGGATATACAGAAATGAATATGGAATAATAACTTCTTGAAATGAAAAGGTGACTCACGTGAAAATGTCAGTTTTTCCATAATTTATTGGTAAATGCAATTTTAATTATATTAAAAAAAAAAAAGGTTCCAAAGTTCAACCGGAAGTGTGGAAAAAGTAGCATGACAGGATATGGCCGCTTACTTTTTTTGGTATCAGTTGGAAATGATGAGACACCATAGAGAAAAGTGTGTCAGATTGTTTGGGTTTGAAGTAGGACTCTGACTCTTGGTTGCTATGTGATTTGGGGCACTTTGCTTTACACTGTCAGACTCATTTCATCAATTGTATAATGGAAACTATTAAAAAAGTAAAACCAATATTCACTTTGGCAGCACATATACTAAAATTGGAAAAATAAAGAGAAGACTAGCATGGCCCCTGCACAAACATGACACGCAAATTCGTGAAGCATTGCGTATTTTTAAATCTTCAAAACTAAAACTAAAACCGTAAGCTTGGTGAAGATTAAATGAATCAGTGCATGTAAAGTGTTTAGCCTGGCACTGTTGTGATTCTCAATATATGTTAGCTGATATTTTTATTATTATTATTAATAGTAAATCGGTGAAATAATAGAAATAGTAAAGGAATAAAAAATGTTCTAGAAATATATTCTAAATCTTTGTTTATTATAAATAAAAATAAGACAACTCACAAGATTATATGAAAATTGATGTATGAGAAAAAGTTTTACATCATTAGCCATCAAGAAAATTCAAGTAATTAAAAGATTGAAATAATCTTTGTACTTAGGATTTAGCAAATAAAAATGTTACGTATTCATGAAAGTGGAGTGAGACTGTTACAAATATATTATAAATTGGCACACAATTTCTGGAAGTTAATTTGGCAGTAGCTAAAAAACTTGAAAAATCATTCTTGACTGATTATGTACATATGTGTATGGATAAATGTTATCAGCTGTTTCTCTGACTTTTAGGATAACCATTTTGTTGCCTTATAATATTTCCCATTTTTAAATTTCCTGTAAAAATAAGAAAATGAAAATATTTATAATAGGAATAAAACTTAACCAAGATTTTAAAGATCACATCCTCTGTTCACTTTGCTTTTATTTTCCTGCATCGCCATCTTGTGTCCAAAGTGTGGATAGCTTCTCATATCATAATTGTAAAGACTTGACACACAAAATTATAGTTTATTTAATTTAGATAATTTATCGAAATAAATAATCCTGCATAATATAATTTGTTACATAAATTATTTATTATATTTAGATTATGTAAATAAGTTCACTTGTATTTTGTAATTTCAAGAATTACCCATATTTCAAAGCAGGCAGGTCTGGATTTGAGGTGGGTGTTTTTTGTTGTTGTCTACCTATTTATTTATTTTGAGAGAGAGAATGAGAGAATGAGCACAAGTGGGGTGAGGGCAGAGAGAGAGAGAGAGAGAGAGAGAGAGAGAGAGAGAGAGAGAGAATCCCAAGCAGGCTCCATGGTCATTGTGGAGCCTGATGAGGAGCTTGAACCCATGACTGTGAGGTCATAACCTGAGCTGAAATCAGGACTTAGACGCTTACCCTACTAAGTCACCGAGGCACCCCTAATTTTTACTATTTCTAGAGGAAAACTACTTGAGCCTGCTAACCATTTCAAAGGTAGACCTGGTGCCCTGTGAAGCTGTGTTCGAACACCCCATGAGGGTGCCATTTGTAGACAAATTTGCTTTCCAAGGACTTGATGCTACTTCGACTTATGGTGTGTATCACGGCAGTGCCAACATTTCATCATCTTTATCCAAGGTGAATTCAATGAACAGAGCTCTGTCTGTCCGAAGTATTTTGTGAAATGATTTCTTACTTAGCAGAGTACGTGAGAACAAAAATACTGTCTTTATAAAACCAGGAGTTTAAATTCATTTGAGAGGTTAGTGATTTATTTTGGCTCTGAAAGTATCTTTTAATATGATGGGTGTATTTGACTGTGATATTTAACAGAAAGGTTCTTTGGAAGCATTGAAATTTATTGTTGATGGTTATCTCAGAGGCTATTTCAGACATTAAGTTAGTGTTTGAAGGATACCTGTATCGTCCTGTTAGTGAACTTTATTTAAAACTCACCAAAGCTGATATTATTCATCATTAATCTAGGGTCTGTTCTGATTTGAGAATTGAGCATACTAATGTTTACAGTAAAATTATTTTTTTAAAAGATAGAGTTGCACTTGACTTAACATCTACTTTGTGTCAGGCTCCAAGATAGATGTTTTACGTACATCTTCATTTGGGTATTTGAATAGTGTCTATTTGAACAGAATACTTATATTTAGGAATATACAAGTTTAAGAACATATTGTAGAGCTAAAATATAATTTCTGCATTTAGAAATCTATAACTTGGATTTTTTTAATATTTATTTTTGAGAGAGAATGCAAGCGGGGGAGGGGCAGAATGAGGGAGGCAGAGGACCCAAAGTCGGCTCCACGCTGACAGCAGAAAGTCTGATGTGGGGCTCGAACTCACAGACCACGAGATCATGACCTGAGCTGAAGTTGGCCACTTAACTGACTGAGCCACCCAGGCACTCCTATAACTTGATTTTGGTCAACATTTCACACTGTCTTCTTTTTTTTTTTAATTTTTTTTTAACGTTTATTTATTTTTGAGACAGAGAGAGACAGAGCATGAACAGGAGAGGGGCAGAGAGAGAGGGAGACACAGAATCTGAAACAGGCTCCAGGCTCTGAGCTGTCAGCACAAAGCCCGACGCGGGGCTCAAACTCACAGACCGTGAGATCATGACCTGAGCCGAAGTCGGACGCTTAACCGACCAAGCCACCCAGGCGCACCCACACTGTCTTCTAATGGAACTCCATTCATATACTCATTAGATATTTACAGCATACTATTATATGCCAAGTGCTAAGGTTGCAATGGTGGGATGGCTGTTTTCTTTGTGTGGACTTCTAATCCAAAGGAGACATCTATCAGGATACCATACAAAGAAATAGGAAATTTTAATTGTGTTGTATTCTGTAAAGAAGAGATCCATCTAGGCCTAGGAGAGGTTACAGTGGGATGGTTGGATCTAGTCAGGGAAGGTCAGGAAAGCCCTTTGTAAAGAACAACTGTTGAGGTAAGGACAACAACCAAGTGAGGAAGAGAAGTGTTGCAGGTAGGCAGAGGAACAGGTGATAGGGAAGGAGGAGAGGAAAGAATGTTCATTTGCTGGAGCAGGGATACAAAGTCCCACTTGATTTAAACCCCACATGCTTACTCTGACCCACACTTCTTTCTCTCTCCGCCTGCTAGCAGTGATTTTCTCAGCAGTTCTAATAAGGGATCTGCTCAGCTGAATTTTCTGGGATCAGGAAAGGAATCAGTGTGTTAGTTTGGATTTCTGACTCTGTAGGATTAAGTATACATTTTTTTTTAAAAGCATTTTCTTAGTAGATGACAAAAACTGGCCTCCTTAAATCAATTTTTGTTCACAGTATACAATTTCGAAGCTTTGTAATACTATAATAGTGAACTTTGCCCTAAGGTTTTTAATATATGTATGATTCATGTATTAAATATGTGGTTTATAAATTGACGTCTAGGCACATGTTACCAAAGACTGCAGTTTCAGCTTGTGAAAATAAACCTGTTCTTTTTGTCTACTCTAAAAGCGGACGAGTGTAAGGTGTCTGTGAAATATACACCTGCCTAATTTAGAACTTTTAAACTTTCTCATCCCTTTCCTAGGAGGGTAAGATTCGCTCTGGGGACTTACACTTTGTAAGCTATTCGTTTCTCTGCATTATTTATGAATTTTATTATGAGTATAATCAGAGAATTTCTGTTACACACCACTGAATTTGTATTTAATGAATTGAATTTACATTTAATCAGTTTGTTAAAGTGACTTAATGAGATGCTTCATTCTTATGTGTTAAAAGCAGGTCAAGGCCAACCAAAAGACTCAGGGCAATACATTATTTAGTGTTCATTTTCTGCATAACTTCTAATTTTATCATGATTCATCGTTTAAATCAGTTAATAACATCTCCTATAACCATTTCTAATAATTCTCTAAAGTCAGATATTTTACTGTTGATGTACTAGCAAACTTTTTTTAAACGTTCTAACATGGGAATTCTCACATTCTTTTGTTTTCAAAATAGAATGTGTAAGATAAGATTGTGTCAAGTTATCAAAGAATGGAATGAAAGAGGCAGTGGAATTTAGATCTGAAGATACTAAGTTTTCAACATTTGATTTTATGGAAAAAGCAAAAAATATGTATTGGGGCTTTTTCTTCATATATATGATGTACCTGAAAGTAGTGTTCAAATAAAAATGAGAAAGAACTCAAATTAATTATCTGTGCAGGACATTTTCCTTCTTGTTTTATCTGTACTCTCTCCAAACCTTCCATCTCCTCCCTTTATCTTTTTATTTTTTTTATGTTCATTTATTTCTGAGAGAGGGGGGAGAGAGAGAGAGGGAGACAGAGAGAGACAGAGAGAGAGAGCGAGCATCAACCGGTGAGAGGGGGGTACTGAGGGAGAGGGAGACACAGAATCCGAAGCAGGCTCCAGGCTCAAAGCTGTCAGCGCGGAGCCCAGCTTGGGGCTGGAACTCAAGAAATGTAAGATCGTGACCTAAGCTGAAGTCTGACATTTTTTTTTTCAATATATGAAATTTATTGTCAAATTGGTTTCCATACAACACCCAGTGCTCATCCCAAAAGGTGCCCTCCTCAATACCCATCACCCACCCTCCCCTCCCTCCCACCCCCCCATCAACCCTCAGTTTGTTCTCAGTGTTTAAGAGTCTCTTATGCTTTGGCTCTCTCCCACTCTAACCTCTTTTTTTTTTTTTTTTCCCTTCCCCTCTTCCATGGGTTTCTGTTAAGTTTCTCAGGATCCACATAAGAGTGAAAACATATGGTATCTGTCTTTGTCTGTATGGCTTATTTCACTTAGCATCACACTCTCCAGTTCCATCCACGTTGCTACAAAGGGCCATATTTCGTTCTTTCTCATTGCCATGTAGTACTCCATTGTGTATATAAACCACAATTTCTTTATCCATTCATCAGTTGATGGACATTTAGGCTCTTTCCATAATTTGGCTATTGTTGAGAGTGCTGCTATAAACATTGGGGTACAAGTGCCCCTATGCATCAGTACTCCTGTATCCCTTGGGTAAATTCCTAGCAGTGCTATTGCTGGGTCATAGGGTAGGTTTATTTTTAATTTTCTGAGGAACCTCTACACTGCTTTCCAGAGTGGCTGCACCAATTTGCATTCCCACCAACAGTGCAAGAGGGTTCCCGTTTCTCCACATCCTCGCCAGCATCTATAGTCTCCTGGTTTGTTCATTTTGGCCACTCTGACTGGCGTGAGGTGATATCTGAGTGTGGTTTTGATTTGTATTTCCCTGATGAGGAGCGACGTTGAGCATCTTTTCATGTGCCTGTTGACCATCCGGATGTCTTCTTTAGAGAAGTGTCTAATCATGTTTTCTGCCCATTTCTTCACTGGGTTATTTGTTTTTCGGGTGTGGAGTTTGGTGAGCTCTTTATAGATTTTGGATACTAGCCCTTTGTCCGATATGTCATTTGCAAATATCTTTTCCCATTCCGTTGGTTGCCTTTTAGTTTTGTTGGTTGTTTCCTTTGCTGTGCAGAAGCTTTTTATCTTCATAAGGTCCCAGTAATTCATTTTTGCTTTTAATTCCCTTGCCTTTGGGGATGTGTCGAGTAAGAGATTGCTACGGCTGAGGTCAGAGAGGTCTTTTCCTGCTTTCTCCTCTAAGGTTTTGATGGTTTCCTGTCTCACATTCAGGTCCTTTATCCATTTTGAGTTTATTTTTGTGAATGGTGTGAGAAAGTGGTCTAGTTTCAACCTTCTGCATGTTGCTGTCCAGTTCTCCCAGCACCATTTGTTAAAGAGACTGTCTTTTTTCCATTGGATGTTCTTTCCTGTTTTGTCAAAGATGAGTTGGCCATACGTTTGTGGGTCTAGTTCTGGGGTTTCTATTCTATTCCATTGGTCTATGTGTCTGTTTTTGTGCCAATACCATGCTGTCTTGATGATGACAGCTTTGTAGTAGAGGCTAAAGTCTGGGATTGTGATGCCTCCTGCTTTGGTCTTCTTCTTCAAAATTACTTTGGCTGACATTTTGTGTCAAGGGCCTTTTGTGGTTCCATATGAATTTTAGAATTGCTTGTTCTAGTTCCGAGAAGAATGCTGGTGCAATTTTGATTGGGATTGCATTGAATGTGTAGATAGCTTTGGGCAGTATTGACATTTTGACAATATTTATTCTTCCAATCCATGAGCAGGGAATGTCTTTCCATTTCTTTATATCTTCTTCAATTACCTTCATAAGCTTTCTATAGTTTTTAGCGTACAGATCTTTTACATCTTTGGTTAGATTTATTCCTAGGTATTTTATGCTTCTTGGTGCAATTGTGAATGGGATCAGTTTCTTTATTTGTCTTTCTGTTGCTTCATTGTTAGTGTATAAGAATGCAACTGATTTCTGTACATTGATTTTGTACCCTGCAACTTTGCTGAATTCATGTATCAGTTCTAGCAGACTTGGTGGAGTCTATCAGATTTTCCATGTATAATATCATGTCATCTGCAAAAAGTGAAAGCTTGACTTCATCTTTGCCAATTTCGATGCCTTTGATTTCCTTTTGTTATCTGATTGCTGATGCTAGAACTTCCAACACTATGTTAAACAACAGCGGTGAGAGTGGACATCCCTGTCGTGTTCCTGATCTCAGGGAAAAAGCTCTCAGTTTTTCCCCATTGAGGATGATGTTAGCTGTGGGCTTTTCATAAATGGATTTTATGACGTCTAAGTATGTTCCTTCTATCCCAACTTTCTCGAGGGTTTTTATTAAGAAAGGGTGCTGGATTTTGTCAAAGGCCTTTTCTGCATCGATTGACAGGATCATATGGTTCTTATCTTTTCTTTTATTAATGTGATGTATCACGTTGATTGATTTGGGAATGTTGAACCAGCCCTGCAGCCCAGGAATGAATCCCACTTGATCATGGTGAATAATTCTTTTTATATGCTGTTGAATTCGATTTGCTAGTATCTTATTGAGAATTTTTGCATCCATATTCATCAGGGATATTGACCTGTAGTTCTCTTTTTTTTACTGGGTCTCTGTCTGGTTTAGGAATCAAAGTAATACTGGCTTCATAGAATGAGTCTGGAAGTTTTCCTTCCCTTTCTATTTCTTGGAATAGCTTGAGAAGGATAGGTATTATCTCTGCTTTAAACGTCTGGTAGAACTCCCCTGGCAAGCCATCTGGTCCTGGACTCTTATTTGTTGGGAGATTTTTGATAACCGATTCAATTTCTTCGCTGGTTATGGGTCTGTTCAAGCTTTCTATTTCCTCCTGATTGAGTTTTGGAAGCGTGTGGGTGTTTAGGAATTTGTCCATTTCTTCCAGGTTGTCCAATTTGTTGGCATATAATTTTTCATAGTATTCCCTGATAATTGTTTGTATCTCTGAGGGATTGGTTGTAATCATTCCATTTTCATTCATGATTTTATCTATTTGGGTCATCTCCCTTTTCTTTTTGAGAAGCCTGGCTAGAGGTTTGTCAATTTTGTTTATTTTTTCAAAAAACCAACTCTTGGTTTCATTGATCTGCTCTACTGTTTTTTTAGATTCTATATTGTTTATTTCTGCTCTGATCTGTATTATTTCTCTTCTGCTGGGTTTGGGCTGCCTTTGCTGTTCTGCTTCTATTTCCTTTAGGTGTGCTGTTAGATTTTGTATTTGGGATTTTTCTTGTTTCTTGAGATAGGCCTGGATTGCGATGTATTTTCCTCTCAGGACTGCCTTCGCTGCATCCCAAAGCATTTGGATTGTTGTATTTTCATTTTCGTTTGTTTCCATATATTTTTTAATTTCTTCTCTAATTGCCTGGTTGACCCACTCATTCTTTAGTAGGGTGTTCTTTAACCTCCATGCTTTTGGAGGTTTTCCAGACTTTTTCCTGTGGTTGATTTCAAGCTTCATAGCATTGTGGTCTGAAAGTATGCATGGTATAACTTCAATTCTTGTATACTTATGAAGGGCTGTTTTGTGACCCAGTATATGATCTGTCTTGGAGAATGTTCCATGTGCACTCGAGAAGAAAGTATATTCTGTTGCTTTGGGATGCAGAGTTCTAAATATATCTGTCACGTCCATCTGATCCAATGTGTCATTCAGGGCCCTTGTTTCTTTATTGACCATGTGTCTAGATGATCTATCCATTTCTGTAAGTGGGGTGTTAAAGTCCCCTGCAATGACCACATTCTTATCAATAAGGTTGCTTATGTTTGTGAGTAATTGTTTTATATATTTGAGGGCTCCTGTATTCGGTGCATAGACATTTATAATTGTTAGCTCTTCCTGATGGATAGACCCTGTGATTATTATATAATGCCCTTCTTCATCTCTTATTACAGCCTTTAATTTAAAGTCTAGTTTGTCTGATGTAAGTATGGCTACTCCAGCTTTCTTTTGGCTTCCAGTAGCATGATAAATAGTTCTCCATCCCCTTACTCTCAATCTAAAGGTGTCCTCAGATCTAAAATGAGTCTCTTGTAGACAGCAAATAGATGGGTCTTGTTTTTTTATCCATTCTGATACCCTATGTCTTTTGGTTGGCACATTTAATCCATTTACATTCAGTGTTATTATAGAAAGATACGAGTTTGGAGTCATTGTGATGCCTGTATGATTTATGCTTGTAGTGATGCCTCTGGTACTTTGTCTCACAGGATCCCCCTTAGGATCTCTTGTAGGGCTGGTTTCGTGGTGACAAATTCCTTCAGTTTTTGTTTGTTTGGGAAGACCTTTATCTCTCCTTCTATTCTAAATGACAGACTTGCTGGATAAAGGATTCTCGGCTGCATATTTTTCCTGTTCAGCACATTAAAGATCTCGTGCCAATCCTTTCTGGCCTGTCAAGTTTCAAAAGAGAGATCAGTCACGAGTCTTATAGGTCTCCCTTTATAAGTTAGGGCACGTTTACCCCTTGCTGCTTTCAGAATTTTCTCTTTATCCTTGTATTTTGCCAGTTTCACTATGATATGTCGTGCAGAAGATCGATTCAAGTTACGTCTGAAGGGAGTTCTCTGTGCCTCTTGGATTTCAATGCCTTTTTCCTTCCCCAGTTCAGGGAAGTTCTCAGCTATAATTTCTTCAAGTACCCCTTCAGCACCTTTCCCTCTCTCTTCCTCCTCTGGGATACCAATTATGCGTAGATTATTTCTTTTTAGTGTATCACTTAGTTCTCTAATTTTCCCCTCATACTCCTGGATTTTTTTATCTCTCTTTCTCTCAGCTTCCTCTTTTTCCATAACTTTATCTTCTAGTTCACCTATTCTCTCCTCTGCCTCTTCAATCCGAGCCGTCGTCGTTTCCATTTTGTTTTGCATTTCGTTTAAAGCGTTTTTCAGCTCCTCGTGACTGTTCCTTAGTCCCTTGATCTCTGTAGCAAGAGATTCTCTGCTGTCCTCTATACTGTTTTCAAGCCCAGCGATTAATTTTATGACTATTATTCTAAATACACTTTCTGTTATATTATTTAAATCCTTTTTGATCAGTTCATTAGCTGTTATTTCCTGGAGATTCTTCTGAGGGGAATTCTTCCGTTTGGTCATTTGGGATAGTCCCTGGAGTGGTGAGGACCTGCAGGGCACTTCCCATGTGCTGTGGTGTATAACTGGAGTTGGTGGGCGGGGCCGCAGTCCGCCCTGATGTCTGCCCCCAGCCCACCGCTGGGGCCACAGTCAGACTGGTGTGTGCCTTCTCGTCCCCTCTCCTAGGGGCGGGATTCACTGTGCGGTGGTGTGGCCCGTCTGGGCGACTTGCACACTGCCAGGCTTGTGGTGCTGGGGATCTGGCGTATTAGCTGGGGTGGGTAGGCAAGGTGCACGGGGGCAGGAGGGGCAGGCTTAGCTCGCTTCTCCTTAGGTGATCCACTTCAGGAGGGGCTGTGTGGCAGCGGGAGGGAGTCAGACCCGCTGCCAGAGGGTTGGCTCCGCAGAAGCACAGTGTTGGGTGTTTGCGGGGAGCAAGCAAGTTCCCTGGCAGGACCTGGTTCCCTTTGGGATTTTGGCTAGGGGATGGGCAAGAGAGATGGCGCTGGCGAGTGCCTTTGTTCCCCGCCAAACAGAGCTCTGTCATCCGGGGGCTCAGCAACTCTCCCTCCCTTTGTCCTCCAGCCTTCCTGCTTTCCGAGCAGAGCTGTTAACTTATGACCTCCCAGACGCTAAGTCGCGCTTGCTGTCGGAACACACTCCATTCGGCCCCTCCACTTTTGCCAGCCAGGCTCGGGGCTCTGCTTGGCCGGCGGGCTGCCCCTACGCCCGGGCTCCCTCCCTCCAGTCCGTGGAGCGTGCACCGCCTCGCGGCCCTTCCTACCCTCTTCCGTGGGCCTCTCGTCTGCGCTTGGCTCCGGAGACTCCTTTCTGCTAATCCTCTGGCGGTTTTCTGGGTTATTTAGGCAGGTGTAGGTAGAATCTAAGTGATTCTACCTCGGTGAGCCCAGCGTCCTCCCACGCCGCCATCTTCCTTATTCTCCTGAAGTCTGACATTTAACCAACTGAGCCACCCAGGTGCCTCCTCCCTTACTTTACATTGATTGCTTTGCTGTTCAGATGTTGACTGTCACCTTTTCAACCCCTAATTTATGCATACACCCAGCATCGGTACTCAGCCCGTGCTCTTTACCTGGAACATTGAAGTCGATGCACATTCAAGGGTCATTCCTCCACACATAGGCTGTAAGTGTCCTTCCCACCCTCACAAGAACTTTGTATTTCGCTCTCTACTATCCTGCATCTTTTCTTCCTTCGCTCTTCGATATGAACCTCTCTTGCTCTAGTGACCCTCCACTTGAGGGAAGACTTTCCTTGACCTCAGGCTTACCCTTAGAGGTACCCCAATCTTTTTCTTCTTTCTTCCCAGCCGAAGTGCTTTGAAGATGTGGAAGACGTGCCTCTGCACGTTCTACCACTTCCCAGTGTGCTTCAGTGTGTGTGGGGGCTCTGCCCCCTCCACTGACATTGTATAATGTGGATGAGTTCAGTGGGCACTTTGAATTCCCCATCTTTGTATCTGAACTGCAGTGTTTTTCCTCCTGAGACCTATTTTTTCCCCTCTTGTCACCCCAAATAGCCCCTCTTGTCACCCCAAATAGTCTACTGATTTTTTTCCTGCTTCCATGCGAACTTATTTCAACTATTGTCTTAGGGACTCCTTTTTCTACTTCCCTTTTATATTTAAAGTTTTATTTTTATTTTTATTTTTATTTTTGTTTAATTTACATCCAAGTTAGTTAGCATGTAGTGCAATAATTTCAGGAGTAGATTCCAGTGATTTATCCCCTAATATAACATTCACTGCTCATCCCCAAAAGTGTCTTCCTTAATCCTCCTTACCCTTTTAGCCCATCCCCCACCCACAACCCCCCGCCCCCAGTGATCCTCAGTTTGTTCTCTCTATTTAAGAGTCTCTTATGTTTTGTCCCTCTCCTTGTGTTTGTATTATTTTTGCTTCCCTTGCTTTGTGTTCATCTGTTTTGTATCTTAAATTCCACATATGAGTGAAGTCATAGGATATTTGTCTTTCTTTGACTAATTTCACTTAGCATAATACACTCTGGTTCCATCCACGTTTTTACAAATGGAAAGATTTCCTTCTTTTTGATTTCCTAGTAATACTCTGTTGTGTGTGTGTGTGTGTGTGTGTGTGTGTATGTGTATATATATATATATACACATACACACACACCACATCTTCTTTATCCATTCATCTGTCGATGGATATTTGGACTCTTTCCATACTTTGGCTATTGTCAATAGTGCTGCTGTAAACCCTGGGGTGCATGTGCCCCTTTGAAACAGCACAGCTGTTTGGAAGGAATTTGGATAAATTCCTAGTAGTGCAATTGCTACGCCCTAGGTTAATTCTATTTTTAATTTTTTGAGGAACTTCCAAACTGTTTTCCAGAGTGGCTGCACCAGTTTGGATTCCCACCAGCTGTGCAAAAGGGTTCCTCTGTCTCCACATCCTTGCCATCATCTGTTGTTGCCTGAGTTGTTAATGTAGCCATTCCAAGTAGTGTGAGGTGGTATCTCATTGTGGCTTTAATTTGTATTTCCCTGATGATGAGTGGTGTTGAGCCTTTTTTCCTGTGTCTGTATGTCTTCTTTGGAAAAGTGTCTATTCATGTCTTTTGCCCATTTCTTCACTGGATTATTTGTTTTTGTTAAATGTTATGTTAAATGTGTTGTTAATGTGTGTTAAATGTGATGTTTTTTATAGATAGTTAAATGTGTTGTTAATGTGTGTTAAATGTGATGTTTTTTATAGATTTTGGATTACTAGCCCTTTATCTGAGATGTCATTTGCAAATGCCTTTTCCCATTCCGTTGGTTGCCTTTTAGTTTTGCTGTTATTTCCTTCACTGTGCGAAGCTCTTTATATTGATGAGGTCTTAGTAGTTCATTTTTGCTTTTCTTTCCCTTTCCTCCAGAGACGTGTTGAGTAAGAAGTTGCTGCGGCCGAAGTCAAAGAGGATTTTGCTTGCTTTCTCCTCTAGGATTTTGATGGCTTCCTGTCTTATGTTTAGATCTTTCATCCATTTTGAGTTTCATTTTGTATATCATATAAGAAAATGGTCCAGGTTCAGTTTTCTGTATGACGCTGTCCAGTTTCCCAACACCCTTTGCTGAAGAGACTTTTTCCACTGAATATTCTTTCCTGCTTTGTTAAGGGTTAGTTGGCCATATATTTGTGGGTCCATTTTTGTGTTGTCTATTCTGTTCCACTGATCTGAGTGTCTGTTTTTGTGCCAGTACCATACTGTCTTGATGAATACAGCTTGAAGTCTGGGATTGTGATGCCTCCAGCTTTGGTTTTCTTTTTCAGGATTGCTTTGGCTATTTGGGGTCTTTTCTGGTTCCATACAAATTCTATAATTGTTTGTTCTAGCTGTGTGAAGAATGCCGGTGTTACTTTCTTTTTGCTTTTTTTTTTTTTTTTAATTTACATCCAAATTAGTTAGTGTATAGTGCAACAATGATTTCAGGAGTAGATTCCTTAGTACCCCTTACACATTTAGCCCCTCCCCCCTCCCACAACCCCTCCAGTAACCCTCAGTTTGTTCTGCATATTTGAGAGTCTCTCTGTTTTGTCCCCCTCCCTGTTTTTATATTATTTTTGTTTCCCTTCCGTTATGTTCATCTGGTGTTACTTTGATAGGGATTGCATTGAATATGTAGATTGCTTTGGTTAGTTTAACAATATTTGTTCTTCCAATCCATGAGCATGGAATGCTTTTCCATTTTTTTTTTTTTTTTTTGTCTTCTTTAATGTCTTTCATAAGCCTTCTATAGTTTTCAGGGTACAGATTTTTCATCTCTTTGGTTAGGTTTATTCCTAGGTATTTTATGGGTTTTCGTGCAATTGTAAATGGGATCGATTCCTTGATTTCTCTTTCTGTTGCGTCATTATTGGTGTATAGAAATGCAACTGATTTCTGTGCATTGATTTTATGTCCTGCAACTTTGCTGAATTCATGGACCAGTTCTAGCAGTTTTTTGGTGGAATCTTCTGGGTTTTCCATATAGAGTATAATTTCATCTGTGAAGACTGAAAATTTGACCTCCTCCTGGCTGATTTGGATGCCTGATATTCCTTTGTGTTGTCTGATTGCTGAGGCTAAGACTTCTAATACTATGTTGAATAACAATGGTGAGAGTGGACATCCCTGTCATATTCCTGACATTAGGGGTAAAGCTCTCAGTTTTTCTACGTTCTTTTGAGGATGATATTAGCAGGGAGGGGGTCTTTCATATATGACTTTTATGATCTTGAGGTATAATCCTTCTGTCCCTATTTTCTTGAGTGTTTTATTAACAAAGGATGCTGTATTTTGTCAAATGCTTTCTTTGCATCTATTGAGAAGATCGTGTGGTTCTTGTCCTTTCTTTTATTGATGTGATGTATCACGTTGATTGGTTTGCTGATGTTGAACCAGCCCTGCATCCCAGGTACAAATCCCACTTAATCATGGTGAATAATTCTTTTAATGTATTGTTAGATGTGGTTGGCTAGTATCTTGTTGAGGATTTTTGCATCCATGTTCATCAGGGAAATTGGTCTATAGTACTCCTTTTTAGTGGGGTCTTTATCTGGGTTTGGAATCATTACATGCAAGGTTTTAAACCAAATTTCTATGCTGAAGCCTTCTTCTTCTTCTTCTTTTTTTTTTTTAACCTTTAGCCAAGATATTTTTTGAGTCTCACACTTTGAATGTTATGAAAACTCGCCCTCCCTTG
Organism: Panthera onca; assembly: GCF_046562875.1. Taxonomy (NCBI): domain Eukaryota; kingdom Metazoa; phylum Chordata; class Mammalia; order Carnivora; family Felidae; genus Panthera; species Panthera onca. Next base: position 86,265,866 of record NC_138340.1, on the reverse strand, counting down.
AGCTCTACGCTTCCCTGGTCTTTTCCCCAAGTACCTCTGAACCTATCACTCCTGCTACCCTCCACCATCCTGATGCCCATGTCAGACACCTGCATGGCATTTAGGGCACTATTGCCTTCCTCAGCTATCACCCACTTCACCATCATATCCTGTGGATTCTTCCTCCAAAATAGATCTGTACCCCCTCCTGTTCTGACCGTCTCCAAATCAAGAGCCCCTTATTATGTTCAGCTAGGTTACTATGATAGCCTTCTAATAATTTTCCCTCCTTTAAATATTGCTCACCTTAAATCTGTTTACCAAACAGCGGCTCAGATGATCTCTTAAAATTTTACATTAAATTGTTTTGTTTGTGGCTTAAAATCTGTGACTTACCATTTGACAGAAAAGCGAATCCCAATTCTTCAGCATTTCTGTTAGTCCCTGAATGATATAGCCCTGCTTCCCTCTCTGAACTCCTTTTATGTCATTGTCCTCAGTCATATGTGAGTGAGCTAAACTCTCCTCCTTTATATTTCTCTGAAAGTCTTCTCCCTGCCCCTAACATCATAGCCCTTTACATTGTTGTTCTTTTTGCCTTCCTCCATAGTCTTAAATGAAACATTTCTCTAGAATCACAGGAAATGTCATTTCTCACAGGAATTTCCCCCTGACTGCTCACAGTACAAACTAGAACCCACTCATGATATTGTCTCCGAGGGACTAATACTATATTGCTTTACAGAATGAATCATAATATATTGTAATATAGTAAGAGGCTCTATAAGAATAGTTAAAATCCCCCAGACTCTGTGTCACAGTGCTAATCTAATCCTGTCTCTTATTTGCTTTGTGACAATGGGCAAGTTATTTAACCTCCCAGTACCTAAGTTTCCTCATGAATAGTAATAATACATAACTTGTAGGATATTTGCAAAGAGAAAAAGATTAATATTTCTAGAATAAATGCAGCACAAGGCAGACATCATATATGTGCTTACATGTATGTATATGTTTGTGCATAATTTACTAAATGTCTGAAGGCATAAAACCATCACCTGCCATAATTTTTGACCTATGACAGGCTGATAGTAAACATTTGCTTATTGAATTAATGAAATGTGCAGTGCACCTTATAATTAAGCTTCAATGATTTCTAGAGGAAAAAAAGGAATGATGTTTTACATTTATAAAAGTACGTGATCAGTTACAAAGTTTATATTTTGGTTTGTGATCCACCTGTTAAAATTATTTAATTATATGTTTTTAAGAATATCTCCAGCATTTCATCTGGCCAGACCCCTACCTTCTAGAAAATATGTTTTTATTATTAACTTCATTTTGCAGATGTGACTCTAGGCCCCAAGAGCCCAAGTGGCTCATACAAATAGCAGAGTTGATCAATGGTAGGATGATCCCACTGACCTCAGTGCCCTGGATCTCACTGCATTACTTCTCTTGTTCTTATGTTCTTTTGGAAATGCCCAGTGAACTATGTGAACACGTTTTGTGGGGTTGGTGATACTACTTTGGTGATGATTGTTAGATTTTCACTTTTGGACAGGTATCAAAGTTTACATTCTCTCCTCCTGTAGCATCCTTGTGGTTCAGGGACTCATCACTTAGAGCAAGAGCAAAACCTGTCTTCCAGGACCTGCTTGCCCTTAGCCTTGCCTTCATGATTCCATGACATTCGGTATATAAGCTGTGGAGTGATGGTTCTGAAAGGCCACCCATTGTTCCTAATTCTTTCATATTACTTTCCTCCATTAAACCTGGTAGAAAAACTGCTAATCCTCTATTCCTGTCGTTAAGTGTAATATTTTCCCGCCTAGCTTTTCCTTATGAGAGGCAAGCAAATGGTTAGTTTCTCCTTGAACCTGCTCCATATCATTTCTGGATTCTGAATACATTTCATTGTTTGTTGTTGTTGGGTTTTTTTCCTCCCTCTAAATGCTCGGATATTTGAGAGCTGAAAGGGATCTTACATAATTAAAGTCCCAAATTCATGATCAGAGAAGCTAAGCTTCATGAAGGTGAGTGACAGGCTCAGGGTTACAGTAGGAGGGAGGCTTAGATGAAAATTGCTATTTGATCCTCAGTGTACTTCAGTTACCAGTTTACTCATTTTCCTTTATGAAAGAAAAAGCACAACAGGATTGGGACATAGAAGTCACAAATGCAACTAAAATTGTGTGATTGATTTTCATGTTCATTTGTGTATTTACTTTTGTGTCTTTCACAGTTTAACAGCAATGCCCAGGATGTGAGCTGTTTTCAGCACCTTGTCCAAGCCAACGTAAGAAATAAGAAAGTGTTGAAAGATGCAGTGAATAACATCACAGCAAAAGGAATCACAGACTATAAGAAAGGCTTTAGTTTTGCTTTCGAACAGCTGCTTAATGTAAGTATCCATACCATCCCCTTTTCTCTTTTATTACTGAATCATAGCATATGAATTTCAGTAGGCTGGTAGTTACTACTACCAGTAACTATCAGTTACATAACTGTTGTTTTTCTTTTATTTAAAAAGCAGATGTGTCCAGGCAGTAGAAATCTTTGAACTACTTTTATTTTTAAATCCCGAACTCAAAGGCATACACCGTGTAGACATTCTTTTCCTTTTAGATCTTCTCTTCCATCATCTCTTTGAACTCTCTTTCCAAAAGAAACATTCATACGGTAATTATTTAATTTTGCATAAGCACTTCAAACTTAGTTGGCATATTTAGAATATCATTTCTTTTTTCTTATTTCAGTTGCTGCCATATTTATGTGGAAACTTGTGTTTTTCAGTCATCCAGTGGTTGGTAGAAATGTTTTAGTTTCAAACATCTATTTGGTTCTTAAAGTTGTTACTTAATGTCCACAAAGGTCCAAATGGCAGACATTAAGGGGAATAGGATATAAGTCCCAGAGCAGGAATTTCTTCCTCAGTGAAGATCTCTCCCTCACCAGATCACCCATCCACGTCTCCAGGTAGACTCTCAGACTACGGCATGCTTGCTGCCTGCCCCATACCATAGCACATACCTCACGCTGTGGACTAGTGTTTTCAAGTGGCCATGTTGTCTGTCATTTTGAGCTCTTCTAGAGCAGGAGTCATCATTCAGGTTTTTATCTCTCATGAGGCACTATTATCACAATGGTTGAGAGTGTGAACCTAACCTTTCTATACCTTGGTTTCCTCACTTACACCATGGCATGTACAGCAGAGAGGGCCGTAGACAGGATTGTCCACAGAACCCAACACATAGCAAACCTCATGTGAGTGTGGGTTGTTGCCTTGGTATTGGAGTCATGGTCATTATTACTATAGTTAATGACTAGCACGTGTCTGGTACAGAGTCAGCTCATCATTCAAACCATATTTGCTGAGTCACCGAATAGGCCTTTAAATGCAGTCTTGTCTGCAAGTCGGACTTGGTTGTTCCCTAAGTAAGGCTTCTAAAATAGTTTTCAAGATGTCTGATTGGTTGCCTCATTCATTTGTTCATTCAGCCAATATTTACTGTGTGCCTCACAATTTCCTGTCACATTACTATTGCTAGAATAGCAGAAGTAAACAAGGCTGTCTGATCTCAAGAAGGTCCAGCATGACATGGTAAATCATCATTCCTAGTACAATGCGTTAGTGCTGTTATAGGGCATTCACAGTGTATTTATTTGAACATTACTGAGGCGGAGTTCGACTTACCCAAAGGAGGTCAGGAAAGTGGGGCATTTCCTTGAAAACAGGATTTTGAAGAATGAGTAGAATTTAGGTAGGTACACGAGAGAGGGAAAATCACTTCAGAGAAAAAGAACAACATGGTCAAAGCCACAGTCGTATAAGACAGCATGGCACATTGGAAAAATGGCAGGTGGTTTGGCATGGCTGGGACATAGCAATGCGGGAGCTGCAAGGGAAATAAAAAGGCCATGGGGTATCAGTTAATGAGGTGTTTAGGAGCAAATGAAAAGTTTATAATATGAGAATGACATGGTCTAACGAGTGCTCTAAGTTTAGCTGTTATAGAAATCCTGGTGTTGGAGTAAAGGCAAAAAAAAATGTTAAGGAGGATGATGTGGTGATAATCAGATAGTTCTCTGGACTAGAATGCTAGGTGGCCGGTAACATAGGAATCTAAGTAGAGGTATGTGAGGGTAGTAATAGCTCCATTTCAGACATATCGAGTTTGCGGTGGTGATATTTATTAGATAGCATTAGATCAGCAAGTAAGGAGACAGAAAAGCCAAGTAGTTCAGTGTTGTAGTTCCCAGGGGAGTTACATTTGGTAAAATGCATATGCTTATGAAATGATGTATGTTGGCTCATAGAAGGATGAAAACTCAGAACTTTGAAATTCAAATGTAATTGACCATTAGATTAAGATGTATTCTTTCTGTAGTAAAGAAATACAGGTTTGTGGAGTTTTTTCAAAGAAGTTCTTTTTCTTTTGAGTCAACCAAGTTGGTGGCATCTTAATTGCTCTTCTTGGTATTGTTAATTTGCCTCACTTCGTTCCCTCCTATTCAGGTTTCAGTTGTGAAATGATAAGGAGTCTCAAGCCTAATGTACTATTTCAGAGCCAGTCTCAGTAGAGAGGCCACATTAACTCCCAGATTCATTACTAGTTGCTGATAAAATATGATTTAACTCCTATTGGCCTCTCGTACTGCCTCTACAATTGTAAATTGTTTTTAATCTGTTCTCAGTTATTCCTGAAGCCAGTCTCATCTGGTCTGCTTTCCACGTGTCCCTTACGTATTACAGTTCTTCATTTTAAAGTAATTTTCCCACATGTCATGCCTTGCCTTATTCAGAGTTGAAGGGTATTTTGTTACCTCTTCCAAATACTTCTAGTCGTCTTACTGCACAATGTCACTCTCTGTTTTTTGTTTGTCATTGCAAGGTCTATTATTAAGATCCCTAAAGCAAGTATCAAATAGAATTAAACGTATCATTTATCCCACAGTACGCCTTAAATTAAGATTTGAATTAGTCCTCGGTTGCATTTCAGAAAATATTACAAATATACGGAGATGCATTTTTCAAAAAAAAAAAAAGTATAAGTATGATAGATTCTGGGCTGTATACTGGCCACACAGAATACAAGGATAAGCAAGAAGATACATAATATAATTTGTTATGAAATAACAAAATAAGTTACCAACTGTACTGTCATTTTATTGAAATAGTGGAGTTCTTTCCTTTTCTTAATTTGTTACAAATCGGTAACATATAATTGTTATGATTGCGTGATTCTTTAGATAGTTGCACTTCCTTTGACTAGTTGCTGACTTTGCTGGACCACGTGTCTACTAAGGAGGCTCCTCCTGGGGAAAAATCTTGTTGAAAGCAAAACATTTCTTCATTCTGCCTTTTTTGTATGTCCTAATATCTCTCTCTCTTGGGAAACATTACTATTCTAATTACACAAATGATCAGCACGACCCAATGTCCTTACCCACCCTCGTATTTGTGTTGAGTAATAACAATACCAACATTACTTCCAAAATTGAAAAAAAGTCCTAAGGAAGAATCTTGAATCACTTTATGAAACAGTCTTTTAGGTACGTGTTATTTTGCCCATCTCATATATGTAGATAAAATGAAATCATCAAATAAATTAATTCTAGTTAAGGGATTTTCATCACCTTTCACAAAAGCATTTTGATGATAAAATATGAAACTTTTTGATAAGTCCAATTTTCAGATGGCTTTCTTTAAAGAACTATGCTTGAATATGACAAATTATATTAGTCAGTATTTGAGTTTTCATAATACTTGGTTTAAAGCTTTAACTGCCAGTGTTCTAATGGCCTAGTCAATGGGATGCCATTATATGAAATGGGATCTTTTCATCAGTAGAGCATAATATTATCTTGATTAACTTTTACAACAGGAAATGAGATTTATCTTCTTTGAAAAGTGAGATATGGTTTTTTTTTTTTTTTTTTTTTTTTTTTTTTTTTTTTTTTAAGAAACCTAAATACTACAAGAGAATGAATGATTTCTTTCAAAAATAGTAATCATTTTAAGGCCAGGGCTGTGATGGCCTTTATGTTACCCAAAGTCTCATGTGGCTGTTGAGACTTGAAATGCGGCTGGTTTGAATTGAAATGCATTATAAACATAAAATACACACCAGAATTTGAAGAGTTACTGTGAAAGAAAAAAAAAATGTATATTATCTCAATAATTTCCATATGGATTACATGTTCAATTGATAATATTTTGGGGGTGACTAGGTTAAATAAAATATATTAGTAGAATTAATTTCAGATATTTTTCAGACATTCTTTAGTGTGGCTTTTAAAATTTTTAAATGACAAATTTGGCTTGCATTATACCTCCATTCAGCAGTACTGAGCTGGAGGCTTGACATTTTCAGAGAAGCTGAGCGTTCGTAAAGTAGTGAAATCTTTTATTCTCAACACTTGTGCAAACACATTTCACAACAGTAGGAGCTTGAGATGATGATTTCAGACCTCAGAGAGCTCCAGCTTTCTAAATTAGTTCTTCATCTTAGTGGCCCTTTGGTGCTAATCACTGTTTTCCTCTGTCTGACTCTTTGGGGACCTGAAGGTTTAAGGGAGGATTTATCTTTGGAATTGAGTCTTTCAGGATTCGAATATGTGTGGCAGATTGAGAGAGGATAGGAGGATATTCTGGGATTAGGTATCAGCCTTTACAAAGATACAAAAGAGTGCTGGGTGTTAGGGATCAACTAGAAGTTTGCAGTTTTGGGCGGTAAAGTGAATAAAATACGGTGAAGGAAGAGGACAGGGAGCAAAAATGTTTGTCAGTGGATTGAAAATACATGTGGAAGGGTATGCACATTTTTCATTAATACCACTTATATGTTTCTGGTACAATTACAGAGGCATAAAACTGACATAACCATTCATTTAAAATCCATTTATTAATCAACCACTGAGAGGTTATTACATGCCAGGCTCTTCACGATCAGACAAGACAAAACTTCATGCCCTTACAGCACTTAACATTCAATCATGGGAAGCCAACAAAATGCAAACAAATAAAATACATACTCTATACATAAAACAATGTAAAATGCTATGAAGAAAAATACAACCTGGTAGAAAGAGTACAATTTAAAGCCATTTTCAGCAAATTCTTCACTGATAGGTGACACTTGATCAAAGACCGAAAGGAAGTGAGACCCATGGATATCTGGGGGGTGAGGAGAGTCCCTTGTAGAGATGGGTCTGGCCTGACCCGAGAACTGGTTCTTTAGAGTATACTTACTGAACAGATACTATACCCTTCCTTGCAGTCTGTTCGTGCTCTTTCCTTATTGCTTCATATTCCTTACCTTTTTGTGTGTGAATGATACACATTTTTTAAATTTTATTTACAGTATAATGTTTCTAGAGCCAATTGCAATAAGATTATCATGTTGTTCACGGATGGAGGAGAAGAGAGAGCCCAGGAGATATTTGCCAAATACAACAAAGATAAAAAAGTGAGTGATTTTCTAGTATTTTCTTTCATTTTGGTATCAATGTACGTGGTTTTTAAAGAGATGTGAGGGAGGGTCACTAAGAGGGGAAATGAGCATGCTGATTATAAAGTCATACGGATCATGGATTATAAACCACTGACACAGTTACAGAATTATTCAGCATAATACTTTTTATGTGATCCTTAATTACCTTCTATCTAATTTATTAATAAAATAATTTGGACCTATAAAATCCTATCTGTTTCTTATGTATAAATTCTGTATGAGAAAATGTTATAGGAAGAGAGTAACCAGAAGAGAATGGAAAAATAGGAACAGTTTAAGCTTTTCTAGGAAAACTTTGTGATCATTTAATTATTATAGTAATACTAAAACTTCCTACATATGTCTAAAAATTATCTTCATAGACGTTGTTCTGTAGATTTCCAAATGAAGCAATTTATAACAGCAAAAATTGCACCCTTATTTGAAAATCATTTTTATTTTGTCAACTTTCAAAGTAAAACAGCCAGGGGCGCCTGGGTGGCTCAGTTGGTTGAGTGTCTGACCAGCTCAGATCATGATCTTGCGGTCTGTGAGTTCAAGCACCGTGTCGGGCTCTGTGCAGACAGCTCAGAGCCTGGAGCCTACTTCCAATTCTGTGTCTCCCTCTCTCTCTCTGCCCCTCCCCCACTCATGCTCTGTCTCTCTCTGTCAAAAATAAATAAACATTAAAAAAAAAAAAAAGTAAAACAGCCAGTTATTTTATCAGCAAAATGGGTTTATTCAGGAATAGCAGAAGAATTCCAGCTCAGGACATGTAAGCTATGGCAAGCGGTAGGCAAGTATCCATATCAAAGAAGAGGAACTCTGCAGGAAAAAAAAAGAGAGAGTTGCAAACCACTGCTTGAGCCAAAACCCACTGGAGGAAAGCCAGCGTTCAGGGTGGTGATGGTTTCTCCTTGGCTGAGTTGAGATATTTTGTTATTGGCTGAGCTCATTCCTGGGCAAAGAGAAATTCTTTCTCCTGCTGGAGTGGGAAAGTAGGCTGTTTTTGTTGCAAATGCAAAGTACTTCTTCTTATTGGGATCTGCACCTGATGAGGGGTGTTAGGGCCTGAGACCTCCCCCTTCCCCTTCTGGCTTCCCAACACCATTTTTGAGGAAGTTTCCTTTATTCAGTTTTACACACTCAATAGAATATATTAGACAAATTCTTTAATATGCATAATATTTTTAAAGTATGCTATTTCCATAAGGAATGAGGAATGTGAAGACAGGAATTTTGAGGTTGTAATATATTTGTTTCAGTGATTATGTAACTGCAGAAAAAAGTATTGTTGGGAGACCTATTTCGAACGTTCATCCATGTACCTAAACCTGCTGATACTGCAGAGGATATCAACTGTAACTAACTATCTTTCTAGCAATCCTACCATCAGCTTATTTCAACTTTCTGACTGACTCTTCACATTTGATAAGAGAATGATTCTTAATTCGGTTTTCTAAAATGCTAAGGATCCATTAGGAACGTAATGATAAATCATAAGCTGTTTCTTGTGTTTCAAGAATTCCAACAGATATTACACATTGATCCAGAAGAACTCTCTATTGAAGAAAATGCCAATTCGCTTTGGTTTTAGTTGCTGTTTTCACCATTTGGAGACGTGTAGTTCATCATGAGCTCTAGTAGATTGTTTTATATGTATTTTAGGAATTAAAAGGAGAGAGGGAAAAGATGAATTCATATATTTAGATAGTTTTGCAGACACATTACTGTGAATAATTGGGTACAGTATTGACGAAATTTTTTAGAATACTTTGAATACTCCTAGGTGCTTTTTAGCCTATATGTGATTGCACTATGATCGAAGAATTGAAAACATACACACACATAAAACATCAAATTCACTACAAATCTTTTTAATACTCAACTCTTTGAATACTTACATATACTGTAATTATGTTATGACATAAGTTTCATCCATAGGTTGAGGTTTTTTTCTCTTCTTTTCCGAAGGACCTAGTGATTTTAATTGTATAGAGAAACCATTTCTTTTGAAAAAGTTAATAAATTGAACCATTGACCGAATACTTTCAGATGATAACTTGATGTTATAAATAGTTCTTTCCAAAAAAGTATCAGAATGAAAAGAAATGGGAAGATCCAGGTGCATTAATCTAAGATATAATGTATATTTAATTACCTTACTTACTACTCATTTTTCAAAATTCAGGGCAATCATCACCCCCTAGAGGATGTCCCTGACACCCCCCTCCCCTTCAGGTTTGTTTGGATGCTTGTGCTCTGATCCCAAAGCACACTGTATGGGATCCTACATGTCCCTTACACTGTACTCTCCCCATGGGAGCTCTCCTTGGTCCCCTCTCTGGATTACTAGATCCCACAAGACTGGGCCTGTGTTTTGTTTACCTCTGAACTCTAGGTATCCAGCAGCGAGTTCAGATTTGGAGATAGTTTTTAATGCATGACAGTAAATAAATTGAGACTATCTAACAAAAGTTGGAAGCAGGATTTCTATTATAGGAGAAATATGTAATTATGAAAATAACTTGGGGCAAGGAATTTTCAGCTTATTTAAATGTTCTAAATAATTCTAACATTACCATATTTTAAAGAACTCAAATAAAACAAATGTAATCAAAATTCAACTGTATCTCAAAATTCTAGTAGTTAATCTTACTTTTCATCATTTGGAAGTGACCTTTTGGCACCTTAAATTTAGTCAGAATTTTAAGAATATGATTTTACGATAGAAGTATATAAGTACAAGCCCCACCATTTATATCACTGTTTTTAAACGGATACAAGTTTAGATAAATCATCTTTTATTTTATTAATGTATCATCCAAACCTACCACCGGGAATCTCACTTACTTCTGGATATTTTTCTTCTTTTAAAATGGAAGGATTCTTGGGGCACCCTGGTGGCTCAGTCGGTTAAGCGACCGACTTCAACTCATGTCATGATCTCAGAATTGGTGAGTTCGAGCCCCATGTCTGGCTCTGTGCTGACAGCTCGGAGCTGGAGCCTGCTTCAGACTCTGTGTCTCCCTCTCCTCCTTGGGCTCTGTCTCTCTCTGTCTCTCAAAAATAAATAAACGTTAAAAAAAAATTAAAAATAAAATAAAATGGAAGAATTCTTAATGTGGCAATGTATTTTACATATTATGTCAGAATTTGTCACAGACAAATCTTGATTTTAAGGAGTATATATTTTAACAAATTTAAATTAATAAAAAATGTATAAAAAGAGAAGTAATTTTCATCTACATTTGTAATTTTTTTCTCCTTGAAAACTGTATTTGCATCCAGGATTAACACAATAACATGTCTTGAAGGCATAGCATAAATGTTTTTTTTTCCTTGTTTTAATACAAGAGGATTTATGTCATCAGGAAAGCAATAGTTTTTATCCTCTACTATCACAAATTGTTTAATTGAATAAATGAAGAATTTACTGGTTTAAAGCCATTTTTCCTTCTATGCATCCTAAAAAAGTCCAGTCTAAATATTAATATCTTGAAACACTGCTTCTCATCCCCTTCACCTTTTATAGGAACTAAACTTTTAAACAAAGCATTTTGTGACATAGTAAACCACATGATAAACGATTCATATCACATTCACTTTTGTGAAACTAATGAATCCAGTCTTATGCAACAGTCTCTCTGTTTGCTCACATACTGACTCCCGTGCTTTATGGACACACACTTTTCTTAAGGGCACACACTTGTATTAATGCCAAAGCAACTTTGAAAATTAATGCTTAGTTTCTGCAATATTTAATTGTTATTTTTACCTCACATAAACATTAAGATGTTCTTGGAATTAGATACTTGATTGTTTCTGTGATTCTAATTTCAGTGGCTGTAGCAAAGTTTTTGTGATAAGCACACTTATACATATATGCTTACCTACATACACAGATATATCCATACAAATTTATGCGTATTTAATTTTTTTTAATTTTTATTTATTTTTGAGACAGAAACAGAGCATGAGTGGAGAAGGGGTAAAGAGAGGGGGAGACACAGAATCCGAAGCAGGCTCCAGGCTCCGAGCTGTCAGCACAGAGCCCAATGCAGGGCCCGAACCCACCAAATGTGAGATCATGACCTGAGCCAAAGTCAGACGCTTAACCCACTGAGCCACCCAGGCGCCCCTATATCTATTTTTGAAAACATTTTAATGTTTATTTACTTCAGAGAGAGAGAGAGAGAGAGACAGAATCTGAAGCAGGTTCCAGGCTCCAAGCCTTCAGTACAGCTTGTGGGGCTTAAACTCACAAACCGTGAGATCATGACCTGAGCTGAAGCTGGATGCCTACTGACTGAGCCACCCAGGCACCCCTATATCTATTTTAAAATGGGCATCCCCTCTGTCCATTGTATCTCCAGTAACAAGAGACCATGTGTGCTACTTTGGCATGAGCTTTCTAATATAAAATTGTATGAATAAAAGCCAGCTGGTGGTTGAGAAGTAAACGAGGGGTGAGAAAAGAGAAATCTGAATATAAAACATTTTTTTCTAAAATATTTGCAAATATCACAGGGGAATTAAGACCATCAACTCAAGGTCATAGTTTAGATACACACACAGGTATGGGTGTGTGTGTGTGTATCTCCATACTTTGTTTTTAAAGATGGAAGAGCTAATTCATTATTCTGTGTTACAGGTTAATAAAGAGACATACAGGGAAAGCTTATAGATACAAAACAGAAAAATAATTGACAGAGATCCTTGAAAGAGGAGGGACAGATAGATGCAGATCATAGCTTCCTGAACTGAACAAGTAGTAATTACGTTTATGGCAAAATTGCTGTCTTGTCCTTCTTACGAACTCTACCTTGAAGTGTAATGGCTTCCCGCATTTTCTCATGTGGGAAAACTTTATTAAACAAAAAAAATCATCTGTTGGTATTTGCATGTTCCATATCAATTAACAGTGAATAGATGATAGCAGATGATCACTTTTAAGTCAGACCTTTGAGTGTATTTTTCTTTGGTCAAGACATCATTTTGTATAGTTAATTGCTTTTGCTAAGGGCATATGTGTGCATAGACTATGTATATATACCCACCAAAAGTAGTGTGTATATATATATATATATATACGCACTTCATATATGACTTCAAATGGCTGTGAATGAATTTGAGGACCCCTTTCTAACTTCTCCTTCTTATTCACAATTCCCTACCTCCCACCCACCCACCCACCCACCCACTCAGTCTGAGAGAGTCACAGCCCACAGATACTGATATGGAAGATAATTAATTGTCTACCTTTGTCATGGAAGGGTGTACATGACCCAGGATGTTCAGTGTTTTTGCCATAAGCAAAAATCCCATAAACATCTTTGCCACAAGGATTTTCTTTGCAATTATTTTCACCTCATAACTAAATGGCCGTAAGGCAATTTTGCCATAAGAGATAAAAAAAAATAATTGATTGGTAGTTTGGTTTGACAGTTCTGTTTTTTCAAACTGGTTGAAAGTTAGATTTCTTTCTCCTTCAATGCATTATTGTGTGTATTTCTGTATTATACTGTATAATTCTGTATAATTGTGATTATTCTATGTATTTCTGTATTACATAACTGTTAGCCCTCACAGTGGTATATACTGTGACACAGAGTTGTAAACCCACATTTCCTATAGAACTTTGGAATGTCTATCAGTGGATATGTGCCAGTATGCCAAGAAGAAACAACAGTGTAGAAGGCTTTCACAGCACACACAAAAAATGCAAACTGAGTGACAATTATGCATCCTAGTATTTGGAAACTGATACCTCTCTTAACAAAGGAAGAGATTTTAACAAACAAAGGAGGAAAAAAAAAGTATTATGCCGAGGGAAGAGACAAATGAACAAGCAAAAAAACCAAAACAAGTATAACACAATGAATCAATGACTTTGAAGACCAGTGTTTAGGTTAACCCACGAAATAAGAGCAGTGAATTTTGCAGTATCGCTCTGAATCCACATTATACGTTTGGAACGAATTCAAATATTTTGTATTACACAAAATAAATTCCTTTACATCTTGTTACTCATTTTCCATCTTTCGTTGTGTCTTTTTAAATGAATGACCCTCTTTTATATTTCATGATTTTATCTTTTACGGTGAAATTGCCTTAAAGCCAATATTTACACCGCAAAATGTTTGCAGTGAAATTGTTTGCAGTAAAGATGTTTATAGTGACAGGATCTAGAACCCTGTATTACCAATCCCATACCTGCATAATTGATATTTGTTACATAATCTATTACTCAGAATTTCCCTAGCCATGTTATTTTTCGAATGGCCAGTGTGCAAAAATAAAGTTTGATAGATGTAGTAAAATGCTTTCAGTACTCTTAAAAATTCTCTATTTGATTATAACTTTATTTTAAAAGACGTCCTTTAAAACAAAGTTCCCTTGTGTTTTCAAAAAATATCAAAATTACCAAGTCATAAAGTTGGATGAGCTTTAACAGAAAACTCTGAAACTACTCTTTGAATTCTGCTTCCCCACCCCCACCCCCACCCCAAGCCTCTTGCTTGGCATAAACGTGGCTGCTGAATGCTTCATTTACATTCATTTTTCACCCAGATGACATTAGAAATCATTCAGAGCAACCCAGGTAAGTGTGATGAGGTGCATCCGGAGAGCTGATGAATGAGGCTGCAGATATACAGCACAATTTAATGAGGCCAAAAGGTTTAAGAATTAGAACAAAACGTTTGGATTCTTTGGAAGTGTATTACTCTTGGGAATTAATCTACCTGATTATAGATAGGTACGGCTTTAAAACTGAGTCCATGTTAATCTCTTCACACAGCTGTTCCATATTAAAATGCATTCACGTTACGATCTTTACCTGCAGCAGTCCCGTTCCTTAGGGTTCACCCGTGTGTACGACACTTCCTTAAAAATGGTGCCAAAACTAAAATGAACTCTATCACAGAATCCAAACAAATGAATAAAGGAAAGTGAAACCAGACACAGAGTTGAAAGATAATTCCCAGGCCTAGCAAAATTAAAGATACTTGATTTTCTGTAGAATGGCAAAAAGATTGGTTAACAGTACACGCTTAAGATTGTCTAGCCAGTTAGAAAATAGTCCTCTGATGCCTAGCTTGCTTCTCAGAATTAATCAAAAAATGCAAAAGCATCAAAAATTTATAATGTGAAAATTTCAAAATAACCAGTAAATTGAATAAGAACAAATGGAAAATATGATGCATGGATTTCAAAATAAAGTGTCGCTAAAATTATAACGGTGTGACAGATGCATTGTTACTTTTTTTAGTTATTTAAAAAATGATTAGCAAAGTCTTTCCTATTTGTCAGATCCATAGTAGAAAGAAATAATCTGTAGCCCACTAAAATCTAAACCAAGTTACAATTATGGAATCTGGGTATGTGTTTTATATAGTAACAGTGAAAATTGTCAATTAATTTTTCAACAGATGGTAAGGAAAGTGATTTGTTGCCTTCTCTACTGTCTTTGCCTGCCTTTTCCATCGGGCAAGAATGAAGTCTTTGGAAGCAGTGTTTAAATATATGCGGCGCTCAGATTTGTAAAACATTATAATACCGGGTAACAAATGCACTGCTTCTAAAAAGCTTCATTTTAGACATTTTGCCACTTGCAGCAGTTACTAAGAGCTTTTCAGCTTTAGAATAGAAAATATGCCTTTGTTCAAAAAAACCCAAATGTGTTATTTATGCTGGAGTTACTGTAGAGTTGATAACAGGAATTACCAGTAACATTGGCCTCTCAGCAGAGAGATTATCCATGTCAAAGTCATGTTGTGTGTGTGTGTGTGTGTGTGTGTGTGTATGTCTTTCTGTCTTCCTCTCTGACAGATTTATTTACACTTGTTTCTCTTAGTATAAAATTAATGTTGATACTTTATTCCCTGAACTAAGGAAAATATTATCAGACACATTCTCTTCAGGTGTGAGTAATACTACTACCAAACATTTTACAGAATCCTTACTATCTAAAATCTAGTGAAAAGTGGAAGTTGAGTATTACATGAAGCACACAGTATATAAGAAGACATACAGAAAATGTAAAGAAAATACACTTGAATTAATCTCTGGATAGAATTGTATCACCGAGAATCAGGATGGCCTTTTGTTTGTGTTAAATCCATGGACCTAAAGAGGCACGCCCTTCTGCTTTTTCTGAAGCTGCTTTCTTCTCAGATTAAGCATTCCAGTTACCATAGATATCTGCTCAGTCTTCCTAGAGCATAGAGCATTCCCTTTCCCACATACCCCTTTATCATTCTGTGTTCAGCATCATCTTTCCTCTGTTTTCATTCTCTCAGGTTACCATTTTTGATTAATTATTTATCTGCTCTCTTATTTTGAACTTCCCTCTATGAAGGAACTTGTTCTAAAAAATAACACAGAACAACTTTAAAAAGAAAAACAGGGGTGGCCCAGGTGACTCAGTCTGTTGAGCGTCCGATTCTTAGTTTTGGCTCAGGTCATAATCCAACGCTTGTGGGATTGAGCCCCTTGTCAGGCTCTTCACTGGGCAGATTCTCTCTCAGATTCTCTTTCTCAGATTGAGATTCTCTCTCTGTGCCCTCTGTCCCTCCCTCCACTGTGTCTGTCTGTCTGTCTGTCTCTCTCTCAAATAAAATTAAAAAAAAAAAAAGAAAAGCAAAATGCAATAGTCCTGTAGGTTTTATATATATTATCTTAAAGAACCGAACAGATATTCCTGTCACATCTTACATGTGGATGCATAACATAGATACATGCCTTGGGATTATGTTGGTATTTTACCTTTATTGATGACAATTACAATAAATCATCTTAACATCACATTATGAGGTAAGCTTGAAGCTCTATGAATTAGGGGTTTTGTTGATTTGTAAATGTACTTTTGAATCCTTTGAGGGTAGCACAGTGCTTGATGCATAGTAGTTGCTAAATGTTTACTGATATGGCAGACATACCTGTAAATACACAATCTGCTCCTAAGGTAAACTATACAAAAATAAAAAATATGTAAGAACAATGCAATAACTTTGTTCTTCTTTTAAAAGATAATCATTTAGGGGCACCTAGGTGGCTCAGTCAGTTAAGAGGCCGACTCCTGATTTTGGCTCACGTAATGTTCTCACAGTTAGTGGGACCCAGCCTGCCATCTGGCTCTGCACTATTAGTGCAGAGACTGCTTGGGATTCTCTCTCTTCCCCTCTCTCTCTTCCCCTTCCTTGCTCATGCGCTCTCTCTCTCCCTCTCTCAAAGATAAGTAAAATAAACTTAAAGATTAAAAAAAATTAAAGATAATCATCTCATCAATATTTACTTCCATGTAATTCAAATATGGAGCAGAATTAATGTTCCACTCTTGCGTGTATCATCTTATAAGTAGGGAGGTTTAAGTTTATATAAAATATGATTGTATTGATGGCATCTTTCCATACACTCTAATAAGTCTGACACACAGTTTTTCATGAGTGTTCTCATTATCAGTGTCAATGAAGTATTTGGCCTTACCCAAGCATGTCTGAACTAAATCAGTCTATCACTTATTTTCCAACCTTCCAGCTGATGATAGTCTTGGCCAAGCTACAGATTGCTTGGAAATGCAGTGTACCCATCACTTATTCTTCCTTTATCATGAACTATAAATGTATGCACAGGGTAGGAGAACTAGAAATTGCTTCTTTATTACCTGATAACGTGAGGGTGATTCATTGTAATCATTCTTAATAATTTTTAAGTACCAACGTAATCCCAAGGCGTGTATCTATGTCATTATGCATGCAACATGGAGGACATGGGAGAGATAAATCCGCTTGGTTCTTTGAGCAGCCGACTTCGGCTCAGGTCACCATGTCACGGCTCGTGGGTTCAAGCCTCACGTCAGGCTCTGTGCTGACAGCTCGGAGCCTGGAGCCTGCTTCATATTCTGGGTCTCCCTCTCTCTCTCTCTGCCCTCTCCTGCTCACGCTGTCTCTCTCTGTCTCTCAAAAATAAATAAAATAAACATTAAAAAAATTTTAAAAAAAGATCACAACTGCAAAACCTATATGACGAATGCATTTTGTTTTCCTCTTTAAAGTGGTTTGATGTTATTTGCTTGCACAAATTCAACAGTCCTTGACTAAATTCTTGCCTTTGTCAGATGACTGGAACTTTCCTATACACATATCTCATGGACACAGTGGCATTTAGACAATATTGGCGTCTTGTCTTTAATTTATCGCTAAATGTAATAAAGCAAGCCAAAGTTGCTCCTCTAGAAAGGTGTCATTTTGAATGATTTTGAGTTCTTTTTGAGGCATGGAATGCTGTTGTGTTACTGATGGAAAACGTTGCCCATGAAATACTGATAATTTGACTCTAGAAGTTGTAATTCTCTTCATCATCATCATCCTCTTCGTTACCATAGTTCATATTGATTGATCTTATAATTTTCCATGTACCATAAGAGCTTTATATGTATCCTTTCATTTACAATGGGAATAATCATAGGATAAAAATATTTTTATTGCCATTACCGTCATCCCCATTTTGGAAATCCGAAAACCAAAATGTGAGAAGTTAAATAACTTGTTGAAAGTCATACAGCTACTAAGTGGCAGAGTTAAGAATTTAAATGATCTGTAATCCAAATTTCATAACGTCTCGCAGACTGCACGTAGCTGGTCATCTGTCTCTTTTTCCCGGGCCGCCTTGTGGCTGTGCCAATCATCATTTGCCCACCCAAGAGCCTTCTGTGTAGTCGGACTTGACCACTAAGGGACATGCTTTTCACAGCGTTAAGAGGTTAAGATGGATTAAACTAAGCCATCAAAACTCTGCAGGCTGCAAGTAGCTTTCAGATCATTGGGCTTTATAAAATAAATTAAGTGTGAAAGGTGAATTTGGACACTTTTATTTATTTCATAATGCTATAAAACTAGGGATGTGGGTTATTCGAAGGCTCCAGATTCTGGTACACTTGTGAATTATGGAAACTGCTGTAGAAATTTCTCCTAAAATATTCAGTCCAATCTAGTGTTTTTATAGGCTTAATGCCAAAAACTTTAGTACACACAGTAAATTAATAAAACCCATTTCTGACATCATTTTTCTAACATGTTTCGATAGCTGAAGTTTTTATTTTAGTTTTATTGGCCTCTTTTCTTCATAGTCTCATTTCCATTATTCCTTGGAGATTTGCCTATTGTAAATTAAACTTGAACTCTGGGTAACTGATAATTGTTGAGGTGACAGTTTCCAGTAACTGGGTTCTGCTGGGAAACAAGAAATTCCTATGGCTTTTTAAAATAGGTTGACCCTGTGGCTTTGGAAAAATCTTAATTGAAGACAAGTATTTTAGTCTTCAACAAACAAAACAAAACAAAACAAAACAGATTAGCAGAAGTTCAAAATTGTAGGATAAAGTTATAAAACAGTGGTGTATTATAAGAAACAAATTAATAATATATTTTATTTTTTAAAATAATATCAAACTTAATAATATTAAAATAATATATTTTAAATATATTCCAAATTTGTTGTTAATTAAAAGTTTTCTCTGGTCAACTGGGCCAGGCTTGACATTCAACATTAGACTGTTGGAATTACAGTAATCTGTTAAGAGAAAAATTGGTTTTTAAAGGAACTGAAGGCAAAATTATATACCTGACGTTTTTGAATGTGCTTATGTAACTAATCATGAGACAAAACTGAGGAGAAAGTTTTCATTCCCTAAGAATAATAGAGTACATAAAAGGTACGTGTATTAAGTATACTTTATTCTGCCTTAAAAAGTTTGCTGACATTCACTGAACAAGTCTGCATAACATAAAATAAAAAGATTAGGGATTTAACATGATATAAGTGTAATGAAACTGTCCACATTTTCAGTATGCTTGCTGACTATTAGCCTAGTTTAGGCTCCGTGTTATAACAAACAGATTTAATTTGAATAACACCAAAGCCTGTCTTCGATCCATATGGTAAGAAGTTGAAACCACTCAAGCAGCTCTTCATTTTTTTTGTCATTTAGTATTTATTTTCATTTATATATATGGCACTTTAACAGGTACGATATATACAGTACTGTTCCAGCCCAGTCAAGTATTTATCCAATACTATCTTCCCATGTTACTTCTCTGATCTCCAGGATTATGAAAAATAATTTTAAGCCCATTTATGACTGAGTCATATATGACTCTCAAAGAAACAAACATTTTGAAACTTGAGCTTAACTAAAATCATCCAGATTAGTGAGGGAACATTTAACACATTGTCTAGCACTATTTCGCTTAGAAAGTTTCCAGTATGCATTTGTTACACGAATCTCATAGTGTGATTACAAATGTACTACTAGGCATGAGTAAAGAAATTTTTTCTCCACCAAAGTTGACTTTGCCTTGGTAGGCATGGTTTAAAGTAAGTAACTTGCTTGAGACTTTAGATGAAATAGTTAGCTTGTGCGACTACTCATTAAGTATTTTGAGTGATTTTATATGTCATTTACTTGTTTTTAAATAGGACCATGCAAATATACTAATTAAAAACCCTAACAATAGAGATCTTTGAGAATGTGATTTAATTCTTACGTTGGGCATATTTCAAGAAACTACTCTTGTTCTATTTCCCCAAATTTATAACTAAACAAGAACAATACCTTTGAAGAAGTGGAAAATGTCAGAGGAATAAAGGGACAGCCGTCATCTCTGTGGATTTAGCATTAGGAATTTTAGAGTTACTTTATTCACTGTTCCACAGGGTGGCAGTAATATAGCATAGACTAGGAAGAATGAAACCATTTAAAATTCTAAGTGGAAAGTTAGGGTGCAAACATAGTCTTTTAAATTTCACGAGTTTATTGTGAACATGCACTATAACATGTACACTGCACGTGTGTATGAAATCAGTGAAGTTAAAATTCTTTTCACATAACTTGGCAAAATGTGTAAAGCAAAACAAATGCAACAGGAGTGTGGCATTTGGGATTGAAATAGTTTTTATGTTGTTTTTTTTTTCACTGTTATATAAAGAGTTTAAAAGCTAGGGTGCTTTATATTGAATTTTTTCTCAACTAGGTGTATATTTATGAAATTAGAAAATTCTAAGCATTCTATAAAATGATTAAAATATATACAATGCATGTGTGTGTGTGCACAATGTGTGTATCTACCAAGAGAAAAATAAGCATCTTAGGTATTTTAGAAAGATCTTGGAAATATAGTAATGGTAAGGCAGTTGCAGAAATTACAAAAAGAAGGTTGAATTTGTAGTTCTTAAGATTTTAGTGACCATTGGGAGGAAAATTTCAGAACAATGGTGTCTTTAACAAAGTCTACAGTAAGGCAAATAAAACTTAAGGAAAGGGGTACAGATTATAAATCTGTAATATGGGAATAAATCAGTCCGTTAATGCCACTTTCAGTCAAATGGCTGAGGATATATGTGGAAAATGAACACAAAAGAAGCACGCATGCACACACACACACACACACACACACACAAAATGTTTAGTGTGCTTTAAAATTTTACACCTCTACACCCAGCTCCAATTCTGAATTTCTTAATTTGGATGACTTCTCAGATCTTTCTATGTGCAAACCTGGGGCTTAGGCAAAAGTTTTGGAGTAAAACAAAGCAACAAGTATTTTGTTGTTTGGGGGAAGTTTTTGTTTTGTTTTTTACTGGTAGGTTTTTTTGGCTGAGTCGTGTTTATTTGGACTGTTTGATGAATTAGCATCAGTCAGAATTATGTGCTGTGTGTCTAAGTATAACCCCTATGTTAGTAGAAATTCTTACCTTCCAGGGATATAAATATAATAATTCATGTAGCCTTATTTTTCTTTAATCTGAAAATACTTTGTGGAAAATATTTTACCAGAACACTGTTGTGGTAAGAGAGACACCAAGACAAAGCAGTGCTTTAAATTGAAAATTTGAGACATGCTTTCAAGTGTTCATTACGAAGGAGATCTCCCAAGTGCCTTCTGGAGCATCTGGGTTTTTTCCCTAAATTCATGTGACAATTGTTTAAGGTACAGCAGTTAAATTGAATTATCAGTCGGGTGGCATACCTGTTTACAAAAATATTTCCATTTAGGAGTAAGTTCAGCTACATAAGAAGTGACACTCTATTGAAATATGAACTATATATGAAAAATTAAAGAAAATGAAGTGATATTTTGAGGAATTGAGGGAGTGGAGGTAAATAGGTGTCACCGACTTCTGTCAACCTAGAATGTGTCACTTGCCCTTAGAATTTGAGATGATTAAAATTCAGATGTGTCCACCAAATGGCTTCTCACATAACTAGCTGAGGCAAACCTGTGCAGCTTAAGGGTGGCTCACATAAAACTTTACAAGTGAAACAGCAACATCTCCCATGTACATTTTGGGGCGGGATTGTTATGAAGTGATCTCTGTGTGGCCACGACCAGTGGAGGAACAGAAAACAGATGTGAAGTCTCTTTTGAGATTTGTGCTCTGCAGTCATGTGCAAAGATGAAACAGGCAAAGCAATTAGAAAATGTCAGTTCAAACAGTCAATCGGCATGAATTAGAGAAAAGCTGTTAACATAGTTCAAACCAGAACATGAATTCATGGAAAAGTGATTTTCTGCATGTTTATCTTTAGAAAAGGCTAAAATGTTTACCTTAAAATACTGGTTTTCTTAGATGACTAAGTTGGTAAAAATCAATATATGCTAAATAGGCATTTTATTAAGTATTTGTGACATTGAATTTATCCTAGATTATTATAAAATTAGAGTATTTTATAATTAAGTATAATGGCCTCCAGTAAACATTTAAATTCCTATAATTTAAAATCTACCTCAGTTGAATTGAATAGTTTTAAAATATTTACATGTATTGCATCACATTAGAAACAGCCAATATTTTGATTCTCTTTAAAAATCCTGGAAGCTTAACATACTTATTTATAGATGCTAGTCATCTTTGTAGAAAGTTAGTAATATAACCAACTTCACAATCCTATATGTATGTACTAAATATTTTCATGGTGTAGAGGTAGTTGAAACTATCACTATGATTATCTTAAGCAACTAAAATTATAATGACCTCCTTTCTCTGTATGTTGTTTTAAACACATACTTATGAGGGGCACCTGGGTGGCTCAGTCGGGCAGGCGACTTCGGCTCAGGTCATGATCTCACAGTCCATGAGTTTGAGCCCCGTGTCGGGCTCTGTGCTGACAGCTCAGAGCCTGGAGCCTGCTTCAGATTCGGTGTCTCCCTCTCTCTCTGCCCCTCCCCCGCTCATGCTCTGTCTCTCTCAAAAATAAGCAAACATTAAAAAAATTTTTTTGAACCCCACATATTTATGAAATGGAAATTACTATTTTTACTTATTATTTTTTGCAGTGGCTAGGTATGTGGATATGTTTTAACCAGGTGAGACAGGTGTAGCTGGTTGGGCCCAAAAGATCCCATTTCTGCTAATGAAACATTAGTCATGATTCTGACATAGGATTGGGACATGGTGTGGGGCACCCAAGTGCCGTCTCAAATTTAGTAACTAAAGTCTGTGTTGAGTATAGGTTATGTGGTTTTTGTCTGGTGACTTCCTGAAAGATTTACTGGCCTTCATTTTTCTTGTCCCATTAATTACCTGAAAAGCATGCTTTTATTTTTTGGTTGAGCTGTTTTGTGTTGCCATTTGGTTCCATTTTATGCAGCCTAACAGATCCCTCTTTTTCACTTCACCAGGTACGTGTATTCACATTTTCAGTTGGCCAACATAATTATGACAGAGGACCTATTCAGTGGATGGCCTGTGAAAATAAAGGTAACAGATCTCTTTTCTCCACCACATTTACTACTAAAAAACAATTGATAGATGCTAGTTCTACATCTTATCATTTAATATAAAGTTGTAGCTAATGTTTATTGGAAGAGAGACCAAGCCTAAGATGTTGAACAAATTTTCTGTAGAGAACATTGACATTATGTGACAGTGTATAAAAATTCAGACATTTGATCATATGGTATATGATATGGTATATTAATATCATTGAGTGTTTCATTTATAGATACTTAATGCTACTTATCAAGTAAATACTTATCAAATAAGAATGAAAGAATATATGAATTATATAAAACTTACATATGAGAAAGTGTGACATGTTTGTACATTTTTTCTAAGTGGTTAAGTTTTTTTTTTTAAGTCTTCTTACACATTCCTAGGTAATTCAGATTTTGTGTAGTGAGTCCGTATTTCCCATATACACAGAAAACAAAACAAAACAAGATGTTATTTGACAAACTGATCATATAACAATAAAAAGAACCTCAGTTTATTAGGAAAGTCCTGTGTAGGCAAATATTCTATATGAATACAATAATTGTCAGATACCATTATCATGTATCTTTAATAATTTCTCCAATAATACAAATATTTTAAATGATGCCAGGTTCCCTACTGTTTTATAGAAAAATCACAGTTATTTGATGCACTTTAAGTTATGTAGCGAAGTTTGTCACAAAGTCTGTACATTTGTTAGGGATATGCATTAAGCAAACATTTTCCACATTCATCTATGATATTGATATATTAGTATTTGTTGAATTCAAAGTGAAAAAAACATGGCCTTTTCTCCTCTGAAGCCAGAAAAAAATTTTGTGGTCATTTATTGTGATGTTCTCTCTCTATATAAAAATATGTATATGTTTCAGGTTATTACTATGAAATTCCTTCCATTGGAGCTATAAGAATCAATACTCAGGTATGATTACAAGTTATTACAAGTTTTAAATACAAGGTATTTAAATTTATTATTATTCTCGCAAAGAATAAGATGTTTCTTTTCTGTTTTAAATATGTTCAATTGGAGAAAACAGGTGAGAATGAAAAAATGATCCATAATATTTGTAATAAAATGATGAGTATCATGGTGATGTATATTGATTATTATTACATCAAGGTTCCCAGTGTTTTCAAATATTCAAAACTCAGGTGAAAAGCTACATGTGTTCTTTTCAGATGTTAAAAACATCACAGAAAATAAGTAAAATGAAAATTTACTAGCAATCTCATTTCATTTAATTTGAACTTGGTCCCATTTCAGATCATTTAAGTGAGTTTCTTCCAGTTGCAGGTACCACAAAGAAAAGGAAGCAATAATTAATCTGAACAAATTATACAAGATTCTAATCAGAATTTAAATACTTCCTAAATAACCCCTGCAGATGTATCTACCTATGTAAAATAAACCTACAAGGTGCCTGGGTGGTTCATTTGGTTTAGTGCCTGACTCTGGGCTTTTGCCTCGTTTCATAGTCTCGTGGTTGTGAGATCGAGCCCTACATCAGGCTGCACACACAGCATGGAGCCTGCTGGCTCTCTCAAACATAGTAAAATTACAACGAGGAGAGAATTTGTCTACAACCATTCAACTGAAAATATGCCTGTTAAATAACTTCGTAGATTGAAGCAACTAAGTTAATATAAATATATATTATTTTCAAGCATTCATAAGTTACAATTTAAAACCATTACTCAATTTTAAACATAACTGAAGATCCACAAAATAGACTAAGGCAAGATGTAGCACAAATAACATGGCATTTGTGGAACTGAATACTGACTGTGTTTTATGTTGAAATGAAACAGCAGCTGCACTAGAGTCTGATGTCTTATTTGGCACAGTGTTGCATTTATTTTTTGATATGTTTAAATGTAGTTTTGAATTTCAGCCAAACAGTCTGTGATATGAAAGCAAGTATGTGGCTGCTTTATGATTTCAAATTTGTGCACTTCCATCCAGTAAATCACAGAGCCTTAAATAGTTTAGATTAACATAAAACAATTCACAAGGAACGTATTTCACCTATCATTGGCTGTACCTCAGAAAAAGAATGTTTTGGTATTAGAAAAAAACGGGTAGATCTACTGTATAAATGAGTTAAGTACTGTTGATTCAAAGTATGTACACGTACCATTTACGGTATACCCAAAATAGCAATTAAATGATTATACACTTACTCCCTTAATAACTTTGATTCCATATTCATTTTTAACTCTAGATAATTTTCTTCTGTGGAGTTTTTTGTTTTTGTTTTTACTACGGCATTTCTCTTTTTCAACCCCCTAACCTTTTTTTTTTTTTTTTTTCCTTTAAAATATAGGAGTACTTGGATGTTCTGGGAAGACCAATGGTTTTAGCAGGGGACAAAGCAAAGCAAGTCCAGTGGACAAATGTGTATCTAGATGCACTGGTAAGAGATTGGCTTTTCAGCCAAAGAGTGTCCTAACAAAAGCACACAGCTCGTTTCTGCATCTTTCTAGGTGACATTTATCTTTTCCAATTCATTAAGTCCTTTCTGAAAGTCCTTCTATCACACCCTTCTTTGCTAGAATTTAGATAATATACATAAAAACCTCGTCTTGTCTAACCATACATGTAAAGTGTTAACTTTATTTTTTAGGTGATCTGTTGAGAGTGTGGAATTTCACAACTCAAATCTTGAATTTACAGGCATTTCAATAACTTTCTGAATTTTTGTGTAAAAAAAAAAAAACAAACCCTAAAGTCAAGTGAATGAGTCCCTGCTACTGCAGACTTTAAGCAAAAATTTTGAAATATTTTAATAATAGACTTCAGTTGGCAGAAGCATGTATTGCCTCCACAACTCAAGCCAGACCCAACAAAGCTCAGAAGTACATGCAATTAAATAGGCAGATAATCTGACCCTACTCTGAAATCATCACGAACCTATTAGCCTCTTTATATATCATCTCTTGTTTGAGATTCAACCCCAGATTTTTATGGAACTAAGCCATTAAAATGATCACATGTGGTGTGATGTAACAAAAACATGTTAAGTTGTCCATTGTGAAACTCAAATTTTAATCTAAGTATCCTATCATATTTCAAAGCAGTGGTTCTGAACTGGAGGAGTTTTTGCCACTCACAGGTCATTTGGATATATCTATGGATATTTTCTGTTGTCGTGACTGGGATGGGCGGGGGTTGCTGCTGACATGTCATGGGTAGAGGCCAGGGAGGCTCCTAAATGTCATATGCCACACAGGACAGTCCCCTCACCCCATGCACATGCATACAACATACAACAAAGAATTATTCAAAAGATCATTAGAGCTGAAACTGAGAAAACTTGTCTAATGTAACTCCAACTTTCCTTGTATTAAAGTTGCAAATAGTAAATATCATGCTTAAGATATATACATATGCTTAATCTTGATGAGAAGACTTTATTAATGATTTGACTAATGTGTAACATACCACAGAGAACCAAAATCCTAAGCCCTGAAAAGTAAATGCTGATTCACTAACCCTTTTTCCTCCTTGGAGTACAATTATATGCTGATACTACTTCCCTGAATGCAATCGTGACCCCAAAGGGCAACACGCAGTCCATTTACAATTACTTATCATTTGGTTCTTGTAAAATAAACATATACAGGAAGTTGGAAGAAAAATAGACACTATTAACAGCAGCTTTGCATGCTAAGAAAGATAAAGTGAAGCTTGCTTACCTCAAATCCTAGCTAAAATTACTATCCAGTGTTCCTTCTTGACATCACATATTTATTTAAGGTCACATGGTCATCTAAAGCTATGGCCAAAATGTTTCATTTTTCCGAATCCATCACAGGACAGAGTATGATAGGAGGAGTCAATAATTATGCCCTGTAGGATTTCCTATGACCAGAAGTTCATTAACCAGCACGTCTACATTGTTGGTAAGGTTCTCACTGATAGCACAGATGACATTGGGAAGAGATTCTGGTTCTAAACATGCTGTTCTATAAGCTGAAACTAAATGTAAAGCAAGAAAAAAAAAAAAAGAGGCACATGAATTGGCTAGTCAGGAGACACTTAGAGCATTCTTTTACCAACTTGAGAATGAAAAGTGATGGTCTTGTATTTCTAATTACTTGTCTGTAATCGCTGCATGTGGCAGATTCACAATATATGCTGGTCAGTATATCTTGGTTACATTAAGAAAAAAAAATGTAAACACGTTCCAAGACAAAATATAATGGAAAAAAATGAAAAGAACTCTGGAAATTCAGAAGAAAGAAGCCATATATTTGGGGGTGGTGTAGGGTGAGTTTAAAAGATGGTGACAGTTTAGCTGAACATATGAATCAAGGTAAAGTTTCTACAATTGGTGGGAACTAGTGAAACCACACAAAGAGGGTATAGTATGAGTTAGGCAAGGGCTGGGTATGTTGGAAAATGGTACCTCACTCACTTTTAGAGCTAATGGGAGTTAAGAACAGGAGCAGACTGGAACAATATTGTGGAGGGTTCATTTTATTTGGGAGATAAAGTGAGATTCTTTGGATAAAAAAAAGAGATGAAAAGAGTTGGAATCAAGAAAATATAAAAATACCAGATAAATTCCAGGAGGGCAGAAATCTTGTCTTATTTCTCTAAATTGTTCCCTAGGAATTTGTACAAATTTTTTGTCTGCTTAATCAATGAAGAAGGAAATGGAAATTGGGTACCAATGAGTTCATTGATGATTTCATCTCCTATGTTAGAAGTCTAGTGTCTCATTTTAGGGCACATGTTACCATATTTAGAAGCACATTACCATACTCTGTAGAAATGCAAAGTGATGTGCAGAAAATGATTGCCTCATATACACTTTATCGTGTATCATGCTAGCTTTTTTAAAACTATGCATTATAACGAATAGAAATCTCTCCAAAAGGAATATTTACTGAATTGTGTTTTGGAGTCCAGTTTTATGAGTTATCTCTAATCTGATTTTATTGAGGTAGAAAGTTTTCATTGTGAATATGAATTTGCATTTTGAAGGATGTTTCCATTGTTGAATATTCGTGCTTAGAACTGAAGAGAGAGCCCACATGTATATCATCATGCACCAATTATGTGTGGTTGATTCCTTAATTGTATTTGTCCCAAACAGTTTGGTATCTTGTTCTGTTGAAAGCCTCTCTGTTTGTTCTTCCTCTTTAAATTCAGTTCCCATTGTTTTGGGGTTTCTCACATGCACAATTATAAACTATTTCTCTGTGAAGCCAGGATGTTTCTGGAATTAGAACAAGGGTCATGAGATTTGGATTTGGGGTCATTATTCACACGATTACTAGTATTTTCTCAGCAAATTTGAAATTTTTAATAATAATTTTTAAATTATTTTGAAGTGTGATTTTTTTGAAAATGTAGTTTTGACATGAAATAATGGTAAATAAATATATAATATATATATGGTAATAATGGTAAATAAATATATATACATATACATATATGCATATATACATATACATATATATACATATATATGTGTGTATATATATATATGTGTGTGTGTATATATATATATATATATATATATATATATATATATAAAATGGCTGCAGATAGCAGTAATAAAAAAAAAACAAAAACAAAAAAACCCTCTGACTTGAAAATCGCCTTATTTCAACGAATCTCCATGGATTCATTTAATATATGAAATGATCAACATGCTGGATGACACTAGGTCATTACTTTTGTTAGACTAAACTGCTTCATGACCAGACTATTGCATTTGATGCTTACAGTTAGCTACATTATTTGACTTTGTCAAAAAATACTATTTGTCTTAGAGGGTGTTTAGAAGCATTATTGCTTGTTTAGAACAGCATAGTATTTACCAGACGATTGCAAATGTGATATCGATAACTCGTTTCTTCTCTTTATTCTGCTATACATTTATGATTTAACATGAAGCCTTTGGTTCAGGGCATGAAAAAATTAAGAGTGAAACTACACAACGGAAGGCAAACAAATTATATAACAATATTTTAATATCACTCTGTTCATGGAATCCCTGTGAACAAAAGAGTGGAGGGGCAGGGTTACTGAAATATTTAGTGTAATTTGAGTTTTTATAATTTTAAGTTATTTGCAGTGCTCTCTCAGACTATTATTGTAGAGGTTGTGGGCTTCAATAGCTGCCTAATAGACTCTCATTATTTCTCAGATGTTTTAATTGATTTTTTAAAGACAAACATTGTGAAAAAGCTTTCAAAATCATTTACTAGGTATTTGTGTCTCTTTATAATGTAACCATAAAATGCAGTGTCAAATACCAAAGACTAATTCAGAATGACAAAGTTTAAATTGTAAGTCTAATTTGCCTTTTTCTTTCTGAATCTATTTTTAGGAACTAGGACTTGTCATTACTGGAACTCTTCCGGTCTTCAACATAACTGGCCAAGTTGAAAATAAGACAAACTTAAAGGTTAAAAGTTAATTGATAAAATTAATAATAATAAATGATAAACTGTGACGTCAAAGCTCAGTGTGGATAAGATATTTCTATAAGGAAATACATAGAATGTAACTGTCTTGTGAGACCAGAAGTAAGAGGCAACAGCTGCCTATGTGATAACCACCTGGGAAAAAGGAAATGCAGGTCAAGTTCTCTGATTCCCCAGAGTCAGGATTCAACTTAACTCTGTTTAACTATGAACTGATGAGAACACAAGTTCAGTCCCTGGGAGTAATTACATGACAGATGGGCAATACTATTGTGTGCACATTTTTTAAATGTATCTAAGATATCCATGGAGCTCAGAAAGAAAAATCCAAAGAACAAAACCATGGTAATGTTTGTCTCTGCTGTATGTATGTATTTTTATTGAAACATTCCTCCTCCAGCTCCCGTTCAGACAGTAGTTTTTGTTTTGTTTTGTTTTTAAATCATCATGTAACTTAAGCATCTGATATAAAATGAATAGCTCTCAAAAAAATATTTTTAAAAAATGAAGAGCTCTATTTTGTTTTCTGTTTTTTAAAGATTGAAGAAAAATACTACATGAGTGTCATAAAAATGTTGATTTCTGCAGCACTGGAAATATTGTCAATGCAATGAGATGCTACCAACTTAAAAATTCTGAAAAATTTTACTTGTTAGATTCCACTCATTTTTAAAATACTTTTGATTTTAAAGTAGGGTTGCATTCCTATTTCTTAAATTGCATCAGAAAGAATTTTAGATTGCGGGACAAGTTAAGATTTTTTTTTTTTAACATTATATATTCATTTTAGGCTTTGTTTGACATTCCAGACTGGAGGGGAATTTATTTCCAGTTTATGGCAAAATGAAGTCTGTTGCACTTACTATTTGTTCAGTTATTATAAATTTCAGTTGAACTCTTTACTTTTATGATGTGGCCATCAAAAATGTTAGTTGTTTTGTTTTTTGTTTTTTTTTTTTTTTTTTTTTTTTAAGTTTCTTTATTTGAGGGGGAAGGGGAAGGGCAGAGAGAGAGAATTCTAAGCAGGCTCCACATGGTCAGCACTGAGCCCTATGTGGGGCTCAAACCCATGAATCGTGAGATCATGACCTGGGCCAAAATCAAGAGTTGGATTCTTATCTGACTGAGCCACCCAGGGGTCCCAGGAACCCATTGTCATTCTAAAAGATCTCTGGGTTCTAAATAATTTAACTCATAAAGGAGTAATTCTGTAACTATCCAGATGGACTAAGGAATTGCTTTAATTTGGAGGGTTTGCTGAGACCAGAATTGGTCCATGACAAAAGAATATAGTTGATATAACTTTCTCACTGTTTGTGCACCTACACAAAATTTATGGTGTTCTCATGGTAACTATTGAATGGATTTTATAATTTTCGTTGTAACATCTTAATTTATTTTTTAGTTTATATAATTCTATTTAAAACTGAAATTCCTGATTCTAAATTTTAACACCATTTTCGTCTTTCATGTCCCTGAGAAGATTATGATAGCAGTTTGCCACATAGCCCTTGTTGACTTGCAATTAAAGCTTGGATGCCCATGTTTGGTATCTTTCAAACACACATACAGCTACAACTGACTGTACAGTAGCAATTAAATATTAGAGATAATGAGTACAAGGGGCATCGAATAAATTTCCTGGGGCACCTGGGTGGCTCAGTAGGTTAAGTGTCCAACTCTTGATTTCAGCTTAGGTCTTGGTTTAAGGGTTGTGAGTTCGAGCCCCATGTTGGGCTCCATGCTGAGCATTGTGTCTACTTAAAAAAAAAAACAAAAAAAACCCCCTACATTTTCTATTTTAGCCACAGTCATCAGGATTTCATTTACAATGATAAAGTCCTGGGTAAACAAAGGTGGGAATCATTGTAAATTGATATCAAAAGCTGTTTCACCCTTAAAAATGTTTAAGCTAGATTGGAATATAACTATTGTCAAGCAAAAGGATGAACATATATAATAATTGTGTAGAAATATGTGCATTTTTTAAATCCAAAATAGACTACCTTTTTGCTATCTTTTATTATAGAACCAGCTAATTCTTGGTGTGATGGGGGTTGATGTATCTTTGGAAGATATTAAGCGACTAACACCACGTTTTACAGTAAGATGAAGTTTACTCTTTGGGTATCTTTTTATTTTAGAGCTCTGTACTAATTTAGCTGTCTATAAAACATTTAAGTAATCCTCAAAAATCATGTAGTTAACTTACTGAATGAACTAAATGTTAAGATCTTTAAAATAATATAAAGATACTATGCTGTCTTTCTTCATGCTTTAAAATGTGTTAAGAATTTTTTATCTTTAAAGAATGTGATTTCTGACTGTGACCCAGGGATTTTTTTTTTTTTTTCCAGCTCTGCCCCAATGGCTATTATTTTGCAATTGATCCTAATGGTTATGTTTTATTACATCCAAATCTTCAGCCAAAGGTATGTATATAATTTGTTTACAGTGATTAATGCAATTCTGTAAAATTAATGGTTAATGCTCTTAATAGATTTGTCATCTTTAAATTCATTATATAGCACTAAATATAAAGGAACATTAGGTCTGTAATGTTAATACATGACAAGACCACAGTTTATAATATATGAAAGTGTGAAATCACTATTCATTTTCTCTTACCAATTTAGTTGTCCCATATTCCTATGGAATATTTAACCAATATTCACAACTCAAAGACAGCCATTATTGCCCCATGCCTGAGTTCACACATCCCCTTGGGATTTTGATTAAGGCTATAAGGTAGTGAGGAGATTGCCCCAGATGGGTGTGAAACTGATAAATAAAAGTAATGTTCTTCTATGCACAGATCATATTTTCCATCACCCTTTTTTCTAGTAATTATCTCTCTTTTTCATCTCCCAAAGTGCTTTTTTCTTTGTACTTTTGAGCATGCTTAAAAAAATAGGAATGAAATTCAATAAGTACAACTCCATGGGATGAGCTTCAGAACTGGGAGGTGTTTATTAATCAGGGAGTTATCAGAAAGTGACAAAATCACATAGATGAACTTGTTGTTCTAATCTCTATGCTAAGATATGAAATATTTTCCTAAATGTCTTATCCAGCTTCTTTCACTTTCCATTAGTGCTTCACAGGTAGGATGAAATATATTTATCCGGAAATAAAAACTGGCAAAATCATATTACATAATTGTAAGTTATGAGCATCTTCAAGTTGTTGCTTAACTTTGGAGATAACACTGAAGATACTTTAACCCATGCTAGAGGGAAATACATCCAGATTTAGTCATACTATCTTCTTTCCCTCGGTCACGAATAGTTAATGTTAGTGATATCTTTGGACATACACAAGTATATTCATAAACACACATACATTTAATGTTGAGTCATTTAAATACTTTTCAAATCAATGATAATTAAGAACCATTGATATTGAATGCAAAAATGTACTAAGTGGTTGTAAGAAATGTGATGATTTTAAAAGTTCGCTTGGGAATTTATTTCCATATAAACTCCATCATGATCTAAATATCAGCTAATCAAATGTAGCTGCCTCTCATTCT
Source organism: Panthera onca (assembly GCF_046562875.1). Lineage (NCBI taxonomy): Eukaryota > Metazoa > Chordata > Mammalia > Carnivora > Felidae > Panthera > Panthera onca. The sequence goes on along the minus strand of NC_138340.1, from coordinate 86,232,641 downwards.
GCACTATATTTAAAGTGGTTATTTTATTATAAAAATGGTATAGACATTTCTCCCCATTATCATTAGTCTATCACAGGCCTTTATAAATATGTCCTGTTAAGTTCCTCTTAATAGAGTTATTTATGATTAGCCTAATATTCTCTGATTTTGTCACAGTTGAAAATTTGTATCTTTTTAAATATTTTTAAGATTTTTTTAAAAATTTGCAATGCCATTGTTTGGTTTTTGTATATCCAATATATTTTAATTTACATTCCCACAACTGAAGTGATTTAAAAGCAGTAACAATGTAATGTGTTGAAAGGTGTGAAGGATCCCCATTTTTATGATTGTAGGTCTTAACTCCTTCTCCAAAAGGAAGTAAAATATATCACAGACAAAATAATAAAGAAGAATAATGAGAATAATGTACATACAATGTATATAAATCTATCATTTAAAGGCAATAATTTGAAAAAGGTTTTCCCCCTTTTATACATTCTTCTGATAAGCACTATTTACATAGAAAAATTTTACTACTATTTGATGTTAACATCTATTTGTCTCAGATTTGGAATAATTTATTAACACTCATATAATTACAACAAAAATATAAATTCTATAGAAAGCATTATTACAGCCCAGGTGATTTTTTTTTTTTTAGGACTATGTTAACTTTTCATATTTTTACATAGGAAATTATTAGAAGCAAGTGTGCAACAAAGATATTTAGAAAATACTATTTTACATAGTAAATACATAGAAAATACTATTTTACAAAACCATTAAAATACATTTGAACAATTGATGTGTTCTTTTCTCTGAAATTTATGCTTGTGAATTAAATATGCTTGTGAATTCTCATCATTAGATTAAACATTATTTGTGTTTTGTGGGTGATGGTGCATGCTTTGCAGGTAGACCAAAGAACTGCATAAAAGGATGATAGAGTGTAAGACATCTTGTTTGTTTTAGAAATTCACAAGTACAAAGGACAGATATGGTAACCACTAGTATACTAACAAAATTATTCTCAGTGCTTTCATCAGAAATTTACCAGTAGAAATAAAGGAAGATAATGCTGTTCCATAATATCCCCCCCCTTTTTTTTAAATAAGGTCAAAGTCTAGTGTTATTGCAAGTATTCTTTGTTGAATGCCTTGTGTTTTCTTCCTGAAATTATAATCTTAAGTTATTTCAGTACAATTTTGTAGTTTGTAGAAGGCAGTATGAGTATCCTTCAAAAAGGCTAGAATCTCAGGAAATAAAGTAGGTATAAACCTTTTACATATCTAATTTTCTAAGCAATCATTGCTAATCTCCTCATGTCTCCACCATGACCACATTTGACAAGTACTGGATAATGTATCCTGCTTTATTCCAAAATGCATTTTACATTTCTTACTTTTTGTTTCATAAGAATAACCAGATTGGGTACACTTCTAAGATACTTTATTTTGGTCAATCTTAATAAATATTTATTGTATAGGAAGTTGTGCATAATCCACACTTTAGAAGTCAATATTTAAAATAAATCTACAGTGTTAGGATTAAATTCTCCTTTAGTTCCACAGATACAACATTTGGTAACACTTCAGAAAACAAAGCCACAAATTTTAAGGGTTTAATGTTGACACTTCTCAATATCTTATAATAATTATATTTTAACACATTTGAATCATGTAAATTCTAAAATCTGCAGGATTTTTTTTTTTTTGAATCAGCATTAAAGTTGTCTGAGACAAAATACTTTTCTCACTTTCCAAATATGTACTTTTTTTAGGAAAAAAGGAAGATACTAAAATATGCTCCTAAACAATTTTTTGAATATTTTTACTAGCATAACATTTTTTATACACCACCAGTATTTTGAAACATTCATTTTATTTGTTGACATGTCATGAACTCTGTGATACCTGCTGCTGATCAAGGAAATATCTGATCAAAATTGATTGTAGGATAGAAGCCTTACCTGTATTGCAATGTAGCATGATGAATTACCACCTTTCTGTTGCTTCAGCCTATTGGTGTAGGTATACCAACAATTAATTTAAGAAAAAGGAGACCCAATGTTCAGGTAACTGTGAATGAAGTTAGCAGTGGCTTCAAATATGCTAAATCAGAGTTGAGATTAAGCTTCTCTTCCTAAAGCATCTGATTAATGCTGCCTTTCCTGACATCAAGCTTCCAGAGCATGAGTTGGAGATGAGCATCGTTTCTCAAACTGGAGCAAAAGCATTATTAATGATGGCAGGGGGTATGCATTTGCTAACTTAAGATTGCTAGCAAATTATGTAATGTCGTTAATCAGAACAACTATAAGGAGATGGCTTCTAAAAGTAAATTTGTTATTAAAATTGTGAAATTAGTGTCCAATCCATGTTTTCCTAACAAGTGCTTGTAAAATTAACTTCAAAGTGGAAATAAAAAGACAGTTCTGGTGTGATAGTTTCTGTAAACCATACATTGCAGGCCAAAATTTCTTTGAATTTCTAAAGTGTATCTTTGGATTAGAGGTTAGAGAAACTTCCCTTAAGCTAATTAAAAATGCCCAGAATTGCAAATAAATATTGTAAATTGTTATTGCCTGACAAGTTCATTGCAAAATCTTTTTGCTTTATCAACAAAATTTAAATGTTATTTTATGTGTACATATTTCTATAATTACATTAAAAATAATCAGTAGAGAGGATACTTCCTACAGTTTAGTACAGTACAGTATGAGAATTGTTACAGTTACAGAATTTCAAAATTCCGAAGGAATTTCAGTATGATTTAATGTTTTATATGTAATCCTATCATTGCTCTAAAAAAAGTTAGTGGCATTATTATGGACAGGTAGTATGATATTCAGAAGATATTATTAAACTATTTTACCCCATTCAACCCCATTTTACTTTAACTTCTTCATTGGAAAAGTAGGAGGATTGAATAATGGTTGTTGTTTTTTAATTTTTTTAATGTAGATTTATTTTTGAGAGAGAGACAGAGCATTAGCAGGAGAGGGTCAGAGAGAGAAAGGGAGACACAGAATCCGAAGCAGGTTCCAGGCTCCGAGCTGTCAGCAAAGAGCACTATGCGGGGCTCGATCCCATGAGCTGTGAGATCATGACTTGAGCCGAAGTCGGACACCCAACCGACAGAGCCACCCAGGCGCCCCTGAATAATTGTTTTTTAACCTACGTGATATATTCCCCTAGGAAATTAAATATATATATTGATCTACAGCTCCATCTCCTGAAAATTCTGAACTAATGTGACCAGGGATGGGACCCAAGTTAATGAATACTATTTCAAGCTTTCCAGGTTGTTCTAAAGTTGCAGAGCCACTGGATTAAAAGAAGCTTCAATTTTCTTCTAGCTCTAGAACTCTGTGCAATCTGAACTTCATGTTGTTGCATCAGTCTTCATATCTTTTATGACTCCTGTAGAGGTTAAAATGAAATTAGTGTCTTTTCTTGATTTATTAAATTGTCTCCTGTTACTCTCCTTGCATGCTTCTTTTTGTGTATTATCTTAAATTATACTTTTTGCATTCATGTATATCCTAGCAAATTTTCATTTTTACAGTACTTTCAAATGTTGCATGTAAATGTTATGATATAATTTGAAAATAAACAACCTGAAAAATGGTTTGTTTTATTTTTACTTTCTTTCTAAGGAAACCTCAAATGGCAAACTAGCAACCATACAAGACTTTAGAATTTTAGGAATATTTTTTGAACTATGTAATATTTTTAATCAACCTAAGCACTAATTATTTCTATTTAAAATCTGTTTAAAGGCATTCTGCCTTTTAGTTCTATAAATGTTGTTGTCTTTATGTCAGCTGATACTAAAATTTTACACATGAAAAGTGTTATATATTTAAAATATCAAACAAAAGCATTAGGAATGAAGGGACTGGATTCCAGTTCTCAAAATTCACTTGGTTCTTTTTTATTATAAATTTCTGCTTTTGAATTTTTCAATCATTGTGCCTATGATGGGTCTTTTAAAAATGGTCAGCTAGATTGCCATTTAAAAAGTACAAGTTTTGCATTGACATTTTGCTTTTACGATTTCATTTTCTTCTCTGTGTCTTTATATGTTGGATTGGGACATGATCTTCATATTGCCAATTCTTCCCGATAATGCCTCCGCCATGCATGCTGTTTGGGTCTGGTCATGCTATGCATTATCCATTGCATGTAAGATAATATTCTTATTTATGTTTATATTTTATCATTTTGATTATGTTGACTTTGTTTTGCAGTGAGTATGTTGAATTTTTAATGCTCTTATGGTGTTTGTGTGAAGAGGATTTATTTCAGGGAACTTTAAAGAAGCAATTCTGAATTATATTGTCCAATTTAGAGTATCCTTTTGTTAGTGACATTCTTGATTCATTTTTTTAAACAAAGGATTAAAATTATTTTCAGTATTGATTTTTATTTTATCTTTATGAAATATGTTACATTTCAAATGAATATTTGCTTCTGAGGCAACATATTGCTATCCAAACAATGGTCAGTATTATCACCTATTAAGCAGTCTAATAGTCATTTGTAATATTCCAGAGTCTTCTGATTCCAGATATCAAGCTTATGAGCAGTGAATAATTTTTAAATAAAAGCACGAGACACAGTTGAGATTATTTTTTTAATTTGCCTTTAAGAATATCAATTCATCAAAACCCATAGGAATCATAAACTGTCATCATTTAAATGGAGTTATATCTTGAAAGAAAGCATTTTTGTAATAATTATAAAATAAATACCTGCCATATATAATGTCATTCAGCATTTGAAGTTAGTGTTTATTTAATTTATTTTAATTATTGTTATTATTTTGGGTAGTCAGTCCAAACAGTGTTTAATTAAAATAGTGATAATCTCGTTCAATCGGTGGTCCAAAAAAAATAAAAAATAAATAAAATAGTGATAATCTGAATGTATTTTGGAAGAGCCTGTGAATCTGAAATCACTAAAATTCCAGTGACCTTGCACTAATACAGCATAATTTGTATTTATTACTTCTATCTAATTAGTTATCACATTTTGGTGGTATTTATTTTAGTCCAAATTAAAAATCCAGTTTCTAAAATCATTTAGTTGTAAAATTATCGACACCTATTATGATTTGATTATTCGAACAAACTTTGATAATCTATTATGGCACATTACATTCTTAGCATTGTTATAAAATAATCAGTGTATTTTTGTATCAAATAGTTAAATAAGTCTTCATTTTATGATTGAGAAAATTTTTAAATGTCATATGAGGTAAACTTGCCAAACTAACAGTTTTATTTGACATAGTTATAGAAATAAAGAGTATGCCTTATTCCACAGTTAATTTTACTTATTCACACCAGCAAGAAGCAGCAGTAGGAGACATTAAAGCAGAAAACCTTATCTAGTGAACCCAAGGATTAATATTCTAGTTAGATTTTAATTACAATAGGTAATCTTTATTAAAGTCCTTATGACTTGACCACGTATTTTATCTTATAAAATTTACTTAATTTATTAAATTCAAATGTAAAATTTCTAAGATTCAAATATATAAAGCAAACTTGCATCTTTATGCATCTTAAGAAGAGTATGTTTAAAAGAGTTTTACTTAGCAAATTCAAAGTTAGGGTTTTTTTTGTTTTTGTTTTTTTTAAATGTTTATTTATTTTTGAAAGAGACAGAGACAGAATGTGAGTGGGTTAGGGGCAGAGAGAGAGGGAGACACAGAAGCAGAAGCAGGCTCCAGGCTCTGGGCTGTCAGCACAGAGCCCGACGCGGGGCTCGAACTCACGAGCTGTGAGATCATGACCTGAGCCGAAGTTGGACGCTCAACCGACTGAGCCACCCAGGCGCCCCCAAAGTTAGTTTTTAAAACATTTTCCCTCATCTCTTACTTTTTATAGAACACAAGTAAAGAAATGTGTATCACTTAGATGTTACCTTTGTTTTATTGCCAAATATGTTATCCACGTGGCTTCATTTTGTTCCTTTCCCATCCTAATTAAAGGAAAAAAGTTTCAAGTAGATCTTTGATTGTCATATTCACACGGAACCTGTAATTATAAATGTAGTATCTAACATACCACTCGAAATGAGACTGTCTTCAGTTGGTGGCAAATTAAAATTTTCTTGCTTCACAGAAAGCTCAAGTCCCTACTCTATTATTATCTTAAAATACGTGTATGCAAAACAATATATCTTTGTATAACTGTTTTGTCAGCCGTTTAATACACCTTAGGTAAGTAACTTCTATGTAATTATTTTTGTGTTTGAATATACATTGAACTGTTTACATACAACATCAGTTTTCAATGTCATATATGCTTAATTATTATTATTTTCTCTGTAGAACCCCAAATCTCAGGAGCCAGTAACTTTGGATTTCCTTGATGCAGAATTAGAGAATGACATTAAGGTGGAGGTGAGTGTGTGCCTGATCAGGTCAGATCCTGGGGTTCACTCATTCCACAGTATCTGTTGAGCAGCGTCATTGTGTTATCTTCTCTCCTAGATCCTGTCCACACAATGGTGAATGTTGTTTGTCTTTAAAATTTCTAGGGTTGGGCTCTCTTACACAAATGATCGTATGAAAAGGAATGAGTATTTTTAGTTGGGTGTGACATTAGTTTCTTTCTTTCTTATCCCATAGTTAGAGGTATTTTAAGTATTTCAATACAAATATAACTTACAAATTGCAATAAACAACGCAGAGATGGAGGACATTGCTACAGAGCTAAAAGAAAAGTTGGAGGGAATCTAACCATCCAGCCACCCAGTGAGCAATGTGAAGGGCAAAGCAGCCATGTTTGTCTTTGTATACTTAACCCAGAAACATTTCTATTTTATTTCAAAACTAAAACTGCATGCCATTTCCTCTGAGAGGGTCTTCCTTAATAATAACGATAACTAATAATAATATTTATTAAGTGTCAGTCATGGATTCTCAACAGCCTTTGAAATAGATACTATTATTATCTTATCTTTATTTGTTGAACTGAGGGTAGATTTTAGGTCCAGAGAGGTTAAACAGCTTGTCTCATTAATCAGCCAGTAAGTAGCAGGACCAGCATTTGGATCCGGCTTTTGCACTTCAGAGCAAAGATTTTTAAGATTCTTTTATATGGATTAACTTCTCCTCTCATCTATGCAAAGGCCACCATATTTCTTTGAGAATTTGTCATGGTGTGTTTTGATAGGCACTTGCTTTACGCGTTTTACACATTGACTCCCTCATTGTAGAACAATAGAATGTAATTACTCGTTATTATTACCCAAGACGAAGACATAGTGCTGGGATGTCTTAGGTGATTAATGAATGTTTGTTTTAAAGTGTTTTCAGGTGATAGAACAGGATCATGTAATAATAAAGAGCATGGTCCTTGGGACTCTGATGTCGCTGAGTGACTTTAATAATATCATTTAACCTATTACATCTCACAATCAGTCTCATAAAGTAATCGACTATTCTTTCATTAGTTGTATTTTAAAAATTAAGGGGTGGCTGAAGATAATTAAGGATACCTTTATTATTTTAAAATATGTAAAATGACTGTAACGTGGTAACTTAAAAGAATGTGGTAACTTTTTAAAAGATTATTCCCAGAGAAAACTACAACTACTGGTACAACCAGCCTATTTTTATTCAGTCTCTTGTAAAATAAGGTATAAACCTTTAAATATCGATACTTTAATAATCGTATTATGGTAGTCACTTGAATACGTGCAATAAAGTGATTCTTTCATCTTCCCTTAGATTCGAAATAAAATGATCGATGGAGAAAGTGGAGAAAAAACATTCAGAACTCTGGTTAAATCTCAAGATGAGGTAAAGATTAAGTCAGGCTTATTAAACAAAACGTATATGTACATAATTATATTGGTAGTTTGTCTTTTGTATTAAAGCAGTATTTATAAAACAGAGATGTCTCAAGTAAACATTTTTTAAGGTCTTTGCTGGAAGAGTATTTTTAATAATGTTTTTAACTCTTTTTAATTTTTCTAAAGCATGTTGCTTTAAGTTTCTTGATGTTTTACATTAATAACTATATTCTTGAAAATTATATTTCATGTCTCCATTTTTTATCATCTTAGGAAATAGAACACAATTTAATGTTGTGCCATGTTCTTAGCCATTTCATCATGCAGAATTGAAGAAAATATGTAATAGCTGTGTTATATGATATCTACATGCAGATCTTCTAATTGTTGGGTTCCATATATTATTTTGTTTGGTGTTTTAGTTATTTACTTTTTTTTTTTTTGGTGTATCTTCCATCACTATTTATGCATTTTATAATTGCCTTGCATTTAAATCTGAAACTAAATCAAGAGATAACCCAACTATACCCATAAATCACTGGTACAAATAAGTAATAAACTCATATTGTTTGATACTGATGTGGAGGAACTATGTATATGAGCAGTGTGTCTATCCATTATCAGTCACATGTGGAGTAAATACACAGACATTCACATATTTGAGTATTTAAAAAATATATGGAATCCAGAGGCTTTGGAGCCTGGAAATTTAAGTGTATGTATATAACTTACATCCTTTTCCTCACATTGTTATCCTTTTTAAATGTATACATTTCTTGAATTCCTCAGCAGATCTTTGTCTAGGGTGGAGCTAGGATCCAAATGGGATCATTCATTAGCAGGTGGCTTTTCTCACTTAATACTGTTAGGAGTCCCCAGTACCAGAAGACAGGAGGAGGTGTATATCGATTGCAGTCATTGTTGAAATGTCGATTCTCTTTACTTAGACTTTAGCCATACTCGTGACCCGCTTACTCCTCGAGGAAAGATGTAAACCATTCAACAATTGTGCCAACTCTTCCATGTTGGCACATGTCGTTCTGCCAATGAGAACTCTTTGACCTACACATTCTATCCTCAAGTTATACATTAATTTTGTTTGTTTTGAGTCACCTTGATATTTTCCTAGTTTGCCATATTTTTTGCCATATTTTTTATCACTAATATGAAATATGTGAACATTATTTTTTTTTAAGAATTTTACTAGTCTAAAAACCTCATAATTCCTGTTCTTCCTGCCTCTGTCCTCTACACACATACAGTAAATCATAGGAATATTTGATGTATGGAGACAACATGAATGGTTGTTACAAAATGAATCTGGCATTATACATTTACTTTATTCTCCCAAATTAAGTTTTAAGACTTAGATACTTTTATTTCATCAATAAATTATAGAAAATAATAGTATTTAGTCCAGCGGTCAGTTAAATTTGATAGTGATTTTAAAGTGATTAGTGTATTGCCGAACACCAAGTAACATTTCAGTGAATATTACTGTTCTGATGAGGATAATAAAGCTGGAGATAACTAAAACAAATGTAAAGATGCATAATAGCCATCACTATACCTAATGGAAGAAAGAATGATAATTTCTTTACTAGTATTCCATAGTGACCTATGAACGATTCTATATCCATCAAGTTATTTTGCTCTGTACTTCCTTTCCCTGGTGGATTTCATTTTTTTTTTTCTAACCTTCAGTGGTACTAAGTAATTCGTCTCTTATGCTAAATACTGTAATAATGGCTTGATAAGAATGATAATATCCTAATCATACATTTGGATGTACAAACAGTACATTGCTGTCCTGATATTACCAGTTTCTTATAAATGCTGTCTACTATGGAAATATCTGAGGCTTCTTTAACATATCCTAGTCCTATTTTATTATTAAAATTGTATTTTAGAAAATGTTTCCAATGTTTTGAGGTTTATAATTCAGCATGAATTACTAATATTTTGCACTAAAAAGACTTTAAAAGTTATGATGCAGATGTTTATGTTTGTGCTAAAATTTTGCTTTACACACAGACACACACACACACACACACACACACACACACACACACACACACACCCTTAACAGAACAAATAAATGTAGACTAGAGCAGACATTTGTGAAGGAAGGTTTGGAATGACCACAGTATTTATAAATAGATTTTAGCGTTCTGCTTTTTATATGAACTCACATAGAATTTATAAGGTGATAACAACCATATCAAACTTTTTTTCTAGAGATACATTGACAAAGGGAACAGGACATATACATGGACTCCTGTGAATGGCACAGATTACAGGTAATTAACTGGATTTAAATATGCATCGTATACCAGAGTATTCAGTTCTGTGTCTTTCACCTATTTTTAGTAGCAATTTTCATAATAGATGAATATTAAGTCCTTGCATTTTCATAAACCATTTTCATTGTAATTAAAGCAGAAAAGTTATTTTTCCCAATGCAGAAATGTATTAAAATTAGAGCTTCTGATTTTTCAAAATGGAAAAGATGGAAAAAAGCTAGGAATATAAAATTTGGAAATGAACACATATGTGATATAAATCTATTTGATTTATTTGTATATATTGCTGTTAGCAGTAATACATGTTGACAAAATGCCCTAGTCATTTGTAGTCATCACTTCCGCTGATTTCCTCATTTAAATTCAGTTAGTTTACATTACTTACCTTTTTCAAATTAACATAAAAATAAAACCACCTCAAAGTATGATCTGATATAAAATGCTCAGTTGGTAATTTACCTTCCCTAGTGACAAGTCTGTAATATCCCGATCACACCAATGGACTGAGCGTTGGAAAATTGGACAGGCTAATACCCTGTAGTGTCTTGAAAATTCTCCATTCTTCACTAGCTGAGCATTTCCTTCGCTTTCTTCGTGTAACTCTTCTCTGAGGTCATGGCTTTCCCTGTGGTCCTACATCCTACAGGCTCATAATCCTGAGGTTGTTATGGATATTTCCTTGTTACTCATTCTCTCTTCCTCTTCCCTAAAATCCCTCTCTCTGAATCTTACATCATCTTCCTCTCAGTCCTATAAGATTTCAATTCCTGGCTCACTGTACAGTCACATAGATCACGGTTTCTGATGCTATTTTTGACATACCCACACTTATGTAGAACAAAACAACAATTATTTACTAAGTCAACTTTTAAGAAGGTTTTAAAATTCAAGCTTGAAGTTTTTATTAATAGATTTTACAGACATAAAGTTAGTCTGTCATATTACTGAAAAGTTTTCTAAATGTTTACTCTCAATTTCTCTACTTAACTGGTCCTGAGCTGGGAATAGTTTGCAAATGAGCCAGGTCTGTGGAGCACACTCTAATAGCGCTGAGATAGATGATTTTTTTAACACCTGATCCTTCAGTTTATCTCCTCTTCACTGTGTGGGAATGTGCTCTCTTCCTTTTTTCTTACACGAACAAATTTTAAGTTAGAAAAACTCTATCCCTGTAACCCTGACAATGAGTCAACAATGATGGCAGTCATAATCATACTTTGAGGGTATTTTAAATTGTCATTATAATTTGTTTAAATGTGTTTGTAAGAGTCTCACAAATGCCCCCTACATGCATACCCTTACCCTCCCACAAACCGTGATGGGACCGAACGTGGCCAGATTGATACCCCAATTCTGAGTATGTTGCTCCTTGTTCACAAACATTTATTCTCTTCCCATTTTACTCCAACTTAAATCTGGACTTCCAAGGCAGATATTCTCACCTCATGTTTCTATCCCAGACAGCCTGCCTGTCATGCCTCTCACCACCCTCCTCATGCAGTCACTGTTCTGTGGCCCCAGCTTGCCCACTTTGTCATGTTTTCCAAACATTTGCTGCCCAAATCTACGTCTTTGGGCCAAATTCGGTCTATTTTCATTATAAGTGCTTCCCTTGAATCGCTGTACAAATAAATTCACAAACAACAATGGAGAACAAAATATAACATCTATATAAAGAGGGGGAGGGGGAAATTGGCATGTTTTGATTTACTGAATGAAGTACCAAATTTCATGTAGTGATTTATGCCTTCTTAAGCTTTGTTGTAATTTAGGTATTACAGTTTGAAATATAGTAAGTAATGATTCTAATAGAATGCTTTTTTTTTAATGATGAATTTAGTTTCATAGAGACAAATGATTGAGCTGAAAAGTACGTTACATTCCATTTAACTCTGTTAACCATGTTTATGTGAGTCACAAAAATATTGCGTGGGCTCTATCATCCACCTGGTGGCTGCTGGCTTTATTAGGTTTTAATCCCTAGGAGAAAATAAAGCAGCCTTGGTCTGTTGATTTTATATGGAGGGAGACAGCAAACACTGCATATGACAACATCATTGACTCAAAATGTTGGTAAAGATCTTATCGGCTATAGGTTGAAGAAATAACCGTTGCCTTGAGATGGAACTAAATTAAGTGTAACTATTTTTCTATAAAATGAGGTGTAGCTCTTAATAACAACCTGAGACATGCAGCCAATAAAATGTATATTTGATATGTCAATTTTAAAACTTCTCCTGTGTTCCTCAGGAGTTTCAACACTATTTTTATGGTACATGAGATGTAACCCAAGCTTAGAGAGTGACACTGCAGCAGCCACATGATATAACGTTATCGGTTTTAATTAGAAGTTTCTCTTAGCAATAAATGCTGATGGAGCAATAAAAATGTCCTAATTTCCCTTGAGAGGAATTTGTAGGAGACAATCTTCAAATGCTCAGTAATTCTACTCTACATTTTATAAATGGCAAGTGAATCATGAAAGGTCATCTTGCTTTCAGACTAATTTCACTGCTTATTTTAATTTTAATCTCTCCCTCCACTTAAAGGAAGTTACCTATAAAATGAATGGGTAGATTTTCATTAAATCTACATAACATTTTATTTCTCTGACCTTTCTCCATAAGGATAGTCTATGAATTACTTAATGAAGGAGAAAGATTTGGGAATTGGAGGTAACAAGCATCCACTCATTTTGCTATCTTGACTGCAAAAATAAATTGTAGGAAATAAACCCTTGCTTTTTTTCCCCTTTGTATTTTTAACATATATTTTCATAAGAAGGAAAACCTGGAATTTTATATTTTGTCCTCTCCTGTACTGTCCATAAAAAAAAAGCAGATAATGAGATTATAGTTGCACATTCTCAAAAGCTTGGGAAACATGCGGCTTTAGTGACTTAAGATCTGCAAGTGCATGTAAATACTCAGAAGCCTAGAAATGCACACCTTTTCCTGTGCATTGCTAAATTTTAGATTAAGTATTAAAAATGAGTGCTAAATGAGTCACTTGGTCATATTAATCACGCATCACTTTTTGAAAATACTTAGGTCAGGGAATCTTCCTGTACCTTCATTTTTTTGCACCCTTAGTTCTTAAGTTTCCTTCTGTACTAAAGCATAGCAAAGGTTATTCGCAACTGTAAATGTGGATATGGAATAATGAGTTATGTCCTACACAAATATATTAGCCATTTCAGGGGTGGAAGAATTACACATATGCAGTTGTGTTATTTGAAACTGCATACTGTGCAAATATTCTGACCCCTTTTATATTCTGTAGGAAGAACCAATAGGATGAGCAGGCAGCCTTTCTTAGTGCTAGGAATTAATCTGAATTTTCTTATCAGCAGACACTGGGGAATTTGCCTAAAGACTAGAGTCTTAAATGGTCAGTATTTCACCCCTCAAAGGGGTATGTTTCAGATGGGTTTATGCATTGCGTAGTAAAAATGATAATACCATTTATGATCGTTAAACGGTGGATGTTTGCTACAGAGCACTCTAACATAATGCATACTTCATGAAAGGGTATGCAGTTAGTGTAATATTTATTTTCTTTAAACATAACCTTAATATTCTTTTTAAACACTTGAAGTATTTCAATACACTTTTCTGAAAATACAGTACACATCACACTTCTTTCTCGGTGAATTCATGGGCACATTTAGTAGCTTATTTTCCTTGGTGTCTCTTCTGATTCCCTACGAGATAGAGAACTGGATGACTCTGGATGGCAAGACCGAATTAAGTACTCTACTTACTGAATGCGTTTTCCTGTCACAGTAATATGTCTCTTCTTTCCCATGAGGAAGATCTTTGGATTTTCCATTAACTGGATGTGTCTTTTTTTTTTTTTTTTAAGTTGTTTGTTTGTGTTTATGCTTCTCTTGTTTCTATTGCAGTTTGGCCTTGGTATTACCAACCTACAGTTTTTACTATATAAAAGCCAAAATAGAAGAGACAATAACTCAGGCCAGATGTAAGTACTATGAAAGCGACCCCAGAGTCTATTTATCTCGTAGTATCAGATGTATAAATCTGTCTAGATTTTAGAATGCCCAAGGCCTATACATTTTAGTAGGTGTTACTACCAAATCTACAGCAATGATTCTAACCCATTCCAAACATGCAAGGAACAAGAAATATTCTACGTGGATAGAATATGAGCAGGTACCCAGTCTCACTGGCATCCCCACCATCCTACCCTGCCTTGCTTTGTGCTCATAGAATCATTGCCGTGCTGTGTCCTCTGTCGCTGTCATTTGGAGGGTCTGCTAGCTGGTGCAAAATGTTTCACATCGCATAGTCTCTACTCATGGCACTGTGCTAATAAGGCTTTATCTTTTTTTTTTAATTCTTTTTTCTTTTTCTTTCTTTCTTTCTTTTTTTTTTTTTTTTTTTGCATTTGGCAAGAATAATATTGTGCTCCACATCTACTTTGTTTGAATAAATGAAATTGCATTGGTCTTTGGCTTGGCAATTAACTTCCCTCTCATAATCTAAATTAATGTCTTCAGTAGCTCAAATGAATTATTTTTTTAAAGCATCATTTGGAATGTGGAGTAACTATTAACATTAGTGCATATTTAAAGTCCTTATTAATCTTTGTTTGGGGTAACTACATTTAGTGAAGTAAAATGACCATCATATCCTTTGCACATCACTTACTACTACTAACTTAAATTTGCTGTTGTGATAAGTAAAAAAGCATTATGTGTATATATACCTTTTACATCTGACCTGAAGTAAACTACTGTTTCTTTCATTCCCTTGTCAGTTCTCTTTTGTTTTCTGCAATCCTCGCCCTCGTTATGCTAATTTATACCTTTATATTTACACGTTCACTTGATAGATAGATATGATGGTCTTTTGACAACCAGCAACTTTGCATGAGCTACTACTTCACTTGATAAATGACGGGATGACTAGTTGGTCTTTGATGTTTGGTAAATGCTTCTGAATAGAGGGTAACATCACCGGTATTGCACCCGCGCTAAACACTTTGCAAACTAGACCCTTGAAATAACCACAGTACAGAGAGGATGCTCTAGTAGTAATTGACAGGATATACCTTCCAGTCTTCAAAAGATGTCTTTTTTTTTCCCAGACTACAGCTGTACATAAATAAACCTTTGATCTATGCACAATATTTTTATTCAAGAAAGTCATTGAATAAAATATTGTTTGTGACCCCCTTTGCTTTACCCTCTTTTTTTTTTGTTTCCCTGCTTTCTCTTTCTGATGGATTTTCACAGCAAAAAAGGGCAAAATGAAGGGCAAGTATTTTCTTGTTGCTCAATTTCTTTGTTTAGTACACTTGACATATCCACTGATATTTCCGTTCCTATTGGATATTATCCTCTGTGCTTCTCATCTGCTAGATTTTCCTCCATGATCGCTCAAACCTTAGCGGCAAAAAAGGGGGAAAGAATATGCTTGTGTTTTCATATGCAGCCTATTTCACATTCAGGTTTTTTCTGAGGCAGTAAATACTTGTGTGTTTGTATGCTTCCTCTTACTAATTTACATCTAATATGAAAAATGTTACTAATTCACTAAAGACATTGATGAGTTTATTGAAATCATTTTCTTTACCATAATATTGATAAAAAAAATTATGTTGACATTTTAAATGAAATGACTCTGAAGCAACATTGATATAAAAGATTGGTTACTGTAGGGTGAGTAAATGGGAAACTTTTAAGACAGCATTTTTTTCTGATATAACTGGTGTAATTTGTGTTATGGAATTAAAAGGTATTTTGCAATTATATTATGAAGTATTGAGAACCTTTACATTCATTGATGTGTTTCAATTTAGGATACAAGTACTTCACCACCACCTTCCCCCCCCCCCCCCAATAGGTTATCATTCTACTATCTTCCTACTATCATAGAAACTCAGGATGCATATTGTGGATTGCTTATCTAATCCTGTAATGTTATCTTTGCAGATTCAGAAACACTGAAGCCGGATAATTTTGAAGAATCTGGCTACACATTCATAGCACCAAGGTTGGTTTTGTTTTATATATTTGCTATACCTTGTGTGGATAGGTAAGTCTTTGGTAACAGTTCTGAGTCAGACCCATGCCAAATTATGAAGCCAAGGGAAGCAATAATTTAAAACTGCAACAGTATTCTATTCATTCTATTCATTCATTCGCTCAGTAAGCAACTACTGTAGGCTAAGCAATGTTGTGATTCAGGCATACAATAGTGAATAAGACAGATGTAGACTTTGCTCTTATTAGAAATAACAGTGTATCCATCAATAATGAAGAGCTGGGTATTTGCATTTGTGAGTACACACACAAACACACTGTACATGATGTAGATTACTCTGTAATCCCCATCATCTATTTGAATCATTGCCCCACCCATCTCCCTTCTAGTAACCATCAGTTTTTTTCTCTATACTTAAGAGTCTCTTGGTTGGTTTCTCTCTCTCTTTTTTCATCCTTTGTTTCTTAAATTCCACATAAGAATGAAATCATAGGGTATGTGTCTTTCTCTAATGAATTTATTTTGCTTAGCATAATACTCTTCAGCTCCATCCATGTTTCAAATGAGATTTCATTCTTTTTTATGACTAATCTCTTGTCTGTATGTACCACGTCTTCTTCATCCATTCATCAGCCGAAGGACACTTCAGCTGTTTCTATAATTTGACTATTGTAGATAATGCTGCAGTAAAAATTGGGGTGAGTGTATCCCTTTGAATGAGTATTTTTGAATTCTTTTGGTAAATAACTAGTAATGCAATTGCTGGGTTGTAGGGTAGCTCTATTTTTAAATTTTTGAGGAACCTCCATACTCTTTTCCAGATGTCTGCACTAATTTGTTTTCCCACCAACAGTGTAAGAAGGTTCCCCTTTTTCCACATCCTCACCAACACCTGTTGTTTCTTTTGTTGTTGATTTTAGCCATTCTGACAGGTGTGAGGTCATATCTCATTGTAGTTTTGATTTGCATTTCCCTGATCATGAGTAATATTGAATATCTTTTCATGTGTCTATTGGCCATCTGAATATCTTCTTTGGAAAAAATGTCTACTCATGTCTTCTGCCCATTTTTTAACTGGATTATTCATTTTGGGAGGTGTTGAATTGTATCAGTAATTGTATCTTCTCCCATTCTGTAGGTTACCTTTTAGTTTTGTTGATTGCTCCCGTCACTGTGCAGAGGCTTTTTATTTTGGTGAAGTCCCAGTAGTTTATTTTTGCTTTTGTTTCCCTTGCTTCAGGAGACCTATCTAGAAAGAAGTTGCTAGGGCCATGTTAAAGAGGTTACTGCCTGTGTTCTCTTCTAGGATTTTGATGGTTTTATGTCTCACATTTAGGTCTTTCATACATTTTTAAATTTAGTTTTATGTATGGTGTAAGAAAGTGGTTCAGTTTTCCAAACGCCATTTGCTGAGGAGACTGTCTTGTTTCCATTTGATGTTCTGTCCTGCTCTGTTGAAGATTAATTGGCCATATAGTTGTGGGTTTATTTCTGTGTTTTCTATTCTTTTCTGTTGATCTATTTGTCTGTGTGCCAGTGCCATACTGTTTTGATTACTACAGGTTTATAATATGACTTGAAGTTGAGAATTGTGATGCCTCCAGCTTTGTTTTTCGTCTTTCCTTAGTTCTTGATTCACACTCTGTAGCAGGCACATAAAATAATATTCAAATTAACATAATTCTATTAATCTAGGCTAAACTGTTGAAGAACATAGATTCAGAATTGTGTATTACTAATTTCTTACATTTTATACTTCTTAAAGAAATTACTGTAGGAACCCACAGACAGCTCATAAAATTAAAGAGTAACTCAGACTAATATTTTTAAAGATTTATTTTAATGTTTCTTTATTTTTGAGAGAAAGAGAGAGACAGAGTGAGAACAGGGGAGGAGCAAAGGGAGAGAGACAGTCTGAAGCAGGCTCCACACTTTGAGCTGTCAACACAGAGCCTGACGTCAGGCTCGAACTCACAAACCATGAGATCATGACCTGAACCAAAATCAGACGCTTAACCAACTGAGCCACCCAGGCACCCCTCAAACTAATTTGTATGTAATCCTAAGGATACCTGAATTTTTGGTCCTTCTTGAAAATGGGGAATACATATAAGGTACATCTCTGTTAATAAAGCATATTCTTGGCTTCATGAGATTCTCCTCCTTGCATTTCCTTCAGTGTTTGATACTGCCCATCCCACAATTCTTGAGTACTCTTTGCCTCCTCTTGCTGTTCTGATTTTCTTCCTCCCTCCCTCGGCTGCATATTCAGTCTCTTTAAGGAGCTTCTTTTCTTCTGCAGATCACTTACATGAAGGTGCTAGCTTAAGGTCTCTTATTCTGTGTCTATAGACATACCACCCATCTATCCGATGTCTGTAGTTTGGGGCAATGCTTTTGAAATCCACAAGATGGCCATGATGCCTAGAAACAAAACAGACATAATATGTGGTTTATTGGCATTACATTACAAGATAGGATCAAACAATGTCTTCCTACACAATTTGAGACATTCCTGTTTATGGAAGACAACAAGACTATCTCTTCAATGTGTTTCAAAGTCAATGTCTCCTAAGCATTTGTCTTTGCTTCCTTCCCTTTGTGTCTAACTTTTAATCAGTCACCAAGTCTTGTCAAACAGAATTTATTTTACAGTATCAAGTATATCTGCCAAACTCTGCTGCCTTTGTTCTCATTCAGGCCAGTGCTTTCTCTTTACTTAAACTGGTGCAGCTGCTTCCTACTTAATCTCCCCACTTCTCCAAATCCCCCTTTCCTTCCAGTTTGGTCTCATTTCTGTAACTAGAGAGAGTTTCTAGAATGTGAATAAAATTATGTTTCTTGTCTGCTAAATATGAACCAATAGCTCAGTAGTGTCCTGGTGATAATCTGTACTTTATATCACAGCTTTAAACTGTTCTTACTAGGTCCCAGTTAACAGTGTGGTCCTTAGACTCTACTAAATCCGGGGCCATCAAATTACAGCCTATAGACTGCCTGCTTTATACAAAGTTTTATTAGAACACAGCCATACTTGTTGGATGATGAATTGTCTGTGGCTGCTTTCACTACAAAGGCAGAATTGATTAGTTGTGGTATAGATCTCATAACCCATAGAGTCTGAATCATTTATTATCTGGCCCTTCAGCAAACAGTTGGCCAACCTCTGCTTTAAATTCCAACCACACTAAACTTCTCTGAGTTCCTACATGTGCTGTTTTTTTTTCCTCTTCTCCTCTAATTTTCTCTTCTGTTTTGGACTGTACTTAGACACACCCCACCCCTTCCCAAACCCCAACTTCAAAGCTCCTTGATCTAGGAATTCCTTACCCATTTTCACTGGATTAGACAGACATCTTTGCTGACTGCTTTATAGAATACTATACTTCCTTTACTGGCCCATTTAATGTTATTTACTTTCCCCAAAACCACAACTCAATCTATTTGACTTATCTACTATTCAGTACCCAACATCACATCCATTGCCTGACACAGAGTAGGTGCTGAATAAATATATTTGGTGCCTGTAGAATCTATAAATATGTAAAGAATATTTAAAAAATCATTATTAATAATACCTGCAATCTTACCACTTGTCAAGATAAGTAACTGAGCGTCTTAAACTGCTAAAACCAGTTTTAGCTAGAAAGGAGAATATAAAAGAACAGAATAAGAAGAGTTTGAAATTAGATGTGCTATATTGATAAGACTCTCATTCCATCTCAGTTCTGTGTTTTGTCTCTAGGAAGCTTCTTCATTCATCTCTCCCAAATATTGACTAGGAGGCCACACAGACTGACTTTCTGAGCTTTACTGTTAGATAATGTGGAAAATATGGTAGATGTCCCTGTACTCACAGGAAAGATAAACATATCTTTTAGTTCCGGTTCCCAATTTGTACAAAATGATTGTTCACTTCAGCAAGGATTAACATATGTACCATTCTTGTGGGATGACTGAAAGAGCAGAATGTGCCTGTGTGTTTAGGGATGGAGTATATATGAGAGAAGGGAAGAAATGTTAGAGTTTGTGGGACAAACCAGTGAATATCCACCTCAACTAACATGTTAAGTAAGCCTTTTACGTGAATGATTATATTTACTGCTCCAGTGAACTCTATAATAAATTAGTAGTATTATTCCATTTTGCAGATTAGGCAATTTCCTTGCTCTTTCAACATCTGAGCATGTGTGTTGATTATCAAATGCTGATCAATCTCAGAAGACTATCCAGTACCTCTCAGTAAAATATAAATTCTTGGAGCATTATTCCTACCTTTATTTTTTTTTAATTTATTTTTTAACATTTATTTATTATTGACAGGCAGAGAGAAGAGGAGACACAGAATACGAAGCAGGCTCCAGGCTCCGAGCTGTTAGCACAGAGCCCGTCCCGGGGCTTGAACTCACGAACTGCAAGATCATGACCTGAGCCGAAGTCAGAGGCTTATCCAACTGAGCCACCCAGGCTCCCCTCCTATCTTTAAAAGACATGCAGTCAAAGGGATGAAAAGTCTAGGGGCGCCAGTATGGCTCAGTCTGTTAAGCATCGACTTCAGCTCAAGTCATGATCTCACAGTTTGTGGGTTCAAGCCCTGGGTCAGGCTCAGTGCTAACAGCTCAGAGCCTGGAGCCTGCTTCAGATTCTGTGTCTACTTGTCTCTCTCTGCCTCTCCCCCACTCACACCCTGTCTCTCTCAAAAATAAACATTAAAAATAATTTAAGAAAAAAGGGATGAAAGTGTAAAACATGGAATATTTTTGCTCTTTATCAGAAATGAGAGAGGCATTTCAAAGATGAAATAGAATGAAAAAGAATACTATGTGATATCTATAATTAAATGCTAATTGTGGGAAGAAGTCCATTTTAGCTTTGTCGATAATGAAACGAGTAAAGGTCATGCATCCTTTCTAAACCAAGCCTCTAAACTAAAATTTTCCATGAAATGAGAAGTTTGGTGGGTTTTTTTTGTTTTTGAAGTTCTGACATTTTACTGTTTTTCATCTGTTGTATGAACCTCGTTTTAATAATGGCAGCCTCACATTTATGTTGCTTGATATTTGTTCTCGATTTCCAAACCAGGATAGCAGTTCTCAAAGTATGGCTCTCCCATGGGTTCCAGAGGCCCTTTCAGAGAACCCACCAGGTCAAAGGTGTTTTTGTAGCACTGTGAAATGATGTTTGTCATTTTCTTCATGCTGACATTTTCACTGACACTATAAGCAGTGATGAGCTGATACCTTAGCTGAAATCAAGGCAGTGGGCACTAAAGGGTGCTGGTAGCCATCATAATCTTTATGGCCAGGCACCCATGTGAGGGAAACGCCCGTTTCACTATAAAATACCCTTGATGGAAGCAGTAAAAATTATTAGTTTTATTGAACCTTTACCCTTGAGTAGATGTCATTTTATATTCAGTGACATGAAAATGGAAGTTCTGCATACCCGAGTGCTTGGCTGTCTCACAGAAAAGTACTTGTGTGATCAAATTTAGAGCTAAAATAGGTGCTCTTTGCCCTTTTTCCATGAAATATTTTACTTGACAGAATGCCTTGGGTATTTGATAAACATTTTGTCAATAATCAACCACCTAAGGCTTTCACTTTAAAGACAACAATGGACTGTTACTAATGACAAAATCTGTGCTTTGCAACAAAATTAAGAATTTGGGGATTCTGTAACTAATGTTTCCCAAGAGTTCGAGACCAGGGATGGTATTACTGAATGGGAATTTTCAGTTTTATAATGAAATGTGTCATCATTTGGAAGATCAGCCAATTTTCCAATAATCAGTTTATGATGTTACAAAATCAGATTCGTTTTTTTTTTTTAATGTTTGGTTTTGAGAAGGAGACAAAGTATGAGTGGGGGAGGGGCAGAGAGATATCGAGACCCAGAATCCAGCAGGCTCCAGGCTCTGAGCTGTCAGCACAGAGCCCAACGTGGGGCTCAAACTCACAAGTGGTGAGATCATGACCTGAAGTCTGACACTTAACGGACTGAGCCACCCAGGGGCCCCCAAAAATCAGATTCATTTGAAGTTATATTCTATTAAGTCAGGGATTAAAGAGATTTGCAAATAGGCAAATAGAAAGTTGCCACTTTTGTTTACTAGGTTATTTTTTAAAGACAACAATTTCTCATAAAAATGTTAACATATAATGGGTTTCTTCTTGATATTTAGTGAATAATATTTTTAAATTTCTCAATTTCCATATGAAAACTCCAAATATACAACATAAAGCAAGAATAGTGGATTAAGAATGAAAGGTAACCTTTATTGAGCACCTATTGTTCACAGGGCGAGTCCTTAATAAATATTAGGTATACCACTCATCCTTTACTTAAGTCAAAGTATTGTCCAACAGGTTGCAGAGTCACATAAGTAGTAAAAGAAAGTGTTTTCACTTCCTATAAAGGCTGTGTACTTTTTAAAAAGTTGTGACTTTCACAGCTAATATCCTACAATATTTTTTTTTCAGAGATTACTGCAATGATCTTAAGATATCAGATAATAACACCGAATTTCTTTTAAATTTCAATGAGTTTATTGACAGAAAAACACCAAACAACCCATCCTGTAAGTATACACCCAATTTATAATAATTGCTTCACCATTGTTATATCCAAAGTGGTCAAATCTTGGTTCAGATCAGTGTGTTGGTTTGCTGGCTTATTAATTTACTTTGTAAATTTTTAGTGGTAAAATGTAACAGTTTGGCCTTTTATGTATTAAAGAATGTTTCTTTCACTGTGAAGTAAAATCAAATTTTCAAAGCCAAGTATTAGATACCTGCAAATGTTTCAGTGTAAATAGGGCACCGTTGCCCTTGATCCTTTCAAATTTAAGAAACTTAATTTTTTTATGATATTTTGAAAGTTTTTCATTGCATTTTTCTTGCCATATAGAGAAATACATACAGCATTTATAGATTTATCTCTTTCCTCCAATTTATATGAACAGCTTTAAGATGAAGGGAATAAAAACAAGATATAAATATGTCAGTCAATGGTTTGTTTTCATCCTGACATTCTGTTTTGATCACCATTAACTTTATAGTGTAAAAAAAATGCTTCTGTCATTTTTCACTTTATGAAGTAAAATAAGTTAGAATAAATAAAAATGTTAACAATTAGTGTTTAACCAATACATTTCTTTCAGAGAAATTTACATCATTCGTAGTAGAAAACTTTTTAGAGATTAATGGTTTCTTAGCATTTAAAATCTTAACTGTGTTTTCCTCCTAAAAATATCCTGTAAAAAAAGTACTACCAGGAAAAGATGTACCGGAAATGGGAAATGAGAGGAAAATTAACTGCCTGGCAAAAATTACCTTAGTAAATATATATTTTTTTAAAAAAAGGAACCATAACTGAGTTTTTTGTCCTTTCCTCCTCCTCCCTTCCCTCTCTTTCTTCTTTAAAATCTTTTTCCTTTCTATCAGAAAGGGTTAAACAAGGTACTTGCTGAGTTACAGGAAGCGAACTGAAGCATCTCACAAATTAAAATTTATCTCCTAAAAAGAAGTAACTTCCTAGCATCATCAACATTAGCTACCAGAGCAAGGATCAGCTGCTCTGAAAACCAGCCAGGGTAGAGAAGGTCTACACTGACCTGACCGAATAGGAGTGTTTCCAAATCTTTCTACTCCTTGTCAGCTCACTCTGAGTCAGAGCCTTTCCATTGTTATGGTTCTTGTTCTTTTCCTTTCAGTAAATAACAGGATTCCCAAGAAAGAACTGGTGTAATATTACTGAATATTCCTTTAATTGGTTGCCTCTATGGGCACCTGGGTGGCTCAGTCTGTTAAGCATTCGACTCTTGATTTTGGCTCAGGTCGTGATCTCATGGCTCCTGAGTTCGAGCTCCACATTGGGCTCTGCACTATCAGTACAGATTGAGGTTCTCTCTCTGCCCCTCCCCTGCTCACGCTCTTTCTCTCTCAAAAACAAATGAGTAAGCATTGAAAAATTAATAAAAATATAAATTGGTTGCCTCTAGCTCCTAGGCAAGTATAAATATGTTGAAACAAAAGTACTTTCAGTATCATAGTGCTAGTATCCATATTGTCTCTTCTCCCGTGTCTTCATTTCACTTCATGTTTTTTATCCACCTCCCCTATGATCCAATAGGATGCTTGTGGTACTTAGATAACCATGTGAAGTGTGAGATTTAATTATAAAAAGGTAATAGCTATAAAATGTATATTTTCCTCTGATAGTTCTACATACTACAGTTTTCTCAATCATATTTTAGGTCATGTTATCAAATAATATGTAAAACTAAAAGTATCAGTGATTGAAATCTCAATGGCTTCCTTTAAAGGGGTTTGGGTGATTTTAATTGTGCTTATGGAAGTACTTAATCCAGCATTAAAATTAAAATTCTCACTGTTTATGTTTATTACCTAAATGTTTCGGCTGTAGAGTCTTTCAGCATGTTCGTACCTCCTCCCCAGCTCCCGCTTTTTTGAACTATTCTAACAATGAGATTATATGTGTATAAAATGGTAAAGCTCAGTACTGATAACCTGTTTATGTATTATATGCAGCAGGGGCCATATTTCAAGACACATTTTAAAATTACGGTATAATTAAAATATGAATGAAATTGTGAAATTGCTCGCAAGAGTGATTTATACCACAAATTAGAATAATCGTTTCATTTCTTTTACCTAAAACGATTTGCAGCAATTAAATTGCATCATTCACTTTTCAAATGGACTGTTTGTGAAAATGATTAATTTTCTGACATAATATAATGAAAATAGTTCCTAAAATGAAGTCTAAAATGTGGATTGAATTGATCCTTTAAAACTGGAAGTTACATTAAATTTAAAAAATCAACTAAAATATTTTCCAGTCTACTCCTCACCTTTTACAGTAATAGATATTAAGTAAGACCACATATTCCTTACCTGGATAAAATAAAATTTTTTCATAAATGTGAAGTTTCAGTATTTGTAGGTTATCCACAGCGTCATGGGCTTAAAACACAGGACCAAGAGAAAGGAAAGAAGGTGAAGTTTTTTTGTTTAAGAATATGTATTAACTGACCCTTGGTCATTGCCATCTGCCCTTTCATTACCTTTGAACTTGGGCTATTTTGTTCTCTGGTTATTCCAGAAATGACAGATTCCAAAAGCCAATCTTGAAATAGTGCTGGTCTGTGCTAAGTTATTCAGTTCTTTCACCAAAGCAAACGAAGAAAAAACTGTATTATGTAGTTTTATATTTACATATAAAATTGTCCATCAATTATGATAGATTTGAATCGCCATACTAACCTATAAAAAAGAAGAGAGAGAGGAAGGTTATTTCCTTAATGTTTCTTGATTGACATACTTCACCTATCTTTTTGAAAAAATTTACAAAATAATTCTCTTTTAGAATTGGCTTTTCTATTCTGGCCATAGCCTGAAAACTGTGAGGCAAGATGAACAAGAAAAACATGCAGAAAATTAATATTGGATATGGTTGTTAATTCATAGAAATATTATCCACTCTAAATTGCTTTAACAAACAGAGAATATATTTGTTTCATTATTATCCTAATGAAAAACTATGTGGATGTAATTGAGGCTATCCTTTTTCTATATTAGGTAATACGGATTTGATTAATAGAGTCTTGCTGGATGCAGGCTTTACAAATGAACTTGTCCAAAATTACTGGAGTAAGCAGAAAAACATGTAAGTATTTGTTCCTATTAATAAATATATGCATATATATATATGCATATATAACATATATATATGCATATATAACATATATATGCATATATAACATATATATATATATATATATATATATATATATTTTCTGCATTTCAATTTAGCTTTTCTCTGAGAAATTTTTGGAAACTAGGGCTCATAAATTTAAATTTTACTAATTTAATAACAATTTCATCTTGGAATTGTTGACAGCTTGTATTTCCAGTGTTGGGTATGTGTCAGGACTAACATCTACATCTGCCAGTACATATCTTTCCACACTTACACACTGCAGTGGGAACAAACCAAATTTAAAAAGGCTGAATTTCCATGTTTGTGATAAAATAGGGATGCTAGTCAAGTGGCCTTTTAATAACACTACTATTCACCCAGTCAACAAACTGAGAAATCTGATTGTGATTCTCATTTACGGTCTCTTCTCCACCCCATGTCCAGTCAGTCACCAAATGCTAAATAGCTCTTCCAACAATGTTGTCCTGTCTTCTTCATAGCCAAATTCATAATTTCCAATTTCTGAGAAATTACAGCACTGCTAATATTCAGTCTATACTCAGGGCCTCCGATTCCTCTACCCACACCCCCTATTCTGTCCTCCATAGAACGCACCCCTGCCAACCTTCCTCTTAATGCAGCTCCAGTTTCAGGATAAAGGTGAAGCTCTCCAGCATGGATTTCAAGATTATTCATGAGCTGACCCTTCTTAAGAAGCTTGTCCTTGAAACTTTACTATCTGTTGCTTCTCACCTTGCCTTCTGTTTTTATAACACCAAATACTTAACATTCTTCACTAGCTTTCCTGTAACATAGTCTTGGCTCTACATGTAAGATCTTCCTGCTGTCTCTGTCATCTCTGCTAATTCCATCTTCCAAACGCAGCTATATTGGTCTTTACTATGAAGTGACCTCGTTAAGCATCCTCCCTTTATTTCTTAGGTATTTGCAACATTAAAGCATAGTTTGCATGTATTGATGTATTTACTTTGTCTTCCTTTATGTTAGGAACTCATTTTATTTCTCTTTGTGTCATCAACACCTAAATTATTATCTTACGGAGACCAAGTGAAATAAAAAATTGCCTTCTTCTGTCTTCTGTTTTAGCAAGGGAGTGAAAGCACGGTTCGTTGTGACTGATGGTGGGATTACCAGAGTTTATCCCAAGGAGTAAGTTCAAATAACATCTGTAGAAATCAGTACGTTACACGACTACTCTGAGGATGTGCACATTATAAGGAAGCCATTCTGTAGAGAAACTGATTATTAGATTAAAATGGAGTCATTTAACATTACTTACATTATTAAAATACCCTACTTCTTTAAAAATGCTATTATATGATTATTCAGTGATCCTTTTGGATATTTATTCCAAAATCTAAGACACAGTAAAAGAGATTTTTTTTTCTGTTCATACACACTGAACGTAAAGTTTAGAGCCTATTGGCAATATTTTCATAGCACCTCATTGTTTTCACTGTTCTTCAATGGATCTTATCTCTGTCTCCAAAATAGTCTGTCAACTAGGGTGGGGAGGCCTATTACTATTAATTGACCTATTAAGTGACTTGTACGTCATCACCTGCAGAGTAAAACCAAGAGCTTTTTCTGGCCCTTGTTATCTATTCTATGGTGATTTATTGCTTATTAATGAGTATCATTAGATGTAGACATATCTGTAAAATTCTGTGATGTTCACAGAAAAGTAGGTTATCAGGCAGATTCAAGAATAAAAATGATGAGCCATTTCCTCTTTAGGGCTGGAGAAAACTGGCAAGAAAACCCAGAAACATACGAGGATAGCTTCTATAAAAGGAGTCTCGATAATGACAACTATGTTTTTACTGCTCCCTACTTTAACAGTAAGTATTACTCAGAATTCAGCCATTCTCAATTTCCTTTTTTTTAAGATAAATTATTACTTCCTGCTTTCCCCAATAACCATAATTGCTCAGAACAGCCCTTATTAAGTGTATAGTATACGTGTGACATTGGAAGGACAGAAGCTTCCATTTAGTTGAGGTAAAATGCACACACAGGAAACAGTCATCCAGTAATGTAGAGATAGCATATCAACAGGTATGCATAATGCATAGAAACATATGTAGATAATCCCTCATTTCACAAACTGCAAATCTATTAAAGAACGTGTAATGAGTTTTAAAGACATCATCAATCAGTTTAGTCAGTTTTAGTTAAATATATTATTTATGAAAATTATCAATAGGCCGCATTTTAAACTATCTTATTGGATTCTTTCCCAAAACCTTTCTAATTTAATCCCTGGGCTTCTCTGGGGGTAGGTGTTATTCAGCCTCATTTTTACAAAAGGGGAAACCAAAGTTCAGAGAATTTTGGCATCTTGTACAGGGACTTACGTCTAAAATGCAAAGGCTGTTTGGGGTTCTAAGATCAATCTTTCCACCTCAGCAGCCTCTCCACTCAGTTAGCAAATGTCACGAAGCAGAGATTTGGCCTGCGTCCATTATGTTGTGGACATGGATGCAGCCAAGCTGAATAATTCACATCCCACGGACACTCCAACGGGTCTGGTCAGTAGAGGAAGATGAGAGACGACAACCCACCTCCTCATTACTTATCTACACTAGAATACTTAAGCAAAACACCATCCACCTATCCCTCTTAAGAGAAATTCACTATTTGACTTATCTAGACAGGCCTGTGTTCCTTTTTTGTTGTTGCCTTCTTCTTTTTCAGAAAGCGGACCTGGTGCTTACGAATCAGGCATTATGGTAAGCAAAGCTGTGGAAATCTATATCCAAGGAAAGCTTCTTAAACCTGCAGGTAAGCGTGTATATGGTATATAGACATGGCCAAAATTAAATATGCCCAAATATTTCTATTAAAATCTGGCAGTACTTACCAGGAAGGCCATCAGAAACCTTTAAGCAAAATAAAGTCAAAGACAGATACACACAGTTTTGAAAATAAAATACAATGATGTGGGAGATTGGGGAAAAATAGAACAGATACTATATAGAGGTGAGGGATTTCCTAGATGTGTATGTGTATACACTGCTGCTCAAATTAATGGAGTCAAATCAAAATTCTACATGCCAGATTGATCCAGCATTTCCACTCTGTAAGTCTGTCCTAGAAGATACTTTGAAATACACAGAAGGATACGTGTCCAAGGGTGTGAATATTTGTAGTAAGTTAAACATGAAGAGTTAAGTTTCCATCCTCTAAGGAAAAGATAAATAAGTTATAGCATATATATACCATGTGCCTGATAAAATGAATTAGGTAAGAACCTTTTTATATATATATATAAAAAATTACAATAAAATGGAAAAATGATTTTTTTTTTTTGCCAAAATAAAATCAAGTAAGCAAACAAAACAAATCATAAAACTGAACATCAATGGGAAATGCAAGTAGGCTGGATTAAGTGGATGCCATCTAGTAGAAGCGTTGTTGTTTTTTTTTTTTCATTGTATGATTCCGTATTTGATTGTGTAAGAGAGTGTACATTAGACCAGATTGAGAAGGTAGATAGATCACCTTCCTGTTCCTGAGGGCTGTTTTACCTCAGGAACCTCAGTGGTTCAACTAGATATTACCTCAGGAACCTCAGTGGTTCAACTAGATATTACCTCCACACTAACTCATTGACTGCTTCCTTCATTCACTCAATGGCTCATTTATTCACTCACCCTCCCACCCACCTATCTGTCTATTGGACATACATTTCTCAAGCACATGATGCATGCATTGGTGGGGCTAGCGAAGCCTCTTAAAACATTCCACCTGAGTGACCTCACGTTACAAGACTATGCCTGACACTACCACCTTTTTTTTCCCCTTTAGCTTATTGCATATATGAGTTAATTGGTGAGGTGGTTGCCAACGAGTAAAGTATGTTGTGAATATAAACGAAAGTTATTTAATAGTTTAAGAGCGGTTGGCAGTCTCTTTAATGAAAACCCAAAGAAATAAAATCTCTGTAATAAACATTACATTCAACCCAAAATTTAATGCTACTTTTTACACTACATAAATTATCATATAGCAAATATATAGCAAATATTATATGGACATTAAAACTGCAACCTTTTCAATGAAGTCCGCTTTTCAACGTATAGCTGAAATTAATTTAATTCCAAGAAATTTAAATTTGCTCAGAAATATTCAAATGTAAGAGGAAAAGTAGATAACTAAGAATCACAGCCACGTTTTTTCTATGTATGTGTCAATTCTTCTTTACATCATTTTTCAGTTGTTGGGATTAAAATTGATGTAAATTCTTGGATAGAGAATTTCACCAAAACATCAATCAGGGATCCGGTAAGATATATATATATTTCCTAACGTTTATGCTACACTCCATGTCAAATGCAAATAAGAAAAGTCAAAGTAAAGTCTTGTCAATGTATAATTTTCAGTGCTACTAAATTAAGCAGAACTATGAATTAATATTTTTGGAAAGATTTTTTTAAATTAGTTAAGAGGAAAAATATTTTGATATAATTTGAAATATTAGTTTAGATAGCTCTTAATATTTTACAAAGATGAAGCTATTGCTTTTTTTATGATGGGATAGACTGTCATTTAATCTTACTTTGATACTAGATAAATTATTCTCAGATTCCTAACATGATAATAATGTGTCATGGAAATCCTTTTTTCTATTAAAAATGTGTGGGGTTAATTGTATTTTTGTCTTTCAGTGTGCTGGTCCAGTTTGTGACTGCAAAAGAAACAGTGATGTAAGAAAATTTTTAAAATTTTAACTGTTATTTTTTGTTACTCTTGTTAAGACTTTAATCATAAAGTCATTGATGAAAGTCATTTGATATAGGAATTTTTCATTAAATGCTAAAAAATAGTTTATGAAATTTTGAACTAATTTATAGGTAAGAAGTTGAATAAATTCTTTTAATACCTAACCATTAAAAATATTCACATATTAAGGGAAAGTATTTTAATTTAAAAAGCCTGTTTCAGTATGAAGTGTACTCAATGTCAATTGTGTTAGATAGTTTTCTAAGTATCTTTAGCTCTGTTCCTGAGTGGGAAGTTTCTAACTAAAGTGGCCTTACTGGTTATCAAGGCAATCTTTCCTGTCCTTGATAGTTTCTCTGAATTTGTTCACACAGTATTCATAGTGACAAGAAAACTTTTTGAGTTCAATTTTGCCATTATTATTATTTTTTTTATCAAATTCCACTTACATGGATTGGATTTTACATTGTCTCCTGTTACTTGTATTTCATTATGACATTTCTTCGTTCAAACGTTAAATACGTTCAGGCCGCCTGGGTGGCTCAGTTGGTTAAGTGCCTGACTTTGGCTCAGGGCACGATCTCATGGCTTGTGAGTTCAAGCCCTGCGTCGGGCTGTGTGCTGACAGCCCCGAGCCTGGAACCTGCTTCAGATTTTGTTTCTCCCTCTCTCTCTGCCCCTCCCCCACTCATGCTCCGTCTCTGTCTCAAAAATAAACAAAAGAAATTTTTTAAACGTTAAATATGTTGAAGCCTGCTTTGGATTTTGTCTCTCCCTCTCTCTCTGCCTCTCAAAAATAACATTTAAAAAAAAAATTACTTAAATATGTTCTAAGAATGATACTACATAAAGTATTCCCAGAATACAAAGGATGAATTCCACTATTTGCTTCCCATCTTCTTATGTGTATGTGTTTATTTCCAAGGCAAACAGTGGGTTCACATCATCTTATTTCTAGTCATGTGAAATTATAAGCCAGCAATGTTATTTTTTATACTCTCTCCATTTTACATAGACTTTGTAAATAGACTATAAAGACTGTTTTGAGAGTCGAGGTTTTAGCAAGTTGCTTCCACATGTCCCCAACTCTGAGAACAATGTTTTTAATTGTCATTTTATACAATAAAAATTACTAAACTGATCCATGCATTTAAACATGATACAAACCAGGTGGGAATTGATTTCTTTTGTGTCATGATCTTTTTTTGTTTTGTTTCTGCTTTTATATTTCAAATTACTCAACCAATTTTGATTGAAAATATGAAGTAGTTATAAATATCCTTATGCTGCATGCTTTTTAATTTAGTCTGAAGCATGGTGACTACAATGCATTTTTAAAGGTATCTTTTTTGTCAAAATATTAAGTATGTTTTTACATATTAGTTATTTTGGCTTATCCAATTTCCTGGATCATTTAGATGACCAAATGGCAAAAAGGTTATTTCTGATTTGACCTTCTGATTTGTTCAGAGTCAGTTGACAGTTTTAACTAAATGGGTAGTGGTACAGTATGAAACCCTGAGAATTTGAATCTGTGTGTGTCCTTAATTTATTTCATCAGAATCTCTGGAGCATGTATCTTTAAGTTGAAGTTTTTTTTCCTATTTTTGTTGTTGTAACTATCTACTGGGGCTCCTGGTTGGGTCAGTCCCTTGAGCCTCTGATTCTTGATTTCAGCTCAGGTCATGATCCCAGGGTCATGGGATCGAGCCCTGTGTCGGGCTCCACATTGACAGCAGGGAGACTGCTTGGGATTCTCTCTGTCCCTCTCCCTCTGCTCCTCCCTTGTGCATACATGTATGTTCTTTCTAAATATATATATAAAATCATCTATCTAACAAAGTACTGATAATGAAGCCTCCTAACCTTCCTCGAATTGTGTTCATTGTTATTTTTATTTTTGTAGGTAATGGATTGTGTGATTCTAGATGATGGTGGGTTTCTTCTGATGGCAAATCATGATGATTATACTAACCAGGTAGGTACCACAGTGGGACAAAGTACAGTTTCCAAAGTGTATTTCCCTAATCGGCATTACAAAAGTCCTTCAAACCGTTATAGAAATTAATGAGTTGTTATATTTCTGTCATAAAATAAATTGTTAAATGCTAAATATAATATAAACCATTAATGAATACATTCTAAATACAGTTTCCTGAAATTAGTTGAATTTCCTTTCTAGTCATAACAGTTACTATTAAAACATGTAGTTATTATTGTCGATCTCTCAGAAATTGAGAAAATGTTTGCATATTAAATATTTATTAATTAGTAATATCTAACTTAATACATGGCTGCTTTGAACTGATGAAGTTTCTATTCCCAAATTTGCAAGTTGGCAGCATATAGGCTATTTGGCTCAAATAGGATTTTAAGCAAATTAGAATTCGTTGCCAATTAATTTCATTTCCCAATCTACATTTCTGGTTTCTCTTTAAAAAGAAAGGATCTTGGGGCGCCTGGGTAGCTCAGTCTATTAAGCGTCCGACTCTTGCTTTTGGCCCAGGTTATCATCTCATAGTTGGTGAGACTGGGCTCTGCGCTAACAACATGGAGACTGCTTGCAATTCTGTCTCTCTCTGTCAAAGTAAATAACTAAACTTCTAGGAACAGAAAAGATAAAATTGGTCAACACTGAGCTTTTTCTTAACTGGCCATGTTTATGGACTGCAGTTGATGAGCCTCAGGTTTGCTCCTAGGTTCCCGTTCTTTCTCTAATATCACCCATTTCTCTCCAT
This sequence comes from Panthera onca, assembly GCF_046562875.1. Taxonomy (NCBI): domain Eukaryota; kingdom Metazoa; phylum Chordata; class Mammalia; order Carnivora; family Felidae; genus Panthera; species Panthera onca. The sequence goes on along the minus strand of NC_138340.1, from coordinate 86,199,330 downwards.
TACGCTGCTTTCCTCTTCCCCACAAGGTATTCACTTGTGATCTTAATGCTTAGTTAACTGTGCGTATTCCTTCCACATGCATCACACCAAGCCACGGAGCAAATGCGAACCCCTAACTAAGCTCTTCTCACTTCTTTCGGAATATCCCGTGCAGCTTCATTGCTTTGGTTTTTAAGCTCCAGTAGTTTTCGTTGCTAGTTCGTCCTACTTCTTTTCGTTGCAGTGGTCGGGGTGTTAACATGTGGAGTGAATTTGAAACTTGATTCTTTTGTCCTCTGTTCCAGATTGGAAGATTTTTTGGAGAGATTGACCCAAGTCTGATGCGACACCTGGTTAATATATCGGTTTATGCTTTCAACAAATCTTACGATTATCAGTCAGTGTGTGAGCCTGGTGCTGCACCGAAACAAGGAGCAGGGCATCGCTCGGCATACGTGGTCAGTAATTTCCACCTCGTCCATGCCTCTCGCAGGAACACTCAGTGTCGATTAACATAATGACTTTTTCATTATTTTTATAGCCATCAATAGCCGACATATTACACATTGGCTGGTGGGCCACTGCAGCTGCCTGGTAAGTCACAATTGTGTTTTTACTGGTAATGAGAAAGGGGCGGTGAAATAGTAAAGAATTTGAGGACAGTCCAGATTTTGTGACACGTGAATAATTGTTACGGAAACTACTCTGTTTGTTTCCTAAATGACATACTGGTAGTTTTCACAAAATGATCAATTTAACACTGTTACTGTCACTTGGTTTTTCATATGAAAACAATATGCTCATGCAGACTTCAGCCTCTTCAAGATCTGTTGAGACTTTCTACCCAATTCCTTAAGTTTTAGGTGTATCAATCTATTAAAGGTTTCAGTTAAATGCCTTCAGTATCCAAATTAGATGTCTCCATCATCAAATTCAAAGCATCATGACTTATCTTTTCAGCTCTTTCCAACAGAGGCTGGCAAAGTTTTAGAGGCATCATGTTGCTGAAATGGATCTAATTCTCTCTTTTTACTGACTTAACCTCCCTACCTCCTTCAACACCTCACCTACACCCTACCACCTATGAAAACAATACATTTAAACGGTTTAAGGCACTGTGGAAAGTCTGTAAGATCAAATGCATCATTGTTGGGCTCTGGTCAGTCAAGTAACTCAACCTCCTTTTGTGTCTGGGATCCCTAGTCTTCCTTCTTTCCCTTCTTTTTTATCATTGCCCAAGCCTTATGCCTTGTAGATTAAACTTTAACATTCATTTGATGGTGAGGCTTTCCCAGCAAAAATCATATCAGTCTACCAGTTTATGAAAGTAAGAAAGATTTTAGATTAAAAATCCTATTTTTGGTGAAAAATGGCACTTTCTATTGTGATAGTGATATTTAAATATTAATTTACTCAGGTTTTTTAAATCTCAAAGTAATCCTCATTACTTTATGATTGGCTTTATGCTATTTTCTGGCCAGAATTTACCTCCTTCACCCCCCCTTTTTATTTTTTTCCTGAATTCAATTCCAGATGATTCTATACTAATATTTGGTTCAACTGTCATTTATTGGAAAAACTGAAATATGCCAAGTGTCCTATATTTAACAGGTATATATTTTAGTTCATGAATGTCACATTATGTATTCACAGATATAGTCTATATTGTAAAGTAAATGGTTTGCAAACCCATGGCACAAAATCATTTTTGTTTGATCTTTTGCTTTATTCCACCTTAGAGTTCTAAAACTAAAATAAGCACCCTGAATGAGAAAACTATGGCATGAAATATTGACACTTTTCCTAGGTACCACTTAAGTGGTCCCTCACTCTGTCCTTAACATGTCTGACTTCGCGACTTCTTTTACAGAAACAAATGTACGGTGTTTTGTAAAGTTTAAGAAATAATTATATAAAAATACTCCTCAACTTTCTATTGGCAAGGTCTCAATTTTTTCCAAGCAGATGAGGAAGAAATGTGTGTATGTGTACCTGCAAGATTATTTGGGTTTTTACTGCATTATTTGTAAAGGAAATATGTAGATTTTTGTCAATAATAATTTGTATTTGCAATTTAGGTCTATTCTACAGCAGTTTCTCCTGAGTTTGACCTTTCCACGACTTCTTGAGGCAGGTATGTAGTTACTCAGCTATTGTCCTAATAAAATTTTGTTTGGGGATGTGTTGAGTTCGCCTGACCCAAGGGTCTGGAAACTTTTTTATGTCGTATCGGCCTCTATTTTGTAACTCTTATCTGTTGGATTCATTGCTTCTCTTGACATTTAATGGGCGCCTATGACGGACTGCCACTACGTCAGACAACAATAAATAAGCCAAGCAGGGGGCCTGCCCTTAATACATCTCCACGGAAATGAAGGCTCTTGGCACTGACTGTAGCGTCCCCTCCTGGTGATCTTTGTTTTTTCCACAGTTGAGATGGAAGACGATGACTTTACAGCCTCTCTGTCAAAGCAGAGCTGCATTACTGAACAGACCCAGTATTTCTTCGATAATGATAGTAAATCATTCAGTGGTGTGTTAGACTGTGGAAACTGTTCCAGGTAATTTGTTTCTTCCTTTTAGGGATAGTCTGATTTCACTAAGAAATTGTATTCGCTTTTATAATCATTATAGCAAATAACAGAGACTGTTATTAGAGTGTGAGAGAGACATGAGTAACTATTTACAGTTGGAAATAGATCTTTAGTTTTGCTGAATGTTTTTTTTTTTTAATTTACATTCTTTAGGATTGATCCTAACTGGTAAGTGGTAATCCTTTTGACTATAATAGGGTGAATGAAATTCTACCTACTTTTAGGCCGCACAAAGAGAAATGTGATTATATTTTAATGTCTTTTTGTCTAAAAAGAGAACCCCTTTAAAAGTTTTTCTAAAGTTGTAGAACAATATGAACTGTAGTAAGATTAGAATTAATCGTCATTTTGAGTAAGTCTAAGCTAAATACAGGATTTCATTTTACATTTACTTACTAAATAGGGTTTATACAAAGATAGTCTAGGGAGGGACGTGTTTTACTTCTACTCTTCACTGAAATTTAGAATTGCATGTATTTTTGAATTGAAACTAAAAGAACTAGGAGAAGATATCACTTCCTAAAATCAAAGCTAAGGTGAGTCACTAGCAGACATAAACATGTTTAGCCATTTTTGGAAGAGATTGAGAATTTAATTTGGCTAGAAGGGATAGAAGAAAAAGCCAAGGTGGGCCTTTTCAGAGTCATGAGAGAGAGTGATAATCCATGTCATAGGATCCCTGAGAATGGGGGGGAGAGGCACAGATTTAGGACACTTTGTTTTTAGTGAAGGAGGGCAGGTTATTCTCGAAGAAATGTTAATCTAGGAAAGAGGAAATGTGAGGAGGTGAGGATATCTGAGCATGTGAAAGGGCTGGAAGAGTTGCTAAGAGATCCAGACGTTTCTAACAGAGAACTGTTTTCTGGAAGGAGTTAAATGAAACTAGTGTGAATTTTTAACAGACCTGGTCCGTATGACTTTATGATTTACTTTAGCAAACCTCTGTGTCATAGCAAGACAGTCTATCCACTTTAGCAAACAGTTTCGTAATCCTTTGGCCTTTGATTAATAGATGTCATTGATGGCAATCTGTGCTTTAAAAAATGACTACAAATCTTTACAATTTAAAGTAATCAGGATATTAAGTTGAATCATGGTTGCTTTTGATTGGCTTTATCCTTGTGCCCCAAGTTCAATGGAGAAAAAGAAAATAATCATTTTCTTTTTAAAATACATCATCATAAAGAAATTAATCTTCAGTGACAGATTAACATTTTTATCGTGGTTGCTAATGGTGGCAGAAGCAGTTTAAGACATGCAAAAAATACTGCATGGAATTTCAATCCCTTATTCTGTATCTGTGTTATCCAGTTCAGTACTTACCAGCCACTGGTGGCTGTTTCAATTATAACTAATAATACACATTAGTGCCTCAGCCACATTAGTCACGTTTCAAATACTCGATAGCCTAGTGTGGCTATTTACCATATTGGAGAAAGCAGAAAACATTTCCATCTTCACAGTAGTTTGGTGAACAGCACTAGTCTAGATTTACTTTGCCATTGGCTTGGGCAAGATGCTTAGTGTGGGCTCCAAAGCTTTTAATGTGTAAAATAAGGTAATTTTGTTTATTTTCAGTAATAAATACCACAGTTCCTTAAGCATGTCAAATAAAACATTTATTCTACGGGTTTCAACAACTCAGTAGTGCTTATTTTGCATTGAAAAACAAAGGTGACACCTAAAACATGTGTTGCAATTTTCTAGTATTGAGAGAGGTAATACACTGTGCATGCTAATAAGTAAAACATGGTGATGTTTTCCTTCTAAAGTATTCTCATTTTGTTTTACTGTTTATGTGGGTGATGCTTTGCATTTCAACATGTCATATTATATGTAAGAACCTTTGAAAGATTTTAATTTTTGCCCAAAAGAAAAAAATGCTCATTTTCTGTGATTTTTATAACTATTTCTTTTGCAGAATCTTTCACGTAGAAAAACTTATGAACACCAACTTAATATTCATTATGGTTGAGAGCAAAGGGACTTGTCCCTGTGACACACGACTGCTCATACAAGCAGAGCAGACTTGTATCCTTTGACATCAGAAATGCTTGGAATCAAACGCCGTCTTAAAGTAATGCTTCTTTAACCTCGTCACACTGATAATGCTCGTAAAGAGAATAACATCACACAGCATGCCATGATTACCTCACACAGGCAGAATGAACCTCTCATGCAAAATGTGGTTCGAATGTGTAGACTAATGATGCCACCCAGGCACCAAGAGAATGTGAACAGTTTCTTGCTCATATAATGAGGCTTTGTGGAGTAGGCAGTGCAGGTTTGCAGGTAGATCTGGAAATTTCGGCTTGCATGCAGGCAGGGGCAGCTGGCTTGGGAATTTATGGCCATTAGGGAGTAGTGCTGGGTTTTTGCTAGCTGGGACTTGTGTGGCTGGAGAGCTGTCAACATTCCATAGTCAAAAAATGGAGTTGAATATGGTGTGCATCTACGCTGAAATATTATTCAGCCTTAAAAAAGAAGGAAGTCCTGTCGTTTGCTGTATCTGCAGTGGCCGTTAACACCAAACTGCTTATGCTTATAAATATGCTAAATGACAGCCCAGTGACTGTTAAAGCATTGTAGACCAGACCACCTGTCCTTTTTTCATTTATTCATGTTGTTTCGGGGGGGGCGGGGGGCGGCGGGAATAGTCCCAGCTGTGTTTGAAATTGGGGTTTATTGTTACCAATGAGTTTATATTTCTGTCTTGCTACATAGGAGCACCCTTGTGCTCCCTTGTGCAGGTTCACATGTATGGCTCCGTCTTATTTGCTCATTTCAACCACTTCTATCTTTACAGGTAACTGTTGAGTAATTGCATCTGCCAAGGGCCACACCGTGTAGAGTAAAAATAAAAACCACAGTGATCTCTTCATATAGCCACTAGTGTGACAAAAGAATTTATGTGGCAGTTTACTTCCTTAAATCCCTAAGTACTTGAACTAGTCGTGTGGGACTAGACTAATGGCATAGGTGTCTGTTCCTTGCTTTGGGAAATATATATATTTTTTTTAATTGTGTGGAAAGAACAAGTAATTTCGTATTCCTTAACAAGTTTCTTTAGCTGATGGTCCAGATCCTTGTGATATGGTTAAGCAACCCAGATACCGAAAAGGACCCGATGTCTGCTTTGATAACAATGTCTTGGTAAGACCAAAGGTTTATTGTATTAAAATATTCTAACTCAGTAGTCATTGTCTTCAGGAACTTAAGGAAACAAATTACATTTTTAACTCAAACATGATGTCTTAATCATAGTGTTTCTCATTAACATGATGTACTTGCTGGTAGATAGATTTTACATTTCAATACTGTTCATGGTTAGTGTAAGCTCAACAGTTGCTTCTTCTATCTGTCCTTCCAACAGAAACTGTACTTTCAAACACAATTCCCATCAATTTACTAACAATCCTAGGTCACCAATCTGATGATTTGAAACATTTTCTCATCAATAGTAATTACAGTAAATGTTATTTATGATGTGATTTGCCTCCCTTCATTGATACTCCAATCTTTAAGATGCAAAATTTATTTTTACGTGTTTCTTTAGTCTTTATTTGGTATGTTTAAAAATTTGTGAAATAGCTAGTTTCCTGATATTTTGTAATTCTCCTTTTTTTTTTTTTAACATGGCTCCTGACTCTGTCATAGATTTGTATTATTTCTCTTAATTGCATTTTTACCTTGCGTGTATTAGACCAGGTCAGTTACAGAGGGCTAAGTTCATAAAATTTTGCAAAACATCTTATGTCATGTAAAAATGATTGCTGCTTTCCTCCAAGAAACAATCTTCTGACATACTATGCATGTAATCAGCTTTATGTTTTTAAAATCATTTTAATTAAGAAACTTGATTCTCAAATGTAAAGGGCACACCACAATTCTGCCTAATGTGAAAAACGAATTTTAAATACAACATTTCTCAATTCTGCCTCTTCAAGGTGTGCCTTTGCATTAAGTGGCTTGCATACTCCAATGAGCATACAAACTGAGAGCATAATCATCTTAGGAATTGTTTACTCCCAAAAAATGTCAGATCACCTATTAATGTACATTTATAGAGGTTGTAATTTATTTAGAATAGACTTGTCTACTATGTACTTATTTACTCAAATACACAGAAAAGGAATTTTCATAAATATTATCCAGTTAGCTATGATTAGAAGAGGAACAAAAAATAAGTAAAATCAGTAATGAGGAATAAGACTTAAAAAACAAGAGGTGTTAGCCAGGAAACCCCCGTTATCTCTGCAAGGACTACTGATCATTCCTCTTTGATGGAGAAAGTGATTCCAAGTGGCAGCTAGTTGTTTTTCTCCATTTTATCCGGTTAGACTTCAACACAAATCCAGATATGAGGACTTTTGTTGTTCTATCTACTCTATTTTCAGGAGTTTGACCCTGTCAAATCATTCCCTTAAGAATGAATGTGGGCCCAAGGATAGTGGTGCTCATTAGGGGAAACTTCACTCATCAACCACTCTTCACCAAAGCCTGAGATTAAATTCACTCAAATCAACTTCAAAGATCACATAAAAACCCTATTACCTAAAATGTTTTCAACCTAGGAGACTCTATGTTTTCATCAAGGCACAAGAAAGATTGGACTGAGACAAATTTTCAGTAATTCAAGTTCCTGTGAATTATACATCCTACTGTGTGTGAAAGTACAGCTCTTGCTCAGTAGCTTAACTTGCTAATAATGTCTTGTGTTCCTTTAGCAGTGAAATGTTTTGGTAATGCTTATTTGCAATGGTCATTGTGACCCTGCTCTGGATGGAGGCTCACATAAACTGCTAACTGCCAGCAAACTGCATGAAATCTCATCTTGTATGTCTTCTTTTCTGTGTTTTCTTTCCTTTTCCTGTACTTGCTACTTTGCCCGTTATTAATAGGATCAACTTATGTGCACAACGAGTCGTGCCTGTACCATGATGTCAGCTCCTATCTCCATTTTACTGCAAGTTTTCATGTGGTGTGGATGGTCAGTCACTTTCTCTAATTTTTCTTTTTGTGTGTGTTTGGCTTGAAATTTTAATAAATAATCCATGTCCCTAAATTCATTATAATAAATGTCCTGAAAGCAGGTTTTTAAAATTCCAGTACTAATATTGTTTTGTAAATAGCTGAATTCAAATATGGCTTAAGTTTCTAATCCCAAACCCGGCATATCCTTTTCCTATGTTTATTTAAAAATCAGTATTTTCTTATAAGGTTTTGTATAAAGATTAAATCATTACGGGAAAAATTCTATGTTTCTTGATGTCTAGCTTTTTACTAAAGAAAAATACCCTGAGGACGATTATTAGAGCTGGTCATCTCAATTTTCAAAAGATGCTGACATTAAATTAATGAGCCATTTCAATTTTATCAGACATTATTTTCTAAGTCAATAATTCTATGCTTTCCTTTCTTTTTAAAACAAATATGACTTAATCAACTTTTTATATTTTTTACTACCAAAATATTGATGCTATTAAAATATTTTAGTACAAGTGCTTCCAATTTCTAAGTTCATTTTACTTAGAATGACTTACAGTATCTAGGCTAAAATTATCACTTGTTAACCTGTGACCAATTTCTGAATTATATTATTAGTATGACTGCATAGATGTTGTAGGCCCCAAGCTTGTGTTCATGGTTTCACTTACAGCTTTGCAGTTTCTTCTCTGATGCTCTGGGATCCTCATGGTTAGTGTTACTAGAGCAACTTTGATGGTGTTCTTTCTTCACTGCTCTCCAGGTATTCGTTGATTAGGAAACCACTAGATGGAGATATGGCCATTACTGTGAGTGCTGTGTGCTCATCAGAGGGGGAGAAAAGTGGAATATCAGAGGGAGTCTCAGAAAGCTAGTTTTTTTCCTGGGCTAATAACATAACAGTCTTCATGGCACAGGATTCCAAGTGAAAGAAACCAAAATGAAATGATCCCTCTGCATGAACCTGTGTTTTCAATTGATAGAGAGGTAGCTTTCTGAAGTAATGTTTTGTGATTATACGATTTACATATGAAAAGTGTAGTGAAATCATAGGTTCCATGTTGTCTTTTTTATACCTGTCTCTATTTGTGATAATAGAAATGAAAGTAAAACATAAGGGTAAAAAATTATCACATTATATTCTCTAGGTGAGGAATAGTATAAATATTTACTCTATTTTCACCTTTGATTCAGAAGTTTACTTCTCAGTCATAGAATTTTTAGGTAAGATTTACAGGCTACAAAACTATAGGTCAGCTCCCTTGGGAGGTAAAAGATTTTTACCTTTACCTTAAAAATCTATAGGTAAGAATGAATTTACTTTTTTTTCTTCTAAGACTCTCCCCTCAAAAATATGATTGAATTTTTCTTTGATATTTGTCTTTCTCACCATAACTATAACTTTACCAAGAAAATAAATAGCATTGTAGATTCAGCTGGATGGGATCAGTACATCTTAATGAAATAATTTTTGAAAGATGAAAAGAACACACCAGGGATTTCCTAATATTATTGTGTCCTTGAGGAATATATAATGAATAGTCCTGAGAAGATGATGTAGAGGGCATATACTTTACATTAATAAGACTTAAGTATTTAGAAACACAGTTATCAGTACTGAACAGTGAATCTCGTCTATGCAATGTGAGTGTTGATATGATAATATCAAAAGAAGTATCATTTTCTCTGAAACAATACAGAGTTGAAGAAACAATACAAATATTACCAAAAAATACTGAGGATAATTGGCCGTGGTTCCTCACACTGAAGACCAATAGAGGTCAAAGTCTAAGCTTCAATGCTAGTCTAGCTACCCAGGAATGTGTGGTGGCTTAGTTTCTGCTCACAGCAAAGCCGGGATGCTGGTGTCATCTCTGACATCTTCTAATGGATGGTATCTAAGCATTTATAGAATGTCTAAAGATAGGACTCTTGTATCCTGTGCAATCCAAAAAGAGTATCAATTATAGACCACGAGGACTTCATTAAAACCCAAGGGTCCAAGTGAGACCTTTTGACAAGAGCTTTGCAATTTAAGTGGTAAAGAACAAAAGAAAAATAAAGCCACGGTTTATCAAAGCAAGCCAGCCAATAATATGTATCATCGATAAAGTTCATTATTTTATGCAAACTGCAAACCTAATTTATGAAAGCAGATTACTGGGTACGTGAAAAATGAATGTGTAGGTATGTATATGTAGACAATACACACATGCATTTGTGTAGTTGAACACATATACTACCTACTTCATGAGTTAGTGTGGTTACTGTGTTATGGTGCAGTGTAGGAGAACAAACTGTTAGAGAACCTATTCCTATTAAAAGTGTTACACTGTGTAGTTCCATCTACCTAAATAATTTTAAAAATACATTTTCTTTGAAGCCGCTGTAGGTGACTTAACTACAGAGCAATTTAAATTAAAAAGTCAGCCATTATTTGGTACGTGTCTTCACCAGCGATTTGCCTTTTGAACATAATGACTATAATTCAGAAAATATTGAGCTCTTACTATGTGCCATTAGTCACCGTGGTGATTCTGGTTGGGGAAAGAAAGGGCAAGTTACATGCTTCACAAGAGAAAATTGAAAATATTTTAGCCACTAGCATGCATGGTCTTAGAGAGCCTTGGGGCAAAGTCATATGCATATAAGTACAATTTAGGTGTTGTTTCTTTTAATGAGTAATGAAAAAGGAATTCTCTGCTGATATGTTTATTAGGAGTCTTTTGAGAGAAGTCTCTAGAAGAAAATTGAAAAAATTACCAAATTTTAAAAACAAGTACATATAGCATTAGCACTGTATCATTTTTCTACCTGAGTGTGTTAAACTGAAACAAAGTACCCATCTTTAAAAATCAGACTGATTTACTTGCTTATAATGGTAGTGGGATTTTTGGTCTATCTTTAAGGTGGAGAAAATGCTAATGTTTCTCCCACATCTGTGCATTTGTGATTTAGAATGTATCTCTTATTTCATAGAATAATTTCAAGTCTTGGTGTATGTAGTTGTCCATGCAAAACACATGAGAAAAGATGACAGGAAACTGAAGAGGCAGATTTTTTTGTGTGAAATCAACTTGCAGACTTGAGGGACTCCAAATAACTTATCTCACCTACCCCCTCCCTGACTGCAACAGGCATCATCACATACAGGAAACGCAACTGAACAAATAAATTTTAAAAACACTAGAAATATAAACATAAAAACAATGGATCAGAAGTAGAGATATTTTTTTTTTTTCTTTTCGTAACACATTTGTTTTATGTTAACCAGAATTTCTTTGACAAAACATATCCTTACTACATGACTGGGTCTTGTTTGTATACTGATTTTCCATTCCATCACATTAACACATAATTAGCAGCTGGCCAAGAGCCAAGCCTTTACATTACTATTTTATGTTTGCAGTGTTTCTAACTAGGCTGTACCTGTGCTGCTTTATTGACTACCTACTATTCATTTATCAAGTAGTACCATACAACCTGTGTATTAGACCATTCTTCTGGGTGTGAGATATTGGAGATATATTTATACTAAAAAATACTGTTTTAATCTGGAGTTCAAATGTAAGTGAGCATCCTGTTTCTTTATGTGGTTACCCAACCTAAAGGGAAAACTATTAGAACCAAGAGAAGACTAAGTGTGAAGTCCCTGGGACAGTACACACCTTGACCTGTTGCAGAGACAGACAGTGTTATTGGAGCCGAGTGAGTTGTAGGGGTGGGGAGAGGAATACTAGAAGACAGAGAAGCCGCCAAGCTCTGGACTACATAAGGCTTTGTAGGCCGTGCTAAGCCATTTGGGTTTTGTTCTGAGAGGAATAAAATTTTTGACCTATGCTTTTAAGGAGACTGTTTTTGGGTTAAAAAAATTTGTGAAAAAGCAAGAGTAGAAGCCATGAGACACGAGAGGCAGCTTTTGAAGGAGTCTAGGCCAGAAGCGATGGTGACTAAGACATGAGATAGTGAGAAGTGGTAAGTTTGGAGATCTATTTGGAAGCTAAAGTTAAGAGGATGTGCTGGTGGATTACATTTGAAAACGAGGGGCGGGGAGGGATCACAGATGACTTGTCTTTGCCCTGATCCACTTCTCCTAGAAGTATCGTTCAGAAAAAATAGTGTCTTTGGGCAAATTTGGGGCCTTTCTGAGGCATCAGAGAGGAGAGGCGGCAGAGCTCAATCCCTGCAGAGGTCACAAGAGAATTCAGGTCTGAAGATACAAAATGTGAGTTTTTGCAGTTCTGGTCCAAGATGGTGACATGGGAGTGCCAAACTCACTCTATATCACAGACCCGCTAAACCTGTAACTATAAACAAAGCACTTTCCTCTGGAAAAAAAAAATGGAGAAACGAGGTGAATGACCCATACGTATTGAGTGAATGAGAAAACAACCACATTGAAACAGGTAGGAAGTGCTAAGACACACTATCCCCATAATCCCTACCTCTGGCATAGCAGCGTGTAATCAGGAGGGAATTTTTAACTCTTAGCTCTTCCTTGAGGAATGAAGGGTTTGGTCTGAATACCAAGTAGTGGAATTTTAAGACTTCCATGCAAAGTACAGTGTCCCCAATAACTATCTCTGAAAGTCTAATAGGGGGACAAGACCATAGCAAAGAAACAATTGTCAACAGGCTCCCGAGGACTCACTGTAGCTTTCCTTCCAAGGCTTAGAGAAGATGGACCAAACATCAATGCCCTATGCCCAGTCTTTCTCTGATTTAGCACACATTTAGAGGCTGACTGCAGGCCTCCTTAGAGACAGAGGAAGGCAGTGGGCCATGCCTCCACTTTGACCCTGTGACATACTCCAAGTCACTGGTCTGTCTCCGAAGGAGCTTGTGGATCCATTTGGCATTTGGCTTTTAAGACTGCTGCCCAAAAAACACCTCCCTTTATCACTTGGCCATGGTGGCCAGTAGAGCTGATCTTCTTGGGTATTGGGGGACAGTGGCAAATACACAGTTCTCAACTGTAAATTCCCCCAGGGTTCGGCACAGTGAAGGCCAACTAAAATGTTCTTCTCTTAGTCATACCCTAAAAGGGGTGGGTCTATTTACATACCTCAAAAACTATTGCCTCAGGGTTCTGCCTCCAATCAGCCTGCATCCAGGTGCTGAATGAGATCATCCCCAATGGGACACAGACAGTTAAAGGCACACCCCCCACTTAGTGGGAGCCACTTCAAGCCTGTGAATCGTGGTGTGTTTTTTCAAATGCACAGAAACCAACACAGAGTCCAGGAAAACGAAGATACAGAAAACAGAAAACTTTTAAAAACAACAAGATAAAACTCCACCAACAGCCCTAAAGGAGTTCAAAATAATGGTCATAAAGATGCTCACCAAAGTCAGAAGGAAAATGCAAAAGCTAAATAAGAACTTCAATAAAGAGAAAATATTAAAAAGTACAAAAAAGTCAAAGAACTGAATGTAATAAATCACAGTAATAACATAAGAGATAAAAATGACATAAATAGATTTAAAAAAGACCCTTTGACAAAATACATCATTTCATGATAAAAACCTTGGTCAGATGGGGTATCGAGGAACATACTTCAACCTAATAAAGGCCATATATGACGAACACACAGCTAACATTATACTCAGTGGAAGAAAATGTGGAGCTTTAACTCTCAGATCAGAGATGAGCACTGCTCTCATTCAACATAGTGTGGAAGCCCTAGCTCGAATTTTAGGTGAGACAAAGAAATAACAGGGGTCCAAATAGGGAAGGAAGAAGTAAAGCTGCCAGTATTGACAGAAAAGATGGTTCTGTATACAGAAAAACCCAAAGACTCCCTCAAAAGACTGTTGGCAGCAATCCATAATTTCAGTAAAGTTGCAGGATACAAAATCAACATACAAGTATCAGTTGCATTTCTATACACTAATAATAAAACATCTGAAAAAGAAATAAACTATCCCATTCACAACAGCATCCAAACCAAAGTATTTAGGAGTAACTTCCAGGAAGTGAAAGAGCTGCACAGTGAAAACTACAAGACTTTGCTGAAAAAAGAACACAAGCATAAATAGATATTAATATTGTAAAATGTCCGTACCACCCAAAGACAGCTATGGATTCAATGTAGCCCCCATCAAAATGCCAACAGCATTCACAGCAATAGAAAAAAATAATTCTAAAATTCATATGGACCCACAAAAGATTCAAAATACCATAATAGTCCTGAGGAAAAAGAAAAAAGCTGCAGGTATCAGATTTCTGGATTTTAGATTATACTATAAACCTATAGTAATCAAAACAGTATAGTACTGGCACAAAAATAGACACATAGGCTAGTGGAATAGAAGAGAGCCCAGAAGGAAACCCTTACATGTATATGGTCAACTAATATTCAGCACAAAAGCCAAGAACACCCCATTGGGAAAGGATAGTCACCAACAAATGGTCTGGGAAAAGTGAACACATGCAGGGCAATGAAAATGGACCCCTATCTTATACCACTCACAAAAATTAACTCAGAAAAGATCAAAGACTTTAATATAAGACCTGATACTAAAAACATCCTAGAAGACAAAGTAGTAAAGAAGTTCCTTGACATTGGTCCTGTCAATGATTTTTGGATACAATACCAAAAGCACAAAAAAACCAAAGCAGAAATCAACAAATGGGACTATGGCAACTTTGAATGCTTCTCCACAAAGAACCAAATGAAAAGGCAACCTACAGAATGGGGGAAAAAAATGCAAGCCATTTATAGGAAAAGGAGTTAATATCCAGAATATTTGAAGAACTCATTAAAGTTTAAAAAAAAAAAAACAATTAAAAAATGGGCAGGAAAACTAAATAGACGTGTTTTCAAAGATGACATCAAAATGGCCAACAGCTACATGAAAAGATGTTCAACATTACTAGTCATTAGGGAAAACAAATCAAAACCGCACACTTCAGCTTTAAGGACACACACCTTAGAGTATGTGAAAGTAAATGGATACAAAAATATATTCCATGCAAATGGAAATCAAAAGAAAGCTGGGGTAGCTATACCTGGACACAAAAGACCTCAAGACAAAAACTGTACTAAAAGACATAATCATTATATATTGATAAAGGGTTCAGTCAAAAGTGGATATAACATTTAGAAATATTTATGCACCTGATATAAAGGGGCTTAAAGATAGTATGGCAAATATTAACAGACCTAACAGGAGAAGTAGGCAGCAATATAGTAATAGTAATAATACTAAACAGGAGACTTCAGTCGCCCACTTTCATCAATGGATAGATCATCCAGACAGAAAATGAATAAGCAAACACTGGAATTAAATAACCCATTAGATCACATGGATTTAAGTGACACTTACAGAACATTCTATCCAAAAGCAGCATTCTACACTTTGTTCTGAAATGAACATGGAACATCTTCCAGGATAGAACATATGTTAAATCACCAAAAAAGCCTTAATAAATTTGAGAAGATTAAAATCCTAGCAAACATCTTCTCTGGCCACAGTTGTATCAAACTAGATCTCAACAATATAAAGAAAACTGTACAATTCACAAATATGTGGAGATTAAACAATACACCACTCAACAGTCATGGGTCAAAGAAGAAATCCTAAGGGAAATTACACACACACACACACACACACACACACACACACGAGACAAATGAAGATGGAAATACACTGAACCAAAACTATTGGCAAGCAGCAAAGCAGTTCTAAGAGGAAAGTTTATAGTGATAAACACCTATATTAAGAATAGACAAACATCTTAAATAAATTTACACCTCAAGGATTAATAGCAAATGAAGCCTAATGCTAGGAGGTAGGAAATAACAAAAATCATGGCAGAAATAAGTGAAATAGAAACCAAAAAGACAATACAATACATTGCAATTAAGAACTGTTTTTTTTTTTTTTTTTTGAAAAGAAAAAACTTTAGTTAGACTTACCAAGGAAAAGAGGATTAAAATAAAACTAGGAATGAAAAAAAGACATTAAAATTGTTATCACAAAATATAGAAGATGATAAGAAACTACTATATAAACAATACATGGCAAAAATTGGGAACTCTAGAAGAAATTGATAAATTCTTAAAAAATATGGAGCCTATCAAGAGTGATTCATGAAGAAATAGAAAATCTGAACATATCCATTACTAGTAAGCAGATCGAATCAGCTATCAAAAACCTCCCAACAATCAGAAGCCAAAGACCAGATGGCTTCACTGGTGAGTTAAATGAAACATTCAAAGAAGAATTAATACCAATCCCTCTCAAACTCTTCCAAAAATATAGCAAGAGGGAACACTTTCAAGCTCATTTGACAAAGCCAGCCTTACCATAATACCAAAGCCAGACAAGAACACTGCAAGAATAAAGTTACAGGCTAGTATCTTTGAAGAACCTAGATGCAAAAATCCTCAAGAAAATGTTAGCAAGCTGAATCCAACAACACTAAACCATATACCATGATTAAGTGGGATGCAAGGACAGTTTCACATTCACAAATGAACCAGTGTGAACCACATTAATAAAGTGAAGGGGAAAAGAAAATCGTATGATCTCAATAAATGCAGACAAAGCACTTGCAAAATTTAACATCCGCCGTGATTAAAAACCCTTAACAAAGTTGGTATATAAGATCTGTACTTCAACAAAATAAAGGCTCACAGCTATCATCCACAATGGTAAAATTAGAAGAAGCTAACAGCCAAGTACCAGAAACTAACAGCTTCTCCTCTAATGCCATGAATAAGACAAGGATGCCCATTCTTGCCACTTTCTGTAACGTAGTACTGTAAGTTCTAGGCAGAGCAAATACGCAAGAAAAATAATAGGCATCCAAACTGCAAAAGAAAAAATTATCTCTATTTGCAGATGGTATGATATTGTAAAGAGAAAACCCTAAGAAATCCACTTATTCAAATAAATTTAGTAAAATTGCAAGATTAAAAAAATGTAAAAAATGTCTATTTTATACACTAACAGAAGTTGTTAAAATAATTTCATTTATAATTTTGCCAAAAAATCAAATACTTAGTAAATTTAACCAAGGGGGTAAACACTAAAAACTATAACATAAAAGAACTTGAAAAATAAAGGGAAAGATACTAGTTCTCATGAATTAGAATATTGTTAAAATGGGGTCGCCTGGGTGGCTCAGTCAGTTGGGCATCTGACTTTGGCTCAGGTCATGATCTCACTGTTGGTGGGTTCAAGCCCCACGTTAGGCTCTGTGCTGACAGCTCAGAGCCTGGAGCCTGCTTCAGTTTCTGTGACTCCCTCTCTCTGCCCCTCTCCCACTCATGCTCTGTTTCTGTCTCAAAAATAAATAAATATTTTAAAAAAGAATATTGTTAAAATATGCATACCATACAAAGCAATCTACAGATTCATTGCAATTCCTATCAGAATTTCAATGACATTTTTCACTGAAATACAACAAATGATTCTAACATATGTATGAAACCACAAAACTGTAACAGGCAAAGCAACCTTGAGAAAGAAGAACAAAGCTGGAGACATCACACTTCTTGATATGAAACTATATTATACAAATACATTAATCAAAACAGCATGGTACTGGCACACACAGACACACAGATCAATGTAACAAAACAGCCCAGGAGTAAACCCACGTATGTATGTTCCATTAACTTAACGACAAAGGAGCCAAGAATGTATAATGGGAAAGAACAGTCTCTTCATTACATAGTGCTGATGGGGCACCAGGGTAGCTCAGTAGGTTGAGCATCTGACTCCTGATTTCAGCTCAGGTCATTATCCCAGGGTCATGGGAGCCAGCCCTGCATTGGGCATGAAGTCTGCTTTAGATTCTCTCTCGTTCCCCCTCTGCAGTTCTCCCCTGTTCGCACTCCCTCTCTCTAAAAATTAAAAAAAAAAAAAAAAAAAAAAGTACTGGGAAAACTGAAAGCCCACACACAAAAGAATAAAAATGGACAGGGGCGCCTGGGTGGCGCAGTCGGTTAAGCGTCCGACTTCAGCCAGGTCACGATCTCGCGGTCCGTGAGTTCGAGCCCCGCGTCAGGCTCTGGGCTGATGGCTCGGAGCCTGGAGCCTGTTTCCGATTCTGTGTCTCCCTCTCTCTCTGCCCCTCCCCCGTTCATGCTCTGTCTCTCTCTGTCCCAAAAATAAAAAAAATTTAAAAAAAAAAAAAAAAAATGGACCACTATCTTACACTGTAAACAAAAGTCAACTGAAAATGGATTAACTACTTGAATGTAAGACCTGAAACCATAAAACTCCCAGAAGAAAACCTAGGAAGCAATCTTGTTGACATCGGTTTTGACAACTATTTCTTTTCTTTTTTTTTTTTTTAAATTTGATCCCAACAGCAAAGGCAAGAAAAGCAAAAATCAACATGGGACTACATCAAAATTAAAAGTTTCTGCACAGCAAAGGAAACCAATAAACTTGAAAGGCGATACACAAAATGGGAGGAACTGTTTGCAAATTATGTATCTGATAAGCGACCAGTATCCCAAATATATAAAGAAATCAAGTCAGATAATATCAAAGAAATCTGATTAAAGAGTTGACAGAGAATCTGAGTAGAATTTTTCCCAAATTCCTATGAATGGGAAACAGGTCCAAGCACACCTTATTTTACTGTGCTTTGCTTTTATTGCACTTTACAGATACTGCATTTTTTTTTTTTTTAACAAATTGAAGGTTTGTGGCAACCCTGCCTCAAGCAAATGTATTTGTGCCATTTTTCCAACAGCATTTGCTCACTGGTATCTTTGTGTCACGTACGGTTTTCACAGTGTTTTTGATAGTACCATTCTAATTGTTTGGGGGCACCACAAACCACACCCATTTAAGACAACATACTTAAGAAATGTTATTTGTGTTCAGAAAGCTCTACCGACCAGCCATTTCCCCAGCTCCTTTTCTCTCCTTGGGCTTTGCTATTTCCTGAGACAAAATGATCTTGAAAGGAGGCCACTTAGTAACCCTACACTGGTCACTAAGTGTTCAAGTGAAAGGAAGAGTCACATGTCTCTTACCTTAAAAGGTAGCGAGGAAGCTATGTCAAAGGCCAAAGGCTGAATGCTAGGCCTCTTGTGCAAAACATTTGGTCAAGTCGTGGATGTAAAGGAAAAGTTCTTAAAGGAAATTAAAAGTAAAAGTGCTATTTCAGTGAACACACAAATGGTTAAAAAAAAAAAAGGCAAAGTTTTAGGGGTCTGCATAGGAGATCAATCTAACCACAACATTACCTAAGCTGAAGCCAAATCCACATCAAGGCCCTGATTTTCTTCCTTTCTGTGAAAGCTGGGAGAGAGGAGGAAGCAGCCAAAGAAAAGTTTGAAGCTAGCAGAGGTTAGTTCATGAGATTGAAGTGAAGAAGCCAGCTCCATAACATAACAGTATAAGGTAAAACAGCAAGCTATCCAGAAGATCTAAGTAGGTAATTAATGAAAATGGCTACAGTAAGTGAGAGATTTTCAATGTAGAAGAAATAGCCTTCTATTGAAACAAGATGCCATCTAAATCCTTCATAGCTACAGACTAGAAGTCAACACCTATCTTCAAACGATAGACTGTATCTCTTGTTAGGGGCTAATGAGCTGGTGGCTTGAAGTTGAAGTCACTGCTCATTGACCCTTCTGAAAATCCTAGGGTTCTTAAGAATTAGGCTTGATTTACTTTGCCTGTGTTCTCTGTCAATGGACAACAAAGCTTGGATGACAACACATCTGTTTACAACATGGTTTACTGAATATTTGAAGTCTACTGTTGAGACCTATTACTGCGGGGAAAAAAATCCTTTCAAAATGTGACTACTTACTGAGAATGCACCTGGTCACCCAAGAGCTATGACAGAGATGTATAGTGAGATACATGTTGTGTTCATGCCTGCTAACACATCATTCTGCAGCCCATGGATCAAGGAGTAATTTCCACTTGTCCAAGTCTTGTTATTTAGGAAATACACATTTTGTAAGCCTATAGCTGTCACAGATACTCCTCTAATGGATCTGGGCAAACTTTATTGAAAACTTTCTGGAAAGGATTCACCATTCTAGATGTTATGAAGAACATTCACAATTCAAGGGAGAAGCCAAAATATCAACATGAACAAGTTTAGAAGAAGTTGATTTGAACCCTCATAGATGACTTTGAGTGGTTCAAGAATGCCGTAGAGGAAGTAAGTGCAGATGGGGTAGAAACAACAAGAAAACTAGAATTACAAGTGGAGGCTGAAGATGTAATTGGATTGCTGCAATCTCATGATAAAACTTGAATGGATGGAGAAGATGTGGCATATATATACATATACACACACACACATATATATGCATACACACACAATGGAATACCACTTGGAGAACAAAAAGAATGAAATCTTGCCATTTGCAATAACGTGGATGGAATTAGAGCATCTTATGATTAGTGAAATAAGTCAGAGAAACACGGCTATCATATGATTTCACTCAGGTGGAATTTAAGAAACACAACAGATGAACATAGGGGAAGGGGAGAAAAATACGATAAAGACAGGGAGGCAAACCATAAGAGACTCTTAAATACAGAGAAGAAACTGAGTGTTGCTGGAGAGAGGCCGGGGTTGGGGGAATATGCTAAATGGGTGATGGGCATTAATGAGGGCACTTGTTGGGATGAGCACTGTGTGTTACAAGGAAGTGATGAATCACTGTGTTCTATACCTGAAACCACGACAACACTGTATGGTAAATAACTTGAATTTAAAGAAATTTTTTTAAAAACTTGAATGAATGAAGGTTTAATTCTTATGGATGAACCAAAGTAGTTTCTGGAAATAGAATGTTGTACTCGTGGTGAAGATTCTGTGGCTATTTTTGAAATGACAACAGAGGAGTCGGAATGCTACGTAAACTTAGTTGATCATGCATCAACAGGATTTGAGAGGATTGACTTTAATTTTGAAAGAAGTTCTATTGTGGGCACAATACTACCAAACAGCATCCCAGACTGTAGGGAAATTGGTCTTGAAAGGAAGCATCCATCAATGCAGCAAACTTTTTGTTGTCTTATTTTAAGAAATTGCAATAGCTATTCAGCAACTACCACCCTCATCAGTCAGCAGCCATCATCAATCGTGGCAAGACCCTTGACCGGGGCAGTGGCGGGGGGGGCGGAATTATGACTCCCTGAAAGCTCAGATGATGATTAGCATTTTTTAGCACCAAAGTATTTTTTAAATTAAGGTATGTACTTTTTTAGACACAGGGCTATTGTACACTTAAGAGACTACACTATAGTATAAACATAACTTTTATATGCACTGGGAAACCAAAAAAATCATTTGAGTAGCTTTATTGAGATATTCACTTTATTCGATATCTACAATTGGAACTGAACCTGCAGTATATCCATCTTATGTCTATACGTGAAAGAGGCTCAGCATCACTTAGGAGATACGTGCAAATCTAAACTTCAATGAGGTATCACCTCACACATGCTAGAATGGCTATTATCAAAAAGACAAGAGATCACCATTATGGCAAGGATGTGGAAAATGGGAATCCTGTGTGAGGGACCACTATGAAAACTGGTATGGAGGTTCCTCAAAAAATTAGAAATACAACTGTATGAATCAGCAACTCTAAGTATTCACTTAGAGTTGAAGAAAACGAAAACACTAATTAGAAAAGACATAGGGACCCCTGGGTGGCTCAGTCGGTTAAGCATCCAACTTCAGCTCAAGTCATGATCTCACAGTTCCTGGGTTTAGACCCACATTGGGCTCTGTGCTGACAGCTTGGAGCCTGCTTCAGATCTGTGTCTCTCTCACTCTCTGCCCCTCCCCCACTTGTACTCTCTCTCAAAAGCAAACATTAAAATTTTTTTTCCAGAAAAAGTCATAAGCCCTCCTATGTTGACTGAGACATTTTTTCAATAGCCAAGATATAGAAACAACCTAAGTGTCCGTCAACAGATGAATGGATATAGAAGTGTTATATAGATAGATATATAGGACAGCCAGCCGTTTGTGACAACATGGTTGGACCTTAAGGGCATTATGCTACATGAAACAAGCTAGATAAAGACAAATATTGCATGACATTACTTATATATGGATTCTATTTTTAAAAAATCAAATCATAGGGGCACCTGGGTGGCTCAGTCAGTTGAGCATCTTGACTTCGGCTCAGGTCATGATCGCATGGTTTATGAGTTTGAACCCCGTGTCGGGCTCGGGGCTGACAGCTTGGAGCCTGGAGCCTGCTTCGGATTCTGTGTGTCTCTCTCTCTGCCCCTCCTGTGCTCATGCTCTCTCTTGCTCTCTCTCTCTCTCTCAACAATAAATAAATGTTAAAAATTTTTTTTAATCAAATTCATAGAAACAAAGAGTAGAAAAGTAACTGCCAGTACCTAAGGGGAGATAGGGAGAGTTTGGTAAAAGGGTACAAACTTTCAGCTATACTATGAATACACTCTGAGGATCTAATAAAATGTGATGACTTACAGTTGATAACGCCGTGAAATTAAATATTGTCACCAAAGGGGGAAAATGATAAATATGTGGATAATGGAAATGTTATTTAATGGGGAAAGGGGTTATCTTTTCACAATGTCTAGGTATATCAGATCACCTAAATGTACACTTGAAATATCTTACAATTTTATTTGTCCATTTAAACTGAAACTCATACTTTAAAGAAAAAAATGAAAACACAAAAAAGCAAAAATCATTTCCTATTAAAAAGGATAAAAGTAGAAGTTATTAACAGATGTGTGGAATTTAAAGCTATAGGACCAGATTACATTACCTAGGAAGAAAGTGTAAATAAAAAGAACCCCTGGAAAAGTCTGTCACGTAGAGAGCATGAAGAGAGGCATGTTGAGCCAAAGAGAGCAAGATGAACCCCCAACAAGTTTGGGAGAAACCAAAAGCGTTAGGCAAATATACATGAGAAAATACTGCAAGGGAAGAATATTCTACATTGCCAAATGCTCCTGACAAGTCAAGTACAATGAGGGCCAAGAATTGATCATTATTTTATGTTTTGCCTTATATTTAGTTGATTATGAAAAATAAATTTTTCGTAATGGATTTTGTTTCTTTTAGACATCTCTTTAACAAACAGAAAAAGCATTCTGCCTGAAAATGCAACTCAAAGAAATTTTATTTATTGGGTGGCAAGTACTGTATTAAACCTTAGTGAGGAAAACAAGCCAAACCAGCTCAGAGTCTCTGTGAAATTATTCTGAACATTTTACTCAGTTCTTTACTCACGTAGCCTATTCTTTTGATTATTGGAAGATGCACCTTGGCATAATGAAGGCTGTAAGAAAAAAATCATATCTAATTACTTTCCTAAACATCTTTTTTTTAAATTTATTTATTTTGAGAGGAGAAAGAATGCAGGCATGCGGGGGATGGCAGAAAGAATGGGACAAAGAGAATCCCAAGCAAGCTCCATGCTGTGGAGGTGGGTCTCGATCCCACCAACCATGAGATCATGACCTGAGTTGAAATCAAGAGTCAGATGCTTAACTGACTGAACCATCCAGGCACCCCTCTCCTAATCTTTTATGAAATTCAATAATTAAAGGGAATTAAGGATGTAGAAAAAGTTACAGAATACAGAACCTAGGAATAAAATAATAAAGGATAATTTTTCCAATAGTAGGGAACTTAATGACTTCATGAGCCATCACTAGACCATGGGGCATGCAAATGTCAATTGCTGGTATTTCATGGTTCTGGAAACTAGACAAGCATCTCTTGCTAGCTTAGCTCTTTATTTTGAATATGTTCTTAGAGTGTCCTTTCAGGTGTGGTTCAAATACATTATTATTTTTAATTTTGGTGAAGGTCCCGATGCTACATGTGCAGTATGGTATGTTCACCTTTGAAATTGGATATAAGGGATATGGAAAATAGAGAAGTGTGTTTCTTAAATTGATTTTACCTGTCCCAAACTTTGCCTTATTGAGCCTCATTGCTAAAATCATAATTCTTGGGAATTATAAAATCTGCTAGTAAATTTTATTTTTACTTATGTTCATGAATATATAAGAAGAATATCTGGTACTATGGAAGTTTTTGTTTTGTTTTTTGTCCTTTTTTTTGCAACTAGTTTATTACTCTAAACAGCGTTTTTTGTTAATGTGTTTTCTTTCTTAATCATCAGAATCTACAACTCAAAATGTAAGGCATTCTTGAAACAGTACTAGAGAATTGCTTTGTTCAGAACGTTGAACTATAAACTTTAGGGTAATGTAATTTATTTGGATTCAAACTAAAGCACTTTTGTAAGGTGAGTTCAGAAGTGGACTATACGTGGGTGCTCCAAAAGATTCATACTGAGTATTTCCTCAGGATTTTTCTTTTTCCTTTTCTTTCCAACAGGAGGATTATACTGACTGTGGTGGTGTTTCTGGATTGAATCCCTCCCTGTGGTCCATCATTGGCGTCCAGTTTGTACTACTTTGGCTTTTATCTGGCAGCAGACACTGCCAGTTGTGACCTTCTAAAACTAAATCTGCATAATTAAACTCCAGACCCTGCCAAAACATGAGCCCTTGGTCGCATTAAAATAGGGTCAACTGTGGAATCAGCAGAACACTAGCTGGGCCCATACCATGGCATAAATGTAAGGCGCAGACTCATATGACACCCACTGGCTGCATGTCAGGGTATCAGATCCTTGAACTTGTGTGAATGCTGCATCATCTATGTATAACATCAAAGCAAAATTCTATACATGCTCTATTGGAAGATTTGAGAGTTTGTCGTTGCATTGTTGGTGATTACATGTAAAAGGGCTCCCCATACTGTTTATGAATCATACAAATTGTCTTGACCTTGACATGGAATTTTGACCTGCTGCAATTCTCGTTCTTTTACCAAGAAAATCTGTAGAGGAA
Organism: Panthera onca; assembly: GCF_046562875.1. Taxonomy (NCBI): domain Eukaryota; kingdom Metazoa; phylum Chordata; class Mammalia; order Carnivora; family Felidae; genus Panthera; species Panthera onca. The sequence goes on along the minus strand of NC_138340.1, from coordinate 86,174,911 downwards.
AAAATGGAGTTATTTTTGCCTTCACGTATTCTTCTGTTAAAAATTATTTCCTGCTTTGAGTAATGGTTATTGAAAAAAACAAAACAAAACAGAGAGATTGGTGTAATCTGTTGAAATAGAAATAATGGCTAATTTTCTACAAAAAAAAATTTGCCATAAATAAAATGCCTTATGAAGAATGGCTTCTCTGCCAAAAATGTAACACAAATGATGACCAATTAAGTTTAGCTGAGAGAATGAATTGGTGTTTGAAAACAATAACTAAGAAACTATTAAACTAAAGGTGCTTGAAGGTGCAGTTTGAATATGTTACCTATCTCCTCATAAATGTAAGCCCTTAATAAATGCTTCGATGTAATGTTTCTTTTGTTCACAGTAAAGTTATGTAGTGCTAGCCAGATATTTCAAAAAGCTCTAAGAGAAACTTGTTGGGGGGAGGGGAAAACGTTTTTTCTCGTGATAAATGAACTTTGGTTACCAAGGGTATTTTGCATGATGCTGCTGCTATTTTAACTTTCGGTTTTTGTTTTTCTCTTACTGTAGAGTATAGTCCTTTGAAAAGTTAACTGAGTGACATTATTGTTATGTAAGACTCTGAACCTTGCAGTGGAATGCACTTAAGTCATCTTTACAAATGTCGTTCAATTACTCTGAATATACTGTGCAATGTCAATGCCGAATGATTGGGTTAGGGAAATGGTGAAATGGGAATTAATGGATTTTATACAGACTCGTGCTTTTGCCTGAAAACCTATGTACAGATATTTTAAGTACATAAATCAGATTTGACACATTTATTTTTTGAAGAGTACATATATGTTCTCAATGAAGATTCATACTAGGTTTCCTCTTTGTTCGTTTGAATAGTAGCGCATAAAATCCAAACATTTCTGCTGCTGCTGCTTTTGTCCCTCCATTTTAAGCGGTATGATCACTTGACCAAAATTTCCATGCAGTTTGCTGAGGGTTTTATAACAATCTGAACAAATAGGAAACCTTGAATCTGTATACACATGAATACTTGATTGTGAATAATCAAAATTGTTTTTATACAGCCTCATTGGTGAAAATGATTAGTATAGTAAATCAAATATTTCATTATAGAGTAATATGGTAGATTATTATTTATGCTTTTCAAAATAATTTTCAAGTGTCAACAGTGTTTGAAGAAAGGGTAAAACCAATGAATGTGTAATTCTAGTTAAAGTGAGCAATTCTGCCGAAGGCTAGAAGTGTGCAGATATTTTTTATGGCAAAATGCATTTGTTCTTATTTTGAACATGCCAAATTCTGGTGTGTGTATATGCTGGAAATTTTCTTATACGTCATTTTTAAGTCAAAATCTTATTAACATTATCCAGCATGCTTTAATATGCTCTGCATATCAAAGACATAACCACGTCTTTAGCATAGCTTAAAAGACATTTGTTTTGTTTTTAGCTCTGCATACATTTGTCATTCCCTCTCACCACCAGTATACCCTAGGTACCATTTGTGTATATTTCCTTATTTAAACTATTTTTTATTTATAAATGGGGGGGGACGGGAATGGAATCACTTTGCCAGCTATTGTTCTAGGAGTTGACATCAGTTACCATTTCTATCTCATTGTTGTGATTTTGTAGTCTCATTTGTAACTGGTATTGACATTTTAGAAAACACCAAAGTGATTTAAAAAAATACGGAACTTCTCACTCTAGTAACACTATGTTTAAATCATGTTGTTTGTTAATTAAATATTTAAAACTTCTTGTTAACTTTTGCTAGACTATTTTAGGTCATGAAAGTGTTGGGAAGGGGATATCAAAATATCAAATTATGTTAGTTCGTGTGTATATATGATGCACATTAAAACAACTGAATTGCTTCCAGCATACAACAAACTACCTTAAAATTATCCTTCAAATCTATTAAATATGTTTTCATGGCTAATGTCACTGAAATAGTATGTTTTCATCAACTGCATTATTGTTGCCTCCATCACAGTTAACCTTGGCATCTCTTGGCAGGGTCCTATTGATTCCATTTGCCATCAAAATATATTTACGTGCACGAGTCTTGCTATGATCCTTTTTTTTTTTCTGTTATAAAACAAACCTATATTATGAGACCCACATACATGGTGATAAATTGGGTAAGAACGTGCTTTCTGACTAAAAATTGTTCTCATGCCTAATACTGGCCTTCATACGTTTAGCATTTTTTCAAAGACAGTAACACTCATTCCATCACACTGTTATATTTAATTTAGGATTTTTCTGTGAGTTCTAATTGTCATCCAGAACTTAAATAGCCTGTTATAAATACTGGTTTTCAAAGACTAACCAATATAAGAGATCAAGAAAAAAAGCTTTTAGACTCTTAGGTTTATTTAATTTTGGCTCTACTCATCCAGTTTCATGTAGTTTGCCATTAAAACAAAATCAAAGTAAGTCTTACGTTGGTGTTGAGTAACAGGAATGATTTTTGCATTAATGGTTTCTTTATATTTTCTTCATTTGAACAACCAGCATTACTGCCAAACACCAATCGTGGTCCATATTTGTAACAGGTTTTTAACATGACATAGTTAGCAAGTTTGATTGAAGAGATTTTTAGGTCCTGGGCCTATAAGATTTTAGTATGATCTTTTTTCATGTTTCTAATGCTTGAGGCGTTACTGCTTAACTTGGAAAAAAAACAAAACAGTGTTGCTGCCATTTGTAAGTTTTCCTATAATATTCCTTTTATTAACTTTAAAACTGGCCTTACTGGGTTCAAATAGGCAGTATCCCTTTTAAGTGACCTTTGCAACCCAAGTGTTACTTGCTTATTTGATGCTCTCTTCTATTTTACATCTCATTTTAACCTTTCTCTCCACCAAAGCTTAAATTCTATGTCTTAATTTAAAACTCTAAACTATTCCATTGATCGTTAGCTGACACTAAGAAATCTAGAGGTAGACAGCTTGACCTTGTGAAACAAAACGGACATTGTGACTTTTTTAAGTGTAGAATAGAATGAGTTCACATGCCCACAGCTGAAAATATCTCATCGTTATCTAGAACTTGGTTGTTTTCCCATTAGCCGAATGTTAATATTGCTAATATTCCGTGTACCTTTCTGTAAACAGCAAATCAATACAACATAAGTATCTAGTGTTGAATAAATTCCAGAATTTCAAAGACTCAGATAACGCTTACCAATAGTTTCATCTACCTTACTTCTAGTTCACATAGTTAACTCAAAGAAATTCCACGGAGACTAATGGGATACTGTCTTGTATAGATGCCGGTTGAGTTTACCGCGTGGCCTGACAAAGCTGTCTTTTTTGTTGTGCTGTATGATTGTTGGATCGTGCGTTTAGGATACTTTTATTGAAATGCTCAGTGTGCATCCATGCGAAAGGCCAATTGGCTCTGTGAACAAAAGATCTTTTCTCCCCTTTATTATGTTCTCTTGACACTTTTGTGGAAATTAACTAGCCTGATAAAACACATTTTGTAAAAATTTGTATAATACTGTTATAAAAATATTTATAATCCCAGAAAATGTTGTGTTAAATCTTGTGCAAAAACAGTATATTCAGAATAAAAGTTTATCATTTAAAGTCACCACAGTTTGGATTAATTATATAACATCCAGCTGAAAGAGACACAGGTCTTTGTCCTAAATGTATTTTCATCAAGCCTTCCTGTGGGGAGCATGCAAGATAATGAAAATAAAACTTGGATCAGCAACGTGCTTTTCCTATTACAAACCTCAACTCACAAACAAATGTGCTTGCAAGTCCTTTACCTAGCCGTGACCCTTTTCCTATCGCTTTTGCCATCATCAAGGCCTGTGGGAAGGTAATAGTTCAGACTTTGGGCTTCAATTGTTAAAAAAAAAAAAAAAAAAAAAAAGTTTCCTTGGGGGGGAAAGCCATTTGAAAGAAACAAAGTTAGAATATCTGAGATGTGCCTATGTTTTATGCATATGACTTTTAAATATTTCTCCTAGCAAACAGCAGCTGAAATAGTGAAGGCTAGTGTAAAGAATTGAAAAGAACAAACATACCCGTACACTTCTTTCACATTTATACCAGTTTACCACGTCCCCTCATATGCTCACCTCATAAATTAATGAGCCCAACACTGTGTGGAATCTAGTGTAAACTAAGCCTGCTTTTCTTTCTGGGGACTCTCTTAAGAGAGAAAACTTAGTATGCATGGGAGGAATGCCGTATGTTGAGCACCAACGATGGTCATTACTGGAAAACCTGACCTCTAGTTTCTGATCAAGGCATTTTAACAGGAAAAAGCCTACATGAAAGTGTAAGGTGGATAACATTTGTTTTTTGAACATCTGGCTTTATTTTGTACCAATTTATCTCCTCAATCAATCCTCTTACTCCCCAGAGACACCCTCATTTCCTCTATCAATCATCTCGAACCCCTCTCCACCTCTTCTCTTGGGACCTTGCTTCATCAATCCTCCTTTCTCTAGCATATTCAGTCTCCCCTTTCTGCAGGCTTCCTTCTTTCTGCTGGCAAACACATTCAGAACGCCTCTATTTAAAACAGACACAAAAATTAAACATCCACTATTATCCCTTACCCCCGATTACTTCCCAGAGTTGTAAACCTAGGATTAAAATATCCCTTTGCACATCCACAGACACATACTGACAGTCTCTTCTGGAAGGTAACTCAACTGACCCTCAGTCGTCAACCTGGCCTCAGAATTTTAGATCTGAAAGGCTCATCTCTGACCTTTAGTTTGGGGCTACCACTGGAAAAATTTAGGTACCAGTACGAGGTCCCAACAAATTCAAGGTATTGGGTATTTCTTAATGCTGAAAGTGTTTATATCTTAAAGTACAGTTATTCATGGAGCATGTATGTCATTTTCTATAAACTAGAATAAATCAACAGTGCTGTCTCTTTAATGTATTTTTTAAATGGACTGTACTTTTTCAGATAAATATATTCAAGAAGGAAATTTATTATTACTGCCATAACTGGAAAACTACTATAATTTGCCAAAATTAGTAGTTAAGGCCACAAGTTCATATCTATTATAATGAAAAGAAATCCATAAAATCACTCAGCACATACCACTGTCAAATGTGCTAGATTTAACATAGAACTTCTTCCACACATTTATTACAGTGATAGACTAGGCAGTTTTTGAATTTCTGCCACTAAGGTTTTAAAGTGTAAACCTAGACTCAAACAGCAGATTATAAATTATACTTAATACATTAAAAAACATTTTTACAAAAAGCATGCTCTTAAAATTTCTAAGTTTGAGATTTTTTTAGGTTCATAGATTTTTTTCAAAATGCTTTACCATAATTATCATAGATTTTGAGTATCTCAGGATCCTAATATATCTTTAAATGTTTATCTAACATTTTCAGTGATATAAGAACAATGTATGTACCTAGAACTGAGTAAGATTGCCAATTTCTTATACCGGGAAGGATTGCCTTTTTCCAGGTAGCCTCTTTAATTGCTTAGTTTAAGAAAAAAGGAACTTGTATGAAATTATGAATAGTTGATGATAACTATTGTAAAAAGCAAAATGGTTAACCAACTAATAATCACTTGTCATTTCTTGTGCTCCGTTCCCTTTATTATTATTATTTTTTTAAGTTTATTTATTTTGGGAGATAGTGTGCATACGCACATGCATAGAGGAGGCAGGAGGGGAAGAGAGAGAGTGAGAGAAAATCCCAAGGAGATGGCATTATCAGTGCAGAGCCCGTCCCAGCTTTCAAACTCACAAACTGTGAGACCATAACCGGAGCTGAAATCACGAGTTGGTTAATCCATCAGTTGCTAAACAAACTTAGCCACCGAGGTGGCCCCCCAATCCCTTTTTAAATTTCAAAATTATACTGATCTGGGCACCTGGGTGGCCCAATTAAGTGTCTGACTTTGGCTCAGGTCATGATCTCATGGTTTGTGGATTCGAGCCCCACATCAGGCTCTGTGCTGACAGCTCAGAGCCTGGAGCCTGCTTCAGGTTTTGTCTCTCCCGCTGTCTCTGCCCACCCCCTGCTCATGCTCTGTCTCTTTCTCTCAAAAAAAAAAAAAAAATTAAAAATTAAAAACACACAAAATTATACTGATCTGTAAAATTCCTATTTCTGGTAACTACTGCCCTAGTCCTTATCTTGAAGGCAGTAGAGACAACTACTGACTGCAATCTGTTGCTTCAATTTGGATTCTGACTTTACCACTTACTAGCTTTGGAACCATGCAGGAATTACATACTGTTTCCAAACCTCAGTTTCCTCATCTATAAACTGGAATAACAGTAACTACATTTTAGGGTTGCCATGATAACTATCATGATATAATATGATATAATGATACAATAATTACCATAAAGCACTTAGTGTAAGGGCCACCATTGAGTGAGCACTCAACAATGCTATCCATTAGTATTATGAATTGTTACCACCATCATCTTCCTGATTTCCATAGTCATCATTCGGTGCTGGAGCTTTTGAGACCCTAATTATCTTTATGATTTGCCATTTAAAACATTACTTGGTTTTTATTCACTGAAGTGTGAGAAATAGAACCATATGCAGATGAAAAAAAAACTAAAGAAAAACAGACCCTTCTCTTGAACTACTGGCTGGGAATATTGAAACCTTAGTAAGCATTTACAATAGCACGAGGTAAGTGCCATGATATAAGAAATACGTGGTACTATGGGAACTGACAGTACGATAACCCGGCGAGAATGAGCTGGCCAGAGAAGCCTACAATGATTTTGAGCTGAGGCAAAGGCAGCTCATCCACAGAGCAAAGTGTGTGAATGCTGACAGGTGCACTCAAGGAACTGGACCCAGCTGAATATGCGATCAGGATGGCTTAAGGGGTGGGCAATGAGTAACCAGAGATGAAGTGGAAGATGAGGCTGTGGAGATAAAGGGCCAGAGATCAGAATCTTCCCTAGATCATATGCTGGGGGGTGGGATTAGAAAACTGGAAGCTGCTGGCAACTTTTAAGCAGAGAACAGTATGATCAGATTTGCATTTCAGAAAAACCACTATGGATGAAATGTGGTTTCTTAGAAGAACATCTATCAAAGGAGACCGATCGAGACTATTTTCAAGATGAGAAATTTGTTGATTAGCATGGGAAGCTCAAGTAGACGGAATTTAGAAACATTTAGAAGGAAATAAAAGAGAGAAGGAAGCGAACCATAAGATAGTCTTAACAATAGAGACCAATATGAAGATTGATGGAGGGACGTGGGTGGGGAATGAATGATGGGTGTTCAGGAAGGCACTTGTTATGATGAGCACTGGGTGTTGGATATAAGTGATGAATCACTAAATTCTACTCCTGAAACCAGTATTACACTATATGTTAACTAACTAGAATTTAAATTAAAAAAATGGAGGGGAAAAAAAAAAAGAAATATTTAGAAGGGAAAAAGGAAAGAACTTAATGATTCATGTGTTGTTTTACTGAAATAAAGGAGAAAATTTAGAATTTTGTTTCTGAAGTTTAATTGTGGGAAGTTACACAATCCCCCAAGTTTGGGGAACATTGGAGGGGTACTAGGGGCAGGTTTGAGATAGACAGGGCAAGTCCAGAGGAAAAATGAGAGACTGTACTTAAGAATTAATTTAATATTGTAAGAAATATTGTAAAGGAGCATCTGTACATGCTGACAATGCAAAGAGAATATAGCATCTCTGCCACCCAACAATATACACACCAAGATATTGATTCTCACCCCTGAATCACTTAAAAACTCTTATTGGTGGTTGTCTTGACCTGTTTTGATTGGGTTTAAACACTTTGATAACCCAGAAATGACGCTAGTTCAGAATTTTAGGTGTTTTCACTGTGCAGCCAGAATTACATAACTGGGGGCATGTTAGACTACAGGTGTGACAATTCTGATGTAGGTAATTTCTGAATTATACTTTATGAAACCCTATTTAGATGCAAGTCATTCATTCCAATTAAAAAAAAACACCTCCTTTTTGAACATGTATTTGAAGCACACCCTACTATCTTAGCTCAATTGCAATCTTTGGAAGCTTTACTTTTTAGTGTTTGATTTTTCTCTTTGGATCCAGATTATATAGCTGCACATAGCTGACAATCAAGGAAGTTCTCATTGACTCTGATTGATAATCAGGACCCACTAATAACAATTCCTACTATAGGAGATTCTGTTCCTTTTAAGTCATATTAATGATATCAAATGTCTCATAGAGTTGAACCACAGATTTTCTATAAATAGTATTAGAGAACTTTGCCAATCAGGTTCATTCTTTTGGCAAATAATACTGCAAGTTAGAAAACAGAAAAGGAAATTACACTACTTGAAAATCTGGTTTCTGTACATAATGGCTGTTCCTTACTAAAAAGCTAATAAAACCTTTAAAAAAAACTCTAATGATGAGGATTTCTGTTTGATTTCAGACTGCCTATCCATCTTCATCCACAGAATCTCAAAAAAAAAAAAAAAAACAAAAACAAAAACAAAATCTGACAAGGGTGCCTGGGTGGCTCAGTCAGTTAAGTGTCTGACTCTTGATCCTGTCTCAGGTCATCATGTCACGGTTTGTGAGTTCAAGCTGCGCATCAAGCTCTGTACTAATGGCACGGAGACTGCTTGGGATTCTGTTTCTCCTTCTCCCTGACCCTCCCCTGCTTGTCCATGCATGCTCTCTCTCTGTTTCTCAAAATAAATAAATAAACTTAAAAAAAAAATTCTGACTGAGGCAAGACACCATGAGATACATTGTAGAGATTCCAGGCTGTAGTCAGACTGCCTGGGTCCACATCCTAGCTCCCCAGTTAGAGCATGTAATATCCTGTCTCTTTCTCTTCCTTGTCAGTCCAATTTAAACTACCGATTCCTCAACTATTTGTATATAAACACAATGCTAACAGTTACTATGTTACTATCTAATAGTTGATCACGCCTCTATATCTTACCTGAGAAACTCAGTAATTCTGATGCCGATGATTTCAGGTTTAGAAAAACTTGGCATCAATGAAGGGTTGCTGGAGGGAAGGGCTAAATGGATGATGGGTATTTAGGAGGGCACCTGTAATGAGCACTGGGTGCTTTGTAAGTGATGAGTCACTAAATTCTAATCCGGAAACTAACATTACATTACATGTTAACTAACTAGAATTTAAATAAAACGTGAAACATTAATAATAAAAAAAAAGGAGAAAGTAAAATAAAAAGAAAAAAATTAGCATGAAGAAGATTCCTAAGGTGTGAGGAATATTGCCAGAACTTCAAATTAGTTATTGTGCTGGGTACTATGAATACAGTGAGGACAATGATGTGAAATACAAACACAACACAAACTGTAGGAGAGCACGAGAGAATTCATTTTAAAAAAATCATGTAAATAAACATATTACTAACCCTAAAAAACACTTCACAGTCCAAGACCTTGGTAATACAGAAGCCATGGCAAAGGGGAGAGCAGGGCCTAATGGAAACTGCACTGGGTTTAAACAGAAGATCCAAATGGTCTTCAGTGTCTTCATCCAAATCTCAGAAACAATTAGACAAACTAATATCCCTGATAAATATAGATGCAAAAGCTCCTAAAGTATTAGCAAACTGAACTTAAAATATTAAAAGGAGTATACACGGGGTGTACCTGGTGCTCAGTCAGATAAGCATCTGACTCTTGATCTCAGCTCAGGTCATGATCTCATGGTTTGTGAGATCGAGCCCTGCCTGGTGTTCTGCACTGACAGCCCGGAGCCCACTTGGGATCCACTCTCTCCACCCCTCACCCACTTGTATGCTCTCTCTCTATCAAAATAAATAAAAAGAAATAACAAGAAAAAAGAAAAAAAATAAAATGATTATACACCACAACTGAGTGGGATTTATCCCCGAGATGCAAGAATGCTTCAACATACCAAGTCAATGAAGATAATACATCACGTTAATAAAATGAAAGATAAAGCTCATATAATCATCTCAATAGATGCAGAAAAGGCAATGGACAAAATGCAACATATTCCATGATAAAAACCTTGAAGTAATGGGTATAGAAGGAACAACCTCAACATTATACACGCCATAAATTACAAACCCACAGCTAATATTATACTCAATGCAGAAAAATGGAAAGGTTTTACTCCTAAGATGAGTAACAGGACAGGATGTCCCCTCTCAGTATAGAACTAGAAATTCTAGCCAGAGCAATTAAGCAAGATAAAGAAAAAATGCTATCAGAATTGGAAGAGGTAAAAATATCTCTATTTTCAGATGATATGATTTTGTACACAGAAAATCCCAGCGACTCCATAAAAACTGTTGCAATTAATCTATGATTTTGGTAAAGTTGCAGGATATAAAATTAACATATAGAATTCATTGCATCTCTATACACTAATAGTGAGACATCTAAAAGTGAAATTAAGTAAACTATTCCATTCATAATAGCATCAAAACCAATAAAATACCCAGTAAAAACTTTCACCAAGGAAGTGAAATATCTGCACAACAAAAACTACCAGACTTTGCTTAAAGAAATTAAAGACACACCAAAAATGGAAAGACATACTGTGTTCAAGGATCAAAAGAATGCTGTTAAAATGTTCACATTACCCAAAGCCTTCTATAGATTCAATACAATCCCCATCAAAATAACAATAGCATCCTTCACATAAATAGAAATGATAAACAATGCTAAATTTTGTATGAAACCACCAAAGATCTCACATTGCTAAAACAATCCTGAGGAAAAGAATAGGGTAGGATGTATCACACTTCCTAATTTTAGACTCAATTACAAAAACAGTATGGTACTGGTGCAAAAACAGACACATAGACCAATAGAACAACATAGAGAAACTGGAATTAAGTCCGCACATGTATAGTCAACTAATATTCAACAAGGGAGCCAAGAACACCTAATAGGGTAAAGATCTTCTTCTCAAAGAATGATATTGGGAAAACTGGACAAATACTAGCAGAATAATGAAATTAGACACCTATCTTACACTACCCACAGAAATTAACTTGAAGCCAATCAAAGAGTAAAACATATCACCTGGTACCAAAAATTTATTGAATAAAATTTAGGAAGAACGATCCTCACTATTGGTATCAACAATGATTTGTTAGATATAACAATAAAAGCACAAACAAAAGCAGAGATGAACAAATGAAACCCTATCAAACTTAAAACCCTTTGTATGGCAAGGGAGTAATAAAATGAAGTCAACCTACTGAATGGGAGAAAATTTTTGCAAATTATATATCAGATAAGAGGTTAATATTCAAAATATATAAAGAACTCATACAACTCAATAGCAATCAATCAGTGCAATTTTTAAATCTGATTTTAAAATGGGCAGAGAAACTAAATAGACACTTTTCCAAAGACAACATCCAAATGGCCAACAGGTACATGAAAACATGCTTGGCATCACTTATTATTAGGGAAATGCAGATCAAAATCACAGTGAGATACCTTACACCTTTTAGAATGGCTATTATCAAAAAGCAGTAGGTAAGTGTTGGCAAGGAAATGGAGAAAAGGGAACCCTTGTGCACTGTTAGTGGAATGTAAATTGGTGCAGCCACTCTGAAAAATATGGAGGTTCCTCAAAATATTAAAAACATCTTCCGTATGATCTAGCAGTTCCATTTCTGGGTAGATACCCAAAAGAAATAAAGACAGGACATTTAAGAGGTATATGCACTCCCATATTTCCCATAGTATTATTCATAATAACCAAGATATGGGAAAAAAAACCTGTTTCCATCAATGGATGAGTCAAGAAGTATTATATACAGTTGACCCTTAAATAACATCGGTTGGAACTACACAGGTCCACTTTAAAGCAATTTTTTAAAAATATATCAATACAGAATAGTACTATACATGTCTTTTCTCTTCCTTAATTATCTTAATAATTTTAAAAATTTACTTTATTTTAAGAATACAGAATGTAATATATATAACTTACAACTTATGTGTTAATCTACTGTGTTATTGGTAAGGCTTTGGGTCAATAGGCTACTCTGGGTAGTCAAAAGTTATACACAGATTTTCAACTGTTTGAGAGCTTAGTAGCCCCCCCCCCCCACCATGTTATGTTAGGGTCAAATGTATATATAATGAAATATTATTCTGTGAGAAAAAAGGACATCCTGCCATTTATGACAACATAGATGACCTTGAGTATATTATTCTAAGTGAGGTAAGTCAGAGAGAGAAGTAGGATATTACTTATATTTGGAATCTAAAAACGTCAAATTCATAAAAAAAAAACAGAATAAAATGGTGATTACAAGAGATGAGGGCAGGGAGATAAGGCAGATGTTTTTTAAGAGTACGAACCTACAATGACTACTAAGTAACTCATAAAGATTGATGTACAACTTAGTGAAAATAGACAATATGTTATTATAATCCTGAAACTTCCTAAGAGACTAGAACTTCATTCCAACCACTAAAAAGATAATTATGTCATGTGATAGAGGTGCTAATTACTGCTATAGGGTCAATCATATTACAATATATAAATGTATCCAATTCACTTAAATTTAAATTAACCTTAAATTTACACAATGTTATATGTGAAATGTGTTTCAAATTAAAAAAAAATGATTAGACATCTGGAGCACAGTAGACATAGATGTAATGGTGAAGCAGATGGTGATACTGTGTAGAATCATTGAGTCAATTATCTACACCTGAAACTAATACAATACCATATGTCAACTGCCCTTCAATAATAATAATAATATATTATTATTATTATTATTATTATTATTATTATTATAAGAAGAAGAAGTAGAAGAAGGAGAAGAAGAAGAATTAGTTTGACCAACACAGGCAAGGGGAGGAAATCTCAAATCCTATGGTTATTTCACTTGTCTCTAAATCAGTATAGTCTGTAATCTGAAGAAATTGTAATGGGAAATATTTCTTCAAAAAAAAAAATCAATTCTTTACTGTCTTGATATTTCAATCTCTTTGTGATGAAATGCTATTACATTCAAATGCCATAAAATTTAAGGAAACAGCAAAATTGCAAAATAATCAGCAAATTTACATTATTGGTTAAAGGTAAGTACACATTAGATGCCATATGTGTGTATATATGTACATATATGTAAAGCAAGCGATAGAAAGAATAGCTTAACTACAGTTCTAACAGTGACTATTAATATATCATGCCGCACATGGGGTCTGCATATATTGTTTTACTGCATTCTTTGTCAATTAACAATAATTACAAATGCTGTGAAACAAAAATTGAAAATGAGGGGAATTATCAATAAAAACCCAGGAGAATGATTAAGCTAAACCTGCAAGTCTGTTTTTTCAAGCTTATCTAAAAAAATTTAAATTGTGTTATCAAAACTACAGTGGGTGTTTCTCAACACCTAGTGCATGTCTTAATAATCTCTCACAGTGATGTCTCAGGGCCACTCCACTGTAAGGTATGCCATTAGGGTGGTAAGTGATACTAAATTATTAAATTACAGCATGGCCCCATCGGCTAGTTTGCTGCTGATTTGAGCATGTGTGGGTCACTCCCTCTAATCTAGAAGGAGTGTAGACCTAAGTTGCGCCCAACCTTGCTGTACTTGTTTCATGGGATATTGAGAACTTGAGTTTGTACTTTCATTCACTCTATGACATTCACAATCATTCACTCTATGAATCTGGAGCCCTTCAAACACAAACGCTGCCCTGCTGGTACTAAGATCAGAGAAGTCACAGTTCAGTAACTTTGGGGTATTTAAAGCACTGCCTCTATTCAGGTGAGTATTCAGAACAACTCTTAATCTCTTCTTACATCGCCATTGATTGCAGTAAGGGACTGTGGTCTTCACTGGAGAAATTCCATCAACTCTCTGCAGCCTGTTCTATTTCTCCTAGCCTACCAAAAATTAGTATCACTGCTTCAAAAGCAGAGTCCAGTTCTCATTTATTTTGTGTGTTTCTCTTCCAGGTTATTCTTAAATATGCATTATGAAGATTTATTAGTGTATCTTTCATGTGCTATATAAAAATAACTTATTGAAAAATATTCACTAATGCTCTGGCTTTCATATGTTTAATTAGAGAAAAATATGTAATATTACTGAACTTAATCTAAGGAACTCACAAATAACCACAGAATGTCTTACTGTGCTTTCCTTACGCAGTGTCTAAACCTTTGTTACTGTTCTCTCAGGATATTCGTTTCTTATTTCCTCTCTTAGGCATAGAGAGCTGATTACATATCATATTCGTTGCTCAGGTCTTGAAAATTACAACAGATGTTTATTCTCTCAGTTTTAGAAGTCAGAAGTCTGCAATCAGTGCCAGCACCGCACCCCCTCCAAAGGCTCTGAGGGAAATCCTTCCTTGCCTCATCCAGCTTCTGGTGGTTCCAGGCATTCCTTGGCTTGTGGCAGCTTCTCGTTTCTCCTCTGTCTTTACATGACCTTTTCCTGTGCGGATCTTTTCTGTCTCTATCTCTTATAAGGGCCAATAGATTCTTATATTCAGTTTGATATAGTTGACAGTCAATTGGACTGCTCTTCCTGGGTAAAGATGTAGGAGAGGATATGGTACAACCAGCAGATTCTGTGTTCATGACTGATACATTCATTTTTGCCTGGTCCATGAGAGTTGACTGTAGCTCAAACTAAACCCATTTGCACAAATTACCTTCGGGTGAAGGAAGATCTTTTGCCCTCAAGTTACACACACTCAACCTGCAGATAAGGAGGTTATGAGGACTTGGAGCATCAACCTCATTTCAGTCCATCTCTGAGGGGCCATCCCAGTGGCAGAGCTTTCCATAACATTGACTGAAATCTCTGTTGGAACGGTATGACACAGCCCTCTGCACAATGCTGCTTCCTTCCTCCATACCTTCCTTCTTTCTCTCCTTCCTTCCCTCCTTCCTTCCCTCCCTCCCCCTTCCCTCCCAGGTGTTGTTCCTAAGAGCACTTCCCAATAAACCACTTAGATCCAAGAATCTGTTTCAGAGTCTCCCAAAGAACCCAGCCTAGGAAAATAGACATCTCTAAGAGTCATGCAGGAAAACAACTCTGATTGTAATATATCCTCTGCCACCTTGAGTTTCCTCCTTCTCTTGGAACAGTTGTACCCCCTTTAAGCTTAGTAAATGGAAGTATCATGCTCAGAGTTCTCAAGCCAAAACCTTGAATTATTGAAGCCCATGCCCTTTTCTGTCACCAATATTTTACTTTGAGCAATTTTACTTCTAAATTACATTGTCTGTCGACTTTTCTCCGTTTTCATCACCACCCCTCCTAGTGTGACCAGCACCTCTCCCTCAACTATTCCTGTTATTTGTACTGTGATTCTAAGCAACTTACTTAACCTTTCTAAGCCTCCACAAACTGAAAAGAGTACCAACATAATAATAGTACTGACATTACAGCTGTGATTAAATGGCTTAATAAATGTGAATGTTAAATTAATACTTGGTATATAGTAAGTACTACAGTGTCAGTCACTAGCAAGATCCTGAAATTTAATTAGGTCACTTTTTATGGCAGGAAAAATGAATTCGTACAAGTGAATGAAGAGAATTAACTGTGGACATCTCCAAAGGTTGCTTTTTCCTCACTATCAAACATTATACATCTCCATTGCATATAATTGCCCAATATTATTCCACATAGCAGAATTTTAGGACATTTGTTATTTTTAAGTATGTAATATGTACTTATAATAATAAAGTAAACGTTTTCTAAAATAATGTTTTTTTTTTCTAAATATCAGTTATATTAATTTATCTAAATGGGTCTAATTCAAGAACAAGTAGTCCAGTTGCTCCCAGAAGCACATTCCAGGAGCACATTTTGGGTTGATTATTTCCATTTTGTGGCATTACCCCTGCTGTGAATTTGCTTACTGCTTAATTTCTTTAAAAAATTCCCAGATGTACATAAATACATACTTGACTCTTAGTTTCTTCTTGTCCATCCCTTCCTGTTCTTAGCGGTGACTCAGTGGGAAAATAATTCTCAAATTTCGCTGATATTGTGGTTAAAATGTGGTGTTCAAAACTATGAGACATGGGCATGTATTACTGATCTACCACCATGTATTTTCCTAGATAAAATAGGTATTAATACCATAAATTAGGTAATATCATTTTACATGAGAATCAGAGTTTGACAAGAACCCTAAGATAAGAACTCAGTAACTTTAAATCCCAAATCATGGATAAATAGAGCATTTTATTAAATCATTCCATTACTCTTAACAGCAGTAAGGTAATGAGTTCAGCAAGTAAGGTTATAATTTGTTTTAATATACCCATTGGAAAGCATTTGTTCAAGTTTCATAGAACCAGGCCATGTCCATTTCAAGAGTTCATACTTATATTGCTCCTACTATATTTTTATTCCCATTGCCTTATTCTTGCTCATGTATCCAATCAACAAGCTGTTAATGTTTACATATTTTATACAGAAACTCTGCCAAGTACTTGAAAAATAATTAGTGAAATATGCTCTCTTCTCTTAATCCAATTGCTGTCATGACCTACTCTGCATCTGAAGTACAGAAAAATGTAGGGACCAGAGAAATAAGTGTGACAATAGTGGCAAAATGCTTCACAAAAAGGCACAGAATTTATACTTCAGGAATATCCCACTAGTATTTAGTTCTGATATAGGTCAGAGTAGAAAATCCAACATTAAAAAAAAGTACCACCCAAACACAAAAACAGAACATGCTTGAATAGCCTCGTTGGCCACTGGGGGCTAAAGTTTTAGATGTGCTGTTTTAAAGTATTTGTGGAGTAGCCTGAAAAATTGCCACTTTTGTGTCTTGAGCAGGAGGGAGTTCCTTGTGTTCTAGGTTACAATCAGTGCAAGTACCCCCACTATTCAATCTTATAAACGTGAAGATCCATGAGACCTCAAAACACCTGTATCAAATTTAGATTCTTAGTAGATATCATGAGTTGACCCAGTAGCTTGTTTATGTAAATGTGTTTAACTTTCAGCAAGCAAATTGTCTTATTGGGGACCGGGGGACTAAATAAGAAGCAAACAATAACAATGAGTTCACTTGCCAAGGTAGAAAGTAGATGTAGGATATTTCTCTCTCAGCAGGAAAATTCAGAGGGAATTTTGCAGATTTTAGAATCAAATAATAGTACTTGAAGTCATAGGTTTAGATTTGGTAGGTGGGGGGGAGGCGGGTATTTAACCTAATGAATCTTTTGGCCCCTACACTTTCTTTTACACCAATTTTGTTTAAATTTCTTATAAATGTCAATTTTTAGGGGAACCTGGGTGGCTCAGTCACTTAAGCTTCTGACTGTGGGTTTTGGCTCAGGTCATGAGCTCATGATTCCGGAGTTCAAGCCCCTCATTGGGCTCTGTGCTGACAGCACAGAGCCTGCTTGGGATATTCTCTCTCTCTCTCTCCCCCGACCCCTCTCTCTGTACTTAAAGTTAAAAAGTTTAAAAATAAATACATAAATATAGATTTTTAAAGGATATAACATGTTTTTGAGAAAGATATTAATTTAGGTGAGTGTGCCCAAATTGTAACAGGACTGAGTTTCACACAGAGAGTCGTGACACTGAGGCTTTTCTTTCCAGGAAGCATCTTTGTGCCAACACGGGCTCAGGGTTTGTACCTGTAAAACTGAACCGCAAGTGCAGCAAGGTGCAGTCTTTCATATGATTTCTACTTCTTTGTCTCCCATACTTGGTAACATACAGACATACAGTCTGATGGAGTGGCCTATATTACAGAGTCATGAGGAATGTCACATATGTACACATAGCCAGCTTCCCCTCCCTTGTCTTGAGGTTTTCACCACATTACTTAAGAAAGGGCTCCACCACAAAATAAAATGCCTGCTTCTTAGGTAAGTTCAATAATAAAATTATGTCTGAGGCCTTAGGTCATGTTTGAAATAAACCCTAAATATTGAGTAGGATTTTTCTCAAAATCCTATGAAGGAATCGAATGTGTACCACATTCAATTGTTGTACCACAACAGAGTACAGATGGACTTACTGACTGAGCAAGAAAATTAGAATATGGAAAACGAAATAAAGGATGGTAGAGAAAAGGAAGAATGTCCTTTCAAATATTACTTCTATGCATTTAAATTTTTTAAAAAAATTAACACTGTATATGTATATATCTTCCACCTCCCACCCCCAATGTATCTTGAACTGCAAGACAGAGACCAGTTAACTCTATAATCCCACTGTGACATCAAAACTTAACATTTTGATGTCGTCTTTATTTTGTGAATCTTGTAAGAATATACCTACAATATCCTTTTGATTTGGGAAAAAAGGTGATCTGAAAGGTGATCTCAAGGTGTCAGATAACACACATCGTTTACACCCATTTTGTGAAATGCCACTGGAATAAGCGGAATGAATTACAAACAAGAATTAAAGTATAACATCAGGAACAGGAGTGGGGAGTGAGCATCGCTGACCAATGAGAAAAATAAACATTTCTGTCAAAGATAGTAGAGAAGCTCCAACCTAAAATACGCCGTAAAGATGTTGGCGGCAAATTTTTTTTTTCTAAGAAACCCTAAGAAACTCTCATCTCAGAGTCAGGAAATATTAAGTGTAGAAATGGAAAATAGGGCTGAAATTCAGTGAAAGTATAAGTATAGAATTTAACTGTCATTAGACACCCATTTATCTTTCCCTAATCCTGAACACAAATCACAAGCAATCCATATTTATTCCTAAGGAAATTCACTGATGGTTGTACAGGAACATAGTTAGGACCTATGAATTATCAGATAAATATGTGACATTTCTTGAGGAAGGATCTTTTCACTGTTACCCTTCCAGAACCCTCTTTTCATCAATCATAGGGCACAACAGTCTTTACTGTTGTTGAAGTCACTAAGTTTTTCCGTTTCCAACTTATCTTAGAAAATCTAGTCTGTTCTTATTCTGCCTATGCACTTACTCCAAAATCTTGCATAAACAATGGGAAAACTAAGACTTTTACTGTAGAGATTTGTACCCCACAATTAAACCCCTATCATTCCAGTATTTGAAAGTTCCCACAAAATAAAGAAAAAAGACAAGGAGAGACGAACACAGATTTGACCTAAGAAACACTTTTAAAAGGAAAAAAGCTCACACTTAGACATATTTTCATTTAACTTCAGAATAAAGGAGGAGATATTAAAGCCTCCAAAGACATTTTTTAAGTCATTCAAAAATAATGAGGAAGTATGATTGCCATGAAAAGCGCCAGATGTAGTTATTTAAGCACCTCAGGTCTAGAGTCAGGCAATGCAATTTACTAATCATGTGACTTCAGCAATTTATTTAACTTGTGCTTCAGTTAACGCAACTATAAAATGAAAATAATAGCGTTTATCTTTTACAGTTATTTAGACCTTAAAGTGCTTAGAATAGTACGTAGACCTATTAGCTGTTAAAATGTTGGCTATAGTAGCTTTCAGACTTCTAAAGATAAATCCTGAAGATGAGAAGACAGAGCATTGCATTCAGAATTTATAATACACATTAAATAATTGCAGTTACAAAATGAACACAATTACAGTGTCCATTTATAGTGTCTATATTGGTTCCTAATTGAAATTTGTTTTTAGCTCATGAATCCCAATTTCTGTTTGGTAGGAGAAATAATTACCTGGCCAGTCAAGGCAACTCAGCTACTTAGGATTTTAAGACTTGGGCCTTTGAAACACCTCTCTTCCCTCGCTTCTTTGGTTGATAGAAGGAATGAGTTGGAACTGGAGGAACCTAGGTGTGCAATGTCTGCTCCAAATGTTGAACTCTGTCCTTGATAAGCTTCCATGTCTGGTCTATGATGTTAGCCAGTGCCTTCATTTTCTTTTTTAGGAATTTTAAGCTTTGATGTTGCAGTGGAATTACAGGGTAACTTGTTCTTATCTTGAAGAAGCTCAATATTTATCAGGGAGGGAACATAATATGAGCATGAATATAGAGTGTTTAAAATTTTTTAATAACTATGGGGTTACAGAAGATTTTTTTTTTACCTAATAGATAGATGTATCCCCATTGCAATAATTATGTTCCCAGATGGAATAATTTCGGTCTCTAAATTCATAGGAATTTATAGGAATGTATAGGAAATGTATAGCTTGTTTTTTTGATTTTTTTTGTTTTTTTTTGTTTTTTTTTGAAGTGCAGCTTGGCGTTTCTCCTCCTGTCAATTTGGGTCTCACCTTAGTTTTTTGTTCCTTGTATGTGATGCTCTGAACTCCGCTATCTCCCAATACACCTTGGGCCATCCTTCTACCTAGTCTCATCTACAGAGTCCCTTTGCCCCATTCTACTGTGAATCCTCAGCAGGCATGCCAATTCCACAGTCTCAACCACATTTTGCATCACATTCAGGAATTTCCTGATCTTTTTCATGTTGTTGACAGCCAAGGATCTCTGAACTAAGTTGTAACTATGCATTTTCATGGAAGATACATACTAAAGAGTGTGTAAATATGTAGTGTGACTGTAGTGTGAAGATGCTAACTAGATTTAGAGATGGAAGAAATCAGAGTTTTCTACCACACACTTACTAGACTACATGAGAGAAAAAAATTGAGTTTCACTTATAAAGATAAATCATAAAATAAGACTAACTTACCTCTACAGCATTTCTATTGAGGAAAAATTTTTAGATTCATCCTTTCCCAAAGATCTCTATCTCATTGATCAATTATATGTGGTAGGTGAACTTTTTCTCTTCACTGCTTAAACTGCCCTAATTAGTGAAGAAGAATGAGAGTTTAGTCCTTAATGTGATCTGATCTAAGGAGAATGTAATGTAAGGCTCTGTTTTCAGGTTTAAAGTCTCTGGATGTCTCTGAAATTCGCATATAATGCAATGGGAGTGTAGTTCCCTACAGTTAAGAGAAATACTTTAGCATTTGATGACTTTTAAAAAATCTCGGTCCAACTGTATTTGATAACATTGAATAATACAATATTTGCCATTATTTGTTGTAGGCCAAATATATATCTCTTTAATATTTTAGTGGTCAAAGTATTAAACTAGATAGTGTGATGTTCAAGTTTGGTATGATAGCTTAATTTACAGAAATATGATCTTTAAGAAATTATTTTTTAGCCCCATATTTGGATTAACTTTTCTTTCTAGTAGATTAATCCTAAAATAGAAAATCCTGGCTATCAATGGTAATTCAAAAAGCAAAAAGGTCTCTTGTTTGTTCTTTGATGGCTTAAAGGGAAACACATACATACATACATATATACATACATACATATATATTATATATATATATACACACATACACATTATATACACACACATATACATTATATGTAAGTATACACACACACACACACAAATGAATGTAATGACTTCTTTATAAGAAACACTGGTAATCAAATGCTTTAGGTCACATTTTTCTATTTCAAGATCCTCTTAGTCTTATATTATGAAAAATAGTTTACATTTCTAATTTATTTTAAAGCATAGTTGTGGAAATGTAGATAGAAGAAAAAGTTATTTAAAAAAATGAAGATGTTATAATTTCTCATCATCTGATCATGCCCTTCTTATAGCACCTAAGTTCAAGGACATGTGGAATGAAATGTGATAAGGAGTCTGTATATGTTACATATTACATTACCAATGTCTAGCTTCAATAAAAACTTCATCCAGCTTCTGTACCATGTGGCATATGAGTTAGACTCACTTTAATTGACTCCAGCTGTTAGTTGTTATGTGGAATAATGAATCATAATCTTTTCAGCATTGTCTAAAATGAGATATGTGTACAAAGGGAGAAAATGTGTAAAAAATAAAAAAAATAATCACCAATTTATATTTATTGAGTGTACTAGCCCCAAATGAGAGGAAAGAGGGAGAATCTAGAACACGGCAAAGTAAATAATAAACTAAAGTAAAGGTATTCAGACATAATGCAAAGAACAGATGTCTGCAAGTCAGCACACCTGGTTTTAGGCCTTGGCTTTTCCAGGAACTACCCATATCAGTGTCTCAAGTGTGAATTAAGCATGGTCCTTACAGCTCAGGTAAGATAAAGAGAGGGAACAGTCTACCAGACTTCAATAGGCTGATAGGTGAACCAGGGTGATAATAGAGCGTCTAGAAGAGGATAATACAAAAAGTGTGGCCAAAGGACATTGATAAGCCCAGACTAATCTAGGCCATAGTTAGCCATGGGTGTCCATATAATGATAGAATGTCAGCCGGAAAGATAGAGAAGAGGGGCAGATGGTATTTTAGAGTTAAGTAAGATCAGTGGTTTTCAAACTGACTGCACAGTTGTGGAGCCCACCTTAGACTAATGAAATCAGATATCGAGAATTGAAACCCAGACATGTAGGGTTTAAACAGACATGCATAAAGTTTTTATAGCTCCCCAGATAATTATTACATGTTGTCAAGGTTGGAAACTTGTGAGTTACATGGTCATTTAAAAAGTTTTGCCCTTGAACTGGCAGATCACAAGATACTGGATTGGGCTTGGTCCCCTCAAGGAAGTCAAGCTCTGGTACTGGGAATAAGGCACAGTGAAGAAAGCTATCATTCCAGGATTAACATTAGTGACCGTGGAAACAAGTGGAAAGTATTTCCCAAATGTACCTGGTATCACATTTGAGAAGCTGACCATGCTTAGCTCTTATTTATTTATTTATTTATTTATTTATTGTATGAAAATTATTGTCAAATGGGTTCCATACAACACCCAGTGATCCCAACAGGTGCACTCCTCAATACCCATCACCCCTTTCCCCTCCCTCCCACCCCCCCATCAACCTTCAGTTTATTCTCAGTTTTTAAGAGTCTCTTATGGTTTGGCTCCCTCTTTTTTTTTCCTTCTCCTCCCCCATGGTCTTCTGTTAAGTTTCTTAGGATCCACATAAGAGTGAAAAATATATGGTATCTGTCTTTCTCTGTATGACTTATTTCACTTAGCATAACACTCTCCAGTTCCATCCATGTTGCTACAAAAGGCCAGATTTCATTCTTTCTTATTGCCAAGTAGTATTCCATTGTACATATAAACCACAACTTCTTTATCCATTCATCAGTTGATGGACATTTAGGCTCTTTTCATAATTTGGCTATTGTTGAAAGTGCTGCTATAAACATTGGGGTACAAGTGTCCCTACACATCAGCACTCCTGTATCCCTTGGGTAAATTCCTAGCAGTGCTATTGCTGGGTCATGGGGTAGATCTATTTTTAATTTTTTGAGGAACCTCCACACTGTTTTCCAGAGTGGCTGCACCAGTTTGCATTCCCACCAACAGTGCAAGAGGGTTCCCATTTCTCCACATCCTCGTCAGCATCTATAGTCTCCTGATTTGTTCATTTTAGCCACTCTGACTTGCGTGAGATGATATCTGAGTGTGGTTTTGATTTGTATTTCCCTGATGAGGAGTGAGCATCTTTTCATGTGCCTGTTGGCCATCTGGATGTCTTCTTTAGAGAATTATCTATTCATGTCTTCTGCCCATTTCTTCACTGGATTATTTGTTTTTCAGGTGTGGAATTTGGTGAGTTCTTTATAGGTTTTGGATACTAGCCCTTTGTTCGATATGTCATTTGCAAATACCTTTTCCCATTCTGTTGATTCCCTTTTAGTTTTGTTGACTGTTTCCTTTGCAGTGCAAAAGCCTTTTTATCTTCATGAGGCCCCAATAGTACATTTTTGCTTTAAATTCCCTTGCCCTTGGGGATGTGTCAAGTAAGAAATTGCTGTGGCTGAGATTAGAGAGGTTTTTTCCTGCTTTCTTCTCTAGGGTTCTGATGGTTTCCTGTCTCACATTCAGGTCCTTTATCCATTTTATTTTTGTGAATGGTGTAAGAAAGTGGTCTAGTTTCATTCTTCTGCATGTTGCTGTCCAGTACTCCCAGCACCATTTGTTAAAGAGACTCTCTTTTTTTCCATTGGATATTCCTTCCTGCTTTGTCAAAGATTAGTTGGCGATACTTTTGTGGGTCCAGTTCTGGAATCTGTATTCTATTCCATTGGTCTATGTGTCTGTTTTTGTGCCAATACCATGCTGTCTTGATGATTACAGCTTTGTAGTGGAGGCTAAAGTCTGGGATTGTGATGCCTCCTGCTTTGGACTTCTTTCATATTACTTTGGCTATTCAGGGTCTTTTGTGGTTCCATACAAATTTTAGGATTGCTTGTTCTAGCTTTGAGAAGAATGTTTGAGAAAGTCAGGATAGAGGAACATACTTAAACATCATAAAAGCCATTTATGAAAAGGCCACAGCTCATATTATCCTCAATGGGGAAAAACTGAGAGCTTTCCCCCTGAGATCAGGAACATGACAGGGATGTCCACTCTCACCACTGTTGTTTAACATAGTGTTGGAAGTGCTAGCATCAGCGATCAGACAACAAAAGGAAATCAAAGGCATCAAAATTGGCAAAGATGAAGTCAAGCTTTCACTTTTTGCAGATGACATGATATTATACATGGAAAACCCGAGAGACTCCATCGAAAGTCTACTAGAACTGATACATGAATTCAGCAAAGTCACAGGATACAAAATCAATGTACAGAAATCAGTTGCATTCTTATACACGAATAATGAAGCAACAGAAAGACATAAAGAAACTAATCCCATTCACAACTGCACCAAGAATCATAAAATACCTAGGAATAAACCTAAGCAAAGATGTAAAAGATCTGTATGCTGAAAACGATAGAAAGCTTATGAAGGAAATTGAAGAAGATACAAAGAAATGGAAAAAACATTTCGTGCTCATGGATTGGAAGAATAAATATTGTTAAAATGTCAATACTACCCAAAGCTATCTACACATTCAACGCTTAGCTCTTAGTACTATAGACAGACCACTGAGTAGTGGAGGTGACAGCAGGAGTAAGTTCAGAACTCCAATAAGCATCAGAAACCTATTAGGAGAAAGACAGCAAACCAAACAATTTTAGATAAAACAAGGGTTACACCGAAAGGCACATGCTACTACTGGCTTTGTTACTTCCATAGCAAAATAAGGTTGACGAATCATTTCTCGGAATAATCACCATCCACATCAGTCCCCTTCTCCACTTCAGAAACATCTCAGAAAGCATTCTCCCATAGTTACATTTTCATTCCTTCTGATTATCAGTATTGCAAAACATTCTAAAATATACCTCTTTCACAAAAAATTGCACAATGACCTAACAAAGGTATATGACACTTTAGATCAATAGTCATGTTGAATGGTAGCATGTAAACAGTGTAATGAGAAAGAAAAAAAATAAATGAGTTAAGAAAATTGGAAAGAAGAAAGTAAAATTATCATTATTTGTTAATGAAATAGTACTCGCTAAGCCTTACAGTGCATTGTAAACACTAAGTTATATAGTAAAGTGTCGGGTGCAAAATTAACATACAATATCAAGAGTCTTCTTTCATATAAACAGGAAATTAGAAAGTAAGGAAAAGAATATTTTGAAAAAATGCTAATAGGAATTGTGGAAAAATAAATTTAAAAACAAATACTTCTAGGAAGTTAAAATAGAGCAACATTCTTTGAGCTTAATTAGAAAATCTATAGTACAGATGCCAATTATCACTACATTAACTTTTTAAATTAACAGAAAGCAAAAATAACTGAAATTTATTTTTAACACTAAACACATTTACTTTAAAACTCATAAGGGAAAAAATACATGAAAAAATAAAGTTGGCTATAAAGATAGAGTTGGAGGATTTTAAGTATGCCTCCTCCCATAGATACAACTAAGTAACATTCTCATCAGCATAAATAACCCAGAAAACAAGTTAAAGATTGGCAGAACAAACTCCACAACTAAAGGCAGGAAGGGCAAAGACATGGTCTGGAAGTAAAATGGATGCTGGCTGTCCACAGCGGGGAGGGAGCTAGTGGTACTGAGAAGGAAGGAAAAAAGACTTTTGTATCAGGAATCTTCATATTATTTTCCAAATTTTGTCAGTTGTTAAAAACAGTTAGGCTTAAGGTCTCAAATTTGAAAAAAAAACAATGGGCTCCACTGTGGGAGAGCCCTGAGGCCTAGGAAGTAGAGTTTTCAACCTTAAGAGACAGCATTACCAACAGCCATTGCAGATGCAGCCTAGAATGAGCAGCTTGAAAAACACTGGGGCAGATGGGAGGGAAAATAATTTACTCATCTCAAAGCATGGCACGGACAGACAGGGATCATGGGGAGTCCCCTCCAGAAGCAAAGGAGCTGGCTGATGCCATTTCCCTCCCCTGCCCCCCAACACACACAATGTCCACCTATGGAAATCAATACTGCCTGTATTTCTGACCTAACTTGCTTGCGAAGCCCCACTTCCCAACACTTCTGGATTCTGTGGATCTGCCCTTCAGACATGCTCCACTTAGTCTCAGCACTGCCGGGCACCCTCCTCAGAAGAAACAACTTGCCAACACTACATCTCCTGACCAGTGCATCCCCCAGCATCAGCAGCAGGTCTTGTTTCTCAGAAAGAAACCTCACCCCTTGTTAAACATGCCCCACCCTCTGCTGGGGACCAGACCCTGCCCACAAAGGCAAGAGAGGCTCTGCAGACAACTGGACTGAAGGAAAAAATGGGCAAGACTAAACAGCAGAGCACACACGATGCAGACATTCTTTGAAGCATCAGGCCCTGGGAAACAGGGGACATGACAATGCAGGGCACTACAGGATCTCTTCTTCTTAAGTCTTCTATCCTCAGGAGTCAGAGAAGTAGCTGCTTCCCCAACACAGAGAAACAGACACAGATAGACAGAATGAGGCAACAGTGAAACATCTCCCAAATGAAAGAACAGGACCAAACCATAGCAAGAAACCAAAATGAAATAGATAGAAGTAATATACCTGATAGAGATTTTAAAGTAATGATCACAAAGATATTCATTGGACTGGAGAAAAAAGTAGAAGACATCAGTGAGATCCTTAATACAGATATAAATAAGAGCAAATCAGAGATCAAGAACACAATAAATGAGATTAAAAATATATTTATGGAATAAATCGCAGGCTAGACAAAGCAGAGAAACAAATTAATGACCTAGAAGACAGAGTAACAGAAAGCAACTAAGCTGAGCAAAGGAGAGAAAAGAAAATAATGCAAATTGAGAATAGTCTTAGGGAACTCAGTGACTCCATCAAGTGTAAAACTATCTGCATTATAGAGATATAAGAAGAAAGTGATAAGGAGGCAGAAAATTTAGTTGAAGAAATAATAACTTAAAACTTCTCTAATCTAGGGAAGGAAACAGATATCCAGATCTAGGAGGTAGAGAGATCCCCCCCCTTCAAATTCAACTCAAGGAGGTTCACACCAAGACACATAGTAATTAAAATGGCAACAGGTAGCAAAAAATAAAAAGTTTTAAAAGCATCAAGAGAAAAGAAGACAGTTATATACAAGGGGAAACCCCATAAGGCTATCAGCAGATTTTTCGGCAAAAACATTGCAAGCGAGAAAGGAGTGGTATGATATATTTAAAGTGCTCCAAAGGATAAACCTGAAGCCAAGAATACTCTATTCAACAATGCTATCATTCAGAAGAGAAGGAGAAAATAAAAGTTTGATCTCAGACAAGCAAAAATGAAAGGAATTCATTACTATTAAACCAGCACTTCAATAAATACTGAAGGGGACTCTTTGAGTGGAAAGGCAGATTGTAAGTCAGAGTATAAAAAGTAAAGAATACAAAAGTAGCAACAATAATATTTCTATAGAAGTCAAGGAATTCATAAAATTTTTAAAAATGTGAATATGACACTATATACCTAAAACATGGAGGGGTGAAGAGTAAAGAATGGGCTTCAACTTAGGTGACCATCAACTTAATATAGACTGCTATATGCAGAAGATGCTATATGCAAACCTAATGGTAACCACAAATAAAAAGCCACTAATAGGTATACAAAGAATAAAGAGAAAGGAATCCAAAAGGAAATCCGACAATCCATTAAATCAAGAGAAATTTCAGAGAAAATCCATAGAAACAACCACAAAACAAGTAGCAAAATGGCAATAAATACATAATTATTAACAATTATTTTGAATGTAAATGGACTAAACACTCCTATCAAAAGACATAGGGTGACAGAGTGGATTAAAACAACAACAACAAAACAAGATCCAGGGGCTCCTGGGTGGTTCAGTCAGTTAAGCGTCTGACTCTTGATTTTGGTGCAAGTCATGATCTTATGGTTCATGAGATTGAGCCCTGTATCAGGCTCTGTGCTGACAACACAGAGCCTGCTTGGGATTCTCTACCTCCCTATCTGCCCCTTCCCCAACACAAAAATAAAATAAACTTAAAAAAAAATAAGATTCATCTACACGCTGCCTATAAAATACTTGTTTCAGACATAAAGATACCAGCAGAGTTAAAATGAAGGGATGGAGAAACATTTATCATGCAAAGGCATGCCAAAAGACAGCTGGAGTAGCAGTACTTATATTGGACAAAATAGACTTTAAAACAAAGACTGTAACAAGAGACAAAGAGGACACTATATAATAAAAAGGGGACAATCCAACAAGAGGATATAACAATTGTAATTATTTATGGCCCCAACATGATAGCACTCTAATTCATAAAACAATTAATAGCAAACAAAAGAAATAATCCACAATCATGTAATAAGAGTAGTGGACTTTAAGAGTCCATTTACATTGATGGAAAGATCATCCAAACAAAAATTCAACAAGGAAACAGTGGCTTTGAATGACACACTGGACCAGATGGATTTAACAGATATATTGAGAACATTCCATCCAAAACAGCAGAATATCCATTCTTTCAAATGCACAGAACATTCTCCAAAATATATATTAGGCCATAAAACAAGCTTCAACAAATTCAAATAAATCGAAGTGATGCCATGCATCTTTTCTGACCACAACATTGTGAAACTAGAAATCAACCACAGGAAAAAAATCTGGAAAAAGCACAAATACATGGAAGTTAAATAATATCCTACTAAACAATGAAACCAAGAAATCAAAAAAGAAATCTGAAGTTACATGAAACAAATGAAAATAAAAACACAACAGTCCAAAATCTTTGTGATGCAGCAGAAGTGGTTCTAGGAGGAAAGTTTATAGCAATAAATACCTACCTCAAGAAGAAAAATGTCAAATAAATAACTAAATTTATACCTAAAGGAGCTATAAAAAGAAGAACAAAAGCCAAACCCAGTAAAAGGAAAGAAATAATAAAGATTAGATAAATGATATATAAATAAATATTACAGAAATAAGTAATATAGAAACCAACCACCACAAACAAACTGATCAATGAAACCATTAACTGGCTCTTTGAAAATATAAAAAACAAATTGATAAACCTCTAGCAAGACTCATTAAAAAAAAAAGAGGGAGACAAAGAGGACCCAAATAAACAAAATTATTAAGAGGAGAAATGACAACAAAACCACAGAAATACAAACAATTGTAACAAAATATTATGAAAACTTATATGCCAGCAAATTGTACAACTTAAAGGAAATGGATAAATTCCTAGAAACATATACCCTACCAAAACTAAAGCAGAGAGAAATACAAAATTCGAACAGACCAATTACCAGCAATGAAATTAAATTAGTATTCAAAACACTCCCCCCAAACAAATGTCCTGGAACAGATGGCTTCCCAGGCATATTCACAGGCAAAGAAGAGTTAATACCTATCCTTCTCAAGCCATTGCAAAAAAATGGAAATGAAGAAAACTTCCAGATTCATTCTAAAAGGCCAGCATTACTCTGATACCAAAACCAGATAAAGATACACGCACAAAAGAGAAGTGCAGGCCAATATCTTTCATGAATATAGATGCAAAAATCCTCAACAAAATATTAGCAAACTGAATCCAACAATACATTTAAAAAAACATACACCACGGTCTAGTTGACTTTATTACCAAGTTGTAAGGGTGATTCAACGTTTGCACAACAATGTGATACGTTACATCAATAAGAGAAAGGACAAAAACTGTATGATCATTTTATATACATACAGAAAAAGCATTAGACAATGTGCAACATCCATTCGTGATAAAAATTGTCTGCAAAATAAGCTTAAAGGGAACATACCTCAACATAATAAAGGCCTTATATGAAAAACCCACCGCCAACATTATACTTAATGGTGAAAAACTGAGAGCTTTTCACTTAAGGTCAGGAACAAGACAAGGATGTCCACTCTTACCATTTTTATTCAGCATAGTACTGGAAGTCCTACCCATAGCAATTAGACAACATAAAGAATTAAAAGACATCCAAATTGGCAAGGAAGAACCAAAACTTTCACTCTTTACGGATGATATGATAATATACACAGAAAACTCTAAAGACTACACACACACACACACACACACACACACACACACACACACACACATCTGCTAGAATGGATACATTATTTAAGTAAGGTTGCAAGACATAAAAATCAATGTACTGATTTGTTACATTCCTATTCACTAATAAATAAGCAGTAGAAAGTTAAATTAAGAAAACAATCCCATTAACAATTTCACCAAAAGCAATAAAGTAGTTAGGAATAAATTTAACCAAAGGTTAAAGATGTGCACTCTGAAAACTAGAAAACACTGATGAAAGAAACTGAAGACAATGAAAAGAAAAGGAAAGACATTCTATGCTCATGGATTGGAAAAACAAATGTTAAAATGTCTACACTACCGAAAACAATCTACAGATTTAATGCAATCCTTATCAAAATACCAACAAAATTTTTCACAGAACTAGAACAAACAATCCTACTATTTGTATGGAACCACAGAGGACCTCAAATGGCCAAAGCAATATTGAAAAAGAAAAACAAAACTGGAGATGACGCAATTCCAGATTTCAAGTTATATTACAAAGCAGTAGTGATTAAAATAGTATGATACTGGTATAAAAATAGACATATAATTCAATAGAACAGGAATCAACCCACAATTATATGGTCAATTCTCCTTTGATAAAGGAAGGAAGAAGTTGCAATGGAAAAAACGTCTCTTAAACAAATGGGGATGGGAAAACTGGAGAGCCACATGCAAAAGAATGAAACTGGACCACTTTCCTACACCACACACAAAGATAAACTCAAAATGAATTAAAGACCTAAATGTGAGACCTGAAAACCTAAAAATCCTTGAAGAGAGTATAGGCAGTAATCTCTTAGACATCAGCTGTAGCAATATTTTCTAGATATGTCTCCTGAGGCAAGGGAAACAAAAGCAAAAATCAACTATTAGGACTACATCAAAATACAAAGTTTCTGCACAGTGAAGGAAACAATCAATAAAACTGAAAGGCAACCTAACAAATAGGGAAGATATTTGCAAATGACCTATCTGATAAAAGGTTAGTATCCAAAATATATAAAGACTTGATGCAATTCAATTCCCCAAAACAAAATAATCCTATTGAAAATGGACAGGAGACATGAAGAGAGATTTCTCCCAAGAAGACATCTGGATGACCAACAGACACAAGAAAAGATGTTCAACATCATGCATTATCAGGGAAATGCAATCAAAACTACAGTGAGTTGCCACTGCACACCTCTCAGAAAGGGTAAAATCAGAAACACAAGAAACAAGTGTCGGTGAAGATATGGAGAAAAAAGAAATGCTTTTGCACTGTCGGTGGGAATGCAAATTGGGGCAGCTACCATGGAAAAAAGTGGTTTCCTTAAAAAATTAAAAATAGAACTATGCAAAGATCCAGGAATTGCACTATTTACCAAAAATAATAAATAAATAATTATAAATAAAGACAATAATTCAAAGGGATATATGCACCTTTATGTTTATTGCAGCGTTATTCACAATAGCCAAACTATGGAAGCAGCCCATGTGTCCGTCAACTGATGAATGGATAAAGAAGATGTGATATATATATGTACACACACACACACACACACATGCACACACAGAGGAATATTACTCAGCCATAAAAAAGGGAAATCTCTCCATTTGCAACAACATGGATAGAGCTAGAGAGTATCATTCTAAGTGAAACAAGTCAGAGAAAGATGAATATCATATGATCCCACTCATATGTGGACTTTAAGGAACAAAACAACAAATGAGCAAAGGGGAAAAAAAAAAAAGAGACAAACCAAGAAACAGACTCTTAACCATAGAGAACAAACTGATGGTTATGAGAGGGGAGGTGGGTGCAGGGATGGATAAAATAAGGGATGGCGATTAAAGAGCACACTTATGATAAAAAAATGAAATGAAATGAGAAAAAGAATATATTAAATAGTATTTTTTAAGATAAGAAAGCAAAACAACTTTAACAATAATATTTTAGTTGTATAGCAAAGAACACATCAAAGAATTGGGGAGACTATAAAAAATACGTCGTTTTTATTCAGGCAGGAATTGTTTTCTAGTTGAAGGTATTGATTACTAGTGATTCAATCACAGATAAGGCAGATACAAGTCTGGGCTATGTGGTTTGGTTCTTGATTTCTCCACTTCCTTTTTGAAATCCACATATAAAAAGTAGACTTGGAAAGATAATCTGAAAGAGGGGGGATTTATGTCATTCACCAGTTTCATTCTGTTTACTAACCTTGATATAATATTACACTTCCTTAAAATACAGTAGAATAAAGCTCTATTCTTCTCATCTGACCCACATTTTTCATTTTTTAGTCTTTTCTGAAGCCTTCCTTTCACTGCCCAAAGTTCACCCTTACCTTGGCCTCATTTCTTGCATCCAGGATTTTTCTTTTATTTTAATTGAAGTATAATCAACATACAATATTTTATTAGTTTCAAATGTACACAATAGTGATTTGACAATTCTATACACTGCTTGATGCTCATCATGGTACATGTAGTTATTATCTGCCACCATACAACATTATTACAATATTATTGACTATATTTCCTATGCTGTATATCATCTCTTTGACTTATCTATTTTCTAACTCGAAGTTGGTACTTCTTAATCCCTTTCATTAATTTTGCCCACTCCCCTGCCCACTTTGCATTGTCAACCACCAGTTTGTTCTCTGTATTTGAGTCTGTTTGTTAGGGGCACCTGCATGGCTCAGTCGGTTGAGCATCTGACTTCAGCTCAGGTCATGATCTTGCAGTCTGTGAGCTCGAGCCCCACATTGGGCTCTGTGCTGACAGCTCAGAGCCTGTTTCCGATTCTGTGTCTCCCTCTCTCTCTCTGCCCCTCCCCTGCTCATGCTTGCTCACTCTTTCTCTCTCTCCCCACCCCCCATCAAAAATAAATAAACATTAAAAAAAAAAAGAGTCTGTTAGTTTTACCTTTTACATTCAACTAATCATTATCCTTAACGTATTTATGAATATGTCTCCCCAGACAAGGGAAACAAAAGTAAAAATAAACTATTGGAACTGCACCAAAATAAAATATTTCACACAGCAAAGAAAACCATTAATAACAACCAAAAAAGCAACCTAATGAATGGAAGAATATATTTGCCAATGTTATACCTGATGAAGGGATGTGTAAAGAATTTAAACAACTCAACACCAAAATCCCCAAATAATCCAATTAAAACATGAACAAAGAACCCAAATAGACATTTTTCCAAAGAAGACATACAAACACTAGACACATGAAAAGATGGTCAACAACACTATTCATCAGAGAAATGCAAGTCAAAATCACAATGAAATATCATCTCACAACAGTCAGAATGGCTAGTATTGAAAAGACAAAAAGTAAGTGTTGTCAAGGACTTGGAGAAAGGGGAACTTTTGTGCACTGTTGGTGGGAATGTAGCTGGTGCAACCACTGTAGAAAACAGTATGGAGTTTCCTCAAAAAACTAAAAATACAACTGCCATCGAATCTAGTAATTCCATTACTGGACCTTTAACCAAAGAAAATTAAAACAGCAATTTAAAAAGATATGTGCACCCCTGTGTTTATTGCATTATCTACATAGCCAAGATATGGAAACAACCCAAGTGTCCATAGATAGATGAATAAAGAAGGTCTCCCCCCACCTCTCTCTCTCTTTCTCACACACACACACACACACACACACGAATATTATTCAGCCATAAAAAAAAGTACTGAGATCTTGCCATTTGCAACAACATGGACGGACCTTAGAGGGTGTTATTCTAAGTGAAATAGGTCAGATAGAGAAAAACAGATTACAGTTTTTCAAATAATACTTTTCCTTGTGGTAGATTCCAAGACAAAGAGTGCTGTTTGAATCAATTCTATTTAATGCAACTGAAACTACTAATAATTTTTATATTTGCTGCTATAAAGATATAATCCTGTCCCTGTCCTTACATACTGAGTCAATAAACCTTGATAACATCACTTTTTATTAAAGCTTACTTTTCAGATCAGATCATGAAGTATACATTATGAGATTTATTGGAAAATAATCTGATTACAGAATTTTAAAAATTATTAGTCTGTGAGGAGTTAATGGTGTTCTAGATGCTATGTAGATTTATCTCATAATTTCATATCCATTATTAATTTATTGAAACACTGAAAAGTTTAGTTTCATAACTCACTGGTATTATTTTAGATGAATGGAATACTCATGTGCTTTGGAAGGAAACAAAAGAACATTTAGAACAGCAATATTTTAAGCCAGAAAATGAAAACACAAATATTTTTTTTCTTTTGCTAAAAGCATATATCTAGTTGACATTTTTTTTTCTGATGTTCATCCATATGGTTGAGACATAAGTAAGCCTTTTAAGACTGATGTGACATGGTACTACATTTTAAATGCTTGTTTTTCTGTGAGTACAAACTGCATTTATCTTAACACAGAGGTGAAGCAATGTGCTTATACTACACAAAGAGGTTCTTTTTACATTTTATAGTTTATATCATTATTGATAGTTATAGCAAAGAAAATACATTAAACAGTTCTCTCCTCTAAGTAAACTGCCAGTCCATACTGTTCATTTAGAAAGGATAGATTTTTGTTCACCTGAAGCATGGAATTTGGCTCTAGGCCACGGAAACAGTTTGAAAAATGACCTCTAAAATGCTTAAATTAACAAAGCAACTGTATTGTATGTATTCATTTTTTTTTTTTTTCAGGAGAAGTCATTCATTTTACACCCTTTGAGCAATATGGTTAATTTATCACTAATGTTCATTTTATGATATATTTTAGGAGAGGCATATTGTTTCAACTAAAATATAGAAATGGCATTCAAGTCCTCTACAAAGTTTGTTTTATTTTTTACACACTCTGGAATGGTTTTTTTTGCCAATGTGTACATACACAGTTTACCTGCAGAAGGAATAATTATTTTAACTTTTTTCACTGCAGATTTACATCATACCCAGTATTGGGAAGATACAAAAAAGGAGAGACTTTCAGGCAGTGAGGGGGAAGAAGAAGAGGTAGAGGAGGAGGAGGAGGAGGAGGAGGAGGAGGAGGAGGAGGAGGAGGAGAAAAAAGAGGAAGAAGGGGGAGGGAGACTAAGAGTGACCCATTAGGTTAATGGTGTTGATGATATTAAACAAAGTAGGTATTAGACAGCAAATCACTGACCTTAATGACTGTGATTGCAATGAAGCGTTAAGGACAGAAACCACCCTTAATGATTTAAGCAGGAATTGAGATAAAGGCATTAGAAGTATGTTATGTTGCTAGTGAGCCAATGAGTTTTTCAGTGAATAATTGTAGAAAGATCAAGTTATAGGGGAAGGTAGGGTTTAAGTTTCATTTCTTGAAACAAATAAGCATTTTGACACTCAACAAATTTGCATATGAATTGAACAAATGTGTAGAATTAAATGGTCTCTAAGGAAGTCTGAGGAAAAGTAAATAAGGTGACTATTGTCACTAATTTTTGTATGAAATTAATATAAATCCTTTAACTTTCTATTTTGCTATAAAAATATTTTGTCCAATCTTAACAGTATCATAATGACAAAAGTGTCTGATTATTTGTGATAACTACACATCATTAAATCACCCATTTCAAATAGATATTCTTAGTAGGACTACAGATCTATTCCTGATACTCTTTGTAGCCTTGTCAAATAATCCACTAAAGAAAAACAAAAAAACAAGAAAACTCCACTTAATTAAAATGGAAATTCACTAGAAGTATGTCAAACATGAAATAAATGTATTATCATCAATTCTGTTTGGACATAAAATTCTGGCAAGCTTCAGAGATTTATTTTTCCTTCAGTATTATCTACTATGTAATAAAAGCTTTAATGTGTGGAAAGTAGCTTTTGATTCCAAATGTTGTTATACTTGGAATATTTGATAATATTTAAAAGTCCACATTTTCTAATGTAAGGAATTAAATACACTTACTACATCTTTAAAGAAGCGGTTTGATCTCCAATTAGTACATGGATCTCCATGATCTAAAATCATAAATATGTCATTAGAAGGATAAGAACTCTGTAAGTACAAATTCTCCTATTCTAATATTAATAAAATCATAGAAAATTTTAGGATAAACTATGGAAAATAGGACATAAAATTACTTCTTAATGTTTCTGGAATTACCTCAGAGCATCCTAAAAAGTATGTAATAAACTAGAAGTATTCTCAGAAACAATGTGCAGATTGATAAAATATTCTATAAAAAGTTTAAATGAGGTATTAGGTATTTATTCTACAAACCAAAGAAGGTATACAAATAACTTTTTAAACAAACAAACAAAAATCATATATACCTGGTTAGTTCCATGCAGTATCTATTTTGATCGAGTCAGTGGTTTTTCAAACATTTTGATTGAGTTGGTGATTTTTCA
This sequence comes from Panthera onca, assembly GCF_046562875.1. NCBI lineage: Eukaryota > Metazoa > Chordata > Mammalia > Carnivora > Felidae > Panthera > Panthera onca. Next base: position 86,138,174 of record NC_138340.1, on the reverse strand, counting down.
AAGACGAATTATATGTCCTAATTAGTTTGAGTTGCTCTCATTTTGCCTTGTTTTACAAGGCAGAAACTCCCAGCTTCTGTTAACTGCTTAATAACCAGTAAGGCCTAAATCAATAGGGCTTACTACCATAATTGTTTATGGTACTAGTTATTAATATTTATTTTTTGGATGGTGTCATCAGAGAATATTGTATATAGTAGTGCTACTAGTTTGTATTTTTAGGAAGTTTCCTTTATGAAGTAATATATGGTCAATTTTTGTGACTGATCCATAAATCATGGAAAAGAAGATAATTTCTTGGATGTTTATCAGTTAGATGTACCTTCTTAACTATATTATTTTGGCCTACGATATTCCTTGTTAATTATCCACTTGCTTTATTAGAGAGAAATATACATTAAAATTCCTTATTTCTAACCTGCTATTTCCATTTCTCCTTGTATTTTTTTAAGTTGTGTTGTTTTCCTAGCTGAAGTCTATACTCTACACAAGCTAACGGAACGAGAAAGAAAGAAACAAAGAAAGATACAATTTACCACTATCAAGAATTTACCAGTATCAAGTGGTGCCCTCACTGCTGATTAAAAGAATAAGAAAATACTACCCAAAACATCTACGTCCATAAAGTCAATAATGTATGTGAAATGGAGCAGTATTTTGAAAGACACAAATTCACAACATCAAAAAAGAGACAGTTAAACCAAATATTTCTATGTCTGTCAAACTGCAGTTAAAGTCTATTAAAGAAATTAAACTGTAGTTTAAAATGATAGGTTTTAACTGACTCCAAGACCAAATGACTTCAATAGTGAATTCTACTCAATATTTAAAAATGAATAATGCCAGCTATTTGTAACAGTGGAACTAGATAGTATAGGTACTAGAGCTACATGATTGCTTCCAGATAGTAGAATCAAAGGGAACACTACATCTAGCTTACATTCTATACAAAAAATGGATCATAGACCAAAATGTAAGATCTACAATTATAAAATGTCTAAGAATATGTAGAAGAAAATCGGTATCACTTTGGCTTTGGCGATCAATTTTTAGAGACAGCACCGAAAGCAAAATCCATGAAAGAAATTGCCAGTAAGTTTGACATTATAAAAAAAAAAAAAAAAAAAAAAAAGCTCTGCAGTGGACACTAAAAGAATAAAAACGTAAATCATAGACTGTGGAAAAATATTTGAAAATCAAATATTTGATAAAAGGCTTGATCTACAACATATTAAAAAAACTCTCACAATTCAATATTAATAAAACAAACTACCCAATAATATATGGACAAAAGATCTGAACATAACGTTACCAAAGATAAATAGTTGGAAAATACATGAAATGAGGCTCAACTTCATTTTTAATTAGGGAAACATAAATCAAAACAATGAGATACCACCATACACGTATTAAGTAAAAAAACAAGCAAAAACCTGTCACACCAAATGTAGGCTTGGATGTGAGACATTTATTGCTTAGAGAATTCAAAATGTTTCAGGTACTTTGGAAGACATTTTGGCATTTTAAAATTATTTTTATTAAATTTTTAAATATTTATTCATGTTTTGAGAGAGAGAGAGAGTACGAGTGGGGGAAGGACAGAAAGAGAGGGAGACACAGAATCTGAAGCAGACTCCAGGCTCTGAGCTGTCAGCACAGAGCCCCACGCAGGGCTCCAACTCAGTGAGGTCATGACCTGAGTCAAAGTGTGGCGCTTAACTGACTGAGCTACCCAGGCACCTCTGGCATTTTTTAATAAAATTATAGACTTACCATATGATCTAGCAATTACATTTCTAGATACTCACCCAGGTTATTTGAAAACATAGGGTCACACACAAACCTTATCACAGTTTTTTTTTTCTTAATTGTTAAAACTAGAAGAAACATAATTTGTCTTCCAAGAAGGGACTGAAGAAACAACATAATATGGTTTAGAAATAAAATGAAGTATTGTTTTCTGCTATACAAATATATCTTAAATGCAATCTGCTGAGTAGAAAAAGAGAGACAGAAAAAACTACCTATTAAATGATTTAATTTATAGAAATTTCTGGAGAAGGCAATACAATCAAGATGGGAAATAGATCGGGAGTTGTTAATGGTTGTTCACGTGGAGTTCGAGGTTAACTACAAACAGGACACGCGGGGGGAACTGTTCTATTACAATGGTGCATATATGATGCTGCATTGTTAAAACTCATAGAACTTTACACCACAAAGAATTAAAGTATACAATATTGGAAAAAAGAAAAAAGATGATCAACCAGGATGTTGAGTGATACCCACAATGGAATGCAGACTGTGACAAATGAGATTAATTTACCAACATATGATATAACCACACTGAAGGGGGAAGTTGGAGAAAAAAAGGACTTAATTAACCTAGGAAAATGTTTGACTGGAAATTGTAGGGCTAAAGACAAAAAGGAACTTATTCTCTCTATATATACATTTATATATATATATATATATATATATATATATATGTATGTATATATACACATACACATACATATGAGGAACTTATATATATTTTATTTATTTTATATATTTTTATATATTTTATATATATTTTATAATTATATATATATATATGATAAATGGGATTGTGGGAACCAAGTTTCTTATTATTGGAGAGGGACATTACAGTTAATAAAGAAGGAAAAGCTAACAGGTGAAGTCGACAAGATAGCAGACTAGGAGATCCAGTGTTTGTCCTCCCCAATGTAAAAAACAAAAACAAGGAATAAGCAACAAACAACTAACAAAAGGCTTCACTGATGCCGGACACAGCTGATGAAGCTGCCTGGAGTTCTGCTCCTACACCTGAAAGAGGAGGCAGTTAATCACCTATGAGCAGGGAACAGATGTTTTCTGACTGATAAAAGGGCAGAAACCAAGTTCCAAAGGGCTGGGACATACCGTAGGGCATCGAATACACTCTCCCCTATGACCACTGCCTTACAGTAACCTATGGCTTCCTTATAATACATTTTCATGTGGTTTTAACCTCCTCCTCCTCTCAGTGGAGGAAGGATGCCATGACTGATCTGACAAGGACCAAATAGGGCCAAAAACCTCCTCTCTCAATTGGCAGGAGGACTCCCTTAGATGACTGGCTGCAACCCATTCAGGATCTACACAGCCATGACCCATAATCCAACCAAATTAAAGAAAAAAAAGAAAAGGAAGCCCTGAACCCTGGTGCACCTGCCAGCCACCTCTGGGCCTGCCTGGCCTGCCCCTCCCACTTAAGAGTGTCCTTAAACTGCTATTAAACCCTCGTTTACTTAAGAGTTTGGCTCTGAATTTTTTTATTGGCCAAACTCATGAACCAAGGCTAGGGGAAAGGACTTGCTATTGCTACACTCATCCCAAACCCTGGGGCTACAATATCTCTGTTTCATGCCCCCCACCCCCTAGAGCCAGATCCATGGCTACATAGCACACCTCCCCATCACTCCTCTCTTGCAACCACATACATGCCTTGGACCCCATCTCTGTGACCATTCTGTACATGCCTACATGTCAGACACTGATGCATTGTAGTGAGTGAGGCTATACCATGGGCCAGGTGCCATAGTTGTTCTGACCCCTGAACCCTAGTTCTCTGGCCATTCAATGTACTTCTTCACTCCTGACACCATTACCACTGCTGCCATAAGTACACATGCTTCCCAGATCCCAGCACTGCTACTGCCACATTTGTGCCCATGCACTGGACCCAGTGCCACAGACCCCTTTAGCCATAATTTCCCTCACAGGGGAAAAGAAGAAAAATCCCAACAGATTTTGCTAGCAAAGACAAAACCAGCCCTTGTTACCACCACGCATATACACAACCTTGGCTTCCAAGGACCCTTACAGTCTTTGCCAAGGCTGACCTCAGCTGGTGGAACTTTAAGAAGGATACGGGGCGCCTGGGTGGCGCAGTCGGTTAAGCCTCCGACTTCAGCCAGGTCACGATCTCGCGGTCCGTGAGGTCCGTGAGTTCGAGCCCCGCGTCAGGCTCTGGGCCGATGGCTCGGAGCCTGGAGCCTGTTTCCGATTCTGTGTCTCCCTCTCTCTCTGCCCCTCCCCCGTTCATGCTCTGTCTCTCTCTGTCCCAAAAATAAATAAAAAAAAAAAAAAAAAAAAAAAAAAAGAAGGATACAACATGGTGCCCTCCCTTAACCCATAATTACCACTGCACCCCTGCTGGAATAAGAGCTGCTACACCCCACTCGTATGGCATCATTACATCTACCCATAGATGAAGGTCCTTCCCCAGGGAAGACAGTCCATAAAGTCTGCAAGAGATGACTGATTGCTCAAGTCAACAGACATCAATGAAAGGTTATGAAACACACACACACTCACACACACACACACACAAAATCAAAGAACCATGACATCACCAAAAAAACCACAATACTTTTCCAGAAATTGACCTTAAGTAAATGGAGACCTACACATTGTCTGACAAAACAAAAATCAAAATATTTTTTTTTTAATTTTTTTTTAATGTTTATTTATTTTTGAGACAGAGACAGAGCATGAACAGGGGAGGGGCAGAGAGAGAGGGAGACACAGAATCTAAAACAGGCTCCAGGCTCTGAGCTGTCAGCACAGAGCCCGACGCGGGGCTCGAACTCACGGACCGTGAGATCATGACCTGAGCCGAAGTCGGACGCTCAACCGACCAAGCCACCCAGGTGCCCCTCAAAATATTTTTTAAGAAGAATGAGGAAGCCACGAGACATGACAAAGAGAAACTATTAAAAAAAAAACAGAAATACTGGAACTGAAGAATACAATGAATGAAATGAAAATGCAATAGAGAGCTTTAAGAGCACTTTAAAGAGCTCCAACAGATTGATCAAGCAGAAAAAAGCAATCTACAAACTTATAGATGGGTCATTTGAAGTTATGCAGTCAGAAAAGAAAGAGAAAAAATAATGGAGAAATCTGTGGGACACCAACAAGAGAATATGTATGCCATAGAAGTCTCAGAAGGAGAATAGAGAAAAAGGGCAGAGTACTTACTTAAATAAATAATGGATGAAAACTTCCTTATTTTGGGAGGCAAGTGGACATTAAGATTCATAAAACTTACAGGTTCTCAAACAGGAACAACACAAAGAAGGCTAGACTAAGACATATTATAATCAAATTGCCAAAGTCAAGGGAAAATTTTAAAGCATCAAGAGAAAAGCAAATCCTCTTAAGGAAGAGAAAGTACATTTACAGTACTGCACTGTATTTATTGAAAAAAATCTGTGTGTAAGTGGACCTGCAAAATTCAAACAAGTATTGTTCAAGGATCACTTATAATTTCAAGTATCTTTTCCAACAAAAATGGAATGAAACTAGAAATTAATAATAGTAAAAACATAGGAAAATTCACTGATACATGGAAACTAAAAACACCTTATTGAATAACAATTTAGTACAAAATTTTGAAATGTTTTCAAACAAAAATGAAAACAAAATACAACAAAACCTATGGGATAAAGAAAATGCAAAGATAAGAGGTAAATTTACAGCACTACATGTGTTTACTGAAAAAGAACAATCTCTAATAAGCAACCTGATATTACAATTCAAGAAAGTAGAATGAAAACAAATTAAGTCCAACTTTAGCAGAAAAAAGGAAATTAAGATTATAGCAGTATAAATCAAATACGGAACCCCAAAAAATGGATAAAAAATCAAAGAGTTGTTTTTTTGAAAAAGTTAATTGATAGCCTCTTAGCTCTATTGACTATGAAAAAGAGAGGACTCAATAAATAAAATCAGAAATGAAAGAGGAGATATTATAATAAACACTTCATAAATAAAAACATAAAAGATATTTATGAGCAATTATATACCAACAAATTGGATAACCAAAAGAAATAAATTTCTAGAATTATTCAATATATAAGAAGTTGCATTTGTAAGAATTAGAAAGCATGAATAGATCCATAAAAATAAGGAGACTGAATTGGTAATAAAAAATCTCCTAAGGAAAAATGCAGAACCCAATGGCTTCAAAGGTGAATTCTAACAAACATTCAAAGAATTAATGCCAATTTTCCCTAAACTTTTCAAAAGAAAACAAAATAGAAAAGGGAATACTTCCAAAATTCTTTTAGGAGAACAGCATCACTCTTGATACTACAAAACCAAGCAAAAATACTATAATAAAAATAATTATAGGATAGCATCTGTGATGAATATAGGTGCAAACATACTTCATAAAGTACTAACAAACTGAATTCAACAACACATTAAAATAATCATACACTATGATCAAGTAGGATTTATCACAGGGATGCAAGGATGGTTCAACATATAAAAAAATCAATGTGATACAACACAGTAACAAAATTATAGGAAAAAATCATATTCTCAATAGATGCAGGAAAAAAAGCACTTGACAAGTGTTAATGATTAAAACTCTCAACCAAATTGCAAAATAAGGACCTTACCTCAACATAATAAAGGCCATATGTGAAAAATTCACAGGTAACATCAGAATCAGTAAGGGAAATTGGAATATTTCCCTGTAAGTGGTACAAGACAAGATGACTATCCTTGTCACATATATTGAACAAGGTACTGGAAACCCTATCCAGTGAAATTAGATAGGAAAATAAGTAAAAGACATCCTCACTGAAAGGGACACATGAAATCATCTCTGTTTGAGATGGTTATGTACACAGAAAACTCAAAACACTCAACAGAATTTAGAATAAACCAGTAAAGTTGCGGGATACAAAAATCAATGTACACAAATTAATTTTGTTTCCATTCACAAACAACCAACCATCCAAAAAGTAATCAGAGGAGTAAAAAAAAAAATTGTACATTAAAAATTCTAAAACACTGATGAGGGAAATTAATGACACAAATAAATGCTAAAACATCAAGGGATGTCTGGGTGGCTCAGCTGGTTGGGCATCCAACTTCAGCTCAGGTCATGTTCTAATGGTTTGTGAGTTTGGGCCCTGCACCACCACTCTGTGCTGACAACTCAGAACCTAGAGCCTGCTTCAAATTCTGTGTCTCCCTCTCTCTTGGCCCCTTCTCCCTGGCTCACAATCAGTCTCTCACTCTCAAAAATAAACACTAAAAATAATTTTTTTAATGTTAAAACATCTTATGATCATGGTTTGGAAGAATCAATATTGTAAAAATGTCCATGCCACCCAAAGTGATGTACTATCAAAATCATAATTTCATTCTTTACAGAATTTTTGAAACGGAGACAATCCTAAAATTCATAGCAAATCACAAAAGAATCCACATAGCCACACCAATCTTAATAAAGAAGAAAAAAGCTGTAGCTATCACACTTCCTGATTTCACAATATATTACAAAACTACAGAAGTCAAACAGTATGGTCTGGCAGAAAAAACAGACTTATAGACCAGCAGAGCGGAATAGAGAACTCAGATATAAATCCATACAACTGATCTTTGAATAGGATGTTGACAACACACAATGTAGAAAAAGTATTCTCCCAAAAGATGATGCTGGGAAAATTGGGTATCCACCTGCACAAGAATGACATTGGACCTTTATCTCATGTGTTACATAAAAAATGACATCAGTGAATGATAGAGATAAACGTAAGGCCAAAATCATTAAAATAATACTAGATTAAAAAAAAACAGACAAAAACTATTGGACATTAGATTAGTCTGGGCAATGATTTTATGGATGTGATACCAAAAGTACAAATAGACTAATGATATTATACCCATCAGAAAAGGCTTCTGCACAGCAAAGAAAGTATCAGCAAAGTAAAAGGATGACCTCTGTGATGGGTGAAATATTTATAAAATATTTATCTGAAAAGGAGTTCATTTAAAAAAAAAATATAGGGAACCCAACCATATGACAAAAGCAAACAATGCAATTTTAATAAAGGGCAAAGGGAAGTTCTGGTTCAAGAGTGTGACATAGGATGCTTCTGAATGTATTTCTTCCCATGGACATACCAAATATACAGCTATACTCAGAAATATCACCTCTCAAACATATCCAGAAACTAGCTTTTCTACTCCTACATATTGGGTGACTTTCCAGAGTAAAGAAAAAACTACATCAAAATAGGTAGCAGAGACTCAGATACACTCTTGCCATAAACTCCATGCTTGGCAGTGACACACAGTTGGGATGGGACTAAAAACTCCTGTCTTCTCACTGAAGAGTGAATGATTTGGAAACCACATCTGGTGTCCCAACTTTTAGACCTTCCCCTCAGAGATACGTCCCCAAAACATGTAGTTTTGAAACCCAACAGGGCTTGCATCCACAAAACCCACAAGAACATGGAGCACTAACAAGTAGTTCTTAAGTGACTCACAGGAACAAAGCAGGGCTATCCCCCCAGGGCCCAGGGCCCAGGTAGCAGACTGAAATGTCCAGTCTTTCTGTAAAACAGGACTATCTACATTATCTTAAAAGTAGTAGCAGGAACACAGGCTTCTAATTTAACACCATCTAGGGGTTGAGACAAGTCCTCTCCAGAGACTGGAGGGGGCCAGTGGGTACTATCTCCAGGCTTTCCCTCTGCACCAATCCAGGTCACTGATGTCTCCATGAAAGGAGCTTGTGCATAAGTTTGTCACTCTAAACTTTGTGGTGGCCATACAGAGAACACATCCCTTAAGAGCCTGGCTCTGCTGACCAGGGGTCCTCAGTTCACAGGTTCAATGGTATGATGGCAAACAAGGAAACAGTTCTTAACTGGCTATCCCCCAAGGGTTCAGGGCAAAGAGGATAGATAGAAATGCCCATCTCCAAACCTTCCCCTCAAAGTGTAAAGGGGACAGATAGACAGAAATGCCCATCTCCAACTCTTCCCCTGAAAGAGGTATACTTGGATACCTTAAAATCTACTGCCAGTGGTCTGGCTTCCAATCAACATGCATCTAGTTGCTAATTAAAATTCTCTCGACTATTGGGAGCTACTAAGAACAAAGAAGCCTGCTTGGACAATGGCAAAAATTGGGGAAACAACTAAGAACTGGGTCAGGGTTAAGTGATAAGTTTCATCTCCTATAGAAGTCCATTCCTTCAAGACTGGGAATGATAGCTATTTAATAAGGACATAGAAACCAGCCTTGAGGCTCAAGAAAATGAAAGAATAGAGGAAGAAGTTCCATATAAAAGACAAAACCTCTGAAAATGACCATAATGAAATAGACAAGAGCGATTCACTCATAAGTTGCTCAGATTAATGGCCATAAAGATGTTTATCAAAATCATAAGAACAATGCATAAACAAAGTGATAATTTCAATAGAAAGAGAAAATAGAAGAAAATACCAAAGCACAGAACTGAAGACTACAGTAACTGAAATGAAAAATTCACAACAGGGGTTCAATAGCAGACTAAATGAAACAAAAGATGATCTTCAAACTTCAAGAAGTGCAGTGAATTTTTTCCTATCAGTGGGGTGGAATGAGGAATGGAGAAGAGTAAACATAGCTAACAGGCCTTTGGGAAAGAGTTAAGTGCGCAAATATTTGCATTACAGGGGTCCCAGAAGGAGAAGAGAGCCAGAAAGGGGTAGAGCTTATTTGAAAAAATAATGGCTGAAAACTTCTCTAACTGGGGAAGAAAACAGACACCCTGATCTAGTAAGATCTCAAAGTTCCAAGAAACAGAAATCCCAAGAGACCCACACTAAGACACTTTATAATTAAATTGGCAAAAGATAAAGACAAGGAGAGACTCTTAAAATAAACAAGAGAAAAATAACTTGCTATATGCAAGGGAACCACTCTTTCAGCAAATTTTGCAGCAGAAATGTTGCAGATAGAAGGGTGTTGCAAGATTTATCCAAAGTGCTGAAAGACAAAAAAAATGTCAACCCAAAATACACTACCTGGTAAAGTTGTCCTACAGAACTGAAGGAGAGATGAAGAGTTTTCCAACAAACAAAAGTGGAAGGATTTCATCATCACTAAACTGGTGAGACCACAAATGTTAGAGGGACTTTCTAAAGCTGAAGCAATAGAGGGCTAATTAGTAACAGGAAAACATATAAAAGTATAAATCTTATTGGTAAAGGTAAATATATAAATTCAGAATTATATAACGTTGTAATGGTGGAGGCTTATCGCTTATAAACCTAGTATAAAGATTGAAGGACAAAAGTAGTAACAATGACCATAACTACAATAATTTGTTAATGGATTCACACCATAAAAGAATATAAATTTTGACACACCAACATAAAATGTAGCAGTAAGAATACAACTTTAGAGCTTTAGAATGAGTTTAAACCTAAGTTGGAGTTAAAAACAACAACAACAACAACAACAACAACATAAATGTAAAGGGCTTTATCTAAGACTTAGGGTAACCACAAAGCACTGATTTACGGTAGATACACAAATGATAAAGAGACAGGAATCTAAGCATACCACTGCACAAAAGCATCAAATCACAGAGAGCAAGAGGAGAAAGTAACAAAGGAATTATAAAAATCCAGAAAAAAACTGACAAAATGAAAAGAAATCTAGACCAGATGAATTGAACAGACATTTACAGAACATTCCATGCAAAAGCAGCAGAATACATCTTCTTTGCAAATATACGTGCAACATTCTTTAAGATAGATCACTGTTAGGCCTCAATATGAGTCTTAAGAAATTCAAGAAGACTGAAATCCTACTGAACATCTTTCTTCTCTGGCCACAATGGTATGAAATTAGAAATCAAGAAAACTGGAAAATTAACACACACAAAAATGGAGATTAAGCAACATGCTCCTGAACAACCAGTGGCTCAAAAAAGAAAAATCTAAAGGAAAATCAAAAATTTTTTCTGAGACAGATGAAAATGGAATGCAGGAAAAGTACTTCTAAGAAAGAAGAGTTCATAGTGAGAAATGCCTATGTAAGAAAAACAAGAAATATTTCAAATAAAAATACTTTTCTATTTTAAGAACTAGCAAAAGAAGAACAAACTAAGTCCAAAATTAGCAGAAGAAAGAAAAAAAAATCACAGCAGAAATAAATAGAAGTTAAAAGAGAACAGAAGAGATCAATGGAACTAAGCAGGTTTTTGTGAAAAGTAAAACGAAATAACAAACCTTTGACGTGAATCACCAAGAGAGAAGACTCAAAATCAGAAATGAAAGACATTACAGCTGATATCACAGATATGCAAAGACTCATAAGAGACTTGTATGAATAACCATGTACCAACTAATTGGGCAACCCAGAAGAAATGGATACATTTCTTCAGTGTACATTTTCTAGAAACACATAATCTTCCACACCTGAATCATCAAGAAATATAAAATAAGGACAATAGTGCAGACATTGAATCAGTAATCAAAAACCTCCCAATAAAGAAAAGTACAGGACAAGATAGCTTTATGGTGAATCTACCGAACATTCAAAGAATAATTAATACCAATTCTTTTCAATTTCTTCCAAATAATAAAAGAGTAGGGAACACTTCAAAACTTATTTTACAAGGCCACCACCACGCTCATACCAAAACCGGACATAGACACTACAAAGAAAGAAAATGACAGAATATTCCTGATTAACATAAATGCAAAATTTAACATCCACTTGTGATAAAAATAAAAAACTCTTTATTTACCATACAGACATTATATAAGACATACATGACAAGCTCACAGCTAATATATTCATAAGTGAAAACCTGAAATCTTTTCCTCCAAGATCATGAACCAGACAAGGATGCCCATTCTCACCACTTTTATTCAACACACGAATGGAAATCCTAGCTAGGGAAATTAGGAAAGGAAAAGAAATAAAAGTCCAAATCAGAGTGAAAAAAGTAAAAATGTCTCTATTTGCAGATGACATGATATTATATATAGAAAAACCTCAGGACGCCTGGGTGGCTCAGTTGGCTAAGTGTCCGACTTCAGCTCAGGTCATGAACTCTCAGTGTGAGTTCTAATCCCACGTCGGGCTGTGTGCTGACAGCTCAGAGCCTGGAGCCTGCTTCAGATTCTGTGTCTCCCTCTCTCTCTACTCCTCCCCTGCTCATGCCCTGTCTCTCTCTCTCAAAAATCAATAAACACTAAAAAATTAAAAAAAAAAAGAAAATCCTCAAGATCCCCCCCCGCAAAAACTGTTAGAATAAACCAATTTAGTAATGTCGCAGTATACAAAATCAGTATGTAAAAATTAGTTGCAATTCCATACATTATTAATGAACTATCACAAAAGGAAATTAATAAAATAATCTTGTATACAATTGCAACAGAAAAATACAAATACCTAGGAATAAATGTAACCAAGGGAATGAAAGACCTGTATCCTGAAAAGTGTAAGAAATTGATGAAAGAAATCAAAGATAATACATCAAAGAAAATACAAATAAATGGAAAGATATGTCATGCTCATGAATGAAGTATTAAAATGTCCATATCACCTAAAGAATTTTACAGATTCAATGCAATCTTTATCAAGATTCCAAAGGCATTTTCCCCAGAAATAGAAGTAACAGCCTTATAATTTATATTGAACACTCAAGACCATGAACAGTTAAAGCAATTTTGAGGAAGAACAAAGCTGGAGGTATCACACTTTCTGATTTCAAACTATACCACAAAGTTATAGCAATCAAAACAGTATCACATAGCAATCAAAGCTATAGCAATCAAAAACAGACACATAGATCATGAAACAGAATAGAGTCCAGAAGTAAACTCACACATATATTATCAATTACTTTACAACAAAAGAGGCAAGAACACGCATTGGGGAAAGGACAGTTTCTTCAAAAATTAGTGCCTGGAAAACCAGATAGCTACAAACCAAAGAATTAAACTGGACCATTATCTTACTACACCTTATACAAATATCAACTCAAAATGAATTAAAGATGTGAATGGAATACCTGAAACAACAAAACTCCTAGATGAAACACAGGGAGTACGTTCCTTGACCTCAGTCTTGGCGATAATTTTTTGGATTTGACACAAAAAGCAAAGGCAACGAAAAAGCAAAAATAAACAAGAGGGAATACATCATACAAAAAGCTTCTGTATAGCAAAAGAAACTATTAAAACAATGAAAATTTATTCTAGGGAATGAGAATATTTTCAAACAATTTATGTGATAAAGGGTTAATATCCAAAATATGTAAAGAACTTCTACAACCCAATAGCCAAAAAAGAAAAAAAAAATCTAAAATAAATGGGCAGAAAAACTGAAATGAAATTTTTCCAAAGAAGACATCTTGTACACCAACAAGTATAAGAAAAGGTGCCCTGTATTACTAATTGTCAGGAAAATGCAAATGAAAACCATAATAAGATGTCCCCTTACTTGTCAAAACAGATTTTCAAAAAGACAAGACATAAAATATGTTGGCAAGGATGTAGAGAAGAGGGACCCCTTTTGTACTGTTGGTGACAATGTAGACTAGTGCAGCCACTTGACAAACAGTACAGAGATTCCTCAAAAAATTAAAAATACAACTCCCACATGAGTCACCAATCCTGCTTCTGGATATTTATCTGAAGGAAACAAAATCACTCTCAAAAAGATAATTGCACCATCATGTTCAATGCATCATTATTTACTATAGTTAAGATATGGAAACAAGTAAGTATCCACGAATGGATGACTGCATAAAGAAAATGTGATACACACACAGTGGCCTGTTATTCAACCATGAAAAAGAAGCAACTCTTGGCACTTGTGAAACATGGATTGACCTTGAGGAAATTGTGCTTAGCAAAATAAGTTAGAGAAAGACAAATACTGTATCATGTCACTTATATGTGAAATCGAAAAACTAAATTTATCGATACAGAGAACAGATTTGTAGTTTCCAGAGGCAGGGGTTTAACAAAATGGGTGAAAGTGGTTCAAAAGTTACAAAACACAGGAAAAAAAAAAGACAATATACAACAGCAATTTGCAATAGCACCTCTCAGAAAACTAGCAATGAGGTGGAAACTTGCACAGTGCAGTAAAGGCCATGTCTGAAAAACCTAAAGCTAATATACTTATTGGTAAAATTCTAAATAATTGCCTTTTAAGATTAGAGCATCATAAGAATATCCTTTCTTACCATTTCATTCAACAATGGGCTGCAGGTTCTAGCCAGTGTGATAAGGCAATTAAAAGTAATAAAGGTGTGTGTGCGTGTGTGTGCGTGTGTGTGTGTGTGTGTATTTGTAAGATGTAAAACTCGTTGAGAAGATTTTTTAAGTATTTTTTCAAAGTTTATTTATTTTGATATAATATATAATATAATATATAATATATATAATATATTTTGATATATATATATATATATATATATATATATATAGAGAGAGAGAGAGAGAGAGAGAGAGAGAGAGAGAGAGAAAGAACAGGGAAAGAGCAGAAAAAGGGAGAAAATACCAACCAGGCTCCACGCTGCCATTTCAGTCTCACAATAGGACTCGATCCCACAAACTGGGAGATCATGACCTGAGCCAAAATCAAGAGTTGGACACTTCACTGACTGAGACACCCAAGTGTGCCCTTTGGTAAGATTTTTAATTTATTTTTATTTAATTAATGTATTTATTTTTAATATTTTTAAATTTATTTTTGAGAGAGAGACTGAGCACAAGTGGAGGAGGAGCAGACAGAGAAGGGGAAAGAGGACCCATAGCCAGCCCTGCATCGACAGCAGTGAGCCTGATACAGGGCTCAAACTCACAAGCTGTGAGATGATGACCAAGCCAAAGTCAGATGCTCAACAGACTGAGCCACCCAGATGTCCTGATAAGATTTTTAAACTGATTTTAACTAAAATATTGGTAGCTGAGTAAAAATGTGTATTTAAGGTGGTAGATAAAATAGACACTCTAGAAATCAAATCATTTCAGTAGACAACAAATCTATGAAATTATTTCAAGCCAGTATTGGAATGAAGTGTAAATAATAAGTGGGTTATACTTATGAAAACAAAAATCTATGTTATGGAGAGATAAAAGGAATCAATGTTTAAAAATTAGTAATTCTTGATAAAATATCAAAATTACAAAAAAGCAATAAAGAATGCACTAATATAAAAACCATATAGTAAGTCTCTATATACCCAACTATTCCTTTCCTTATACTTTTTTCTCATACCATGATAAAATAGTGAATTTAGTAAATACATTTAAAGATTTATAAATCAAGGGGCACCTGGGTGGCTCAGTTGGTTAAGCCTCCAACTTCGGTTCAGGTCATAATCTAGCCATTCAGGATTTTAAGCCCCTCCCCCCACTCCCCCCAGTCGGGCTCTGTACTGACAGCTCAGAGCCTGGACCCTGCTTCAGATTCTATATCTCCCTCTCTCTCTGCCCCTCCCGCTTGTGCTCTTTCTGTATCTCAATCAATCAATAAATATTGAAAAGTTTAAAAATACAAATAAAATATATAAATCAATACAATAAAATATGATTTTTATATTATTCTACAATGTAAATTTTAGAGCAGGATAAAAATTATTTAGAATTGAACAAAAATCAAACTGGAACAGAAGACGGTGATCTACACCACCAGATCACATAATCACTGCAGTTTTAAAGTTAAAATTTATAAAATAAGAATTTCATTTGCAGCCAGAATGATTTTTTTTGTTTGAAAACTACAGTAAGTTTTTCTCAGATATGAAAACAGCTTAGAAAAATTTAACATGCTTTCTCAAAATATATAAACATATCTTTTAAAAAAATTTTTTTTAATGTTTTCTTATTTTTGAGACAGAGAGAGAGCATGAGCAGGGGAGGGGCAAAGAAAGAGGGAGACACAGAATCCGAAGCAGGCTCCAGGCTCTGAGCTGTCAGCACAGAGCCTGATGCGAAACTTGAACCCACGGATGGTGAGATCATGACCTGAGCTGAAGTCGGACACTCAACCGACTGAGCCACCCAGCCATCCCTAGAAACATATATCTAAGAAAAGGAAAAGAAAAAGGACTAACACTTGGATATTGAAACATTTAAACACAGAATCTTCAGAATACTTTTCATAAATATGATGTCAAAGTGGGGGCTAACTATAAAATTTTTTCTAAGAATTTAAGGATATTTAAAAATATAATGCTTAATAAACAGGGTCTACAAATAAGTATATTCAATAGAAGAGAAATCTATGGGGCTCTGTTATTAAGAGTTCATAAAATAAAGCTATTTTATACTATGAAAATCAGAAGATTTGTTATTAATCATCAGAAAATATTAAAAAGAAAATTTTATTAATGCAGGCAGGATATATATATATATATGGCCAACTATTGAATAATCTAACAAAAAAGTAAACCTTATGAAAATGACTCAATCTTTTGTAACCACTGATTTATTATGTTAAGTATTACTGACTATATTTTCTGTACTGTCATTTTCATCTCCATGACTTATTTTATAACTGGAAGTTTGTACTTCTTAATCTTCTTCACCTATTTCACCCATCCCCAAACCCCTTCTGCTCTGGCAATCATTAGTTTACTCATGACTCTTTTCTGTTTCTTAGGCTCCACATAAATGAAATCATAAGGTATTTGTCCTTCATCTGACTTATTTCACTTAACATTATAGCCTCCAGGTCCATCCACGTTTTGCAAATAGTAATATCTCATTCCTTTTTATGGCTGAGTAATATTCCAGTATGTATGCATGCATGCATGTATGTACATATATATAAAATCTCCCTTATTCACGCATCTATTGATGAACACTTGGGATGCATCCATATCTTGGCTATTGTAAGTAATGCTGCAATGGACAGGGGTGCATGTATCTTTTCAAATCAATGTTTTCACTTTCTTTGGGTAAATACCCAGTAGTGGAATTACTAGATTCTATGGTAGTTCTATTTTTAATATATTTAATACTTTTAATTTTTTGAGGAAACTCTATACTGTTTTCCACAGTGCTTATGCCAATTAACCCCATCAACAGTACACGAGGGTTTCTTTGCCAACATCCTCACCAACAATTATCTCTTGTATTTTTGATACTAGCCACTCGGACAGGCATGAGGTTATAGCTCATTGTGGTTTTATTATTTCCCTGATGATTAGTGATATTGAACATCTCCTCATCTGTCTGTTGGCCATCTGTAGGTCTTCTTTGGAAACTTGTCAATTCAGGTCCTCTGCCCATTTTTCAGTCAGATTATTTGTTGCTTTGGGGGTTGGGGTTGTAGAAGTTCTTTACATATTTTAGATATTAATTCCTTATATTAATTCCAAGTATATTCTCCCATTTACTAGGTTTCTGTTTCTTTTTTTTTTTTTTTATGGCTCCTTTTGCCCTGCAAAACTTTTTTTATTTGGTGTAGTCCCAGTAGTTTATTTTTGCTTTTGTTTCCTCTGCCTGAAAAGACATATCTATAAATGTGTTGCTAAGCAGATGTCTAATATATTACTGCCTATGTATTCTTTTACAAATGTCATGGTTTCAGATCTCACATTTAGGTCTTTGATCCATTTTGAGTTTATTTCTGTATATAGACTAAGTAAGTGATCCAGTTTCATTCTTTTGCACGTAACTGTCCTGTTTCCACAATACCATTTACTGAAGAGACAGTCTTTATCCCATTGTATATTCTTGCCTCCTTCTTTGTGGATTAAATGACCATATAAGCATGAGTTTATGTACGGGTACTCCACTCTGTTCCATTGATCTATGTGTGCATTTTTGTGCCAGCACCATACTGTTACCACAAACCTTTCTAAGACGGAAGAAATCTACAAACTTTTTCCAACTCTGTTTATTCTAATATATCAGCATATATAAACTTCAAAAAGTTTACCTAAAATTCATTGTATTTTATTAGAAGTTTATTTCCTTTATGTAATGAAACTTAAAAATTCTATTTCAAAAATTAAACATCTTTCATTAAGAATTTTGCTGCAAAACTTAATGCCATTTCCCTTAAAAATGGAACTAAGTTCAACTTGTGCAAATTCATTTAATTCTGCTTGAAGTAATTTTCAACATAAAGGCTGCTGTTGTGGATATGAATAATAATTTGAATTGGTAAGTGGCCTTTCACATGGTAATACACATGCTATTATTAACAGACAATTAATTTTGACTCTTTTCTATTTAACAGCAGGGTACAAAAACTCCTAATTCATACAAGTAAGCATTAGCAAACAGAAACAAAGTGAATTTTCATAGCCACTTCTCCAGATAAGGGCAGTTTATGTCAAGGAAATTCAGAATTCTCTGAGACGTTTCTTTGAAATCGTGTCAAATCTTTTCTGTTTTCAAGGCTGACATCATCTTTGGCAAGGTATACGTTATTGATGTTGTCTTTGTCAGACAAGAAATAAGAAGTCCACATTCTAATTCTGAGGTTGTCTGAGTAAAAGTCATCTTCAAAAGAAGGCTGCAAGGTTCCCAGGTGTCTTCAGATTCTTCTCTGTAGTGAAGCTGATATATAAACTCTTGACTTCATTCTGCAGAAATATTTCTAGCATTGGAAAAGTTCACATGTTGTCAATTTCTCATCTCCCATCTCTTCCTCTAGAGTGGCAGCTTACATAAATAAACTTCTTAATGTTTCACAAGGCTTCATAATATTGCCTGTAAGGCCAAGGCAAGAATACCCACCAAAAACTTGTGGTGAGTGAACTCTGATGTCTATCTGTCCAGAAAATTGGCTATTTCCATTTTTTGGACAATTAGAGTTCTTTAGAGAAAGAAGAAAACAGGTTTTAAGTAATTTAATGGGGAAGGGTAAAGCACCACCCCATTCTTCTGGAAAGCATACTGCAATAGCCTCTAGAATAGATAGAAGATTAAAAGAAACTGTGATTCAGAGTCTTATTGCATCTAGAAAACCCTGTAAGAAATCACATATCTACATTTACTAGTGTTGGTCTATTTTGACACAGTTTAACTCTTGGTAACTTAGAAAGCATTGCTGTTTAACGCCTGTGATAAAAGACCTTGCTCCCAGATTAAAGCCACAGTCTCAGTTTTTACTCCCCCTACTCAAATGTGAGACAGATCTAATATGCCCACTACCCCTAGGCTGCATTCAGGGAATCCCACTTTATATTGTGCAGAGGGGGTGAGAATGTTACTACCTACTCTGAGGCAAATTGTATACAGGAGTTGATTGAGAGGTACCTGAAGATTCAGGCTATTCCCATTTCTCTTCTTTATTCATCACAAGTAAATTTTATCTCCAATTGTGTGCCTTTGCCCCTGTGAACTTTAACATGTGGCAGAGCATTTGGTGGTTACTGTTTTGAAGGATTCTATTTTGGAATTAGTCAATTGAATATATTTTTTTAATGTTTATTTATTTTGAGAGAGACAGTGTGCATGAGCAGGAGAGGAGCAGAGAGAGGAGAGAGAGAGACTCCCAAGCAGTCTCCGTGCTGTCAACACAGAGCAGAGCCCTAGGTGGGGCTTGATTCCACGAACCATGACATCATAACCTGAGCCAAAATCAAGAGCCACCAGGTGCTCTGGAATTAGTCATTTTAGAACTTGGCTGTGAGATTTTGTTCTTTAAACCAAGTTCCATTTCTGCCTTCATACCAAATGTCTTTGGGGTCTCCTCCTTTTTTAAGAACTTAGTAAACTTACCACAAATTAAACTATTCCACTATTTTCCACAAAATCCCCCAGACCTCTTGCTACAGTAGACTTTGTTCCGGGTTTCAAATTCCAACACAAAACATTTTTGTCAGCTGCTTCAATACAAATAACAAGAATTTGAACTTGCCAGTCTTTGTTGGAGAAATCATCCCAAGCAAGGTGTCATTTGTCTTGCAAAGAAATTAGTTTTTTTTAAATTGACTCTCAAACTTACAAAACATCCGCTTAAATGAAAATCAACAGATTTACTCAAAGAGTTTCATTTTGGGTGAACACAGAGTGGGAGATGGCGGAGGCATAGAGAAGAGGTGAGGATTCAGGTGGTGGGGGAGTGAAATCTAATTGTATCTTTTATTAGCAAAGCTACTTTTGTGGCTTTTTGGTTTTTTGTTTGTTGTTGCTTTTTAGTATGGAGAGCAGAGTAGCCCAAGATTCCTCCCCTGAAACACCTTCCTGTTTTGGGACGGAGAGTGGTTACATGCTATTTGTGTCTTCATAATCATCTGGCAATGGACATCGTTCAAGAGCAGGGAAATCTCACTGCATCTTTGCCCAGGAAATACGGCCCAAGTTTTTCAGGCCATGACTGGTTGCAAATCAAAGTCAAAATTTTAATCTTACTTCCTCTAAATTGTACTATTGAATGTCTTGCCTTCTTTTCTTCCCTTCCTAAAATTTTGTGGGTGGCTGGGTGGCTCAGTCGGTTGAGCATCTGATTATTGATTTCAGCTCAGGTCATGATCTCACTGTTTCATGAGTTCAACCCCCTGTCAGGATCAGTGCAACAACTGAATGGAGCTTGCTTGGGATCCTTTCTCTCTCCTGCTCTCTCTGCCCCTCCCCACCTTGTGCTCTTTCTCTGTCAAAATAAATGAACTTAAAAAAAATAAAATAATACAGATTTTATGTGTAAAGGGGGTCAAAAATAATCTGAGCACTTCACTTGATAGGGACATTTTACTGGGTATGAAACAAACTGCCCTCAAAGAGAGGACTTTAAAACCAAAAAGCACTAAGAAGCTGGTTTCAGGAAGGTTACAATAAGGTTTATGAATCACTTGAGAGGAAGTGTATAGAAGGTAATTCTCATTGGTTAGTTCCATTATTGCTGATTGGCTACAATGTGCTGAGTCATGCTGACAAGAAAATAAGGCTCAAACTTTGAGGAGAGTTGAAGAGGGTATTTTAGTAAATGGGTCTTTATGAGCTTTGCTCAGCTGAGTGTGGGCCATTGGCTCAGAGGCAACAGAAGGTCCCTGTTTCCATTATCATTTTTATTTAATAAGTTATTATTTTCCTTATTTTTTGAAACCTCCAATTAGATTAATAAAGCTTGGGATAGGGGCGCCTGGGTGGCTCAGCCGGTTAAGCTTCGGACTTCAGCTTAGGTCATGATCTCGTGGTTTGTGAGTTCAAGCCCCATATCAGGCTCTGTGCTGACAGCTCAGAGCCTGGAGCCTGCTTCAGATTCTGTGTGTGTGTGTGTGTGTGTGTGTGTGTGTGTGTGTGTGTCTCTCTCTCCCTCCCCTGCTCAAGCTCTCTCTCTCAAAAATAAATAAACATAAAAAAAAATAAATTAGTAAATAAAGCCTGGGATAATTTAACAATTCATTTCAATTATGAAATATTTCTTTGTAGAGATTGGTAAATTCTTGCTGAAAGGAAAAATCCTTGCTCCTGTTCTCCTGAGCTATCTTTAGTCCACAATTCTCTTGATAAGGATAGGATTCCCAAAATGTAATATAGTTTTTAATACTATGCAATAAATTGAGAGCTGGTAGAGAACTACTTGGGTCTAGACAGACATATTCATTGGGATATATTCCTGAAAAATGTGACATGTGCCTGCCTATTTCTACATGTATAAGCACATTGATCCTGAAAGAAATCATGCCCGGCAACTTTTTTTTTGATACGCTGTAGATGGTTTCCTCCAACCACCTCCTCCCTCACCATGGGTCAACCTCATTATTCCAACACTTGACTATCCAAAAACTTCTCCAGGTCCTGGAGGTGAGGGATGTGGCATCAGGCTGGGCTGTCTTGTAAAGTGAGGGCAAGTCTGCCAACGTTTCTAATTTTATCTACTTAAACATTGGTTTTATAGTTTAGTTCGTTGCCTGACAACTCAATCTAGGCTTAATCTGCTAGTTGTCTACCTGTGTACAAAGGCAAGTTGATGGTCTACAAACCATTCACAGGTAGGTTACCAAATTTTAATTTATGCACAGAATTTATTTTTGTTTCCATTAAAGATACATGCTGTTATATTGATGTCTGTCAAATTGACCTTTTTAAACTGGTTGTAAAACATGGTACAGAGCAGACTGTAATTTAAGGGGTAAGGTATATAGTGTCATAGTAAGTCAGAGACAGCCACATGCTGTTTACTTGGGATAGCAAATCATTTTGTATGATGATAGGTAGAATAGAGTAGTTCAATCAGGGGTAACAACAGCTCTCTCAAGCAACCAATTAGTTCTACAGGATGACTAGATAATGCAATAATTGTGGATTGTTTTTTATAACAAATATTCTGTAATTTGCTATTTTTATGTCCATATTTGCCTCTTAACCCTTCCAAGTTGGGGTTGGGGTAGTAGAAAGGAGTATACTCACACAAGTGGGGGTAGTAGGGCAATTGCCCAAACTCATTGTTTTCTTGGTCACTCTTGGCAGATTGCCAATTATGAAACCTTGGTAATGTTAAAAAAATAAAATAAGTCTAGATACTCATTCCCAAAGCTGAAATTTTTAGCCTATCTGAGGCATCTGTATTGGTGGTAACAGTCAAACTTCGCATTGCAAAATTCAAAACCAGAACTTGAGTGGGATATTAAATATGAGGATTCTGTTTTCAAGCACTGTAAAAAGAAAAAGAAAAACTAAAAGCCCTAAGGCAAATGTATTGCATTGACATTTGAAACTCTTAGAATGGATTTATTTATTATGCTTTTTAAAAACAAAGAACTAGAAATACACATTCCATTTTGTAAGGTGAGATATATTCTCTCTCTGACAATAAAAATGTAAAAATAAGGTATTTTATGTATCGAAATCCCAATGAATTTGAAATTTGCAAATGATCTCTTTCAGAGGACCTCAGGACAATAGTTTAAAAACCTCTGGTGACTATGTAATGATTCATATCCAGAAAGTGCTTGAAAATTGTTAAACACTGATGGTTTGTAATACAAGTTGAAATAGTCCATATTGAAATGACCTCTGGTGAATTCGACTGGCCTGAAAAAACTGTTTTGCCAGGGATCATGTTAAGTGAGTGCTAGCAAGCAGGGAGACAGGTGTTTCCTGTCCCAACCACATGGCATAACCATATAGATTAGCTGCAGGGAATGTAGCCAAAAGATTAAAAAAAAAAAAAAAAAACTAATTCAATTTACCCCCACTCATACAGAAATCAGGTTAGGTTTAAATTGTATTCTAAATAGTTTAAAGCTCCTAAAATTTATATTCTTCTTTTTATTCCTAATACAACAATACTACACAATATCCCACAGTCACAACTGCTTATAACAAGATGGGCTCTCGAACTATCTCATTCCAACTTTCTACCAGTATAGGTATTCTTTCTATTACTGCCCTGGGACACGGGCCACCACCCTCTGCTTGAACACTTCCAGTGTTGGGAAGGAGGAGGAGGAATTCAATGATGACTGAGACAGACAAATTCATTTTTAGATACCTGTGAGGCTACGGTTTACTGATGATGATTCAGATATTTAAACTCAAACTATTAACTGCTACAAAATGGGAAAACAGATTTACACATCCTGCCTCTTTAAGTTGATTATATATTCATGTCCATCTGATTAACACAAGATTGCTTTTACATTCCTCAGAATTTTTGTTATGTCCAACAGAATACTAAATCGGAGGGGATGTTTTCTGGGGCTAACACTGATTATGACACAGAGTGATTAACCAGCATCTGTAGCTCTCAGAACCCTGGAACATGGCCATCCAATACACTACAGACAGTAGAGTGCTGCAGGGCCCCTAAGAAAGACAATCACCAGTTTCTAGATCACTGTCCTGCCACACACTATAGTAAATTATCTGGTTAGATGCAAGAGAGTGACAGAATGGTGATATGACGCCCTACTGGGTGACGGAAGGGGTTGTCCTGGGGTGTTGCAAAGCTGAGAGTCACATAGGGAATTCCTAAAACAGCATCTGCTTACAGGCCAAAGGCTGTGTGCAAGTGAGGAGCCCTCAAAACAGATTTTTCGGGGCACCTGGGTGGCTCAGTTGGTTGGGCATCTGACTTCGGCTCAGGCCACCATCTCATGGCTCATGAATTTGAACCCCACATCAGGCTCACTGCTGTTAGTGCAGAGCCCACTTCAGATGGTCTGTCCCTCTCTCTCTCTCTGCACCTCCCCCCCTCAAAATAAACAGACGCTTAAAAAAAGATTTTTCCACACTTGTTTCATATTAAGATTTACAAAATAATTATAACACACTATTTTCTGTGGTGCTATAAAGGCTCTAAGAAAGATGCATAGGTTCTGCATAAATCCATTCTAGCAATTGGACAGCACAATCCAGGGGCTACATTTGTATATCAGGGGCCCGGGAGGTAAATGCTTAACTGCTTAAGCCCAATCACTGCTTAAGCCCAATCATAACTTTGGACGGTTCATTAAATACCTCTTGGCCTCAGTTTCTTCACCTATAATGTGGAAGTAATAATGTATAGTAAATAGAGTTAAGGTTATGAGTAAACAAAATCTGGCACAGAGTTTTCAATTGGTAAATATATTATTTTTGTTGTAAACGTATTCCTAAATATTGTTAAGGGTATTCTAGTATTTTGCTTTGTTTCCATTTGTAAGGGAACACACATTCCCAACTCTCTGCTTTGTAACTCTCGCTATGAAATTCAAAATGATGATGAGTATTTTGGTGGAATAGGCAGAGGTTTCTTTCTTTCTTTCCCTCTCCCCACTCCCTTTTCTCTCCCATTCCCTCTCTTTTGTGGAGTCCTTCATTTGGTGGTACGTAAGGGTTATGCCTTAAGGATCTGACCCCACAGGTAGTAATTTCGCAGGCTGCAGGCTGAAAGCACAGAGACTGCACGTGGTTGCTGGAACTTCCTCAGCTCTGGGCAGATGTGAGCATAATTCTGGCCAAAAGGCGGGGTGGGGGGTGGGAAAGAGAGGTTTCTCAGAGCAGTGCCTTGCTGCTGTCTTTCCAAAGAGAAGAAGATTATACCTCTAGGTTAAAAAGCAAGACTAAACCACAGTTATGTAATTTCGAAAGATCCCTCAGTCTGTATTGGCATTATTTTTAAAACATTAAACTTCAAAGAAGTAACTGAAGAATTTCTCCTGACCTCATACTACATATATTCCATTAAAAATTCAATTTGTAAAACATATTTCAAATGGCTATTCTCAGGAGACTATGCCTCAGTAAAGACAAGACACATGGAATATTTCAGCTGTGTGTGGCTCTTCATTTTTTTTTTTCTTTTTCTTCATATACAGGATAAGACGTCTAGATGAATACAGATATTGTGTGTGTATTTTCCAGGACCAAATTATCTTTGGGCTGTGATCAAGCATGAGAAATTTCCACCCTGAGGAAAAATGTTTGAAGGGATGCAGAATGAATGTGAGTTCATAGGTGACACTACTTTTAATACTGTAAACATACTGAATTCAAATATTTATTTTGTAATGGAGAATACCTAGGAATCCCTAAATTATGTATTTCCTGGGAATATATAGATTGCCACACGACAATTTTTTTAAGCTCACCAAAGGATGTAGAGACTTTCCTAGTCCAATTCTCCCATTCTGCAGATATGTAAACAAAGAGCTAAATTTCAGAGAGAGAGAGAGAGAGAGCACAAACACTCTAACTTTGTGATAGAAAACAGCTTTCTATTTGCCTGCCAACTTTTGCCAATTGTTAGTGCTGGTGTGCGCATTTCTTTTGAGAAAGACTATGGTACAGTTAAGTTCAGATTCAGCTGGCAAGGGTAATATGATCAACTGGCATCTGCCCCAGATTTGGTATCAGGTATAAGAAAGCAATAATGTCATCTGGTTGCTGATGGTAGTTGCTGACTGAGCAGAGATGAGCATTTAAAGACAGGAAGATCTGGCAATGCATCAGAGTGCTACTCTTGCTTTTTGAGTACATGTAGATGCAATTCTTAACATTCCTGTACCTCAATTTTCTCCCCAAATGGGAATAAATTATTTATTGAAAAAAATATTTATTGATTCAAACAGAGCTTTGTCTACAGTCCTAGATTTACTTTTCAGAAGCAATGATGCTTTGTTGCATATTGGCTGACCTCTTCTTCAGGCTGGCATTTATAGCCCAGGACTATGGTAGTGAAAAAGACACAAAGAAGAAACTGAAAAATTTGCTCTGACCAAGTATACCAATAAATATTGAACCAAGGGCATATGGAAGAAAAACCTGAGGACCATCACTATACGTGAATGCCAACAGTGTATATGAGGAATTTAAAGTGAGTTATCATAAAAGCCAACTCTGTGGAGATTATCCTAAGAACAGGCTGGAGAAAGCATAGCCATATCAACTCTGTCAGAGACCAGGGTGACCAGGTATTTTGTCCTGGAAAAAACAGTATTTCCCTAAGACCAGCAAAGTGGAGTCTAAGTGAGCAAAACTTGGAAGACTGTAGATAAGCCAGAGGACTGGGTTAACACCTATCAACAGCTTTGACCATGTGAAACAGAATGGTGGTATAAAAATAGAAACTTCTCTCCCTATAGAACTATAGATATGTACTTCCAAATTGGTTCAAATCCATAGGTTTATAGATTTGTAGCTTCAAATTTTACCTATAAGGTTATAGTTAAAGTATGGAGTTCTCTGCTTCCATGGTGACATACAGGAGAAAAATCTGCAAAACTGAGATCTTTTACAATGCTGTGGCTAGTATGAGTATCATCTTTGTGACTATCTTCGGTAACTTTGATGACTTCCAATAAATCTTGGGTGTTCAATCATGAAAGTTGTTGTTATGGTCAATTTGTACTTGATCATATTTTCCTGTTTCTAACCTGTGATACAAGGACTAGTCAAAAACAGCTGTTGTGAGAGTTGGGAGGATGGAGGATTCATAAAACGACCCAAGCAAGAGAAATACCTGTGGTTGAAGGAGAGGAGTGATCATTCCCTGTACACCTGGGGAGAAAGTACATAAGGACAGGCCATGATAATGTTCCTACAACTGTTCAAGGCCAAGAAATGCTACAAAAAAAGACAGTTTTTAGAGCTGGAGAGAACATTTAAGATGTAACTGTCTAGTGTAAACACACTTGTTTAAAACACATTTGCTCATGTTTGACTTGGCAGGTGAAATTGGTATCATTATGCGTCACATGAGTCTTTCTCTTCTAACCTACATAAATATTTAAAAGTAATAAAAATAATAAATACTTATTAAGTACCTAGTATATGCCAGGCACTGATAATTTCTTTCAACTGTTTTTGATGATTAGGAAAATCACATTATGGCATCTGTGAAGGTACCTCTATAGCAGGATTCATGCACAGAGAAACAGGACAGCAGGAAGCAACTTTATTCCTGCCAACACAGGCTCAGTAGGCTCGTACCTGAAAAAAACTGAGCCCTGAGTACAGCAAGGTGTAGCCTTTTATACAACTTCTGCTTCTTTGTCTCCCATACATGACGACACATATAGTCTGATTGGACACAGTCCAAGTTACAGAGTCATGTCAGAGCTATGCATACATGCATAGGAGTTGATTGGGCCACGTCGCCTTTTTTTGCTCTGAGGAGGCCTCCACCACATTCCTTGGGGAGGACTCTACCTATACCACACCTCCTCACTAAAAAGTGGCTCTTAGTTTTCCCACAGTCACACTTTTAGGCAGGGATAGCTTATCAACTGGAACCAAGGTTGTGCCTTTGCTTCTACGCCGTTTGTGTTTCTGAAAGTCAGTTGTATTATCTTTATACTCTGATGAATCAATCACTTTGATTTTTCTTTCATTGTATTACTATCCCTGATCCTAATTATCTTCACTTTTCTAGAGGATTATAGCCCCTCAAATAAGCCATTCTTTATTTTCATAATAAAACCCTCATTTAGAGGGGTTATTGTCTTCATTGGCTCATAGAATATTAAGTGACATTAGATACTAATGTCAGAAACTCATACACTTATTTTGGGAGTAGAAACCATACATAAAGACATGCACCCGGAGATAACCTGTTGTCTTATTTTTAACGTAGGCCATTAACTGCTACAACTTTTATCACTTATCATTTCTGTTGTATCAGGTTATAGACTGTACTCAACTATTGAAGATGACATTAGTTTTGAGGTTCCCTTACATACGGTTTAAATATACTATTAGTACAATGTGTTTGTAAATGAATACGTAGGAATCAGTCATCAAATTGTGAATGGAAGATCTGGTTAGTGTGAATACATTTGGACAAAATGGAGTTTCTGAGCAAGGGAAGATATTTTAAACAGAAGATATTTTAAATTTTGGACCATGTTCTCATGGTTTTATGGTGTTGACTGTTACACTAACTTGCTTCAATCTAGAACACCAAACATCATTTTAGCCAGGATGGCAACAACTGGATGTTCTGGAGGAAGATGGCATTCCAATTCCTCTGTGTTGTTTCCATTAAAAGGAATATTGTCCTGCTGAGGTTCTGATAGGTGTTTTAAAGGTTTTTGAAAACTGTCCCATATACACTACCATGAACATGTAGGGTATCAAACTCTGTTTTCAGGGAAAAAAAAATGGGAGAAAAAAATGTGATGT
This sequence comes from Panthera onca, assembly GCF_046562875.1. Taxonomy (NCBI): domain Eukaryota; kingdom Metazoa; phylum Chordata; class Mammalia; order Carnivora; family Felidae; genus Panthera; species Panthera onca. Next base: position 86,109,795 of record NC_138340.1, on the reverse strand, counting down.
ATGTTCCACATCCCTTAATGAAATCTGTCATGGCTAAATACAACTAATCTGATTAGTATTGTTCACTTAACGAACATTTACAGAAAGTTCTCAGTTGTTTTTCTATTAGTTTTCCTATGAAAACTCTGATAGATTAAAAAAGATAACATGAACTGAACAACTATGTAAAGTGTCTTCCTCACATAGAGGGAAACTAGAGAAAGTCCCATTTATATATATGCCACATTTCTAGTTTGATGTTTATTTTGACTTAAACATGAAATTAATGTGACCTTTTAAAAATTCAAAATAAAGAATGTACCAAAGAGAGGTGCCTGGGTGGCTCAGTTATGTAAGCATCCAACTCTTGGTTTTTGGCTCAGGTCATCATCTCATGGTTCATGGGTTCAAGCCCCGTGTAGGACTCTGCACTGATAGCTGGGGAGCCAGCTTCCGATTCTCTCTCTCTCTCTCTCTCTCAAAGAGACTAATCATCCTAATTCTGCCACTCCAGAATCATCATTAACATTTTATTTATTTAAAGTTCTTTAAAAATGTATTATCCTTTTTAGGTCTATAACAAATCAGGTCATTCTGTTGTTAGACATGGAATTGAGTTTTAGGTTTTGTTTTTTTAATTTTAATATTTTGCTAATAACAGTCTATTTGCAGTAAACTTTTCTGTACATAAGTGCATATACATATATTATTGATAACTCACAATTCCTAGAAGCAAAATTGCAGGATCCAAAGTTATTTCTGAGGCTTTTGATACATACAGTTTTCACGTGGTCAACTTCTATGATGTTGTGTTGTTTTAATTGTATTTCCTTCTAGCTTATTTTCATAATTTCTTTTATATTTAAATCTTCAACAAATTTAGATTTTGTTACTGTTTTGTTATTGTTACTGTTATTTTTTTAGGAGAGGAGACGCAACCTTGTATTTTCCTAAAATACCACGTAGTACAATTCATTTAAAATATGCCCCACAATTAAAATATTGTATCATAGTAATAAAATATTGGGATTCTGAATAGCGATTAGTCTCAATTTTTTTTCTGTTATCTTGTAGCTAAAAAAACCTCTTGTACAAATAGTTCTCTCAGTTTGTTAGGGGAAGCAAAAGGCCAAGTTTATTTCTGGAAAATCTGTTCAGGGATGCCAAGGCCTAGTACAGAATGGAGAAATATTTGCTGAAGTTTGTAAATAAAAATTTGTTGAACTATCGAATGCTATTTAAATCTTATGAATCCTAAGCTCTTCAGATGTTTTATGGATCGTATTAATTTTCTTAATAAGACATAAAAAATAGTGGACAACTTTTACTGAAATATTGGAGTGTAAAGGATCAGGAGTTGAGTGTGGTCTTAATCTAATACAGCTTTCTAATACAGAAAGCTCTATTTGCCCCCTGTTATTTTCCCATTATTGGCCTGTCATCTGTTCTGTTATCCTCTAGTATCAACTGTCACTCATGAAACTGACACTATACCCTCATCTGGACTTACAAGGAAATCCTACTTGGTAGCCTTGTTGTTCATGCAAATACAGAAGTTGTTGAAAAATCCTATAACCCAAGTAATTAGGATTACATTATAGCCAACACCTGAGAGAGATCTGGGTTACAATTTCCTGATTCTCCCCGAATCAGTATTTTATTGTACTGCTGTTTAATCAATTAAGTCACCTCATTCTTAAAAGCTTTATTCTCCAAAGACCACTGAAGGCATGTAAATTCTTAAAGGTTAATTATAGCTATTGAGGAAAGTATGCATTAGTATCAACTTTCAGTAAATTCTTACAGGCAAAATTTGGGCAGTTGATTTCAGATCCATTCCGGAAAGCATGATCACTTTTAGATGTACAATTCTAGATAATTCTTCCACAGACCTGATCTCTCAGAGTTTAGTATTTACGCTCATTTTTACTGTAGTCATAATGATTTTATCATATTTCTACTAGATTTGGCAGAGCGCTTTAATAGTGTAAGCAAACTATATTCTTAAAATAACAACAGAGATACATGGGTATGTTTGGTGAACGTTACCTTTCCATAGAAAAATATTAAGAGATTCTGTTACTGTTTATTAAGAGGCTTTTATTCAATGCTCTTTCAGTGTGACTGAACTGGATATTGAATAATGTTAACAATGGCTGTGATTACAGCCTTAATGGCTGCCTTAATGGCTGTAATTAAGGTACTACTATGTGACAAATGCTTACACCATTTTTGTTAACTGTATATTTCATATTAGCAACCTATTTCTCATATTAGGGAAACATGCATAAAACAATCATTTTCCCTAAATCCCAAAGCTTGGTAGTAAAATCGGATTTCAAACCCAGATTGGGTTTAAAGATCCTGCTCTTTTCCACTGTGAATTATGATCGTTACCTAATGAAAAGATCTGGGCATTGTGGAATCAGAAGTTGGTTCAAGTAATACATATGTGGCATCGGTGTTTGATATGGTAAGTGACAAATATCATTTTTTATTGGAAGGTAATTCATTGCAACAGCTGGGAAGTCACATCACCTTTCTGTGAGACTGTAGACCCAAAGTGCCAACCATTACTCGATTGTGTGTCAGTTGTTGTGAAACCACAGAGCAGGTGAGCCCCAGGGCTAATAGCCTCACTCACTGCCTTACAATACAGTTTAAAGCATATGGATCCAAAATTTGTCTCTACACACAATCTGTGTGTAACTCTAGCTCTGGGCTTCCTTGCTCAATTGTTGACACGAAGAAATCTTTTTTCTTTTAGTTATATAGATCTCTTGTTTCACACTGTTAAATTCCTGCAGCATAGTAATCTATTAAACAACTTCAGTAAAGATTCTGACTCCATCTCATAGACCTTACGTCTTTGGAGTTGCCTTTCTATGGGGAGAGGTTTGGAGCAATTGAAAAATGGTCAAAATGAAATTGTCATTTTACTGTTCAATGACAAAATTTTAGCTAACAAATATACATATGTGGTTTACTAGTGTAGACACAGCTTTAGTATTCTCCATCTAGTCTAAATTCCCTTAAATTAGTAAACATTCTTCATCATCTACTTTTTTAAATAGTTCAACATTTTTTAAATGAAAATATAAATATCTATTGTAAACAGATTATGTGATGTCCTCTTTCCCTCAAATACTCACAGCCCTTAGTCCAAATGGTATCTCATGATATATGTGATTTTTTATTTGTGAAGATAGTGTCCTGAGGCCAATTCCAAGTACTAATTTATCTCCCTGTTCTTTAACAGCATCAAATTTCATGGAGTTCTTGTATATGTTTCTTTTTTAAATCTTCTGTTATGAATAATCTTTATGTTAACCAGAAGTCTTAGTTACAGAGACAGAAATCAATTTGTACTAGCTTAATCAATAACAAGCAATGCATTGTTTTTGTGGTAGCACCAAGTGTCGCAGACTGTGAGCCTGGAGTTCTCTCTTCTCCGGCAAGAGAGCTGACACAGAATTAAATATGAGAGAGGCTAATGTCTTGGAGGAGACTAGAGCCCTGAACAGGGGTTTCATCTCCGTATTTATTGAGCTCACAAGGTATTACCCATGTGAAGAAAACAAGTTCTTATACAAGTGAATGTGGAGAAAACAATGAGACAGTAATCATTGACTTGTGTAACAAGCAAAGGGTCTGGGGGGCAAATGGAGTTTGTGATCAAGGTACACTGGTGCCAGATGGAACATTATTTTCTGCAGGTGATATAACAAGTTACTTGTGATCCCATTACAGTATTTAGCTAGCTAACCTCAGGCGTTTTTGCCCCGTGGTGGCGGCTTTCTGCCGGAAGCTTTTTTCTAACCCATTTATGTAAGTAGAATCTATTTCCCCACAACAGAGAAATGAAGCCAAGCTCAACACCTAAGTATCAGAAGGCACCTGTAAAGTCAGAGCAGCTCAAACCACACCACAAATGCCTGTAAGATTTTGTGTATCACTGGTTTCTATTTCTGTGAGTGGTCTTTACAGAACTATAGATGGGCTTCTCTTCCAAGCAGGAAAAATAGCCACCTGCAGCTCCGTACTCAAAAACTTACTTCTGAAGCTGAAAGGAAAAGAGATAACTTCTACTGCTTAATAAATCCTTTCAAATGATTTTGCTTTTCAGAAGGACCAGGTTGGTTCCCTTGCCGTCACTAGAACCACTGTAAATAAAATTATAGCCGAATAAAATATCGTTATTGACCCAGCCAGAATCCCTGCTATGTCCCATAGTGTTTGCAATGGTCCATCCTCAAATATTTATGGAATTAATACCATGGTGACAATTCTGTGAAAATATAAACATTGAAGAAAAAAGTCCAAAACTTAGTAAACATTCTGTGTCTATAATCTACTTCTTGAAGTTTTATAATCTATAGGTCTTCACCGTATTCACAATATATTATAATGTAATTCTGAAAGGATTATTCGTACACAATCACCCAATCTACCATTTAATCCATCTGTTATTTGAAATTAAAAGACCAAGGACTAAACACCCAATGTATTGAGTGTATGACAAAGTCAGCAATTCAGGTGGGTTTAAAGCATTAAATAAACTGCTTAAAAAAAAGTAACAGTTAAAAAATTGTAACCCATCCTTCCTTCTAGAAATACTCACTGAACATACTGGAAATATACCTGTTTATAAAACAAAGCCCTGTTATCACTGAGTTTATATTCTAATTAGGGGAGTCAAGAAATGTGTAAACACACAAATCTATCAGGTGTTGAAAAGAGCTACTTAGGGAACAGAGAAACTAGAGTGGGGCAAGATAGCAGTGGCATCCAAGGAAAGGATATTTTAGACAAGGTACCTTGGGCAGCTATTCCTTTGGTTGTTGTTTAAGATTTAAATCCAGAAAGGAGTCATACAAGTAACTCAGGGCAGAGACAATTACATATATAAGGAGCCTGAAGAAAGGATCTAGCATGCAGGGAAAACTGCAAGATATCCACAGAGACTTGAGGAAGCCTGAGAGTAGTAGGAGATGGGGTTGGATCATGTAAGGCTTTATGGACTGTCCAAAATGAAACAATTTGATTTTTTTTTTCACATCCTCTCTATGGCCACTAGGTGTCTACTGTGTTGGGAGAGCAGGTCTGTAGAGTGAAGACAAGGGATTCCAACAATTGTGATGGTTAATACGTTAATTTTTGCCTATTCTGCACTGTTTTAACTTTCATTCGGTGGTTTAAAAAAAAATAAGTGCTCTGCAAGAAATTTCAATGTAATTGCATCAAATCAATTTTATTTTTTAGATGGGAAAACCTCTGTGTTGGGAATAAAATCATAAAACACTTAAGAAACTTTCAATTAGATGAGGAGATCCAGAGTGATTAATACACTGGGATGATACAGTAGGACAGAAGGAACACCTAAGCCAGTCTTTAAAAAGACAAAGCTTATAGAAAGATGGAACTTTTAAGCTAACTGGTGAAGGGAAGAGCACGTGCAAAGACTGGAAGGAAGGGAGCGTGTGGAAAATTCAGGAAATGTTCAAGCAAGTCAGCACAGCTGAGGCAAAGGACAGAGATATGCAGAGTTTGGGAAGCTGGAGAAGATGAGAAGGTAAGGTATGTGTAGGTCAGTGGGAGAGACTTAAGTAACAATTACAGCTGAAGCTAGATCAACTTTGACATTTGGGCAATGCCGTCAAAGAGATTACTATGGAAAGAACGATCAACAGCGCAAGATAGAAAAGGTACCGAGTCCTCAAAAACCCACCATTACTCTCAGCTCCTACCAGGAAATAATGCATTCAGTCCATCCTTGGGGGAGTGTGAACTCATAAGACAAATGGTGTGGTATATCAATGGTATCTGGGCTAAAGGCAACTTCTGATACCACCAGGAACAGATTTACAACCAAAGGCTTAAACTCCTTTTGGAATACCAACAGGTAGCATTGTCTCATTATCTAACTTATCAAGAAGGATTTTGAATGAACTTTAGCATGGTCTCTCTTTTTTTTTTTTTACTTTACTTGTTTTATAATTACTGGAAAATGTTTGTGGTTTTTTTTTTTTTTTTTTTTTTTTTGGAAAGTATCATAAAGGCTTATCTAAGGCTTTTATTTGGGGCATGATGACTGGAACAATGGAAAGCCCCAAGGGGCTTTAAACACATGAGTTGATCAGATTTGTATTACAAAGAGCTATCTTTGCTATCTTTGTCATTGCAGTATTGACAATCAGAGCAATTTGAGATTGGATGTAAAAAGACTGGGGTGAAGGCTAGAGGTCAGCTTCTTAGAGAGTCTCATATATGTTATAACACCAATGATGATAAAGATGGAAAGAAATGTATACACTGAAGAGATATTTAAATGCTATTATTGAATGGGACTGGATGGTTAGGAATGTAGAGGAATTTGTAAGGACAAAACTCTTGTTTCGGGCAATTAGATTCCAACAATTTAGACACTGAAAATTTGTTCAGTAGTCTGACTTAAATTGACATTTGGTGGGCTCTTAAGAATATTTTTCAATACAAATTAATAGTATTAACAAAACGGGGCAGAGAAGTTTAAAAAACAGAATTGCTACCTTTATGCCAAACTATACTAAGTACATATTTTAATAAACCTAATCACCTCCTTAATGTTCTTTTCAAATGCTGATCAAAATTAATACCATTACCTCAAAATGGTAATTTAAATTGTTTATGCTTTCACATCTGCCTTCTATATTTTTGTGGGTTAGCAAGATCTCATTACTTGTTTTAATCTATTATCATTCATGAGAGTGTATATGCTGATACTACTTAAGTATTGGGACTGCATGTTGGATAGATATAACATTTCATTTTTAAGTAAGTATTGGTTAATGACTACCAGACAATGTCATTAGATGTTCAGTTCAGGTGAGATAAACTTGTTTAGGAGATCCATCCACAACTGGTCTATTATTTGGCTTTCCACCTAGAGAGGCATGAATGAATAGTATAAGGACTGATAATTTTAATGGATACATTTTAATAATCTGAATCACGGTATACCATATATACAAATTAACTAGATGGACCTTCATGGGGTCATTTAAGAATTATTTAATACATTTTCAATGAAATGTCATTGAAATTCTCAAGGCCCAGTAAATATTACATTATTGTGATTTGTGAAATGACAAATTTTATTCTTATTATTATCATCTCTGACACTCAGATATGATAGTTTCTTCCTATGTCCTTTGCCCTTGTCAGGCTTATGTTTGAAATTATAAAGATTTCTGAGATGAAGTTAGTCTTTCAGTTGGCTATCATTACATAGTTTCCTGAAGGATTAAGATCCAGAAGAAAATGGATGCAAAAAAAGCCTGCATTAAAAGGAATTCAAGGCAACATTTTCTTACTTCATGATTTTGCCTTGATGAACCCATGTGTAGACAGTAAGTGTTTAATTACACTTCATTTAAATTATGTCTGAATATTTAAGAAAGTTCTCTTTTAAAGTTTCAATAAACTTTTTAAAAGAAAATATAGAGCCTTAAACAATGTCTTAACAATTCATCAATATAGCTCATTTTTATCTTATGTCAGTTGTAGGACCATTTACAGCAACAACTTCAGATTCCTTTAAACAGACATCAGATTCTAATTATTGTAAACTGAAACACTTCTAAGAAAACAGCGTGTTTAATTTATGAAATTTTTGAAAATCTACATCTGTTCTTGAGAGACATCATTGCTTTGACGTCAGTGACCTAACCACATGTAGTAAATTCTTCTTGAATTTTTTTTCAAAAAGTACCTTGACGCTATGTTTTATGATCCTCAGAATCCCAGCCTATTTTCTTTAGTAATACAGTGTATTATTTATATGGAAAAAAAATGAATGATTCTAAAGACAGAGGAGTCATTATCAAACAATTCTTTGGTTTATGCAGTCCCATACACTGTTATGAAAATTACATATAAAAACCCCATATTCTTTTAAAATGAGTAAATTAAGTTGTGAAAATTTCAACTGGTTATTTAGAACAACTTCATAAAACCACATAACAATATAACAATGGGTGACATATTCTTGTAACTTGTGACATATAGTATTTAGACAATGCTATCATAAGAACTATTGATAAACAAAGAGTATTCGGTTTTCTTTTGAAACCATTAAAAGGTCATCTCAATTCGTGGTGAATCTAGTCTTTCCACTGCTCTAGTCAAAACAGTTGTAGTCACTCTTGTATCTTACTTCTTTCACACTCTTATCCAACCAAAAAATATTGTTGGTTTTACTTTCAAACTGTATTGAGACTGTGACTATTTGTCATCACCTCCACAGCTATCACTTTGATCCAAGCCACCAGGGTCTCCAGCCTGAATTACTGCAAGATCATTTCCAAGTATCTCTGCCAAGCTTGCCCCTATATTCTATTGACAGCACAGCAGCCAGAGTGATTCTGTTGAACAACTTAACTTTTCCATTTAAACTTCCCAGTGGGTTTCCTATTTTACAGCATAAAACTTAAAGTCTCCACAACAACCTTGCCATTCCTACTTGATCTCATAGTCTTTCTAACATCTACTTTTTCCAACCTCATTGTGTACAATTTTTGCCCTTGCTTTTTCCACTTCAATAAAATTTCTCTTTGCTGCTTCTTAAGCAAGGTAGTTGGTTATACTCTTGCCTCAAGGCCTTAGCATTTGCTCCTTTGTCAGAATAGAGCAAGCTTTCCCCGTACGTCCATATCTTTTGCTCTTTCATAAAATATTTTTGCAAATCTTACCTTCTCACATCTCAGTCAGAGCTTCCACGTCCACCGAGGTTCTGGGAGAAGAGTTGGAAGCTCAAACGTGTAACGTAAAGGATAATTAGGGACTATTTATAAAGGCTGGAAAGGCATGGTAAAGCACCCAAGGATTAGCAACAGCTGGAAGCCATTACCATCCCTAGAGTGAAATCACTGTTACCTGAGTGCAATGGGAGCCGTGATATTGAGAGGAAAGTTACCTGTTTACAGAAGCTTATGGCTTAGGTAGGGAAATAAATACCAATAAACTATTGTTCATCAGGGAATAAATACTCTGATATTTCTCTCTCTTTCCATCTTGTGATTGACTGCTGAGGTCTTCAGCTGACTAGAGGCCAAAGAATCAAGGAGTCTGGGAGATGCACACTGGGGAGAAAAGCCTCTGAGAGCGTAGCATGGTAGCAGAGAAAGTCAGACCAGATTCGGTAGGAAAAAAAAAATCACAATTGCCCATCCCTTCCACCCTCCCAGAATCTACTTTTTTTTTTTAATATCAGCTCTACCAAGATAATATTTTACATGCTACAAAATTGACCATTTTAAAGGTCTATTCTCCTTGACAAAGATAAGTAGAGGTAATTGAATTGCACCAGGAAAAGTCAACAGTATATGTTCACTACCTTATCTCATGACTGTGTCAAATCTTCCCTCTGTTATAGTCCAGAGGAACTATGATATCTTGCTGGTCCATTACAAGAACATTACACTAGACTATTACAATGTACATAATGTGTTTGCTTGTTTCTCTATGCCAATCCGGGGAACAAAATTCTTCTACCCTTCTAGGAGCCATTCAATTACTTCTATTTATATTTGTTGATGGGAACTGAACAGAGAGTGATTTCTTATTCAATAGCTGTATATCAAATACCAAGGACTTGTGACAAATGTACCGAGAGCATCTGGGACTAGCTCTAGCTACCGATCATCCTTAAGAAAATTCACTCATTATTCAAGACTCATTTGGTTTGGTAATGGCTAAAGAGACAAGTTAAACAGGGATGTAAGAATTGCAAACCCTGCATTTGTCAGGATGTTAATGACAGTGGTAATCTCTGTAATTCTCCTATAGGTGCAGTTTTGCCTCGAATTTTCTATTTTGGATGGAGCATAGCATTTATAGGGGCTTCCACTACAGATGAAATTTTTCTATCATAATAGCCTCTAGTCCACAATCAGTAATTAATAAGGGTAGTTTTGCCAGTTACTAATTATATACATTCTTACTGTGCATTCTTGGGGTGAGTAAATAATCACAGGATGGGTTACTGGTTCCACCACCAGACAGACTCAAATCAAGACTGCATGTATCATTGTACTTCAGTAAATCTCCACTTTAATCTCTAGATATTAGTGGTGGTATGATTTGTAAGGATTAACCTCATTGAAGAACCTCTGTGGAGGTCTAATGACTTTCCAGTAAGTCTGTGTATTTTCATCTCTGGTGTAGAATTCTACTACCACCTTCTTCCATTTGGGGAAGATGTAGAGAAAGATCAATGGTATAACCTGTGGCCATGTTACATCTTATAGCTTAGGCCTGCTTCTGGCACATAGGACCAGGAGTTCATTATTAAATTTAAATTCAAAGATCCCTTGTCCAATCCATCGTCCCCCATCATTATCTCTGGCCAACAGACGGGAATCATCCCAGAGCTTTCACTGAATCTTTGGAGAAGACAGTGTCTTTTGGCCTTTCCAGGAAAGGAGTAGGAGATGGATGAGCAACTTACACAAAGTAGATCCAGACCAGGGGCGCCTGGGTGGCTCGGTCAGTTAAGTGTTCAACTCTTAGTTTCAGTTCAGGTCATGATCTCACAGTTCATGAGTTCGAGCCCTGCATGGGGCTCTGTGCTGACCATGCAGAGCCTGCTTGCGATTCTCTATCTCTCCCTCTCTCTCTGCCCCTCTACTGCCTGCATGCTTTCTCACTCTCAAAATAAATACATAAACTTAAAAAAATAGTAGATCCACTCCAATATCGCCTACGTGTTCCTTCACACTCCTTCCTTCAGCATGTCAGGAAGTGTCATTTCAACTTCATTGACAGTATTTCACCACTGAGTTCAGTTTTCATTTGGTTAATGAACCATGCTACTGCTAACTGTACTCCCAAGTCCTTGAGCTGACATTAACTCCATCCCGGGTGGGTTTCCCTAAATTCAGTTAAAATCAATCTTGTATTTTGTCTTCTATGGCCTTATACTTGTGTAAATAATTTCCATTTATGTTGCCTAAACTCCTGGCTATGCAAATAGGCAAGATCCTATGTTTGTGCAGGGTTTTCACTTTTATATCCGGGCTGTGCTGAGATCTGAATCTCCCCAGGGGCCTGGAGGTGAGGGGATTGGTGTGCATGACAACCAGGAACATCTGTAACTCCTTGTTATTGGTGAAGTTATGTAAGTTTTAATAGAAGGGGAGGCTTGTTCTCTGGGGGCAGGGAGTGGAGGAAGATGCAGTTTTCTCTCCTAGGGATTGTTGAGGATTTGAGCGTTGAGTGCTTTCTACTTGTCTGTGTCTGTCCACATGTCTCCATGCCCCATCTCAGGGTCTTATTCCTGCTAAACCTGTATCTTTCTCTCAGAAGAGGCTGAAGGCATCACATACTTAATTGGAATTGACATTCTGTAACCTCAGCAATCAGGCCCATGGGCTGGATCATCAGGTATGTCTTTCTTGTGCTTAAATAAGATGAATCTTTCATAACTGCCTGAGAGTCCATTGATTTTCCACTCATTTTTTGAGTTTGGAATTTAAGTGTGCCTCTCTTTTGTCATGCTTTTATGTTATTTAGAAAAAGCTAATGCATCCCACAGTTTTTATAATCACCATAGTGACTAAAAGCGTCACTACCACAGGATTCACAACCTCCTTACCCTCTGCCAGCATTCCATCCCATGTCACCACTGGTGGTAGTGTGAGTAATCCTAAACCTATGCAAGCCACAAATTAGCAGGGTCCCATCCATTCCAACAAGGAGATTCCTCATTTGCATTCTTCAAATACGTACACACAGTTCCAAATACAATGTAGAAGGTCTATTTGGGGGAGGAAAAGTTTGTAAAAATTAAAGTGTCATAAAGTGTACAGGCAGGAAACAGCACACGTTAAGGAGTATTTCAACAGTTTAATGTAAGAACTGTTTATACAGGTATGAACAGAGAAAAGAGAAGCAACAGGGGATGGCAATGCACCCAAAAAGAATCACTGATGGGAAGCCCTGAAAACCCCTAGACTTGATAGGCAAGGGTAGGGAAAGAAATTGCAAGAGTTTTGTCCATAATGTAGAAGTCACCAAACAATCACTGTGGCTAGAGAAGTGGACCAGAGCCACAACCCAACCATGACCCATGGAGGGTGGTTGGGAGAAATAAATCACCAGACCTCTCCCGCTTGTGATCTCCTGCTAGTAACTTCCATCATCCAACTCAGCTAGAATCCAGAGAACAAGAAAGCGTGGATGATGCAGTACGTAAAGATCCTTTGCCTGGGCTGCAGGACAGGGCAAAGAAGGGAAGAGAAAGGTCTGCATGCGCTAATGGGGAATAACTAGCCCCTTCCTCTGACTCTCTGATCCCTCTGTAAAAACTGCAACACTCCCTTCACCTGACACTGCCCATTTAGGCGTTTCTGCTTTATTTTCTTCCATATCACATATCATCTTCACTATAGAGTTTACTTATTTATTAAGATATGATCTGCCTTCTCCAGTAGAATGAGAGCTTCATACAGCAGAAATTTCCCTGTTTTGCTCATGGCTCTATTCCCAGTACCTAGAGTAGTGCCTGGTCCATACTAGGTACTCCATAAATATTTATGGAATGGAACTCTTACTGTAGGCATAACTTAAACTGTTCAAGTTTAACTGCTTGAAAATTCTCCATAGGCTTAAGGAAGACCCTGCATATACACTATGCTGTAATTATGACCATTTTACAGCCTAATATTAAATGGCAACTGTTTTCACAATAAATTAAAACAATTTATAACAATTCTGTCTATTGTTTTAACTGTGGTGTTTTAAGACTTAATAGAAAGCTAGTACTGGGGTGCCAGGGTGGCTAAGTCAGTTAAGCATCCACCTTCAGCTCAGGTCATGATCTCGTGGTTGGTGAGTTCGAGACCTGCCTCAGGTTCTATGCTGACAACTCAGAGCCTGGAGCCTGCTTTGGATTCTGTGTCTCCCTTGCTCTCTGCCCTTCCTGGACTCACACTCTGTCTCTCTCAAGAAAGAACATTAAAAAAAAAAAAAAGCTAGCTTGAAGATTTTTTTTTAACATTTTATTTATTTTTGAGACAGAGAGAGACAGAGCATGAACGGGGGAGGGTCAGAGAGAGGGAGACACAGAATCAGAAACAGGCTCCAGGCTCTGAGCTGTCAGCACAGAGCCCGACGCGGGGCTCGAACCCACAAACCATGAGATCATGACCTGAGCCGAAGTCGGCCGCCCAACCGACTGAGCCACCCAGGCGCCCCTAAGATTTTTAAGACTGATGACCATATAGGACAATCCAAATTAGCAGTTCAGATGGTTGAAAGAATTGAATATACTGCCTCCTCTATTTTATTTTGATACTAGCCATTATTACACAGCTACTGTATAATCTTAGAAATTATAAGGAAGTGAAAAGCAAAAATATACATACATTTGATTGCTCACACATGACTAACAACTTTTTGGCATCTATCATATCACATCTTCCACATAAAAACAGGGCCATACCACACACTTCTTAATAATCTAAATAGTTAAAATCTTTAAAATTTCATTTGGTAAATCATGTAGCAGAGACACTTCCCCATATTAAGTAAATATGTGACCCAATTTTTTTCTATGAATTCCTATAAGGTATGTAATTATAAAGTAATTATATTTTAATTGTTACATGAATATTATTTTCCTGTTTTAAAAATTTTATAAACAAGACTAGAATGGACATTTGTTCATATACTGCTGTTCATATACTGTGTTATATCTTCTTGGGATGAACTCCCAGAAGCAAGGTTCCCTAATAAAGGTGGTCTAGTTCACAGAGATAGCAGTTTGGCTCAAGAAATTCTGTTCCAATTGACATGACCTTCAAAATCACATGAGAATGATTATTTCTCTCCATATTGGCCAACAATCAGCAAAGTCATTTTTGTTAAAGTTCACAATTTGGCATAAGAAAAATAGCCTGCCATTGCTTGAAATACATTTCTTATTGATAATTGCTTGTGGTTAAACACAGTCTCACATCAGAACGGGTATGTGGCATCTCCGTGCAATTACATATCTCTGTAACTTCCATACACAACTTCAGATAATTAAAATATCATATATACACATCTGAAGACTTTTCTCATCTGTGAAGTGTTTATTGGAAGACTGCATGGCAAATGGAATTCAGGATGTTTCATTTTACTATTACTGAATGTCAGGTTCATTAACAACCAAGTGTCCTCTCTGAAGTCATCAGAACACATGTTCACAACAGAGATACTGTAGCCAGTGATTGGGTCAAAGCTCATGCTTCTCTTCAAGCTTTCCCAGCACCCCGGTTTTCTTGGTGCCTTCCTTGACTCCAATATTCATTCAGTGTTAAATTTATGCTCTCAAGTCTAACTTCCCTGTTTTTAATTCATCACTCTATGTTACTTTAATACTCCAGTAATTCACCTTCAAAGTTAATCTAACTAACCTCCCTCCCTCCCCCATCCCTACCCTGCCCCAGGTTGCCAATGTCAGGCTGTTGTTCACAACAAGATTGTAAATTCCTACACTGCAGACCAATAGAGTGGATTGCCTGGATAGGTCTCCGTAGTGCACAACACACATTGGGTATTAAAACATTATCAGCGTGTGCTCATTTCTACATTCGAGTGTGAGTCTGCTTGTTAGGCTCCTTGTTTTATTGAAACAAGGATAACACAAAAAGTTTGCAAGTCTTCCATTATACTGAAATAATCCAAAAAGTCTGGTGTATTTTAACTACTTAGTTCCTCAGTTTCTGATTTGTGGGTTATTATGATCTTCCTTGATTCTTTTCCTTCTTGCTACGGTCACTTTGCCACTCCTTCATCGATGGTTCTCTGACACATTTGTAAAATAGCATAATTTCTCAGAATGCTTTTAGACTGTTATGTGACTCACAAAATGTGTGGCTGAGAGATATTTGTAGCATTCTGGATTTTTTTTAGTAGCTGTTTTTCAGAATCATTTTCTATTTACCTCAGCAAGTCTGTAATCACACACAGTACGTTATTATTTCAGTAGGACATGAAAAACAATAACAGCATTGATCAAAAGCGCCTGAGAAAAGACATGATTACAATTCAGGAAAACAAAAGACAGAAAAGCAGATGAAGAGATACAGTCTGTTATAATTGGAGATTGAGAAGTCATTGCAGCTGGAATGACCCCAAGAATAGGTGAATTTTTAAACATTGTTTTATTTTTTTTCCTGATTTATAAAAGTGACACATGTGTATGCCCATTAGAGGAAACTTGAACAAATATACACAAAGATATGAAAAGGAAAATAAAGAATTGTGGCACACACACACACAAATATCTTTTAACAGACGACTATCACACTTCAAGAACTGTGGTTCATAATTATATTTTTAAATTTTTTTTTAATGTTTATTTATTTTTGAGAGAGACAGAGACAGAAAGCAAGTGGGTTAGGGGCAGAGAGAGAGGGAGACACAGAATCAGAAGCAGGCTCCAGGCTCTGAGCTGTCAGTGCAGAGCCTGACGCGGGGCTCGAACCCATGAACTGTGAGATCATGACCTGAGCAGAAGTCAGACGCTCAACCGACTGAGCCACCCAGGAGCCCCATAATTATTTTTTTACTTTAAAGTATTCATTAGCCTTTTACTATATATTAAAATTACTTGATATGTAATTTAAAGGCTTTCATATAGATAGTATGTATTTTTAAATATTCTTGTATTATAAATGAAACATTTTACATCTCTTGATAATTATTCCTGAATTTCTTCCAGAAAAGTTGCCAAATCCTTGACAGCAAGTTATGAGAATGCCTATATCTTTGAATTATCACAAGCATTTATATATCTGTCATGAGTTGAACTGTGTCTCCCAAAAAGAAATGATGAAGTCCTAATCTCACGTATCTGTGAATGTGACCTTACTTAGAAATAGGGTCTTTGCAGTTATAATTAATTTGATGCCATCCTGGATTAAGGTGGACCCTAAACCCAGTGGCGGATGTCTTAATAAGGAGAGGGAACTTTGGAGACACACAGAGATACAGAGCTGGATACATGCTAGAGGGGGCACAGGGAGAAAGATCCTGTGAAGACAGAGGCAGAGATTGGAGCTAGGCTGCCACAGACCGAGGACTGTTAGGGATTGCTGGGCGCCACCAAAACCAAGAGAGGCAAGCAAGGATTCTCCCCCAGAGCCATTCAAGAGAAGGTGGCCCTGCCAATAAGTTGATTTTGGATGTCTAGCCTCCAGGACTGTGAGAAAATACCACCAGTTTGTGGTAATTTGTTCCAGCAGTCTTAGGAAGCTAATATAATATCCTCAAAAAGAATTCCAGAATTCCATCTTTATTTGGGCTTTTAATGATGTGTGTCTTTCAATACTAATGAGGAGAAACATTTTTCTTATGCTGGGGTAGAATAACTGTTGTCTTGCATAGCCACTCTGACAGATTGGCCTGAGGGTCTAACAAGGCCATTTTGACAGACCCCTTGTTTCCTGGGTCTTCCTTATGGCAGATGTGTTCTAACTGTGGTTTTACGGTTTTTATTCCAGAGGTTCCCCAAGCCGGCTTCCACCCCACCACCAAGGAGTGCCATGTGTACAGAGCTGTGTGAATCCTTGGAATTTTTACTTCTCATGGAAGACTTTTCTTTGCCACCAAAGCCCTGACATAGGCAAAATTTCCCTATCATTACAATGGCACACAGAGAGCTTTTTTTTTTTTTTTTTTTAGAAACTCTTTGTTTGTTTTGAGTGGTCAAACCTTCTGAGCCCCAGCTTTATTTAGAAGTCTCATTTCCAACTCTACCCTGCATTCAGACCCAATACCATGTTTTCTCTCGCTGTTGGTTATTAAAACTTCAGCTCCCTAGATGCCAGATTCTATATTAAGGCCTAATTCCTCCTCCCAGAGCACGAACTAGTGAATTTCCCACTTGCTTTTATATTCTCTCTTCATTTCAGGGGTGAAATGAAGCTCAAATTTCCTTTAACTTCTGCTATGATAATAAAAATACACATATTTACCAAATGCTTTTAAAATGCTTTTAGCTGGTTTAGCTAGTGTTTATATTGCAAGCCAAATAGAGAGAAGTAAACTTAAAAAAGGTTACTTTGATAAAAGTTATGAGACATGTAAACATGGTTTTGCAATACTGAAATGGGAGGCCTTTAACTCAGGCTAGATGTTGTAGCCGAACTAACTAATGCTGGTGTTCGTAGTGTATAACACCATGCGAATTCAATGGCTTCACACAATAAAAGTTTATTTCTTGTTCACAGCATAAAAAAAGATAACGGGTTGGGCAAGTGGTGACCTAGGAGCCCAAGCTCCTCTGTCTTGTGACCCTACCATCTTGAATATACAGCGTCTGAGATCACTGTCGAAACAGCACGGAGGGAGGATGAACACACAGGCCTAGAAGAGGCCGCATTCTAACAGTGTGAAGCCAGTCACGTGGCCCCAACTCAATTTGAGGGGAACTTGGAAATGCAGTTTTCCCTGGATGCCCGGGAAGAGAAGTAGATATCCGTGATCACGCTGTGCCATGCTAGATGAAGTGAGGAAGACCACCAGGAGATGCTAATAAAGCTCCATGTCATATGTTTCCAGTCTCCCTATGATGAAGACAGTCAAATATAGTAAAATTCCTTAAATCCGTGCATTGAGAGGAATGCAAGAAATTAAGATAGTATATGTTTTGAAAACAAAAACACCAAATACATGTCACTTTGAATCCTGGTTTTATGGAAAGAAAACAGATTGCAGAAGAAAAAAAAAAACATAATTCTCTTTTAGCAATATAGGTTTATAAAGGAATGCATGGATACTATAATTCATATCACCATTTCTTTAGAGTGCTGTTACATTGCTGCAAATTATTGATACTGTTTGTTCTTCGAAAGTTTTAGCATTGTATTCAGCTCTCATCTTCTAGAGTATCTTTCAAATTTATACACACCTACTTTTGAGCTGAAAGCAAAATCTCCTGGCCAAAGCTGGCTTCATATTAAAATGCTTGTTATATTTGATGTTGGCACTTTTATGTATGGATATTTCTAGGTTTGAGCTCTGGACTAGAAAACCCACTAAGCCAGAGTTTTCTCTTATCCTTTTACACATGCTAGTCCTTTTAGTCATTCCTTGCAATAAGTTTATTTCAGTTCCTAATTAGCACTGCAATCCCCTTGTTAGATTTAACACTGCACTCAGAGCCCACACTTGCACTGCCAATGTAAGTTCTTGTCTTGTAGGGATAAACACCATAGCCTGTACTCTCTGTACTTTCATTTGCTGACTGGGGTACTAGTTTAAAAAGAACCACTGTCCTGCTCAATAGCATTGCCTCCCACCCAACACAATGTGATTCCCTGATGAGTCTAGTTGCCAGGTTTGCCTGCACTAGATCGGGCTACCTTTGACATAAACACCAGTCAGAATCAAATCTATGTTGATCTCATCCCTTTAGGTTTTAGAATTGGATCTTCTGGCCATCTATCTTGATCAATGAGTTCCTCTAGGTCAGTCTGCCAAGCTGGTTTGATACAATGTTCTATCAAAACTGGCAGCATCTTTTCTTAATCACTCTAGCTAAGATTTTTCTTCCTTCTTTAAAGTCACTTATAAAGTTTTGTAGCTGATAACACATCTTCATTTCTTAAAGTTTCTGAGTGCCTATAGAGCCAGAAATTACCACTGAGTACTGTAAACAGAAATACAAGATTAATGCCCTGTTATGAGATGCATACTGTCTAGTCAGAGTAATAGATGTGTACGTGACTATTTGAACAAAGTGCTGATAATCAACCAAGAAATACAAGCAATCAAATGTCAAGAAAGTGCCAAATTAATAAATGCTTCAGTATCTTCTTCCTTCATTGCAAGAACATTTGAAAGTGCCCCTTCATTGGTGGCCATTACATTTTTTTCCACATTTCAATGTGGCTTCCTGTCTCCAGCCATACTCTGAGAATCTCAATGTTCTGGCTAAAGTTTTCTATGGTCTCTTGAGGGATAGGACCTGTTGGGTGGATGAAGTGCAGAAGGATGGCGACATTACAATAAACTGGGTTGAAGGAGGGAGAGGCTGAGGTGAGGCAGCAGCTCGTACAGACACCAGGGTCTGCATGGGCTGGGTGATGGAGCCCAGACTTGCAACATCCTGTCCACTGCTTAGGAGAGTTAATATGTGAAAAGCCTGTGCTCCTGTGTGAATCAATAAACTGCCTTTTACATGGTGTGTACTTTCTTCTCTGCTTTCTCTTCCCCACGATAAACTTGTGTTAGTAGGCTCTGCTGTTTCTCATTTGCTTTTTTTGGCTGGAGGTACATTTGATTGCAGGAGAAGGAGGAGTATGACATCTGAGGTTGTTGTGGTAATCAAACTTCATTTTCTAATCTAGCTGTACTGGAAAGAAAGAGAAAATGTAGAGTTCCATCTTATCCTAGTATCTATTTCTCAAGTGGTTCCGAATACCCTGGGCCTGCTGGGCCAGAAACCTTAGAAACAGACTTGGGAACTAGCATTTTGGGCCCAAGCATTTTGGGACACAGAAGTTTTTATTAATACAGTGGAGTATTTAATAAGCACAGCTCCATGATTCTTTCATTTTTTTCACGAGGCACACAACTCAGACTCTGAGGTGATGAATGGTTGTTGCTTTAAGCCATTAAGTTTGTTACTTTTTTTCAGCAACAAAAGAAAAACAATACAGGTGGGGCGGGGTTGTGGAAGAGGAACGGGCATGAAATCAAGTAAGAGACACAAAGCTAAAATCTCATTCCTGATGTGCTAATTCTTAAGTAAATGGGGATGAGGGTTCATCTTTGCTCTTTTACTGTGCTTCATAACATATATGAGACATTTTATGTTTTTTTCTCTTGTGTGTATCTCATATTACATGAAAACAGTATATAACTCTTGTGCTGTTCAGTTCATGGTTTTGTGGCAAAAGCAAGTTATACTACATTGACAGTCTTTTCAAATGGATATTTCCTTCCCCAGAAAAGACATGTATTACAGAGTATATTTTCACAAAGGATAGTTATGTGGTTCTCTTTCAGTCTCATTGATTTCTGTTGATTCCACACTAACATTAGAAATGCAGAAAATTTGCTTCCCTCATCCTACATATTTAAAACAATTTTGAAAACCCACAGGATTTGAAATATTTACTTTCTGTCTTTTACATTTGCCACTTTACATGAATTGTGGTATTAAAAGAAATGATAGATGACATATCACACATTTTTATTGAGCATCTACTGCATCTGGTGATGACCCAAAGTAGAGCTTCTGCCTTTGCCTTTCTAATGGTCTATAATTACAATGGAAGGGTATAGATTCTTCAATTTATTCCATTGGACACTAAATTCGTTTGCTAGGGCTACCATAATCAATTACCAGAAAGTGAGGGCTTATAACAAAGAGTTTATTTCCTTAGAGTTTTGGAGACCAGAAGTCTGAAATGAAGGTATCAGCAGAACCAAGTTCCCTCCAAGGGCTCTAGTGGACAATCTTGCCATGCCTCTTCCAGCTTCTGGATGCTTCTGGCATTCCTTGGCTTATGGCTGTACAACTCCAGTATCTGACTCTGTGTGCACTTGGCTTTTCCTCATCTCCCTGTTTTTCCTTTGTGTATTTCTTATACGGGCACTTGGACATTTGTCACTGGATTTAGGATCCATCTTGATAATCCACAATCATCTCATTCTGAGATCCTTAGTTTAGTCACATTTGCAAAGGCTCTTTTTTTTTTTTTTTTTTTTTTTCCCAAATAAGATCACATTCATTTGTTCCAGGGTTAGGATGCAGGCATATCTTCTCAGGTGCCAGTATTTAACCAACTACAATATTAATCTAGAATTCAAAACAGAATCGATAATGATATTATCAATAGGATTACATGATGCTGGATACTACTTTGTTATTAAAAATACTTAAGTACCAAATGGAAAAATTTCCTCCTAATACAATTTTAAATGTTTAAAGCAAGGAAATGGCTCTTTATTTTCAATTTGGTTCATAGTTATTCATGATCTTTTGATCCTTAATAAAAACCTCATCATTCTAGGCGCGCCTGGGTGGCTCAGTTGGTTAAGTGCCCGACTTCGGCTCAGGTCATGATCTTATGGTTCACGAATTTGAGCCCCGCTTCAGGCTCTGTGTTGACAGCTTGGAGGCTGGAACCTGCTTCAGATTCTGTGTCTCCCTGTCTCTCTGCCCCTCCCCAACTTGTGCTCTGTCTCCGTCTCTCTCTTTCTCAAAAATAAATAAACATTAAAAAAATTAAACCAAAAGCAAACAAACAAAAACCCAAAGCTCCAACATTCTAGAGGGTCATTTTCCACCAGGGGTTGGATTATAAAACATCCTCTGGGGAAGCAGCTTACCAAAAACCCATTTTCAGATGGGAGAGGGATTTTTGCATCTTATGAAAAAGACTGTTTGATATACCTATTGTCTTTAGATATCAGGATCAAAAAAACTATCAATACCTTGGAGGGATAGTGAGAAAGAATGACAGGATTGAAAATGTAAAAATGCCCCAAACCTCTAATTAGTAACCAAACCATTAGTAATCTCATATGGTTAGTATCTATTAAATACATTCCTCTGTCACACTAATTTAGGAGCCCAAACTAAATATTTATGTGAACCATTTTGCAAAAACTGTGCAATAATCTTTGAACCACCATGAATGTCAGTTGGTTCTCTCAATACACACCTTGATTCTCTTGTCTGCTTCAGCTGTACTTCAATAAAAAAAATAATAAAACAACAAACAAACAGAATTTCTATCTGCTTGTGTAATCTAGTTATCATAGGCTCCTGCAGTCCTCATAGTACTCCTGTTCAATTTCTTTGCACAATTTCCTTACAGTATTATTCCTAAATCTGAATAAAAAATGAAGAACAGACTACAGATTTTCTTCCTGCGTTGAGAGCTGCATAAAATTTAGAAAATATACTTCACTGAGTGAGAGAGAGAGAGAGAGAAGGAGGGAGAGAGAGAGGGAGATTTTTGAGAGATACAAAGGAATGCGGGTGAGAAAATGTGTTCTGTTTGTTAAATCCTCCTTACAGTTCATAAATAGAATGTATGACATTTAGATTGATGTACATGTGTTAATACACTCTTCTTCCAAGTGGGAAGCAAACATTTCTTGGGCTAGTCCTCCAAAAATTTGATAATTTATGTCTAATAGAATAAAGACATTTGGATTCCATTCCCTTTAAAGTATGCATATGACAAACACAAGACATATTTATTTCTTTGCCAGTTATGCCTTCTATTATAAGAGTATGCCTTCATTTCATGAGCTATTCCAAAGGGCAATCTCTATCAGGAGATTTGTGCACAAAGGAAAAATAACATGCAGCTTAATCAAATACAACATGAAATACGATACAAAAAAACAAAATACACAACGTCCGGAGTGTAGTTTGAGACATCTCACGTATTCATAGTGTGCTCAGCTTTGATTAGCCTGTCCAGCCAACTGAAAGAACTGTTCTGTTATTCAGTGTATCAAGAAGTGCCCATGCGAAGGGGAAGGACTCTGAGTTTAGAAGTTTGGGTCAGGTGTCTGTTCCTACACTGCATCGTGTGTATTCATGTCATCATGATGAATGCAATGTAACTTAACACTAATACCGTCTAAATGCAGCGGAAAAGAGTTTGTGAGCATATCCCAACCTAGGGCTAACTTGTTTTTTCAGCCTACTACTTGATAGCATGACAAAAGTCAAGGGTTATCACTAATGGTGAGTAACATCCTATAATAATTCCATGTGGGCTAAAGAGGGACTTTGGATGGTTGAAAAATAAAATGTACCCCCAGACGATAAAGCTCCAAGCACTTTTTCCCTGTACACCATAACTCATTAGCATTAACTTAAAATTAGAAGAAAATACCCGTGGACGTTATATTGCCATAATCTAAGGAAGTAAGGTTAACAACAAAAGATGTTCCTCCATGGTTTCTCAATGTATTCTTTGCATATAAATCAAAGTGTATGCAAACAACCATTTAGGTAGAAAACTGCCATGGATTCTGCCCATGAGTATCAATAAATTCAGTTTAAAGAACATGCTCTGTAATACTATTATTTATAAAAATAATATTATCCAATTTAATCTTTCCCTTTTTTACAGAAGATGACCTCTTTTCAATAGTCTGATGATTAGATTTGGATGAGAATATCAGAAGTTCTTCTGAGGTTAAACAAATGGGTTTTGAAAAATTTTTATTTATCTTTTAAAATTTACTTATTTATTTTGAGAGAGAGAGAGTGTGTGTGTGTCTCTATGGGTGGGGAAGGGTCAGAGAAAGAGGGAGAGAGAGATTCCCAAGCAGGCTCCCTGCTGTCAGCACAGAGCCTGAGTTGGGGCTTGATCCCATGAACCACGAGATCATGACCTGAGTCAAACTCAAGAGTCAGATGCTTAACTGAGCCACCCAAGCGCTCCCAAATGGGTTTTATTTTTAAATACAGCTTTGTCTCTGTTGCTTCTTTTAACCACTTAATGACAATAATAATAATAATAATAATAATAACAAACCTCAAGTGCAACATCACAGGATTTGTTTGCTTAGTTTTGAGCAAGTTAACATGTGCCAGGCTTTCTGAAATACATACACAATAAATTAAGTTATTTTAAGAAACATACTATGATTTATGGCTTCTCATCTTTACACAGGATCTATATTTAATTACCAGTATCTGGTTGTCAGAAAGTCCTGTATGTGTAAAAGATAAAACCCAAAATTTTAGGTCCATTTAGGACATTTGTAAGAGCAGGTCTAATTAAAACATATCAGTTACCTCCTTATCAAAATTCCTTGGAAGTCAAACATTCTCCTTTGCACAATAATAACTTAACAACGGGTGACATATCTGTTACTTAAAAAGTTTTTCCACAAGGGCAGATTTATAAAAGTTTGGAAAAGTATTCCCTTTTTTAATAGTTGTGGTAAATTTGTCATTTGACCACCACTTGCCATATTTTGATTACTCCGATATTACTTTATCTGAAATTGCCTTACTCCTTGCTGGCTAATCAATATGTAAATATGTCTCACCAACTTTACCATTTTCTAAATTAACTAGGTTACTAAATCTTTGAGCCACAAAAAAGTACTGTTCTTATTCATATTTATTGAAAATTTATTTATATATAATATATTCTTTTTTTGCATAAAAATCCCTTTTGTTTGCATGTTTGGGTCAGTGGGATGCCCCCCCCACCCACCCCTTCAGTGATCTTTCTATGTTTTCGCAGCCTCTGAAGTCATGGGCAGTTGCCCATGACCAGTCCAGGCAGCAGCCTACTTGAGAGTCAAACTTTTCAAAGAGTAGCAGAAAGAATTAAGGCACAGGAAAGTCTAGTTCATTAAATTATTCTTAGTATTTTTATTACATACTTTCAAATTATATGCAAAAGTGAATGAATTAGTAAAATAAAACCCATGTATATATGTTCTAATTTCAACAATATGTCTAATTTTATTTCATCTGTTGCTTCTCTTTTTATGCAAATCTAAGATATATTATTTCATCTATGCAGAGTTCAATAAATAAAAGACAAATACTCTTTAAACAAAAACATAACTGGAATATAATTATTCCAACTAAAAATAAATAAGAATTTCTTTATCTGAGAAACTTTCAAGTCATTAAATTCTTACCTCTTAAAATGTGCTTATCTAGGTTTTAGATGCTTGGGATATTCAAGTGCTGGGCTAATTTCTCTATTTGGAACAAAATATTAGTCTTCTGAACAACACCTTATAGTAGGTATTATTATTATCTCATATTTTCAGATTGAGACTTATATGGAATAAACTCCCTGAGGTCATAGTTTAAGGGACAGAGCTGGTTCAATTCTAGGAATCTTGTTGAAGCTCTTTGTTACTCAGATCCATATAATTTAGTTTATTTCAGGGTAGAAGAATGTAAGGAGTGGGACTGTATCCAAAAAATACAATATTTTTTTATTTTTAATAAAATTAAAAATGTATAGAATATGCAAATCCTTTTCTTTCTTTCTTTCTTTCTTTCTTTCTTTCTTTCTTTCTTTTTCTTTCTTTTCTTTCCCTTTCCCCCTTTCCTTTCCTTCTCCCTCTCTCTCTTCCTTCCTTCCTTCCTTCCTTCCTTCCCATAGCAAACACACTTAAGGTTTGCTCACCAACTCAAAAATGTCTATTCATTTAATAAACTTACTGGGACTTTCTATTTTATTTTCTGAAAACAAGTTTACGCACACTTTGATACATAAATGTGAATGTAAACATTTCTTCCATCTAGCTAAAATATGTCAGAGAGGGAGAATATTATAGAATTAACGTTTAAAATATCTTTGGATGGATGATTCTACCTTTAAATTTTAAAAACATGTTCTGCCTGGGTGGCTCAGTCCGTTAAACGTCCAACTCTTGATTTCAGTTCAGGTCATGATTTTACGGTGCGTGAGTTCGAGCCCCACATCAGGGTCTGTGCAGACAGTGCAGAGCTGCGTGGGATTCTCTTTCTCCCTCTCTTGTTGCCCTTCCTGTGTGTTCTCTCTCTCCCAAAATAAATAAATAAATAAACTTAAAAAGTAAAAATAAAAATAGTTTCCATAATTGAGGTTGGCTTCTGTATGAATATAAAATGCGAGGATTAACACTTTTAGGACCCCAAACTATTGGAACTATAAACAAATCAGACAAGCACTAAAATCAGGGATTTATTATATACGGAGTACACGCTTCTTGTACTTATTGTACTTAATCTTATTACATTTAAGAATGTAATGGTTTCACCAGGCTTCTTTTTTAATTTTTTAAATGTGTACTTATTTTTGAGAGACAGAATGTGAGCAGGGGAGGGACAGAGAGAGAGGGAGACAGACTCTGAAGCAGGCTCCAGGCTTTGAGCTGTCAGCACAGGACTGATGTGGGGCTCAAACCCATGAACTGTGAGATCATGACCTGAGCTAACATCAGAGGCTTAACTGACTGAGCCACCCAGGCAGCTCTGAACTGAATTTTGATTGGACCTTGTCTGAATGTTTCTATGTGGTCCTGACCACTCCTGGAAAATTGACTCCAATAGTTCTTTCTATTTTCACCTCACGCGTCCCATTGTCCTGAGTTGTCGAAGTAAATATGACCAAATTAATCATCTTTATGAAGTGATTTCTGCACTTCAACATATGAAGTGATTCATCTACATATAGATTCTGTATTTCTGTTACTAGAGCTATCTACTATGTTAAAGACACTCTGCCAAACTTTACAAGTGATATAAAGATGAATAAAGCCCTGCATCCACAAGTGGAGAGACTGGAAATAGTATTAAGGAAAATATATGTTATTTGAGATTCATTTATAGTTCTTAGTGTGTTCAAAAGAAAAGGAATCATAGCAACAAATTTTAGAGAAACAAGGATAGGTCTGTGGATAAGACTTATAATTATAATTATATATAATAATTATAATAATTATTATTTTGGTAGAACCCTTGTTCCTCCAGCTCACCAAGCTGAAAACCTTGGAGGAATTTAAAATTTCTCTCCGTGTTAGGCTTCACCTCCAGTAAGATGTTGCTACAGATTCTACCTTGGGACCATTCTTTATTCTGTTCACAGCACAATAAATCAGGATCTTAATTTTTCTCTACATTTTCAATTTCCCTTTGTTGAATTTAACAAAGCTGCCAGATTGATTTCCCTATAGAACAGTTCTATACATACTGTTATTAGAATTAGGGCTTATGGGAAAAATGGCTGAGAGAATAATAATTCTTTGGAAAAATAACACCAAATATCAAGATATTATTGTTCAGGTCTGATTCTCAAACTTTAGCATGCATCAGAATCCCGTGGAAGGTTTGCTAAAACACACATTGCCCGGTCCTAGATCTTCCAGTTTAGTAGGTCTGAGGAGGGCTTGTGAGTTTGCATGTCTATGAATTGTATTGATACAGTTGAGACTGCTAGTCCCAGGATCATAGTTTGAGAACCACTGGTCTATACCACTATTATTAGCAAGGCGAGTAGAAAAAACACTGGACTCATAAGATCATCTGGCCTTTTTCAGATGTTCCATTTGCTAGGACTATGAAATTATGGAGGCTGGGTGGTCTCTTGAGATTTCATTTTGTCATCTCGAACTGGTTCCAGTTCGAGCTTGTAAGAATGGATTTTGTGAATCTCTTCTAAACTCTGAATTCAGTGACATTTTGGAAAATGGAAATCAGCCATGATGGGAATATTTAACCATAAAAATGGACAATTGTCCTAAACCAGATTTGAATTTTTTTTCCATTTTTGAGAACTAGTTGTTAATTACCAGCACCCTATTGATTAGATCCATATTAATTTTCATAACATTTTGGGTGTTAAAATAATTTTAAAACTCTCACTCCCTTTTGTATCATCTATTTTCCTCTGAGCAACAGATTGTTGGAGACAACAATCTCTGTGTGTTTCTATTACAAAACTTTAATGAATCTAGGACTTTGAGAAGTCTATTGGTGGGGAACAAAGACATTAATGACTATGTTTTGGTTTAAATGAATTCTAACTTCATGGAAACATCTATATTATGATACATAAATGCAGGAAAATGAAAGGGGAAAAATTTGAAATAAATGTAAGACATGCTTTTCTAGTTTTCTTCTAGTCACAGTACCAGATGTTTTTAAAGATCAAGCCCTAGGCTCTCTTCTCTTCAAACTCTATACTTTCTCTCAAAGAATTTCATCTGATGGTATTCATTAACCTACTTTGTTTGCAAATGGCTCTCAAATCTGTATTTCGTATTAAAAAAACTCTTATTTGTGCCTCAGACCCACAAAACCTATAACTAGCTTGATATTTCTGTTTACAGAATATAAAAGTAACTCTAATTTGGTATGTACAAAAAAAATTCATAGACTTCTCCCCAAACATGGTTCCCTTCTTCAACATTTTTACCTCAGTGCTACATTCTGTATTTTAAATGCCCTTTGAAATCCTTTACTCCTCATCATTTGAACTGCTCTCACTCTAAGCCAGACTTCTACCTTTGCTTACCCAGACTAGTTTGCTAGTCTCCCTTATCTACTCTTAGCTTTTTCCAATACATTCTCCTCCTAATGACTAGATGGCCATCATAAATACAAGTATGATGATACCTTTTTCTTAAAATGCTTCATTGACTTCCTCAGCTTTTAGTGTAATAATCAAAAGCCTTAATTTATCTCACAAACCAACATTACATGGCCAACAAGCATGAACTGACTCTTGCCTATCTTTCCAGGCACATATCAAACTAATCCTTCCCTTGATCTCTATGATGACCTTACTGGCTTAGGTCCTTTGCACATGCAGTTCCCTCTGTCTTATATCACTTCACTTCCTCATCTTTGCTTGTAATTAAGATCTCAGTTCAAAAATCACTTCATCAGAAAACCCATGCCTTCCAACGAATACAGAACAACCCTTTTCCTATAACACTATGTGGTTTTTGCTTCATGGCTTTTGCCGCTTAGAATTTCATAGGCATTTTTACTTTATTTGGTTAATGTCTGTTTCCTTCCAATAGATTATAAGCTCCACAACAGTCTGTTAATATTCACTATTATAGCATTAATACTTAACAGACTATGTGATAGTAAGAACTCCCTCTCTCTCTCTCTCTCTCTCTCTCTCTCTCTCTCTCTCTATATATATATATATATATATATATATATGTTCTCTCTCTCTCTCTCCATACACACACACACACACACACACACACACAACACACACACATATATATACTGGGATTGTTGAATAAACGTTATAGTATTATAACTTGGAATAATCAGACTATCTCTTTCTCTCTCTTTTGCTCCCTCCCTCCCTCTCTCTTTCTTTTCTCTCTTCCTCTCTCCCAATATCCCTTCCTCCCCATACTCTTCTCACTCTCTCTCTCTCTCTCTCTCTCTCTCACACACACACACACACACACAAAGTTCCCTTCCCCTCACAGATCAGCAAGATATGTTTATTCTTCTAACCTGCAAGTCATTCTAAGAACCTACCTGCAAGGTTGTAATGTAGTGATTCTTAACCCTGGCTGCATATTAGAATCACCTGGGGAGATTTTAATAAATACCCATGCCTAGGCCCACCACAGACCAATTAAATCAACATTTCTGGAGGTGGGGCTCAGGCAACATTTTTTTTAAAGCTCCCTAGGTGATTCTAATGTGCAGCCAGGGTTGTGAAACATGCTCTAATGGATGAAATCTGAATACCCATCTGTTCATGAACCATTCAAGCCATTACTCTTGCCTAAGAAATTTCTAATTAAATGATCCTTATATTCATTCATTCATTCATTTGATCAAAACTTGCCATTTTAAACTATATCTTATTAACTCTTATATTTGTTACACTCATATTAAATAGTATATTTTTTACTAGAAGCAAAATTTTCTACTAGGCATTGTGAAAAACTGTACAATGTGACCAGATACTTTCCAGGTTCTGAATTGAACTCTCTCCTCATGTAGCTGATATCATGGGTTTAAACCATAAATTTCACCCTAGAATTTTACCTTTGCTTCTCCTCTCACTGTGCGTATTACTTGAACACGTGGTAGGCTTTCACATTGTTGGCTCAAATGCAATAATGCAGACATCATTTATGCAAGAAAACACGTGAACCTCTTCTGTAAAATAGGCACATCCGTGCAAAAATTTTTCTCCGTTAATCTGAACACTGTGAAGGGGAGCCTTGTGATTGCTATAACCTCTAGG
This sequence comes from Panthera onca, assembly GCF_046562875.1. Lineage (NCBI taxonomy): Eukaryota > Metazoa > Chordata > Mammalia > Carnivora > Felidae > Panthera > Panthera onca. Next base: position 86,080,063 of record NC_138340.1, on the reverse strand, counting down.
GGGACCGTGGTTAGAGATGCTGTTGCAAAAAGAGAAGCTGAAGAACTGTTGGGGGTGGGCAGGAAGAGTAGAAATATTTAAAAAGGGACATGGTGAAATCAGGAAGCTTTTTCCTCAAAGGGCAGTTGCTGCTGGAGCAACTGAGTCATCCTCCCAGCATTGTCCGTCCTAGATACACTGAACAGGAAGTGAAAGTTCAGTGTTGCTTACTGTCAATTACCATCCACATAAACAGACACAGGAAGATCAAGTCATGTTACTTAGCCTCATTGCCCTTGGATGTTTTGATAAATATGTTAGCTATTTACTCAACATAAATATTAAACTTACATACCCCCAAGGCCAAATGTTATAGTTTTCCTTCTGGATTCCTCCCTTTGAAAAGCACTGTCTTTCCCCACACGTTTTCTTTTTGGATTCACCAACTCTCTGCCCCTTGCCTCTCCTCACCGGCTGCTTCCGGGAGGGGAAAGTCCCATCGTCCAGGCCTCTCGTAAAGGTAAACTTGGTGCCAGGGAGTAATCCCCTTGGGTCACTAATGGATATTCACACATCTGAGAATGCTGTTAAGAAGCTTCTGAAGTGGAATGCGATTCCAGCTGTAGCAATTACATCGTGCTCATATTTCCTCGTTGAGACTCTAGGGAGAACAACAACTGCCTATTAGCAAGCTGACGATGGAAGGAAGCGCTGTAAATCTCACAAGCAGTGATAAAGCCGATGCTCCCGGAAGAAGTAGGAAAGAGTGAATTGCAATTAAAAAACAGAACCATGAACCTTGGCCTTTTAAAAGAACAACACCCACAGCAAGTTAATGAAGAACTCGAGAGGATAAACTAAACTGTAAACATTTCTTGTATCTCTGTTCAGTTATCATCTTGGTTGCAGGCAGAATGAAAGAGAAAACTAAACATCAAGAATCCAAATTAGTCTGTAAGATACATCGAATTCTCAAACAAACACCATACCACTTTGGACGTTTTACAACGTTTGGTTTATAATTCGGCCATGCCTGTAAAGACAGAGAGGCAAAGAGTGTATATACCTCGTATCATATAGGTATGAAAGAATATTAAGGAATCTTAAAAATAGCTGTCCAAAGAGGACTTGATTTAATTTTATAGAAAGAAAAAATATACAATACTTAGCACACATAGAGCGTTCACTAAATGACAGAGGATGTATATGAAGCTGCATAAGAATTTAAGAGGCTTTACTACTGCATTCACTTGACAGATATGGAAGCCAACGTTTTGAGAGATTATGTAGGTCAATGGTAGACTCACAAACATGAAATAGTAAATACGGTCGGGGACCCAGTTCTTTCTGATATCAAAGTGCACGTGTTTTATATTTCCTGATGTTTCCTGCTATGAATCTAACTGGGATCTATTTGAGGTGATGGATGTAGGAATTTAAAGACCAAAAAAGGAAGTATCGAATCACAAATGCTTTAACTAGATACATTAGATTCTTTAGTGACAATATGGTGAATTGAAGGCTCATCCACTTCCACTGTTTAAACATAAGTTAATGAAAATTTTGGAACGTGAGGTAAGTTCCCTGACATTACCCCAAGTAGACTGATGTCTTCACTGAGTGATGAATAGCGGGGAATCTACCTTATGTAGGATGAAAGGAGGGAAGTTTGATATGTAGACTGAAGGAAAGGGAGAGAGAGATGTAATACAATAAAAAAGACATCAAGAGTTAAGACATAAGAATGATGAAGAAGAATACTTTCTCTATTTTCTTTATTCTTCCTACTGCTTTTATGTATGTTATCTTTCTGAGGCATAAGATCCACTCTCTTTGGAAGGCACGGGATGCTTCAAAATCAGAAAAAAAAATTGCCATATATTACAAAACAGAACAGCACTACTGTCCGTTTCACTGACCTGAAAGAGATATAAAATATGAATGTTTTGCTTTTGTAGATTGTCTAATATCTCACAGTACCATTGTTAGATCTGCTGAAAAGATAATTATGTTCCTTATTGTCAAGTGGACGAAAAAAATAAAATAACATTGGACTAGATAGGACCATCCCAGCTATAGGCATACAGTGGTCTCAAACCATTTTGAAATGAGAAAAAAAGAAGTTTCTTATGAAGGCATGATTATGTTTGTAGACCATTATCTCTAAGATGTACAAGTTAGTCATCCTTACAATTTAAATAGCTTAGGAGCTGACTGTACTGCATTGACAGTAGGTGTGAAGCTTAATCTGTAAAGTTTACAGTTTACCAAAAGCATACAAAGTACAAGTGGGGAACACATTTTTACCATGTGGAGAAATCTACCTGCTAAAAATAATCATTTTGTCTCCCTGAAAATACTTTTAGTGTTGCATTGCAAATGACTTTACAACATTTTTGAGCAAAATCTTTCAGTCGATTGGCTTTGAGTAGAATTAGTGGCTGCTCCTTTCTATATAATGGAAATTCCTGTTCCACTGCCAGCAATCCATTAAGATGATTCAGAAAAATTCGACCAACCATATTTTGCAATCGCCAGTCTTATCTACTTGGTCTGTCTCAAAAAAATAAAATAAAATAAAAACCCACAAAACAAAAAATAATGAAGACTGATAAATTCCCCCAAATAGTCTGGATTCTGTGTAAGTTAAATATATGCAGTTTGTTTCTTAATTTTATCTTTTTTTAATTAAAAAATTTATTTAAACATTTATTTATTTCTGAAAGAGAGAGAAGCAGAATGTTAGCAGGGGAAGAGCAGAGAGAGAGAGATACAGAATCTGAAGCAGACTCCAGGCTTATCAGTCAGCACAGAGACCGACTGGGGTCTTGAACTCATGAACTGTGAGATCATGACCTGAGCTGAAACCAAGAGTTGCCACTTAACTGAGCCACCTGGGGCACCCAGGCACCTCTGGTATATATTCCTTTAATAACAATACCAAAGAGCCATATTAGATGACATGAGTAGTTAAAAATGGCAACCTCTGGAGCCAGAATGTTCCAGACTACCCGGGCTCATATGCAGTTAAGGACTATTTACCTTCACCTTTTTTCAACTGTAAAATAGTTTATCAATAGTACCTGCATCATAGGATGAGGATCAAAGAAGTCAATGTGTGTAACATGCTTATAGCAGTGCCCAGCACAAGTAAAGAACAGTATCAGTGCTCACTGTGTGTTGCCACCCAGCCTCCCCTTACTGGGCCCCTCTCTCTTTTTTTATAAAATATTTCCCTGTCTGGGTGATATTTTTTTTCTGGAAGATTAAGACCAACACCGGTTAGGTGTGTATGTAGAAATATTGTAATAACGTTACTCGAAAAGTATAGGCAAATAGATATGTGGTTGCCCTCATGTTGCTTAGAAGTTAGTGAGTAAAACTGGAAAAAAGTAGAACCTATGAAGGTGTGAAGAAGTGAAGGAAATATACACACTAACAAGATTCCTACCAACCTTAATAATGCCTGTCTCAGTCTATCGTCAGTATGCACACAGTTGTAATGTTTATACACATACAATTTATATCTTGTTTTGTCACTTATTATTCTTGTCAAATATGTTGTGCCAAGTTCTCACAAAACTTCATTAATATATTTTAATAGCTTGGGGCACCTGGGTGGCTCAGTCAGTTAAGCGGCCGGCTTCGGCTCAGGTCATGATCTCGCGGTCCGTGAGTTCGAGCCCCGTGTCGGGCTCTGTGCTAACAGCTCGGAGCCTGGAGCCTGTTTCAGATTCTGTGTCTCCCTCTCTCTGACCCTCCCCTGTTCATGCTCTGTTTCTCCCTGTCTCAAAAATAAATGTTAAAAAAAAATATATATATTTTAATAGCTTTATAGTAATAGATCAAATGGCATATTCTATTATTGTTGGATACCTTATTGGTTTTAATAATTGCAGTTATGAACTTTGATCCAATAAAATAGTTCTACAGATTTTCTCATTTTGAATTATTTTCTTTGGACCAACTACAATAAGTGAGATTATTGGGTCAAAATGTATGATTTGTTTTTGTTTCCTGACCCAACTTTTCTTTCAAAATTGAACTCCTATTAATGTTACAATTACAAATATATATATCATATATGTATATAATGTTACAATTACAAATATATATATATTATATATGTATATATATATATATATAAATATAATATTTGATCTGTGTGAAAATGCAAGCAGCACAAAAAATAGATGAAGTAAAAACAATTAAAAATCCTAATTTCCTATGCCTCAGTGATCACTCTAATTATTTGCTGTGTATTCTTCCAGACTTTGTTTAATAATTTGGGATTGTACTCCATGAAGTGGAGTCTGTATACTGAATACAGCAACCTGCTCTATTTTACTTGATATCTTGTGTATATCTGTTCATTACCTCTAGATTTTCTATGACTTAATAGTATTTTTCTGCATGGTTATGCTATACTTTTTTTCATAAATAATCCACCACTCTTGGTCATTCAGGCTGTTTCCAAATTATTACTATTATGTTCAAAGAACCAAGCATATTCGTGTTTTTTTGTCACATTATTTCATTTTAATAAATTCTAGAAATAAATTTGAGTAGAAATTGTTATGCACTTAGGATTTTTTTTTTTTTTACCAAATTTCCCTTCATAAATTTACTGATCTCTATACACAGTGTTTGGAGTTTTCTTCTCACTGGGTTTGTTCAATCATTCAGCCTTTGATTGTTTGTTTATAATTGCAGTCTTGAATTACTAATGAGATAAAATATCTTTTCACTTGTCAAATATATTTTAAACTTTGTGGTGAATTTTGTTGTATACTGTTTTTTATTTTTATATTTTCATGTAAATGTATATATATCAGTCATAACTTTATGATGTTTGGTCTTTCCTCCACTCCCCAAACCTAAGTCCTCCCTAGACCAAGGTGATAAAAGTTGTGTTTTAAACTTTTATGGTTTTATACTTTAAATCTAAACATGTTAATGAAATTGGAATCTGTGTGTGTGTGTGTGTGTGTGTGTGTGTGTGTGTGTGTGTGTGTGTTTCAAAGGGGGAAGGGTATCACTGAATAATTTTTACTGCTTTTCAGTTAGAATTTATCATATGTGAAGTTACTGCCAGAATTTCTTTAGTGTATGTTCCTCTGTGCATTTATTCTTGATCCTTTCTATTACAAACAGGACCTAATTGTTCTTTATTATTATCATTATTATTATTATTATTATTATTATTATTATTTTATCTGAAGGGAAGAGCCACAGTATTATACTTGTAAAAACTGCCCTATTTTCTTGCATTTGTTTTTCAAATAAAATACAGTATTAATTAGTTAAGGGTCACACTTCCAATAGTGGAATTGTGATTCCATAGAGTTATAATCATTAATTTGGAAGGAAACTTACACCTTTATTGATTGGGTCTCCCCATCCAGGAGCAACATACACTTAATTGCTCAGGTGTTCTTTTGCGATTAAACTTTTCTTTCTTTTGGTCCTCTACATATCCGTTTTTTAGTTCTTTGATTGAAAGCAATAAAACTACTCTTACAAATCAGCTTCAAATCAATGAAACCTTTATAGGATATCTCTATAAACAAAGGAAAATAATGGGTTCAGAAAGAACAGATGGCCAGAGTGGTTCTGGGATCTAGATGGCAGCATGTAATGGACATCTCTAGCTCCCCGCCATAAAACGGGGAGATTACTATATAAAACAGGAGGAAGAGACAATGGGGAGCCCAAAGCAAAATAAAGCCTGTATTTTAAACTTACTGCCATTATTATTAAACTGAACAGAATGACAATTTTAACTTTCGATGGTTACTTGGTAAGTCCCAGTATGAAATAAATTAATGATTTTTTAAATGTCGCTTTAATAAAATTTTCTGCATACTTTCAAAATTTGAATTTTTTCTTCCTTTTTTCTTGCATTCTCTATGCATTCAAAAATATTTTATGTAGATAATGATCTTTTTCTCTTCCACTTCTTAAAAAAATTTTTTTAACGTTTATTTATTATTAAGAGACAGACATAGAGCATGAGCAGGGGAGGGGTAGAGAGAGGGGGAGACATAGAATCTGAAGCAGGCTCCAGGCTCTGAGCTGTCAGCACAGAGCCCGACGCGGGGTCGAACTCACAAACTGAGATTATGACCTAAGCTGAAGTCGGTCTCTCAAGCGACTGAGCCACCCAGGCGCCCCTGTTCCACTTCTTTCAGATATTTTCTTGTCTTTTTATGTTCTACAACCTAATGCAGAGTGATTGTCACACTTTTCCTGTTCCTGATTTCTAATAGAAATGCCCCTAGGAGTTTACTGTTGAATAGCATTTTTATAATATACACTGTATATATTTTTACCATGCTAAATATCTTTTAATCATTAGCTTGGGGTTATTATTTTTTAATTAGGGTTGGATATCGAATTGTATGAAACATGTTTTGGGATATGTTGAGACGCAGTTTCTTTCCATTATTTTTGAAATTCAATATTATTATCAGGTTGACTTTTGTTGAGTCATCCATGTACTCTTGAAATGAAGCCTTCTCTGTCATGGTATATTATTTTTATAAGAACACTGGACTTGCTCACATTTTATTGGTGTAACTACGTCAACAATTGTAAGCTTTACTCATGGTTTTATCATAGTCATCTTTGGTACTTTTAGTTTGGAATTTCATTTACCTTCGAATTTAAACTGAGAATAAGCTACTTCCGTCTTAACATTTTTCCTTCATGTCAGGGTTCTTGACATTTTTGGGCCAATAATCTTTTTGCTGTGGGAACTGTCCTGTGCATGTAGAACTTTTAGCAACGTTCTTGGCCTATGCCTGCCAGACACCCGTAGAACATTCGCTCAGCACCTTGGCCAGTTGTGACAATCAAAAATATCTCCAGACATTTACACATGTCCCCTGATACACACACACACAAATCTCTCCCAGTTAAAATCTCCTGTTTAATGCTTTGGAAAAGCTTAATGTGTGTGGAAACTTCCCTATGAAACCATTGGAAAGTGGCTCTTTTTGGGGATTGGTATGGAGTTGTTGGCCAGTTTTCCAATTTCTTTTTCAATATTGTTTACCCAAGGTGTAGTTAATATTACAGTTTAAACAAGTCCTGTAATGTCCCCCAGTGTTCTTTTTCCTGCATGTTCCCCTTTCTCATCTGTACATTCTTCTTGAGCAAGTTAATCATCTCTTATGACTTCACATCATGCCTGTTCATTTTTGAATTCTAGATCTTTTTCCTCCTCTACAGAACTTCTAGAGTTCCAAATTAATACATCTATCTGTGCTTTATGTATCTGTACCTGGATACTCTACAGGACTCTGACATACCATATATCTAAAATAAAGCTTGTTGTCTCACCCCTTCTTATGCCCCATCTTTTATTAGCTGTGGTGCTCTTTATACCTCATCACACCTTATAGACTTGAAAGTCAGACCAGAATCTGCTTTTTTTCCCTGTTTCAGTTTGAATTAGCCCAAGTTCTGCAGATTCTACATTCAAGTATTATTTATATCTTTTATACACCAGATTCCTATCACTTTTATCTGGACTTTTTGGTGAAGAAATTTTAACTAAGAATTTTAAATGCTATAATCCATATTTATATACAGAATATTCTCCAATGCTTAAAAACATCAATATTACAATAAGAAGAGGGGAAAAGACTAAAACTCAAGTCCTAATGACATAGTAAATCGGGAAGTATATTAACTCAGAGAATTATCTGTAGAAACAAGCCACAAGCCTCTATACTTGGCCTGTTCAAAGTTTGCTTTAGTTATTTTGTAGATAAGAAAGGGATAATGATCAATTTCCAGCTTTAAAATTAGAATGAATATGTAATATATGGAGCGACTTAATCAAGGATGTAAAAGTATTTATAAAATGAACTGAAAGGTTATATATATCTAACTAGGTAAAATTGTACTAGGGGACATAAAATGCAACACTCTGGTTAAAAAAATCCAACTATAACTTACGGTTTGGTGTTAAAGTGAGCAACGTGGAGGTTGATGGTAACTGAAAGAAAAGAACAATTGGAAATGTGGCCCTTTGTGAATATTTTGTGAATCTAACTCTATGCTAATATAAAAATAGTCCTTAAGGGGCACCTGGGTGGCTCAGTCGGTTAAGTGTCTGACTTTGGCTCAGGTCAGGATTTCACGGCTTAAGTGAGTTAGAGCCCCGTGTCGGGCTCTGTGCTGACAGCTTGGAGCCTGGAGCCTGCTTCAGATTCTCTCTCTCTGCCCCTCCTCCACTCATACTCTGTCTCTCTCTCCCCTTCAAAAATAAACATTAAATAACTTAAAAAATAAAAATAAAAAATGAAAATAGTCATATACAACATTATCATATCACTACTAAATATTAAGACTAAATATTCAAACTGATATGGAACAAAATATCACTTAACTGCTATTTTTATATTAAAAAAAAATCTGCGTGATTTTCTTAACAGAAGCATCATGCAGACCGGTAACAATGCCTCGGACCTAGTTCTGGCCCTGTCTGCAGACATAGGGTTGTCATGGAGGGGCCCAGAGCCCTGTGCAGAGACTGGCATATTAACCAGCAGCTAGAATGGAGGCTATGACAAATCACGATGCTGGTATAACAGGGAAACCCAATAGCAGGGTTCATTTTGAGATACAAGGAATTTGCTGTTCATTTAAGGTCAGTAACAGCATCAGTCTAAAGTCTGAGTCTAAAGACCAGGCACATGTTCGGGAATGGCAAGCTTCCAGCAGGAGCTTCCGCACAGCCAAAGGACCTAATCATCAGAATAAAGGCTCAAGTGACAATAAAGGTAAGAGCTGAGTTATTAGAACATAGCTATGCGTCATTGCTGGAGTGACATATGTTTTGTCTGTTAGCTAGAGCTCCCAGTATCCCTGTAGGATGTAGGGGAGTTTTGAGTCTACAAGTGGTTTTCAAGGAATTCCAGCTGTGTAGACATAGGTGCTTCAGTCTTGAGAATTTTACTTGACTGTGAATTTAGCACAAACTTAATTTGGATCCCAAGAAATGTAATGTGGTTGCTATCTTCATCATGATCAAAGAGGGTGGTCTAAAAAAATGCAGTACTGTGCTTAGTTCTGAATACAAAGTTTTGTGAAGTATAGTAACATATGGTTTAGGAACAAATTTGAATTGCCTAAGGTACCAGGCATGTGTTGTAAAGGTACCAGAATGAAAAGAAAGAAGGAAGAAAGGAAGTCAGGAAGAGAAGGAAGTGAGTGGGAGTGAGGGAGAGAGAGTGTGTGTGAAAGAGAGAGAAAGAAAGAGCAAGATGTTTAAATGGTGGCTGCCAGTTGGTCTGCCTGGGGCAATAGCTGGTGAAGGGTGTGCTGAACTGAGTAGTGCATGCCCTGGTTAAGGGGCAACTACTTCAGGAAGCTTTGATCTGGACACCTTCAAATATTTCCCAAAATGTGAAATGTACTTATTATTATGTATATCTTCTGATTTTTAATCTTGGCAATTAATGTTTTTAACTATGTGTGGGCCAAGCAAAATTCTCTGCAAGCATGGGCCACCAATCTGGAAGTATTCCTCAAGGTAGGAGCTAGGAAAATGAAAGTCATGACTTTCCTCCCAAAGGAAAAACATAAGAATGTTTAGTCCAGACAAGTCATGAGACATACTTCAATACTTCAAATATGTCCAAATATACCATGTGGCAAAGGTACTGGTTTTTTTTTAATTAAAAATAGTTTTTTAATGTTTATTTATTTTTGAGAGAGAGAGAGAGAGAGCACAAGTTGGGGAGGGGCAGAGAGAGAGGGAGACACAGAATCCAAAGCAGGGTCCAGGCCCCAAGCTCTCAGCGCAGAGCCTGATGCGGGGCTTCAACTCATGAATGGCAAAATCATGACCTGAGCCGAAGTCAGACACTTAACCGACTAAGCCACCCATGCGCTCCAAAAGGTACTGGTTTTTATTCAAAAAGCAGAATTAGAACTAATGAAGGTAGTTTTTAATACAATCTGAAGATGAACTTTCTAAAAATTAGAGCTGTTCTGCACAAATATCAGAGGTCTTCTCCTTCAGGGCATGCCGTACCTGGTGGATAGAGTTTATTGAAGGAATTAATGAACCTTTGTACTGAATTGTGAAGTAGAACTTGGATGCCTCTATAAAACACTGAAGGACATCAGTGTTTCATCCTTTCACAATTCATACCTTTAAGTTGGTTGGTAACAGTATCATTCTGGGAATGTAAAGAATTGTACTTTTTCGAACAGGTATTTTCTACTGTCACCCTTTATTTACTGTACATGTGACAAGTAGATTTGCTACTTCCCGATATATTTCTTATAATTATATCATTTTTAAGAAGGAATATTATCTATGTTATGCTTTGATTTCCTTTGATCATTTAATGATGAGTTTGCTCCTTGATCTTTTAAAGATAGCTCATAAATGAGAAGCATCATGAAACTGTGGTAGAAATGACAAGATTTGAAAGCTGATGAAAATGGGTTAAAATCATGTGTCCTCCACGTATCAGTTATGTAATTTAACTAATTTCTATGAACCTTAGTTTTCTCTTCTACAAATATTTGTTTTCTTCTATATTTCTTTTTCACATCTATATTAGAATATAAGTATTACAACACAAAGTTGGATAGATTATATGACTCAAATGTAAACTTAAGGTGACTGACCCATATTTGCCCTAGTGTTTATAATACACATTTAAAACTAATCCAAAATCACTTTCAAATAATACTATATTGCTTAATGGGTAATGCAAGTAATAGTAACAGAGTATGCCCATTTCTTCCCTCTTATCCCTTATAATATTGCTGCCATTCATTTCACTTACCCATAAGCTATAATCACCAGATACATTGTTATTATTGTTTTGAACAAATTGTTATCTTTTAGCTCAAGTAAGAATAGGAAAACTAAAAAAATATATTTTACCCTCATTTACTTCTCTAACACTCTTTCTTTATGTAGTTTTGAGTTTCTGACCTATGTAATTTGTCTTCTCTTTGAAGAACTCCTTTTAACATTTCTTGCAAGGCAAGTCAACCAGCAACAAATTCTCCTAAGTTTTGTTTGTGTGAGAAAGTATTTCTGCTTCACTTTTTTTTAAATCTAAGAAAGTAATGGTTTAAAAGGCTTTATTTTATTTTTAGAAAATATTTAGGTTCACAGAAAAGTTGAGGGGAATTTCCCAAATGTTCCCTGTCCTTATACATGCGTAGCCTCCCCCATTATCAACATCTCTCACCAGAGTAGTACATTTGCACAAGTAATGAGCCTACCCTCACACACTATAATCATCAAAATACTCTCACTTTTGAGGATACTTTTGTTGGAAACAAAATTTTAGGGTTTTTTTTTTTCCTGTCAGTACCTTAAATATTTCACTCCATTCTCATTTTGCTTACATAGTTTTAATGGTTTCTGAAGAGAAATCCAATGTTATTCTTATCCCTCTTCTTCTGTAGGTAATGTTTTTTTTTTTTTTTGTTTTTTTTTTGGCTTCTTTAACGATTTTCTCTTTGGCTTTGATTTGTTTAAAGTTGAACATGATGTGCTTAGGTATAGAATTTTGGTATTTATCCTGTTTTGATTGCTTGATTGATTGCTTGATTGATTTTTCTATATCTGTGGTTTGGTGTCTGTGATTAATTTTAGAAAATTCTCAGCCATTATTATTTCGAAAATTTCTTCAACTCTCTTTCTTCTCTTATGGTATTCCCATTACACATATGTTATACCTTTTGTAATCATCCCACAGTTATCTGATATTCTCTTCCATCTTTTTCTTTCTTTCTCTTTGCATTTCGGGTTTTTATTGACATATCTTGAAATTTACTAATTCTTTCTACAGCTGTGTACCATCTACTGATGAGACCATCAGAGGCATACTTTATTTTCTTAGTCTTTTCATTTCTAGCATTTCCTTTTAATTTTTTCTTAGCATTTCCATCTCTCTACATACACTACCTATCCATTCTTGGCATGTTACCTGCCTTTCCAGTGAAGCCCTTACCATATTAATCATAATGAATTTAAGTTCCCAAGATGATCATTTAAAAATTTCTCTATATTGTAGCCCCCTCCTCCCCTTATCCACGGTTTTTGCTTTCCATGATTTCATTTTCCATGATTTTGTTTTCTGTGGTTTCAGTTACCGGTGGTCAACCACAGTCTGGAGCAGATGATCCTTTTCTGATGTATTGTCAGAAGGTCAGTAGTAGCCTAAAGCTATGTCACGATGCCTGTCATTCACCTCACTTCATCCCGTCATGGAAGAATTTTACCATCCCACATCATGTACCACAAGAAGAAGAAAGGTGAGTACCATATAGGAAGATATTTTAAGAGAGAGAGCTACTATTGGTCAAATAACTTTTGTTGCAGTATATTGTTATAATTGTTCTATTTTATTATTGTTGTCAATTTCTTATTGTATCAAATTTATAAATTAAACTTTATCATAGCTATTTATGTATAGGAAAAACATAGTATATATAGGGTTCAGTGTTATTCACAATCTCAGGCATCCAGTGGGAGTCTTGAAATGTATCCCCTGTGAATTAGGGTTAGGGAGCAGTATATTTGGTTTTGGTCCTGATGCTTTGTCTCTACAGAGTGTATTTTTATCTTCATTATGCCTTACTATTTTTTGTTAAAAGCCAGACATGACTGTTGGGTAAAAGGAATTGAGGTAGATTGGCCTTTAGTGTGAGGTTTTATGTCCTTCTGGGCGTATAGTGTATTTATATTTGCTGCGGCTATGGTTTCAGAGGCTAAAATTTTCTTTAGTGTCCTTGTCTCCATGCACTGCCCCCCCCCCCCTTGTGGTTTTTGGGTTTTCCTAGAGACACTTTAAACAGGGTCTGAGGTTTGAAGTTCTTTTAGCTGTTTTCTTGTTATTCTATAGGAGCCATATTAATATGGTGGTAAAATGTGGGAGGGAAAGTGATCTATAGTTCCATGATTAGGTCTCATTCTTTTAGTGTCTGAGTTGGATATTTCCCTTCCTGATGTCAAAGGCTTCAGCAGTGGCTTGCATTGGGCATTTCTTTTCTCCAAGGTTGGCTAGACTCTGGCAAAACCTCAGTCAGTTAGGCTCTGGTAAAATAGTTTCCTTGGGGCCAGACCTGGTTAAGAACAGAGAGCTCTGGACATATTTCAGAATGGTTACTTTCCCCCCTCCTGTTGGAAGCATGAAGTAATTATTTTTTCAAATCTTCACAGTTAGAACTTGTTAAGGCAACTGGAAGTAAAACTCATGAAAGTGTGCTCCCTACACCCCTCACCCCTGGGAATGGTCCACCTGAGTGTTTAGCTCTTACTGTGTCTCTGGCAACTCATCAATTCTAGTTTAAAGTCCTGTTACTGAAACTTCATTGTATTGTTCTGCTCTGTGCTTCTGCTTCAGATAAGTAGGGATTCTCTGCCTCTGCCTGTCCATCTTTTGGGTTTCTAGCATAGCAGTGAGACCTGTGACCTTAATTCTCTGCTATATAAAAAGAGGTGTAAACTTTCAGTTTATTCATTATCTTTCTTTTCTTAAAAAGGTTTATCCATTTATTTTTGAGTGCATAGAAGAACGGAAGAGAGAGAGGATCTCAAGCAGGCTTCATTCGCACTGTCAGCTCAGAGCCCCACACAGGGCTCAAACTCACAAACTGTGAGATCATGATCTGAGCTGAAACCAAGAGTCAGATGCTTCACCGACTGAACCATCTAGGTATCCCTCAGTAATTTTCATGTCTGGATGGCAGTGATGATTTCTACATTCTTTACGTGTTGGCCCCATATTAAATACTCAACAAATAGTGCGTCTTTTCTCATATATTTTATGTAATTATATATGTTGTTGTTGTTGAAAGTCTAGCTTTTTTTTTTTTCGCCTTAAGGAAGACTATTCTATTTGGTATGGCTTCTTAAAAAACAAAATTTAGGTATGCATGACAAGTCATAATTAGATGCATTTTTGCCTAACATGTAGTAAAATGTGTATTTTGTGGTTAAAATAATGAAGTGAAGGTGCATGTGCAGGTCGTCTGTGTGGGGATTCTTGAACTTCACTACATAAGAATGTGATTCATTATTTGAATTATACCACGAGCACAACTAGTGCCTGCAGAAACTAAATCAGAAGCTACAATCCAGTATACAAAGGCTATTGTTGCATGGAGGAAAATTTCTTTGCCAAGTAGATCTTCCAAACACAAGTTTGTATTCAGTCACATTTCCTCCCCCACCCAACTGGAAGGGTGCAATAGCATTCTTTGTATTTTGCTTATATTTCCTATTTATTTTGTATTAGTTACCTCTCTGTAATTGGTGACATACCTTTACTTCTCACCTGAGAGTTGTGTTTTCTAATTCTGAGATATAATCCAAAGTCTAAATTCTCTGTTCAGAGTTAAAAGGAAAAAAAAAAATCCCTAAATCTCACTTGGTGAAAAGCAGCAGGTGCTGTGTTCATAGCTAAACCCATTCTTCTCTTGAGGGGTTGCAGATTCTGTCTCAGATCTCACGATTCCTTATTTCTGCCTCATCAATAAACGCGGCTTCCACTGATGTGTGCGTTCCACTAAAACCAGATCATGGTGTGTGCACTCAAGATTGCTATCATATGTCAGGTATCTTTATCATAGAATTGTGCCTGGGTTGATAGCTCTTCGAAGCCGATACACTAATTTTCTTCACTTTCAAACCTCTTCTCACTTCGCAAGCATCCATTTCATTGATGGACACCTGCCAGTTTTAGGTATTTTCTTTGACCTCCTGTAGTTCATTTAAATGGTATAAAATTGTTTCCTAAATAATCTATTTTTGTCTAATTCATACAGGGAGGGGGGAAAGACATCCTCTCCTGAAATTCCACCCACGTCCTGACAATAAATTGTCCTCCTTATTTTGGGGCCGTCAGTTTGTTTAAAGAATGTGGTAGGAAAACAGGCTATGCTAATCCAATGTACTTTTCTAGTGGAAAGTCTCCTGAGGGATCTGTTCTAAGACCAAGGAAACATTTGAAGGCTTTAAATCTGATTTTTCAGACAGCTGTACTAATTTAACTAAAAGGGTTACAGGAGAGGATGGAGAAAAACAATCTATAAAGTGTACGGTTGACATTTGAAAAAGAAATTGGATATTTTCTCCTAGCTTCATCAAAGCATATAACAGAAATTGTGACAGAGTTTCCCAGATTCAATAGCGATAGATGTAAGCATTGGAAAGTTTATTTCTAGATTCATAAGAGCAAACGGACGTTAATTTTCATGTTTGTGCACATACATGCATCCACTGGTGTGAACAATATATAGTTATGTATGTGTGTGTTACACATACACAGTAAATGGAACCATTTTATATATTTTGATCGACAAATGGTCTTGAAAAATGCTCCTGAAAAATATAGGTAAGTAAATAGATATTTGAGTTCAGAACTTAAAATCAAAAGCTGATTGAGTTTTCAAAATACAAAAACATTTCAACAGATAATGAACAAGACAGAAAATTATTATATAGGTCCGTACAAAAATTTGGCTTTTTACAATCATATAATAGACATAGAAATAAATTAATTATTTTTTTCTTTTCATAAAAATGCATTGCACCATGAGAATAGACCATACGTGATGAGATTTTTTTGTCTTCATTGTGGAGCAGAGGAAAGAATGAATCAAAGGAAGAGAGAGAGAGAAGAGGAAGCAGGAGTAAGGAGAGGAAGAAATAGAAGAAGACAGAAAACCATACAATTCATGAAGAGAGAAAGGATTCCCGAGGCTTTTGTGGGATTTGGTCAATGGATTCTCGCATTTTGGTTGGACGGGGCGATCCATTGTTTTCCTACCACTTTTCTTCACTTGAACGATTAATTTCACTGGGATCATTGCCACCTAGCTCCTATGATAGGTCAAGGAGGGACACAAGGCCTAGAGGAGGCCAGAGCCAGGCTTAAGGTTCTGAAGCAATGGACTAGTACAAAGATCATCTGTAATCAAGGGGGTCCACAACTGCCATGTGTCTTTATTAAAAATACATCTTAATAACCCAAATCAACTGACCAAAGATATATATTTTCTTTTAATTGTTTTTCAATTAAGATTTGAAAAAATACATTTAAAATTCAGTGACTTATTACAGAATTACAGTGACTTAGTACAGAATGAGGACTGTTTTGACAGAAAAAAAAAAATTAAACAGTTCCCCAAATATGGAGTCAAGGGGTTACTTATGAAAGTGAGAATTTTCATAAAAGGATCAGATGCAAAATAATAGATATCATAGGTATTACATAATGTCAAAATAACAGCAAAATATTAGTAAAAGGATCCAGACTGGTTACTTTTCACTTTGCAGTCACTAATCTCATCTACTTTTTCAAGTACATACTTGATTTTCAAACTATGTGTATATTGTATTTCTCTGCAAATAAGAAAATGAGCATTATTTGGACACCTACATAATCTCATTAACTCTACCTGGTTAGTATTGTTATTATCCCCGATTTTCTGCAGAGGAACCTACAGAAATGACTTCTAGTATAGCGGGATTCCAAGGTCTGCACCTTATGCTTGCAGGTTTTTATTTCCATTGCACATGTGAGATAAAAGATTTTAGGATATTTACTTTTCTTTCTATATATAATCAGAAAAAAAGGTAAACACACTGAGAGGTTCTTAAAAGATTTTTTATTGTATGGGGGAGTAGAGATCAGCCCAATATGTCCAATAAATTCTTTTAAATAGGCTGCTCCATAGCCACAGACATAGGTCACTTTATCAGACAATTACCTGACTGTCCAACAAAACCACCTTCTTAAACATTCCAATATGTTGTTAAGAAAAAGATATGAAGTGTGATGTTAAGTATTAAAATACTTAAAAGCATGCCTGCACTTCTTTGGTGAATGGACGTGCCATTAATGAAGGTATATAAACTTCAGAAAATAAGAGCAGAGTGTGTGAGGAGAGATTTACTTCAAGTAAAATCCTCTGCCCTCAAAGGGTTAAATGTTAACAAAGTTAAAAAGCAGAAATCAGGCTCCTATTAGTCTTGAACACTAATCTTGTTGACGGCTGAAGTGTTTCCTTATTTTATCCATATTTATTATATTGAAGGTGGGTTATATGGTGGTGACTAATGACCAAACATCTGGACCTAGTGACCCTTAAAATTCTCCAGCCATTGCTGTTCACAATTAAATACCACATGAACTAAAATGATATTTTGGCTTGACCAGGACAAATTAGTGTGGCAAACCTAAAGAAATAACCTTCCCATTAGCCTTGAAGAAACCCTAGCCTATAGAAGTTTGAAATTTTTTAAATCTGAAATTTTTTATAAGACTTGCATTCCTCATCATCATTATAGAGCTAAGAAAACTAAAAGGGATATTTTTCAGAAGAAAATGAGTACTTTGGTGGATTTGTCATTGTGGATGTGAAGAACATTTTTTTTTTCAAATGTTTTACCTCCCGGAATTTTGATTGAGCTGTGGAAAATGGGATTACTTCAGGTTAAATAATTGGCAAACCTCATTTCCAGAGTAATTAATTTTATCTGCAGACAGATAACTAAGGGGAAGAGAAGGCAAATGTCATCATCATTATGAGAATTATTCATTAAAGATGGATGACTTTGTCCTCTCCCAGGTTTCTACAGAGAGGCAGGAGAGGCAACATAGAATGATAATGGCCAACACGATAAAGATGGGATTGTCAGATAGAAACACAAAAGTTGAGTTACACAAGCATCTCTGTGAAAATACCCAAGAAAGGGCCTCAAAGAAAGTTCCATTTAGACACTACAAAGTTTGTCTGTTGTTCTTCCCTCTGGATAAGACAGGAGATGGGGTGCTGCTGGGGAAAGGATGGCAAAGGTGAGGAACTCAACCCTCCAAATGAGTCCAGGAAAGATGAAGCCTTCATGACTTGACTTTGATATTAAATTCAAATGTATCTTCTATTAGATTAGCAGAGACCTCTAGTTGACATAAAACCTTTGATTAAAAAAAAAGATCAGAGACCAAATCCACAAATACATCAATACACAGCCTCTACTGATGAACCCATGGTTCCCATTTAAAGTAAGAGCCCCCCCCCCCCCCCCCGGGGGGCGCCTGAGTGGCTCAGTTGGTTGAGCGACTGACTTCGGCTCAGGTCATGATCTCACGGTTTGCGAGTTCTAGCCCTGAGTCGGGCTCTGTGCTGACAGCTCAGAGCCTGGAACCTGCTTCCGATCCTGTGTCTCCCTCTCTCTCTGCCGCTCCCCCGCTCATGCTCTGTCTCTCTCTGTCTCAGAAATAAATGAACATTAATTTTTTTTTTTAAATAAGAGCCCCTCGTCTGGGGGGTTTAGCTGGTTAAGCAGCTTCTAAATCTTGATTTTGGCTCAGGTCATGATTTTGCGGTTCATGAGTTTGAGCTCCAAGTGGAGCTCTGTGCTGACAGCACAGAGCCTGCTGGGATTTTGTCTCTCTCTCTCTCTCTCTCTCTCTGTCTCTGTCTCTCTCTCTGTCCCTGTCTCTCTCTCTCTCAATAAATGAAAAAAAAAGAGCCTCAAAATACAGACAGAACACAAACCAGCAATTTCATGATAATCTGAGGCAAACACTAAGAAATTTTAGGTATGAAAGTAAAAGAATCATGAGGGGATGCATATCAACTGTACACGGGGGAAAATATTCAGATAAAACTATTTGCATTAAATATGAGAAAGATGAAAAGAAAGCCTCTGACCACTATAAAAAGAAACACCACCACAATTTTAAGAACATAAAATGCAATATAAGATTAAATCCCCTTATAGAATTTACACAAGATACTGAAAAATATTTTCTTAAAAATACTTTCACACCCAGAACAAATGTTAAGAAACATGAAATCAGTGAAACAAAAAATATATCACAGGAGATCAAGGATGAGATAATGAAACATCAGAGTCAATTAAATATTAGAGATTGTGCAACCAAGGAAACAAATTGAGAATCAAAAGCATATCATCACAGAATTAACAAATAAGGAACTATTAGGAAATAATAAAGTATTCATATTTAAAACCTAAAATCATGTCATAACAAGACAATGTTTTTAAGGTAGTTAGATAAATAATGGTTTATTTTGGGTACAGAATTCACACTAAACTTACAGAAAACTGTTTCTGAGAGAGAAAATAAATCATTCTGCAACAAATCACCAATAATTGAATATATAAAACAAGAATGACAGATTCTCAAGGATAAATCTCTAGAAACTCAGTAGAATTAAGAAGGTGACTCAAGAAATCCTAGATCTCAAGATAAATCAAGTAGACAAACAAAAAGATATAGATGCACATGGTAATTAATGTTGAACCAAATATATGTGTGAATAAATACCATGGTGCTAGAACAAAATGTCTTCTAAAATGTTCTAAAATAACATTAAAAAAATAGTATATTTTAGGCACATTCCAAAATACGATGTTAAATAAATAACACCAATGAAATAAAGAGTATCCAGCACAAATACGCAAACACACACAAGCACACACACACACGTATTTACATAAATATGTGTGCGCATATGTATATGTATGTAAATATATTTAATATTCAAGATAGAAAATATCAAAACTGAAGCCATTACTTGTGAAATACTATATGAGATAAAGCTAAACTTGGGCTCAGATGAAAAATTCAGTCTTATACATTAATGCTGCTTAATTTGATACAAAATAAACATACAAGATTAAATTAAGCATTTAATAGAACAAGACACAAACCACAAAATAAACCTAAGGAAAGAATAATGAAGGGTATAAATACAGTTAAAAGCAGTCATAAATTAATGAAAAAAAGAAAAAAAAAGAAAATGAAAGACACTTTTTAGATACATTAAAAAATTTTTTTTGAAGTTTTACTTATTTTTGAGAGAGAGTGGGGGGGGAGGGGCAGAGAGAGGGTGACACAGAATCTGAAGCAGGCTCCATGCTCTGAGCTGTCAGAACAGAGTCCCTTGCGGGGCTCGAACTCACAGACCATGAAAGCCACAGTCAGACACTTAACTGACTGAGCTACCCAGACACCTCTATTTTTTTTTTAAGTTTTTTTTTGACGTTTTATTTATTTTTGAGAGAGAGACAGACAGACAGACCGACCTTGAGTGGGGGAGGGGCAGAGAGAGAAGGAGACACAGAATCTGAAGCAGGTTCCAGGCTGTCAGCTGTCACCACAGAGCACGTAGATAAATTTAAAATAAAGAAATGAAATAAAATAAAACAATTACAAAAAAACAAAAGTAACAAGGTATAGACATAGGGAAAATTTAAACAGCTTTCCGTGTGTACTTTGCAAAAGGGTAGGTAAACGCAAAAAAAAAAAAAAAAAAAAAAAACTACAAAAAAAAAAAAAGAAAAGATCCTCGAATAGAAAGAAATACTGAACAAACCACTGACTATGGAAACAGTGGCCACAGAATCATAAGTCAACACTCTTTGTAAAGTGTCAGGCTTAGACAATTTCCCAAGTAGTCTTTTTTTTCTTCAATTCTTTAAGAAACAGTCAGTGATGTTCTTATTTAGTGTGTTCCATAATATAAAGACAAGAAAGTAACTCAGCATAACTCTGACCATAAATCCAAACACAAAAAGTAAGATTAAAAAAAAATTAAAGAATATTTGGGATGTATGACAGCATGTTATATAATTTCTCCTGTAATCCTCTATCAGTTTTCAAATAACAGAACAATTTCTAAAGTATCCCTTAAGTTCATTTTTCCTAATTCTTGACTTTAAGGTACAGGAGTAATCCAGGAGCTCAAATTATTTTTCACAGCCTATGACATTTTTTTCCAACCCAACCAAGTTCAAATTTGTATAATATCAAAAAAGTATATAAAAAGTCCCAAATAAGTCCTTTTTCCTTCCAGTAGTTTGCATTTGGAAATTACACACACACCCCACTATATATGAATATGGGAAACTGATAATTAGTGCATCAAGTTCCAAAGTCAGCAAGTCAAATCAACAAATGCTTCTTCAATACTCATCCCTCCTTGTCTGAGTAGTTTACAATCGGTTAGGAACTGGAGAACTTTTAAAAACAGTACATCCTCAGAAGTTATTTCTACATTAGAGATTATAAATGACATAGGAATTGAGATGAAAGAAATAACTGAATTATTAAAAGAGGTCAATATCTTTATTAGGAGGAAATAATAAATTTCCAAATTTTTAAATAACTGTCCCAAAGTAGCTTTATTTTGATCAGGTAGTAAATCACACCTGCAGAACAGCACAGTGGTAAGAAAAGCAAAAACTGTTCATGGGAAATAATTCCCAATTTTTGAAATGCGGTTATATTTTTCTCAATAAATGAGTTAAGCAGATACCATTTGTTGATAAGCATCATATGGGAGAATGGAGTGGTTTGCCATAGTCAGAAAGTAAATCAATCATAGGTTTGAAAATAGAATCCACATGTGCAGACTTGTGGAGCTGGTTGAGCCACAGGCCAACACTCTCTCATCACACCAGATTAGCTCTGCTCCTGTCCAGGAGAAGACTGTTAATGGTGAGTCTGATTAGACCATGAAACCCAATCCCAAGGGAACCGACAGAGACGCCACTTCATGTGCCATTTAAAATAACTTTAGGACCCAGAGGATATCACTTGGTGTTAAGAAGTAAATAAAGAGTTGATTATCCTGAGATATTTACTAAATCCATCCAACCTGAGTAAGCCATGTTACGGATTGTTTTGAGCAATCATGACTATTATGACCCAGCATACGCAGTACAATAATTTGATAATAGTTACGTTTTTATTTGGGAGACTTTAGTTTTGTTTTATTTTGGTAGAAGGCATCAAAATACTGATATACTGGGACTCTAGCAAGAGATGTCTTTTTCCTTGTATTAGGCTATACTTCGTTTATTTTTTTGTTTTCCTTCATTCATTCTTTATTTCTTTAATCAGTGAATAAGCTGAGTGCCCATTTTGTTCAAGTTCTGTCATAAAGTGAGGCGATTTCTACATCACAGTATAGTGACAGAGACAAATGGGGCGCATTAATGCAGACTCTTCCAGTTGCAAATGATGAGAACACAACCCAAACAAAAATGTCCATTACCAAGAATTGCTGAAATATCTGGCGGTATGAATGTCTTCAGCCAAAGCTAAATCTAGGCGCTGAAATAATAGTTTTAGGGTCCGTCCTCTTTCTCTTGACTTCTTGGTTGTTCTTACTCCTTAATGGCTTCACTCACACATTTACATGATGTTTAGCAATTGTGATCTTAGAAAAGAGATACTTTCTTGTCAAGTATCCATATCAGTTTCATAGTGGAATATAGTTTTTACCACTCAGGTCATTTGTTTTCCCTAAGTTACTCAGTGTAGACAGAGAAATTTAGTATTATGTTTGATAGGCTTTGATCTGGGTTGTGTGTGTCTACCCTGCAAGCAAGAAAGTGGAGGCGGTTCCCTCTGAAACTCAGGGACTAAAATGGGGAGAAATGATTTTTCAAAAGTTGATTAGAAAGATAAAATATGTTCACTATGGATATTTAAAAGGATATATAGGTATCATAGGAATCATCATAGAAACAGAGGTGAGCTTAATTAAAGCACAAAGGAAGTGATGTTCAATACTCTACAGGGTTGGGAATGGTCAAGGGATGCTTAAGAGAGTAGGTAAACTTTGGCCTACATTTTAAAATATAAACAAGATGTTTAATTTTTGGACCTTAATAGTAAGACATGACAGCAAGAAGGGAGAACTTGAGTAAAAGTATAAAGACTCTAACTGCCCTGGGAAGTTACTTGTTATGAACTCATCGAGTGGTAATCATTAATCTACAGGTGGATGTGTCACTATACAACTGTGTCTAGATCACAGTAGTTGTTCAATAAGAGTTTGTTGAGTGAATAAAAGTTGAACAATCTCCAAATCAAATAGGGAAGAAGAATGGAGTGTGGAATTAGGGAGGAGTAGAATAAACATTTTTCCCTTTGGGGCATCTGTCAAGTATATTGATGCTTTCTGCAAAATTAGATGGTAGGACTTGACAGAATTTAAGGTTCAGTGATACTAGTCTAATTGCTGGAAAAGTTTCTAGAAGAATATGTGAATAACAAGCTAATCTCTTGTGTCTTCAACATCTAGCAAGAAATTTAGCTTTGTGTTCTACTTGAAAGAAAATAATCATTTTAGATGACACCGAATGCTAGTAAAGTCTAGAGGCTGTTTAATGCTGTCAAACATTTATTTACTTTTCCTACAGAGTTAATTTTTGGCTCCATTAGAATTTTTTTGCCAATGTTCTGAAGTCATTTGATCATAGCCTTTTAATGTCTTATCTCTTTTTTCCCATCATCTCCTCAACTTCTTTCCAATTCTCTGTCAAGTTCCCAAACTCATGATATGGTCCTTAGGAGAAATATCCTTGCAATAATGGAGACTCTAGGTCATGCTCCTCGCAAGCAGGTGGCAAAGCCCTACTTTTCATTGCTGGAAGAGATTTTAAATAATTAATGTGCTTCAAATTGTCCATAAAAACTAAGTCAATGTTGTCTTTGGTTGTATTTTTCTCCTATTTCCAAAGACATTCTGTCCTAAACTTACCTTACCATCATGGGAGAGGAAGGGAAGGAACAAAAATAAGGAGGAGCCTATTCTGACATCTTGCATTTCAAGATTAAGAAATTTATGTTTTTCTGAGAATACTGTGATGAATTAAGAACAAATTTTCTTCAATTATTAGTCATTTCCTTTTCCATCACATATGTGTGTATTCCCAATAAAATTAAATTATTATTTAATCTCTGTTTCAAAAACAACTTATTTTAATGTTGTTTCCTTGGGGCGCCTGAGTGGCTCAGTTGGTTAAGCATCCAGCTTTGGCTCAGGTCATGATCTCACGGCTCGTGAGTTCGAGACCCACGAGGGGCTCTGTGCTGACAGCTCAGAGCCTGGAGCCGCCTTCAGATTCTGTGTCTCCCTCTCTCTGCCCCTCCCCTGCTCTCACTCTCTTTTTCTCTCTCTCAAAAATAAACAGACATTAAAAAATTTTTTTTAAATAAAAGTGTCCTATATTCAACATTTCCCAATATTCTATTAAAACTAATGTGTGCTTAGTATAACAAGTATGTTCTCATTGAGCCTATGCATAGAATGAGGAAATGGACAAAATAAATACATAAATAAAATTCCTGAATCATTTGTCTGGAGCAGTCAAATGCTCTGGTAGACAACTGGCTCTCTCAAGTCTCTAAGCAGGCAATCCATGAAGAGAAAGAGGAACAGCAAAAGGACACACACGTGTTGGGAATTAATAGTGTCCTTCACGAGTTGAAGTATGAAACCAGTGTACAAGGCAATATGCCTTGTGGTGATGGCACTGGGATTTAAATTAATCCAACATATAGTTGATTTCCAGTTTCGCCAGTTTTTTTACAAGTTTTACTTTGGGAAAATCAGTTAACTTGGTTGAAAGTCATTTTCTTTATCAGTAAAATAGAAATAAATCATCAGGGAATTGTGAGGATTAAATGAGAGAATGCAGGAAATACATTGTAATTACATGTTATTCACATGTAGTACATGTAAAATACATTGCCTCTGTCCTTACAGTATAAATAGGTGCTCCATAAATAATATTATTATCTGAGATTTCTGTGAGGAACAGGTTAGACTTCTGGTTATAGCAAAATCAAATGAAGTGAATGATGTATATAAATAAAGTACTGGTTGGAAGAACAGTTACTCAACTGTAGAGATTTTGAGAAGGAACTTCCCTTGAAGTGTTCTTTTACTTAGGTCCAGGGGACAGGAGATAAGGTATGAACTGTTTAGTTAAGAGGCTGGTATGTGTTTGATGTGGAGGTAAGTACATTTCATTGTCCTAGAACAAGTCTAGTACCCATTGGATCATTCCTCAATCATTCCCAAGTGCAGCAGAATTATCTGAGATCCTTTTAAACAACAGTCCCCATGCTCCACCCAGAATCTCCAGAGTAGAGCTAGATAATCTATATTTATAGCTTATGATCCTCATTGAGATGATATGGGTGATTTTCTCTGTTCTGATTTTGTGCTTATCACTTCAAGTTATGGTTTGGATCCCCAGCCCAGTCTACCACGGAAAGAGAATGAGCTGGTCAGATGGGCAGTGCTTTCAGTTTCCAATGCAACTGCATTTCTTGTAGTAAACTGATAATTATTCTGGCTTGTCCAGAGTTTACTGTAAGCTAGATGAATATATTTGCTACAGACCACGTGTGGTGTGTTGATCAAATGAAGTTTTTACACTTCTCAATTACAAAGATCAGATAATTCCCTTAGGGAACTGTCAGACTGTGAAGACTTGTAACAAGTCATATAACTGGCAGAACCCAGGTGCTTTCTTTTCAAGGATCAATAGCGCTGGCCATAGTGACTTTATGTCCTGTGTTTCTGTTCACACGTCGTACTTTCAGAGTCACCCATGTTATAGTCTACGGGACTGATCTTCATTCAGTGACTAATTTCCTTCACAAATATTGTAAGGGAATTTCAGAAATGAATGCTCTTGGATGCATATTACATGATTTTCTGCCTTCTCTTTGTTCCTAAAGTGGTTCCTGTGTGGTATCGGAGCGGTCAGCTGAGACACAGCACTTTGTTTTACTGCATCAGGTCTCAGTGATGTGGTCAGAGCCTCCAGATATACATTGCCTTACTTAGAAGAAAAAGAGGAATTATTTTCTCACTTGCTTTTTTTTTTTTCCAACAAGGGACTCAAGACCATTAAATAATACTTAAAAATAATCCTGCCGCATCAGCAAGCAATCCATGTGTTGTCAGCGCAAGGCTTTGGTGGACACATGATCATATCGCCCGGTGGGGTAAGTTCAGCATGTTGCACTGACCACTGTAAGCAAGTCTCACAGTGTGCCTTCACTCCCGAATCCTGAGAGACTCAGTTCATTCTGAGGACGGGATCACTTGCTTCTCTTTTCCCCTACAAAAAGTTTAATCAAAACCAGGCTCTTTTTAGCATGGCAAAGCCAACTCCAGAAGATAACAAAATGTAAAGATGATACCACTGGAAATATATTTTTGCCATAATGCCTTGCTAAGTTCCCTAAATTAACTTTGGTAATTTCTGCTCTGACAACATATGAAGTTAAACTTCCCCCACCCCATGCTTATTGCTGAAGGGGCCAAGTCTCAGTTCAGTTACGGATGAAACTATTTTGAAAAAGTCTAAGAAGACCTCTCTCCAGAGCACGCAAGGTGCCTACCGGCAGGCTGCCAACAAGCCCAGAGCAACACAGCAAAGCAGCATTCAAGCTGGGCTTCTAAAATTTCTTTTCCTTTCCAAACTTGTTCTAATGTTCAGTTTAATATGTTTTGGGAATGGTCCCAAACAGAACGGCTTTCCCTTGGATCTGCACTCTTCTGAGACCCGAGTGGAGGTTGTTGTAAGCCAGCTGATAGGAAGGGGAGATGATGCCTCTTGCCCACTGCAGAGAGTACACTTTGTCCCTGCTTTGCTGTCTGAGGGCTTGCAGTTTCTGTTGTGATTGGTGGAGTGAGGTATAGGAGTTCTGAAGAGAAAATTAATTTAAATAGGTTGCATTTTATGTGACTGTGCCCAGAGTCTGCATTTATAAACTGTTGTTTCTTGAGAAGGAAAGAAAGGCTTTTCAGACCAGTAGTGTGGCATCTTTCAGCCCTAAGGAGGAGAGTTGTGTGTGTGTGTGTGTGTGTGTGTGTGTGTTCTGTGCACATATGCTTATGCCCTTAACCTCCTGTTCCCAGGTAAATGCCAAGCATGGTAAGGGTGTTTAACAGTTTTCCTAGGTCATGTGTTGTCTTCATATGCTACATTGATTGCTCCTAACGACCTAGTAAGAAAGGCATTATTAGCCCTATCTCACAGATTAAGCAGAGGGAAATGAAATGACTTGTCCTGGAAGCTGAGATGACATGTGACTAACTGTCTTACTCGGTTGTATATCTACTTTCTATGTTATCTCTTTGGTAAAGACCAGACCTCTAAAATTAATAAATATTTTACAAAGAGAATTCTATGTGCCCAACTATGGAATAGAGGACATCTAATTTTTTCCCTTCAAGGTTGTTGAGAGTAGGATGTTTGCAAACAGTTTGCACAATATCTTTATGATAGATATTACAACCAAAACACGATTGTTTCCCTCAGAATGTGAATGAATAGAGGAAAATGATATAACTAATTTTCAGATGAATAAACATACATTTATACATCTTATTGGCTAAATATGGAAATGCCTGCAGGAAGGTCATAGGTTTAGAAAAATTTCTTACAATGGGGTATCTATTACTCTACTATTAAAATATTTATCTAAGTGTCAATTGAATACAGATGCAGTTTATAATTCGTCTATTCATAAAGTGCACTTGGTACTTGAATACACTAGTATATAGTGAAAGAAAAGAGCATTTTGTAAATCTTTCAAACTATTTCTAGTATTGAATTATTTTTCATATAATTACAATTTTGTGGTTCTATTTTTAATCTTCATGATTCTAATAATCAACAAAAATTAAAGGGGCGCCTGGGTGGCTCAGTCGGTTGAGCATCCAACTTCAGCTCAGGTCATGATCTCATGGCTCGTGAGTTTGAGACCCATGTTGGGCTCTGTGCTGACAGCTCAAAGCCTGGAGCCTGCTTCAGATTCTGTGACTCCCTCTCTCTGTGCCCCTCCCCTGCTCATGCTTTGTCTCTCCCTCTCAAAAATAAATAAACATTAAAACAAAACAAAAATTAAAGCTAAAGTTAAAAATATATTTACAAGTACATTCACAACA
The DNA here is from genome assembly GCF_046562875.1 of Panthera onca. Lineage (NCBI taxonomy): Eukaryota > Metazoa > Chordata > Mammalia > Carnivora > Felidae > Panthera > Panthera onca. The sequence continues at coordinate 86,052,298 of NC_138340.1, read as the reverse complement.
ATATTAAGACCATCTAATTATTTTCTATTATATCTGCAAAAGCAGGCATCTGGTGTTTTCCTACCTATCTGTTTCTGTGATACTGCCTTGATCATGGGCTCAAATACCACTTACATACAGAGCAGGTGACAACTGGGAAAAGCAAAAGTTCTGCCTGTGGCAAGCCGATGGTAGATCAGGACCAGCAGGTCTTATTTCCAAGAAGACAGAGGTGTTTATCTACTTGTTTGAGGCTCTAGACATCCGTTAACTCCATTTTTATCCAACTTTCTTTTGTCTCAGAATACAACCTTTCTGTTTGAAAACGATTTTTAAATCTTTATAAAATCAAGAGTGTTTGAATTAAAAATGTTTAATTCAGAATACGGTTTGATTTCTTAATTTCATTATCCATTCTACTAATGAATTCATCCCATATTGCAAAACACATTTGTGATTCTCTCATTAAAAAGTAATAGGAGATAGAGCTTTAAAGCTATTATTAAATAATAATAGTCACCAAATGCTCTAGGTACATTACCTAATTTAAGGTCACAAGAGCCCAGTAAGACAAATACTTTCATCACAAGTTTACACTGGGGGAACTGAATTTCAGAGATGACATACGCTTAAAAAGACAACATCAGTGTGATTTGCCCAAGGCCACTGAGGCAGAGTTGTGATAAAACTAACCTAAAAAAACCCAAAAACTGATTCTGTGCTTTCTTTCATATAGAATTACAGAGAGAAGGTCTAAAATATTTAACTAAAAGTTAAGAAATTAGAAAATATTAATAACTGGATTTAGCCTAGAGATTAAGAAAATGGAATAAACACTCTATGAGCAGAGCAATATAAAATGAAATTCTCAAGGCTTAAATGGTAAATACAAATCTTTGAAGATGAATCACATATAGTGGAGAGGAAAAGGACAATAAAATCTTCACATTTTCAGTGACATCAATTTCTTTTATAACAGTGACCTTCAAGGTGAGGAAGTTCTCTGTTGTGATTGTACCACAGTTCCAAAGGCTGAAAAGTGCCCCTCTCTTCTCTTTCTCACTGTTCCATCTCTGTGTCCTGCTAGATGTTGATGAATGATGATAAACAGGACTATGTCCAACTCTAGACTAATGACCCTGTCTTCAGGGCCCTGGACCTGAGGATTGTGGAATGCAAGGAGTCCAGATAGAGGAGGGAAGAGACACAACAGAATGCAAGTATCAGAAACGAGGGGACAAGGAATAGAGGTGGAATAGGGGTAAAGAGGAGCTCTAGAATGCTTTGCTGGGGGTTGAGAAGGACTTCATCTTGTTCTTTCCCCATGATTTATTCTCCCTCTCAACTTTGCTCTTGGTCTCTTTCTTCTTTTCTTTTCTTTTTTTAAATGTTTACTTATCTTTGAGAGAGAGAGAGAGAAAGAGAGAGAGAGAGAAGAGTGTGAGCAGGGAGAGGAACAGAGAGAGAGGGAGACACAGAACCCGAAGCAGGCTCCAGGCTCTGAGCTGTCAGCACACAGCGCGACGTGAGGCTCGGACTCATGAACCACGAGATCATGATCTGAGCCAAAGTCGGACGCTTAACCGACTGAGCCACCCAGGCGCCCCTGTTCTTTTCCACTTTCGGTTCTGTCCACTACTGAAACAGGAGACTTGTGGGATGTTATGGCCGCTCACAGCCTGATGGTATCTGGGAACCGTGTGCGCTCTTCTCAGAACCTACCCCTCCTCACACCACTGTCTGTGATACCATGTTCCTGTTCCCCAGAGGCCTCTTTTGGGGAAGCAGGAGGAAATGGTGCTAGGCAGATGGTGGTTAGTTGCAGGAGACTTATTAGACATTGTTTGGATCATGTTACCCATCAGTTGGGGTAGGTAAGTGATACACTCTACAGTAACCGGCAAGTAAGCCCCATAGTTGGCTAGTTAGGTAGCTGAGAGTAAGTAACAAATGTGTGCATGTTAGTCAGAAATCACCACATATAGTTTATACATTACATAAATATCTTTTTTTTACATATATATATCTTTATATCACTAAGAGATAATACAAAATACGAACACACAAAAAGACTTTTTACTTATAGGCTAATTGACTAAGAAGGCGTTTTTTTGTGTTTTTTTGTGTATTTTTTTTTTTGTTTTTGTTTTTGTTTTTTATAAGTGTAAAGCATAACTCAAGTGAAAAGCTTCAGAAACTTTATTTCGAGCTGAGAAAGGCCAAGGTTGTTGACTCCAGCTTATGGATAAAGAGACTGGTTTTTAAAGTGGCTGAGATACTTATCTGGGGTCACCAGATACTATGTTTGAAAACATGGATTTCTTACTATGGCATTTTATGTTTACTTCTATCAAAATTGAAATGAGTTTAGGTTTGCCAGTGCCCTGTTTATTAATGTCTATGGCACTCATCCATGTGTCATAGTGTCATAGAAATACTTCTATCTCAAGATATATATATATTATATATATATATATATATATATATATACATACATACATACATACATACACACACACACATACTGGATCTTTCAGCAGTTCTCTTGAGTCATATTTCCAACTGCTTGTAGGGTGTTGCCACTGAACTGTCTTGCCACTACATTCAATTTATCAAGGCCTAACTGCATCCTATCTCTCACAGACACTGTTATTCTTCTAGTCATCTGAATGAGACTAGAAATTTTGGAGTCATCTTTTACTCCTTCTGCTCCTTCATCGTCTAATTATGATCTGTCCCCAAGAGTTATCATCCCTTCATCTTTGCCTCCCCTGCTTGATTCCCACAGCTACCTCACTACTCAGGGCTTTCATCACCTCAGACTTAAATTACTGAAAGGCTCCCTGGCCTACACTCCATCATCCACCACTCTGGCCTCAGATCAGTGGCCCGTTAATATTCTCAGCCACTAGCTAGTCCAAACACTTCTGGGATTCCAAGTCTTTCTAATCTGTCTACTTTCTACCATAGTCTAACATTTACTCTCAGCTTGAGGGAGGCCATTTTCCATCCACTTTCCTACACAAGTCACTTTATTTCTGCTTCCAAACTTTGTCCGGAATAATTTTCTCTTCCCTCCTTCCTCCCTCTCTCCTTTCATTCAAACTATAACCATACTTGGAAACTCAGCTCAAAATCATTGTCCCCCATCTTCTATGATTCAAAAGTTCATAATAATTTCTCTTCTGGCTGAATTCATATGATTTTCATCAGTATTATATGCTTTGGGCCTTCATTGTCTTCTAATGGGTGTGATGGATTTATCTCATCAGAAAGACTATAATACTTATTGTGTAGAACTAATATCACTTGCACCTTTCACAGCATCAAAACAGTTGAAGGCACATAAAAGTAATATTTTAGGAACTGACTCATTAAACATGCATTATTATTTTTTTATATGCAGATAGTGCAAGCGAACAAGACATCCCTCAGTATCAAATATCTTAAGGAGATGAATAACTTCTTTAGATTTTACAAGTCTAATAATTTAGGCTTATGTATATATTTATCCTGAGACAAATATTCTGAATATTCTTCTGATGGGGGAAGCATCAGAATAGGAAACATTTTTTACTCTAAGGGCTAGAGATTTACATGCAGAATTATATATTGAAATTCTATCCTATTTAAAAATGTAACTCTGCTGCCTAAGCTGCATCCTCTTGTCTAATTGTCATATCAAAAATAATGAGCCTCTGAATACACACACATGCCTGAATTTCTGCATTTTTTTTCACGTCAGCAGCATAATTTCATGAACTAAAAAAGCTAAAAGACACATAGATCCCAGTTAGGTATCCAAATATCTAATTTAAGTTTTTGCCATCTCTGTGATTTATTCAAAATCTTTGTAGGCAAAGGCAGAAGAGAAACAAGTTTTTCTAGTAAAATGAAACTGCATAAAATCCCCAGCAGTTCAAAACTTGGCTTTCTGGACTTTTTCACGAATTACAACTGCAAGTTTAACAGCCAGACTTTGGGGCTTCAATGCACCAGGTAGGGGATATTGTTCCATAGAATAATTGCTCTCCAGGGAAAAGGCATTTCGGTGACTTTCATGTTATAAGGCAGCACGAGCCAGTGGGTCATTAATCATTAGTGAGTGTCACTGAAGAGTTTAAATATAACGAAAAGAGTCCAATGACATTAAATATCAGAGGAAAAAAAACTGCACAAATTTTCATGATAATCTGACTTACTGACACTAAAGTTCATGCCTATGCATATATGCAAATATCAGGCTTAAAAGAAATCTGATAAAAGAAACCTAAAGACTAATTTATTACATTGAATAAAAATTTATGTCTTCACAGCTGATTCTTTTAGGGTATGTGTAGGAGAACAGCAAGAGGGAAAGGGGCCAACGGGTTCATAATCTGAAATAAAAATGTACCATCTCTATCTTTGAGTTGGTAATTCCTTTTAAGTTGAGTTTTTAATTTATTCATCTATCTAAGCATAGGAAAACACCTGGTGATAAAAAGCAAATGTAGTTAAAATGAAAATAAGGTAAAATGTAATTAAAATAAGGCAAATAAGTACTAACAGGAGAAAAAGAGAGCATTATTTTTTTCTCCCATGATCCTACCTTAAAAATAGCTGCGGCAGTTATGAACTATTTCTAGCTCTACACTCTGTAGCATCTAAGCAGAAAGAGAAATAGAGTAGAGTCTCTCGTGGGAAGCAATAGAATGCCAGGAGAACAAAGTTTCTCGTTGCACTAATTTTCAGGAGCTTATCTCATAAGTGACATTGTACAGCATTGATTCAGTTAGTCTTCAGTTTCAAACAGCAGAAACCACCTCTGGGTAACTTGAGGAAATTTACTGAAAAGATACAAGGGAGCTCTCAGAATCAAAGGGAAGGTTGAAAAACCAGGCTTGGACCCAAGAGGAATCAGGCTTTTTAGAGTCTTAGCAGTTAGAACAGTGTGACAGCCTTTCCCAGGCAATAGTACTTCAATGAGTCCACTTCCTTGCTGTCCCTGTGTCTATAACTATCGCAAGGTGACTTGTGAGTTTGACGGCTTCTCCCAGGCACTACTCTAATAGATCAGTCCAATGTTTCCATTGCCCCTGTTTCTTTAACAAGTATTTACTCCGGTCACTTGAGATGTAGAACTGCTTTCCTTCTCTTGCCATATCGTCTACCCCCACCTCTTCCCACTATGTCAATAGCTAGTAGAACTTAGCAGTTCAAAATTAGTATGATCAAGCAAAATATTTTGAGGGGGGGAGAGAATATTGAACTGAAATGATCGTGTAATCTATTAATCCGGTAAGACCACAAATCACTGCACTTAGAGAAAGAATTTTTCAGGAGAAAATGAAACACTTTGAATGGGAATCTCAGCCTTCTCTCCTCCTCACCTCTAACCCCAGGCCAGAGTGCAGGAGTATGGAGGAGAGAGTCAACCTATAGCCTTCAGGGAGGAGTGCTGGGAAGGGCCACACCTAAAAAAGCAAATGGTGTATCAGACATTCTGAAAAACAGCTCCATATCTGTAAATGTTCAGGATGTGAAGTCCAGTGAGAGACTGACTGTTAAGCTTGGGTGTTGCACGAGTCCCTACCACTGCTGTGTAGGGCAGTGAGAGCATGGCAGGGACATAGGGAACCTCCAGGGACCTCACTGGCTTCCCTGGTGGGGAAGGGAGGCATCTTAAGTTACACTCCCTGCAAGGCTACATAAAATGGCAATTTCGCAAAAGGAAATCAGTGTTGTCTTAAATGAGGGGAAATGGATTGCTGGGCAATCAGTCCAAATGGATCCCTGTCCAATACAAAGGGAGGCAGCAGTGCCAACAGTAGCGATATCTTACCTGACAATTAGTGGGTGCTTATTATCTGCTAGACGTTGTTCTGTGTGCTTTACATTTGTCCGTCCTCACAGTCTTCCTATGAAGCCAGTACTAAGTTACAACGGGGATCTTAATAAATCAGTTGGACTAATTTACAAACACCTTCACTAGCTGTTATAAAATAAACGTAGAAACTCTTCCTACAGCTGCTTCTCATGAAGATAGAAGCAAAATCAGAGCTCCTTGAATACACTGTGTATGCAATCAAATATATTCTGAAAATATATAGTAAACATATTATTTACAAAACCGTCTAGTATCAAGTTCATACCAAAAACAAACCTAAGTACATGAGGCTGCAGTTGAAAATCAGTAACATTTTAGGAAAAATAAAGATGATTCTTGTTGTTGTTTGTTATTTAGATAGTTTATAATTGCTTTCTCCGTGTATTTTGATAAATGTGTCTTTCTAGTCTAGATAGGATATTTTTATTATTATTATTATTGTGTATTTAACAAACAAAAACAATAAAAAATCTGTTGCTAATGATTTTATAAAACTTCAGGTATTACCAATTTAGAAGGAAAAGTTCCTTGTCACTGATGCCCAAGTCCTCTGCCAGTCCCATTCCCTAGATGAAAATAGTTTAAGGTGTAATTTCTTAAAATGCCCTTCTTTACAAAGAGCAAGCAGACTGTTCAGCTTCTATCAGATATTTCTAGCCAACAATTACAGCCAAATAAAAGAGAAAGCTATCAATTGATTGAAATTTCATAGCACCAAATCCTAAATGTCTTTTATATTTTTCTCCAAGATAATGATCATGAAATTATTTACGAATGGCAAGGATAAGAAATTGAAGAAATATATCCCTCTACTATATCCCAATTTCTGTCACTTCTCTGTATTTTTAGTTTTTTTTTTTTTTTTTTCCTTAAAGTTAGTTGAACTTAAGAACCATGTGGGAATTTGATAGTAACTCTGAGTCTTTTTTGCTTTCCTCCTCTCAGGGGAAAAAAAGTATATGTATATAAATACACCTGCACATACATATGTACCTCCCACACACAAGTCTATAAATAATTTGGGGAGTTCACTGAACCAAAAAGCCATTCAAGTGACAATAGTTTTGTGGTAAGACCTCTCATTTTAATTTGGTATTTTTTTATTCATGAATTTACTTATGGGAATGTGTACTGAGAGATTAAACCAGGAAATATGGCCATCATACGCCATAATGTCCATGATATACGTATAATAATATAACATACAACATTATATGTTTTTTGCTACAAATTTAAATTGTGTCTCTGTTGCACAAATTGTGGTATTATAGTGAATTTCTATTATTGTGAGCACCATTTGAAAAAGGAATTACTGACTACTAGAAAGATTACAGTTCTGAGGTATTCTTCAGTTTTAAAATATGAACTCTTTGAGTAAGGAAATGGGTAAGAATAAGATAGATTAAATGAGACTAAATTAAATTTACTAAATTTTCTCAGCATCCCCAGGCTTCTCTGCACATCACCCACTCTCCTCAATTCATCTACTTTCTATTATTAAAAAGATGCAGGTGTGTGCATGGGGACATAGAGGGGTTCACATTTTCTCATGTCCACAAAAACACCAAAGTATCTTATCCTGAAGTTTCCTCAGTATTTTCTATGCCTGAACCACCTTACTTAAAAAGTGGCTTTCTTTTAGCTACCCAAAACGCATATCTCCCACTAAATCAATCCCACTACTTTATATTGCTTAATTCTTGAAACAAATTATTTGTCAGATGTTTGATGATAAAATAACAAGCAGATCATCCTAAAAAATATTTTATCCAGATGTATTCTGCTGGATGGGGCAGATAAGGAGGGGTCGGTTTTCCTTTGTACGTTGGAGCGATCCTAACTTGAAAGGTGACTGTATCAGTAATGCATTTCATTAGAAATTTGTTCCCTGTCTCTATGGAATGTGGAGTTGAATGTCGAGAACAAGCTTTAAGTCCCTGCAGGGAGGGGAGAGCTCCGTAGGCAAAACCCTGCTTGTATACACACGTATATCAAAAATATTTTTAATTGGCTCACCTTAAAAAAATGAATAGATGACCAAAGATGACTAGAGAGAGGCAGAGAAGAAATGACATCGAACAAAGAGAACAGGGTGAACGATGAGGAGAATAAAACTGACCCAAGAAGAAAGCATGAACTTAGAACCAAGAACAGTCACATAATTTGTGGGGCTCAGTGAAAAAAATGTAGGTCCCCTTGTTCAAAATTATTAAAGATTTCAAGATGACCACAGCCGAGTATTAAACCAAGAGAGAGATGTTTTGAACACAGAGGCTGTGAGGCTGCACAGATCTCACACCGTGTAGCAGGCCTTCTGTGCTTGGAACAAGGAAGCAAGTTTGAATACATCTTTACAAATTACACTTGGAGAGATTTGAAATGATAATCATTTCCACAGCATACGAATGAGACAAAGAAAAGAACATAAGGAAAACAAGAAAGAACTCGCGAAGCTTAAATACCTTTAAAGACCCATCAAAGCTCTCCTTCAGTCCTTAAACTTTGTCCAAATGTGCTAATTGGCTTTATCTTCGGTGCTGACCTCTGGGAAGCCAGAAAGGTGAATATCTGCTTCCATGTCATTTTTGGCACTTCTGAGTTCATATATGAAAAGTGATTGGATTCCCGTGAAAGCTAATCGCCATATCAATGTCAATACAAGAAACAGGCCACGTCATGACACTGATTTTTCATATCTGAATACGCATCTCCCCTGGAGGCAAAGATGCCTTTGTGTTTCATATGTTGCAGTTCTATTAGGAATTAAAGTATAAATATATTTATTATTGCAAGTGTAAAATTCTGCAATATTACTGATGACTATAAACTGGTATTTTTATGCAAAAAGTAGTTATTTTCAAAGATTGAAAGAGAAAAGTGAACTAGCAATCAATTTGAATATTGAACAAAAATTTATAAGCAGCATCTGTGGAAATCTGTGATTATAGTACAGAATGTGAATGTTATAGATATTACAAGCAATTTTGTATATTTATCTTACTGGAAGCTCATAACAATATTTTGGGGTAAGTAGAAATCATCGTGTACATTAGATATTTGAGAATACGGAGACTCATGGAAGTTAGATTTGACCAAGGTCACCCAGACTATAAATGGATACAGATGGAACCAAACCAAATTTTGTCGCTCCCAACCTGCTGTTACTTTAAAATATTTTTTTGTTAATGTTTATTTATTTTTGAGAGAGAGAGAGAGAGACAGAGAGAGCATGTGCATGGGAAAGGCAGAGAGCGAGGAAGACAGAGGATCCCAAGCAAGCTCTGCACTAACAGCAGAGAGCCTGTTGTGGGGCTCAAAACCACGAACCGTGAAATGACGACCTGAGCTGAAGCTGGATGCTTAGCTGGCTGAGCCACCCAGGTGCCACCCCCTCCCCCAAACCCACTGTTACTTGCTTTATACCATCCTATCTTTTCGGGATAACTGTGTATAACTCACGCCAAAATGTTATCTTTATAAATAAATGAGAAAGGGCAATTATTCTTCTTTGAATAATCACAAAGGGAAATATATTCTTAAGGAAATTATAACACTTGTTGTAAGTGAAACACTGGCCCAAACATTTTTACTGTTAAAAGACTCCTGAAAAGATTGTTTCAAACCGGGCTCCTTGCATGGTACACTGAAATGGTTAGGGTATGCAGACCAATCTGGAAGCTGGAAGAATGCTAGGGTACCATCTCTGTTTCAGTCAGAGAACATGGAGTTTTGTCTGCCTTAAATACCAGGTGTATAAGTAAACTTTCTTCTGAAGGAAGAAATTCATGGCTAAACAAAAACATTAGGAAAGGAAAGGAAGGGAAGGGAAGAGAAGGGAAGGGAAGGGAAGGGAAGGAAAGGGAAGGGAAGGGAAGGGAAGGGAAGGGGAGAAAAGAAAGGAAGAGAAAAAAAAAAAAGAAAAGGAAAGGAAAGGAAAGGAAAGGAAAGGAAAGGAAAGGAAAGGAAAGGAAAACTAATGACACACTAACCATTTTGTTAGTAAAACTAAAGTCCAGTGTTTTATCTATGGTCCCATAGTTAGCAAGTGAACAACCAAATTTTTACCCTGGGTTTAATGATTCCCCTCCATATAGATCTTTCTGTGATAGCAAACTGCCTATGATTTTAATTATAAACTCTTTTTCTCTCAACTAGTTACCTGAAGAATATTATTTCTTATACACTGATGCTGATTATAGTGTGTTAGATACCAGAATTATTATTTTTTTAAGTAAACCATAACCATGGGCTTGGGTATAACAGCATTAAAAAAATGCATTTTCAAACATCTCAGCATTCCCTACCATCATCATTTCCACAATTCCTATTGTTAGGAATTCCCAACAATTGCACTTTCTTTTATACACAGATACATCATGATCACAAATCCCCAGGAAAAAAAGAAAGTCCCATTTTACATAGTCAACTCTGTGTAAAGCCAGATTTATTTATAAGTGCATAAATCATGCATTCGCACCTGCATAAAAAAAATGCTGCATCGTACAAATGATTTGTTCTTGCCAAGATGATGTTTAATAGAGCCAAACCCAGCAAAATTGTAGTGTTTTCTATTCCTTTCCTCTGTCTGGAGTTTCTTGCATGCATTGCTGGGCCTGTGTGCTCCTATGACATTAATAACACCAGGTCTCATTTATTATATTCTTCTTCTGCACCAGGCATTTTACATATATTATTTGTGAAACTCAACACGACTCTGCAAGGCATTTATTAGTTTCCATATTTTTCAGACGAGGAAAGTGTGCTTTAAGAAATTGGAGCAGTGAGTCACATCGATAATCTCGATGATTTCATAGCTACTTTATCACTGCACCTTTTCCAAGACCTTCTCTTCAGACCTTGAAGGGGAACCAGAGGTGAAATTTGATATTCTCCCTTTCAAGGTGACTTTTGTCTCAAAATAAAAGTAACTACACTTATTTTAGAAATTAGTTTGATCAGGGGCCCCTGGGTGGCTCAGTCAGTTGGGCGTCCGACTTCAGCCGAGGTCATGATCTTATGGTTCGTGGGTTTGAGCCCCGCGTTGGAGCCTGCTTTGAATTCTGTGTCTCCCTCTCTCTCTGCCCCTTCTCTACTCACGCTCTGTCTCTCAAAAATAAAAATAAACATTGAAAGAAAAAAAGAAATTAGTTTGATCATATATGAAGGAGTTGCCAAATAGTGTTTTTACTCACATTGGATATCTTTGTGGATTTTTGATACTTTTCAGAATCACATCTCCATGAGTAAAATTTTGTCAATAGTATGTCAAAATTTCCTGACCAGAAAGTAACATTTTCTAATATTTTTACTTTGTAGTTTTGTAAAAGAATATATATATTTTTTTGTAAAAATATCCATCATAGATACTGATGGGTTTATGTATAGGGATTATTAACTTTATTAGTGATATTGTTTTAAGTCCTTCAGATAAATGCTCATCTCCCTCCCCGTGTTAAAGACCTGCATTTCAACCAAATTGTTCACATTTTTAGTGTCACATCTGTTGTTGAAGTTTATTTTGAATATATTATAAAAATCAAGAATGATTTTAGTGCAACAATACTTATAGTTTTAGGCTTTAATGGCATTATGAGTTATGTTTCCGTATTTAACATTTACATGGAGGAAATAAATGAGTTATCTACTTTTCCACAGATGGATAAGCCAAGAAAAAAACACCGGAAGGCACAGGAGGCAGGGCAGTCACTGGGGAAAGGGTGCTGCAGGGCTACAGGGCAAATGTAAGTGACTAAAATGATCAATAAATTACTTATTCTGGATAATTATATATACTGTTCTCTATTATTTTATAGACAAATCTTCTATTTTATTGTCATATACATTAAAATTCTGTCAGTTTCCATTTTTATTTAACTTAATTTTGCTGTTTTAGCTTGGTATGTGGTTCTATTACATGGTCTCTTAAGTAGCAGAGGTAGAAAAGGAAATATTCCACGGATTTCAACTGATCCTATTATGCAGGGATGAACAACACTGAAATTCATAGGGTACTGGAGAAACATGTACCTCCCTATTCTATCTAGTTGAAGCACTTTGTTCCAGATAGTCAACGTGTAACTAAAGTAATTCTTTAATATTTTTTTAAGTTTAATGTTTATTTATATTTGAGAGAAAGAGAGAGTGAGGCAGAATCTGAGGTAGGCTCCAGGCTCTGAGCTGTCAGCACAGAGCTCAACACGGTGCTTGAACCCATGAGCCTTGAGATAATGACCTGAGCTGCAGTCAGACACTTAACCGACTGAGCCACCCAGGTGCCCCTGAAGTAATTCTTTAAACTATTGGTAAGTCTTAAATGTTTCAGGTTAGATTTCTTCATTAAAAAAAAAGAAGAAGAAAAAAGTAAATAGAGATTTCCTTTAATTAGAAAATCACTCTCTTTGCCACCTCCATTAAAGAATATTCTAAAAAAGAAGTTTTTTTTATACAAGAATTTATTTAAATTTGTCACCAAGAGTTATATGCTTCCATTTTAACCCTCTAGTTAAGTCTAGCCACATTTTATCAATTACAGTGATAGATGCAGAATATTTTATGAGAGACACTATGGTATTGTAAAAAAGTGTTCTGGACTTTGAATCAGGAAAACAGACTTCTAGCTCATGTTTGCCAGTAACTGGCTGTGCACACACAGCAATCACTCCAGTGATCTGTTTTAGTTTTCTGATCTATGAAGTACAGTGGTTAAATTACATAATTGCCAGTGCTTTGTGCTCCAATATTCTAATGAGTCTATCCTTTCCCTCTACCCCACTAGGAAATCAAAACGATGGAGAATGTTGGAAGAAGACCTTCAAATGTAAAGTTTTATTTCTCTCTTTTAAAATTGTTTTAATAAACACAGATATAGTGGTCTTCAGAAGGAATCTTTCTCTCATATCTATCTATAAACTTGAGACATTAAATAAATTCACTGTGTGTGTTCTTTGGCAAACTGGTAACTATTAAGTTAATGTGACATTTCCTTCTTATTTTGCTTTTTAGAAAAAAAAGAAATCAGATTTAAAATTAAACATTATAACCCTTATTATTTCATTCTCTGTAACTGCATAAAATGGTTTACAAATGAGATTAGTATGTATTTGAGAGAGAAATTTGCAGGTTAACCTTCTTGATATTAGTTAATTGCAACCTTCTGTGAGTCTATAGTAACCTTATTTCCAGGGTTAGAGCCAGTTTTTTGCATTAGTTCTTCCAAAGGGACCACATGTCAAATATCCTTGGAACAGGGTACAATTTAAATTACTGGTGGTCTACTAGTTATTTTCAGTCTAGGAGAACAAACACCAGATGTATTATAGACAGACTTTAAAGGGCATTATAAAGGGAAGGGGAAAATGTTCTCTTTCTCAAGTTGAGGGATCCACCCATTGTTGCTCTGTATAATAATCTCATTCTGGAAGAATTCAATTCATGTTTATCACCATGTTCTTTGAAATTATTCCATGAATGAAGCCTCTGTGCATAAAGCAACCTCATATAAGCAAGATATAATTCAATCTTGATTCCTAGCAAGTGACTTGGAATTTGCATGCCTAATTTAAACAGAGCCATCGATGATGCATCGTGTGTCAAATCTTATTTAAGGTTGCTTGATAATGTCCTATGGTTTTGTTTGAAAATAAAATGTTTACAGATTCAAAAAGCAGTTTAGAACAAATGTTTGCAAGACGAATCCGCGAAATAAGTTTTAAAGCCCAAGTCATTTTTATTTTTATTTTTATTCTCTGTGGGGCAAAGTTTTCCTCGGGGATTTTGCTGATATTTTCAGCTTCTCTTCTTTATAATCCCTTGTCCATTTTCCTTCCCTGATCTCCGGCCATACACTGCTTGCAGGGTGACACTGACACTCAGCACAGCCATTAACCATGATTTTGCTAACTGCTCAGCGAAGCCTGGTGTGAATTGATGGCCACCATGGCCAGCTGTGCAAGGCCTTTGATCTTTATTTACATTTTGATTTCGTGTTTTGGTGCTGGTGGAGGTTTTCTAACCAACACTGGCTAAAGGGATTTAAAATTCTGTAAGAGGGTTCTTTTTAGTCACTGTCTAATTAGTGGAAGTCTGTTCTGAACCTTTTTGATACAGGGCTATATAGCACAATGCAGGTAAGTAACTTCCACTTATTCTTCCCACCCATAAAGAAATACATACACTACATTTTAAGGCAAACACATTTCTTATTGCACCTTGACTATTTCTAACCTATGTCAACATTTCCATTGGGGTAATTTAAATACAAGTTCTTACTATTTGTACCATCTCATGAGCTTCACTGAATAATGCACATTATACACTTCACCTGAAATTTTTTTTTTTTTGCGTTTTTTCATATAACAAAGAAATGCAGTTCTTTAAAGCATTACTTAAGGAGATAAAGATCAATCAGAAATTTTACTAAAAGTATTTATCTATTGATATGTATGTTTTAAACTTTTAAAAATCAGGAGTAGGGTTTATAGAAAGTATCTTAGAGGCATGGCCAGAAGTGTTATCATTTAAATATGGAAATTTTAAGCTTTCTCATGTATTTTGATTTAGCAAAGCATGTCTATAAATATTGCAATCAATATTTATAGAGCAATTTGTACATCTATATTTTATATGAGATCAAAGACTTACATGGAGCCAAAGGAAATTTAGAAGCAAATGATCTTCTCTTAGACATAAATAAACATCTACAATATTGAACCTGTTTTGATTTTTTTTTATGTTTATATTTGAGAGAGAGGGAGAGACAGAATCCAAAGCAGGCTCCAGGGTCTAAGCTGTCAGCACGAGCCCGACGTGGGACTGGAACTCACAAACTGTGAGATCATGACGTGAGCCAAAGTCAGACGCTCAGCTGACTGAGCCACCAAGGCGCCCTGAACTTGTTTTTTTTTTTTTTTAAGTTTATTTACTTATTTTGAGAGAGAGACAGAGAGAGCCAGCAGGGGAGGGGCAGAGAGAGAGTGGGGGAGAGAATTCCAGCAGGCTCCACACTGTTAGCGCATAGCCTGAAGCAGGGACTCGAACTCACTAACCACGAGTTCGTGACCAGAGCTGAAACCAAGAGTCAGACACTTAACCAACCGAGTCACCCAGGTGCCCCAATGTTTAAGCTGTTTCTTAATGAAAATATATTGTTTTCATGAGATGAGATGATAAGATATTTAATCCAAAATTTATTTACAATAAATCTAGAAACAGCCAAATCTGTAGCAACCTGGTGGTCACCTAATGGAATATTCTGAATGATTCAGTCTGATGTGATTATTAGTTACTGAAAATTCTGGACATGTAAGTATTCTTTTTTGGTCATTTGAAAGATTACTATATGACATTTTCATTAACATTTTAAGTGGATGAGCAGTGTTTACTGAAATGTGGACTTAGAGCTTTCTCAAAAAAGAATGCGTTTGTTCAAATATAATAGAAAAATCTTTTCTCCCAGAAATGGCCTTTCAATGGGCACTCTCTCAAAGGTTATCGCTTTTCTTGCTGTTACTCCTTAGTGCCAATGGTAATATCTGCATTTGTAAAAGCTGATTAACATCTTGAGTTTTGTTGTTGTTGTTGATTTTACATATTATGTGTGAGGTAGATATAATTATCCCCATTTGCAGACAAGGAAATGAAACTCAGAATATTGTGTCCAAGCACATTGTAAGTGAACCATATGTATTAGGGACACTGTTAATGGCCTTCTTGGAATTGGGATGTGGGCTGGACAACTTCTGAATTCAACAAAGTAATTCAGCAGAGTTCTAGAAGTTTAGACCTCAGAATTAGTAGAAAACTTTAAAAACGTGTACTTCTCTTCATTCATAAAATCTATCATTTGTTTTTTTAACATTCACGTTTTGTTCAACTATTATGTGTCCCCAACTGAAAATACACAGATGATTAATACAGTCCTAACCCTTAAGACTCCAAGAGTCCACGCTATATGCTAACTAATTTGGATGTAAATTTTAAAAAATAAAAAATAAAGTTAAAAAACAAAACAGAATCCAAGAGTCCAAAGTGAGAGAGAGAGACACACTATAGATAAAACCATGTGACAAATATCATAATCAGCTCATTGTACAAACAAGGAGGGAAGAACTACTTTTGTCTGGTGAAGGCAGAGAAGATAATTCAGTGGAGGCGTTGGGTTGTACACAGAATGATTAAGGACTTATAAGCATAAGCCAGAGAAACTGGGAAAAGTGTTCCAGGCAGAAGGGACACCCGACGACGCTAGCATGCAAGGTGCAAGTGCACTTACAAAGCTTGTCAGTAGTTTTGACTCCTTTTGGCATTGCATTGAATAGAAGAATCTGTCTGCAATGAGACTGGAGATTTTGATTAGAGCTGGGTGGGAAAGGGCTTGTATCCCAGACTCTGGAAAGTCATCAGTTCCTCAGGCAAACAAATAACATGGTCATATTTCAAGGTTGTTCTGTGTGGGATAGACTGGAGGATACCTAATGAAGACAACCAAGAAATGTAGACTATTATTAGAGTAGTGTAAGACGAGACTAAAGAGGATGTAAACTAAGTAGTAATGAAAAAAAAGTAATAAAAATTATTTGACAAAATGCATGAACAGGTAGGTATTGGGCACTGATTTAACATAAGACTATTTTTTAAAAAATTAAAATGACTGATGTTTCTTCCTTAGCAACTTTCCACTAGTAGAGATAAGTAGGAGAGGCAGTAAGAATGCGTGAAGATCTGCAGTCTCTTTTGGACATTCGGAGGACTTTCAAAATATATACACAGATAGTGTTCAGTGTGGCCAGCCTAAATCTGGATTTCAGAAGTGGTAGGAAGGTGTCATAAGAGTGTAGTAGTCAATGGGACTACAAACTCTATGGTACAAAAAGCAAAATCTCAGTTATTAATGACAATAATAACAACATTGATAATAATAAACAAATGCCGTGTCTGAGATTAAGTTCCTCAGAGGCAGACTCTGAGACAAGGACACAGGTATGAGTGATTTATTAAGGAAGCACCCTGGGGGAAAGTGGCAAGAGAAGGGGGAAGCAGGACAGGGAGGGTAAATAAGCCAAACAACAGAGTGATCACAGGCAAAATCCTACAAAGGGCTGCTTTGGCCTGATGTCTGATGTTTTATTTATTATCATCATTAATTTAAAAAAAAAATTTTTTTTAGCATTTATTTATTTTTGAGACAGAGAGAGACAGAGCATGAACAGGGGAGGGGCAGAGAGAGAGGGAGACACAGAATCTGAAACGGGCTCCAGGCTCTGAGCTGTCAGCACAGAACCCGACGCAGGGCTCGAACTCGCAGACCGTGATATCATGACCTGAGCCGAAGTTGGCCGCTTAACTGACTGAGCCACCCATGCGCCCCTATTATCATTATTTTTAAGTGATCTTTACACCCAATGTGGGAATCGAACTCACGACCCCGAGATCAAAAGTTACATGCTCTATCGATTGAGCTAGGCAGGAGCCCCCGTAAGGGGCCTCTAAAGTTGCAATTGTGCTTCACGGTTGTTTTCTCAGGCAAGGAAGCCTGAGAACCCTGAGGACTGCTTAGAGGGCTACAAATTCACAAGCCCTCACAGTCACCTTCAGAAGAAGAGTCAGAGGAACTGGATACTGAAAGTGAAATCACAGTGGATGGGAAGATGGGAAGGGAGAACACTAAAGGGGACAACATCATCCACTACCATCTAACCCAGTGCTTATATCATGATTTCTTTCTAGAATATGAGGCACTATTTGATGTGAGAAGATAGTATGCAGTGGCTGAAAACTCTGGGGTAGGAATGAAGAAACTTGGCTTTTAGTCTCATCTTGGTCCGATGTAAAGGGATTGGCAAGTTTCCTGACCTCTTTAAACTATGGTTTTCAATCCGATGAACGGATAAAATGACATCAGCCTTGCTGCCTGGGAAGTTATTTGGTGCAATGATAAAAAGCAAGAAAAATTTCAAACCTGAGCTGAAGAATCTTTTTCAAAAGTTTCTTTTTTGGAATGTTATGACTGTTAATAAACAGCAATCTTCAGGGTACCTGGCTGGCTCAGTCAGTTAAACATCCGATTTAGGCTCAGGCCATGATCTCATGGTTTGCGAGTTCGAGCCCCGCATCGGGCTGTGCACTGATAATGCGGAGCTGCTAGGGATTCTCTCTCTCTCTCTCTCTCTCTCTCTCTCTCTCTCTCTCTCTCTCTCCCTCTCTCTTCCCCTCTCCCACTTACCTTCTCCCTCCCTCTCTCAAAATAAATAAACTTCAGGGAAAAAACCAGCAATCTTTAATAAAACATATACAAATGGCAAGTGTTGTGATCAAGACCGCTCCCAAATACACGATCAATGCAAGAGTGATTTCAGAACTGGAGAAAGGGGCGCCTGGGTGGCTCAATTGGTTAAGCGTCCGACTTCAGCTCAGGTCATGATCTCGCGGTCCGTGAGTTCGAGCCCTGCGTCGGGCTCTGTGCTGACAGCTCAGAGCCTGGAGCCTGTTTCAGATTCTGTCTCCCTCTCACTCTGACCCTCCCCTGTTCATGCTCTGTTTCTCCCTGTCTCAAAAATAAATAAACGTTAAAAAAAATTAAAAAAAAAACTGGAGAGAAATCAGCTTTATAAGTAATGATTAAAATGTTTCTCCCGAACATACACTCCTGTTGTTCAAACTCAGAAGAATGGAAATTTATTTTCTTCCATAAAATAGCTAAGGACTTCACAAAAGCAAATGCAATGTTCTATTGTTTTCATGATTAAAAGTTCTTTTCATGGTTATAATTCTTTTCATTCATCTTCTGTTGGTTGCAGGTTGGCTAGTTTTGTAGATACTTAATGCTGTGCGACTTTAGGGAATTCAACTCTGGGTCTCAGTTTACTCATCAGCAAAATGGGAGGTAATACATTTCACTGGGTCATTTCAATTGTTAAATGAGTAAAATGTCTTAAGCAATATATGGCACAGGAAAAAAGCTCTATAGTTGTGTGTGTATACAATATACACACATACCTATATACACATATAGATACAGCTATAATAAAAGATATATAATTTTTTGTATATTAGGAATTATAACTGTTCAGGGCCATAGAAGGAGTTCAATAAATATATGTTAAATGAATGGCTTAATTCTATCCTATGATTCTTTGCCTTTAAAATAAGAACAGGGTGCCTGGGTGGCTCAGTTGGTTAAGCATCTGACTCTTGACCTTGGCTCAGGTCATGATCTCATGGCTCGTGGCTCATGAGTTCAAGCCCCATGTTGAGCTGCCCCTATGTCTGCCTCTCCCCCACTCTCATGCATGCTTTCTCTCAAAAGTAAATAAATAAACTTTAAAAAATATATAAATTAAATAAAATAAAATAAGAATAATTAAAGAATTAAAACTACTATCTCTTCACTTCTCCCCAAAATGACCACTATAGATTGGGTCTGGGTGTGTGATCATAAACGTCTCCTATGGATTATACAATTTATACAGTTTATTTTTTAAAAATTAGATTCAGTATTTTGCTTTTATTTTATGTGTCACATACAGGATACAATAGTTAAAATTTCAGTTATTTATAAAGTAGCTTCTTTTACACATAAGATGGTGCTGGGCCAATGGTCACCATAATTTAGTTAACAAGATGGCTCAGAGAATGCTAACCAAATTAGAAACATTTACAAAACTTAAAAGTTTACATGAGGCGCCCCTGGGTGGCTCAGTTGGTTAAATAACTGACTCTTGATTTTGGCTCAGGTAATGATCTCATGGTTGTAGAATCAAGCTCTGCATGGGGCTCTGAGCTGAGCTTGGAGCCTGCTCAGGATTCTCTCTCTCCTCTCTCTGCCCCTCCCTGACACACGCTCACGTGTGCGTGCACTCTCTATCTCCCTCTTTCAAAATAAATAGACATTCTATTTTATTTTATTTTATTTTATTTTATTTTATTTTATTTCATTTTGTTTCATTTTGTTTTATTTTATTTTATGTTTATTTTTTGAGAGAGAGAGAGAGAAACTCCCAAGCAGACTCTGTCGTGTCATTGTCAGTGCAGAGACTGGCATGGGGCTCTCTCTCACAGACTATGAGATCATGACCCGAGTTGAAATCAAGAGTCAGACAATTAACCAACCAAAGCCACCCAGGCACCCCTCAAAATAAATAAACATTAAAAAAGTTTACATGAACTTAGCTAAAGGAAATCTTTTTAAGGTGCTTCACTGCATAATATCCTATTTATGAAATATTTCATTTTGTAAATGTCATATTTTTTTGTATTTGATAGAACCTAAAGTTTTGTTCAGCATTTCATGGTTCCCTGTCTCTATCACTAGGTAAGACACACAGAGGAACTGGTGGTCCAGCCTTACGCTGAGAGTAGTTGGCTATCTGTGTCTCCCAAAACATCGAAGTTTTGCATTTGCTTCTAGACCAATTAAATTCTGGCAGCTATAATTAATTTTACAAAGTCTACTAAAGATCTTTGAGAATTATTTAATCATAAAATGGGACAGAATACCTAAAGTTAGAATTAAATACTATTGGTATTACGCCTATCATAAAAAAAAATGCTTGTGACATGGAAGGAGCATAAAGACAGCTGGGCCACATCACAGTTCTGCTCATCCAACTTGACCATGGGTTACCAGGGATTTCAAAGCCAATGCTTTCTTATAAATGCCTTATTCCCCTACATCACCGACCTCATTGTTTAGTCTAATATACTTTCTGCTTAGCCAGTTCCATTCAGGATTTGCTAGTTGCCTCCCATTTGGCTTTGGCAATGCATTCTTGTGAATGGGTGGCATTCTGAAACGTTTCCACTTTTCTCCTGAGAAAGAATGTGAAACAGACCTAATCTAATTTTTATTCAACAGAATTCCATTTTAGTAAGCATTTAAGAAAATAACATAATACTGATAGCAATAATAGTGGCTGAAATCTATTGAGTACTTACTATGTGCCAGGCACTATGATAAACACTGTACATTCATTATTTTACTTAATAGCCATAAAAGAAAAATACTAATATTATCATCATTTTATAGATGAAGAATTGAAGCATGGAAATGGTAAGTAGTTTACTTATAGGTAATGGCAATTGGTAGAGCCAAGATTCATTCCTTCGAAAGCTGACTCCAAAAGATGTAGATAGTTATGTCATGAACTTTTGGGGTTTAAAATAAACTCATACAATGAGTGAGTAATACTGTACAACTAAATACTGTATTTTTAGTAGTCACTACAGGCAAATTGGGGAATCAAAAGATAAATGCAAATCTGGGAAACTTCAGAGAAGATGGTCAAGATTTTGCTTCTTTTAGAATTAAAAAAGATCAAGATTTAAAGGTAAGAACATTTGTGTGAAAGAATAAGATAGAAGAAGGCTGAAGCACTTCAAAGACACCAGGAAAATAGCCTGGATCTTTCTGAAGGGCCAAAGCATCAATAGCAGACAGAAATGAATGAATACTTTCTTCTAGCCCAGTGGGTTTCAAATGATTTCCTAGGCCTCTAAAATTCTTGGAGTCAAGTGCCCCCATGCCTGCTTCAACTGAAACTGCTTTGCGTCTATCTGTGCATATGTGTATACAGAGGTCCATCCCGGCAGATAGAGAGCAAGCTTAATCTGGCATCATAGCTAGTCACTTTCCTCTAATTACTTTTCTTGAAAAGTTAATAGCCATACTGGGTGTTATATGTAAGTGATGAGTCACTAAATTCTACTCCTGAAACCAATGTTTTAGGAGTTATATGTTAACTAACTATAATTTAAATAAAAATTTGAAAAAAAAATTACATCTGTAATGACCTTTTCTTATAGGTTTATGATTCACAGGAATAGTTTTCATGACATCATATCTTTTGATCTTCCAACTCGGAGCATAGTAGGTGTTCAGTAAATAAATAAAAGGGACCTTGCTTTCTTATTCCCCAGGAACAAGATTTCCAAACTTTCGAAACTTTATTTTCTACTATTGCCTTGCTTCTCCCAGATTAGATCTGAAAATAAGGAAATGTAGAGTACTGGGTCTCTTTCTCCCTGCTTGTAATTATTTCCTCCAATCAAGATGTAGTTTCAAGGGTGGCCAACACTGTCAATCACCCTCTACCCTCCTTTGAAACTCCTTGATTATGGGAAAGTGCTTTGCATGTAATCACTTCAATTACTCAGTAAAACTTCCTGTGTTCCTTCTGCTGTGTTTTGAATTTAGGTTTTTAAAGAGGCTTTGCTACTTTCTCCTTAGATTCTTCTAAAAGTATATTTGGAAGGAATAAAACAAAATGGTTTTTAAGTATGAGCACAGATCTAGTTGTCCAAATTAGCTTGCCCAGCCTAGAGAGTCCATAGGATTGGAGCAGACATTAGGGATGGCAGAAGCATCAGAATGAGGGGCTCTTTTTGCTTCGGGTTAATCCAAGACTTCAGATTCCAGGGAGATTGCAAGCTGGGAACTTGGTAGCAGGCTGTTGCATTCGAAACCATTCATTTTGTTAGAAATTCCTCTGGCATGGACGTCTGGGGTGACTTTATGGGCGATACACTTCTCTGGCCTTGAACTTGGTTTAAAAAAAAAAGAAAAACAAAACCAAAAATGAAAACAAATATAACAACCACAACAAAAGACCCTCTTTGCTGGACCTCCCAGTGTAGGGAACGACAGCTTCAAAAAGAGATTCTCTGTTGATCTTTGAGGGCTAGGGCCTGCTCTATGATATTATAGTCACTACGTTGGCAAAGTCTGCAAAGGAAACTGTGAAGGTCCTGCTCACGGTGGTGGTGGTGGTGGTGGTGGTGGTGGTGGTGGTGGGGTTTACAGGATGGGGTGAGGACTCTCTTCCCAACTGGCTCGTTGACTGTGGTCCTTTCAGAATAACCAGTCACTCACATCACACAGTGCCAGGAGTCAAAGATTTCTTCATGTAAACCTCTGCACCCTTAGAAACTCAATCATTGGCAGTGTGATGAAGTCTTGGTTTCACATTCAGTATTATATCCTCCTCTCATTTGAAGATTCACTCGACTACGCTAGCATCATGTGAAAATAAATACATGCATTTATTAAGCACCTATCATATTCTAAGAAGTGTGCTATGCACTGGTGAGACTGAAATGCATGAGATCTGGCTTTGACCTCCAGAAGATCACAGTTTAATGGAGAAGATTCTTCTAATAATATGCTTTGAATCCTCCTTCTACCTTACCCTGAACTTAGACTCTCATTCCCAAGGAGCCCTGTGGTGGAGCAAGAATCACATGGTACTTGAACTGCCAAGACTCTGTTCTCATGACAGTTTCTGTCTCCTCTAACCTTCTCTACACTAAATCTCCAGGCTTTATGCTCCAATATCCCAATTGTAACTTGCTTGATGTGAGACAGCTAAAGGCAGAAGAATTCTGAGTTTTCCAATTAGCATCCAAAGATTGGTGCAAAATTCAAGTGGGAAGAGATGAGAATTTGTGTCAGATGATGACACGGGGAATATGAGGGGGAAAATATTGGCAAAATGTTTTATATCACCTGTACTCTCCTATATTAATTACTTTAGTTCCATAATCAAAAGGGCACAGAAAGGTTACTTAACACTCATTAATTATTTGTTAATTTCTTTTTATGTGATATCTTCCCCTTATTCTTTACAAAAACCTTGTGAAGCGAATACCTTTTTATTTTATGGATTCTCCTTTTATATGGTGGAGGATATTAAAATAGGCTGTCATATTTCTGATACTCTAGTGATTAAGTAGTGGGCCACATTTTAAATTTGTTTTTCTCCTTCTCAAACCCATGCTATATCCATTAGATAAAAATTATCCAGAGATAATTTCTGCTCTGTTTCTCACCTGTTTTACAGGCGAGAAATTATGTTTAAGGAAATCATATAACTGGTGTAGGTTGACATACCCAGGAAGGTAAGAAGAAAGAGACAGGAGAGCATCTTAGAATAATGGCCAAAGCTTCCTGAAAAGGACGTAAGTCTCAGCTAATTCAAGATTCTGAATCTGGTGATCTGAAACTGGTAATGTCAATGAAAACATTGTAAAGTTAAAAGGGACAGCAGGTTTAAAGAAGAAGTTAATATGGTGATCTGTTAAACTGACTCTGAATTGATACCCAAATATTCATTGAGATGACCAAAAGGTGACTGAAAATAATTGAGAGGGTAGGTCAGGTGATGGGCTTATTCTGGAAACATAGCTTTAAAATCATGCCTCCTGCTTCCTCTGCCTGAAATTCCCTGTCCCAGATTTTTCAGAACTATTTCCTTAGGATATTCTGGTCTTGTCACCCCTCCCACTTAGTCTTCCCTAGCCCAAACTAAATTTTCCATCCCTACGTACCCCACCATTCTAATGTATCATTGTGCTTGATGTTCTTTATAGCCCTTTTATTTGAAATAAACTTAGTCATTATTTATTTGTTTGCTGTCCTCTCCCACTAAAATGTCATCTCCAGATCACCAGAGACCTTTGTCTATCTTGTCACCAATGTATCTTCAGAGCCTAGAACTACTATTGGCAGAAAGTAGGCGCTCGATGAAGTTTTTTTATGTTAATTTTTTTTTTCATTTTGAGAGAGAGAGAGAGAGAAGGAGAGAGAGCACGAGTGGAGGAAGGGCAGAGAGAGGGGGAGAGAGAATCCCAAGCACTCTTCATTGTCAGTGCAGAACCCAATGCAGGGCTCGACCTCACTACCCCGAGATCATGACCTCAGCTAATATCAAGAGTTGCCTGCTTAACTGAGCCGCCCAGGTGCCCTGACACTTGATAAGTTTTTATAGAAAAAAAAAATGTAAAAGAAAGAAGAAATGAATGTACATAATTCAACTGAAATGTTGAGTTACATACTGAGGATTCATAATTTAATGGAGCATATTGCTCATCATTAAGGAGGTAAGGCCTGACAATTGAACAATTTTCTGAGGGAAGGTATTTAGGCATAAGAACAGAATGAAGGACTAAATCCTAGAGAGCAGCCAAAGGTACGATGTGCAATGGAAGAGAAAAATGGAAGCAATGGTAAAATTATCATGGACCCCTAAGTGAGAAAAATGCTTGTGCTATAAGAAAATTTTCTGGCTACTTGCAGACATCATAAAAAATATGCAGGACCTACTTAGATGCTAATTTGTTAACTGTACTTTTGGTTCCAATCAAAGATGAGTAATAAGTTAAAAATTTACAGTATTTTTGCTTTTGACTTCAAACATTCCTAACGTGTTTCTATGGTGATATTTTTAATACAAATTTGCATGTGCTTTTTATATCATATTTGTATAACATGATGAATATATAGTAACAATAGAAAAGAGTATAATACTATGTGCAACTTCTGAACAGTTAAGTGGAATTGTCCTTCTCTCTATCAGAACACAGTATTTGGTCTGTTATACATTACCATCGTCCTCTGAAATCAGTGGCCTTATTTGGAGTTAAGTGTAACATTAGTGGTAGTTCGATAGCTGGAAAAGATTAGCAAAAATGAAAACAATATTTCTCTTGGCAGAAAATTAAAATTACATTTTAATTATTACCATTTAAATTTTATTTTAGTGAAACCTATACTCAATCTGTAACTCATGGGGTAATTATATACTGAACAGTTTAGTCTCCAAATTTGTTTGAGTTTTGACTATTTTATCTTGAATGTCTTTGTTGTTATGATATATTTAATAGGAGGTAAAAAGTTGACTTCTCTTTGTTTTTATTTTAAGAATGAAAGTAAAATAATTTATAAAACGATTCATTTTTTTCCAGAAGTTATTTTCCTTCCTGTCATTAAAAACAATCAGTTTAAATTGTAGATCCATCTGAAAAATCCATATCCTCTGTTTACAGGACTACACGCTATATAGACTTTTAATCACATTCTCAGAGAATTAGGCTAATCATGAAAACAATTAATGTACCGCATTAATAAACCCTTGGGGAATTTACACCCTACTGAAAAAGTTTTTCATTCTTAAATCAAATATCAATATATTTATATATTAAAATGGATTTGTCTTTGAAAAATGTTCCACCACCAGAAATCCTTAATGAATAGTATCAAAATTTTTGTAAGTAAAAGTAA
The DNA here is from genome assembly GCF_046562875.1 of Panthera onca. Lineage (NCBI taxonomy): Eukaryota > Metazoa > Chordata > Mammalia > Carnivora > Felidae > Panthera > Panthera onca. The sequence goes on along the minus strand of NC_138340.1, from coordinate 86,026,400 downwards.
ACAGTTTTGGGGAGATGGCCTGTTAAGAATAATGACAACAAACCACCAATTACTTTATAGACCAATTGTGAATTTACTACTTGTAATTTCTCTGCACACATTCTGGCTGTGTAAATATATATTCACATAAGTGCATTTATTTTTCCTTAATATTTTCTTAATTTCTTAATAAGGAAATTAAAGAATGGGAAGTGAAATGCATTTTATTTCCATAACGATTATGAAAGACTTCTTATCCACTGCTTCATTATTTTGAAGTAGCCACAGTCTGAGTTTCTACCCCTAAAGTCCGCTAAGCCAACATGATCCAAGAGTGATTTACCAAGTACTATATAAATTCAAGACGCAGGTAAAAACAAATGTAAGGCTTCCGCATGGGTGACAGCATCATCTAGCTCATATGCTTATCTTCATCTTGCTCCCTCATTTTCTTGACACATATTTTTACCTCAGTAAGATTTTGATTACATCTGCCAGAATGAGCAGAACTCAGTCTGCAGTAAATCTGTTTTAGAACTTTATTAAAAAAAAAAAAAAAAAAAAAAAAAAAAGGAATGGTAAATATATGACAGATAAATACTAAAGGAACTCATTATTCTACCAGTTAGCTGCAACCTGCTTTCCTCTGCTGTTTAGCTTTTCAAGAGGTTCTTTTTCTTGCTCATTTTAAATTTTATTCTGAAATATGATTTCCCCCCCCGCCCCCCACAGGCATTCTGCCAAACCTTAATAAATTTAGTGAGGTCTGACAAGTCTGTTTATATTTTTGTGAACTATGAAGATCGAGGGTTCCTGGAGTAGATGTGAAAAGAGTGTAAGGTGTCATTTAGTTAATTTAAAACACATTATTGGACAGTTATCCTTGATCCTAACGGTATCATAATTAAATTTCATTCCAGTTGAAAAACAAAGCCTCTGGTTTTAAATGTGGGTAAATATTTCAAAGGCTTTTCTTTGTGATTTATGGATACTTTTGTATAGTTCTTTTGACTTTCATGTTCCAAATGACTTTTCCTTAATAATATGTATTTTTTTTCTAGTTATGGTGGATTTCAATTGTGAAAAAAAAAGATAAAAATCCTATGACCAAATATTTATCGGTAAATATTACATAATCAAATTATATGTAAATATATGGGCTGACATAACCTTATAAGCATGAGTTAAAGAATGGATTACATGGGAAAATAACACTTTAAAATTACTGCATTTATGAGGATTTATTATGTGGGAATAGTTTTACTACATTGTTTTAATACTGCTATAAAATATATTTATGTACATTTTATATTTTAGTGTTCCTAAAAATCCACAAACTATGTAAGAGAAGTTTCACAAGGCTGCTTGAAGAAGTGATACTGAGTGGGCACTGAGAGACCACAGTGACCAAAATGTGAAGAAAGAAAATTTGCATCTGGACAGAAATAGTATGCTTTGCTCCCCACAGTACCCACCCGAGGGGGTTGTTATGAGAATTAAATGGTATGATGTTATACAAAATTCTTTCCCAGTTCTGGACATATAATAGCCTGTCAATAGATGGCAGATTCTGCATTAAAAGAAGTGAATCCAATTGACATCTCTTTAATTTTGAATTCACGAGCAGAGATAAGCTGAGTTGTATTCTGTGTGGACTGGAACATGTTTATGGGGTTCCATTCTGCTCTGAACTTGGTGATTTAAGAGGCCATTTGAACAAAAGTAAGAGCTGAAAATGAGTAGCTGAAAGGACTGGGATGAGGTTCCTCAGTTGAAGAAGTGGTATATACCTTCAGGTATTTAAAAGGGAAGTCTTATTCTCCTCAACTCTGAAAGGCAGAATCAGGACCAAATCCATGAAAATTATAAGGTGGTAGATTTCAGAGCAGTATGAATGAAGGAGAACTTTCTAACAGTACAAATGCTCGACAGCAGAAAGGACTACCTAAAATGATAGCAGATTTCATTTTTAAAAATTTTCTTATGTTTATTCATTTTTGAAAGACAGAGAGAGACAGAGCACAAGCAGGGGTGGGGCGGAGAGAGAGGAGGGGACACAGAATCTGAAGCAGGCTCCAGGCTTTTAGCTGTCAGCACAGAGCCTGACGCGGGGCTCATGCTCATGAACCACAAGATCATGACCTGAGTTGAAGTTAGATGCTCAACCGACTGAACCACCCAGGTGCCCCGATAATGGATTTCTTTGAAGAAGTCAGAGAAGACGAGTGTGTACTTGCTGAAGGTGTCGCTCACAGCAGTGGATAACTAGCATTTTAGAATCAATGTTTTATTTCAGTGTCCAAGAAACTTGTAACCACTAATAGGGTTCAGAAGAAATGGAAGGTTATACAGATGTATACAGGGCATGGGGCAGACGAGTAATGATTAAGAGAAGTGACTGATCCATACTGTCACCTACCAAATGGAGAAATCAGTTTTATTATTAAGGAACCGATTTCTCCCCATTTTCTTCATTTAATCAAATTCAAATTAGAGGAAAACCTGTATCCTCTGTTGTAGACTGCTGTGCAGTACTTTACTCTTTTTCTTTTTCTTTTCTTCTTCTTCTTCTTCTTCTTCTTCTTCTTCTTCTTCTTCTTCTTTATTTCTTTTTTCTTGCTGTAGGTTGGTGACATAGGTTTGGATTCCAGTCCTACATTTGCATGTACTAAATGTATGTAGTAAAACTCAGTAGTTCATCTGTAAAGTGGAGGTAATAATAGTACTTGCCTATACGTTTGTCATGAGGATTTACAAAAATATTCACAAAAATATGGGATATGCTTAAACTAGTGCTCTGATAAATGTCTGCTATTATTCAAGCTCTGAGTTAATGCATTTAAATTATTTACAGCAAAATCAATAAGGGAGATAAGTTGGTGATTTCCCATGCACACTTCTAAATGAAGATGGTATTTATAGTTACTTTTAAAAATGTTTATTTATTTATTTTGAGAGAGAGAGAGAAAGGGAGAGAGAGGGAGAGAGAGAATCCCATGGATTCAATTCCATAGGACTCAATCTCATGAACCATGAGATCATGGCTGGAGCCGAAATCAAGAGTCAGACTCTTAATCAACTGAGCCACCCAGGTGCCCCTATGTATTTTCAAATTAAAAAATACATATATGTATATAATGAAAAAAATATATATATAAAATGAAAAGAAGAAACTGTAAGCAGTTGAAGAAACTGTAAGCAGATGAATTTCACTGATTATCCATCACAGTGACCAAAAAGTAGGATACCTGAGGAAGAAAGAAAGAGGTTAAAACCCAGTTCTGCTTATTTAACAGTTTAAAAATCATGGGAAAAATAATAGAAGAATGTAAATATAAAATTAAATATAAAAAATACATGACATAAATTTATATATCTCTAGTGGCTCTCTCAGGTTATCATTGTTAGGCTTATTGGTAGAAGATAATTTCTCCTTTGGATGGAGATCATGTCTCCTATTTCTTTGTATGATCTCATATCTATTAGTACATTGGGCACTCAAAGATTATTAATGTCATTTCCCAGCAGGTGCAAGATTTGGAGTAGGTTTTAACATATGATTTATGTTTGTAATAAGATGTGTAAATACAACAGTCATCCAAGAAATAGTAAATGGGCCAATGAGGTGGGGGGGGCAGACAAAAATACTTTCAATTACCCACTTTACACTCATAGGTCCTACAGGATGTAGGCCAGGATTTTTAGCAAAATCCATCTGTGGTTGACAGACTTTGTGTAATTCCTCTAACTATTTTTCTGCTCCTTTTAAATAAATTATTTGGCAATTTTTTTTTTGTACTGCTACATCAATTTTTCAGTTACATTTTGCACAAGAATTTGGATTTGCATCCCAGAGGAGGCCTTGGGAAGATTTAGGGTATCAGATAAACTTGAACTGGAGGAGTGCCAGGCATATAAAAGAGCCTCCCAACAAGGATAATACTAGTTGTAAAATCCTCCTTCCTTAGGAATCTGAACAGATAAAGGAAAAGACAGTTTTGCAACTTCCCCTTTCAAAGATACAGATCTCTGTCTTTCAAAACAGCACTATTGTTTGCTAATCTTCCTGCAATGTCAAGTGTAATTTTGGTGCTTTCTTCTGATTACTTGAATAAACAGCACATTGCAAAATATTTCTCTGGGACAGCAGTTAATGCATCATTACACAGGGCAAGACAGAAACCACTATGAGATTAAGATTGCCATCACAACCTAATCAGTAAAAATAATTTTTTAAAACTTCCTTATTATATCATTCAGTCAAAATTTCTTGAATACTTGCTAAATGGAAAGCATAGAAATAGTAATTTGAAAGACACAGGGGAATGTGAGGCTTAACTTCTACCTTTAAGGAGCTTATAGACTACTCAGGGAGCTAAGACAACATATGTGCATGGATTGTTATTGCTGTTGTAATCACTACTACAGACTTGGTGACTTAAAACAATGCAAATTTATTATCTTTTGTTAGTGCAGGTCACATGTCTGTCATGGGTCTCACTAGGAAAAAATAAAGATGATGGCCTATCGGTGTTCCTTCTGGGGGTTCCCAGGGAAAATCTGTTCCCTTGCCTTTTTCATCTTCAAGAAGCTGCCCCAGTCCTTAGCTTGTGGCCCCCTCTCCTCATCTTCAAAGTTCGCAATTTGCATTTCTCTGACCTTTCTTCAGTCCTCATAGCAAAGTCTCTCTGAACACAGCTTGGAAAGGTTTGGAAAGGTTCTCTGATGTAAAGGACTCATATGATGAGGTAAGGCCCACCTTACCAACCCAGGATAATCTCCCATTTCAAAGTTTTCACCTTAAACACATACACCAAGTCCCTTTTGCTGTGTAAGGTAACATTCATCATATCAAGCAAATGGGACAAGGGCAACTTTGGGGATCATTCTTCTGCCTACCACAACATATAAAATCACTGTAATATCTGTACACCTAGCAGAATGCTCATAGAAAGTTACACACAGCAATTTATTAAAGATATAAGGAAAGCGTATTTAGGTTTTAGGAAATACACAGCACTTGTATATAGATTTATACATGTTTATAGAAATATCTCATTGTTTGAAGTCAAAAGATTTCAAGTCAAAAGACTTAAACATATCATTTTAGAATTTCTTTTAAGTATATGCTTATAAATGTATTATTAGGCATTGTTATAATTATCAATGATCAATTCTAACATTAATGCATGTTAGTAGCTCCTCAGCCTTGCTATTACAAATTATATACTATTAAGATGATATTTTTTAGAGCTGAAATCAATCTCAGTAGAGCATCAGTGGACATGGATCTTGGGTTTTGTCTTAAATCAACGTCTAAAGATGTGTGTCATTGACTAGGGGATCTTTGAGAATTCTGGAAAAGTAGATCTTTGTTTTTAATTTCAATTTTTTCTTTTGTAAGTTGGCTGACTTTGGGTCAATTACAAATCTTAGCAGTCCACTAGTTGGGAAACTGGTATTCCTTAGAGTAGTTTTGGTATTTTTGACCAAGAGATTTCATTTATGCATTCATGTGTGTGTATATGTATATGTGCATACAATTAAATGGTAAATTTACTACTATCTTGTCATGCTGCTTGAAGAGAAACATCACACACTTTGGGTATATTAAGGGAAAATTAATAAAGCCTATCCAGAGTCTAAATAGCTTTTAGTTGTTACTAGGATGTTCTAGACACTGTTTGCTATAAAGTGCAAGGGGGCAATATCTCTTTAATTGTGTACTCTATAGACTTGAATGTCAAATGAGAGGCTAGCTTGAATGATTTGGAAATAGGAAAAAGTTAATATTTTATCATTGAGAAATTGAGTCCATAAGGATTTTTTGGATGAAGCGTGTTGATACTCAATATTTTTTTTTTTAATTTTTTTTTAACGTTTATTTATTTTTGAGAGAGACAGAGCATGAACGGGGGAGGGGCAGATAGAGAGGGAGACACAGAATCAGAAGCAGACTCCAGGCTCTGAGCCATCAGCCCAGAGCCCGGCGCGGGGCTTGAACTCATGGACCGCGAGATCATGACCTGAGCTGAAGTCGGACACTTAACCGACTGAGCCACCCAGGCGCCCCGATACTCAATCTTTTAAAAAAATATTTTTTAATGTTTTACTTGTTTTTGAGGGGGGGGAGGGCCAGAGAAAGGGAGACATAGAATCTAAAACAGGCTCCAGGGTCTGAACTGTCAGCACAGAGCCTGATGTGGGGCTTGAACCCATGAACCATGAGATCATGATCTGAGCCAGTCAGTCGCTTAACTGACTGAGCCACCCAGGTGCCCCGATACTCAATCTTTTTAACTGATTTAATGGAACAAAACATAAACACTATTAATTTCTGTATGTTATATTTCACTTAAGTAACTTCAAGAAAATTATTTTAATGACATGAGTCCACACAAGAATCCAATGCAAAGTTGATCATGCCCCAAATTTTATATTTTAAAATATCAGAATTTTTTACTTATATGTAATGTTTCAATAGCAATATTTTATCACATGGAATTCTGTGTTTTTTTTCTGCTTCTCTAGATTAGTTAATACACAGATGCAGCTGGAAAATTTAAATTCATATTTAGTGTCACTGAAAATGTATTGTAAAATAATAACAAAATATTAGATTAAATAACTGTTAAACACTAGGGGTTTCCTAATACCATTATGCCAAGAGTGTATCTTCACTTTGCCTTTCAATTTAGGTATTTTCTGTTGAGATATTAAGTGACCAAAAGAGTATCTTAAATATTTCAGTACCAATAAGGATAATAATAACTAAAATTATATTGGGTTCCTAAATATTTCCCACGTGCTTTGTATAACTATTAATCAATCATTACTGTAATTAATAATTATAAAATAAATATAATTATTGATCACTGTCACACCCTTGTTATAATTATTTTGCAGATGTGTAAAGCAAATTACTTGTCCAGGTTTTCTCAGTTAGTAAGTGGTATAATTAGGGCTTGAACCAGTTGGTTTTGACTTTATCGCTTTGCATGCATTAGGAAAATTAAATAAAGTCATAACCAGATGTGTTATATCATAGGGCATTAAAGCTATGTATTGTACAAAAATCCTGAATGAAAAATTAAGCAAGACACTATGTTTTCTTCTGATAAGTAACTCTTAGGATGCTGAGTAAACCACAAGGCTTATAGCACTTTGGGGAGCTGGAAATTTATTTCCGAGGAAAAGGGAAAGAAAACCTGGAAACAATATTAGTACGCCTTTAAACATAAGAAATGCTAGAATGAATATATTATCTTGGGGGTAGACAGAGATAGCTAAAGAAAATATTTTATTTACTTTTAAGAGAAGGCTGTAACCACTCTTATTCATATAAACAAACAAACAAATACACTAACCATGCACAAGAGACTCAGAAAACTCTATGACATTTTTTTCTTTTATCCAGACAAATAAAAAGTAAGTTTAAGATAGTTATAATCTGGTGTTCTTCATTGTGGGTGTTCTGCTAAATGTCATCACCTAGTCAATATATGAGGCATAATTCTGTTTTAGAGTCTCAGGGTGAGAACATTTTGTTCATTTTAGAGTTCATTTTTCTCTCTTTATTCAGAATTAGATTGAAACATTGAACAACATACTTCATCTGTCCTTTAAGCTTGGCAATTTCCATAACTTTGCTATTTTTTCCCTAACATTATTGTGAATTATAAAAGCATACAAATATAGCAAGATTAATTAAGGAATAGACAGTTTCAGGAACCATGAACTTGCGTCTTCATATTCAATACTACATGGCTAGAGAACAGTGATGTTTCTGATGGATTTGATAATCCCTTGGCTCTATAAGTCTCCAGGAATCCAATGAGTGCAAATACTCCCAAACTCGAGAGGTAAGAAGACAGCCAAAGACCCTCCTCAGAATGAGGAGTCCCAGGCTTTCGATTAAGAATTTAAGTATAAGATTAAAAAAAAAAAAAACAACCCTAAACCATACTGCCTTTTAAACAAACTAGATCATTTAAACAAACTAGTTTTAAACAAACTTAGTCATTTAAAAAAATCCCCCAGGTTCTTATGTTACATGGGGCCATGCTATCATGGCAGTAAGTAGCATTTTAAGTAATTCATGAGTAGGGCCAATAGACCAGATGATATATAATGTTATATGTTATAAAGACCCCCCCCGCCCCCTACACATATACAGGCTTACACATTCACACAAAAGCAGTGCTCCACCAGGTGAAGCCTTTTTCTCTCAAGTCTGAAATGTAATTCCTGGTGTTGAGTGCCATCTGGTAAATGGAGTTGCCCTCAGATATCCCAAGACCACAATAAACATGCAACATGTACATATAATAAAAGGGAAACCTCAATTTTATTGTGTGGCTTTTAAGATGCTAAATAAATGGATTAAACAGTTGCTTTGAAAAGTACCTTATTGTGAATATTCCTTTTTTCTTACACTAATGATTTTATCCTTGTTGGATTCTCAATTCAGAAAAAAGCAATCGATTCCCCAAGTTCATACATTTTACTAATATGCCAGTGTCCAACATGCCAGGTGTGGAATGCTTAAGCTTTATAAGTTTGGGGGCACTGCAGATTTAACAAAGCAGCCAACACCTGGAAATACATAAAAGCTGGCCTCTAAGCACAAGGTGATGAGTGTTAGTTAACTAGGCCCCCTGGATTCAGAGAAAGGCCCCTCATGGCTCAGAAAAGAAAACTAAAAAGGCAGCATCACAGAGTTTAGCTTTAGCTCAGATTTCCTGGTGTTCTCAAGGCCTGTCTTCTCTATTCCCAAAAGTCAAGACACAGGTTTAGTTATGACTATCCTTTTGATTTTTGGATAATTTATTTTAATCTGTACCACACTATTGCCTTATAGAGACACTGATGAACTGCATGGAAAAAAATGCTGATCTCTGCATAAGTGTATATGATATATTTCTAGAGAACAGATAACCCCGCTTTTTACTCACTTGACAAGTCCTACCTTGTGATGAGGCACTTTAACTATTACTGTCACTTTCCTGGATGTTGCTTTGTGGTCTCACCACAGACTCTGCAACAGATTTCCTGGGAGTGTGGCAAAAGTCATGCATGAGTGAGTGGCTGAGTCTATGATTTGATTGAGTAAACATTAGAGTCTGTTGAATTTAAAAAAATAAAGAAAAAACTGTACATTATGCCTATAATGTGTCCTAAAGTCCTGTCTATTGTTTTCAATTAGGTCATTTTTTTATTTTATAGGCAAAGACTTGCCACAGTCTCAGGACCCGATGTTGGAAAGTACAGATTGTATCCAATTCCATGGAAGACAGATGTTTTGTTAAAAATACCTATTTTACTAAGATTTTTCTCATGACCAATTTTTCTGTGCTTGTGTCTATACTTACTCTTCAAACAATGAGCTGTCTTCAGTCATAGTTACTTTATGTTCAAAAGACAAATTAATTGAAATCCTGTTATTCATGTTCAAACTACGTAAAATGTGAATAGAAAGAAGGGGGAATTTCAAACTAAATGTCACCAATATACAGATTACTCTTCAGTGTTCTCTTTTTATTACATCTTTAACATTGTCTTGTTGTGTTCCTCTTGTTGAGCCTATAATCACATTTAGATGGCATTTATATTAATCATCTTAGACTAGATCAACATTATCTAATAGAACTTTTGGCAATGATGGAAATATTCTATATTTGCATTGTCCGCTAAGAGATCCACTAGCCACACACATTTCTCTATTAAGTACTTGGAACAAAGCTAGTGCAACTTTAAAGTGTAGTTTTTATTTTGCTTAATTTAAGTTTGAATTTACATAAGTGCTTTGAGGCTATCATACTGACAGCATGGATGTGGGCTTTGTGGGACCATTGCACTCACTCTTGAACAATTTTTTCAAATGAATATGCCACCATACCTGTTTGTTTCATATTTTTTTTTTTGATTCTGCTTTATGTATTTAAAAACACTATTTACCTGAGGGCACCTGGGTGTCTCAGTCACTTAAGCGTCTGATTCTTGATGCCAGCTCAGGTCATGATCTCACAGGTTGTGAGTCCCAGCCCTGCAGAGCCTGCTTGGGATTCTGTCTCATCTTCACTATGCCCCTCCCCCTGCTCGTTTCTCTCTCTCTCTCTCTCTTTCTCTCTCTCTCTCCCTCTCCCACCCTCCCTCTCTCTCTCTCTCAAAATAAATAAACAAAAAAATTAAAAAAAACTGTTATTTATATGATCCAAAGTTTTAGTTGAACCACCATTCAGTGCTAGACATTAGATACACTTTTATTTATTTATTTATTTATCTATTTATTTATTTATTTATTTAAACTTGTTTTATTTTATTTTTTTTTTAAAGTTTATATCCAAATTAGTTAGCATATAGTGCAACAATGATTTCAGGAGTAGATTCCTTAGTGCCCCTTACCCATTTAGCCCATCCTCCCTCCCATAACCCCTCCTGTAACCCTCAGTTTGTTCTCCATATTTCTGAGTCTCTTAGGTTTTGTCTCCCTCCCTGTTTTTATATTATTTTTGTTTCCCTTCCCTTATGTTCATCTGTTTTGTCTGTTAAAGTCCTCGTATGAGTGAAGTCATATGATTTTTGTCTTTCTCTGACTAATTTCACTTAGCATAATACCCTCCAGCTCCATCCACATAGTTGCAAATGGTGAGATTTCATTCTTTTTGATTGCTGAGTAATACTCCATTCTATATATATATATATATATATATATATATATATATATATATATGCACACCACATCTTCTTTATCCATTCCTCCATTGATGGACATTTGGGCTCTTTCCATACTTTGGCTATTGTTGATAGTGCTGCTATAAACATGGGGGTGCATGTGTCCCTTCGAAACAGCACACCTGTATCCTCTGGATAAATACCTAGTAGTGCAATTGCTAGGTCATAGGGTAGTTGTATTTTTATAGTTTTTTGAGGAACCTCCATACTGTTTTCCAGAGTGGCTGCACCAGCTTGCATTCCCATAGACACACTTTTAAATTCTGTTTTCTGAACATCAATTACCCAATAACAATTTTCTATCCTTGGAATATATATTTCTTCTTCATTAGGAGCTCCTATTAAAGAAACCTGTGTCTGAGTCCATTTGGGCTGCTACAACAAAATGCTACAGAGTGGGTGGCATACAAACAAAAGAAATTTATTTGCTACAGTTCTGGATACTCAACGTTCGAGATCAGGGCACCAGTGGATTCAGTCTGGTGAGGGCCCATTTTCTGGTTCATAGATGGTGCATTTCTGTGTCCTCACATGGTGGAAGAGGCAAGGGGGGAGTCCTCTTTCTGGGGACTCTTTTTACAGACACTAATCCCATTCACAAGGGCTCCACCCAAAGCCCCTACCTCCTAATACTATCATCTCTGGGCATTAGGATTTCAGTGTCTGCACTTTAGGGGAACACAGACATTCAGATGATTGCACCTTGGACTTAAGTCAAGGCAAATTAATGTGTTGGCCAACATTTTATACATACACCCTGAAATGAGCTATATTATGTAAAGGAAATTAATACAAATTACAGTGAATTTTGCAATATTTCCTACATTAAACGTAGTCAACATGAATTATTCAGTGGTGAGGCCTATAGATGACAAAATACCATTTAGAGGGAGGAACAAATAAGGAAGGAAAGAATGAGAAAATAAGGTTGCATGGGAACGATAAGCAATACCAAAAATTATGCAGGTGCTTCTTTCTCAGATGTGGAAGGTAAGAATTGTATGATGACCACGAAAGACTTCAGGTAAGTAGACTAATCACATTTTAAAGCTGGGAACGATGTTGGAAATCTCTCAAGCTAGATTTCTGTCAATGTGGAGACTTGATACCTGGACAGCTGTGGCTTTGAGTCACATTTTATTAACAGTTTAACCTCATGCTAGTTACATATCACCTCCAAATCTCACTTTCTTTACCTATAAATCAGTGACCATAAAAATCCATACCTGTTAGATATATATATCTCTTTTTTTTTAAGTGGGGGGGGGGGGTGGCTAAGTGAGATAATACATTTGAAATTTGGCACATAGTGTCCCATTTCTATGGTAGGGAAACTGAGATATGAGTTGAATTAATTTTCTCAATTAGTGACACATTTTATGAGATAGCTGGGATCCGAAGCCAAGTATATGACTAAACTGAGTCCATGGGAGTAGAAGCACTAAACAGAATGACACCACACATGTGCCAGTCACTTAACAAGTTAAATGATGAGTCCAAGAGCACACAACTCATCGGTGGTCTGCAAAGCACAAGGTCATATCAGCTTCTTCCATTTACAAATGTAAACATCACTTGTGCTTAAGAAACATGGGGCTTGTGAAGACACAATGTTTTAAACTACATGCAGCCTTTTGAAACAGAGAGTACATCAATGTATCTTTTCCCATTCAATCCATCTAGTGTACATGGTTTACGAGAGACCTTGATCTTAGATTTAAAATGATATTATATTGGCAATGAGCATTCATCCTGTATTTAAGTAATTACACAGACTGTAGCAGTTAAAATATTTTCCTTGCAAGATTCTCTGGTTCATCAAAACATTTTCAGATCCATTTTGGGGGATTTATTTGTATGAACAGTTTAACACCTAAGGAGTATAAAGGTAATAGCAAGGGATGGGCAAATCATCATTACTATAATTTAGAAAGAACAAAGAGAATGTGTTATCAAGACAAAGTAAAAGAATAGCACAATTAATAATTTATTTCATTTGCATATTTGTTTATAGTTTTGGGAGAGTTTAAGGTATTTATATATTGGTTTATTTTGTAGCTTATTATTGAGCATCGTTTATGTGTTCCATCCTGGGCTAACAGTGGTGATTATAATCTTAAATGAAAGACAGGTGGTTCTTCTCATGGGGCTTACAGAAATTTCTCCATCCTACGGAATGTGACAAACTGTTCAAACCTCACACTTGGATCCTTATTCCTTTGGAATCTTGTGGAAGTTATTTCAGGATAGAAATAGTGTCCTTAAGTTTCCTCAACTATAAAAATGGGAATTATGAGAATCTTTTCTTAATATAAGTTTACTGTAAATTGGGGTGCCTGGGTAGCTCAGTCAGGTAAGCCTCCGACTCTTGATTTCAGCTCAGGTCATGATCTCATTGTTTGGTTTGTGAGATTGAGTCCCACACTGGGCTCTGCACTGTTAGTGCAGAGCCTGCTTGGGATTCTGTCTCCCTTGCTCTCTGCCCCTCCCCTGCTTGTGTGTGTGTGTGCACAGGTTCTCTCCCTCTCTCTCTCTCAAAATAAATACATAAACTTAAAAAAATTGTAAGTATTAAGACAAATTTTGAAGAGTATTTGTCACAATGCTTAGCATACACTAAAAGCTCATTATATATTAGATACCATTTAACATAGAGAAACCAAACTTGTTAAAAGAGAAATATAAACATAATTATAGATAGGTTTAAGCATTTATTGTATTCAGAATTGTGAAAATGTGTGCCCTATTAAACAATTTTATTCAACTTCCTTGTGGTGCCCTAAATCTCCTACCCAGGATGGAGTTTGCTCCAAACCTATAATGATAATTGCAATCATACTTAAGGCTCTGATTCTGCTTTCTCTGAGAGAGAGAGAAAGTAAATACAAAGATTGGTCGCCTTTATTCTTTACCTACACGTATTTATTTATAGAAGAATCTAACTTCTTTAAAAGGAGTTTGAATGCTTGTTAATAAAGCGCAAGAGTTGCTGTAGGGCCTTTCAAGATCATGGTCAGGCAATACACTGAAATTGAGATTTTCCAAAAAGGTGTATCGCAAAGTAAAAAGGAAAGTAAAATGGATACTTGGGACACTAGAGGGAGGCTACCAAATGACTTTTCAGTTTGCTTGGTTTTGTTTTTATAAGGAGAAAATCATTAAAGAGAAGGAAATGGTAATATAATGTATAGATTGCTCAAAAGTAATTATCTTAATCTCAAGCTTCTCTAGCAATCCTAAACCAAGCTTGTTTTCTGGAGGTGGGAGTGGGCAGAGCTGGAGGAGGAGGGATGAGAGCCATGCAGTAAGGGAAGGCTGTAGTGTGAATGGTTTTAATTTTGCTCACATACACTTCCGTCCAAGCTGTACGTGGCCCCAGGGTCATTTTCACATCACACCCGCTATCTCTTCCTCTGCCCGCAGAGACACTGGTTCCTAGTTGATGCATCTCAGAGATGCATGGGGGCAACTCTTCCCCTGAATCCATCCAAAATAAAGCAAAATAAATCCATCTTGCCTAAAGTAATCTGAGCATCACCTGGAGATGCAAAGACAAATCCTTTCAATAAAATGAGCGTTCTGAGCAATGATCTCACAGATTCTGCAGACATGGGTCCCCCCCACTCCTGCCAATCCACACAAACTCCTTATCTCTCAGTGTAGATTTAGGGAGGCTGGTGGGTGCATTCAGAGGGATGGAACTGGAGAAGAGAGGCACATTAGTTATTTACGAATTAAAACAGATTGAGAAATTTCCAGTGAAAGTTAGTCTTAGAAGATATGTGCACCATATAGACACAGATGCATGAGAGTGGCGCACGCCTGTGCGCGCGCGCGCGTGTGTGTGTGTGTGTGTGTGTGTGTGTGTGTGTGTGGTATAAGGACACATAGTCCATGCTACATTTATCTGTTGGGGACAGGCAGTAGATAATCCTAATCTCTTAGACATTTTAAGAGAGAGCATGAACACATTTTATCCCCAACCCTCAATCAGACAAGTTTCTTTTATGCACTTCAGGCACATTTGTGGTGATCGCAGAGGTAGTACAGCTTCTGAAAAAAGCAGCCTGCCCTGCGGATATTGGGCAGGGGCAATTTTCTTACCTGACACCGTGGGTGCTTTCATTTTGCTTGTTTATTTTTACCCCACAATACCACACCCTTTTCTTACCTAATGCTTTTTACCTGGGCTGGACCCGCCTGGTTCTGCCTCCTCGCCTGCCTCCCTCCTCTCTGCTCCGTCTCTAACACCCCAAGGAACCTGTGCTAGTGTTTTGAATCCCTAGTTTGCTCTAGCAGTGAAAGTAGACAGATTAGGAGCTAAAGCACATTTGACTGAAAGGCAGCTCTTTGCTTTCTTCTTATGCTGCTTCCCCTTCCTCTTTTCCCAAAGAGACATGTAAACACATGTATTTTCCTGTTTAAATTTAGCGAATTGGTCCTCTGCCTGTCCCTTGATTTAGCTATTGGGCTGAGCCTTGCTCCTCCCTTCCCTACTCGGATAGGAGCCACAGGGATCTGGAGCTCGAGCTTCCAAATTGAGCTGGCCTCAGGCCAGGTGACCTTTTCTTTGTAAGTTTCTTTCCTAAGCAGGGTTGAGGGGGGGCGCGGGGAGCTGGGATCTCTTTGGTGTTGTTGGGGGGGTGGTTAGTGAGGAAAGGAAGGGGGTGGAAGAGAGTAAAGGGCTGTTGTTAAACAGTTTCTTACCGTAAGAGGGAGTTCAGACCTAGATCTTTCCAGTTAATCACACAACAAACTTAGCTCATCGCAATAAAAAGCAGCTCAGAGCCGACTGGTTCTTTTAGGCACTGAGTCGGAACAGGCTTCTCTCAGCCAGGCATCTCCTCCAGTGGGATCCGCCAGCCCGTCCAGCAGCACCATGTGGGTGACCAAACTTCTTCCAGTCCTGCTGCTGCAGCACGTCCTCCTCCACCTCCTTCTGCTTCCCATCCCCTATGCAGGTTAGTCTTCTCTTTTTCTTCTTCATCATTACGATTTTAACTCTCTCCTGCTAACCTTGCCTTTTCCTAACTCTCTCCACCCCATCCCCAGCATCCTTCCTCAGCTCTGTGTGTGGCTTGGGTCCTTTAAACCTCTCCTTATGCTTCCTTTTGATATTCTGTTCCTGTTTGCAAGGCATTTACAATGATAATTAACATCCCCTCAGTGCTCTCCCCCCCCCCCCCACCCCCCAACCCAATCCCAGGGCTCTCTTAGCCTCTTAGCTGTGGACTGTGGGACAGGAATGAAGTGCTAACACTGGCTTGAATTTTGCTGGTTTGGACAAGTTGAAGGCTGAACAGAAGGTCTGGTCTGAAGAGGGGAGAGGGACTGTCAGTACAGCAGGGACTCACTTCTTTCCACAGGATATTTTTCCATGATGTTCCACCACCCCACGTCACTCAGTCAACATTCAGGGCTACATGAAGACTTTATACAGGTTTTCATTTGGAGAAGGCAGATTAAGCCCTGAGTATATGCATGTTATAAAAATGAAAGAGAAAGCCTGTCTTCTAAGATCTCATTCTGTCTGGGTATGGATGTCTGCCCTTTGAAACTGCAGTGCAAGGGAGGCAAAAATTGTGTGACTCTGATTAAAGCTGCAGAAGGGGTCCTTTCAGCCTCCCATTTTCTCCCCTGAATTTATAGGTTGGGAAGGAATTGCTGGTGAGTTCATACTACCTTCCTGGAAGTGTAGAGATTTCATCTGCCGCTTTGGGAAGTTTTCTGTTGTTATCAGGGCAAGAGGAAACATCTGTATTTGGTCGTATTATCATGGTAGTGGCTGAGATGCCAGAGGGAGAAGGTAGTGAGCACCACGGGTGGGCACAGGGGAATAAAAGAATGGAACAAATGCCCACATGGTAGACATGGCCTTTTCATAACACAAACCAGAGAACCGGCCATATCTTTTGAGATAAGTTAAATATGAAATTTATTGGAACTCTGATCTAGTCTCTGATGTAATGCAAGGGTTGAAAACATCAAGAATTTGCTAACTGACAAGGAAAGACATTCAGCCCACCTGGCTTTCTTCTTCAATCTTGTGAAGTGGTCCTTTTGAGAACAACACTGTGTGGGAAGGGCCGATTTGAAAACATTTAGGTAAGGTTTCTGAAGAGGTGAAAAAGAAGTGAGCTCAATCAAGCACGTTGTCATGCTTGAGGTATGTCATGCTAAAATGAACTCTCAGAAGACACTGCTGATTTCAGGAGGTTTAGGGCATAAATTGAGAGCATGGCTAATATCTTGAGGGCTTTCATTTTTAAAGATTCAAACGCTGATGGCCTGAAGTACAATATGGTTACCTGAAATCATCTGTGCTAATGTGAGGGAAACACAATGTGGAAAACCCAAACAGTAGATCAACCATAGACAATGTCTATTTGTTTTTGGCATGCATTACGGAGTTTTGGCAGGAGATATACATTCGTAATGATGTTTCACTTTGGCTAATGTTGAAATGACTGCGTTTCCTGAGTATAGGGAGAATGCAGCCCCAGAGTGTGCTGGCAGGCAAGGAGAGGACAATTGGGGATTACAGATATGCTGTGAGTAATTCCTGAAGTGGATAATGGTAAAATTGTCATCAAAAGAGGGTCTGGCTTGGTTTGGGTGGTAAGTTTATTTTGATAGGTTTTTTTTTTTTATGACATTCTCCAAACTGGAGAATATGGACAGTCCTCTTAGAACATACCAAGAAAGTTGGTCCTTTTTTATATCATCTCACATTGAACATTTAGGGCTTTTATTGTTAATTGCTTTTGTTATGCTCTTAGATTTATCCCATGAGTCTATATTTGCACATATTGTAAAATAATACAATGGGAGAATGAAAGTGGATACTTTAATGAGGTGACTATCAATCATGAGCAGGATGTGTTAAGGAGATACTTTATAGAAAAGTTTCTGAAGAAATATGCAATATAGTGACCCCGGCCATCTTTATAGGAGTTGGTCTACATAGAATTACCCTCCATATGCTTCTACCTACACTGGAAACTAATATCCAGTACCCTGTAACAAAAGAAGCACCAAATAAGCGCTTGATGTCCAGGAACCTGTGAGAGATATAAAGATGAACAAATGTGAAAGAAACCCACATTTGTTGAGCAACTGTTATGGGCCAAGCTCTAAAAGAACTTATTTAATTCTGATAAGATTGGCATTATTCTGCTCATCTTACATGGGGCACCTGATTTTAAAGACTTTAATTCTCTTTTCATAGTAAAGGGATAGAGCTGAGATTCTGACTCAAATCTATGAGAATGAAGTATGTGCTGTTTTTTTTTTTCTTTTATTTATACTGAAGCCAGAAGCCGTGAAATTAACTGAAATTGCCTTTTAAAAATCCATTTTGCTAAGTAATGTAAGAAACACTCTGCGTTAGGAACACTATTATACTATGACTGAGAGTTCATTTCTAGTGTAAGAAGTTGGGGGAAAATGTGGTATCCAGGCTGAGTATGAAAAGATGGATGGTAGTATGATCGGTACCTAGGTCAGGGGAACACAGAATGACCAAAGGCATAGAGGTGAGAAAGTATGAGCACAGGTAAGCATGTGGGATTGGTGTACCTGAGTACCAAGAGGGAGTACCATGGCCTGTGATTAGAAACTAAAATAAGGTCGTATGCACAGACATGAATGGTGTGCCAAAGTATTCTGAACATCATGGGTAGCAGTTGGAAATTTTGGAGTTGACAAGATACCTGACTTAAATTGTACTTCAGTGTGGTTGTTTTGGTTGCTGCGTGGAGAAACAGTTGTTGGGAGAAATAGGGAGGAGACCAGACGGAGGCTTCTATGACAATGACAATGACCAAGGAAGCCGAACGAAGGTGAAGAAGGGAGGCCCTGAATCTCACCTTGACTATTGCTCCATTTTCTTTGCAAGAGACTATTTTGCTGCTTCTCAAATACCAACTGTGAAATCCAAGTCCTTAGATAACAGCAATGAAAATGAAAATGTGGACTAGTATTTATGATTCTTGTCTTTGGGAAGTTTAAAGTCTCCAGTCACTACCGTTCCCTCCATTAATTATTTGTGTACTTTCATCTTAACATCTTGCCACTTCAAGCTGTTAATCACTAATCATGTGGGTAGGTTTCTCAGAATATGTGGAGCCAGATTCCTGCTTCTTTCCACACCCTGCAAATCCTTTCCTTGCATGATTTTCCTTTGAAGTCAATGGTTAGACCATACAGAGAAGAAAATATATGAGGTACTGAGAGAAATGAGTGTGAGGCCACGGACCAGAGGGAGAAATGTGTCTTTCTTCAAGCACCTTGATACATTTGACCCTACTTTCTGTTTGTAGGTTTTCACTAAGATCCTAATGATTTCAATTCTAAAATAGGGATTTCAGGTTCTTCAAGAAATATAGCTTCCAGAATGTTTTCCTATACTAGGAGAAGAGGAGAAAGGAGTTGCAATTTAAAGTACAAGAAAGCATGACAAAATTGCAGTGATCTCTCACCCTTTGATTTCATTTCAATATTTTGTTTATAAACTCCAACTAATAGTTATGCAGAAAAAATAGTAGAGAAAAATCTGATCCAAAGATATTTTCTTTGAGTTTCTTCCCAAATTAAGCTGGTCTTTTAACTGTTTTCACTAAAACAAGCATCAGTTGCTAATACATATGGAAGAAAAAGTTGAAACTATTTTCAGCAAAGGAGTTTTATTTTCACATTCTGTTTTTGAACGACTTCTGTTTTGAATTTTTCTTTTATTGAAGAAGAAATTAGTTTTATAGATGCCTGGATTACATGATACACAGCTAGCTTCAACTTCACATTTTATAGTAATTTATTACTGACCTAGTAGAAATGACTAAATTATAAGGGAAAGCTTCTAAATCATGAGAAATAAATAGTGAAAGGGAATCCTGATACCTGGCTCCCATTGCCTTTGATAAGCTCTGTAGCCCCAGACAAGTTTTTCACACCTGTCTATTATCTAGTAAAGGAAAATCGTAGATTTGTTTGCTTTTCTGAATGCTTTTTGATCTTTAGATGAAAGGTGGTGAGGGAAAAACTTATCAGCAAGCAAGAGTTAGGCTACTTTTGTGAGAGTCACACATTAACACATTTCAATAGGACAACTGAGGATCTGTAGAATTAAACACAAACAATAATCCCACAGAGACCTCTTTCTTCAATACTTGCCTTCATATTGCATGGTATTGAGAAAAGAAACTGGGGCATTGACAAGGGGTCCTCTTTTATTTGATAAATAGTAAAATGCATATCTTAATTTAATGTTTGCCTTACACTTCTAAAATTTAGCTTTATGCTCTTCTCTCACACCTAGACATGTATAATGAACACATGCATGAGGCCAATTTTAATTCTGTATTGTTAGTTAACTGAATTTATTTGACATAGATATGACAAACATATATGTGTGTATATACACACACGCGCGTGTGTGCGCACACACATATATATAGTATATGTGCACATTTCCTTTTAACCAACAGTTTTATTTACTGGATTTTCAGCATCATTAACTACTATTTTTTCTAAGAAATACTCATATGTATATAGGAAATCAGATGATTATTATTCTGTGAAACATTTCATAGCACCTAAGAAATAGTGCACTATGGTCAAAGCAAGAAATTCTTAATGTAGAAATGTATCTCCCATTAACATGGTCCTGTGGCAGAAACCAAAATGTGAAAAGAATTATACCACTTCTTTGCTTGGGAGAATAACAATTTCTTCTCTATGCCAGAAATTAAAGAATGGAATTTCAAAAACAAAGCTAAAACTTTGCATATTAATAACATTTTTTAATCCAAATTAACTTCCAAATATCTACTTAATAATTAAATAGCTTCAAATATAACATAACTTGCATTTTGTAGATTGAGTAATTGGTATATTAGCATTTCAGGTAATTAAACAAAGTCATTTGGCAAGTCAGTAAGAATGCCAGAATTATCATCTGTCTGCCAACGTTATGCAAGGCATTTGGTCCACACTCAATAAATAACATGTTGATAGATTATTTGGTTGATTGAATTTCTATGTTAAAATGTCATTTAAATTATATCTGTTGTACCATAGCCATTCCATCTTGTAGGACAAAGAAAAGTTGAAAATGAAAACATTATTACAGAAATTAGTACCAGTCTTTTGGGGATTGTGTTCTGGAGTTTTACAGAGAACCAGAAATTTAGAGGACTTCATGTTTTCTCTTATTTATTGTGGACTTCAGGTTAGGATAGACATTAATGAATAGCATCTGCATGTTTAATAAACCAACTGGAGCCAGTGGTTGCTGGCAAATTTGAGAGTATGATGCCATTGTTTGTACCTCACTCTGCTAGCCATATTTCCAAATTTTCTGCACAAAAATTTTACCCTCTTTTCTTGGCATATTTCACCACATATAAAGAGCAGGAATGCATTTCCTGTCTTACCATCCAAATTTCTTCTCTACTGATAGCCCTAAACCAGATCTTCAAAAAATATTTGTAAGCCATATTTCTACATACTTTCTTATAATTCTTTTAAAAAAGGTGGCATCACGAGTGTTTAAGAATGGGGGTTCTGAAGCTAGGCGGTTGAGTTTCAAATGAGTTTTGCTTAAGGGGCAATTAATTTTTCGCTGTGTCTCAGTTTCTTCATCTTAAGAATGAAGATATTGTTACCGCTTTTGTTACAAGGATGTTCAAAAGAACTGGCAGGCAGAAGAGAGGCACAATCATGCCTCTCCTTAATACACAATAGGTGCAGTCTCTTAGACATTTTCATTCTCATTGTGAAGATGGCGACCATCGTTAGAAACTAGGTAACTTTGGGCAAGTTGAGAATAAAGAAGTAAGCGCTTGATACTCTGAAGTTATCTACAAGATGAAGTCTTTTAGGATGTTTTAGTTCTGTTTTTCATGTTTTTAATAGGAGGCTTCATGCTATCTAGGGGCTTTGGAGAATACTTTCATGAAGAAAAATGATATTGCTACATTAAAGGATGATGTTTTACACACATTTGATTTATAGTAGTTGGCTTGATTTCAAGACAATTCAGTGATACTAAGAAATAGTGCCCCAAAGCACAGAAAACACTTATGAAGGAAATGAGAAGGGCTAAACTTGAGTAATATGAAATACTTCAAAGAGAGTCAGAAGAATTTATCCACTGTGCCATTTTCTAGTGAGAAGTTGCTCACATGTAATTGAGTTGGCTTATCTAATTAATACTATAACTTACATAAGGGCCAACTGTAGAAGGAAATGACAAATTTAATTATAGAGCATGATATGATAAGCCCGGGCATTTGCTTACATACTGTTTGGAGAATATCATGTCATTTATTTCTTTAGAGTGAACTCTGTCCTAATTTTTAAAACCATATTTCATTTTAAAGAATGTAGATGAGTGACTCTACATGACAAGTTATTTATTCTTCACTGATTACAATATTCCTCTTTTGCTCTTAACTATCTGAGAGTATCAATCCCCACCTCACTTCACCCCCAATCCCTGGAGATCTAGTATGTTGTCAGATAAAATCACTATCTTGTGGATGATCCTTAAGGACATTTTTTTTTTCTATATGAGCCTTAAAAGCTTTTCCTCCATTTTTTAAAAAAAATTATTATTATTAATAGAAGGACAGAAGAAAAGAAGAAACACACTTCATGAATTCAAAAAGTCAGCAAAGACTACTCTAATTAAAGAAGACCCATTACTGAAGATAAAAACAAAAAAAATGAACACTGCAGACCAATGTGCCAATAGATGTATTAGGAATAAAGGACTTCCATTCACTTGCAAGTAAGTTGCTTCATTTTGTTCTTAGGATAACTTTCCAAATACAGCATCTACTAATTATCATCATGGTTCCCCCCACTTTTTGGATTCATGTAATTTGCCCTTAAAAGTATAAGCTTGACTTGAGTTTTCACTCATTATAACAGGAGACGTTGCTCCCAGTTGATGGAAATGTGAGTAAGGGAGAGCACATAAACTGATACCATTTAGAATCCACAGTGCCTCTGGTTATGGAATTTGTGTTTTCTCATCTTATGAATAGTTGAACTTTAGAAACTAAAATTCAACTAGATTGCCTTTTATCCAACATTTTAAAGTATTCTATTCAGAGTAAACATTTATTTTTTCTTGCAAGAGGAAGAAGGAATTTCTTGCAAGAGGAATTTTCAGAATATAAGTTGGGCAAGAGCCAGAATTTACTGCAAGTTACGTCATTGTCTTAAGGGATTGAAATAAAAGGTGTTGAGAGAATTAGATTAAAAGACTAGAGGGATTGGTGTCAGCAGCAAAGGCTACTCAAAAACAGTTAGGGGATAGTGATGATGAAGTTTTAGGTGAAAAGTGATGGGGCAATTCAAAGAGGTATGAAGAGATTCCAAAGGCGACTTTTCTTATCTTTTGAAATTCCCTGCCTAACCTCACAGGGAAGAACTCCTTCCTACTTTGCCAGTGAGCCCAAGGATAAAACTCGGGAGTTTCGGGCCATGAAGGAGACAATTGCATCTGAATAATTTTCTGAGTTGCCAGAAGAAAATGCATTTCCCCATTCTTCCCCATAAACATCCCAGCCTCTCACTTACTTGACACCCCTTTATTCCCTATCTCATTCTATTTTGACAGGATTGCATGTGGTATCTTGTCAATTTTGAATTCTATTCATGATCACATTTGGGCAGTGTCATGTCCCATGAATACAGATTTTAGTAAAGTCGAGGCAAGTGACCCTACTTTCATCTTGCCTTTTTTTTTTTTTAGATAAATGAGTGTTTGGCGCCTGAGGGAAAGAGTATGGTCAGAGAAGGTCCTCGACAGATGTAGGAAGAGAGACTGTCTCCTTTCTATTCATTTATAACTCCTCTGGAAGTATTTTTCTTGCCAAACTGCCACTTTCTGGGAGAGATTTCCTGGCAAGGGGAGTGGAGAATTGACTTTGCATGTATATTCCTGTGATAATTCTGTTTCTTTCCCTGACTTTCCTGCCTTGGGATTGTATAAAATGAATTAGAGAAAACTACTCTCAATCAGTGTCATAGCTGTGTAGATCTACAGTGATGTTCTTTTTGCAATTGAGGAGGTTAGATTTATTGTATTTTCCCCTCACAGGCTTGGGAAGGTGAGTCGAAGGAAATGGGAGAAGTTCATCTCATTATTGATTTTTAACTCTGAATCTGAAAACACACTTTCCTGAATCCACAAGTAAGGAAGGCATTGTGACCTCCCGATTTTCACATTTTTCACGCCTTATCTCTAGTAAACAAAAGAAAAACTTTTCCCTTTGTTTTATTCAAGAGGAACTAAAATGATTTTGCTGCATTAAAGAACACATGTGACCTGATTAAAAATCTTTACATATCCCACATATGAGGTTTCATACTTTCCTACTATATTCTGGTTGAGTTATATTTAGTCTTCAAATTTATGGCAACCTGTGCAGAAAACCACATGTATAAAACCTTTGTACAGCCAAAGTTCCTCTGCCCAGAAATGTGTCATCCTTCTTACTTGTCTATCCCAAATATACATATGTGTTTGGAATCACTAAATATATTAGTTATTCAGAACTCAATGGGCATACTGTGATACTCTGAAATTAGACTCTTAATGATTTAAAGGATTTTTTTTGCAGGCTTGTTATATGGACTAGAATCACTGAAAAGCAATGGCAAATATGCAAAAATGCTTAGAAAATACCAGTAATACTTTATGAAAGCATCCGTGATTCAACGGGTGCAGGGTGGAACATTCTCAAACACTACCTCCTCTTGAGAAGTTATCAACAATATTGATTTTACAGAGATTGAAGTTCTTTTTTTGCTGGGTAGGAAAGATGACCAGAATGCCTGATTCTAAGCTCCTCGGAAAATTGCTATCCATGACTTGACTCAAGAGAAGAAAATATGAGGCTTTCTTCCTCCATCCATGATTGAGTAACTGGTATTGGGATTGCCTTTCTGACATATATAACGAGAAAACTAGACAAAAAAAATCTACATGTATGAAAACCTAAATCTACATGTATGAAAGGAATATGATAATTAAAATAAGGATAAGATAAAGACTCTTAAAGTCAAACTTAAAACAAGATGCTACTCTAGAATCTGACTGTTTGGATCCATTCTATTTGGAGGCATAAAATGAGACAAGGAAACACTTTTCTGAGAGAATATGGCATTAAATGGAATGAGAGAAAAGGGTGAATGGAGACAGCAAGCTGGAAATTCTGATACCCACTTTTTGGATGCAATCACCTGTGTATTCACAGAGGCAAATCTTGCATGTTCCTGATGGGACTCATGAGTCACCTCCAAGGCATTCTCATGTCAAAGCAATATTATTAATTGATGAGTAGTTATATGTGTGGTATGATTTTGTTTTTTATATATAATTTTTAATTTATTTATTTTTGAGAGACAGAGCACAAGTGGGGGAGGGGCAGAGAGAGAATGAGACACAGAATCCGAAGCAGATTCCAGGATCTGAGCTGTCACCAGAGAGCCCGATGTGGGGCTTGAACTCACAAACCATGAAATCATGACCTGAGCCGAAGTCCGACACTTAACCGACTGAGCCACCCAGGCGCCCCATGATTTTATTTTTTAATGTGAACTTAAGTGGCAAGTTATTGATTCTGTAACTTTAAAATTTGTAGTTAGGTTTTTGTTTAGTTTATATGAGCTCTTTATCTAATTACTATGTGTTCAAAGTCATTTAACATGCCCCTCACCAAGGTGCTGTAATAGAGTAATAGGTAATTTAACATGTATTGCATAAGCCTACAATCTGCCAGATCAAAATTCAAGTCTATCATTAGCCAATTCTCTCGTAAGTTATTCTGCCACCACTGCAAAGATATACTTTCATGATTTGCCCTTAATTACTCTTTCAGCTGTAAGAAGTTCTTGTAGGTAGATACTTCAACATATCTTTAAGCACAATGTTTATGAATATAATTTTTGGGGTATTTTGGACATAGAATAAATAAAAATAGAGATAATAGATAAAGTGTTTCAAATAATTTTATAACATATTTTACATGTTTCATAAAAGTTATTTCCCCTTATTTAAATATTTTAAAAGTTGGCAAATTGCTAAGAAATAAATGGCTAATTTGGGATATCTAAAATTATAAGAAAACTATATGTTCTCAAAACATTATATGGATTAGAAGTGAAAAATCCTTATTCTTAGAAATGCTATGTTTCTTTTAATTGGATACTTGTACATGATGACAATTGTGATTAGCATGAACATAGTGAGAAAGAGTTTTAGTACCATTTCTTAAAGGAAGATAACAGGTCAGAATTCCAACTTCATTTTCTACATTGTAAGACATGGTAGCATTTAATATGTTGAAAATTTTATCGTGCTCTTTACTAAGCTCAGTTAAAGGCTTTGTCTACTTCTCATTTTACTTTAGAAAGACTTTTTTTAGTCAACAACAAAATCCAATATAATTAGCTGTAGGAATGATAATTGTAGGAGTGACACATTTTAGTAATTTTCTTCAAGACGATCTATCAAAAGCATATGTTATGGGTTCTTAATAGATTTCTTAAATTAAAAATTCCTAAGTTAGCAAATCTATTTAGGAAACATTGACTTACACAAACAGCTATCCTAATAACAAGATTTTCATAGCTTTAATAAGCTTCCATGCTTTATAACTCACCAAGAAGTTCTAGAATATGCAAAATTTCCAAACATTTGACTTCAGATCCCTTTTGCTAGTAGAATCTCCTGGATGGTGATTTGTCTAATGCATTTTAGGAAATGTCACTTTAGAATGTACTTTACACAACTACAAACTTTGGAAATTAATCACTATATTTCAAATATAATCATTAGTATATAACTATAAACAAAATCTTCCAACTTGTTGTGTACTTACAAAAAAAAAAGTCTTCAGAAGTAACCCAAGCAGTTGTGTTATATATTGATTTGGCTTGTTTAAGTCTTAATTTGTCTAAACATCATTTAGAATAACATGAGAACATCTGTCTCAAAAATAAATAAACGTTAAAAAAATTAAAAAAAAAAAAAGAATAACATGAGAACATTCCAAACAGTATTCTGATATTTAAATGTACATGTATGAAAACTTAATTTTGTTCTTTCTTTGGCCATCAAAATGGTAGGTCCAAAAATCACTCATATTTTTATATGCATATGTAATCATATATCTTTTTATATTGCCCTCCTTGGCTAAACCATGTGCCCATTCTTTAAAAACTTTATAAATAGTAGTATTCCTTCTTTTCATTTAGATATTTTTTTCAGGGCCTTTGTTTTTGATAAAGCAAGGAAACGATGCCTCTGGTTCCCTTTCAATAGCATGACAAGTGGAGTGAAAAAAGAGTTTGGTCATGAATTCGATCTCTATGAAAACAAAGGTAACTAGTTTCTCCCTAAATGTTTCATAACAAAATAAAGTATAAAATATGTGTAATTTCCTGCTACAGTGCTCTTTCCTGATGATTTTTTATCATATGCTAGATCTGTTATGCAGTCAATTCTTCCATTAAGACAGATACTAGTGTCTTGACTCTTTTAAATATAGTATTTTAAAAAGAACACTCCCTAAACATTCCATAATTATATTGGCCCCCTCCCTCTTTGTTTATTTCTAGGAGCATCTCCTAGAACTGATATTCCCCATGTTCATTTTAGAAAGTGCCACCTTAAGTTAATAGTTTAAAATATAGTACATTTTGAGCTTATTTTATAGTATTTTAAATTCTAACAACTTTGAATAACTGATGTTATAGTGATGATTGCTGATAATAAAATGTGGAGATTTTGAAACATTAATTGTGATTTTTCCTAATTATATACTTTATAAATCTTTAAAATAATTAAGATGATATTATTTGTTAATGTGTCTATTTTGTTCACTTGATATTGTATTCACAGGTTATTTACTTTGATCCAAAGCAGAATTATATCAATGAAATAACTGGAAAGTGTTATATAAATATGAATTTTACCAAATAAATTTCTTATCACACAAATTGATAATTATGGATTGTATTTATAATAATAGTACTTAATCAAGTTTAACGTTTTCCTAAATCATACTGTGCCATTTAATTTGAGTATTTGGTAATATACAGAGATACTTCCTTGTTATGAAGGTAGATGTTTAAATTAAATTAAAATTAATTTATGGTAGAAAATAAGATGACCTAAAAAAAAGAAAATTAGATGATCTATATACCCAGTAATTCTGTAAATCCTAAACATAACTCATAATGTAGTATAAGACCATTTTTTAATCTTCTAGGTTGCTAACAAGTGTATATGCTGGTATTTGATAGGAATATACGGCTTGTGTCAAATTAATTGCTCTACAGTTTTGCAGCACTAAAGTTAGCAAAAATTTAGAAAATAATAATGAACGTAATATAACTATCACTCAGACATACACACACACATATACAAAACTTACACAATTTTACTGAGATAAAAACAAGTCAGTTATTTTATTATCTTAAAGTAACTCTTTGAATTGAATAAAATTTGCAAATTACTTAATTTTTATTTTTAATATTTTCTTAAAATGGTCTGTATATTTGAGCAAATCATTCTGCCAAATTAAATTTGTCTGACCAGTTGAGTATACAGGCTAATCTCCACTAAGAACATGGACTGATCTCTGCTATTTTCCAGAAATATACTCACAAAATTAAAACTCCAAAGTAGTCTTTTTTTTTTTTAAGTACTATAAACGTTAGGCCAGAAATGTCAGTATGATTTGAGATAATTTATAAACATTAATTACCTAAAGATTTGGATGGAATTCTTTTTTTTTCTTTTTAAATATATACAGAGTATGCTACACATAGTTATAAAACTTTTCTCTGCTTTCCTCTGATAGACTACATTAGAAACTGCATCATTGGCAAAGGAGGCAGCTACAAGGGAACAGTATCTATCACTAAGAGTGGCATCAAATGCCAGCCTTGGAATTCTATGATACCACATGAACACAGGTAAGAACAGCATGAAGAAAAGAGGGGACAGCCTTTCTTTTTTATATGTGTGCTAGCAATCTCATGTTAGTACTTCAGAATAATCTACGGTTCTATAATAATTTACCCAACTTTACTGAATTGCATCAAGCCAAGGGTTATGTGAATTCATGACTGATATCCAAAGATGACTAAATTTGCCATTAAGTATGGCCTAACAGTATCTTACCTCAAAACCTCATCTTATACATCTTGGTATTTGTGAAGAAGTAATGAAAATGTGATTTAAAGAAAACACATATATTCCCCCCGCCTCTCTTCGCCTTCTAGAAGGTACAGCACTCTGCAGCTCAAGTGGAGGCTTTCACTGTGATATAAATAGGCAGCGGATCAGATTCTGACCTGATCCTGGGGGCTGACTGTTCTTTAACCGTGGTGGTACACAACCTTGGTTGCACACTAAAACCAACTGCTATGAGCCTTGAACAAACCCCGCCACCCAGGCATCAACACACACCAATTAAATCAGAATCTTTTAGGGAAATAATCCAGGCACTGGTATTTTTTTTTTTTTTTAAAGCACAGCCAAAATTGAGAACCTCTGCTAATAACTCATGTCACAGATTGACCAGCTTTCCCATTTCACCTATTGCCTAATAACTGGAGAAAACTTCTCATTCCGTGGAAATTAAATGTCTACACTTCAGAGAAGTGTGTTCGTTATAACAGATGAATGCTATTTAAAGATGAGTAAACACAGCATCCAGAGGCTCATTAGTCTGAGAGTTTTAATCATCATGGAGGAGAAACATAGATTTCTAATACCCACTAAGGAACTAAATATAGCCACAGTTTGTCAAGACTTATTTCACAAATAATTTTAACAGGAACTGAAGTAGTTTAAAACAATTCTCTTCTCTGGTTATTAAATGCATTGCAAGATTTAGTGTACTAGGAGCAAGTATCTTGCTGAGCAGTTTATCTTGTTTATCTCATTTAATATCCCAAGAACCACATAGTGAGTAGTTTTATTAATTCTATTTTATATATGGTGAAACTGAAGAAGAAAGGGCTTCAGTAACTTTTCAAGGTCATGAACAACTAGTAAGTGTGATGGCCAGAATCTTGAGCTCAGCCAGTGTCACTGTGTAGCCTGTGTTTTTAACATGAAACAGGGCACAAAACACCGAGCAGCAGGTCACATGCTGTGATCTGCTTTTGCAATAGTGGTGGTGACTTTGCCTTGATTAAATCGCTTTTTATTCCATTTCTTTCATTTTTGAGGGGCATAATTATGCAACATGATTTTATTTCTGTAAACAGAGATGAGTTAATTGGCCCACATAGAAAGAAAAGAAGTTAGTTGCTCTATGCTGGGATCAAACCTGTGATCCGGCCTAATTAACACCAGCTAGTAAGTGGCCAAGCTGATCAGTTTACAGAGTCTCAATAGCAGAAAACAACTAATTTTTCCCAAATTAGTTACTTATGATAATAGACAAATACCTCTGAAATACAGCATTATGCTTATATTACAAAGCAAATATATATATAGATAGATAGATAGATAGATACACATAATTGTTTTGTTCTCTCATGAGGATTTGCATGGTGTCTCTCCCATGATACTATATGAAGAAAACATTTTATTTAAATACAAGATCTAAGTTTTTCATGAACAAAAGAATAGCATTTGAAATCAATCCTACCCTAGTTGAGTGCACTGGCCTGACCCAGTAGAGGTCTTATTTCAACCCAAATTCTCTATGATTGTGATTCTCTGCTAGAAGAGTAAATGTGAAATAGATCTCCCTGGGAACTGGCTTCTCGGTCCAATCAGCTATTTTACCAACAAACATTTCCTTGTGATATAGTGGTTTAGGGCTGAGAAGATCTTGCTTTTAACCAAATCTTTTTTTTTTTTTTTTTTTGTATTCAACAGTAACAATTTTCATCAATTAGCAGCTTATTGGAATATCTGCATGAGAGCTTAACACTTTTAAGTTAAGTGTTACCTACAGATTAACTTTATGGGAAATGGAAAAAGGTATATATATATATATACATATATATATATATATATATATGTATATATATATACATATGTATATATATATATATATATGTATATATATATATATATATACCTGTTTGGAGGAGTGATTTATTGTTGACTCTAGATTGAAATATTTTTCAAGTGGGTTAATGGGAAGATGATGATAGATGATTAAATTAGTATAGGAGCTTAGCCAGAAAATCAGGTGACTTGATATCTACATCTACATCCTTCATTGGCCACCAGCATTCATTAATGAAGCAGATGATGGACTAGATCAAGTTTCCTATGAATGCAGTTTATATTAAAAGGAAAGAAAAGGTGGCTAGCACTCAGAAGATCTAATTTATATTTCAAAGTATATTTGGAAATAACTCAGTTTTAAATATTTCTTTACTCTCTCTCTTAAAGCCTTGTTAACAAGGAAAAAAACCACGAATAGTATATATGTGAATAAAAGTTTATTACAGAGCCTATTGACTGGGTTTGTATGTAATAGGTTCTCATAAACATTTGTTGAATGAACACATAAAAGTGAAAAGAGCAGGGCTGGCTTCATCCCTTGATCGAGTCTAGGATGCTAAAGAAAAGCAGGCTATCCCTCAGGACACAAAAGAAAACCAGCTAATCTGGGTAAAAAGCCTTATTACACCAAAGAATGAAAGAAGAGATGGCCAGACTGTTCTTTCCTCTGCATGTCCTAAAGAGGAATTTCATACGGAAAGCAATGCATCTTTCCTTTTCAGTTTTCTTTTATAAACTCCAGTGAGAAAACTTTATTCATATTTCTGCCATGTTTAGTTTTGATTTCTACTTTTTCTCTCTTCCTTACTTGTATTTTTACGACTAAAGCATTGACTGACTCGTTCACTACTTTTTCACAGCTTCTCTTTAGCTTTACAAATCCAGAGGAAAGGTATATGTGTGTGTTTGTGTGTGTGTGTGTGTGTGTGTGTAAAACAAATACTTTAGAGAAGTCTAAAGATTGTAGACTACTTTACTAATTATTCTATTACTTCCCCTGAATTACTACTCTATTTTTTAATGAAATAGAGCTATAGGAACATTTTCTTAGGTAAATTTAGGCATTACTTTATGAAAAAAAAAAGTGAAGTAAAGGTTAGTTTTGATTCTATCAGAAAAATGAGTATTTTGTTATATTTACTATGAAAAGTTGAAAAACTGGCAAAAAAAAAAGAAAATTTCAAGCAATGGAATAAACAAAAGGTATCTTAAGTTATTCTGGAATAAAAGGGCTGAAGAAAAAAAAGGACTTCTCTTTCCTTTGAAAATTAAATACCATTAGGAATTGTGAAATCATGATGAGCTTTAATTGTATTATAATTTTTGTCAATCATATGGCCTAATGTCTAATTTTTGTTTCCCCATATTTAAGATGCTAGTGTAGTATGAATATAATAAACTTTATCTAAAGACATTTCGGATTTTGTAGTAATAAGAGTTTCCTTGAAAATGTTTGGTTAGTATTAAGTCTCTTAGAATAGATTTTTTCTTTTTGACCAATATTTTATGTTTTCTGAAGACTTAACTATGGTGTATTTCATGTCCAAATGAAAGAATTTCATTGCAAAATATTGCTTGGTACCCAATGAACATCCATATATATTTTATGTCACATAATAACAAAAAAATGATGATTCCTAAATAAGTTTCAGTGGGTACGAGACACATTTGAATGTTTTTTACTTAGAGACTAAAGTCCTTTTACTTCACTCTAATTTAAACACCATTTAGAATTCAAGAATCAGTGAGAGTAGAAATAAAGCTTTATAGCAACAAATGAACCGGATATTGAAAATGTAACCAGATTTTCAAAGCAGTGTTTAGGGTTATTCACAGATATATATTCTTCCTTACTTGTGATTTTTTTACGTGCAATCTAGCAGATGAAAGCATCATGAGGCCAATGCCACAAGAAGTACTAAACAATAAAAGAGGCTTTGGATTCTTCTGATATTGTGTTGAAATACTTTATGCTAATAAGAAAACGATAACTAGGGTATTAGACATTTCAAATGAAGGTGATGCATTATAGTCTCTGCACGCAATGGCAAACTATTAGGAACTAAATCTGGAAGCATCAAACCCCACAGTGCAAATTAGTCAAATTTTTGAAGGGAATAAATAATTCTGTTTTTCACTATGACAAGGTAAAGACTACTAAGCAGAGTGAGCTTAACAATAAGTAGCATTTACTGAATGTTGATTACCCAGTCATCTCTTTGAACTTCTCAAAACAACCATATAAAGTGTAAGATGTGATGAAGTTAGGGTTATGCTCCGGGTACAGGTTTGCTAACACAGTCTGAGAGAGGCTAAATTACCTGCTGAGGTCTCCAGTTGGGAAAAAAGAGAACTGAAATTTGAATCCAGGTTTAATTTGATTCTAGACCCTTTGTGTTACTTCATCAACCTGTTTCTCAACTGTGCAGAAAAAAAGGGGGGCTATTCTTTATAAGAAAAGCAATAAACAAACAATTATCTCGGATAAACGTTGTAAGAGTGAGATTTCAAGGCCTTCTGCAGTGTTTCTTCCATTCTCTCCTAGGGGCCTTGCTCAAGTGGAGCTTTGAAATTGTGGTTCAGAAAACTTCAGTTAGGTTCTAGAATGATTGGCTCTTAGCAAATCCAGAGATGAGTCATTGTTAATGGTGTTGAATGTAGGAATTCAGTCAGGTGAGTATTTATAAAATTTAAGTATTTTAAGAATGGATGAAAATGAACTTGAGTTAATATATATGGAAGTCTGAGCTAGAATGATTTCTGTACTTCAGGAAAAACATACCCACTAATTAGTAAAATTAATAGGCCAAAAATAAAGTTGCATGCTCTTATACTGTAATGATTATCATTTTAAAACTAGCTTTTTGCCTTCGAGCTATCGGGGTAAAGACCTACAGGAAAACTACTGTCGAAATCCTCGAGGGGAAGAAGGGGGACCTTGGTGTTTCACAAGCAATCCAGAGGTACGCTACGAAGTCTGTGACATTCCTCAGTGTTCAGAAGGTAAATGAACCTGAATGCCGTGTGGGGCACTCTGCTCCCACTTTCTGTAGAACTGCATCTCACATTAAAGGTTAACAGAAACGAATTAAACCATAATAAATATGTTGTTCATTCAAATGCAACTAAAGATAATTATCTGAGCATTTTTACTTGACGTCTTAAAAACTGATTATCATCAGATTAATGCAAAAGGGTTATGAGTTTGAATTTCAACAGAGCCTGAGGCATCCCTCTGGGGAGGGTAAAAGCTTGGGCTTCCTCATCTACTGTCTTGAGTTCACATACCTCAAAATCTGCTCCCATACACCACCTGAAAGGAACCCAGTGAAGCTTAGTTCTTTAAGAGTAAGGCTAATTCCATCCATCTAGCACCTGTTTCTGCAGAAATTTTGTCAAACCTACTCTGAAGTGGTGTGGCAAGAGTACATGAACCCAGAAGAGAATATGGGAAGGGGTCGCTGAAAGTTCAATACCCCCCCCCCCCCCCCGTGTGCCTTTTGGTGAGAAGCAAATCTGACACAGAGACTGACACTAAACACCACTGAGAATAGCATCTGAAGAGATCAAAGCAGTAGTAGCTCCCCAGCTGTCTTGAAGGCAGGCACCCTAAGTCCACGCCTGTTTTCACCTCCTCTCGCAGCATAACGGGGCACTGTCCCCCCTCTTGCACTGGAAAACTGCATGCCTGACAAGAAGGAAGAGTAACCACTTCAGCATTGGATGTGGTTTCATTTTTCTTAGTTACCTGGCTACTGAATAGCTGGCTTTTTAGTTTTGTCAGAAACTAAGCTTCTAAAAATCCAAAGGAAACACGGATTAAGTTCTGAGAGAAGTTTAGTAGGATTTCGACGTACACGGGGGTAGGGGGCTGCTGGAATGCTGTCCAACTTTTATAGTATCTGTTTGTTATTAACCACATTTTTTTGGAACTATTTTTCCATATATCCATTTAATACCAGGTTGATATTTATCACATAAAAAAGGCCATTGTTAGCTTAATTGTCACGGAGAAGGTGAATTTGTTTTCTGTTGTTAGTTAATTTAAAATTCTTGACTTCATGTGCTTAGAGTCAGTTCCATCTGTGTTTGTAAATTCTTACTTTCCATTCCGTATCATATTCTGTTCACTATAACTTCTTCATTGTTTTCTTCTCTTTTAAAAATAATAAACTGATCTGTGATAACGTTATGCACAAGTCTGTTTTGTATGAGTAAATCTGTAATTAATATTTGTTTTAAATTTACACATGGAAGAAAAACCCTTGCTCTTTTGGGAACTCTCCAATATCACAGTTTTCTGAGGTTGAAAGTCAATTGCAAGGAGTTTTGTTCATTTTTTTTTTTTTTTGACCTGAGAAAGTGTTTTCAAGGGAACGTAACTTGGTCCAACTTTAAATAGCTTAGCATTTATGTTACCTGTCTAGTTCATGTGGGAATGAGATTTCTCAGCCCTGGTTTATAACAACCTTCATCAAAATACACTGGCATAGATCTGGACTGATAGACAACGTAGAAAAAATGTGCTAGAAAAGAAGTAATTGGAAAAATCCTGTTTCCAGTTATCCTCATCACATTAGAATGTTCATCTCTATTATCCTTTAATAATCTGAGGTCACTACACCTCCCTTAGAAAAGGGCATTGCTCATTACTATTAATTGCACATGATGCTGTTGGTCACCATGGCATTAAAGGTTGCAGATATGCTTTTTCTGGAAGCAATTAGAAATATGACAGTATTAGAATAGCCCTCTTATGAGTGAACAAACACCTACCTGCCCTGTAGGCTAAACATATCTCAGGGAGTGTGAATTGAGCTGTGATATTTAAATTCACACTATACTGAATAATCCTTTAGCAGGATTTTACTGAAGAAGATCTAAAATAAAAAGCACTGTCAATAATTAATAGGAAAAAAACCCCAGCTGTTTATAACATGGATAATACAAAATATACAAAATAATGTAAGTGTATTTTTTGAGATTTTTGTAACCATATTTAGCTGTTGACTAAATAATCTTCTGAAATGCATCTGAATGTTTGGCTCATAAAAGAAATATACCTGATATCCAATGATTAATGTTATTTTTAAAAATTTAATCTTTGAAATATATTAAGCATTCCTAAAGAAAACAAGTACTTTTATCACACTTAGAACAATTATGTAAAGAAAATAGCATTAATATTATAACTCAAATACTGTAAAAAACTGAGGTATCTAAAATCCAATTTCTTGCTTTAACATTAGCTTCAGTTATTGAAACAGATGTCTTTTTTAATGACTGTCAAATAGTCAAGTAAATATATTTTATTAAATCATAATCATTATTTTTAATGCCTTACACTTAAAATCCCAAATACTTCTGCTATAACTTTATGTGTACAATTTCATATTCTGTGGAGAAAGATCCTTAAAAACAAAGATTTAAATGAAACAATTATTTATAAATGTGGCTTTGTGAAATGATCCATGTTTCAAACATTCAGCTTTGCTGAAGTAAGCACCAGCACGGATTCTCAAAATAGTTGTTTCAGTTTTAGTCTGTAGAGTCTGTAAACTCAGATCACTTGTAGTTTTATGACTGAGAAAAACAGAACACAATAGGTTTTGAGTAAGTTGGTTAGTATGATGAGAGAGATACTAAATTAATCTTATTTATATTACAATCCATGTGCAGTTAATATGGTTTTCTACTTTCATTTAGGCCAGAAATATATTTAAGAAAATCATTCTAGTTATGAATAGGAACATTTATTTAGTTTGAGTTTATGTCATCTAGGACAGCATTTTGCTTTTGTTTTCTGTTTTTAAGCGATAAACTTGCTAGAACGGTTGAACAGTACACTGGCAAAAACAGAGCCCAAAGGAAATAGATCAAGAGGGCCAATCCTCATCTTCTGCAGTGTTGTATAGATCATAACTTCCACCTACCTCCCTGAGGAGATGGACTTGATCTCCATCCCTACTGCTTGACTTTGAGCTTGGACAACTTAGAAGTTTCTTAGAATACTGGAAGTTTGAAAAGTGACTATGAGTTTAAAATTTGGCTTTCTTGAGGTACTTTTTATAAGTAACCTGATGGTTTGATGCAGTAGTAAAACAACAAACTTTTCAGCCTGGGTAAGATGGCCAATCTACTTGCTTTCCTTCTCTCCATCCTCCAATAGGTGACAATACAACAGGGGCAACCTATTGTAA
Organism: Panthera onca; assembly: GCF_046562875.1. Taxonomy (NCBI): domain Eukaryota; kingdom Metazoa; phylum Chordata; class Mammalia; order Carnivora; family Felidae; genus Panthera; species Panthera onca. The sequence continues at coordinate 85,989,431 of NC_138340.1, read as the reverse complement.
GCAAGAAGGCAGAGGGTAATGAAGATAATGTTATAAAAGCCAGGGAGATCGACTTTCTAAAATTATTGCTATGAGTCTTTCTTAAGAGTATGACCAATTAGAACACATAGGAAACAAAAGCATGGGACAAAAAGATAATTAGGAAGAATGGAATGAACACTGAACTGTGGGTCAGAAGACCAGTGTTCCAGGCACAGGTTTGACATTTTCTGTTTTAGGTAAGTCCCTTAAAAATGGTTTGAGCCTTGTTTTCCTCATTGCAAGGATCAAATGATGTCTTATATGTTAAAAGTACTGAGTACTCAAAGAACTTGTAACTATAATATATTTACCATCCCAGTTCTATCACAGGACACATTTAATTCCCACCCCATCAATGACTTTCATTGCCTACCAAAACCTAATGTTATTCTTGCTAACTTTTATTATTTTTAAAAAATAGCTCCATAGGTTTGTGACTGAATCCATAACTCTCTCTTCACTTTGCTATAAATGTAACATAGTAAATTTATGTTTCTGTACCATTTTATGTTATTTCGCTCCATAATGGCCTATCCAAATCTCATCCATCCTTCAGTCTCCAAGTAAAATCTGTTCTCTCCTAAAAAGCCATTGCCACAAAACACTTAAGACTTTTCGAATAGAATGTATTATCCACACACTTGCTACTTACTATGACCTACAAGGACCAGAATCATCAGCATCCCCTGAGAGCTATTGATTGATGCCTCAATTCTGATCTTCTGAATCAGAACTTGCTCTATAACAGGATCTCACAGTGACTTTTATGTACAGTAAGGTTTGGAGAAACACTGATCTACTACACTTATTCTGTAGAGTGGTCATCTTATAGAATCACCTGTTTAATTTGTGTAACTATTTTTCCTTATGAAAATTAAAAATCCTAAAGTCCAGGAAAAATGTTTTATAATAATCCCCACAATACAGCTTCATAGAAAATAATTATATGTACTCTCATTAGAAAGTGATATACTCTCATCAACTGCATCTGCTAAAGAATACATTATAGATATATTCTGATTCCTGAGTACTATACAAGGATAGAAATTGTACACGTAGATACTTATTTCTTATGTGTGACCATAGTATTATGTTTACTTTTTCATTAAGTACAAAGGAGCAAAGAATGATAAATGCCACATCGTTTTCTGTGAAGATATCACTCTTGGCATTCTTTTGAAAAGGGGAACTAAATAAGTCAGTGGCCCATTCGAATGAAAGCTGAGATGTGTCTGGGGAATACTGGAATCACACGAGAGGAAGCTGAATTGGTCCCTTGTCGTCATTCATAGATTAAGCTACATTAAAAGAAGTAGATGGATCAAGCCAAAAGGCCTCATGTTCTAGAAAGTTAATCTAATGTCCTATTAGATTATACAAATCAAAGGTACAGAAGTGATTATTCGAATATTATATCCCAAATTATTACAGATACTCATTAGGCTATATACCAGTGGATAAAGCTAAACATCCGTACCTTTTCCCTGCTTTGGCTAAAGTTAGATGATCAGTAGTCACAAGATACAAATGATGTGTTCGGGGAAGTTTGCCGGATTCGTAAGAAAGCCAACCAATGATTTATTCCACAGGATGCCTGCTGTGCTACAAATCAACCTGTCCATTTGAGAAGTCTCGTTTTCAGCTAGCTGATGTGATTCAGAGTTTTCAGTGTGACATAAGAGGCGAGCCAGAAGAGAACTATTAATTAACCTCACAGAATCATCAGTAGGGTCCTGCATAATTACATGAGCTTATACATTATAAAAACACTGAGTACAAGGAGTTCAATATCAGGTCATCTTGTAGCCTAGACTAGTTAAGAATGTAAGCCTGCCCAGGTATTTGACATGGTTATTCAGTAACAGAAAGAAGCCATCATTTGTTCTTTTAAAATAACCCCATTCTTTGAATAGTATCAGATTTAGGTTTGAAGCTGATCTCTCAAGTTTATCTGGTCCTCACTTTGACATTAACTGCCGGGGTATAACCTGTACTCAGTGTAAGTTGTATATTTCCTACGTATGTGTTTGGAGAGTAAGTTGAGAGAAGAGAATTATTCTGTTGTCAGTACAGACACTGAAATTCTTTGCATTTTAGACCAACAAAGGGCAGATCCCAAGGGCGTATCTTATATGTCCAGTCTGGGTATCTTTTGGACAGTTACTGAGAAATTAGAAAGGCAGCATCCTGGCCTTGTGGTAAGTTTTTATGACATTAACTATACAAATCCCATTTAAACTATATGAAGAGTTCTGTAGGGAGTATTTTATGCCACTCTTTATGGACATTAGACCCCAATTCAACGTTAAAATGGTATGTAAGTTGTTATAAAAATCTTTTTGCTAAACAGGTGATTTACTGTTCTTTCAATGGAATGGTGGTGTTCTTGATTTTGCTGTCAGAAGCAATTAACATGCCGTACTTTAATTTTATTAGTTGAATGCATGACCTGCAATGGGGAAAGTTATCGAGGTCCCATGGATCATACAGAATCAGGCAAGATTTGTCAGCGCTGGGATCGTCAGACACCACACCGGCACAAATTCTTGCCAGAAAGGTAAAATACCACCAAATCGTGCTTCCAATGATTCTTTTCACAAAGTGTTATTTGCTCCATGACAAACTGCTAGAGAAATTCTCCTTATATTATGATTTCTGGATAGTGTTGGGGCAAAGGGACTTCAGACGAGGCATATGAGAATGCTGGCCCCACTTCTGACCGGTCTCTGCTGAGGAGACTGAGTCCCTGAAATCAGGATGGTCCGAAACAGAGGAGCATCAGTGGGGGGCAGAAGGGGAGCACTAACAGAAGCTTCCTCTTTCCCTTCCATGGCAGGAAAAAGACAGAGATCCATTAAGTAATGACCACAGTCCAAGCTATGGGAGGAGGCATTATTGCTAAATACAGGCCAATGTCCTTCTAAAGCCACATCTTCAATGACTTAGGTAAAGTGCGGTCACCTGTGTGACACCATGACATAGGTCATGCCCGTAGACAGGGAATGAAAGATGGAGCAAACAATTCTTAGGCTGCTTTATCCTAGTGTGTTTTGAAATCGCCAGTCTGGAGAAGTCAGGCAACCACGTCTACATTTCTCCTCAGGAATAGGTTTTGAGCTTAAATGGTTAAAAAAAAAAAATGTCTACTATGGCTCATTCCTTTCACATGAAATATTTTAGTTGACAAAAATGTCTTTATTTTTGTTATAAAGAATGAAAATGCAATTGTAAGGGAAGCTCTGTTTCCATCTTTATGAAAGGTGTTGTTCTTATCTTTTTGTTTTTCTCTTAAATTAAACTCCGTGTGTGTGTGTGTGTGTGTGTGTGTGTGTGTGTGTGTGTGTGTTTAAGTGAATCTCTTGTCCTTTCAGTGAGTGCAGGAGGAATATGGTAGCAATTAAAATCAAGTCACCAATTCAGGACCCTGTTAATTTAAAGGGAGGAGGGTACAGAGAAAGTGGTGTAATGGAGTTTCTCTCTCCCATGGTGGAGGTGAGGGCATGACCTAGAAGGGCTCTATTTTCAAAATTGATCTATCATTAGTAACAGAACTATTGAAACCTAACTTTCAGTTTGAACTTTAAGCCTGCCCCAGAAAAAGACCCGTTTTCTTAATGAGCAGGCTACATGAGGTCGTGTTTATGTAATCTGTCCTTAACTGGGCTTTGTGAGAAGGGGATTCAGTTTGGGAGCTCAACCTGGTGGACAGGTACCAAATGAATCTAACTTATTAGCAAAGGGATGTGTTCTATACTTACTAGATAACATTGCTAACATATGCAATAGTTGATAATCAGCAGTTCTTGTAAGGTAACAGGAAATCTCTTCTTTCCCCAGCTGGTAGTATCCAAGCTCCGTCGAAAGTTACTTTGTGAACTGAGGGGTGGGTGGTGCTTCCAGGCAGATTTACATGACACTTTTCTTGGTGTGGTTTGCAGATATCCCGACAAGGGCTTTGATGATAATTATTGCCGCAATCCTGATGGCAAGCCGAGGCCATGGTGCTATACTCTTGACCCTGACACCCCCTGGGAGTACTGTGCAATTAAAATGTGCGGTAAGTTAGGGTCAAATTTATTGCTTCCTTTTCCTCTCAGCCTGGATCTAAGCAGGCGATTATTAGTGAGACAAGTTAACAACTATTTTACTTGATGCTTTAATGGGTGTAGGCTTTAATATTTTAAGAATGCATTCCATAATTCTATCCAAGGCTTTTGAATTTTCAGAGTCATTGTTTTGAAAGAGATAAGTGTGCAAGTGAACACAAAACATTTATGCTTATGATGAAGGCCTAAACATTCTTATGTTATTTTAAAAAACATCCACAGAGGGAGAAAAAAGATCAGGGACTGTGTGCAGTATCATAATGTCATTAGGGCCTTAAAAGCTAGGACCTTAGATTTTTACCTTCCAACCCGGTATCCTTTCCATACCTTTCTTCCCCAGACATAACATGAGCTGTCAGCTGACTGTGAGCCTCTTCTGGTGAACAACAGAGGCTGCGGTGAAAAATAACAAGTCTAATAGAAGAATCTCAGAGACATCTTTAATCTCTAGTAGCTGATCCCCACCCCTCTGGCTGACCTCGTACGCAGCATGTATTCTGTTCAAACCTGTCTTTTAGCTGTGCTGTGGTCATTTTCTATATACTGGCCTTTACCCAACACTCCTGAATTTATGGTAAAAGCTTCTTACCTCACTTGCTTTATGGTAGCTCTTTAAATCTGTATGCTTGGTCCCCTCCTCCATGGTTAACTTACACAGTTTCACTCTTTGAAATAATACTGGATAGTTAGATATAGGAATGCTTTAATTTCTATGGGTACAAGTCTTATTTTTTCAGCTGGATCCTAAAATGCTCTAAGACTAGTAGAATTCCATGACTTTGCTAAGGTATAATAACATTGGAAATGGGCTTGGCAGCATAAAGATATGCATATAGAGAGGAATGTACAAAGAGAAATAATCTACATAAGATAAGGTACCAGCACCCTACATGATAAGTGGACAGTTATGAGGATAAGGATAGGTAGTTGCATATCTTCCTAGAGCAGCATGATGGGGATATCCCTTTGAACAAACCTAATTCAACATTATTCACACTATGATACTGCCAAGGTAAATCTCTCTCCACCTAGACCTGCTAATAAGAGGAAATGTTTTGGACAACTCAAATAAAGCCCATAGAAGGAGGACATGTCTGGCATGTGTGAAATAACCGCAGACTCTGGTAGACTTTCAGTGTGAACACAATGTTCTAAGGAAACTGAAATATCTGTTTGGTCCCTTGGCATAAAAGATGACTTCTGTGACAGTGTTTCTCTGTATACATTGAGGTAGTTCCACTCATTGACTTCTAAAATCTCATTAATCTTCCCACCATTTTAGACTACTTAGATACAATATACCAACTGTTTCCCTTCCATTTTGTGTGCACAAATATTTGCTTTTAGGCACTCCTGTAAATCGTCTCAGGAATAGGATCAGTATAAATACATACACACAGACACGATCACATGCATAATCATCTTCACAGTCACTGTTGCCCTCCTATTCTTTTCCAACCAGTATTTGGTGATTTTAAAAGACACTGTGAGAGAAAAGAAATAAAATAAATATGATGCTTCCTAACTACCAGATAGATTTCTTTTTCTCTTCTGTCCAAAGAAGTGTTGGCTAATTATGCAACTAACATGCATAATTAGATGATTCAGATGGCTTTGTTAAACAGAGAATTGTGTGTATAGGATGGTAATGCTAAGAAAATGGTAGTAGAACATGTAAGCCAAACCCATATAGTGAAGAATAAAATCATTTCTTAAGCATGGAGAATATTTCAGAAATATTTCATTACAGGAAAGCTTTTAGTTTGTAAAAGTATACTTGGAGACTATACTCTTATTCAGATGAATGGAAGTTGATATTCTGCAATTCTGGAAAGCATAAGAGATAAGGTTTTGTGAATATTCTTGCTTACATTTATAGCAAAGCATATAATGCAAAAGTAAGACATCTGGTGGTGCTTTCAACGGTGGAACAGGTTTATATTGCTGCATAACAATTTACCAAAATGTAGTGGCTTAAAACAACACACACTTATTATGCCATAATTTCTGTGGGTCAGAAGTCCAGGCATGACTCGGGTGGATTCTCTGCTTAGGATCTCACAAGGCCATGACCCAGGTGCCTGCCAGACCTACTCTCTCATTTAAGACTCAGTATCCCATTCCAAGCCCAGCAGTTGTTGGCAGAATTCTTGTGGTTACAGCATGGAGGTCCTGAGCTCCGAAAGATTGCCTGATGTTTCCTACTCTACGACCCTCTCCACAACAGAGAATTTTACTTCTTCAAGGATAATGGCAGAGTTTTCTGCTAGTTTCAGCCTCTGACCTCTAAATCCTCTTTTATTTTTTTTTTAATTTCTTAATTTTCAAAATTTTTCTTTATTACACAAATCCTCTAAAAGCCTTAACATTAACTTCAAAATTTAACAATAAATCACAAGATATTTTAGAAAAGAATTTTTGTTTGTCAAGGAGATACAGGGACAAAACAATAGCATGGAATAGGTGTAATATAATGTAATAGACATTTTGAATAGCATGCCACTTGAATATTCATGTACAATAACAGCAATTTCTAATTAAAGGGCAATAGTTATTTTAAAGCTCTACATACTCTTTTAAAGAGCTCATCTGATTAGCTCAGGGCCACTTGAAGTAAGCTCCCTTTAATTAACTTAAAGTCAACTGATTAGGGACCTGACTTATACCTACAAAATCTCTTCACTTTTGTTGTACAACATAAGCTGGTTACCGAAGCCTCCAGATTGCTGTCTGTGAAGCCCTCGGGAACACAAAACTCTCAAAGGGGTCTGTGGACATGGACAGCTTAGAGGCTCAAATTCTAGCTCTTTTATTTCCAGATTAATTCTTTCCCCAAATCTTCTGCTTGAGATGTACATGTTCCTAAGGAGTTAGTCAAGTTCAAAATCTTACCTTCTCATTCACAATTACTCTTTCTTACTTTCCCGAATAAAACCAAACTGCCCATCCTTCCTGAATTTTATTTTGGTACATTGTCCTGGGGTGTAAAACCTTGGGGAAACTAAACAAAGAGACCTTTGCAAATGCTATATATTCATGCTGCCTATCATTTATGTACTACTAATAATTACACAACTCTATCTGGAATATATACATACATACGTGCAAGTGTGTTCGTATGTGTGTGTAGGGTACATGTGTATTTATCCCTTAGAATACTATGGTCACAAAAAATTTAAATAAATTTCAAAATATAAAAATCTTTGAGAAAAGTATGATGGGGTTAAGAATAAAAGACTCTCCAACATAAAATACATTAAATTCCAGGGGCACCTGGGTGGCTCAGTTGGTTAAGCATCCAACTGTTGCTTTTAGCTCAGGTCATGATCTCACAGTTTGAGTTTGAGCCCCGCATTGGGCTCCATGCTGACAGTGTGGAGCCTGCTTGAGATTCTCCCTCTCCCTCTCTCTGCCCCTCCCCTGCTCACTCTCTCTGTCTCTCTCTCAAAAAAAAAAAATAAAGTTAAAAGTAAAAAAAAAAATCAAATAACATTCTATGGGTAAAGTGGAATAGAAATACTAATTCAAGGAGAAAAAGAGTTTGATAATATACATTTATCCAAGAACAGGTAGATATCAAATCACTCCATTAATCTTTTTTAAAGTGCAATATAAAAATTTTGGTGTAAAAATGACAGTAGTTAACATACACTAGAAATCAGATCTTTTGCAGCTATTTAAATTTACCATAAAAAATGTGGATGTCAACTTAAAAACGTGGGAGAACATAAATTTTTGTTTTCAAAATTCTCTTAGTAATGGGAATACAAAAAACAAAAGCAAAAACCAACACACCTCCACCAACTGAAGATCACCATATATTTCCAGTAATTGGCAGGAGAGTGCTGAGACAGGAGGCAGGTGGGTCTGATAAGAGCTGATTGGAACAGGCCAGTAATGTGAATTAATGCCGTAAACAGTGAGCATAACAAGGTGAGGAAGGATGTGAATGATACTGAAGAGTCTGAATGTCCAATATGTAATGACAAATTGGATATAGTGGGAAACGAGATAGGGAAAGAGCAAAGTCTTACATATTTCCTAAGTTACTGAGTAGATGATGCATATTTGAGAGAGATGTAACTTTGAGGAGGAAGATAAGAAAGCTGAGTTCTGCTTATGCTGAGATGTAGGTGCTCGATGTCTATGCTCATAGCACATCCAACTTCAGTCTTTTCTGAAGGTCTTGAAAAGTCATAAGTAAATAGTGACAGAAAAAACTTCTCCAGAACAGCAATTCCAGGGAGCACACAGAAAACACAAAGAAGATTGTCGGTCCCTTTTGCATAGGAGTTATTCAATAAATATTTACTGACTAGCTCTCATACCTCAAAAATTTTTCTAGATTCTGGGGGTATAGAAGTGAACAAAACACACCAAGGTCTATGATAAAATGAAATTTCAGAGCACTAGCAAGAACTAGTAAAGTAAAAGCTGACATTGCCGTGACATTGGCATATTCACACCTTTCGGAGCCAAGGTTTTGATGACTGCTATCTGTTCCTTTTATTTGTTAAAAGCTGAATGAGCCACAAATTAGTTCCTGTCCCTTTGCTCCCAACCTTTTAATCTTAGAATCAGTGGACGTATCCCAGAAAGTGAAGGGGAATGTTGCTCATCACCTGACAAATGTGGCCGGGACAGGCCTTCTCAGTAAACCTTTGCACCATGTTCCTCAGAAAGCGATTTCTACCTAAATGGCAACAGTTCACAAACATCTTGGCTATATACCTTTTAAAAAATAAATTACAGGGACGCCTGGTGGCTCAGTCAGTTAAGCGTCCGACTTCGGCTCAGGTCATGATCTCATGGTTCGTGAGCTTGAGTCCCACATCGAGCTCCATGCTGACAGCTCAGAGTCTGTAGCCTGCTTCGGATTCTGTGTCTTCCTCTGTCTCTTCCCCTCCCCCGCTCATGCTCGCTCGCTCTCTCTCTCTCTCTCTCTCTTTCTCTCTCTCTCTCAAAAATAAACATTAAAAAAATTTTAAAAATATATTACAGTTGTATTTGACAATTAATATCTCAATAAAGCTGAAAAACGGTTTCAAAATTTTATGAATAGACTATGTCCTTCTGAATGCATAGGGAACAGCATAATGTGCATGTCTAATTTTCTACTAAGAATCACTGAATCAAAGCACAGGGGTAGAAAAGAGGGAATTGAATACTTTAAAGTTGCCGTAAGGTTTAATCATACTTAAGCTCTGGAACCACACGTGATGTAGTATGGAGTGGGCAGATCATCTGAAGGGGCAAGTTTAAAGTCCAGGTGCTGCATCATGAAGCTTTCCATTTCTGAGTCAATAGGGTTTCTATCTCCGTCAATCAGTGCAGAGACTTCCTAAAGGAGGGAATATGAAGAAACTCAAGGGCAGATCCCATCTTCTGGAGGTTAGTTATCCTCATCTAGAGAGACCAGGTGCTCATAGTTCTTCAACATCACATCCCTTTGAGCAGGGTCCATGGTTTCCCACTGCTTCTGAGAGTATTCTGTGGCCACACCCCTGAATGTCTTCCCATTTCTTACTCCTATTTTGTCTTCTTTCTACTCTACCGGGCTTTCTTCTCCAGTAACATGAGCATATGCAAAGCAATCATTCCAGGGGTCAGTGTCACTCAAATTTAGTTTTGGGTCAAATCCATCATTGCCATGTTGAGGTAGGCCCACTGAGTCCCATAAGGGGAATCATTTCACAAATTTATCCTGAGAAACTCTGAGTTGAGTGAGCAGAACTGCATATAAGTGAATTCTAAAATGGCGGCTTGAAGGGGCTAGTGGGTGTCTTTATCAATCTTCTCCCTTAAAAATTCCATGACCATCTTTCACATGTATTCCACAGAGTGATCTTTGCTCTGCACTATCCACTTCTGGTTCTACCTGGCTATATAACTTTTAACAGATTTCCAAGTATATGGAACTTTAGACATTGCAAATATATAACAAGATTGGGAGTCCTGTATAATACCTGAGTGAAATTCTGATTTTCTTATGGTTTTCCACTATAATAACTTTATATTCTGAATAACAGTTCCATAGATTAGTTCACTGCTTTTTAGAGAGAAATAATAATATTTGTTTGGACTAATTATATTTTTCTGAAGTGAAAATACTTCTCTGGCAATTGAAAAGCTATAATTTGGTTGATTGTCATAGAAAATCTTCTTGATTATTTAATCAGTTATTCAGAAACTTCTTGGACTGAAGATATCTTTACATTCTTTACCATTATTGAGAGCCCCAAATTGTGTATGTGAGCTATACGAATCTATATGTACTGCATTAGAAATTAAAATGTAAATTTAAAGAATATTAATTCACTAAAATAGTGACGAGCTCATCGGATGCTAATAAATACAACATATTTAAAATGAAAACTAGGGGCGCCTGGGTGGCGCAGTCGGTTAAGCATCCGACTTCAGCCAGGTCACGATCTCGCGGTCTATGAGTTCGAGCCCCGCGTCAGGCTCTGGGCTGATGGCTCGGAGCCTGGAGCCTGTTTCCGATTCTGTGTCTCCCTCTCTCTCTCCCCCTCCCCCGTTCATGCTCTGTCTCTCTCTGTCCCAAAAATAAATAAAAAACGTTGAAAAAAAAATTAAAATGAAAACTATATTTGTCAGAAAAATAGGGAGAACAATGGCAGTGTTTTAGATTTTCTGCAAATTCAGATTTTTTGCAAATTTCTTCAATTGATACCTTAATTAGAAGATGGCTTTGTGTTTCACATTTGCTTTTGCATTCAGTTTTCTGGAACGTTAAACCTCAAGTGCTCTAGGAATTTCACTGTATAAAACACAAATGACATGTTAGAATTGTCCTAATAGAGTGTTTTGATCTCCGAGATCTCCCAAAGGACCTCTGGAACCCCAGGTGTTCCTCTGCAAACAGCTTTTTTGCTACATGTCAGACCTGTAAGGCTGATGTGGTCCCATTAGGATATACATTAACTAGCATATACCTGTTGGATGGTCAAATTGTTTTCCAGTTCTCACCAAGAGCAAATCACCTGGTTGGAGATTTCTATCATCTATCACCTTTTTCTGATTTTCTTCTTTTATCCTGTAGGATGGTCTAGTCTGCTTTTCAAGCTCTCTTTTGTATGACTGATACCACCATTACATCTAAGGTTCAAAAACCTAGAATGATCCTAGACATGATCTTTCCTTCACTCCTCACATTTGACCCACCACTGTCAATTTTATTTTGTATATACGTCTCAAATCTAACCATTTCACTCTCTCCTTTTTCCATTAGTGTTATTTTTCTTCTTGAATATTTAAATTGCCTTCTGAAAGGAGATGAATCCATATTCACTAGTTTTCCCCTTCAATCCCTTCTTCATACTACAAACAGAATGATATAAAAATCTGAGTTTATCATTTCCCATCCCTAGCAACACACACACACACACACACACACACACACACACACACACACACACCAGTTAAAAACCTTTCAATGATTTCCTTCTACCTTAGAACAAAGACAAAGCAAAACCATCTTTTACTTCCCTACCCATATCTCTAACCTCATATACTACCACATTTCTCTCCAAGGTTCTCTATTCCAGCCAGAATAGCTTACTTCCTATGCTTCATATTTTCTATATTCTCATTTATATTTCCTTCACTCCTAACTTCTTCTCTGCCTTGAAAATTTTTTATTCTTTTTCACCCAGTTGACAGCTACTAATTGCTGAAATTTCCACTCAGTTACTATTTCCTCAGTTAGCATTTCTTCATCTGACTTCTCTGACTTGGTCAAATTCCTTAGTATATATTTATACCATAATAAACCTCTCCTATGTGCTTCTCAGAGCCTTGTCTTTACATTTGTTTTTGAAATTATTTGATTAAGAGCTCTATCAAAATTTGTAAGCTCCATCAAAACACAGATCATGTCTCTTTTTGGGTCAGCACATTGCCTTAGACAAGACGGGGATTCAACAAGCATTTGTTGAATGAATGAATGTTACATTCCTATATAGTGGTAGTTTTTCATTTGTGTGTGTTTGTGCGTGTGTGTGTGTGTGTGTGTGTCTCCTGGAATGTCTTTTATGCTTCTAGATTTTCATATGACAACTTAGCTTTTCTCAGATATTGCCATGCATGAAGATTTGTTTAATGCTTTCTTCCTATCAACTCATCCTGAACTCATCCTGAGGTTTCATGCTTCCCTGAGATACTTTTGTTCATTTGTTGTTAGTTGTCTGGAGGGCTTTTTCTTTACCAAAAAATAGACATATTTTGTCATGTTTTGCCTTATTTTTCTCCTCCATTTTCTTCTTTTTTTAAAAATTCTAGACACATATGTGTCCAGAGCCATTTTATTTATTTTTAACAACTTTACTGTGGTGCAATTAATATAAACTGTACATATTTAATGTATACAATTTGATGGATTTGATCATATGCATATACCCATGAAACCATCTCCACAATCAAGGTAATAAACATATCAATGATTTCCAAAACTTCTTCCTGCCATTACTCTCCTTTTTTTAATGTATGTGTATGAACATTTAACTTGAGATCTACTCTCAACATTTTTTTTTTTTAGTATACAGTGTCGCACTGTTAACTACAGGTACTATGTTGTTCAGATCTCTAGGTCTCTATAATTTACTCATTTTGCGTAACTAAAACATTATACCTATGAAACAACTCTCCATTTCAGAAATGTTACCTAGGCAGATCTTTGATAGCTAAGATTTCTATTCAAAGTATTGTTATAGACTGAACTATGCACCCACCCCCTGCCATACACACACACACACACACACACACACACACACACACACACACACATTCATACATTTAAGCCTTAATCTTCAGTGTGACAGTATTTGGAGATAGGGCATTTAGGTGGTAATTAAGGTTAAATGAGATCACAAGTGTGGGACCCCAATCTGATAGGATTAGTGGCCTTATAAGTAGAGTAAGAGATCTCTCTCTCTCTCTCTCTCTCTCTCTCTCTCTCTCTTTCTCTACTGCTTATGAGCACACAGCGAGAATGTGGCCATCTACAAGCCAGGAAGGTACTCTCACTAGAAACCAACTTGGCTGGCACCTTAATGTTTGACTTCCTAGCCTCCAGAATTGTGAGAAATACATTTCAGTTGTTTTTAAGTCTGTGGTATTTTGTTATGGTGGCCCAAGCAGACTAATACAGGTGTGTTTGACAATAAATAAAAAGAATCCTTCCTTCTAGTAATCAATCTACATTGGTGTGGTTTTAAGAGAATATCTAACCTTGTAAAATTGAGTGTGTTTATATGTTTGGAAAAGAATGTTAGCACATTATTTTCTTTCTTAAAGAAAGCTGTTTATTTCTCAGAACTTGTTATTTTATCCAAGGCTAGAACAGAGATTCATAGAAATGAAATCTCATTGTATTCTGAGTCAGACAAAAACAATGCCATCAATACCCTTTCTCAGGGGAAAGATCTTATACTTGGAGGTCTTTTTCAAGTCATCTTCTAAGGAATAAGAGTATAGAACCGAAGACCTTTCGTGAAAGTCTTGTCTCTTGAGCATTTTATACCAGTAAAGGCTTGGATAAAGTCCAAAGAAAAGTTTCAGATAGGAATTCTAGGCTCACAGGGAAAGCAAACGTGCAAGCAATTTGAGGTTTGTACTTTGGAGTCTTTATACTACTTTCCCATGTCAATTTTAAAACAAGAAGCTCTTTAAATTTTCATTGAGCCTGATCCTGCCATTTGCGGACCAAAGAGCACAAGTCTGTTGATGGGAGAATAGCTTTACACACTGTTCCCAATCTCTAGGGACCACCATAAAGTAAATCCTATGTTTCAGTTGCTCTTCAGTAGCTGAAGTGGGAATAGAAGTGGGTTGTGCAGAAGTATTCCAAGGAATAATGAGGTATTTGTCCAATGGCCTATGGAGCAACTTGCTCCTAGCTATAGGCAAAGCAACAGTGTATCACCACTGGGATATCTAGATTTTGGGGGAGAAAGGGGACTGTAAATGTCAGGGTTTACTTATCCTTCATGGAAAGCTTATGGAACTCTGTGCATGGCTGTCTGTAATATGCATGTGCACTTGTATTCTCCAGTTGCCTCTCACAGACCTCCATCAGGGCTCTGAAGTTTCTCGACAAAAACTCAGCGAGACTTCCACAGAGAAAATGGATCAGATTCATTATTTGTCATCTTATTCTAGTGGTCTTTCTGTTGGGTGGCAGGATGTCTGTCCCAAGCATCACATAACAGTTAATGTTCATTCTCTCAGAAAATCTATTCAAACCTTAAAGTCCCCACCAGATATTATAGCAATCAGATCATAACACATCCATACCAGCAAAGTGAAATTAATGTTCCAAGAGGTACCCATTATATTTGATTATGTTGTAAAAGAACAGTGCAAAATTTCAGTAGTCAATGTTGTTTTTATAAAAAGCATTTCCAAACAGAAAACTTTATGTCAATCATCAAAGAAAAAACATTTCTTCACTCATAGGTCATGAAAGATCATACAACTATCTTTACATGTGCTTCCAAAGGGTGGCCACCACAGGCACACCTAAAAAAAATGCTTTATTTGTGAGGAGCTCTCTTATTTGTGAGTTTCTCGGATTTTTCAGTGTGCTTGGTAGACACGAAATTGCAAACATGTTTGTATATATGAAGATATACACGTTGCCTTGGCTAAACTTGATCAACTGCAGCTGATATTTAGGGACGTTTCTGTGCTTCTTTTCTTTACCACTTTGGCCACGGGAGACCTCAAAGTCTTCCCTTATTCAGGTCCCATGTTATAAAGTATTAAGTCCAGAGGACTAGCTTTCCCAAAATTTAATAGCTTTTTCCAAATCAACTGGCATGAAACATTTGTTTTGTTTTTGCATCAAGTTTTGGTATTTATACAGTAGGACAGGTAAAGGACTCTATTTTATTACAGTTCAGGAATAATTCATCTTGTTTGAGTAGGAAATATGTACGTAGGCAATAAAGAAGGAACATTTGTATCACAGTTAAATGGTCTATGAAAAATCATTCACATGATCCTCATCAGATAATATGTGTTCAACAGCTGTATGGAATTTCATAATAACTCCTATTTAGTGGTGAAAATTATTTAGTTACCTTGTTGTACTAATATATCTTTTTTTGGTCTATGATATTTATTTTCACCAGAATTATATAGCTTTTCTTTATGAAGGCACTTTTAGCAGTTGAATGTCGAATGGGATAAATACAGACTCACTAACTTCAGAGAGCACTTTTTGAAGAAAAATATTATCTCAATACTGCTAGTTTGCAGTTAAAATCATAACCATCAAATTGCTTGAGGTATATATTTCAAAGTTACGGATACTTATTAAAACAAAAGTAAACAAAAAGAATACTATTAATTATATTTTTTTATGTCTTGTTGAGGCCTGTCTTACTTCGGGCTGTTATAACAGAATACTATGGACTGGATGGCTTATAAACAACAGACATTTATTTCTGACAGTTCTGGAGGCTGAGAGGTCAAAGATCAAAGTACTAGAAGATTCCTCACATGGTGGAAGGGGTGAGGGAACTCTGTGGTGTCTTTTTTATAGGGGCACTGATCCCATTCATGAGGCATCTGCCCTTATGACCTAATCACCTACCAAAGACCCCACATCCTAATACCATGACATTTATGATGAGGATTTCAACATATGAATTTGGGGGAGACATAAATATTCAGTCCATAGAAAGGCCTAATGAAAAGTTATATTTATTCTGTACTATGTTGTATTTTTATTAATGTGCAGTAATTTCTGTAATTTCCAAAGGTTTGAGTTTCCACCTCCAAATTAGAATCTGTTAAATAATCCAAATTGTTTACAACAAATCCAAAATTGTGGGTTTTATTTACTCATTTTAACTAACACTGTCTTTAAGTGAGTATTTGGTGGCTCCTTAAATTTATATCAAAGTTTTTAAATTATACTAATGGAAGTTTAGAAAAAAAACTGTTCAACAAAATTGTCCAAATGAGGATTTTATGATTGCTACTTTTAAAAGTGAAAGAATCTTTAATTAAATCTTTTTTGAGGAAACTTTGCAGTTGAGGTACAAAGTTAGTACCAACAATTAGGTCTCTAAACTTGACACTGAGATTTTAGTGGATGAATCAGCAGTGAAATGTCTTCCACAATATCCACAATATTCTTATTCAAGGAGTCTTTTTTTTTTTTTTTTTTTACTTAGGGTTTTTGAAATTTGAAAACTTTTCCCTCAAATTAGGAAAATTATCATCTTAAACTAGCTTTAAAATTTTATGATTCCTCTTAATATTTTCTTTTTTTAAAGTTTTTTGAATTTGTTATTTGAGAGAGTGTGTGCATGAGTGGGGCAGGGGAGGAGTGGGGGAGAAAGGGAGAGAGAGAGAGAGAGAGAGAGAGAGAGAGAGAGAATCCCAAGAAGGCTCCACACTGTCAACGTGGGGCCTGACTTGAGGCTTGAATGCACGGACTGTGAGATCATGATCTGAGCTGAAATCAAGAGTGGGGTGCTAAACCTAAAGAGCCACCCAAGTATCCCATCCTGTTAATATCTTCTAAACATGAACATGTGGTTACTCATTGAATTTTCTAGGTATTGAGTTCCTCATGAATTATGATAATATTTATTTAATTATCTACCCTTTTATAAAAAAAGTTCAATTAAAATTGTTTTGACATTAAGTCTCTATGTATGGTTTCAAATTTTAACTGTCATGGGTTATTTCTACAAAATGTCACTTCACAAAGGTATTTATGAAAAAAAATTGATGATCCAATTATTCTTGTCTAATAACACATTCTAGAAATTATATTTGTTTTTAATCTTATATTGATATCGTAGTGTCCAAGGAGCAGAGTTTGGTAATTTCTGATGGGCTCAGCCTCTAGCTATGTTCTCAGTGAGATGTGATGGACACATACCTAAGCAAAGGCAGGTGTGATTGACATTGAAAATCGTCAAGTTTGGGTTTTTTGATTACATATTCACGATGTTAGAGTAACATTTGAGAAAAATGGGACAGTAATAAATAAAACCAAACACACACAAATACATAGGAAAGCAAGACAGTAAAGTACGCAAGACAGGCAATCAGGTCTCTGAGAAGAGCAGTTGAAGTACTTTTGTTCTGTGCCCTAACTCTGACTTTACTGCCGTGGCCTGGGTTCTGCATCCTGAAGTCACAAGTTTGTTTCCCAGGAACTTGTGCCCAACAGGTGGGGGATTAAAAACTTTTCTTCTTAAAATGTTAAGCTAATGAATTGATGGGTCTCTGGAGACATTTGTTTTTGTCTTTTTTCACATCATAGTTTTGTAACTAGATATAAAATATGTCAGTACCAGCTTGACCTTTTAACTGTCTAAAGTTATCACCTTTTAAAGATGTGCCCCCTGCCCCCAACTCAGTATTCTCAACTCATTTAACAGTTAACTCAAATAATCAGAAATACAGTTGCTTGTTGGTATTTCTTTTGATAAAATATAGTTCCTGAGGATGTATAAAATCCATCTTACTGTCTATGCCATCAAATAACTTTAATATTGAAATCATAAAGGACTTGGTTAAGTAGCACTTTTTCTATACAAGTCATTTCTTCTAGGCCAATAATTTTTATTCTTCCTGAATTACTGTATGTTACCAATATCAGTATATATTAATTCTCAGAAATCAACTCTCAATGACCACTTTACAGATCAATCTCTGGACATTTTACTTATCTCCATTTCAAGTTCCTTTTAATTTAATGTATTTCTGAGACAATTTTTTATTCCCTAAAGTAGATATATAAGCTGCCAAGGGGCACCTGGGTGACTCTGCTGGTTAAGCGTTGACTCCTGATTTCTGCTCAGGTCATGATCTCACAGTTGGTGAGTTTGAATCCTGCATCGGGCTCCATGCTGACCTAGTGGAGCCTGCTTGGGATTCTCTCTCCCTCTCTCTCTCTCTGCCCTTGTGGCTCTCTGTCTCTCTTTCAAAATAAATAAACTTAAAAAAATAAAAATAAAAAATAAAAGTGTGGAAGAGATACATAAGAAATAAAAGCGTATTTTAAAAAGAACTGTTATTAGAAGGGCAATTCATGGAAATCTGTTTATACAACCTAGTCGAATGGTTGAAGTGGTCACTAATTACTCTTCCTCCTTTTTCACGGAGTTTCATAGAATAACGCCAAACTGAGGCTCCACTTAGTTTGCATGGAACTCAATGAAATAAAATATTAAGTCCCATAAGGTGGTGATTATTTGTAAGAAATAAATAAATTTAAATAAATTTGAGGAGCCATTTAAAAAGAATTTACACTATTAAATATGGAACTTTTATAGACACCCTTAGCCTCTGAAGACACGTCTAATTCTGAATTATTTTGAGAAATGATATATATAATTCCAGAATGTATGAATCAAAGATATTTATTCAAATCCGAAGCTGTTGTAGAGTGTGGCAATGTGAGTTTTATCCAGAAGCATCATTAATGACCATTTAGATTGTAAAGGAAACTGAGGAGTTTACATTACTTTACTCTATTAAGCCATAAATATTTTCATGATATTTTGAGAAGGTGTGTGGATTTTAGTTGCTCCTTAAATATTTTCAGTTTCACTTGAATTAAAATTAGCGAAATTTTAATTTTGTACTTTTTATACTTTGTTACTGAGATTTTTATGATCTGCATGGAATGTGGTAAGCATTATATTTGGACTAGGAAAAAAGCATGAAATAAATCTGCCTAGGAACAACTGACTTCTTTTAATGCCAACAAATTGATTAAAACATTAACATAGCTTAGAATATATTTATTATACTGGAGGATTACCATTACCAGTGGTTAATGCCATTACCAACTTTTGTATGTATTTAAACAAACTAATTTTCGGAACAATTGTATAGCCATTTCAGAAATACTGTCTATTCAGCATATGTTAGTTATAGTGACATATGGAAGTAAAATGCCTTTAAAGATTTTTTCAAAAATACACTATTTTAGTATTTGAATGAAAATAAACTTGGAATGGAGATATTAATAACAATAAATTGACTTAAAACAGTGTCAACACTAAGCAATTTTAGTTTTGAAAGAAAGAGAGAGAGAGAGAGAGAGAGAGAGCGCGAGCAAGTGGGGGATGGGCAGAGAGAGAGAGAGAAAGAGGGAGAGAAAATCCCAAGCAGGGTCCACACTGTGTGCACAGAGCCTGACGTGGGGCTTGAACTCACAAACTATGAGATCATGTCCTGAGCCAAAATCAAGAGTCAGACCCTTAATAACTGAGCCACCTAAATTGATTTTTTAAAAGATAACTGCTCTGTAGATCAACTTTTCCCTTTCTTACTTTTTTATGACCAAACACAGCATAGTGCTTTTTAATTTCCCTGATTGTTCACGATAGTACTCATAGATATTTTTCAATTTCTAAAGTAGGAAAAGTGATTATAAAATATATAAAAATTAATAAATAGAAAGATTGTACATCTAATATTAATGAATGGACAGAATCAGGAAATTTAAGTGCTATTAGATGACGTTCTTTCAAACTAGTCTAGATAAAGTCAAGCTAGAATATTCTTTTTTAAAAATGTTTATTTATTTTTGAGAGAGAGAGAGCAGCATGCATGCTCTCAGGGGAGGAGCAGAGAGAGGGAGACACAGAATCTGAAGCAGGTTCCAGGCTCCTTGCTGTCAGCATAAAGCCTGATGCAGGGCCTGAACTCACAAACCGCAAAATCATGACCCGAGCCAAAGTTGGACATTTAACCTACTGAGCCGCCCAGCCACTCCTAGAATATTCTGTTTCATGAGCAGAGAAATTCTATAGTTGAGTCCACCATGTTAACTCACTCCTTTAGGCTGAGTGAGAGAGCAATAATGATAACTGAAATAATATTCTACTCAATTATTATA